>NC_133122.1:41576299-42838574 GCF_033568475.1 Henckelia pumila
AAAAAATGTGCAAATTAGAGGACCAAAAATGTACATTTTCCATCATAAAGCAGACGTAACACTTCAATTTCGATTGACAACCCTTGTATGCATGCATGCACCGATCGATCCCCAATATATACGGCTACAATGTAATATTCAAAAGTACATGCAAATTAAAACGTACAAAATCTTAGACAAATATGACCAATCCCCAACTCATTCACAATTTGAAAGTTGACTCCCAAATAAACATTGTACATATAGAGAACCTAGCTAGGTTATAATTACACATTGCATAACATGGTTGGGATGAAATCCTTGCTAAATGGCTTTGTTAGGATGAACGAACTCGCCGGTAAGTCCGTGCTCACTACTGCTGTTGAATTCCTGGCTCGACATCCCGTCTGGTTTCTTGAGTCTTCTGAGATCCGTGTATGAGCCACTGTCATACTCGGAGCCGCCGTTCGACCCGAACATCCTACTGTGGCCTGGCCTCACTCCCTCGTTCAGGTCCTCTAGGGATACATCACCTTCCAGAGCTCTCACAATCTGTAGTTTAATTTGTATGATCATAATCCACCAAAGAATGGTGGGTATCTTTTAAAATGTTGAGATTCAAACTATTTCTACTTTTTACACAAGAAGAATTGGTTCTTCAAAATACATTTTTGTAATTGGAAAAACGCAAATTTGTTGTTACCTGGCTCATCTTGGGACGTCGCCTCGCAGAGTGCCTAATGCAGGCGGCGGCGCTAGCCACCATACTTAGCATAGCATGGTGGTCGTAGTTGTTTTCTAGCCGTGGATCCACCAACTGATCATAGCTTCCTCCCTCTACAGCTTGGACCAGAATTGGCCTAGCCTGTTATAATTAAGTATAATTGTCTGGTCGTATATTCGTCTAACAAAATTGACCATTTCGTAAACGATTTTATGTGTTGTTTTCTGAAATGCCCATTCCTCATGAATCATGATGAGATAAATCATAAATGTGAAATCAGGGAGATATTTATTTTACTAATCACCCATTTAATACATATAGATATAGATATCTAAGAATTCAAATGTTCAGGCACGTACCCAGTCAACTAGGCTGTCGTCCTCGTCGCTGCTCAGATCGATGGGGCGACGACCGGTGATCAGCTCCAAAAGCATTATCCCGTACGAGTAAACGTCGGATTTCTCAGTAAGCTTCCCGGTTGATGCATATTCAGGCGCCAAGTATCTTCATACACAATATGTTTCAAGCATTTAGATAATTAATCAATTAATAAAATTTTTATTTTTATTTTTAATTAATAAAATTTTTATATATATGCCTTCCAGCTATATAAAAAAAAAATTAATAATAATAATAGGCGAAACCTATTAATTGAAAGAGGCCGTAATTAATGGATAAATCAATAATTTATTATGATTCATTAACATTTAATATACGTTTAATCTACTAGGAAATAATTTTATAAGAAAATCTCAATTACAATAGAAATTATTAAATTATGAGGATGATATATTATTTCATACCCAAAGGTTCCCATTATCCGAGTTGAGACATGAGTGTTGGTGTCTGAAGATAGCTTAGCCAATCCAAAATCAGCCACCTACAATGAATTATGGCACACAAAAATTAATTAATCAACAAATTAATGAAGATATATACTTGAATAGATTAAATACACGAGATAATCTAATTCGATGATCAAATTTTGAAGACAAAAAACCATACATTTAAGTCTTTAATTTTTTTTAAAAAAAATATATTACAAGAAATATGCTAATTAATAAATTTAAATATTCAGGACACAAAACTTAAAATCTTAAAACGGAATTCCTTTACCTTGGCTTCAAAATTGAAGTCCAACAAAATGTTTGCAGTTTTAATGTCTCGATGGATAATGCGAGGATGACCTGAAAATTATGATAAATTTACTCATACAAACAAATTTTTTTAGGCAAACTAATTATATTATATTATAAATAGAAAATATACAGTCTTCATGAAGGTAGGCGAATCCTTTGGCTGATCCTATAGCAATTTTAAGTCTCGTGTGGAAATCCATCGTTGGCCGACCGCTTCCTACAAACATATATAACATCATTTTCATAAAACGAGTACAGTACGGGACATAAACACATTATGTACGGGCCTGAGCCCGAGACGTGACATTTTATGTGCGCGCGCTTTTTTTGCAACATACCATGAAGGTGAAATTCAAGAGTTCCATTGGGAACATATTCATAGACCAACATCCTTTGAGATCCTGCGATACAGTATCCAACCAGAGACACCAGATGCCGATGGTGGACCCTGCTGATGATGTCCACCTCCGCCTGGAACTCCCGCTCCCCCTGCGAGCTGTTCGATTTCAAGCTCTTGACCGCGACCTCCTTCCCATTAGGCAAATACCCCTTGTGGACGAATCCGAACCCGCCTTGACCGAGTAGATTTGCTTGCGAAAACCCGCCGGTGGCCGCGGACAGGTCGTTGTATGTGAAGCTGCTCTGGTTGAACCCTAAGGCGACCCCAGGATGGGGAGGCGGCAGCGCTGCTTGGTGTGGGCCGGAGAACCCGGTGGAGCTTAGCTCGCTGCTGCTCATCATCGGAGGTGGAGGGGGAGGTGCCGCCGGCCAGCCTAGCTCCGAGCTAGCGTTGCCGCTGCCAGGCGGCGGTGGGACCGCGGAGGGACGGCCGTTGGGGTTCCAGTTGCCGTGTGGAGGAACATTGTTGTAATAGATGTCACCTGCATGGTTCGGGTACTTGGCGCATGTAAGCTACTAAGCTATTTTTTTATGAATAGCAATACATTTTCTTATTAAATTGCTGAGGATATGGACATAACATCTTATAATTGATCATATGAGATTATTTCCAAAAACAAAAATAAAAAAAAAGTGTCTTTTTATTCTCTCCAAATTATAAATAAAATTTGATTTTCTTGAACAAATTTGATTGGATGATTTTCCACAATAAATATGTTACATCTACGCATGCACGCATGACCATCTTTTTTCCAAAAATTATTTATGATGGGCAAAAATTACTCTCTTTTTTAAGTGATCAAAATGGGAAAACCCAAGGGGGAACGGATGATTATGAATATGGATGCATTAACATTCTCGTAAATACATATTAATTGCATTTATATCACAAATAATGCCATTAAATTTGACCAAATTAAAATGTTCCTTGCATTCCGGCTCAAATTTTATTATTATTATTATCATTATGGAAAGTTTTGGTTAATGAAAAGTAATGGGATGAATGTAGCACGTACTTTTGTGTCCAAGGGAATCTGTGTAGTAATGCATACGGTCTCGTGCCCTTCTCTTCTTTCTTCTAGCAGAACATATCATGAAGGTAATCACGATCAAGAGTATTAATCCTGCCCCTGCTGCTGCTCCCCCTATGATGGCCTTTTGGTCCGAACCATTGTTCGATGAGCCCGTCGCCGGAGGAAGCGATCCTGACTGAGAAGATGGCGGCGTGGGAGATGAACTTGACTTGGGCGGCGGCGGAGGGAATTTGTTGCTGTTCGAAGGTGGAGAATTGTTGTTGTTGTCGGAAGGTGGAGGCGGGGATTTTTTGTCGGAGGATGGAGGTGGTGGAGGTGGAGAATCTGAGTCTTTGTGAGGAGGAGGTGGTGGCGGCGATGAATCATCTTTTGGTGGCGGCGGAGTTGATGAGTCGGAGGATGGCGGTGGCGGCGATGAATCCGACGAGTCCGGTGGCGGCGGTGAGGAGGAGGGTGAATTAGATGGTGGAGATGAGGAGGAGGACGACGACGACGACGGCGGCGGCGGCGAAGACTCATCTTGTGTCGACATGTTCACAATTTTCGATCTTTATTTATGATCTTCTTTGAAAGGTTAACCCCGTCACTTTCCTTAATAACAACTTGAGATCAAGATTCATGAACGTTTCGTGATGAAGGGAACGACCATGAATTTATATATCAACTGTAAAAATTACATGATAATCAACCAAAGATATAATAAATAAAATATTTCATTGAAAAAATTGAGGGGAAAAGGAGGGAGAAGAAGAACAAAAACAAAATGAATGAATATACCTTAAGGAGAAGAGACGAGGATAATGTATGATTCTCAAAGAAATGTGGGAGAAAAGAAGGTCCATGGCTATTCTTACATCTAACTAAACAAAGTTATTGGCCAAACAAGTGTTGGCTTCTCATTCGAAGTATGGTAAAATATATATAATATGCCTAAACATAGAGTTTTCGTTTCTTCTAAAAATTAATTTTGATGCAAAAATATAAAATATTTATATGGATGTAAATTTTAAACATGCAGTAGATGATCATCAGATCGAGGGGTGCTTAGTTTTTCGACTGTATAACATGTCGCCTTAGTGATCATATGTAAGCACCGATCCTGGCTATATCTCGATGTTATAACATGATTATAAATTTATAATTACATTTAAGTGATTGCATTCCTGGATGCTTATGATCCTTTGAAATATTATTGCTGATTTTATGTAACAATCTCATAGAAGTCAAATGTATCAACAGGATTAGATGCGAAAAAATGATCGAAAAACGAAATCAAATCTTGCCAACTTTATATATAGCCACAGATTTTTATTCAAGTTGAATACCATCACACATACAACCCGACACCATACACGTACGCTAAACAAAAACATGAACCACTTTATCATAAATTTACAAACATATAATATATATTTATTTATTTTAATCCGAAGCTTCATTTCCATTCTTGATAAACAGGAATGTTCTCAGGCATTGGCTCGGAATCCTTTAATTGTCTGCTTTTAACTCAATAATACCATCGTTATAAGCTGAGACATTGGGGCTTGGCTCAAACTCTTTCGCGAAAAATTTATCGCCTTCCGGTTTTACACCATCGGAGTAGGCCGAGACATTCGGACTCGGCTCAAATTCTTTTGTGAAAAATTTTCCACCTTCAGGGTTCGCTCCATCGGAGTAAGCTGAGATATTAGGGCTCGGCTCGAATTCTTTTGTGAACATTTTTTCACCTTCCGGTTTAACATCATCGGTGTAGGCCGAGACATTAGGACTCGGCTCAAATTCTTTTGTGAAACGCTTATCATTTTCCGATTTCACATCATCTGTGTAGGCTGAGACATTAGGACTAGGCTCGAATTCTTTCGTGAAACGTTGATCATTTTCCTGTTCATCATCTGTGTAGGCCGTGACATTAGGGCTCGGCTCAAATTCTTCCTTGAAACGTTTATGATCATTTTCCGGTTTCTGGGATGAGATGTGGAAGTGGCCTTTGTTTTTCTTGCGATTATCGTTGTCGGCACATGTAACTTTGCTTGCACCAACGAGGCCTTGGATGAATTCAGGCATTGGCTCATCTTTCATAACATGTTGCCAGTACTCGCCTGGATCCTTCCTTGCAATAGCGTTGCTTGCTAGCTGCAAATTTCAAAATTAATGAACATATATATGATTAATTAGCTAGAACAATTGATAATATTCAACCTGAAAATTGATTATATTTTGTGCAATAAAATATATATATTATACCACAGCAAGAAACAGGAAACCAGTAAAAATGAAAAGGGATTTCATGTCTCCAAATTTATTTTTATTTTTTTGATGAATTGGTTACAACACTTGGAAACGCAGATACTTGGTATTTATAGGGCAATTATCCTTTTAAATTTATTGAGTTGGTTGGCACCTTATAATTGCGATTCCTGCTTGTCTCGATATATTTCGCTAGATTAATTAATCATCCGTCACCTGACGTGATTTATATATAGAAAAATGGAGTGCAAAAAAAATATTTGGATGTCACTTTCGGTAATTTATTTTGGGAATTCACGGCCACCATGTTGTGCATTAGGTAATTCTTCGGATTAACGTAGTAACTTCGAACCACGCTAGCCAAGTAAACTGTAGTATTTGGTAAGCCCTATGTGATATGCTCATCCACTATCTTTAGGTATGCACTAGTAAACACGGTAACCTGTAAACCACACTAGTTAGTACATCGTATTGGACAAACTATTTGCCCTAGAAAGTGTTGATTGGGCAAATCCATGAACCTGCAGGATGGAGTCTTCAGTCTTGTAGGCTTCTAAATTTTGTTTCGAATTGCTGTAGCTAAATAATATTATCTAAACATGGAATTTAAAATGAAACAATATCGTTTGAAACAGATGTATATGAAGTGGAGAGTGACATATAAATCAACTTGACAAGAAACAATCTAGCGTAAATCTGGTTGAAACATATATCTTCAATTTTTTTATGTTTCTTCCTCCTTCTATTGATTCTCATGAGATTTGATCTCTTGCAATTCGTAATGTTTTCACCTATTTATGGTCCTGCTAACAATGTATTTGTATTTTATAACTTAATTTGCATTTTTTTGTCTAGTTTGAATTTTTATTTTAAGTCCTGTAATTTGTAAAAAAAATTATTTTTGGTTCTATTTTGATCGGAGGAGTCCGTGTTTATCTATCGATCAGATTAAAAAAGACAAAAAAAAAAATACATACACGTTAAATGACCACATAAAATGAAAAAAAAATATACGAGTTCGGAACTAAAAATGAATATTTATCATAGCAAGACCAAAAATAAAAAAAAAACATGCAAGTCACATTACTATTTAATACTCAATTGCAAATTTATTGTTAATAAAATTGTTAATAAAACTAAAAATAAAAAAAAGTGAAAATTACATGCAGGACGAAAAATATGAATTAGCCTTTTGGTCCTGATATTTAGAATGATTGAAAATACATTACTTAAGATTGAATGAACAAATGTGGTTTCAAAAAAAAAAGATTGAATGAAAAAATGTGAATGAGATACTATAGTTTGATCATCTGAAGGAAAAGTTCATTTCCGATTATAAAATATTCAGCTCTATTATAAATGTCGAAATAAGCTAAATATTGGCAGGACCAATTTTAAATTACCTTTTTTACCATCCTCATCCTAACATATACGATAGCACTCTAGTCTTGAAGCTTTTCAAAATTGGAAAAACTGTATTTTTTGTCATGTACGTATGTTTACTTCATTGCGATTCTGAAATTTTATATTATCAAGTTTCACTGTTTCAACATTAGTCACGTACTTATCTTCATATTTTTGGTAATTTTAATTATTTTTATAGAGAGTGCGAATGTGGCACTACATATGTCAGCGTCACATCAGAAAAAGTGACTAAAATTACCAAGATGATCAAAGATATATAGTGAATTAAGAGTTAAATTTGCTAATTAACCTAGAATATCAAAATTGCAAAGAAGCTAATTAACATATATGACAAAGAAGAAATTTTCCTTTTCAAAATTCTATTCTTCGTGAGTCCGTGACTGTGGAAATTTTTTCCAACGTGTGTATATATATATACACACACACACACCCTATATAATTATGGCATCAGCTAGCTAGCTTGAAGTTTTTCAAAATTCTATTAGGTTGTGCTTGGATGAAGACATTTAGATTTGAAGGTGGATTTCAAATTAATGGATTTGAAAATCCATTGATTTGAATTTTTTTTTTATTAAATCACTTGCTTGGAATAACATAGAATTTCAATGTGAAATTTTAAATCCATTGATTTGTTGCTTGACTAAAATTTTTAAAAATTTCAAATAATTGAAAATTCTAATACATTATTCTTTATTCTATATATATTTTGAAATTAAATTATTATTATGATTACACAAAATAATCATATTCAATTTAAAATAATATATATTTAAATTTTATTTATTTTAATTGGATTAAATAATAAAGTTACATAAATAAACTTTAAAAAAATATTTATGCTTTCTTAAAAAACAAATATATAACTTATTATAATTTTTAAACTTCAATTTCTTTTTCATCATACTAGTAACATAAAAAAAATATTTTTCGGACAATACCTCTACAATAAAATCAAAATTTAATAACTTACATTAATAAAAAAAAATATCATTAAAATATGTTGGAACAATAAAAATAATAATTCAAAAGACTTTCATAATACAAATTTCAAACAATAGTTTTAGGAACGAAAACACGAGAAAATTCCAACAACTAAATTCTTCGACGAGCTCGATATTCTTCATACAAATTGCATAACCAAAATTTCTCGAAACGTTGTCCATTCCCTTGTTCGAACTGTCATAAAAATGAAAAAAAAACATTACAGCAAAGAAGAAATGGGATTTCATAGAGCAAAGTGAAAAGAGTACTCTTTTTTTTTTGCCTAAAAAAGTTTAAGAACTCACATTTATAGTTGTTATTAAGAGCAAAGACATGATGATTTTTAGCAAAAGGCTCGGTTCTTACACCAACCAACCAAATGTTCCAAAAATAGAATGAATGATGAACTTTGGCAACTACACAGCAGAGCGATGCATGATACAATACATTACTTATTCATATTGAGGGAAAAAAAATATGATTCTTGGTATTCATCATAACAAGTATCTTGGTGTTGCCTTATAGAAATTGGAAACATAACAATCCAAGCAAAAATTATTCAAATCTCCAGTTGAAACTCACTTTATTGGATTGTATTAACAGGATCATGTCTCTATATATGCATTAGATATGCAAGTATCCCATCCTCCAATCAATATTTTATAAATAACAGATAGTTTAAAGACTGCAAAGACATATCTAAAATTGCAACTTTAAACTATTAGGCAACTCTTACATAGCATTATGAGATTTTGTTCCTTGACGACGGGCACTTAACAACTTGATTAGACTTTCGCTCTCTATAGATACAGTAAGAGATACCATAATAATACCACAAAGCATGCCAAAAACACCATAGTTGCCCCATACCAAGCATTTATACAAACATATAACGAAAAAACCAATGAGCCCACGCATAAACCCAAAAGTAAAGAATAAATCCAACATTGTTTCAAGAACATCAATTAACATTTTGATGTGCAACATCAATATTATCATGGTGCCACACATAAAACCATCACAAAACAGATCCCTCAAGACTCAATTTGGCAAAAACCATCACAAAACAGATCCCTCAAGGCTCAATTTGGCAAAATAGCATAGGTTTGATATTACCACGTCCAACTAATCACATAAAATAGTAATGAATGTCATAATTAGATGCCCTTACAATTAAGACCACGGACCACCTCAGAGCAACAACATAAAAAAGTGAACACTTATCAACAAAAAATACAAATGGAAACCGTGAAATTTAGCTTCGGGAGATATAATACCATATGACAGGGGAGCCATCTTTACTGTCGCATGATCCTTGCGAACTGACATAATCGCCGTCCCTGGAAAGAAGTGTGACTTCACCATCCTAAAACAAAGCAAACACCAAGTGCTAAACTTCTTAGGCAAAGATCCAAAGAATGAAGAAATCATACAATTATAACCCTTGTCACAATCACATGTTTAGACGACATAAATGTTCCACAGGTTACATATTCGGTAAGACCTCGTCGAGGGTTTGATCGTCCATTGGACCCCTTTTACTCAAATAGTCACAAATTTCACAGTTTCTAAGATAAACAAAGACTTAACTGGACGCGATTTTTTGAGAATCAACTCCTTCTCTTCTTCTTGGACGCGTTCTCACTCAAAACCAATGCCTAAATCCCCTTTCGTGCCTGCATCTGAGGTGAGAGGCGCATCCGTGAAGAAGATGAGGTGAGAGGTGCCGCTGTGAATCTCATCGCAGCCGTGAAGAAGATGAGGTGAGAGACGCAGCCAAAAGAAGAAACGAAAGAGCAAGCGGAGAAGATTTTAAATGAGCCGATGGAAGAAAAGATTCAAATCCGTTAAATTTTATGGCATAAATCAACGGGTTAAATCAGACAGATTTGGAATCCAAACTCCATGGGCTAGCCAAACAGATGTAGTGGATTTGGGCTGCGGATTTGAAATCCAAATCAGCCCAAATCCACTGATCCAAGCACACTCCATTTCCCCTCATTCAACTAAAAAAATAAGTGTATGGATTATAATCCATTTCCTATACCCCACAAATGAACGTGTATATACGTATGCATAAATTAATTCGTTTGAATATTTATCCTAATTGTACATATAATAATTCATATACAAATAAGGAATAATATCAATGGATTAAACATTTTCTTGAGAAAACTAAAAAAAAAATATTTTCCTGATTTCTTCCAAGTTATTAGTTCTAATATAAACATATATATTTTGTGCCTACATATCAAACATGTATCTGGTTCATTAATTATATTAGACACAAAATTAATTATTTGAGAAATTATACTATTACTATAATTTTTTTGATTGTGTAATTATACTGAAAAAAGGTTTTTCAAATTATTAAGTTTAGTGGCTTCTGTCGAAAAAAATATAATTTTTTTTATATCATTGGAAAAAAATGCTAACTTTGACAAGTTAATAAAACTAAAATCCAAAATATATCAACTTGCATGACTAAATTAAAGTTCCAATTTTCCCACAAAACAAATATACCAATTAAATTCTTTACATATTCATTATATCGTAATCAAATAACCAACGAAATAAGTTTGATGATATCTAAAAAGAATTAATAAAATGTTGCAAAATATTGTAATTTGCAAAGTGAATTATAACGTACGTAGTCGTCTAATCTAAATCCTGTGATCGGTAGCTTCGATCAATACCCATGGGGTAGTTGGCAATCACTGGTTGGTTCAAATCATGTGACTCTCACTGAATTATATGGGGCTCATATGATTTGAACAAATAAAATACATCTACCTCTCCCATATGGTTATACTCATGTGGTAGTTTGAAATTTTTCCCCGTGATCATGCATGCATGGTGTCGGTATGGTTGTATCCTGCATGTTTTAACCTTAAACTTTGTATTAATTTGTAAACGAATGCGCGCAGGTTAATTAAACGAATGCAGTTTTAATTAGTTAATAGATATATTGCTAATTAATATATTATAATTAATATGTACGTAATTTTAGCTTTGCTATATGGATCGATTCCATTAATTAAATAATTTATCCCAAAATACTAATATTATGTCAAAATTATCCTAATTAAATCGATTTATTTGTGCTAAGAACCTAGAATATTTTTATTGAAATTTAGCTATTATAAGGGCGTAAAATTACATGGTTATGGACAATTAGGTATTTTGTGAGAACCCAGCCACCAAGCAAGCAATGATGAGCCATAACAGAAGGAGTGAAGGCATGAACCATAACCGAAGGAGTGAAGGCAGATAACTTTTCAAATCTGAAACTGAAGAATTTTAACAGCTAGTGTAACAGTCATGTAATGGTAATTAAATGATTATTATGGAGGTTAAATGACTGATCATGGGAGGCTTTTCAGTAGATACTTGAAGCATATAAATTGAGGATTCGGCTGATGGAAAACTCACAAAAGTTTGAGCACCACAATCTCATACAATATTCTACCATTTTCGAGCCCCATTTCTTCCATTTTCTGGTGATCAAGGAACTGCTGAAGTTGGGAAATTTCAGCAGAATCTTGAAGCCAAATTCGGTCCCTAAATCAGAGGAATTATATAGCCTGTTTTCGTCCCAAGTTTGGAGCATCCCAGAAACAATTCGAAACCTCAAGTTTCTACCCATAAATCTCGTAGTACTCGGCGTCGTATCGATCAAAGTTTCTGTCTAAATCTTGATCGTATCTCTTGTCCAAATATCATAGATCTCAACCAGCCTTGTTCCTGATGAAATTTTAAGCACACAGCAACCATTCAAAGCTCAGAAATTCTGCTCGGTGTTGATCTTCAAAGCTGCCCAAAAAACTCGGGAAAAAGTCGGCATCGATTCGAAGGAACTTTCATTCCAAGATTCGGGCAGAATTGCTATGCATTTTGGAGACATTTGAACGGTATTTTGAGAAGCAAATTCTGTCCATTATTTAAGCCTTTGAATCTGTACAAGTTTGAGCAATCATCTACAACAAACAAAGCTATAAATTCTGCTCGAAATCGGTCAAGAAGCTTCGATATTTTCTGCCCAAAATTGGAACAAAGACGTTCGGACCTTCACTTGGGTTTTACATTTGCTCGAGTACGAGGCCTTCCAACAATACCTATCCTACACGATTTTCTTGGAAAAATCAAATACAGTAAGTGGGCTTCTACCTTTCTTTTGTGTGATATAAGTTTCTACACTTATATTTATTTTGTGTATGAGTTAAGCTTCATAAAATAAATAACGTATACTTTTGAAAATTCGATCGGCATGATAATATTCGTTTCACTTTGATATATATTATTTCTTGGCTATTCGTGATATTATTTGAAGCATGTTAGAATTTTTTGAAAATATTTTAGATGCACTGTTAAGAGTCGATTTAGAAATGGTTAAGGAATTTCCGATAATTTGATTTGATTTGATATGGCCCTGATGCGGTGGGTTATAATAACCGTTCCTTTGGCCTCTCCCCTTAGAGGAGTAACATATAGGGGACTGATCAGTAGAACCACGGAAAATGAGATAATTAACAGTGCAATATTTGCTTCGTATTTGTTCAAATTCAGCATGCTTATTTTGCTTCGAGATTATGAAATATACATGTGTACATGTAAATATATTTTTTGTGTCTATCGTGCTCGATCGGCCCCCACTTGCTGAGTGTTTTCCAAAACACTTACCCCCTTACTTTCCTCCCCAGATACCGAAGAAAATTTAGAAGAGGATGAACAATATGCATTCTTTGATTGGTGATCAAGTTGAAGTTTTATTAGTATTTATTTTCTATTATTTTGTCGCTTTCGCTATTGTTGTATTTTCTATTTTGTAAAAACATATTTGGTTATGTAAAAGACTGGTTGAAGGCTGTTATCTATACTACGTGGCTTGTTGTTTTTCAATTCGAAATGTTAAACAACGCCGATGTCAACTATGCCCGGTTTCGGGGCGTGACATTTTTGTGGTATCAGAGCCGCCAGGTTCATAATTCGGGTGGGAATTCCTTAGGAAAATTTTTGGACATTTTCTCATAGTAGGCCAAAGGGCCAATGTAGTCCCCTCCGAAACGATCTCACAGATCAAAGTCACCACAAAATTACATTTTGTCGTGATATAACTCATATTTTGGCCGAATTCCTTCGTTTAGGCCTCCGAAATCGCGTTTTTGTCGTGTTAGGAAAGATTTAGAATGCTTATAACTTTTTATAAAAAAACTCGAATTCCAATTCCGTCGATTGTGTCACGATCCTCACAATTGATACTATCATCTCAATTAAAAATCTCAAAATTTTCTTTTTTTGGAAAATTTTTCTGAACAGTCCCGTTTCGTTTGTAATTATTGCAAACTGTTCATGTGTTGTGTATTTGCTGATTTCTGATATTTTGTTCTAAGTCTTGCCTTTTCATTTGTTTTCTTTCAGGAAATGGCGCCCAGTTTTCCTCGTACCCGTGCCCATTCCATCTTTCGCATGAAGCAACTGGTTATTGATAACCAGAAGCATAAGATTACTCGACTTTGCGCTAAGGTTGTCCTTGCTAGGCGTGAGCAACGAGAATGGGAGAAGAGGGCCAACAAGTACTTCTATGAGTTAGAGCAAGTGAGGGGGGATAACATATATCTCCGTGATGACATGGACCTTAATCACTTTCGTGAAGAAGCTTTGCGCAACCAAGTGATTAAGACTGAGGAAGAGCATAACAAAACGAAAGGAAAAATGGAGGCAGCTGAGATAGAGCATAAGCAGACCAAGGACAGATTAGGGACAACACGGGACACCATAGCAGAGTTGTCTAGTGTTGTTAGCCACTTGACTAAACAAGTGGAGTATGAGAAGCAGTTGGGGCAGCAGTCTTGTGCAGAACATGGGCAGCGTCGTCAACAGATGCGAGATTGCATCCAGCAGCTGGAAGCTCAAGTCCACCAATTGCAAGGTACAGTGGCAAACTTGAATAATCATAATGTCATTCTACTCCAGGACATGAATCAACTGCAAGAAGAGGATTCTGAGGAGGAACCTGAGGAGGATCCGGAAGAGATTGAGGTTGAGGAGGTGGCCGCCGATGTTCTGGTGGATGGAGAAGTTATAGACTTAGATTAGTATGGATGCATTAGTTTTTTATTCAGCTATGTTTTCTTGTCACTTATTTCCAATTCAGTTGTTGCTTTCAATTCCAAAACTATCAGTTGTTAGTTCAATTCGATTGTTATTATAAAATTTAATGAATGGTCTTTTGTTTACCTATGTGTTCAACTTGTTAAGATATTTTTCTAATCCATAAATCTATCAGAATCTTAGAAACTTTTACGTATGTAGGACATGGACGAGAGACCAGTACGCAACAATCGTAACCCACGCTATAGAAACAGCAACAACAACAATGAAGGGAACCCTCCGCCGCCGCCGCCACCGCAAGGGTTAGGCCTAAATCATGCTGACTTGGCGGGTATAGCAGCCATTATGGCTAACACCC
Source organism: Henckelia pumila (assembly GCF_033568475.1). NCBI lineage: Eukaryota > Viridiplantae > Streptophyta > Magnoliopsida > Lamiales > Gesneriaceae > Henckelia > Henckelia pumila. Next base: position 41,590,697 of record NC_133122.1, read on the forward strand.
TTCAAGAGTTGGTAAATCCGCCTGTAAATGGCAATCCACCACCACAGGCAGTACCACTGGTGCATGGGGTGAAGTACCATTACGAGTCATTGAGAAAGAATCGAGCCCAAACCTTTAAAGGAGATCCATATCCTGAGGTTGGCCAATATTGGCTCAAGAATATCGAGACTCAACTTCGCCTACTCGAAATCCCTGATGAGTTTAAGGTGGATGTAGTAACACCCTTCTTGGAAGAAAAAGCAGCCAAGTGGTGGGAGGCAGTTTCACCACCTATGATAGCAGCGGGTCCAATCACGTGGCAACAATTTAAGGATACGTTCTTGAAACAGTACTATCCAGCCGAAGTTAAACTGCAAAAATTGAGTGAATTTGAAAATTTCACCCAAGCTCCGGATATGTCAGTGGTTGAATACACATCAAAATTCAACTCACTTGGGACATATGCTCCTACGATTATGGCGGATGATATTTTGAAGATGCACCGTTACAAACGAGGGTTAAGCAGCCGTATTCAGACAGCGTTAGCAGTATACCAAGCCACAAGCTTTGCTGATCTAATGGGAGCAGCAATTCGAGCTGAGACCGACATCAATCGAAGAGAAGATGAAAACAAGAATAAGAGGCCTCTCTCAGGCCAATATTCTCAAGGAAAGCAGCCATACAAGAAACCCAATCAGGCTAGTGGAGAACCAAGAACACTTTTACCGGCTCCAACTATCAAGAAGCCAAAATGTGCCCTACCTGCAATACCCGTCATTCTGGAGAATGTCGGAAGAAGTCTGGAGCATGCTTCTTAATTGTGGGAAGCTTGGACACAGAATTGCTGATTGTCCTAAACCATTGAAGAGAGGGACATGATCAAATGTAGATGCTACATCTAACAAACCAAGGGATCACAAGGAGAATAAGCCTAACGCACGTGTGTTTGCCCTAACTCAAGAGGAGGCAGAAAAATCTAACGATGTTGTGGCAGGTACCATTTTAATCAATCAATCTCTTGCTTATGTGTTGTTTGATTGTGGTGCTACGCATTCGTTTATATCTAAGAGATTTGCTAAGAAGTTAGGACTTATTCCTGAAATACTTGTGGAACCTTTTAGGGTAGCAACTCCCACTAGTAAAGCAATTGAAACTCATAGGGTACACCGAGATTGCATAATTGGTATCAGTGAACACGTATTTCAAGCTGAACTAATTCAACTAAACATGGTAGAATTTGAGGCCATTCTGGGGATGGATTGGCTAGCAAATAATCATGCATTAGTTGATTGTCGCATGAAGAATGTCAAACTGCGAACTTCAAACCTCGACGAAGTCATTTATCATGGTAAAACCAAGGAGCAGAAGTCTCTTTTATCTGCTTCTCAAGCTTGGAAAGCTATGAAAAGTGGAGAAGAAGTATATCTAGCCGTAGTAGGTGAGGTAAAGGAAGAAGTTACTCTTGCATTAGAAAAGATTCCGGTTGTACAAGAGTTTCCGGATGTGTTCCATGAAGAACTCCCTGGAGTAATTCCTGACCGCGAGGTGGAATTTGAGATTAATCTAGTACCCAGTGCTGCACCTATCTCAAAAGCACCATATCGAATGGCTCCAGCAGAATTGAAAGAATTAAAAGAGCAACTGCAAGAATTGTTGGATAAAAAGCAAATACGACCAAGCGCATCTCCTTGGGGAGCCCCGGTTCTATTTGTGAAGAAAAAAGATGGGAGTATGAGGTTGTGTATCGATTATCGAGAACTCAATAAGATCACAATCAAGAACAAGTACCCCCTTCCAAGAATTGATGATTTGTTTGACCAACTCAAAGGAGCTACAGTCTTTTCCAAGCTCGATCTAAGGTCAGGCTATCACCAATTGAAAGTCAAAGCAGAAGACATTCCGAAAACAGCCTTTCGGACAAGGTATGGTCATTACGAGTTCATGGTAATGCCTTTTGGGCTAACCAATGCACCAGCAGCATTCATGGATCTCATGAATAGAGTGTTCAAGCCGTTCCTCGACAAGTTTGTGGTGGTGTTTATTGACGACATTCTCGTATATTCACCAAGTGAAGAAGATCACAAAGAACATCTCCGGCTTACTCTCCAGACTCTAAGAGAGAAAGAACTCTATGCCAAATTCAAAAAGTGTGAATTTTGGCTAAAGAGCGTTGCATTCTTGGGCCATATAATATCCAAAGATGGAGTATCGGTGGATCCCTAGAAAGTGGAGGCAGTTATGGATTGGCCTAGACCAAAAACGGTAACTGAAATTCGAAGCTTTCTAGGGTTGGCTGGTTACTATCGAAAATTTATGGAAGGTTTTTCCTCGATAGCTATACCTCTCACCAAACTCACACAAAAGAACTCTAAGTTCAATTGGGATGAAACGTGTGAAAAGAGCTTTGAAATTTTGAAGAAAAAGTTGGCATCTACACCAGTATTGACACTACCGGCTGAAGGCAAGGATTTCACCATCTATAGCGATGCGTCAAAGGGAGGATTGGGATGTGTACTCATGCAAGATGGAAGGGTAATTGCTTATGCTTCAAGACAACTAAAGCCGTATGAGCAAAACTACCCCACGCATGACCTCGAACTAGCCGCTGTGGTCTTTGCACTAAAGATTTGGAGACATTATCTTTACGGTGCAAAGTGTGAAATATTTACTGATCATCAAAGTCTCAAGTACTTGTTTACTAAAAAAGAGTTGAATATGAGACAGAGACGGTGGATTGAATTATTGAAGGATTATGCCTTGACAATAAGCTACCACCCTGGAAAAGCAAACAAGGTAGCCGATGCTCTAAGTCGGAAGAACATGGGTAAGGTGATCTTAGTCTCACTCTCAGCACAACCATGTCTTCGAGAAACAGTCAAGTTGAAACAAAACCAAGATCCTTCTTTAGCAAAACTCAGGGATCAAGCAGGAGAAGGAAAGACACCAAATCTTGAAATAGATCAAAATGGAGTTATGTGGATGAAAGGACGATTGTGTGTACCTGACATTGATAATCTTCGTCAGGAAGTAATGTCTGAAGCACACAAATCAAAATTTTCAGTTCATCCCGGCAGTACCAAAATGTATAAGGATTTGAAAGGAAATTTTTGGTGGAATGGAATGAAAAAGGATGTTGCAGAGTTTGTTTCCAGATGCCAGGTCTGTCAGCAAGTCAAAGCCGAACATCAACGACCTGGAGGATTACTGCAGCCCCTGGAAATTCCAGAATGGAAATGGGAGCACATTTCTATGTATTTTGTTGTCGGTTTACCCAAGTCAAGACAGAGCCATGACGGGATATGGGTAATTGTGGATAGACTAACAAAGACAGCGCACTTCCTACCGGTTCGCATGAATTATAACCTGGATAAGCTAGCTACCCTATATATGGACAATATCGTGAGATTACATGGGGTACCTGCTAGTATTTTGTCGGATAGGGATCCAAGATTTGTCTCCCGATTCTGGAAAAATTTTCAAGAAGTAATGGGAACCAAGGTTACTCTCAGTACAGCCTACCATCCGCAAACTGATGGCCAAACAGAGAGAACAATTCAAACCTTGGAGTATATGTTGAGGGCTTGTGCCCTAGACTTTAGTGGTAACTGGAGTGAACACTTACCTTTAATCGAGTTCGCTTACAATAATAGTTACCACAGCAGTATTGGAATGGCACCATACGAAGCCTTGTATGGGAGAAAGTGTCGTTCACCTTTGTATTGGGATGAAGTGGGAGAGAAAGCTATCACTGGACCTGACCTCGTCCAAACAACAGTAGAAAAAGTTTCTATCATCAAGGAAAGACTCAAAGCTGCTCAGGATCGACAAAAAAGTTGGGCTGATATGAAGAGACGACCGTTGGAATTTGACATAGGCGAAAAGGCTTATGTTAAAGTTTCACCCATGAAAGGGGTGATCCGGTTCGGGAAAAGCGGGAAGTTAAACCCGAGATATGTCGGACCATTTGAGATTTTGGACAAGGTGGGAACATTGGCATATAGACTGGCATTACCACCAGATATGTCAAGGATTCACAATGTTTTCCATGTATCTCAGCTCAGAAAGTATATTTCAGACTCAAGTCATGTCCTTGAAAGTGCACCCCTTATAATCGAAGGGAATCTAAATGAGGAACTAAAGTATGAAGAGGTTCCTATTCGAATTGTGGATACAAAGGACCAAGTGCTAAGGAGACGGATTATACCATACGTTAAAGTGCAATGGTCTAATCATTCTGAAAGAGAAGCCACATGGGAACTCGAAGAAAAGATGCGAAAACAATATCCATATCTTTTTGAAGAGTAGAACGACTCAAGTTTCGAGGACGAAACTCTCAATAAGAAGGGTGGGATGTGAGAACCCAACCACCAAGCAAGCAATGATGAGCCATAACAGAAGGAGTGAAGGCATGAACCATAACCGAAGGAATGAAGGCAGAGAACTTTTCAAATCTGAAACTGAAGAATTTTAACAGCTAGTGTAACAGTCATGTAATGGTGATTAAATGATTATTATGGAGGTTAAATGACTGATCATGGGAGGCTTTTCAGTAGATACTTGAAGCATATAAATTGAGGATTCGACTGATGGAAAACTCACAAAAGTTCGAGCACCACAATCCCATACAATATTCTACCATTTTCGAGCCCCATTTCTTCCATTTTCTGGTGATCAAGGAACTGCTGAAGTTGGGAAATTTTAGCAGAATCTTGAAGCCAAATTCGGTCCCTAAATCAGAGGAATTATATAGCCTGTTTTCGTCCCAAGTTTGGAGCATCCCAGAAACAATTCGAAACCTCAAGTTTCTACCCATAAATCTCGGAGTACTCGGCGTCGTATCGATCAAAGTTTCTGTCTAAATCTTGATCGTATCTCTTGTCCAAATATCAAAGATCTCAACCAGCCTTGTTCCTGCTGAAATTTTAAGCACACAGCAACCATTCAAAGCTCAGAAATTCTGCTCGGTGTTGATCTTCAAAGCTGCCCAGAAAACTCGGGAAAAAGTCGGCATCGATTCGAAGGAAACTTTCATTCCAAGATTCGGGCAGAATTGCTATGCATTTTGGAGACATTTGAACGGTATTTTGAGAAGCAAATTCTGTCCATTATTTAAGCCTTTGAATCTGTACAAGTTTGAGCAATCATCTACAACAAACAAAGCTATAAATTCTGCTCGAAATCGGTCAAGAAGCTTCGATATTTTCTGCCCAAAATTGGAACAAAGACGTTCGGACCTTCACTTGAGTTTTACATTTGCTCGAGTACGAGGCCTTCCAACAATACCTATCCTACACGATTTTCTTGGAAAAATCAAATACAGTAAGTGGGCTTCTACCTTTCTTTTGTGTGATATAAGTTTCTACACTTATATTTATTTTATGTGTGAGTTAAGCTTCATAAAATAAATAACGTATACTTTTGAAAATTCGATCGGCATGATAATATTCGTTTCACTTTGATATATATTATTTCTTGGCTATTCGTGATATTATTTGAAGCATGTTAGAATTATTTGGAAATATTTTAGATGCACTGTTAAGAGTCGATTTAGAAATGGTTAAGGAATTTCCGATAATTTGATTTGATTTGATATGGCCCTGATGCAGTGGGTTATAATAACCGTTCTTTTGGCCTCGCCCCTTAGAGGAGTAACATACAGGGGACTGATCAGTAGAACCACGGAAAATGAGATAATTAACAGTGCAATATTTGCTTCGTATTTGTTCAAATTCAGCATGCTTATTTTGCTTCGAGATTATGAAATATACATGTGTACATGTAAATATATTTTTAGTGTCTATCGTGCTCGATCGGCCCCCACTTGCTGAGTGTTTCCCAAAATACTCATCCCCTTACTTTCCTCCCCAGATACCGAAAAAAATTTAGAAGAGGATGAACAATATGCATTCTGGGGTTGGTGATCAAGTTGAAGTTTTATTAGTAGTTATTTTCTATTATTTTGTCGCTTCCGCTATTGTTGTATTTCCTATTTTGTAAAGACATATTTGGTGATGTAAAAGACTGATTGAAGGCTGTTATCTATACTACGTGGCTTGTTGTTTTTCAATTCGAAATGTTAAACAACGCCGATGTCAACTAGGCCCGATTTCAAGGCGTGACATATTTAATTTAAATTCTATAGTTATTCATTAAATATTCTCAATCATATTTTACGCACACGCAACCCGTGCATACTGACAGAAGCATCAAGCATCACAAGTTTTATACGGTAGTAGGAAAAAGAAAGTGGCCTTTCTACTTACGAAGAGGTCCCTTCTCTCCCAAGCATGAAATTGAAATCATGATTTTATTATATATTTTTCCAATTTTAAATGTCTCGTTTCATTAAAAACCACACCGGGCGCTCTCTCAATTTTCTGAATCCCCACTGGGCCAACTGGATAATCGAGTCTCCGACGTGCAAAACGTGGAATAATAATTGAAAACTAAGAAAATTAATTACCATATTTTATTTCGGTAAAAAAAATTTAAAAAAAATAAATTGATCAATTATTTTGAACATAAAATCTACATTGATATCTAGCCAAAGTCATCACCTTTTGTTCTTTTGCGCGCAGCTTAATGGACGTCAAACTTCTCACGCACACCAGTCTCTTGATTCATCTTCTCATTCTTCTGGTACGTACGTTGATTCCTGAATCCTAATCCCTCCGAATATGTTTCCGATCGATTCGTCGACACCAAGAACAAAAATTCTTTGCTTTGAATTATTTGCAGGGATCATATGTGAATGGACAGATATTTCTAGGAAATGATCATGGGCACGATCATCATTTTCATGACGACATGCGAATCGAGCTAGTTCACGAGTCACATGACCGCGATGGGTCGATGTCGCACTTGCATCATAACATGGATCCATCACTTATTGTGTTCTTCTTTGTTGAAGACCTAAAGTTAGGGAACACAATCCCAGTCTACTTCCCAAGAAAAGAACCGAGATCATCTCCTAATTTACTAACAAAAGACGAAGCCGATTCGATCCCTTTCGGGTCCAAAGAACTCCCATACCTCCTCCGGTTCTTCTCTATTCCTCAAGACTCCTCACAAGCCACGGCTATGCAAAACACACTGAGAGCATGTGAGTCACATCCAATAAAGGGCGAGACCAAAATCTGCGCGACATCCTTAGAATCCATGTTAGATTTCGTGCAAACCATCTTTGGTTCGGAAACAAATCTCAATGTTATATCCACGACTCATTACACGGAGGCTAAAACCCCCATTCAACAGAAGTATACAGTAAAGGGTATTCGTGAAGTTTCCGCCCCCAAGCTTGTGGCATGTCACACTGTTTCTTACCCTTATGCTGTCTTCTATTGCCATCACCAGACCAGTGAGAGTAGGGTTTTCGCCGTTTCGCTGACCGGCGAAAATGGCGAAAAGGTGGAAGCTCTTGCTGTTTGTCACTTGGATACCACTCAATGGAGCAAAAATCATGTGTCTTTCAAAGTTCTCGGTATCGAGCCGGGGTCGGCTCCCGTGTGCCATTTCTTTCCGGCAGATAACTTTGTTTGGGTTCCAATATCTGATCATGATGCTATGGTATAGGCATGACTTTGCCTTTTTTGCCATGTATTTTAAGATCCTATATATATGTATATGTCTTGTGTTGGGTGAGAAAAAATAAGGTCTCGTGATAATTTGTTATTGTAATCGACCAGTGCAAAAAGTACCTTTAGCTAATTAGTGTGATTTACAACCTTTTATGATTTGCAGCAACCGCATGCAAATTAATGTGTAGAAGTACTTTTTGTTGTGTGTAAATCCATAAAGAATAACACGTTTCTGTTTTGAAATTTTTCAGCATATATTGGATTCAATTAATTCATGAGACTTACTTGGACATCATGCATGCATTATTATTATTTTTTTTTTCTGTTCCCACGTTTGAAAATTTTAATGATTTGTTTTTCTAAATTTAAAATTTGTTTTACTTTATTACTTTGTATTATTATGTAGATTGATACATAATTTTTATTTCTTAGAATAATCATTAATGATGATAAAATTACAAATAAAAAGTAGTATTATTATTTTTTGCTAATGTAAAATAATAGTGATTTGATGAAATTGAAAACTAAAAAACGTGTACTTGTGGGAAAAAAACTTATAACAATAATTTTATAAATTTAACCGGAATTCAATATCTCAAAAATTTGTCCTTCAACTATTTTTTTTTTGTTTACTTAATTTTTTTAAGTCAAAATAATTAGAAATTTTTAAATAATAAAATTTTCTCATTAATATAATAATATTTAAATTTAAAATCATTAATTTAACTTAATAGAACTAAATTATATATATTAATATAAATATATATTAGTTTATATAAAATAAATTTTAAAAAAATTAATATTAAATTTACCCGTAAATTAATCTTTTAATGTCATGCTAGCTAATCATTAATTTATCAATTGTAATATTCTATCAACGTATTAATATAATTTTTGTTACTAATCTCCATATACTAAATTTAAAATTTGAATAATAAATCATTTAAGTTATCAGATGTGGAAACATAAAAAATGTTAATAAAACCAAATTTTAAACATTTGCCATAAATTAATTTTGTTACCAAAATTACTATACCACAGCATATGGTGCTGTGGTAGCCCCACTGTAGAGGATCTAAGTCCTCATTTTTTCCATCCTTATAATTTATACTCCCACTTAACAAACCTATCATATAATTAAAATGATCAGCTCAACATATTAGGCACGTATGGCTTGGCTCGTGAATAGGAAATTAAATTATACACGAGGGTATTTAATATATATATATATATATATACTAGTAAATTAAAGTTATGTGCGATGCACCGTGCACATGAGAACATCTTTTGTTGTCGATAAACGTTTTTAAATAAATTAATTGAGATGAGAAGATATTAACACGCAATTAACAAATGATTTTCATGATAATAATATATATTTTTTGAAAAAAAAAACTCTATTACATGTCTGTAATCAATATAATCTTCGACATTGCAACTAATAAAAATATTTGCAACATTTTCGAACAATGTAACACTTGCAGTTTTAATGTTTGTATTATTTACAGTCATGATTATTTTACATCCATATTAATATTTTAGAATAAGACATTATCAATAATTCATGTAACTTATAAATATAAGTGTTACGTGTATTGTAGTTTTACATTAACACAATATTGATATTAAAACTTATGTAATTATTACAGCTTAATCGAGTTTTCTATTTTTTTATTAATATTGAGAAATTATGACATGTTTTGTGTCATGAATTCGTCTTATTTTCTATCTCGTGTATATATGATTTATTCCTTATTTGTTAATAAGTGAGATATGTTAATAAAATTATATTAAATATGATTTGGTAATTATTTTCTATGTTATATGTTGATCATTAATATTGATTTATGGAAAAAAATGGTATAGATAATGCATTCTAAACCTTAATTAAATTATTACGTCAAATATTTTTTTTATTTTATATTTATGATTTTTTTCTCTTTAACGATTTTTCATATCATTTGTTTTTTATTCTCCATGAAAGAATCATTATTATCGTCATCTTTAATAACAATTCTTGTGATACTATCTTCATCAATCATTTGCATTTTTTTATTGTTATTATTTAATCATATGGTCTCTTTTTTATGCTAAAAATATTACTTGCAAAGAATAACAATAATTTCATCATTCTCCATTCTGGTATGTTATCGTCTGTCATACTTGTATGTCATATCGTTAGCGATCAATGTATTTTTTGTACATCCTCTTTTCTTTTTGATTTCTCGTTTTTTTGAAATCTATTGATCTCTTTTTGCTTACAATGCTCTCATTGCTGAAATTTTTTATTGAATTTTGAATGTCTTTAATTACAAATGTAAATGTTAACATTGATCCATATTGTATCTGTAACGTCCCAATTATTTTTCCAATCGAAGCGTTATTCAAACATACATACTTAAAAATAATATTTTTTGGGGAAAAATAAAAACTTTGCGGAAGCATCATCTTCCTTATTAAAAAGAACGTATTAAAATTGCACAAATAAATAAATAGCCTCTAAAAGTCTTTGTCAAACATGGCCACCAACTTAAAATTCAAAACTTGTTTTCCCATCAAAACATAATTTTTTTTAACAAAACTCATTCATAAGTCTTGCACTCATGCATCGCCCATCGGACCAACCCCTGCCTCCTCTTCATGTCCACCAATGAAATCATCAATGAATGCATCAACGTCATCGTTATCTGCACCATTCAAGTATAGTGAGTTTAAAGAATCAGCAATGAATGCATAAAAAGGATGTTCTAAACTTTAAAAGAGAAAACATTAACTTAAGCTTCCATGCAATACACATAACTTTGATGTAGCCATAACATAAAAATATTGGGGTGATGAAGTATGAGTAGTGTGGCAACCATCATAATGAGTCATACATAGTTTAATCTTGTTGATCAACAAGTATATGGCATTATGCCCGTAAACTTTCATTCTTTGGATAGTCGATTCGTAGCTCATCCCGAAGTGCATATCCCGTATAACCATTCCGTGAGCCATGTTTGGATAGCCGCTTCCGAGCTCATCCCAAAGTGCATATCTCGTGTAATCACCACAAGACGCATAAATCATCAAAATATTTTCCATATACCATAGCATTCGTCTTAGCATATCATTTCATATCATTGTAAAATCATGCTCATAAACTTCTCGTGATGCTAACATTCTTACAAGTTTCAAAATATTTCATGAAAAAATAAATTTTCAAAATAAAGTGGCATAAACATGCATTACATAGCTTGACCGATCCACATGAGGCATTTCGTCCGTTCCGAACATCGAAAACTTGAAACGTTTCTCTATACATACTTATAATTAATTAAAATACATTAAAATATCCAAAACATGATTTTTAGGACCCAAAATTACATAAATAGGGGTGGGGAACACTAACCTGCAGCGCGGTCGTGCTGCACAAGCAGCGTGGCCCGCTCGCAAAAATGCGGAGGTTCTGCGCGGGCAGGCGCGCAGCCTGTGCGCAGAAATGCACAGCTCAGGCATGGGCGCGCCGTCGCGACTTCCTTTCCGAAAATTCACTTTTTTTGCACATTTTCTGAAATCCAAAATGCTTGGAACATTTTTCTATCAAAATATCCTTCAACATCATGAAAACTTTTAAAATAACACACACCAATACACCAATAAAGTCAAAAGATCTTTCATCAAAAACCTTCCTTCAAACTTTTGCCCAAAAATCTGATTTATTGCCTTCAACTCAATCCAAACTCAAATAACTTGAACCGAACACATTAGAAATGCTTCACATATCACAATCAAGCAACATACTCATGAATTTCCCAAAGAAAATGCATAGATATTCATCAATCAAAACACCTAGGGTTTTACCTTGAAAATACATATATATTCTTAAATGGGTTTCAAAATCTGTAAAAACTTGTCTGAATTGACTGATTGGGATTAACCTAGACTGCGGAACGATCTAGCCTCGAGAAGTCGAAGAACCCTAACTTTGAGATCGTAGCGTTTGAGAGAGATTTTAAGAAAAGTGAACGTTCAAAATGAAAAGGAAAAATCTGAACGTTTGATTATCTTTTCTTTAACTTGTGACTAATGGGCTTCCAACACGGCCCATTAGTTACACTTAAAAATCTTTTAAAATTTTACTCTCTCTCAATTAATAAAAATACACTACATCAACTTAAACTTATTTAATTAAAACATTTTCTTAATTCTCTCGAAGGCTAGACTCGTCCCTACGACCCAAAATTAAATGTCAATCATGAAAACTTTAAAAATCACATCACATCACATAAAATTTCATGCGTTAAAATAAATCACATAAATAAACATAACAATTAAATATTTAAAATAACATGCAATAACTCATATAATTAATTAATTTATTATAATTAAGCTAGTGGACTTTTTGACCTTACAGTATCTCAACCGTTTTGTTGCATATTTTTATTTATTTATATTCATCTGATTGAAAATTTGCATCAATGTAATTTTTACATGATCTTTAATTTAATGTGAGACGTGTCATCCAAAATTTTTCTAGACTTTTTTTTTGATTTATTAACTAACTCGTAGTAGATTGATTAACATAAATATATTTATAGACTTCAATAATATTTAAATAATATCAATCTTATAGTTTTTCTAAATCAATTGAAGATATTTATTTTCAACTCTTGTAAAAATATTCCTCCGTTCATTGTAATATCATCTCAAAAATAATTGTTATAGTTTTTAGATTTTTTGAGGAGGAAAAATAGTTAATTTTTTAAATGTCAACTTTTACATATATGATATTTGTGTGTTGGTTTGTTCTTTATTTATTATTTTGGATTAAAACTTGACTCTACATGAATTGATTTATTTCAAAACCGATGTGTAATTTAATTTATGTATATATATATATATATATTAATAATGTTTAAAAATCTTATATTTTGTTATATTTATGAACTCATGATATAATTATTTAATTCAATAGGTCCTTACGCAAATTAAAATACGTAAGATTTTTTGTTGAAAAAATATGTCATTCCATCTAAAAAAAATAAAAACTAAAGTATTTTGGTGTTTCAATCTTTTAGGAAACTGGATAAGTATTTAATTTAATTAATTTTTTGTGGAAAAAATATGTTCATGACTTTATCTACAAAAAAATAAAAACTAAAGTATTTTAGTATTTGCAATATTTTTGAAAACTAGAACCTTATCTAATATGCACACATTGTCAATCCTTAGTTCACACTTTTATAATTGGTATAGATACGGATGACAAATCAATATAGTTGAATAAAGTAATTGTGCATGACAATAATCCTCATGAGCTAAGTATTGAATAGAGCAAGATGAATATCTATATATCAAATATATATATCTCATATATATATATATACATATATATATATATATAATTTTGATCCCCTGCACCCTAGGGTGCAGAAAAACTGTGTGCGATCATTAAAACCCGGTAGTGGGTTTTAGTGGTGCAAAAAAAACAAAAACAAAAACCACTAAAACCCACTACCGGGTTATAGTGGTCGCACACAGTTTTCCTCCACCATAGGGTGCAGGAGATCGGAGCTGCATATATATATATACCAAGTGGTGTCTTTCATGACTAACTATTCAAGCATTTAATATGGGCACTAATTAGGGTGAAACACAAATTTTATGCATGATTAATTAATAGTATAACGATGACGTACGATATTCTGGATGCGTTTTAAATTAAAATAATTGGATTACGATATCTTTTAAGAAACCCTTTGAATAAATATGCGTCACATGCATGCAGAGGCAATTATGTGCGTGAACAGTGAACTGAAACGATCCCTTGAAATTCTAAAGTACATCGAATTAAGTGTCATAAATCCCTTGACATATATGTTAGCATTTTCGATATCACGCCCGTATTTAAAACAAAATAAACAAAAACTAGTAGTATATATGAAATCAAACTTTAAAAAATTAATAGATCGAACAAAAAAATGAACAATTTAATAGAAAAAAAAAACCATTTTTCTATAATATCATAACCAGGTGATAAGTTCATTGATAAAAAAAACTAGTGAAGCATTATCGATCGGGATCCAAGTTCATCAGTTCAATCTACCTGCTACAGTTGTGCATTTATATATTTTTATTTTATAAGGAATATCCTACATATAACAATGATTAAAATTATTAATCATTGGATACAAAGCTTAAGATAATATGATCTAGATGTTAGCATTTCACTAACTCAAGTAAGAGTAATTTTGTCCGTTGAAATGGTTGAGTGTGTGCAAAAACGGGCCCGTATGTATAGTTGTATACATTTGACTGTAAATTAATTCATAGTTTATTAATTAACTATTGGACAGGTCTCTTGTGAGACCTAGTACTATATAAATTTTTTTTCTGAGTGATTCAAATAAGAGATCTATATCACAAAATGATAAGTTCATCTCAAACAATTGGGATAATCCGTAAATGGAGCGTCAATCGGGATGGTTTTGTTGGATGGAATTGAAATCAAAATCAATTGAATCACACCCTTCGTTATTTGAGACGCGCACTACTAGAAAAAATCCTTTTGATAACATTTTAAAATGTTCTTACATATTACATATAGTGACATTTTAGTTATAGTGACATTTCGTAAAAATGTCCTTATAGTGATGTCGTTAAAAGTGGGATGACACTTTTTAGTGTCATTATAGCATGGTTATACCAACGCTATTAGTGTCACATAATATCATTGTAAAAACACGGAAAAATGTCAAAAAAAATTAAGATGACATTTTTTAATCTCACGATAACATAGAAATATCAACACTATTAATACTATATATATATATATATATATATATATATATATATATTGTTTTAAGGACAAACAAATGTGTCATGATAAATTTTATAATGACATTTGTAAGTGTTTTCTAAACTTTTAACCATTTAAATATTATTCCTATATTTTCATGTTACCAATTCATAAAATATTATGAATTTAAAACTTAAAAAATTATGAAAAACAATAACCTCTAACATTTAACAAAAGTAATAAAAAATTATTAATCATTAACAACCAATATTTTCATAAATAAGATTGCAAAAAAACTTCTACAAAAATGTTGATACACAATATAACTTTTGCATAAATGTTGGTATACTAGAATGAATGAAAGACAAAAACTGCCTATAAATTATATCTGATCTAATATGAAACCATCGTCCTTCATCATTCAGATCCATGCCATATGAAGAAATAGTTTGGCCACACGTTTGATTGAATCTTTTGATCAAACCCGAGCTTCCAACCTAAAAGGAAAAAAATGATAAGAGAAATTGAGTTCAAGAAATAAGGATGTTATAACCTTAAACAAATTATTCCATTATTGTAATATTAATTAGAATCTTCCTAATCTAAGGAGCTAAAAAAACGTAACTTTACAAATTTGTGTAACTTGTCACAACTACGTACAAGATTAGAACCCAACAAAAAACAATAAAGTTTGATTATATGAATAACTATGATTCATGATGATAAAATACAAATAGTACATCAGAAAAGAACTTACATCAAATATGTATTTGTAGCTAAGCAGTCAAGTAGCCAAAACTATGGGTAATAATCAAACCAAATAATGTTAAAAGCCAAATATAAAAATTAACTACAAAACACAATCAATATACATAGCCTCCGATGCAAGAACCACAAATAAGACCCAAAATATATCTCCACTCGATATATAAACGTAGAAAATCATGTAAAAAAAATGCTAAACATGTTAGATCACATACTACTATGTTTTTTTCCCATAACTGATTGACGTTCCTCAAGAAGTCATGGTATGAAGAAAACTCTTGTAATCCCTTGTAATCCAATACAGCTCAGTCAATATTGGCATAAGATAAGAAAATATTAGGACCGCATTTACACTCAGAGACTATATACTTACAAGGTGGTCAGAGATGAAAAATTCCCCATCGAATAGGTTAGCTGGCCAAATAAACTATTCCCTGGCTAATTCCTGCATTATCAACACATGATGTAAATCAAACAAAAATGGTCCAAGTATATCTAAATATTATATTATGTTCCAATTACAAAACCTCTGACATGTTAACCAAGTCCTTGAGCTGTTAAAAGACACCAGGAATCGATCCAGTAAATTGATTATTATTCAGAGACCCAGAAAGTGTGGGGATTTTAAGTTAACTAGAAATTGATACAGAACCAATGAAAAGAGAAGACAAGAAAAAGTAGGACTAGAGAGAGAATAAAACTTACAAATCTGTCAACTACCCCAACATTGATAAAGTATCTGGAACATTTCCTGTAATCTGATTATCTGAAAGAAACCTAGAGTTCATGGCGTTTTATTGGGGTAATAAGGGTATTATCAACCATTATTTACAGAAATAGTTGCGACATAATGTAATAAGTAGTTTGAGAACAGAAACACACTAACTTTTAAAAGCGATCGACAAGTTCGATGGTATATTGCCTCTAATATGATTATTGCTTAAATCCCTACTTTATAGAAAAATCAATATCTTTAATCTCCATACTAATTGATTTAATGATGTAAAATACTATAAATCAATCAAGAAAACAATGTGCAATTGAAGACTCATCTGTACAGTAACTCCATGAAAATAGCATGATCAAAGAATAAGACAAGAAACAGATGAAGCCAATATAAATTAACTCACATCACGATAATTGAGGCAAACGATCCCAAATCATTGCACAATCCTCTGCCTACAATTGCATCAGATAATTAATTGGGTATTTAACTTGAACATTTGCCAGAAAGTTTCACTAGTTATCACGCAACTAAAATCGTCTCAAAACATCGCACAAAATAATTTGACAAAAATCATTCATCGTCGAAAATATACCTCAAACTCCTTGAAACCCAACAAATCATTTATAGTCTCAAAAGGAGTCAACTTATCACCTCCTTGTCGCAATATTTGATCGATTATATCATAAAAAATTGCCAACAATTTCCCAGCATAAGCCTTGATTTTGCGCTTAATCCCCTGTGGATCGAAAGGCTTCAGATCTGGAAAGTAATTTGCAAGGTTTGGCGTCCCATTAAGCTCCATCATACCATGTATGAGTTCTTTAAGTTTCTGCGACAAATCCATTTAAATCGAGCAAAATCAATTGAGAACAAACTAGCTGAAATAAGATTAAGCGATTTTGTAAAGGCTGCATCATAAGTATCCATGACTACATATTTACACAATTAACAATCAATATTAATGTGATATAAACGACAAAACGAATTTAAATCTAAGGAATTTAACTTTCACCCTTGGCCAGCCTATGAATGGCGATAAAATGGGCTGAAAACTGAGCTGGAACAGATTTAAAACTTCAAGAAGAAAGCATGACCGAGCAGAGAATAAAACAAGGTGGTCACGTGGCCAAACTTGTCGATGGAACTCAAAAACTGCCGAGAAGTGGTCGGCTAGGCCCTGAAGGAACTTGAATCCACCTACTTTACATTGAATCAAACATGATGTTTAAATTCTCTAAAAATTACAGTGTAAGAATACATTTGCTTACCCCTACGACTCCATTCACATCACCTACAGTCCACAGAATAGAAAGAGCCCGCAAATCCAGCTGGTTTCGATGGAATACTCAACTAAGTCTGACTGTTGTAAAACAAGTAGTATAGGGTTCAAAGACATCGTTAGTCAATCGACCAAAAACAGCTAAAAAGTAGAAAAAATCGCGTGGAAAAATATCTATAGATTCATTCGTGAAACAGAGTCTAACTTCGAGCGTCATTATTGTGATTTTGGACACAATTGAAAGCTTTAAGGCTCGGATTGCTTGAACATAAGTTGTTGGACCCTCTTCGGCAGCGTATGGGCGGCTGCGGCAAAAACAAAAGGTAGAAGATGGCTAGAATTGAGAGGCGACGCCGCGACGGGAATGGGGCTTAGGGTTGGGTTTTCTTTTCTTTAGTCTTTTAAGTTTTAATTAAAATGTGTGTATGTGTGTGTGGAAGTGATGTATTCAAGTTTGAGTGGGGAAAAATGGAGGGAATCGTGAAAACAAATGGAGGGATTGAGATAATAAAAAGTTAAATATTTAATGACATTATGGTGAAAATGTCACTGTAGCTAGGTTTTTAAGATTTATATTTTATCAAATTAAGTTATTTTTCCAAGTGTCATTAAAAAGTTGTCTTGACAACATTACATAAAAAATGGCATCCCACAAATGTCACTATATCTATTTTTTCTTGTAGTGGCAACACCAAATCAATGAATTATTTTCAGATAGTGGTTAATCGTTTTGATGGGTTTTATTTTTTTGAGTTGGAGAGAGATTGTTGTTATAAGTATTGGATCTCGAACTCGAGACCTCGTTTTATATTTGAAATTTATGGTGTCAGATGAACTACACGCGGTCATTATAATAACGTTTGGTATGAAATTGATTTGATTTGGAAAAAAAGGTAAAAAATAAAAAAAAGAGGAATTTCAAATAACTACGTCTTATATTATAAATTTGAAATAAAATAGGTTGTATTAAAAGTCGAGTCTTTTTGAAATCCATTTATCGGATTTATTTTAAATCGAAGAAGCTCAAATCTCCATATATCTTCTACTTAATTATTTAGGAAAAATATTTTTTTCGATCTAATAACTTGTCCATTTTTTTGTTTTGGTCCACTAACTTTTTAAAGTTTGGTTTTGGTACACTAAATTTTAATTTTCGGCGATTTTGGTCAAGTTGATGATGTAGCAGCTTGACACGTCATCATTTTCCGATGTCATGTCATCATTTTTCGATGTAATGTCAGTATTTTCCGATGTCACATCAACAATTGGACCAAAATTATCGAAAATTAAAAGTTGTTGTCAAACCCAAAATTAAAAAAGTTAATGAACCAAAATAAAAAAAAATAGACAATTTGCTAGTTAATAGATCAAAAAAACTCTTTTCCGAATTTTTTTGACAGGCTCTTTTTCCTAATTATTTACACTATAGTTAATATAACCACATTGGATTTCAAATTTCTGTAATTAATATTCTAAAATTTTGAAATGTATTACAGTTAGTATAATTATTATAGAGTAAATAAGTACACAAGTGAATTTGAATTTATATATATTATCTAAACCATGAAATTAAAACACATAAAATCTTTCAATTCTGTCCAAACACAACCTTATATATCCCAACGGGTGTGAATTGTGATGAAAAGAAAATGTGTGTAGAATAATTTATTTTTTTTTTAAAAAAAAACGAAAACAAAATCTAGCTAGCCCCACCGTAGCCATAAATTGTGATCTTTTGTCACTTCACCTAAGTAATTAGCTTAATTTTTTTTTAAATGTTTATAAAATTTTAGTTGAAGCAACATGAGAAAAAAGATCAATGACACAGACTGCAATCGATTGTGTCGGCCAAATACGAGTGTGTGAATGTGGTATTAGACATCATATTATCATGTAAATTTTTTAATAAATTCATTTTATATATAATTTGTACTAGTCGTCGATACACACACATTATGTATATATGTAACACGATATATAAATATTATGCATTATATGTATGTGATGTATTAAAGAACAATAACCAAAATATTATAATTTTACTATATATTGTGTGACATTATAGAATCAAAGTGTTATTAATGAAAAATAAAGTTCGTTTACGAAATTAATTAAACACATGATTGTGCTGAACAAGATTTAGGCAAGGAAAAAATGATATTATGATCTCAAACGGTTATTATTGGGTGTTGAACTATTATAAAATACTATCTACACACGCATACACATTGTTGTAAAATATAATATATAGAAAATAAAAGGTAGTGGGAAAAATTGAGAGAACGTGGACTTGGGATGAAAAGTTGGATTTAAAATGAGTCATGTAAATTATTATATTGTCATTCAATTATTTTTATCAATAAATAAAATTGAAGGGTATTTTAGTCTACATACATAAATTACCAAATCAGTTACTATAAGGGGTTGATGCTTTATTAAATGGTAAGATATAATAATAATAATAATAATAATAATAATAATAATAATAATAATAATAATAATAATAATTAGTGTATTGATGCACGCGTTGCGTGCTTGTATAATATTTTTGTAATTAATTTGATTTACATTCATATAAGAGTAATATCATAGTTGTAAAAATTATTGAGGGATTAAAATACAATTTAAAATATCGAAATTAAAAAAAAACAAAAATTTAATATTTATATCACATAAGAGCAGTTTGGGTAGAAAAAAGATAGTGTTTAAGACACAAATTCTTTATATATAGGAGAAGATAATAGTAATAATAATATGATAATTTATGTAGTTGGTTTGTTAAGATGGAAAATGTTTAGGTAAATCCAAAAATTGATTACATCATAAATTCATTTATTTAATTAGTTAGTATATGATGTTCTTTTATTATGTTATGTAGTGACAATTATAATTTTTGTAAAAACGAAAAATTCTCGATCTTATAATTACTATTAATTTCAATGTGACATGTTTGCAGGGGCGGAGCCAAGATTTAAAAATACTTGGGGCTGGCTCCGCCCGTGCTAGACTATATTGACAAAATAAATAGGAAAAATATAATAATTTTAATTTGTCTAAACTTTATATTCCAAGAATTTGATCCTCACGTTAGCATGTAAATATGTGAAAATAATTTAATTGATCCTTCCAATAAACAACATATTATATTTGAAAATAAAAAATTTTTCCTCAAAAAATTAAAAAAATTTCTTATGGTACTTGTCTGATTGCTCGATTTTTGCACTTAAATATAATGTGTGTACAATCTAGCACTTTAAATAAAATATGTGTACAATCTACCACTTAAATTGGTATTGTCAAAATGCTATATATCCATGCTCAAGTTCCGTCGGTTGTGTGCGGAAAATTTCATTCTTTAGTGTTATTATTTGATGTAATTTGATATCCGATTTATTTGTAAAAAAAAAAAAAAAGTCAGCCACTCTTCATTCTTTCCCAGTATGGCTTCTGGATATTGTAATTTGTAAGTCATAATTTGTTAACTCTAAGTTAATGAAGTTGCTCTTACTTTAAAAAAAAAATATTAAGAATCGGCCACCACTGTTTCTTTCTATACCACAATCTAACAAATAAGCCTCGGCCTTAACGATCTCATCTAATGCAATTAGATCACGAAAGATTATTACATAAAATAACACATTCAATTCTTGTAGTTGAAGAACCAAAATAGAACAAATCAAACCAAAATTTTGATCACCTCCTCTAAATGTCGAGCTATGACAGTCAATAGTTCTTCACAAAAGTAGTGTCGAAAAATAGTTTGCGATGAGAGCTTTCCAAATATGTGGTCGATTATAAATTTTGGCAACAAAAAATGATGAATCGGTCATGGAAGAGTTTTTGAATTTTTTTGGGGGGGAAGTCGAGAGAAGGGAAAGAGGGGAGAAACTAGAAAGGGCGGTACCTTTGTGGGGCTACAAACACATTAAAAAAATAAAGCATTACTATTTTTTTTGATTAGGTTTTTTTTAATTAGGTGGAGTTGGAGCCCACCCTAGCCCCTAGGGTGGCTCCGCCCCTGCATGTTTGATTTCAATTGATTACAAGGAGTGCGTGAAATTATTGGGAGCGAGATTATTATGATATAATAATTGTTCCTACTAAGAGCAATCGAAACATTGCGAGTAGGTTATTGTAAGATTCAAAAAATGTGTTTTTTCACCAACTATAATATGAGAGATTGACTCATCTCATTAATATATATATATATATATATATATATATATATATATATATATATATCAGTTCGGATCTCACGCATACTAGGATATTGCGGGGAATTTACGTGCACCCGTACCCAAAATAATTCCGATTGCTTTGAAATTTTCACGGTAGGGTCGTCTCGAAAATGAGAATCCAACGATATATCATATGATACAAATTTCAATCTCGGTGGTCGGAAATGTGAAGATGGCCGGAAATTTCATATTTCACATAATTTTCGATCATCTTCAAATTTTCGACACCGAGATTGAAATTTATATCATATGATATATCGTTGAATTTGAATTTTTGAGACGACTCTACCGTGAAAATTTCAAGGCAATCGGAGTTTTTTTGGGCACGTGGATCTCCCGCACCCTAAGGTGCGTGAGATCAAAACTATATCTATATATGTATATATATATATAGAAGTTTTAAGGTACCCAAAAATTTATGCCCACCTCGTCCCCGATCACTAAAATCCAGTACCGGGTTTTTGTTATTTTTTTATTTTTCGCATCACTAAAACACTGTATCGAATTTTAGTGGTTGAAGATGAATTGGGCATCATTGGTTGAACAGCTGAAAATTTATATTATATTATATATATATATATTTATATATATGATACCCCGGTAAATTATTTTAACCCGGACCCGTTCATTATGGGTTGGCCCAATTGTTGGATTATTATTATATATATAAGGTCCAACCCAATTTCCTACCTGTTAGGGCGTATCAAGACCTGGGCTGTTGTTAATGGGCCGACCTACCCGAGTTGGGGCCCAGGGGGCTTGGTATGTTTTCTAGTTCAAGTAAGACTCAAATACATTGAAGATAAGCTTGGTCATTGCACATGTATGAATGAGATAGAGATAAACTCAAGGACGGACCAATGAATGAAGAGTCCTACTTCAGGACATGTTATAGTTCGACTGTGTAACTTACTTTATTTTTCCCTATAAATACAGGTACTGTTATGATTTCATTATTCATTATTCATTACTCACTTTTACATTCACGCACTCATATATCTCAGTTTTCGCATTAATCATACTCTCTGCCTTCAAGCCACTGACTTAGGCATCGGAGGGGTCACGCCGAAAACACCTTCGGCGCCCCTTGACCTAGCTGTTGCTCGTGCAGATCTATGTGGAGCCCGACCCGACCTGCTTCATAAAGGAGTTGGAGGATCCATTCTACCAGACCGAACCCGAGGTAAAATTCCGACATCATCAATTGGCGCCGTCTGTGGAAATTTGAAGAAAAAGAGTTTCGATGGCTAATCAGAATGAAAATCACCCAAATTTAGAGGAGTTAGTAGCTCAGACTGTTCAGAGGGCTTTGGCGGAAAGGGGTGAGGCCAATCCTCCGCACCCCGATCATAATGCCCACCTCGAGGAGATCAAAAAGTTAAAGGAGGAGATGGAGCAGCTAAGGAAGAAGCAGGCCGGGTACCTAGCTACCACAACCAGAAACATTCCTCTTACTCAGGAGATATTGGACGCTGATCACCCCAAACAATTCAAATTGCCTCACGTCGGGGAGTATGATGGTAAAGGAGATCCTGAAGACCATTTAGCACGCTTCGAGAATGCAGCTCTGTTGCATAAATACTCTGACCAGATTAAGTGCAGGTCTTTCCTTACAACTCTCATAGGACCAGCCCAATAATGGTTCTGTAGTGACCCTTACCCGGATCACCTACTAAACAGAACTTAGGCATGCAATTAACTTAATAAAACAGATATCAGAATAAAACTGCGGAAACCAATAACATTATACAATCCCAAGTAAAGGAATCTGTAATTATCCAATATTATACAACCAAATCGAATAGATGTATAAACCCAAACAACAGTAATAAATCCTAGACGAAGCTCCAGCTGGCCAACCACTGACTAGCCCCTCCTGGATCCACCCTCCTCGTCCAATCGCAAACCTGCCCCATGGAATAGGGTGTCCAGAAAATACAGAGTACGAGACGTGAGCATAAAATGCTCAGTGCGAGAGTATGAGTATACATGCATGCAAAGTGAACTCCCTATAGACTCGAGGTCAAGGATCAGATAACAGAGACAGACCGAGCCCTGGTATGTAGCACGCTGTGCCGTCGCTTCAGGAGGTGGCTCCCATACCGAGATAACTGTGGATACGCCGGACCCAAATCGATGGAAGTCCATCCACTAACAGGATAGGGTAAAACCCTACTAACAGACATCTCGAAAGAGATACAGCAAGATGCAAATGAATGCAGCATAATATCATGGCATATAAATCATGCAGTCACGTAATACATGCATACTCAGTCAGGATATCTCGAACAGTACTTTCGTACCTCAAAACAGTGCAAGCTCTACCAACTCTAGGTCCACGCCTATAGTCTGCTCTACACTGCCAAATGATACTACTATCATTAAAGTGCTCTAAAAGCCTTAACTAAGCTATTGCATACTCCTAAATATTTATAGAGAGCAAAAGCTATACCTTCGTCCGTCGTTAGCCCTTTGATGTCGATGCCTCCAGAACTTGGGCACAACTCCGCTACGACTACCGAACGCCTCTCCGACCTCCGGACCAAGCCTAAGAAGACTAGAACAGCTCCAAAAGGACTAGAAAGGAAAGGAGAACTCGGAATTGGCAAAGAGAAATGAAGTCTCGGCCTTCTATTTATAGACAACGATCGGAGCCTCCGATCCTCGATCGGAACGTCCGAACCTGGATCGGAACGTCCGATCCTGCCATCGGAGCTTCCGAAGATCCTGATCTGCCACGTGTCAAAATATCACTTGTTGACTCCGGATAGGGGTGATCGGAACGTCCGATCCTGATCGGAGCTTCCGATCCAGCCACACGTCATGGATGACGTAATATCATCGGTGCCTCCGATCCTCATCGGAGCTTCCGATCCCGATCGGAGCTTCCGATCGTCCCTTCGGAGCTTCCGATCCGTCCAATCCCCAATTGAATTAATTAGCATTAATCCTTTAATTACTCAATTAGGGTACGGGCTACTACATTCTCCCCCACTTAAGATATTTCGTCCTCGAAATCAGATCTTAAGTACCGAATGCAAATACAGAAATCAGAAACATTCTTTATTCCATCAAACGTTTACAGAGTTTGCAACTGAATACAACTTAAAGAATGAAATCAAAACAACTCAGGATGGTCTTTACGCATCCTGTCCTCAAGCTCCCAAGTAGCTTCCTCAGTGCCTCGGCGCTGCCACTGAACTAAAACCAAAGGAATGACTTTGTTCCGTAAAACCTTATCCTTATAATCAAGGATGCGAAGAGGTTTCTCAACATAAGTCAAATCCTTGTCTACCTGAACCTCAGATCGCTGCAGAATATGAGATTCATCCGCCACATATCGTCGCAACAGAGATACGTGGAACACGTCGTGAATACTGGATAGATGCGGTGGCAAAGCTAGTCGATAAGCCAAATCGCCAATGCTATCCAAGATCTCAAACGGACCGATAAATCTGGGAGACAACTTGCCCTTAAGGCCAAATCTGAGAATCTTGCGGAAAGGTGACACTCTCAGAAACACTTTCTCCCCGACCTCGAACTGCAAAGGCCTACGCTTGATATTAGCATAACTGGCCTGACGATCCTGTGCAGTCTTAATCCGTTTCTTGATCTGATCAACAATGTCTATCGCCTGCTGGATAAACTCCGGTCCTTCAGCCTGTCTCTCCCCCACTTCTTCCCAGAAGAGTGGAGTACGACAACGTCGCCCATACAACGCTTCAAAAGGTGCCATCCCAATACTAGTGTGATAGCTGTTGTTGTAAGCGAACTCGATCAACGACAAATGATCCTGCCAGGCTGAACCAAAATCCAAGACGCACGCTCTAAGCATATCCTCTAACGTACGGATAGTGCGCTCTGACTGACCATCAGTCTCTGGATGATAGGCTGTACTCAAATTGAGAGTAGTACCCATCGCACGCTGAACACTCCCCCAGAATCTAGAAGTAAACCTGGGGTCCCGATCGCTGACAATGCTCACAGGCACTCCATGAAGTCGAACGATCTCCTGAATGTACATCCGTGCCATGCGATCCACAGAGTACTCTCGGCTATAGGCAATGAAATGCGCTGACTTGGTGAGTCGGTCCACCACAACCCAGATAGCATCACAGTTCCTCGGGGATACCGGCAAATGGGTCACAAAGTCCATAGTGATAAACTCCCATTTCCATTCAGGAATAGGCAGACTGTGAAGAAATCCTCCAGGTCGTCGGTTCTCTGCCTTGACCTGTTGACACACCAAACATCTCGAAACAAACTGATAAACACTGCGTTTCATTCCCTTCCACCAGAAACGAGTACGTAGATCCTTGTACATCTTGTTGCTCCCAGGATGAATACTCAACTTAGTGCGATGTGCCTGAGATAAAATCTCCTCTCGCAACTCTTCATCCTGTGGAATCACAAGCCTACCAGACAAACACAGAAAGCCATCTGACTGATAATGAAATCCAGATGAGCTACCCTCGTTAGCTAGACGAGCTAAACGCTGGGTCTTTGAATCAGACATCTGAGCATCTCGGATCCGCGAGTACAAGGCTGGCTCAGATAATATCGCAAACATCTGGATACTCTGCATACCTTTCTTATGCTTGAAGGTATAACCTGAAGTACAACAGTCACTGATCGCACTAGACATCGAACAAGTCTGAAGTGCGGATAGTCGCACCTTGCGACTCAAAGCATCAGCGGTGAGATTAGCAGCTCTCGGATGGTACTTAATCTCGCAATCATAGTCCTTAAGCAAGTCCATCCAACGTCTCTGTCTCATGTTCAATTCTGCCTGAGTGAACAAATACTTGAGACTCTTATGGTCGGTGAAGATCTCAAATTTCTCGCCATACAGATAATGACGCCAGATCTTCAAAGCGAACACAATGGCTGCTAACTCCAAATCATGGACTGGGTAGTTGTCCTCGTGAAGTTTCAGTTGTCTAGAAGCGTATGCGATTACATGCCCATTCTGAGTCAGGACACACCCTAACCCCTGAAGAGAAGCATCCGTGTAAACTACATACCCTCCAGATCCTGACGGTAATGCTAACACCGGCGCAGAAGTCAACCGCCGTCGAAGCTCACGGAAATTCTCCTCACACTCGGAGGACCACTCAAAATCCACACCCTTGCGGGTAAGCTGCGTCAACGGTCGAGCTAACTGAGAGAAATTCAGAATGAAGCGACGATAATACCCTGCTAGACCCAGAAAACTACGGATCTCAGCAACTGTCGTCGGACGCGACCAATTAAGTACCGCTTCAATCTTGCTTGGATCAACAGAAATCCCCTCCCTGGATATGATATGGCCAAGAAAAACCACTCTATCCATCCAGAACTCACACTTGCTCAGCTTGGCGTAAAATTGCTCATCTCGAAGAGTCTGTAGTACCAACCGCAAGTGAGAAACATGCTCTTCCGTATTACGCGAATACACCAAGATGTCGTCAATGAAGACCACGACAAACTTGTCCAAGTACTCCCTGAAGACACGGTTCATCAGATCCATGAATATAGCCGGCGCATTAGTCAAACCAAATGGCATCACTAGGAACTCGTAATGCCCATAGCGAGTACGGAATGCAGTCTTGGCTACGTCCTGATCACGGACTCTCAACTGATGATACCCAGATCTCAAGTCAATCTTGGAGTAAATTGATGTGCCCTGCAGCTGGTCAAACAAGTCATCAACACGAGGCAACGGATACTTGTTCTTCACAGTCACTCGATTCAGCTGCCGATAGTCAATGCATAGCCGCATCGACCCATCCTTCTTCTTCACGAAGAGAACAGGAGCTCCCCAAGGAGATACACTAGGACGAATGTACCCCTTGTCCAAAAGATCCTGTAGCTGATTCTTCAACTCACGCATCTCTGACGGAGCCAGACGATACGGTGCTCTAGAAATAGGCGAAGTACCCGGCATCAACTCTATGCCAAACTCGACTTCCCTAGCAGGAGGAAAACCCGGAATCTCATCAGGAAACACATCTGGAAATTCATCCACAACAGGAATGCTCTCTATCCCAATACTCTCAGCGGACAAATCAACTGCATAGATAAGGTAGCCTTCCCCGCCAGACTCCAGAGCTCGACAGGCTCTCAAAGCTGATACCAAAGGCATCGGGGGTCGCGCTCCCTCACCATAGAAAAACCAACTCTCACTCCCTTCCGGATGAAAGCGTACTAATCTCTGATAGCAGTCCACTGAAGCTTGATAGGTAGTCAGCACATCTATTCCCAGAATGCAATCAAAGTCGTCCATCGCCAGGACCATGAGATTCGCCAACAGAATGTTCCCTTCGAACTCTAAAGGGCAACCCATCACTAGACGCTTAGCCAAAGCAGATTGGCCCGTCGGAGTAGAAACAGACATCACTACGTCTAGTGCAATGCATGGTAATCTATGCCTCTTAACAAAACGTGCAGAAATGAAGGAATGAGATGCACCAGTGTCAATAAGTACAAGAGCAGGTATACCATAAAGCATAAATGTACCTGCGATGACTTTCTCATTCTCCTCCACAGCCTGATCATGTCTTAGGGCAAACACCTGGCCAGAAGCTCGTGGCCTCAAATGAGAACTCCCAGCAGACTGTCCCTGCGACCTCTGCTGAACGGTGGCCTGAGAACCCGATCCTGAACCAGATCCAGAACCGCCTCCCCCAGACTGTGGACAATCCCTCCGGATATGACCAGTCTCTCCACAACGGAAACAAGCTCCAGAAGCTCTGCGGCACTTGTCGGATGGATGGTTCTTCCCACAGTGATCACACTTGTCCTTCTTACCATAACGGACAACACCTCCAAAACCAGAGGAAGAAGAAGATCCAGACTTCTTGAAAGTTTGGGCACGGGGATCCAAAGAACTAGCAGGCCTCGACTGAGGAAAAGACCTATTCCGCCGAATGCTGTCCTCCGCCTGGTGACAACGGCTTACCAAACCCTCGTAGGACATGTCTTCACCAACCGCCACACGGTCATGGATCTCAGGGTTAAGGCCCTGAAGGAACAGATTATACTTCATCTCTGAGCTATCAGCAATCTCGGGGCAATAGGATAACAAATCAAAGAACCTCTGCTGATACTCATCGATAGACATGGCTCCCTGTCGCAGACTCAGTAGCTCGCCTGCCTTTGACTGTCGGAGTGCAGGAGGAAAATACCGCTTTTGGAAAGCTGTGCGGAACTCGGCCCAGGTGGCCACTCCTCTCGCCGCAACA
Source organism: Henckelia pumila (assembly GCF_033568475.1). Classification (NCBI taxonomy): domain Eukaryota; kingdom Viridiplantae; phylum Streptophyta; class Magnoliopsida; order Lamiales; family Gesneriaceae; genus Henckelia; species Henckelia pumila. Next base: position 41,619,266 of record NC_133122.1, read on the forward strand.
AAAGGTGCAGAAGTAAACCTCCACCACCTACACGCACGCCCATCCAGAAGATAGCCAAGGGTCTCCACCTTCTGCTCATCGGTGCATTGGAAAGTCTGAAAAGTCGTCTCCATGCGGTCTAACCAGTTCTCCGCATCCTCCGGAGACTCACCTCCAACTAAGGGCTTAGGACCCATAGCTAAGAATTGACGCACAGTGAAACGCTCGTCGTCATGATGACGATGACGCCGTTCTCGACGAGGCTCCCGGTCGGCATCACCCCAACGCCCACCAACACTGCCATGAGAACTCTGGTCGTCACGATTTGACATCTACAAAAATACCTCAAGATGAGACTAAATCCCAAGAAATCTTTTGCATGCTCTGATACCATAAATGTAGTGACCCTTACCCGGATCACCTACTAAACAGAACTTAGGCATGCAATTAACTTAATAAAACAGATATCAGAATAAAACTGCGGAAACCAATAACATTATACAATCCCAAGTAAAGAAATCTGTAATTATCCAATATTATACAACCAAATCGAATAGATGTATAAACCCAAACAACAGTAATAAATCCTAGACGAAGCTCCAGCTGGCCAACCACTGACTAGCCCCTCCTGGATCCACCCTCCTCGTCCAATCGCAAACCTGCCCCATGGAATAGGGTGTCCAGAAAATACAGAGTACGAGACGTGAGCATAAAACGCTCAGTGCAAGAGTATGAGTATACATGCATGCAAAGTGAACTCCCTATAGACTCGAGGTCAAGGATCAGATAACAGAGACAGACCGGGCCCTGGTATGTAGCACGCTGTACCGTCGCTTCAGGAGGTGGCTCCCATACCGAGATAACTGTGGATACGCCGGACCCAAATCGATGGAAGTCCATCCACTAACAGGATAGGGTAAAACCCTACTAACAGACATCTCGAAAGAGATACAGCAAGATGCAAATGAATGCAGCATAATATCATGGCATATAAATCATGCAGTCACGTAATACATGCATACTCAGTCAGGATATCTCGAACCGTACTTTCGTACCTCAAAACAGTGCAAGCTCTACCAACTCTAGGTCCACGCCTATAGTCTGCTCTACACTGCCAAATGATACTACTATCATTAAAGTGCTCTAAAAGCCTTAACTAAGCTATTGCATACTCCTAAATATTTATAGAGAGCAAAAGCTATACCTTCGTCCGTCGTTAGCCCTTTGATGTCGATGCCTCCAGAACTTGGGCACAACTCCGCTACGACTACCGAACGCCTCTCCGACCTCCGGACCAAGCCTAAGAAGACTAGAACAGCTCCAAAAGGTCTAGAAAGGAAAGGAGAACTCGGAATTGGCAAAGAGAAATGAAGTCTCGGCCTTCTATTTATAGACAACGATCGGAGCCTCCGATCCTCGATCGGAACGTCCGAACCTGGATCGGAACGTCCGATCCTGCCATCGGAGCTTCCGAAGATCCTGATCTGCCACGTGTCAAAATATCACTTGTTGACTCCGGATAGGGGTGATCGGAACGTCCGATCTTGATCGGAGCTTCCGATCCAGCCACACGTCATGGATGACGTAATATCATCGGTGCCTCCGATCCTCATCGGAGCTTCCGATCCCGATCGGAGCTTCCGATCGTCCCTTCGGAGCTTCCGATCCGTCCAATCCCCAATTGAATTAATTAGCATTAATCCTTTAATTACTCAATTAGGGTACGGGCTACTACAGGTTCAATATGCTACGCCCCGGGGAGATCAAGGAATTCAAGGATTTTAGCAAATCCTTTTTGCATCACTTTGCTAGTAGCAAAAAGCATCCTACCACTACTTTCAGTCTCTTTGCAATCAAGCAACGAGAACATGAAAATTTGAGAACATATATCCGCAGGTTTAGTGCCTTGGCTCTCGAGGTACTCATGGCTACCCCAGACCTGCTCATCAGTGCCTTCATGCAAGGGCTGGATACAAAAGATTTTCTCAAATCTCTAATAAAGAGGTCGCCGGAGACATACGAGGAATTACTCGCCCGAGCTGAGAAATATGTCAACATGGAAGAAATACAGGTCTCGCGAGCAGCTGTGAAGAGGGAACGACCAAAAAGTCCAAAGAACAATAGGGTTCCGAGCAGTAATTCCGGGATGGGACAGTCATTCCGACCCGCACTATTGGGAGAATTCACCTCTTTCACTCCTTTGCGCATGAGCAAAGTCCGAGCTCTTCAAATTTGTGACGATCGGAAACTCACGCAAAGGCTTTCATGGATTGAGAAGGGACCTCGGAATAGAGGATCGGATAAATATTGTCACTTTCATAATGAGTATGGGCAAACTACGGAGAACTGCCGTTAATTAGATCAAGAGATTGAAAGGATAATACAGCAACACTCGGAATTAAAAAATATATTGACCCGTCAAGAGGGATATCGCCCGAACAGGAGACAGGGAGGAAGGTCAAGACAAAGAGCCAGGACTGTTCCTCCCCACGAAGACTTCAATCATCCAAGTCAAGACCAGCCCAGGGATGACCGAGCTCATCAAAGACCGGCCCCTCCTGCTTGAGGAATTATCAATATGATTTCTGGAGGCCCTACAGATGGAGATTCTAAACGAGCTAGGAAAACTAGCAGCCGAAAATTAATAAATATGGAGATTGACAATCAGACTGTCAACACTGGCCCGACCCTCTCTTTTGGGTCGGAAGATTTAAAAGGGGTTTCTAGCAACCACAACGATGCACTGGTAATAAGGGCCATGGTTGCGAATTACGATGTGGCCCGGATATTTGTGGATTCAGGCAGTTATGTCAATGTTCTATTCCAAGAAGCTATCGATCAAATGGACCTTGGGCAGTACAAAATGAAGCCCTTCGTTACATCACTCTTTGGTTTCACGGGTCATGCAATCCGACCTGTTGGGTTAGTACATCTACCCCTAACTCTTGGGAAAGGCAACGGTCGCAAGACCAGGATTGTGAGCTTTATTATAGTAGACGCTCCGTCTGCCTATAATTCCATACTGGGTAGACCTGCCATGAACACTTTCATGGCTGTTGCGTCAGCTCTACATCAAAAAATAAAGTTCCCAGTTGGTAATGAGATCGGTGAAGTACAAGGTGATCAAGTTATTGCTCGCAAATGCTATGTGGAGGAGGTCAGAATAGAACAAAAGGTGACCAGGATGGATAGAGTGGACAGACCTGGACTTTCTAGCATGGAAAAAGTCAACATAATAGAAGACACAGCTGTCACCGCTGAAGAGGAAGTTGAGGAAATCATAATCTCCCCTCCTTCGGGGACGGTAAAAATTGCTAGCACCCTTGAAACACCGTTAAAGCAAACCTTATTGGCATGCTTGGAAAAAAATAAAGATGTTTTTGCATGGTCAGTTCCAGACCTAGTAGGGGTCCATCGAGAAGTAGCAGAGCACAAGCTCAATGTGGTAAAGGGTTGCCGTCCTATTATTCAAAGGAAACGACACTTCGGCCCTGAGAAAGACGCAGTAACAAAGGAACAAGTAGACGAATTACTCAGAGCTGGACACATTGAGGAAATCTATTTCCCGACCTGGTTGTCCAATATAGTTCTGGTGCCAAAGTCCTCTGGTAAATGGCGCATGTGTGTGGATTTTCGGGATCTGAACAAGGCATGCCCAAAGGACTGTTATCCGTTACCCAGAATTGATCAACTTGTCGATTCCACAGCGGGGCACGAGCTGCTCAGTTTCTTGGATGCCTGTCAAGGATATCATCAAATCCCACTAGCTAAAGAGGACAAGAATAAAGTGAGTTTTGTGACGTCAACAGGAACATATTGTTACAGGGTCATGCCATTTGGCCTAAAAAATTCTGGGGCTACATACCAAAGGTTGATGGATAAAATATTCGAGCAACAAATCGGCAAAAATATCGAGGTCTATGTAGATGATATCCTGGTCAAGACCCGAACTACGGACCAGTTCATTACCGACCTAACTCAAACTTTTCAGACTTTGAAGCACTATCAGCTTAAGCTAAACCCTAGCAAGTGTACTTTTGGAGTCCGAGCTGGAAAGTTTCTTGGTTATATGGTTACGAGAAGGGGAATTGAAGCAAATCCGGAAAAGGTCCAAGCTATTATTTCTATGAGCTCGCCCAGGAATATACAGGAGGTACAAAGGTTAACAGGAAGAATCACAACATTAGCACGGTTTATAAGTAGGTCTGCAGATAAAAGTCTATCCTTCTTTAAAGTATTAAAAAAGAACAAAACTTTCGAATGGAATGAGGAAAGTGAGAAAGCCTTCAGGATTTGAAAGCCTATTTAAAACAATTTCCTGTGCTGAATAAGCCCACTCAAGGAGAAGAACTGTTCTTATATTTGGCGGTCACACCTCGAGCAGCAAGTTCAGTCCTGGTTAGGAAAGAGGGAACAAATCATCAGCCTATTTAATTTGTGAGTCATGCTTTGAAGGGACCCGAGCTCAATTACTTAACTCAAGAAAAGCTTGCCTTAGCTCTGGTCATCACCGCAAGAAAATTACGTCCTTAATTCCTGTCACATCTCATCACCGTGCTCACCAATAGCGTTCTGGGAAAAATTGCAACTAATCCAGACGCATCAGGGAGACTTATCAGGTGGATTACAGATTTGAGTGAGTACGACATCAAATTTGAGCCTCGGACAGCCATAAAAGCTCAAGCCCTAGCAGACTTCTTAGCAGAGACGGTTCAATTAGAACAAGAGGAGCTTTGGAAGATCTTTGTAGACGGGTCATCATGTCAATCAGGGAGCGGAGCTGGAGTCGTGATTATCTCACCTTGGGGTGAAGAAACAAATATCTTAATTAGATTGGACTTCAAAGCTTCTAACAACGAAGCAGAATATGAGGCATTATTACTTGGACTTAAGGCAGCATGGGATCTGGGTATTTCTCGGGCTACTCTATATTCCGATTCCCAATTATCTATTCAGCAGAGCAACGGAAAGTTTGAGATCAAAGATGATAAGATGAGGAAATATGCCAAGGCATTAGACAAAGCCAAGGAAGGATTCACCGAACTGAACTTAGAGCTCATCCCCCGAGCTGAGAACATCAAGGCCGACTATTTAGCTCGCTTAGCCAGTGCCTTGAATGACCGACCTGATCCCATTGTTGCAGGTCGGGCGCTCGTATCTCAGCTGGAAACTCTTGATGATATGCTAACTCAAATACCAACAGGGGATTGGAGATATGATCTGCACAAATATCTAACCGCGAAAGAATTACAAGTTGATAATAAAAAAGCTAAGGAGATAAAGCGAAGGGCACTTCATTTCGTCATGATAGATCAAATTCTGTTCAAACGATCCTTCTCTCAACCTTTGTTGAAGTGTTTAGGTCCCGACGAAGCAAATTATGTATTACGGGAAATTCATGAAGGGTCTTGCGGAAGTCATCTAGGTAGTCTTGCCCTGGCTCGGAAAGCCCTTCTTGCTGGTTTCTTTTGGCCTACTATGCGGAAAGATTCTTCAGATCTGGTTCATGCGTGTTATAATTGCCAGAGACATGCTAACTTACAGTGGAGACCTGCAGAATACATGAGGGCAGTGGTGGCCGCCTGTCCTTTTGATCAGTGGGGAATGAACATTGTAGAACCATTCCCTGTTAGCACGGGGCAGAAAAAATTTTTGTTGGTAGCAGTCGACTATTTTTCTAAATGGGTGGAGGCCGAGCCCCTAGCTAAAATTATGGAAAATGAAGTGCTCAATTTTCTATGGAAAAATATAGTGTGCCGCTTCGGGATCCCTCGCAGGTTAGCATCAGACAATGGAAGACAGTTCTGTGGATCCAAAGTCCGAGCATGGTGTCAAGAAATGAATATCGAACAGGTTTTCACCTCTGTAGCGTACCCGCAAGGGAATGGACAGGTCGAAGTTACTAATAGAACGATAGTCCAGGCTCTTAAGACACGACTGGATGCATCCAAGGGCAAGTGGGCGGACGAACTCCCATCCGTATTGTGGTCTTACCGAACTACAATTCGATCTGGTACGGGTGAAACTCCTTTCAGTATGGTGTATGGTACTGAAGCTGTTCTCCCGACAGAAATTGGACATGAGAGTGCTAGGATAATGACATATGGAGCAAACAATCAGGAACTGCGAGCAATGGATTTAGACTTACTGGAAGAGCACAGGTCCCGAGCTGCAATTAGGCTCGCAGCCTATCGCAAGCGAATGACCCAAGCCTACAACAAAAGAGTATACCCTAAGGTTTTCCAGGAGGGAGACCTGGTTATGCGAAAGATACAACATCCAGGGGAAAGAGGAAAGCTAGAGGCCAAGTATGAATGCCCATTCAAAGTGATAGGAAAAGCTGTAATAGCTGCATATTATTTGGAAGATGCCCAAGAAAAAAAGGGTAAAAGGCCATGGAATGCTCAGCACTTAAAAAAATACTATCCGTAGTAGCTCAGCTCGGGTCTCGTCATACTATCTTACTAAGTTGGTTCTTAACCAGCCGTCTTTTTGCGTTACAGTCAGTCCTGTTTTGTTTCCATCAGGGCCAGCCCTGTTTTAGTGTCAATTTTGTTTTTTGAATGTTGCAAGGGTCAGTTATGTTTTATGGAACACTATGTGATTTTTGGTAACATCCTTTATTCAAAGCCCAGGCAGGTCTGGCACTCAAGGACCACATTAGTGGAACTCAAAGCCCAGGCAGGTCTGGCATACAAAGTCCACCGTAGTGGCCCACATCAGTGGAACTTAAAGCCCAGACAGGTCTAGCACACAAAGTCCACCTCAGTGGCCCACATCAGTGGAACTCAAAGCCCAGACAGGTCTGACACTCAAGGACCACATTAGTGGAACTCAAAGCCCAGGCAGGTCTGACACACAAAGTCCACCGCAGTGGCCCACATCAGTGGAACTCAAAGCCCAGGCAGGTCTGGCACTCAAGGACCACATTAGTGGAACTCAAAGCCCAAGCAGGTCTGACACACAAAGTTCACCTCACTGGCCCACATCAATTGAACTCAAAGCCCAGGCAGGTCTGGCACTCAAGGACCACATTAGTGGAACTCAAAGCTCAGGCAGGTCTGACACACAAAATCCACCGCAGTGGCCCACATCAGTGGAACTCAAAGCCTAGGCAGGTCTGACACTCAAAAAATCACATTGATGGTACTTAAAAAGTTCAAGTTCGGATCGATATCAAAGACTGCAGTAAGGCTAGAATAGTTTTATTTTGGGACTCAATTGGAATTCAGCCAGTCTTGGTATATGTAGGTCGGGCCTGTAACGAGTTGCACTTAACAAATCCTTGATTAAACTTTTAGCCAGTCCGGATACATGTAGGTCGGACTCTCAAATATTTAAATAGGTTCGATTCAATAAGTCCGGTAACATGAAGGTCGGGCTTTAATGACAGCATTTATTGTTTATCCAGTCCGGGCACATGTAGTCCGGACTCTCAGTAATTTACTCGATGAAGTTTAGACTCAACTGGAATCCAGCCAGTCCGGGGATGTGTAGGTCGGACCCTTGAATGATTTACACTTAATAAATTTTGTGGCTGGACTTGCATGCACATTTATAACATTAAAACCATGTTAGAATATGAGAATTCTTAAAGAAAACCGAATTGGGCAAAAACATTCATGCACGAAACAGTAAACAATGTAATAGCCCGACTTGAGAAACAATCAAAATTACTGACCACACAGGGTCTACCATTAAAGATTATGTTTTTAAACAACACATACAACAGGAACAAAAATAATCAAGGAACGGAGGCATCTTGAGGCTTTGAACTCTGGTCGGGATCTGCTGGCTTCTCCGGCTCGGCCTCCTCCGAATCCTCATCAGGCATGTCATCGAGAGCCTTGGTACAGTCTAGGAAAAGGGCGGGGTGCTCGGCCTTTGAGTACCCATTAGCCCTGAACTGGGCTAAGCACCCCTTGAAACCCTCGTCAAAGAAGGTGGCCGCCTTCTCGGCTACAACATTAGCAAAATCGGCGGAATTCAAGAACTCCTTTTTCCCGACCTCCTTCGCAGCCTCAAGCTTTTTGGTCAGGGCCCGCGTTTTGCTCTCCAGCTCAATCTTGTCCACCTCTAGTTCAGCAATTCTACTATTGGCAGTCTCCAGAGCGGTACTGCAAGACTCAACTTCAGCACTCATCCCAACCCGTTCTTCCTCATATTCCTTCTTCATCTCACGAGATTTCCATATGAGCTCAGAAATCCGAGCAACGAAGGCCTCCTGGTTCAGGTTGTGTTCCTCCCGGGCTTTAAAAGCTTGGCTGGTGATCTCCCCTCCCCAAGCTAGAGCCTGTGAAAATGTAAGGGGTAAATACCAGCTCGGTACGTGACAGCTCAGTATACTAAGTAAGACTGAAAAATGCAACATACCTGCAGGGATGCCAGAGCAAAGTTCTGTTCAGCTTCCAAGGCGGGCACCCCTTGAAGGATTTTTAAATCAGAACGGGAAATCAGGTTCTGCATTATGCCCAGGCAGCCTTGCGGGTCGGGCTTTGAGAAAAAAGACATATCTGGGACCCCGGGCTGATCAGGCATTCCCTGAGGCTCAGTATCAGGTAGGGGTTCGAACTCCACTATGGGTTCCTTGCCACGAGCTCGGGATGAGGAAACAACGGGCGGTTGCTGAACTTTGAGAAGACCAGTGCTGTGTTGGTCCTTGGCTTTGGAGTTTTTCTTTTTGGATGGCTCAGCAGGAGGGGGCTCAGGATGAGCACCGGCCTCACCTTCTGTTTTCTTCCTTTTCAGATTCTTTAGAGCAGCTCGGAAATTAGCAGGCATGGCTGCAGATCTGATCCTGTCGTCTAAACCATATAAAAAACGATAAGTAAAATACACGGGTTTAAGTTGGTCTACATAAGGGTAGCACGGGCACAGGGGTACTACCTACATACCCTTCGATCTCCTCTCCTTTCCCACTGAAGCCGTAATGACAGAGCAGATCATCCTCAATCAGGTTTTTAATGTTAAAGGTTTGCGCGGACATTGTGTTGATAAAGTTTGTGAAATTTTCAGTGGGTAGAGCTGGGGGTTCAGGGGTGGTGAAATTCATAGCCCAATTAGATTGACATTCCCAGGGCTGGTTGGGTTTAACATAAAAATACCTGTTTGTCCAACCCTTGTGAGAAGTAGACTTACCCTTAAAAAAGGGATACTCGAGTCGCATGGAAATATAAAAACGCCCTGGGGCGGTTTTCTTAATCTGTAGGAAATAGATGAAATTTCCCAAGTCTAAGGGAATTCTAAAAAAACAGAATAGGACAGCTAATGATAGGATCGAACTAAAGGAGTTCGGGGATAGCTGACTCGGACAAATGCAGAAATATTGACAGAGTTATGACACACAGCTCGGGAGTGGAAACCTCAAGCCCATTTTTACCTGATCTAAGCTAAAACTTAGAAAGTCGAGGGGAGGCTTGTGAGCTCGTTCTTTCCGACCTGGGATTAAAAGCTCATAGCCCGCACGCATACCCGATCTTTCTCTAATACTAGGACCCGAGTCAGGACTTAGGTGGGAGGCTAATATTTCAAACCATTGTTTACCCTTAGCAATTAATCGAGCCTCATCCGACCTAAGTCTATGTAATCGTTTCAATTTTTCCTCTCGGGTTTTAGATAAATCGAGGTCTGAGCTTGGGTTATCAGAGTCAGAGGGATTGGGGTTGTTTTAAGGGGAACTGGGTGCTTCCATAAATTCTACTATTTCCTTAAGGGAAGTTTCATCTGGGGAAGACATTAAGCTAGCCTATGTGAAAGAGAGAAAACTTACAGGTGGAAGGGTTGCAGTGATGTAGCTCGGTACGAAAGCACACAGGTCGGGAGCAAGTAATTCAGGTCGGGCGAGCTATCGATATTTTAACAGCGTAACGGTACAAGAGTGAGGTAAAAAATGAAATTTTTTACTGACCTATTTATAGAGGAGGTGAATTGATCTGGACCGTTGATTTTACTCTTGATCTGCGAATCGGGACGGGATGAGTCAGGGTTTTTTAAGCTTCGGGAGATGAAACGTCAGAGGGCATCTCGGCTGTTCGTAAAAAGCACATCACGCGGATCCTGATCTGGACCGTTCAAAGAAACACATCCCTCGGATTCAATGTTGGATTGTCTGACTGAAGTATGGGTCGTACGGGGTCCGGACTACCTTTCTTGGTCTAAATTCATTCTTCTTTTAGACCAGTTAGGGAGGTACTATTGATATCCCGGGAAATTATTTTAACCCAGACCCGTTCATTATGGGTTGGCCCAATTGTTGGATTATTATTATATATATAAGGTCCAACCCAGTTTCCTACCTGTTAGGGCGTATCAAGACCTAAGCTGTTGTTAATGAGCCGACCTACCCGAGTTGGGGCCCAGGGGGCTTGGTATGTTTTCTAGTTCAAGTAAGACTCAAATACATTGAAGATAAGTTTGGTCATTGCACAGGTATGAATGAGATAGAGATAAACTCAAGGACGGACCAATGAATGAAGAGTCCTACTTCAGGACATGTTATAGTTCGACTAGATAACTTACTATATTTTTCCCTATAAATACAGGAACTGTTATGATATCATTATTCATTATTCATTACTCACTTTTACATTCACGCACTCATATATCTCAGTTTTCGCATTAATCATACTCTCTGCCTTCAAGCCACCGACTTAGGCATCAGAGGGGTCACGCCGAAAACACCTTTGGCGCCCCTTGACCTAGCTATTGCTCGTGCAGATCTACGTGAAGCCCGACCCGACCTGCTTCATAAAGGAGTTGGAGGATCCATTCTACCAGATCGAACCCGAGGTAAAATTTCGACATCATCAATATATATATATATATATATATATATATATAAGAGCGGATAAGTGTGAAAATGGTGATAGGAAACCTGATTTCCATATATAAAATATTAGGCTCTTTTTGTAGGAAACACGTCGATCCATCAATTATTAATTGTCATAGGCTATATTATATAATGTGAATGCCTAGTTGATTATTTTGAGGCCCGTTAGGCTATAAGGACATGAAAAAAATGTTTTGGAGAGCTTTTACTTATTTAAAACTTAAAAATGATTTTTGTATAAATTATTTTGAAGTTGGTGAGAAGCTAAAGTAGATAGTGTTTGGAAATAGAAGTTGAAAACTAATACAAGCTAAAGTAGAGAGTGTTTGGAGAATAATTGTTTTCAAACTTAATTTTTTAATTAAATGACAACCACATCCTTAATTAATTATTTAATTTTTTTATTCTCATACTATAAAAAATGAGTTTATATATTATTATTACATTATGAATTTTGTATCAAAAAAATTTTATTTTTTATAACATGAATACTTGAAAAAATATATAAGATTAATATAAAAATATAAAAAACGACAAAATTTGTATAAATATACAAGAGATGTACAAAAAAATTTATGAAAATGCAATAATATTTTTTTAAAAATAAATGCTTGTAGTAACGATTTAAATTTTTTTATTTTTTTTAAATAAAACATACGTAATATGATAAGTTTATTAAGAGTATAAATGTCAAATTGTAATTTTATACCATAAACAAAAAAACAGAAGCAAAAAAATCATATATTTGCTTCTTGTTTTTGGGTAAAAGTTGTAGAAGTTAAAAAAAAATTTAACATTAATGATATCTCGGGAGAGCAGGGGTGCCAGGGCTGCTGCTCGGAAATAAGGAGTGAGGAATTGAAAGAACTGAGCCAATAGCCCGAGGCTGGACAAGTAATTCATGTCGGCTGGATATATAAGGAAGAAGAGGCGGGAAAGACCAAGTCACAGTGATCTAGTCAACATCTATTTTTTAGGAGCATGTTCTCCACGTTGTCATGACCCCGGACATCCCGGCCTGGTCATCCACAAAGCAGGAACGTGGTTAGCTTAATCATCCATGATCGGTATCGTGGTCACTACCCGAAAAAGGCAGGACATTTATCTCAATTTAAAACTTATAAATACCTTCAAGCAAGTATTAGTAGGGGTACGTTGATCTTGAACCAAAAAAACACTATATTTTACTCTCTACTTTCCTTTAAGTCCACTCTATGTCCGAGTCTGACTTAAGCATCGTAAGACCCCGTCGAAAACCTTCCGATGCCTCACTAACGTACTTTATGTGCATTTTTCCTGCGCACAGATATCATCACGCAAAAAAAAAAAAAAAATGATAAACCCAACTGATCACTCACCATATAATCTCATCAATGAATCAGGCCCATTTTTACTTTGTTTGCCCATCAGGCCCAATGATTCTAACAAAGTACAGTGGCACGGTTCGTCTAGAATAATGTTTAAGTTTAACCGAATCATGTATGTGCTTTTCGTTCGTCCAACCCATTGGGCTGATTAATTGTTTAATAAAATATGTTATTCATACGCGAAACATAAAATTATTTTTATTAGTTTTTTTATTTATGTTCTTTTGTATTTAATACGTACCATTATCATGTATTTAATTATTATATTATATATCTAAATATCTATGGTTATGTTAAGAGGAGGGGTGGAGACCGATTAATTAGTGCAGGTGTTGTGGCCTTTGTTAAAAATATTTTTTTAGATGTTATTTTTTCTTCTATTTTTTAATGTCCAATTTCATAAATTTCAAAATACCTCATATCAGCGTTTAGTTTTTTTTTTTCCTAAAAAATGATTGTTTACATATTTTGTTTAATTAAAAAAATATACAAACATGCAACACATACGCCAAAAAATAGACTATACAATCATATAATACGTGTGTCATATATTACTAGTTAAATTGATATATGAAATTCTAATTGGTATTATCATTGTGTGTGTATGTATCCTTGAGTATGACATGTAATGTCAAATGCTATTGCGCTATGTTCATGTTAAGTATCGTTTGGTACATGAGATGATAGTGGGATGAAATACAAATTTTTACTCATACCATATTTTTCTTATTTTTTTGTTAACCCAATGATATCTCATGATCCGGTATAATATTAGATGTAGGTTTGATGACAAATACCTCTTAACTCATGATATTAGTGGAGGATGAGTGAAATTGTATGAAATTGACAATGATAATTAAGAGAATAAACACAATAATCCTACAAAATAAAAAAATATAAAACAACATATTATTCATATCTATGTCTTGGTTATCCACATCTCATCATGTTTTTATTCATCTATCGTACATCCCATTCATGATACCAAACGATATCTAAATGTATGCATGTATGATTAGTATATTCATGCGGTAGGAATAATTAAACGTGATGATTTATGTTTATTTTCAAATTAATGAATCATCCTCAATTTTAAAAATAAGATTTAAGGACATAATTAAATTAATTAAAATTAAAATTAAAATTAAAAAAATATATAAATAAGCATATTTGTTCCCGTATCATAGGGTGCTAGGAAAAAAAATTCATCAACAAAAAGTAATATGATAAAGTTATTATGATAAATTTAAATAAAATTTCACTAGATTATGGTATGATCGTATAGTTATCAATTTGTCGATATATATATATTCAAAATTTCAAGATGAATTGTTTTTATTTATTTATTTGTGATTATTATTTATTTAATTAAATTAAATTAAATTTAAAAATAAAAAAAGACAAACACAACAAAGGAGTCTTTGTTGATTTTTGCAAGATATGCAATAATATTCCAAAGTCGCACTTATTTTATGGTTTGGTCGCTGCAAAAAATCACCACAATTCCTCAACGGAAAAAAGCAGAATCTCTGCAAAAAAAAAAAACTCCCCAAACTGGGACGACGAAGCAACAGCGATCTAACCATACGGTTCTGTTAGTTCCCCCAAAATTCGTGAATCCGATTCTTCCGACGCGGGTTTTGAACCCTAAAAGTCCAATCTTTGGAAGCCGCTGCATCTGTTTCCCCCATTTATCCGTCGATCAATGTGAATTTATGGAAGCATTGAGCTGATTTCCACGGACTGGACCCACATTCGGGACTGGGTCTTGAGTCATGGAGTCGTTGGTGGAGCTATGTGATCTGATCGCGCAAAACCCGACTCATTTCGCTGATAAACTCGCGTGGATTTGCAGCCGCTGCCCCTCGACCGAGTTTCTGCTCGTCGGATCGCCTAGGGTGTCGAAGTCTCAGCTCAATGCCATTCTCGCTCTTGCTCGATTCCTCTCGAAATGCCCGAACCACGATCACGAGACACCCAAATCGTTGCTCCTTGCGTTTTATCGCTCTATTCCGTCATCGTTCCACGCTAACTTCTGGCCACAATCGTTTTCAAGTGAATCGATTTCCTTGTTTTACAAAGACTTACTGAATTACATCTCCAAGGCGTCTGAATCGTCCCCTGATTTCGCTACCGATGTGGCTGGATTCACGGGAGAAATCGTGGCTCAGACGATTAGTAACACCGATTCGACCATTTCTGGCGCTTTCGTGAAGGCATTGTGTTTGCATTTCCCACCCATTTTGCCCTCCGACGGAAATAAATTGATTTCCACTCTCCTTGACCGGTTTGAAATTGCAGTCCCCAGCTCTCCGAGGGAGACAATCTCGACCTCTGATGCAGCTTCAGCCCAGAGCTCTCCTATGAGCCTGAACCATTATCAATCTCCTGGCAATGAAGCCAGCATTGTTTCTGCGGGGTCCTCCAGCACAGTTTCAAGGGACGATCCAACAGCATCGCAGGGGATTTTGATTAATGGGGCTAGCAATGGAGAGTTTTTTAGTGGGAGTGTTGGGCTAAGTGATGGCGGGAGAGGTGGTGGTGCGGTGGCTTTTAAGAAGCTTGTGGCGGCTTTTGAGGAGGAACCGGTGGAGAGCCTTGAAAAGCAGCGGATTGTTTTTGAGTTGGTCGGACATGTATTGGATAAGGTAGTAATTGATTCCAAGCTTTTGGAGCAAGTAAGAGGAATAGCAAAGCAACAACTTCAATCAATGATGGCTTTTTTAAAGGTAATTAGGTATATAACTCACAGTGTTGTGCATAAAGTTAGAAGAATCAGATATTGTTCTTTACATGATCAAAGAGTCGTAAAGGGTGATATTTATTTTATTATCTGGACAGATAAGAAAGCGTGATTGGTCGGAGCAAGGACAATTACTGAAAGTTAGGATCAACACAAAGTTGTCTGTTTACCATGCTGCAGCAAGATTGCAAGTGAAAACTCTTTCATCTCTTGAAACAGAAGGAAAAACATCAAAGAGATTATTGCATGGAGCTCTTGCTTTGTTGATAGAGGCTGCAGAGGCATGCTTATTCTCAGTATGGCGGAAACTGAGGGCTTGTGAAGAGCTTTTCTGCTCTTTTCTTGCTGGGATTTCTCAAGCAGCTGTCATTCGTGGTGGTCAGCTTCTCCGTGTTCTCTTAATTCGTTTTAAACCGCTTGTGCTGGCTACTTGTGCGCAGGTGCGTTCTGTATGTTGTTTGTTATGTACTCAGTGACCAAGGCATTGTTTAATAATGTGTTATTTCGTTTGTATATAATAAACAGGCTGAAACTTGGGCTAGCAGCCAGGGAGCTATGTTTGATAGTATATTGAAAACTTGCTGTGAGATAATTGAGTTCGGTTGGGTCAAGGACAGGTCTCCTGTTGACACTTTTATCATGGGACTGGCTGCTAGTATTCGCGAACGAAATGATTATGAAGAAGAGGTTAGAGACGCCCTTTGACAGTTTTATATATTGTAATGTAATTGTATTGGTTAGTGAAATTTGAATGTTCTATTCTATGTAGTTAATCTACATCATGACTTACCACTAATAATTCCTTGTCTATCATTATTGTTTGCTTCAAAAATGGGCATGAATGGTTATTAGTTTGTTAATTTACCTTCTTATTGACAAGGAAAAAACTCTTTATAAGCAAGCTTCTGATGGAATTTCATTTTTCAGTTTATAGTTGCATCATTACCTTTTCGTTACACTTGGAGCCAGGAAATTTATCCCGCAGAAAGGAATGGCCCAACACACACAAACGCACATACTAAGAATACCACACTCCTCTTGACATAAGGCCTCCTTTCCCCTCACAATACTTATGGATAGCAACTCCTTATTACTTCCAACGGCCTACCCATACTTGCTGCAAATATTGACTTGAGTCATATCACGTGTTCCTGTATTCTCTTGGTTGTTCCTGTATTCGCTTGGTTAACTTTTTTAAGAGTTGTTCTGCGACAACATTTGCTAATAACGTTTATCAAACACCACTGCATTAACTGTTATCAAAGTTTGAGTTTTTTTCCACTTATATATACCTTATGTGTTACCCCCATTTGATTATTGGTCTATCAATTATCAGAAAACACTGATAGTTGGAATGTTTGCTGAGTTTTATGAGATCTCAGAAGTTATGCTTAACATAGTATGGGACCACATCTTACATCTCATATGGGGCACCTATGTTGAGATGTCTTTGTATGTTTCCATGTGTGTCCATTGGCCGGCAGTATTGCTGAATATGGCATCAGCTTAGCTGGAACTGAAGCTGTTAATATTTTCTGGCAGATTGATGTCATTGTGACTGACAAAATTGAAGGGACCAAGCAACAGTCCTATATGATAACACTTTCTTATCTTCTGTTACATACTAGTTGGTCACTCATTTTTTCCGTAGCAAGTGGACTAGATAGTTGAATTAATTGGAATGCCCTTCTGCTGCGGAATATTGGATGTACTACTATAATAGCAACACTATGTAATATTATTTGGAAGTGCTACCTACCTATCCATCACTGTATCACTCAGCCACAAGAGCATATATTTCAGTTCGGGTCTTAGATTAAGTTATAAAAATTGGTATTTTGCTCTTCGATTATCGGCTAAATTGAATTGTTTATATTGAGTGATGGTTGATATTTGTTTACCTTTCAGGATGGAAAAGAAAAGCAGGCTGCTCCACCCGTACAGCTGAATGTCATACGTTTACTTGCTGACTTGAATGTTTCTGTTAATAAGCCTGAAATTGTTGACATGATGTTGCCGTTATTTATTGAGAGTCTAGAAGAGGGTGATGCTTCAACTGCAGGCTTACTGAGACTTCGAGTATGAACCTATCTCTTCAATTTGCTAGCTTTTGTACCTTTGTTTACATTATGTTTTCTTATAATGTCACTGATAAACCCAGTTTAGGAAAGCACGATTCTTGCCCCCATATAAATAATATAAAATATATTTTATTGCGGGAATGCATGTCTCTCAACCTGCTTTTGTTGAGGTACTGCAGCTTCTTGATGCTGTTTCTCGCATGGCGAGTTTAGGTTTCGAGAAGTCCTACCGTGAAGCCATGGTTCTAATGACTCGGAGTTACTTAGGTAAACTATCTAGTGTCGGCTCTACTGAAAGCAGAACTCAGGTACCTGAAGCTACAACAGAACGTGTGGAGGTATAAACATCTTTCTAGAATATTTGACAGCATCAGTTTTGAGAAAATATTTTGTTATCAGTTCTGACAAATGCTATCTCACCAGTTCAATTATGTTCTAGACTTTACCTGCAGGGTTTTTGTTGATTGCTAGAGATCTTACAAGCAATAAATTGCGTCCAGACTACCGCCAGCGATTGTTATCTCTATGTTCAGATGTTGGGTTGGCTGCAGAGTCGAAAAGTGGAAGGTAATAGTTTGAGGGCATGTGGAGTTGTTGTGTAACGCTGTTAGATTTTCTCATAATTGGCATTGACACTCTAGGAGCGGAGCAGATTTTCTTGGGCCCCTACTACCTGCTGTGGCTGAAATATGTTCAGACTTTGACCCTAGTGTTGACGTGGAACCTTCCCTCTTAAAGCTTTTCCGGAACTTGTGGTTCTATGTTGCTCTCTTTGGGTTAGCACCTCCGGTACAGAAAACCCAGGCTACACCAAAGCCAGTTTCAACTACCCTGAATAGCGTGGGAAGCATGGGCATCATTGCTCTCCAAGCAGTCGGTGGACCATATATGTGGAATCCGTCGTGGTCTTCTGCGGTGCAGCGTATTTCACAAGGGACCCCACCTCTTGTGAGTATAAATAGAAATAATTTGGGCCTCTTTTATTTCTTTGTTAAACTGTTTCACGAGCCTTTTGGCTAAAGCTGGTGTTTTGCTTTTACCCACCCTTTCTCGCTCTTTCCCACGCAGTCTATGTTTAGTGGTTACTTGGAGAAAATAATATACTTGTATAGCATGTGAGTTTTAGGAGACAGAAGGCTATTGTTACACTTTGGACATATTGGATTTATATGCGAAACAATTGATCATTTTGTCAACCTTACGTGTATAACATGTACTAATTACTAGGCCTTTCGGAGTATGATTGCAAAGATATCATGTTTTCAGGTAGTGAGCTCTGTGAAATGGCTTGAGGATGAGTTGGAGCTTAATGCACTTCACGATCCAGGTAGTCGCCGGGGGAATGGAAATGAAAAAACTGCTGTGAATCAAAGAACTGCTCTATCTGCTGCCCTGGGAGGACGAATGGAGGTTTCAGCAATGAGTACGATTTCGGGTATGCATTTCTTTTTAGCATAGTATCCAAGTTTGTGTTATTGGTAGTAAATTTGAGATTTCATTGGCAATGGTGGAAGGTTGAGGTTAACATAAGAGGGATATTATATGCTCTGACTTCTGCAGGTGTCAAAGCAACTTATCTTTTAGCTGTAGCATTTTTGGAGATAATAAGATTCAGTAGCAATGGTGGTATTCTGAATGGTGGCCACAATTCTACTACCTCTCGGAGTGCCTTCAGCTGTGTCTTTGAATACTTGAAAAGTCCAAATCTTATGCCAGCAGTTTCTCAATGTTTAACAGCTATTGTTCATCGGTCGTTTGAAACGGCAATGTCTTGGCTGGTACTCTCCTATTTGTCCTCCTACACATGTGGCCACCTTACAAGTTACAATTTAGCATTTTTATTGGGATATGTTCGCCACCACTAGAAATTTTAGACCAACTTAATTACTTCGATTTATTAATATTGTGTTCATAAAGATAGAAATCTGACATAAATATATTGTTCTGTATGTTGAGATATTTGATTGTTGGATTGATTATGTTGTGATCGAGCTGGATTGGCTCTCTACATGTATATTTGGATTATATTTTGAGCGCATCATTGTTTTTGAGTCGTTAGATTTCCCCGGTATGTCCTATTCATTGGAAGGTCATGCCGAATTTTTGGTAGGCCCGAAAGCAATTTTCTGTTATGCTAATTAATCTTGATTGCATGCTAATTAGATATGAATCAGGACACTATACCTGACATAAACATATTGTTTCTCAGTGAATTGTGTCCATGTGGAGGGTTTGATAATTTGGCACATTTAACCTTGCTCTCCTGTAACATAAATCAGGTATCCTTAATTTGGCAGCTAGTGACTGTTCCATAGAATAATCATTAATGTCTCACATATGTAACTGTTTAGGCTTTAGATGAAATAATTAGTCAATATGATAGCCAGACTGCCAGAGTCAGGTCAAAGGGGGAGAAGCACTGGATTCAATTCTAGCCTCCACTCATTGTTGAAAATCTTTTTCATATTACAAACAATAAATAAAATCATGCATGGAGTAGTAACTCATCGTGGACTAAACCTTGTTCTTCATTTCTGTCCACCTTGTTGTCCATACTCAATGTGGGTGTCTCGGTGAGCCCAACAATCGGTTGAAATTGGTCAAAAGGAGAGCTCCTGGTCATCGTGTCATTCATGTTGCCCATTTTGTGGTCACTGCAAGGAATCACCGATCTTCTTTGATCTTTCCTAAGCATTATGCAGTATAGTTGTACATCACCAAAGATCGTCCATGGAAATGGAGCTCGATTGTTTGGTGTCTTTCTTGGTGCAACTAGTCCTTTGCGTGATCTATTTTAAGAAATAACTGATTCAACAAAAAAAATTGTGCGGGGATAGAGGTACTCTTTACAGAAAACTATTTTACTAAATAAGCCCATGAACCATAGTTCCTGACAGTAAGATAAATAGTTTCACCAGGATTTATCTTGTCAAATTCCAGAAAAGGAGAAGTTGAAGTATTTCTAGAATCATGTGGAGGTGGAACATTATAACAACTACCCAATTGATTTAGCTGGAATTCTACTTTGAAGTTAGACTAAATGGGTGTGTTGGAATGCCAGTAAAACCTATTCAATTTTTAGTTCTAACATTGTTACAGAGGTTACTTGTGGCGCTCTTAGCATAGTTCTGTTTTCTGCTATTTCTTTCCAAGTAGTTGTGAGCCCTTCCATTTTATTTATGATGGAAAGCTAAAAAATAGCTTATGTTGGTATTACTATTTTCTTTTATTTATGCTATTTCACACGAATCACACCATATGTACATGTGATGTATGCATTTAAAATTAATTTTTTAATCCTACTTTTTAGATAGGTAAATGTTGCTAAGCGTTTCTTTGTAGACTTGTTTCACATATATATGGTCTTTTTAACTTGGGGCAGGATGATAGTGCGACTGAGACTGGACTGGAAGCTGAGGTTAGAGAGTCTACTCTCTCTATTCATGCCTGTTTCCTCATTAAAAATTTGTCTCAAAGGGATGAGCATATACGAGACATCTCAGTTAGTTTGTTAACTCAACTCAGAGATAGATTTCCTCAGGTAAAATTGCTCTATTTTATGTTGGATTGCCAACAACTGTATTGGTCATATCCATAAGATTATTTTAAATGTGGTTTACATGACTATCAGATTTTGTGGCGTTCTTCTTGTCTGGATTCTCTGCTACTCTCAATGCATAATGATCCACCTTCAAATATTGTGAGCGATCCTGCTTATGTTGCCAGTGTCCGCTCCTTGTACCAAAGGATGGTCCGGGAATGGATCATGGTTTCACTTTCACATGCTCCATGCACTAGCCAGGGTCTTCTTCAGGTTAATGAACCACACCTAGTGATTGCATTTCTTGTTATTTCATCGTATCTTTTTGAGTTTTTTTAAGTGGAAGTTACAACTTACATCTATAAATTTGCATTTTTTATTTTCGCACTCTTAAGGCTGTTTAATTCTGCTCATGAATATCTACATTTATATTTATATGAGTTTTCATATTGCAGGAATTGTTTTCACAAGTACTTTAATTATTCTGCTAATCTATTCTTTTTACTCAAAAAAGCAAGGAGTTGGTTAAGTACTAAAGTTTGTTGTTTGATGCTATTGATTAGAATTACGATCTTCTTGCTGATTTCATTTCTGTATGCAGGTATGGATGTATTAGCCTTCTTTTGTGTGTCTGTCAGTGTATATATTTATTAATGTGGGCATATAAATGACATGTTTATGCCCTTACTTGCACATGTTCTAGCCACCAACGTGTCAATTATCTGTTTTATATTGTCTTAATACTTAAATATGTTGATGCTTGTTAATGTTGAAGCTTTTTGAGTCCGATGGCGCCACTTGGAAGTACCCACCTTTTCATCACATTCACGCACTAAACCCTGTGGTCTTTTGTTATTTTTATCACTGTTCCTCAATCCTCCATGTCTTCAAGCGTATTCTACCAATTTTCAAATAAAATTTCTGCTTCAATTTGTCGTTGTACATAAAATATTAGTTGCATTCTTGATTCCTGCAACTAGTTGTGTATTAGTTTCCTGATCATTTAAATGATTGTAATTTTGTGTGTAACTTGTTCAATTTCCTATCATTTGTATGAAAATTGATGTTAAAAGATTATTTCACGTCTACCAGTGTGCTAATTATTTGTTTCACGGATAATTTATTCAGTTAATCGGTTAGGTTTGCTGATAAGTATCAGTTATCAACAGAAGTGTGTTTGAACTAAGAATGCTTTTCTGAAATTTAAAATGCCTTATTTACCGCTTTTTATTCTTAATTTTTGTTAACTCAGTAACTTGCCCATTTATTTTAGCATCTGCTGCTCTAGAACATGACTCCTAGGCAACAAACTGCTCCATCAATCATCATTACCTAATTGGTTGGCCCAACTTGATTTTGTCTATATAACACAAGTTAGCTGCTATGATAGAATTAAACGTTTTTCATATGTTTACAGTTCCAAATTTTTGATTTTTTGCTTGGATCTATATCATCAACTGCCAATCGATTTGCTAAGTTTATTGCAAAAAACATGTATCTCGTATTTGAATTGACTGAAAAGTGTTCTAAATGGCGGTCGAGGCGGCCCCCTAGGCGTTAGGCGGCCCTCGACCGCCCCGCCTTAGTATAAGCCGGTCCTTGTAGGCGGTCCGAGGCTATCCGGCGGCGGAGGCTGTCAATGATTTTAAAATTCTAATCAATTAGCAAAGTCAAATAATTTTAAAAACCAGCGAAGTCAATCAATTTTAAAATCTTTAGATATAATAAAAACACCTCTCAATCTCTTTTGTATTACTTTTGGTTTCAAATGTTCTCCACCATCAGTTGCCACCTGCCTCAAACCGCCTCCCTTCGCCGCTGCCACCATCTGCCACCACCTTAATTATGTTGTTAGTTTGCATTTATATATTTATTTGCACATTGTCTAGATTGTATATATATTGTATGAAGTTTCTTTAGGCATAAACATTATTTAATTACATATATTACACAAAAAAATTTGACTATTTGTAATTACATTGCATGATTATATACATAATTGCCTATTAAAATTTGCTAAAAAAATTCAACCGCCTAGGTGCCTAGGCGGCTGAGGCGGTAGGCGGTCACTGACCGTACCGCCACCGTCTCCCGCCATTTACAACATTGACTGAAATGCATGTTACTCTTATGTTTAATGACGGGTAGATGCTTTGACAATAAGCTGTATTTTGATTAAATTCATAACGTTGTTGTCCCAAGCCAAAAACAAAATAAAAGGGAGTAAGAAACATAGAAGGAAAAAATCATCCTACTTGGTTTTTTGGGTCTTAAAGTGGCAAAGAATGAAATTTAATGGTTGGATAGGGCAGTAGTGTTATCGATCTGCACTTAATTTTTAACACCTGGGCTCATATATATGAAAACCTTTGATATCCAGGAAAATCTTTGCAAAGCTAATACATGGCAGAGAACACAACCTGCGGCCGATGTGGTTTCTCTTCTGTCAGAAATCAGGATTGGTACGGGAAAGAATGATTGTTGGGTTGGTACCAAAACTGCAAATATTCCTGCTGTTATGGCGGCGGCTGCTGCAGCTTCAGGGGGGAACCTGAAGTTGAGTGATGCATTTAATTTGGAGGTTCTTGGTACTGGTGTTGTTAGTGCAACAGTGAAGTGCAACCACGCAGGAGAAATTGCTGGCATGAAAAGATTATATGAGAGCCTAGGAGGCCTTGAAAAGCATCCATCCCTTGGTTATGCTCTTAATCCTGGCCTTCCGGTGTTGGACTCATCGGCACAACCTACACTACCCAGAAATGGATCCTTCAACGAGATATTGTTTTCTAGGTTTGTGCGGCTGCTTCAGAAATTTGTAAATATCGCAGAGAAGGGTGGTGAGGTGGACAAATTAGAATTTCGCGAAACTTGTTCTCATGCTACCGCACTACTTCTTTCCAATATGGTAAAGCTATTTATCTTTCATAGTCTTTCAATATGATAAACTTACGAGTAAGTATTGTTTGTGTTGAACATGATGACCACATTTTTGTCAGGATTCAGATTCAAAACCTAACATTGAGAGCTTTTCCCAACTTCTGCGTCTTCTTTGCTGGTGCCCTGCTTACATTACCACGCCTGATGCAGTTGAGACTGGCGTGTATATATGGACATGGCTAGTTTCTGCTGCTCCACAGTTGGGTTCTGTTGTTCTTGCGGAGCTTGTTGATGCATGGCTATGGACTGTAGACACGAAGAGAGGCCTTTTTGCATCTGATATAAGGTACTCAGGACCTTCTGCCAAGTTGAGGCCCCACCTTGCTCCTGGTGAGCCTGAGCCACATCCCGAGAAAGACCCTGTTGAGCAGATTTTGGCTCATAGACTGTGGCTCGGATTTTTTATTGATCGGTTTGAGGTTAGGCTTTGTAGATATATATTTGTGTGCTTTCATTAATGAACTGCTTTGTTTGTCGAACTTTTGTTCTGATCACAAACTTTACCTTTTGTTATTCTGCTAATGTTCGCTGATGCTTTAAGTTTAAACACCGAGTACTTGTTTCCTTTTGGTGAATTAATATTTCCATTCCTGTTCTTGTATCTCTATTTAAAGCAAATTTATTTGTCTTTTGAATAAATAATTTAGGTAGTACGGCATGCCAGTGTTGAGCAGCTTTTGTTACTTGGTCGTATGTTGCAAGGATCGACAAAACTCCCTTGGAATTTTTCCCGGCATCCAGCTGCTACAGGATCTTTCTTCACACTGATGCTTTTTGGCCTAAAGTTTTGCTCGTGCCAGTCGCAAGGGAATCTTCACAACTTCAGATCAGGGCTTCAATTGCTGGAAGATAGGATTTATAGGTACAACTTGACAAAAGTAATAATTCAATATACCAACGTTTGGCAACCTATATAAGAAATGACTTGGACCTAACTCACCTCAAAAGCTAGCTCTAGAGGTGAGGATTGTCCTTGTCTACATATTAAACTCTCAGGTCATTTAACCAACCGATGTTGGACAAATTAAACATACCAACACACCCCTCGCACGTCCAGGAATGAAACGACTGGAACATGGAGAAATTAATGGGTGGCCCAATTATGGGACGGGTGAGGCCAACTATGGGCCGTCCAACACATAACGGTGGAACCTGGGCTTTGATACCATGTTAAAAATTGACTTGGACCTAACTCTGTCCGCGCAGGTTCTCCGTGTGTGTTGGACCGCCCATAATTGGGCTGCCTATAGTTAGACCACCCGTTAAATATCTTCACGCTCCAGATGTTCATTTTGGGCGTGTGGGGGGTGTGTTGAAGTATTGTCCCACGTCGGTAGGATAGAGTTCCTGGGAGCCCTTAATATAGATAAGGGCAACCCTCACCTCTTGAGCTAGCTTTTGAGGTGAGTTAGGTCCAAGTCAATTTCTAACACTATTACTGTGCTTATTTTTACTATCAAACAACTTAATATGCAATTTATTAGCTGTCATAACAAATGAGACTGATGACTTTCCCATTGCTCGCGTAAAACTTTCACACAAGTTGATGATTACTTGTTTCTTCTCAATTATATGCTGACCAGAATTTTAATTGTGAGCAAGTGCATGCTTTTTCCTAAAGCTTAAAAATTATTTTTTCCGAGTCAGTGTTCTAAATGGCGGCGCCTAGGCGGGAGGCGGCCATCGACTGCACCGCCTTTGCTTAGGCTGTGCTGTTGGTAGTAATAGATGAGCAGGGCGGCGGGCGAGGCGTTCAAATTCAACCAAATTTGAATTTTAAAAAACCCTAATTATTAATACACTTGCACACTTTCTCTTCCAAAACATTATAGCCCCACCAGCCCAGTCACCAACAACTCAAGCCTTGAACCACCCACCACCATGGCCGTGAACCGCCACCACGGCCTCCGAGTCATCTTTATTAGTTGTCTTGTTAGTTGCATCTATATATTTATTTTCACTTTGTGTTGTATTGTATCAAGCTTATATATGCATAAACAACATTTAATTACATATATTACATAAAAAAAGATGTACGTTTGTAGTTTCATTGCATGATTATATATAATTATTTAACAAAAATAGCAAAAAAGTTATACTGCCTAGGCGGCTGAGTGGTAGACGGTCCGTGACTGTCCCGCCACCCCCTACCGACATTTACAACACTGGTCCAAGTGCATTTATGAGGCAACAAATGTAAAAAAGCCTTCGTTACATATTTGATTGCAGCTGTAAAATAAGTTTCTACTTCCAATTTCCTAGAATCTGAGGGATGAGTTGGATCTAGACACTGCAAAATTGTTGTAGCTTTCAAGTGATAATGTAACTCCTTGACGTATTATAAGGTTGGTGTGATAGAGGTTCTTTAAATTCAAGCACCAACTAACATTGACGCAAAACAAATTGTTTGTCACTGGACCGAAAGCAACGAATTGTGGTAGTAATACAACTCGAAAATTTTAACCATAAAATATTACGGCACCATGTTTTAATCATTGTACTATATTGTTTGCCACAAGAGAGTAGGTGAAATTGTTGCTACCCAACAGTAACTTGCAAAAAGTGGCATATCTTCGTTAATGAAAACACCTTAACTTTCATCGATGTGCTTATTTTGCAGTAACGGTTTTTATTCTATGATGCAGTGCACCATTGGATTCACCA
Source organism: Henckelia pumila (assembly GCF_033568475.1). Classification (NCBI taxonomy): domain Eukaryota; kingdom Viridiplantae; phylum Streptophyta; class Magnoliopsida; order Lamiales; family Gesneriaceae; genus Henckelia; species Henckelia pumila. The sequence continues at coordinate 41,645,406 of NC_133122.1, forward strand.
TTTGATGCTTCTCTCCTTGCCTAGATTGACTTATTTTAATTTTCCTTAATGTCTCAACTCCTTGATTTCCATCTACAACAAGAACTTGTGCACAAAAATACTTTCTCTATTGTTTTTTATATTGTTAGTTGGGCTTGGAGCAGTTTGAAGTTCGTTATCAGAACGCTTAGTTATCTAAACTTTTTTGCTGAAAAACAGGGCTTCTTTAGGGTGGTTTGCCCACACACCTGAGTGGTTTGATTTGAATAACAATAATTTTACTCAGAGTGAAGCTCAATCCATTTCTCTATTTGTCCATCATCTTTTAAATGACCGGTCAGACACTCAACTTGATTTAAGAACTCGGGGACTCGAAACTGGTGGCTCTTTGAATGATGTTGTAAGTAAATTGGAGCTAAGAACTTTAGAAATATTGTTGTGTATGTTGGATTGTTCATTAAACTATTTAGAAATAATTCTTATATATTTTATAGAAGGATCAAAATCACCCGGTCTGGGGTCAGATGGAAAACTATACAGTGGGACGGGAGAAGAGGAGGCAGCTACTACTGATGCTGTGCCAGCATGAGGCTGACCGACTTGAAGTTTGGGCACAACCTATTGGACCAAAGTAACTGTTACTGAAATCTTGATCTCTCATTATGTTAATAATTTTTTACTCGTTGGTTTGATTGTGGTAGTCCTATTTGAGTCCTTAATTTCTTTTGTAATCACATCTTCAGGGAAAACACTTCTCGGGTTAAAGTCAACTCTGAAAAATGGACAGAATTTGCAAGGACTGCTTTCTCTGTTGATCCTCGAATTGCTGTGTCTTTAGCTGCAAGATTTCCATCAGTTGCTGCTCTGAAGACTGAAACCACCCAGTTAGTACAAGTATGTTATTAAAATTGATGCAAGTCTGCTAGTCAAGGTTCTAAAATTCTCTAGGCGTTAATCGGACGTCAGACCAGCACCTAGGCGGGGACTAGGCCCTGCTAGGCGGATTCCACGTATAACATAATAAATCGCATATCATAACTCCAACATTATAACATCAAATTTAAAACGAGTTCAAAATTACATAACTAATAAAATTTCACAAATTTACTCTACTTATTATTCTCCATATTTTTCTTCTCCTCTCTTTGGTAATGACGTTGAAAGGGTTTTCGTGGAAGGATAAATAAAATTTTTCATCAGTTTTTTATTTGGGCCTATGATTTAAAAGCCAAAGAAAAAAAAATTTATTTCTGCTAGGGCCGCCTAGGCGCCGAAGGACGCCTAGGCTGGCCGACTAGCACTTTCTCGGTGCGGTCGGCAGGCGCCTAGCACCTAGGCGGCCGCCTAGCCCTATTTTTAGAACACTGATGCTATCTAAGCACAAATATTGCAAAACCAAGCCAATGAAAGTAAAATTTGACAATTGAATTATATTTGGAAAAGTTAATATGATGAATCTTGTAATTAATTTTCCTGAGTCATGTTGTTTGGTGTTTGATCGTATTTTTCTGCTGATTGAAGCCACTAAATACAAACTATGATTTCGGATTAAATGGTACAATTATAATTCCCAAAATGAGCCATGTGAATGTGGCATATTATGTCAAGATATGTACCTATATCTTGTTTTTTCATTTTCTTTATCATTCAACATTCAACAGAACTTTCTTGACTCGTTCTTTAATTTTTCTGTAAGACTCATATACTGGAGATCCGAAGCATTCCTGAAGCTTTGCCTTACTTTGTGACCTCAAAAGCAGTGGACGAGAACTCAACACTTCTGCAACAATTGCCACACTGGGCAGCTTGTTCAATCACACAGGCCTTGGACTTCCTTAGTCCAGCATATAAAGGTCACCCTCGGGTTATGGCTTACGTTCTCAGGGTGCTGGAATCTTATCCACCTGAGAGAGTGACGTTTTTCATGCCTCAGCTGGTGCAGTCGCTAAGATATGATGAAGGGGTGGGTTCTTGCTTCACATGATTATCCTTTGAACATTTTTTACACAGTTACCCAGCAATATAAAGAAAGTATAAATGGAATCTTTACTAGATGAGCTTGGACCAAGGATCTTCCTGCTAATGCTAAATTGGTTGTTGCGTGGACCTCTGGTCCGCTTTTTGTAATTATTATTCTTCTTTTTTAGTATAATAATATAATATAATATCTTTTCAAATAAAAAAAAAAAACTTTAATTTGCAGAGGCTGGTTGAAGGATACCTACTCAGAGCTGCACAGAGAAGTGATATATTTGCCCATATTTTGATATGGCATTTACAAGTGAGAAAAATGTTATTCAAATTCAGTCATGGATACTTTTTAGACATCTGTTACCAGTTGCAAGGATGCTTTAGCTTGTTATATAACAGATATAACCTTTTTGCAGGGTGAGACTTGTGTTCCTGAGTCAGGAAAAGATCCAACCGCTGTAAAGGTATTCTTGTTTTGACCACCTTCACAATAATTTGAACACCATAAGAAGAGGGTGACTCGTTTCTTAATCGCCAATATTTTCTGGTAAATTATTCTTGGTAAATGATATAAAGTCTGTTACGAGCTATGCTTTGTTTTTGTTGGTTATCAATCATGTTTCACAGCTTTACGATATTTTGATATGTTCTGGAAGGTGAATATGCTTGCGAGGAATCTAGATATTCTGACTTACTTACGGTTCTTTAAAATATATCTGTCCTGTTTCAAATTTCTCATTTTTCAGCCATTGTATTCTCTCCTCCATCACTTCTGATAATGGAGATATCAGAGCAGATGTGGTTAAATAAATAATGGAGATCATAGCAGATGTGGTTATACCTTATTTGTGCTTTTGCGCAAATTGTTCTATAAGAATGAATTTGGATTCTTCCTGGCACTAGATGTTAATTGCAACTATTTTATCCCAAAGTTTCAAAATGAGAAACCAAGTTTTCAGCAGTATATATGGTTTTATTTTGTTTTATTTCGGTGTATGGCTTTGCATGCTAGTGTCTGCCAAGGGGTTTTTTTGTCCTTGCAAAATTTTCGGTCTATTTAAGAATTTTATGATGGTGAACTTTGAAGTTTGCTTTCACTCAACAATATATGTCATATTATCCACTTCGTGATCTCTTTTTAGTTGCAATTTTTTTTTTCCGAGTGATTTACTCAAATTTTTTATGCAATCTTTGTTTTTGGTTTCAGAATAGCTCATTCCAAGCACTTCTTCCGGTTGTTAGGCAGCGAATCATTGATGGTTTCCACCCAAAAGCCCTTGACTTGTTTCGAAGGGAATTCGATTTCTTTGACAAAGTCACATCTATATCAGGTGTTCTATTTCACCTTCCAAAAGAGGAAAGACGAGCTGGCATAAGAAGGTGTCTTTTTTAGTGCTTTGTGTTTTGTGGACATGTGATCAAATATTTATAGATTTAGTTGTTAGGCCAACTATAATCACAATATACGGTTTCTCATGCAAAACTAGGGAGTTGGAGAAAATTCGAGTTGAAGGAAATGATCTTTATCTGCCTACGGCTCCTAATAAACTCGTCAGTAGTATTCAGGTTGATAGTGGAGTTCCTTTACAATCAGCTGCAAAAGTCCCTATAATGATTACGTTCAATGTGGTAGATCGTTACGGGGATTACGAGGATGTGAAACCTCAGGCTTGCATTTTCAAGGTATCGTATGCCCTGCATTATTTTATTATTTAGGACGATCCTTCCCGAATTCACTCATCTGTAAATGAAATGGAGTTGGCAGCACACTCCAGTCAAATTGATGTCTATTAGGCATTAGCTCAATGGCTTTCAAGGTTGATGAGTACCATTCGGTAAATATTTAAGGAGCATCTTTGAGAACCTTAAAATGGTATTGAGCTGAATGCTTGGTTGAAGCTGATTTGAGACAATATATTCATGAGCTAGAGTGGGAATGGCTTGATTAGATTTGAGCTTATTGAAATAAAATATCTCACTAAGTTTACGTACGGTTATATCCTTAAAATTGCCAAATTTTAATATATTATACATGGCACAAAATATTTTTATGCCCAATGAGCCAGCGGTAATTTGCTAATTCTCTTTCAAATTCCAGAAGATTATATATAGCATTGGTAAATTGAGAAGTTACATTAGAAGTGGTTTGGAGCACTAATTGCACAATAGGATGTCAATATGGGCTGCAAAGTTCTACTTTGACGACTATAAACTTTTTAGTTTTTATGAATTTAGCTGGTCTAATTTGGAACTAGAAACACTTGAGTAGCTATAAACAAGGCCTAATGTTTTAGAAGGTTAGGTTCATGCAAAACATTGCCTTCAATGTAGAAGATCAATTCAACAAATATTGACATATATTTGGTGAATCTATATTTGGGGAATGCAATTCATAATTTTCTATATGATCATAACCTGGATCTGACTCTCTGCATAGGTTGGAGATGACTGTCGACAAGACGTTCTTGCTTTGCAAGTTATTTCACTTTTAAAGGACATTTTCGAAGCTGTCGGACTTAATCTCTATTTATTTCCTTATGGAGTACTTCCAACTGACCCAGAGAGAGGAATTATTGAGGTATTCCATAAGTCCAGTCAGATAGTTTTTCAACCAGCGAGTTTTTTCATTCGATACTAAATTTTTATCATTTATATTGACAGGTTGTGCCAAACACACGGAGCAGAAGTCAGATGGGTGAGACCACTGATGGTGGTTTATACGAGATTTTCCAGCAGGACTTTGGACCTGTCGGTTCTCCCAGCTTTGAAGCAGCTCGTGAGAACTTCCTCATTAGTAGTGCTGGATATGCAGTTGCTAGCCTCTTGCTACAACCGAAGGATCGACACAATGGGAACCTTTTGTTTGACAAGTAAGCAACCTATTGCATACACTGTCGTTAGGCAGTGACACCTTAGGTGGTTGTGTTTTGCATGCTTGAAATTTAAAAAGTCTAGTCAACATGGAATCGAGCACAAGCTATTAAACCTATTATTGCTATAGTGAATTTTTACTGTCCATCTGAAAGGTTCGCCCAAATCAAAGCGTGCCACAAAACAAATATATTCACAACAGGATTAGTTGTTGGCCGTGGGGATGTGGGCTAGATTCATCTGTAGCAATATAGATTCTTTGATCCATGTGTTTGTGGGTCATAGGCATGCCAAACATCATTTTTTTTTTGAAAAAAATATATTTATAAGTTAACGAGTTTTTTGCTCATTTATTGTCTATATTTCTGAGTTTGAACTGTGTTTCTTACCGAGCATGATATTTTTTTCCTACTTTAAATCTTAAAATTATTCTAACAAATTGAATATGCTACTTGTCTGCCAGCCACTAACATAGAATGTGATGCATAGATTGAAATAGTTATATGGATTAATCTTGGAATATTTTGCTCGGTGAAGTTATCTATCACCTATGGAATAATCTTTGGAGTATTTCCAGCAGTGGTCCATTTTAAAGGTTACAATATGTAACTCCCTCATTTATCATGAATGCAGCCTGGGGCGGCTTGTTCATATTGATTTTGGTTTCATTCTGGAAACTTCACCTGGTGGAAATATGCGTTTCGAGAGCGCACACTTCAAACTGAGTCATGAGATGACTCAGTTACTCGACCCATCCGGAGTTATGAAAAGTGACACATGGCACCAATTCGTGAGGTAAAATTGAAAGTCAAGTATTTACTTATTTTCTTAGCTTTTGTGCTTCTTCCCATCTTATGATATATATGTGTGTGTGTGTTTATTTTATGATATTTACTTGAAGATTATAATGGTTCTGTGCAGCCTGTGCGTGAAAGGTTACCTTGCTGCACGTCGCTACATGGATGGAATCATAAACACAGTGTTACTGATGATAGACAGTGGATTGCCTTGCTTTAGCAGGGGTGATCCTATCGGTAATCTTCGTAAGAGATTTCATCCAGAAATGACCGAGCGTGAAGCAGCCAATTTTATGATTCGTACATGCACCGACGCCTACAATAAGTGGACCACTGCTGGTTACGATTTGATTCAGTATTTGCAACAGGGCATCGAAAAATGAGGTAACATGTTGATTGACTTCCGAGATTTGTATATTTAGTTTCTTGTAGTTTTCATTCTTTTTTATGTTAGCGTCACTCCGGGGCGTTGGAGGAATTGAGAAGAAAAAGAAAGAAAGATTAGGCGTTTGTTTTTTTAGGGAATATGTGCATTTTTAGAACAGAGAAAGTATCAGAAGTTACTGTTCTGTATCTATGGATCCCATCTTTTTTATAAGAAAAAACAATTGCAGGATGTAATGTGATCTTATGATTGATGAGTGCAGCTTTTCCAAGATAGCAGAAAATGCAACTTTACCTCATTCAATGGAGAAATAATTTGGGAATATTTCAATTTTTATCTTATGCAGAAATCTAATTGTTCATTTATTTGAATAAATGGATACACAAATACACATACTAAAAGGCTATTATCTCTCAAGTTTCAAATAAATAGTTGATTTCTTTTTGTTTGATATGATAGGTGTTTATATACAATAAAATTATAAAAGTTGTTAATTGATATATTCAATATTGGATTTAAATCTATTAGCAGTATGATATCAATTGTATTGTAATAAATTTCTAAATATACGAGTATCCATGTATATATTTATTGTTTTTACTTTCTACAAAATATGTATCATATTCTACGTTTGTAATGTATGGCACTACTACGTTTGCCTTTGTTGTAACTTGTCATATTCGTGTAAATATAAATTTTTAAAGAAAATCTATAATTGTTTGTTTTGCAATTATTTTTTATTTGATTTTTTAAAAGTGGTTTTACAATTATGAATTATCTTTTAGTAGTAGCATGACATGATAATGGATTTTTCCAAACGTTGTAAATTGGTCAGAACAGAATTCACATTGATTATTTGCGAGTGAGTTTTAATATTATGAGCAACCGTTGTAGGCAATCACCTGAGCACCGTTTGACGTGGCATATTGTATTGTACATACAATATGTGAATGCAATGTCAGTCGGTGTTTATGTAGTTGTCCAATGTCATTGCTCATGATATCAAAATATATTTTCGAGTTAATCAAATTTTTGGGAAAAGTCATTTTAAAAAATAAGTTTTTTTTTGTGACGAGGGAATCCGCAGCCGCTATCTTCGGTGCGCACTGGATAAACCTTCGGACTAATGCAATAGTCTGCAAACTACTTTAGTTAGGTAAACCACACTAGGCAAGTCCTGTGTGACAGGTAATATAAAAAGATGTTGGTAGGGGGATTCGAACTCCTGACATCTGGCCAAGAGTTCACATACTCTACCAACTTGGACACCCCACAGGAGCAAAACAAAGAAATTGGTCTTTAGCTTGTTTGTATGTATATTGTAAACAAAAAAAGAAATTGAATATACCTATTTGACTATTTAAAAACAATAAGAAAATGTCGATGTTAAAAATATTTAAAATGACACATCAATAAACTTTGCAACATTAATAACATTTCATGATATTAGCAAAATAAGGTGAGCAAGATTTTGGTTGAAATCAAGAAAGATTAGACCGATCGAGCGATGACAAACATACGGCCTTTGGACTAATCTGTTTGTAATGCTGAAGTTGTTAATATAGAAGTGGTGTCGTCAAATGACAATGCTCTTTTTCTGAAACTTTCTTCAATTAGCTCCAGCGGCCAAAGAAAGTCCCGTTTCGAAAACTCTTGGTTGTAGAGAAGCGATTGTAAGAACTTGGGGTGATGGACTTGAGGGGCTTCTTAAAAATTATTTTGTGGATATTTTTACTTCTTGGGGATGCATGGATGAAGATATATTTCCTCGCCGAGTTACAGAGGAGCAAAATCAAGTGTTGCTCAGCCCTTTTGTGGAAATGGAAGTTCAGGCAGCTTTAAAGGCTATGCATCCGGATAAGTCACCTGGTCCTGATGGGGGTTTAGTCGATGCCACCCGCATGGTACTACCTTGCGGGTGACGTGGCGGATCATGATTCACTGATTTTACCCAATCATGATCCGCCACGTCACATGCAGAGTAGTACCCTGCGGATGGCATCGACCGGATTATTCTATGCTACACCTGGAGTACTGGATCATCAAGATATATGTCAATTTTCATAAAAATATATGGGTCCCACATGATCTAATGGTATTGAAATAAGGGTAGAAACATTGCCGATGTAGCATAGACTAACCCGCATCGACCTTACCCCTGATGGGATGAATTCGGGATTTTATCAAAAAATTTGGGATATTACTGGTAAAACAGTTACAAATGCTTGGCTAGAATTTCTGAACAATTGCTATTTTTCGGAAGGGATTAATGATACATGTAATTCCAAAAAAAAAAAAACAACCTGAGAATATATCCGATCTTAGGACAATTTCACTTTGTAATGTTATTTACAAAATAGAATCCAAAGTTGTGGCAAACAGTTTAAAATGAATGATTAATTTTATTATATCTAAAAATCAAAGTGCTTTCACTTCGGGTAGACTGATAACGGATAATGTGATGATTGCATTTGAAATTGGACATTATATGAAGTGGAATCAATTGGAAATATGTTTGGATATTGAGATTGCTGGCAAAAATCAGAAATTTTGTATGGAGAGTTTTATCTTTATGTCTTCCAACAATGCGAGCTCTTCGAATTAAAAGGGGTGAATGTGGCCGAGTGGTGTCCTGTTTGCTGAAATGCACAGGAAGGCGAGTTACATGCTCTCAAGTATCATCTCATCAATGTTGAATTCATTTTTCCATCTGAATTAACTACGAAATGCAACGTTGATGCAACCTTGTTTCCTGAACACTATATACAAGTTTTGGTTGCGCTCTTAGAGATGATCAATGTTTTTTGCTTGATGCGGATCACGGTAACATAATCGGTTAGAAGATTGTAAACTTATAGCATTCAATTTATTTTTGTTTTTGCAACGAAATCGGCGAATCAGGTAGCTCATAACTTAACAAGAGCTCTTCGGTTCTAGGCCTGGTCAATGGGTTGGTTCGATCCGCCTACTTCCTTAATTTCTGATGTATTAAATCATGATTTAAGGTAATGAAAATTTTGCATTAAAAAAATAAAATAATAACATTGATCAAAATATAAATATAAAATTTATAATAAATCTAATGGCCGGGATTTGTAAGGAGGAATTTTAGCCCAAATCCATTTCACGGACCAACCATTTATTTTATGAATCAAAGTTGTAAACTTCGGCCCTTAAGAATAAAATAATTTGATATAATTTTAATTTTAAATCCATTTCATGGGCCAACCTTCTAATTGTAGCCCAATAATGAAGAACATTAGAAACATTTTAGCCCAATTTTCCCTGAGGAAATGCCCAATCCGTTCTGTTCCCGACGCCTGAACTGAGCACTAGCAGACACCCAAGAAGGAGAGCTGATCAAATTTCGGAGTATTTTTTTTTTTTTCGGGGGAATCCAATCACAGTTATCATTCACATGGTAAGTTTTGTAGAGTTTCCCTTGTGGGTTTTCTTGATATATGAATAAATAATTCTTGTTTTCGTTGTTCTGAGTTTGCAAGCTTGCAATAGATTACAGCAGCTGTGTTTCCGCGAGTTTATTCCAGGAATTGTATAAAAAGGGGCAAGTTTTAGGCGATGAAGCAGAGCCAGTTGTAATAGGAGCAATGATTTTGGACATAAATGCCACCCCTTCCGTGCCTGCAAAGCCCAGGACCACCACTCCTGGAAAGGTTTCGTATGTATACCGATACTCCGTGAACTGATATCCATGTTGCAGCTTTTGATATTACTTGTAATCTAGCTTTTTTTAGTTAAATTAGTCTGTGAAAATGTACTGTTTCGGCAGTAAGGAAGCTGGTGTATAAAATGCTAGGCATTTTCCTTGCTCGGTGTAATCGATTGTTTGTTTGATTCAAGATTGCGTGGGAAGTTGTTTTTTCTTCAGAAGATAACTTGTTGTAAGTAAAGAACATTGGCGAATATTTTTTTACCATAGAGTTCTATGCATGGAGGTGTACATATGAAAGCATAAAATGCTTTATTATTGCAACCGCTCAGTTCGTTGGAAAATTTTAAGAGTCCTTGAGAATCATTTATTTTATTTTGCTCGCGACTGGTCCCTTAGTGTTATGTGTTGGCTCCCTGCTATATTTGTGTATGATTTGGAATTACCTATTCAGGTTCGCTATGCATTAGGTGGTGTAGCAAGAAATGTTGCTGAGTGCATGCTGAAACTGGGAGCAAAGCCTTACTTGATAAGTGCCACAGGACTTGACTTGGCAGGTCTACCCTCTTTATACTTGCATCATGCATATCTGGCAGCATGCATCAAACAAGTCGTATTCATCAACATTGTTATTGATGCTGGTATTGTGGTAGTTTATGGACTCATTTATTGTCAATACGCACGTGGCATGTGATCTATATGTTAACCAGGCAACTTGATGTTGGAAAGCTGGAGATCTGCTGGATTATCCATAGAAGGTAAGGGTTTTGCTCCCTTGGCTTTCTTATTTAGAACCAATCATTCACGTGTTACATCTTAGTGTTTGGAACTTTAAGGGACGCCAATCCAGATGCATCACCGTCTTTTAATCAATTATGCCAAGGAATCCTGAGATGGAACATAGAATGAAAGGCATTACAGTGATGAGAAAAAATAGAAAGATAAAATTCAAGACCTTCCTAAACTAGTGGTCCCATATATTTTGAGTTCATAAACTTATTTCTGTCTTACAAGAATAAATAAAGGCCTGTTATTTTTTGTTCCCCTTGATATCTCCCTTTGTTGTGTCGCTGGACTGCATATGCTTCAGGTAAACTTTTCATCGATCTTATCAGTTATTCCCTCATCAGGCATTAGGAAGAACCAAGATATCGAGAGTGCAGTTGTTTGCAACATATTGGATGGTGAAGGAGAATTAGCTGCTGGTGTTGCTAGTGTGGAAGCAATTGTAAGTTTCCTTTGAAAGAGTTCTTTGGTTCGTATTGTTTGATATGACATAGTACCAAATCCTGGTTGTTTATTTCGCAATATGTGACCAGGAAAGGTTCCTTACTCCTGAATGGATTCGGAAATCAAAATTCAAATTCTGTGCTGCTCCTGCAGTGATGGTTGACGCAAACTTAAGTCCTCCAGCACTCGTTGTATCTTGTCAAAGTATGTTAAACTGACATCACCCGTTTACTATCCCTTCTCTCTTTGTGACTTCAGAGTTAAAAGTTGTGATGAAGGATCAAAGATATTATTGTTCGGATGGGTCTGGGTTTCATGTATGAAAACATATTTGAAAATATGTTTTTTGGGTATAATTCATCATAAATAGATAAGTAACACTAGTATTTGGTGCCTACCTTGGCTCCATAAATGTACTTCATGTGTACCTGGTAAAAAGTTCATAATATTATTAGTCGATGATTGGATGGGGAAAGTATATTAAATTTGATTCAGAGGCACTGATTGGTTACTGTTCAAAAGTACAATTAAAATGAACTTGTTTTGTTATACCTTGTATCAAGAACTAGACTAATTATTGACGCTGTGGGAAACCTGCCATATGGCCCGTGTATTTAGTCGCACAACCATTGGGCGTGCCAAAGTGTATTCCGACCGGTACAGTTAGAGAGTATGAATTCGTTTTCTTGTTTTACCTAAGGAATTAACTAGAGCTTGTTGAGATTATTCTCCAGAGACTGAACTCATCATATGAATCAACTCTCTTATTGCAGAATTTACTGTTAAAGTTCTTGTTTGAAGTGCTTATTGGTTGAGTAATTTTCCTCAGTGGCAGCAGAATACGATGCTCCTGTATGGTTTGAGCCGGTATCAGTCACAAAGTCCAAAAGAGTTGCTCCCATTGTGAAATATGTGAGTGCTAAAATTCTTGTTTGTTATCGAGGATTGGTCTCTTTTACTGGTAAAAATCTAATTGCAATTTCAATTTAACATCTGTTGTGGTTTTATTCTTTGCACCGCTCTCATCTTTATATTTTTAGTTTCCCATTTTTGGGCATTAAGGATGGACTTAATTTCCGATTCGTTGCTTTTCCCTCCGCCACCCTTCTAAATTTCACCGTGTAAGTGCGACTTTCTGCTAATTGCAAGTTTTTTTGAACAGATAACCTTTACTTCACCCAATGAAGATGAGCTTGTAGCTATGGCAAATGCTCTTTCTAGTGGAAATAAATTCTCACCAATTGAAAGAGATATTTTGAGCAGTTGCTCGATGGAATCTTTGTTTCAAATGCTAAAACCTCCAATATGGGTTTTGCTAGAGAAAGGTATTCAAGTGGTGATTGTCACTCTTGGATCTAATGGAGTGTTTCTATGCTTAAAAGCAATGCATGGAGCAGAGAAACATGATTTTGTCAAAAGGAAGTCTTTTTCTTTGTGTAGAAAACTATATGAAACTGTTAATTTAAGTTGTCCACCCAGCAGGACTTTGAACACTTCCAGGCCTAGTGGAATCCACTATATAGCTATACATTTCCCTGCACTTCCTGCCTCGGTGGTTAGGCTTACTGGTGGCGGAGACTGCTTCGTTGGTGGCACAATAGCTTCCATCTGTTCTGGTTTAGATATAATGCAGAGTGTGGCGGTTGGGATTGCAGCTGCACGAAGAGCCGTGGAAAGTGAGAGCAACGTCCCTGCAGAATTTGATTTGACCAAAGTTGCAGGTATCTTTGTTCCTAGTTTGCGCTGATTAATATGTAGAATTTGCACATGCATGACATCCCCTTTTTCTATCTTTTTGTTGATTCAATTGCTTGTGTCTCTTATTTTCTGAAGTCACTACCTTAATTTTGCGATGGATGAAGATACTAGAAAAGTGAAATAACTTCGTCTTAGAAACGTTCTTGTTTTGCTGATTACTAGTGGTCTCCATATTTGTAAACATACGTATAATTATGTCTTCATGATTTCACTTGTGTGCAGATGATGCGAGATCCGTTTACTCAGATGCAAAAGTGGTCTTCTGCGAATCAAAGTTGTGACATTTTCTTTATACTTTTTGCAGTGTAAGCACAACTGTCTTAAATATTTTCGGATTCAAATCATAATCCTGGATTATCTGGACTGATAGACTCAATCTCTCTGCTTCAGTATATATCAATTATCATACTAAAGTAGTGTTTTCGAGAGCTTTTAAAAAGCATTTCTCATCTTTTTCTTTTGAAAATTTTGTGAAAAAAAAGTTGAAAAGTACTTTCTAAAAGTTGTCTCAAAGACTATCGAAATTACTCAGGTTTAAAATCCCCTTAAAAGCGAAAAAGTCCCTCATCCCGAACCCACATAAAACTGAAATTATAAATATAAATATAAAAAATAATTATATGGTAGATAATTATAAAACATTAATATTAAAACAGAAATTATAAAAAAAATTTATTTTTTTAATTAAAATATATATATTCTGTTCGGGTCGAGAATTTCGTCGGATAGAGTTGTCTATCCTGATCTTGAAATTGATCGGGTCGAGAAAAATCCCGACCGCTCGGGTCGAAAAAAGTTAGGAACGAAAACGGGTTAGGAATCGGAAAGGGTCAGAAATTTTCTGAATTGGGAAAAATTCGGAATGGAAACAGGTTGGGAATCGGAAAGGGTTGGGAATTTTCTTGATTTTGCCAACCCTACTCTATTATTAGTTTATTACATAAACTTTGAAATTTTAAAATGTGTATTTCAGTAATATTTTACATAAACGTAAATAATTAGTTTGAAAATTGATCCTTTTTTTATCGCTTCCGTTGACTGAAACATATAAGGCAATTGCTGGACGATATTAAAACAAAAATGTTGCCGGATTTCATTTTTAAAGTTATCTAATTTGCAGCCAAGGTCCCAAATTTGCGATGATTCGTAACTTATCTGACACCAAGATCTCAAATTTAAGACGAGATTTTGGGTTCGAGACTCAATTATAACAATATCTTTCCCCAACTCAAAAAAAATTATCTAATTTGAAGCCAACATAAATAATTTTCGCCCTTTATCATAAAAGAGGAAAATTAGCTTTTTCTTTTTTTGTTTTGAAGAGTAATAAAATAGCTTTAGAAGCACTTATCCATATTGAATTATCTGGATTGTGAATTTTTCCAACCACCACAATAATTACTTTCATATCTTAATTATTTAATAAAAAAAAAACGATTCTTTTTAGTTTATAAATAATACCAAAAATCCAATTCATTAATATGTAATTTAATATTGTTACTTAAAATATTTATTAAATTAAGGTAATCAATTAAAAATCATGGCCATGTTATATATATATATATATATCAATTTTATCTGACGATTTTTTTGAAAATTGAACAACGAAAGAGACCGGAAATCTTTCCGCAGTTGCTCCATTCGCCGATCTCGCTTCTTCAGTTCATCCTCTGCTCTGCTAATGGCGCTTGCGACTCCATTGTAGAAGGTATTTATGCAACTTTAATTCTCACGCGATCATGAGTCACCCCAACCGACGTCCTGATTTTGATTTAAAATTCATAAGCAATTTGCTTTCGGAAGAAGCAAACAAAAATGTTGTGATATTATGCTTGCCAAACTGCTTTGGGACACCAAAAGACTGAATTTTTAATAGTTTGATGATCATATTGTGCATACAGCCCATAAGTTTGATATATGACCCAGGTTCATCATTTTGCAGGAAAAAGAATGACAACCAAGTGAATTATTTGGCCGCATTCCAATTTCACTATTTCATCGTTTCTGTGTCTGAATGACCATGCTTCCTGTACAGTATGCTTGCCCGAGTTGTGGAGCTTTTGAATCGTCTGATCTGTTTGCTGTCAATTTTGGGAAAAATGTGAGAAGGGTTACAAGGGATTTAGTAAAATTTGATCTAAAACAGAAAATAGTCAAAGGTGGACTCATGAAATCTGGTGGGAGGATTTCTCTGGAGCATCATGTGATGAAGGCATTGGCCACTTCAGACGTTTCTGTTGTTCGAACCACGGAAAAAGTAGCATCTTATAGATTTAGGACAGAGATTGGTGGTCAGTTGAAGGTGGTCGTTAGAAAGAAAAATAACAAATATGAAGTACATGTTGAAGTCTCCACCTTGCATGGAGAGGGAGATGGAGAGCTTATTATGAGCTGGGGCCTGTTCAGATCTGAATCATCAATCTTTATGCCGCTGAACTTTCAACAATCAAGCACTGATAGCAAAGATAACGTTGTCGAAACCCCATTCATCAAAAACTCTGGAGGTCAATTAACTGTTGTGTTGGATTTTGATGCAAGTTTAGCCCCTTTCTATGTTTCTATTCTATTGAAGTCTTCTAATCTTAAAATACCAACAATTAAAAGCCACAGGAAAACTAATTTTGTTGTGCCGGTAGGTTTCGGTTCTGGACGCCCTTTTCCATTAGGTCTTTCTTTCTTGGATAATAGATCCATAAACTTTGCCTTTTTCTCAAGCAGTGAAAGTGTTGTTCTATGTTTATATTCAGACACCACAGCTGACAAGCCTGCTTTAGAGATTGACCTGGATCCATATGTCAATCGGTCTGGTTATATTTGGCATGCTCTCATAGAGAATTCTCTGCCCTTTGTCAGCTATGGTTATCGCTGCAGCAGTGGTATTGCCAACAGACGGAAACATGTTCTCTTGGATCCATATGCTAAGGTTATAAAGGACTTTGGTGTGGGTTTAACTCGAAAATGGCTTGGAAAATTGTGCGAGGAACCTCCGTTTGATTGGGCTGGGGAGTTCCGTCCGAGCTTACCTTTGGAGAAACTTATTGTTTATCGATTAAATGTTACCCGTTTTACGAAGGATAAGTCAAGTAAATTACCTGCCAATGCTGCTGGATCTTTCTATGGTATTTATGAAAAATTGCACCATTTCAAAGATCTTGGTGTCAATGCCGTCTTATTAGAGCCAATCTTCCCTTTTGATGAGCAGAAAGGACCCTATTTTCCCTGGCACTTCTTTTCTCCTGGAAGCTCATATGGACCTTCTGGTGACCCGAAGGTTATTGCAAAGTCCATGAAAGAGATGGTTAAGAAGCTACATGCTAGTGGAATTGAGGTTTTGCTCGAAGTTGTTTTCACCCATACTGGTGAGGACGTGGCACTGAGAGGAATTGATGATTCATATTATCACGCCGAAGAGGACTTGAAATCTGAAAATATGCTGAATTGTAACTACCCTGTCGTCCAACAAATGATCTTAGAGAGTCTCCGGCATTGGGTGGTTGAGTATCACATTGATGGGTTCTGTTTCATCAATGCATCTTCACTCCTGAGGGATAAACATGGTGAGTTCCTTTCACGCCCTACTTTGGTTGAAGCTATTGCTTTTGATCCATTACTTTCGAAGATCAAAATAATAGCAGATTCTTGGGATCCGCATGACATGGAGACAAAAGAAGTAGTGTTCCCTCACTGGAAACGGTGGGCAGAAATGAATGGAAATTTTTGTGTCGATGCAAGAAAATTTTTAAGGGGTCGAGGTTCCATAAGCAGTTTAGCAACACGATTTTGTGGAAGTGGGGATATGTTTTTGGGTGGTCGAGGCCCAGCATTCTCATTCAATTTTATTACCAGAAATGTTGGACTCACTATGACAGATTTAGTTAGCTTTAGTAGCGAAGAAGTAGCATCTCAGTTGAGTTGGAATTGCGGGGAAGAAGGACCAACAAATAAGACTTCTGTGCTAGAGCGGCGACTTAAACAGATCCGTAATTTCCTTTTCATATTGTTTATTTCTTTGGGTGTGCCAGTTCTCAACATGGGAGACGAATGTGGTCAATCTTGTGCAGGTTCCTTGGCGTATGCTGACCGGAAACCTTTGGATTGGAACTCCTTGAGATCTGGCTTTAGTATTCAGATCACACAATTTATTTCATTTTTGTGCTCATTGAAAATGAGACGCAGTGATCTTCTTCAGAGGAAAAGCTTCTTGGAACAAGATAAAATTGAGTGGCATGGAACTGATCTTTCTCCACCAAAGTGGGATGATACATTATCCAAATTTGTAGCTGTGACTTTGAAGGTTGACGAAAAGTTAAGCCAATCGACTTCGGGTTTTCCAAAACCAAGTGGTGACTTGTTTGTTGCCTTCAACAGTGCTAATCAGTCTGAGGAAGTTGCTCTTCCACCACTTCCAGATAATAGTGCTTGGGTTCGTTTGGTTGATACAGCACTTCCTTTTCCAGGCTTTTTCTCTGTGGATGGTGTTCCTCTTGAAGATGATTTATCAACATATGAAATGAAGTCTCACAGTTGTGTGTTGTTTGAAGCTCAGAGCTTGTAGTTGTGGTCCTGATATAGTGATATGTACCCATGCCATACTTTCATGAGCATTTTATATATACAGTTCTCATTTGGCACTATGTTGCTTTACTAAAGTGCAAATTTATTTTTACTATTTCGTGATCTCTACCTGATTAGCAATTTTTGCAATCTAAGTAAGCCTCTATTTACAGTATACTTGATGTTCTGTGCCAAGTGGTGTAATTCATCATATTTGCTGATGTTTCCAACACTCGGTGATAGATGCTTCTTTTATGCTGACAGCTTAGGATTCTACTGTGATCGTAGATTGAGATATTTCTTTGAAACAGGTAAACATAGCTCGAACCCTTGTGCAGAATCAATGTCTTGAAATTTAGTTATGTTGGACTTCTGATCTTGATAGTGGCTATTGTGTAATCCGTACATAATGTGCAGGAGTGGTGCCTTCTCATCTATCACGTCATGTTTCCATTTATGGCATATTCACTTCTGTGTTTTTATTTGTCAATACAAGATCCAAGTTTTTCCACCATGATTTAAAGGACCCTCTCTGGCAGTTGCTTGCATCCAAACCTGAACCTAGGGGCAAAGGTAAGGAGGCAAGCATTGAATTGCATGGATAACATTATTAATTCCATGTTCTCTCCTTCTGAAATTTTATCTCCGATCTTTGTATATCTCTGGATCTACATCATCCACAACCAATTTGAGTTGACTTTGACATGCGTGTCATGTTATGTTATCCCTTTGTTTGAACAGGCAAAGAACGGAAGTTTGAATGCCGATGCATGGAAGTTTAAGATTGATCTGAATTTCTTTGTAATACTTGTATCTTACATATGCAAACCTTAGCAAAGCTAACACATGGCGCAGAACACAGCAAATAGCCTACGCGGTTTCAGAAATACACCAGATGTGGATACAGAAACTGCAAGTGGCCATTCGGGCATAGCTGTTGCCATGGGTTTAAGAGGAAGCCTTGAGGGGTGGATGCGAGTTACCTTTGAAATTTATAACTTGCTATGTATCTTCATAATTTATGTGTATAGTGAAGAATTATTTGGCCTTGTACAATTTGTGGAGTTTTGGTTTCCACATGAGTGAAGAATTATTTGGCCTTGTACAATTTGTCTGAGTTTTGGTTTCCACATGAGATTTCTAGCTTTGGTACAATGCTACTCTCTTCAGCCCTCCGAGCTGTCTTCCGGAGTATAGCTATACCCGGTACAAAGTTCTTGGCTACTCTCTTCAGCCCTCCGAGCTCGTCTTCCTTCCTCCTCACCTCCTCATTCTCCCACCACTCTGGATGCTTCAAAAGCTCTGACAAGTTGGTTGTGTATACGATTCAACAACAAAATTCATTATGTTGATTTTGCTAATTTCTCGACTCCATCACTAGTTTTATTGCTGATTGCATACATTTCAATTACATTGTCTACTTCTGGTGATGGGTTTGCTCCAATAAAGTTATTGATGGAAATTATTGATAGGAATTGAAATGTAGTTAGACCTGGCCAAGGGCCGGGTTGGGCCCAACGGGCCGGTTAACCGGGTCAACGGGCCAGGCGGTCCGGTCCCGGTTTTCCCTTTGGAAAACCGCCGACCCGGCGGCCGGGTTGACCCAGCGGGTTGACCTTTTTAAAATATTATTTCAAATTTTAAATAATACTATATATTTGATAACCACCCATGAGTGAGATTTGAACTCAAAAAGAAATGATTTTGGAACCTCATTCTTACCATTAGGCCAAGTGTTAATTTGCTAATTGAATGTGATTGAATATAATTAAATTTAATAATATTTTTTTATACAAGATGTTTAAAGCTAAAACGTAATATATTTTTTATTGAGATAAATATAGTTTTTAATATAAGATGTTGAAATATAATATATAATTTTATTGAATAAATATAATAAAATTTTTATTGATATACATATAATTTTTAATATAAGATGTGAAAAATTGAAATGTAATATATTTTTTATTTAATAAATATAATATTTTTTTATTGAACTAGATAGAGTTTATAATATACAATGTTGAAAGTTGAAATGCCATTTATTTTTTTTTGAATAAATGTAATATTATAAGATGTTAAAAGTTGAAATATAATATATTTTCTATTTAATAAATGTAATAGCTTTTTTTTATTGAGATAATGAAAAATTTGATAGATTTTTTAAAGTTCAATTGTACAAGTTTTTTTAATTTTTTTTAAAAAATAAGGGTCGACCCGGACCTGGAATCGCCGGTTACCCGGACCGGCGGTTCCGAGATCGGACCGGAACCGGCCACGGGAGGGCCGGTTAAGGGTCGGTCTATTGCCGACCCGGCCCATGGTCAGGTCTAAATGGAGTACATGTATTGTTGAAGTTGAATAGAAGTTGAATTGTTTGGTTTGTAGATTTTTGTTGATGCAGGGAGTCGGATATTTTTGTTGTAGATCTCTTAACATGAGTCGATCAACATGTGTAGTTTATTCACTTTCGTTGATTAATTTGTTTATTTATGTATTCTATAAATCTTATCATTCTGTTACTTATTTATGATTGTTTTTTTTTAATTTAATTTTTTGCAATAAGAATGAAGGTCATTCGAAGTATTTGGGCACATGCACCTAATCAATGATCAATTAAAAGCCAAATAGGTATCAATCTGGTGGGATGCCACCGATTGTCCACTCCCCAAACTAGACGACATATCAAAAATAAAGAAAACATCGAATCAGTATAAGATGACAATGGGGAGGGGCGAAAACTGGGATGCCTTTCCCGTCCCCGAATTCGAACCCTGTCCTCATACCCGCCCCAATCCCCAGTATTTTTATCGGGGATTTCTCATCCTCATCTCCGCGGGGACCAAGTCCCCCTCCTCGTACCCATATTTCTATCAATGAAAATTATTATTTTAAACAAAATAGTCAAATACTATGTATCAAAAATTTATTAAGATTATATATTGTTTTTAAATTTATCAAAATAAATAAAATATATATATAGACTAATATAAATAGTTTATATGTGTACGCAACATGAATGAGATTCAAATAATATTTTTATGTTATAAAGAGTTACATTATCATAAACGGATGTATTATATATAATGTATAAAAATATATATAAACCAAATAATAATAATAATACTTTTAATTTTAATTTTTTTACAATATTTTAGATTTAATAAAATTTGATAATTATTATTATTATTATTATTATTATTATTATTATTATTATTATTATTATTATTATTATTATTATTGTTATTATTGGGACGGATTCGGGGATTGGGATAACATCCCCATACCCGCCCCAATATATTTCAAAGATTTTTAAAAGTTCCCGAACCCATACCTGAAATACTCCCCTAAATCCGCACCGTTTTGAGTTTTTTCCGCGGGTACCCAAACCTGCGAGGAAAATTGTCATCCCTAAATCAGTATTAAAAAAGTTGGGATACAATGAAAAGATCTTTATTCGTGTATATGGACCTCTCAATCAATTACCCGAGTTGATTGTTCAGGAATTGAAGCATCAAAATATAGAGGCTATAGAAATGTCTGCAAGTGACCGGATATTTTATATTTCATGTAAAAACTGAATTACTTTGGGTTTGTTGTCAAAATATTGGTGTTTGGCACTATTTATTGCTAGTATTTATTATAATATCAAATTTTTTTGTGTTAGATACCTTTTGCGTAAGGATTCATGTGGATATGTTGAATTGAAAGATGAGGCAAAAAGATCCAGCAACATACTGTTTATTTGTGAAGGACGAGAAACATGCAAGCTTATTAAACAAACTCAAATTTAACAAAATTAACATTATATTGGCGTATCCGGATTTGAAACCAAAAATTTGTTTCCTTGTTTGTTCATCGTATACAACATTCTTTTTTCCTGATTTTTTGTGTGGATGTAAGAATATCATCTAGTTTAGGATTCATAGAAATGAATAGGTTTTTTCAGGGAAATGTTATCAACTTTTCTTCCTTAGTGTTTGATTTTAGTTAATGTAATTCTTATGTCTTCTTTCAGTTTACAAGTTAAATTTTTTCTTTCCATTTGCATGATTACATTTAACATGGGAGATTTTGAAGTTTGATGGTTCTGTGTGTAATCTAGTTTACTGGATTATTAAAACTATTTGGCAACCCTTGGTTTGTGGTCAGTGGAACATGATAATAAATGTTATATGATATGAAGATAGTAAATTTATGCTTCTCAATAGAGCAGCATGACTGGTGGAGATAATCGAAAAAAATAGAGCTGCATGTACTAGAGAGGGCCGAAAACAAATCTTTTCCCTTCTACAAAGCTCAAGGGATTATCGGGTGATTGTTAATATAAATTCCTAATTTGATTGGTCCTTCATTTTTACTTCCTTTGGCGAACGGGGGAATCATTGCTACATTTTGGCTAGCGTGTCATGACAGAGATTTCTTGGTATTTTAATTCATTGATTTTGATTTGGATACCTATTTTTCTTAAAGAGAGTTAGTTATATGGCTGGAAATTTGAAATAGACCCTAAATACAATATGCAATCATTGTTGCCTTATTGGATGTCAATCACGAAAGAATTTACGTAGGTCTCCCTCCTTTTGATTTGTTCTTAATATTGATGTAAATTCTCTGCTCAGCTACATTGTAATTGGATAGTTTACTTTTACAAATTTATTTTTGCATCTATGCAGAAAATTTTTCTCGTTTTGTTCTAGCCTGACTGCAAGATGATGCATCTTATTTTAGCTTAGTTATCAAATTATTTTGTGTCTCTCCCCACAATTAGCTTGTGGTTGTTTTGATTGGATGATGGGGAAGACATATAGTGCCCACACTAGTTTTATTAAGTCTGGTGCTAGTTTAAATAGTCAGTATTTGGGGATTGATTTTCTAGCTTATGATCAGTTACTCACTATTTGTTGAAAAACGCGGGTCAAAAATGGGTCTAACGGATCATGAACCGGGTCATATTGTAAATGGGTTAATACTATCTCGAATCTGCTTTCTCGTAACCATAATTTTTTCTCTGGCTTCTTCTCATCCCAAAAAGTCCGCCGACATCGCCCAAACCTAAGGAGAATAATGGAATCTATATTTTGATTCTCGTCTCCTGACTTTACCTTCAGAGATCCCGAAAACACTATCAAATGTATCTGTCCAAATGTTAGATTTTTTATGTTTTTAAATTAAATGAATATGATTCTTTTTGCATATATGTTGGAGAATATTGCAAATGTTAACTTAAAGTATACATTTTCTAAATCTACTAGTTTTCGCCTACAAAAATATTGATGGTCCCGTTCAAAATTTGTGGTTCAAAATTGTGATTTTTTTATATAGTTTTTTTCTTAATAATTGGGTATGAACGATCTTTGTGTACAAAAATTGTAAAAAAAATCAATAAATTCTGAAATGTGGGACGAATGTGTTGATCTATTGGTTATTTGCCTTAGATTGGAAGCCTTAATCCATTAGTGGTTGCGTTTGTTCACCTTCAAGACAAAAGAATAATTTGGTTGTGTTACATACATATGATTCAGCAACAAAATTCATTATGTTGCTTTTGCTAATTTCTCGACTCCATCACTAGTTTTATTGCTGATCATTGTGTAAAGATGCAGAGTGACTATTGGTAAATTGATGAAATTTGCAGACCTTTCAATTGCATTGTCTACTTCTGGTCATAAAGATGGGTTTGCTCAAATAGAATTATTGATGAGAATTATTGATGGAAATTGAAATGGAGTACATGTATTTTTGAAGTTGAATAGAAGTTGAATTGTTTGATTTGTATATTTTTGTTCATGCAGGGAGTCGGTTATTTTTGTTGTAGATCTCTTAATATGAGTCGATCAACATGTGTAGCTTATTTTATTTCATTGATTAATTTGTTTATTTATGTATTCTATAAATCTTACCATTCTGTTACTTATTTATGATTTTTTTTTTATTTAATTTATTGCAATATAAATGAAGGTCATTCGAAATATTCGGGCACATGCACCCAATCAATGATCAATTAAAAGCCAAATAGGTATCAATCTGGTGGGATGTCACCGATTGTCCACTCCCCAAACTAGATGACATGTCAAAAATAGAGAAAACATCGAATCAGTATAAGGTTGACAATGTGGCGGGGTGGGGATGGGACCGGAGAACATTGCATTTAAGACCTGGAGGTGCATGTCCGAATCCTAGGGAGGGCAAAAACTCCCCGCCGCCCTTTTTATGTAGAGACTTATGTCTCTCTCATGATCTTCTCCCCCTGGTTGGGAGTTTTTGCCCTCCCCAGGATTCGAACATGCACCTCCAGGTCTTAAATGCAATGTTCCCTCAATCTTGGTAACACCCGAAAATTTTAAAACGTAAATCCGCATGCATAATTAGGAGAAATTAATTATTTAAATTCTTAAAATAAGGGTTAAATGTATTTATGTGTCATTATATGATTTATATGCATGATTTAATTTATTTTAGCATTTAACCCGCAATTTTAGAATTTCTAGATTTTTGAAAATTTTATTGATTTGATCGCGTAGACGGGACCGTGGACGGACGGGATACCAATCTTTTTAGCCAAAAATATTTTTATGAGTTTTATTAGCCTAAAATAATATTTTAAGGTATTTTGTCAAGAAAATTTTAGTATTTAATTATATATTTATTTAATTGTCTATTTTTAGCCAAAATAAGTCCCTTAATTGACTTTTATTGATTTTTAAAAATAGCCTAATTAATTATTTCGAGTTTAAGGCTTATAAACCAGATTATAAATATTATGAGAGAGTTTTAATTATATTTTATTGTATATTATTTATTTACTTATTAATTTTAATTATTAACTTAATTATTAACCTAAATTACACCCTAAACTATCCCCAAAACCGATTAGAAAAGTCTTCAGCCGCCTCCTTCATCTTCTCCAAGTCTTCTTCATGCCTTTTTCCAGAAAACTCAGCCCATAGCGATCAAGCAATTTTCTTTGAAGATTTTGGTCCATCGTCATCCCGGAGCCCCGTATACGCATCAATCATCGTCCTAGATTTAAAAGGCATGCCTAAATCTTTCATTTGGCCACCATATAAGCTATTATTCATGCATGATGTTTTTATTTCAGAATTTATCATGGATATTTCAATTTTATGCAAGTACGAATTGTTTGATGCATGTTTTTGGTGATTCATGGTTATGCTCACGTTTAAACCAACATGGCTCGGTCCAGGGCTGAAGGCTCGGTCAGGGGTGTCCTAGGGTGCCTTGGGGTCGAGCAGGGTCAGTTGGTTCAGACTGGTTTGGGCCGAGTTCAAGCTGGCGCATGGCTTGGTTCCTTGGCTCGGCAGTTTAGGGTTTGTTGGAAGAGTGGCTTGGCTGGTCATGCTAGGCCATGAACCAGCCCAGCCAAGGCTGGGTTCGAACCGGCAGAACCCTGGGAAGGTCCTACCGGCGACGGTCCGGCCAGTGGTGGCCGGACCGAGGCGGCAGCAGCCCTGTAAAGGCTGCTGCCCGCCGAGTCGTGTGCAAGGAGAGGGGGAGGAGAAGGGCTGGGTCGGGTTAGGTTTAGGGGTGGATCCGGGTCGGGTCAGGATGTCATGGATCGGGTTAGGTCGGTTTGGGTCCGGGTTAGGTGGGCCGAGCTCGAGTATTTTAATTTTTAAGTATATTATGTTTTAATTGGTTTTTGGGTCAAATTATTTGAAATAAAATTTTTTGGGCCTCCAAATAATTTTATTTGGACCTCCAATATTATTTTTAAGTTAGCCCAATGATTTTTGTGGGCTTGTCGGGTTGAGTGACCAACAGTCTGGACCAAGACCATGAAAAATCCCTAAGTCCGAAATATATATTTAATTATTTTAGTGCATGAAAATATTTTAATTATAAGTATATATATTATGAAAATCAATTAAATATATATTACAGACAAATTTTCATGCATTCATGAAATTTTATATGGTTATGATTATGTATGTGTTGAGCAATAAAGTATTTTTTTGATAGAACTTGAAGTAGTGTGACACAGGGGTGGTTATCCAGCATATGAATTAAGCGGTAGTTTACTACCATAGGAGGTGATTTATCACTGCCACGTACGTTGGTTCATGAGACTGATCAGTCGGTATAGTTTGGGTCACACTTACGGATAGAACCAAAGACTGCTTCAAAAATATAAGTGCTCAACTATTTTAAGTATGATGAAGAATTAAGTTATGATTATGATAAGATTATGATAAGTGATTATGGTATGATTATGAAAGTTTTCCATGCTTGCATGTTCATGTATATGTATTAGTATGATGGTGTGTAAATTATTTTAACCCTTGTTATTCAAAAGTAGACATGTTGAGCCCCTAGGCTCACTATGCTTATATGGTGCAGGTGAGTCAGATGATTTCTTTATAGCTCCTACCGATAGTAAGGGTGTATGTGTAACACCCGGTATTTTTTTTTAATTTCGTAAATCCGCCTGCATAATTAGGATATTTAATTATTTAAATTTATGATTTATGGGTTAAATAATTATGTGAATTATTTATGCATGATTTAATTTATTTTTAAGCATTTAACCCATAATTAGTGATTTTTATGATTTTTAGTATTTTTATTATTTAATCGCGTAGACGGGACCGTGGACGGACGAGATGACAACTTTCTAGCCAAATTATTTCATGAGCCTTTTTGGAGCCTTAAAATATTATTTTGAGTTTTATTATCTCAAAATTTTAAGTATTTAATTTTATTTAATTTTAAGGGTCATTTTTATCCAAAATTAGTCAAGATAATGACTTTTAATCACTTTTAAAAATTCCCTAAATTTTAATTTCGGGATTTTCAATAATATTTCAGATTTTTAAAGATTTCTTTTAGAGTTTTGGTTAAGTTATATTTTATATATATATTATATCCTTAATTATATACTTAATTACCCTATTTTCTAATAAACCAAAACCTAACCCTATCCCTACCTCCCACGATAATTCACTCAGCCGACACCCACCCCAACCATTCATCATCTTCTTCATCGATCTTCAGCCCTAA
Source organism: Henckelia pumila (assembly GCF_033568475.1). Taxonomy (NCBI): domain Eukaryota; kingdom Viridiplantae; phylum Streptophyta; class Magnoliopsida; order Lamiales; family Gesneriaceae; genus Henckelia; species Henckelia pumila. The sequence continues at coordinate 41,671,642 of NC_133122.1, forward strand.
AACTCCATAGAAGATCGGTTTCAAGGTTCCAAGCAAGCCAAGGTCGTCCCGTCGTCCCGAAGTCCTTCCTACACGTGTTAAATCCATATCTACGGTGAAAGGCGTGATCTTTTTCTCATTTTTACGCCATATCAGTATATATATCATGTAAGTTATGGTAGGCATCTAAATCCTTTTAGTATTTTTCAGAAAAATCGATTTAATGTTGTTGTTTGTGCATTGTGCTTCGAATTCATGGCATGCTCACGGTTTCTTTCTCTCCATGCATGGTTCGGCTGATGGCTAGGTCTCCTGGGGTGTGGGTACGTGGTTTGGGCTCGGGTGGCTCGAGTGGTTCGAGCCAAACGAGCCCAGGTGGTCACCTTCTTCACTCAAGTGCTCGGCCGAGAGCAGATTAGGGTTTTGGGTTGGGAAGCATCGGGTTCGACGTAGGGTAAGCATGGGGTTGGAACCATGGTGGGGTTCGAACCGGCAGGACCCTGGGGAGGTCCTTCCGGCGGCGCTCCGGCCGGTCGTGGCCGGAGCAGGGCGGCAGCAGGCGTTGAAGGCCTGCTGCCCAAGCCCTCGGTGGCCGAGAGGGTAGGAAGAGGAAGATTAGGGTTTCGGGTTTTTGGGTGTTGGTGGATCCGGGTCGGGTCTAAAATAATATGGGTTAAGTTAGTTGGGTCCGGGTCCGGGTTATTTTAATTGGGCTCGGGTATTTTTATTTTTAAGTTTTTAAGTTAATTAGGAGTTAAATGGACTAATTAAATTCCCAAAAATTTAATTAGTACCATTTAATTTATTTGGGCTTCATTAAATTATTTGGGTTAATTTAATTATTTTTGGGCTTTTAATAATTTTTATTAAAATTTTTAAGTTGGCCAGAAATTTTTATGGGCTTGGGAGCCCATGAAAGTTATTGGGCCTGTTATTGGGCTTTTGAGCCCATTGGGCCAGGGACAGTGTTATTGGGCCTAATTTAGTCTTAATGGGCTTTGGTTGATTTATTGGGCTAAGTCTTAAGTTAATGGGCTTGCATGTCTAGGGCCAGCAGCTGAATCAAACCATGAGAAATTGCATGTGTCCTGAGTTTATATTTAATTATTTTTATGCATGAAAAGTTATTTGAATATTTATATGATATTAGAAAATAAATTAAATATAAATGAAGGACACACAATTTATTTAAGTACATGCATTCATGAAATCAATTTTTATGCTATGATTGAAATTCTATGGTTGAGCAAATAAAAATATTTTAGGTGGAAATTGAAGTAGTGTGGCCATTTATGTATGGGCAGTTTCTGCCATTTATGTATGGGCAGTTTTCTGCCATTTATGTATGGGTGGTTCGCCACCAGCCTCGTACGATGGTTTCTTAGACTGATCAGTCGCACTATAAGTATGGGTCACACTTACGGATAGGACCATTCGATGTTCAAAAAATAAATGCTCAACAACTCAAGTATGTATGATATTATGTATGTTATGTATTATGTTATTTATGTTTATTTATGTAAGTTATGTTATGAAATTTTTAAGCATGCTCATTCACGTATATGTATGTATTAGTATTAAATTGTTTTAAATTATTTTGAACCCTTGTTAGTATGCATGTTGGGCCTCTAGGCTCACTACACTGATATGGTGCAGGTGAGTATGTAGAGGAGCAGGTTACCCCTACCGGTGGTGAGGACGTATGAGCAGTGCTGCAGTAGCCCCGTGACCGTGACAGCTTCTGAGTCACCATGCTTGAGTCTTATGATACATTTTATTATTTTTATAAGGGTTGAGTTGTTTGGAATATTTTATTAAATAATTTAGTGCATGCACACTTTTTATTTATTTTAATTATGCAGTATATTTTTAAATTATAGGGTTGACTCAGATATTTATTTAATTCATAGAATGCATTTTATTTAAGTATTTAAATTGTTTATTTATTTAGTCATGAATTTATTTTAAGATTTTATTCTGTGCATATATGTATGGGCATATATGTACATATTATATTTAGTAGTATAAAAAAAAAAAAAATTTCCGCATATTTATTTATTATAGAGTTAGGGTCGTTTCAGTTGGTATCAGAGCACGGTCCTTGGAGGGGTCACTACTGCTATGCTAGCTCAGAAATCCATGCTACCGGTCTGTAAGTTTTAAATGTTTATAGTATGATTTAATTTCTAGAATTTAAGTTAGCCTTAATTTTAAACACTTAGTTATGCATGGCGATTTACGTAAATAAATATGTGGTGGTGCAGAATGCCTCCCAGACCAGTGAACCGACGTGGGAGACCTCCACCTCCACCTCCACCGCCACCTCCGCAGCACCCCATGACAGCACTGGAGCAGGCCAGTGCGACGATGATGGCAGGAATTACTGCTCTGTTGGAGCAGCAGGCGGGACGTCCCAGACTGTCCCATGAGGAGGACGTCGCAGAGAGGTTCCAGAAGAAGGGGCCTAAGGAGTTTATGGGGACCACCGATCCTTTGGTGGCTGAGGGATGGATTCGCTCTCTTGAGTCCATCTTTGATTATATGGGGATCACAGACACCGACAGGGTGAGCTGTGCTACGTACATGATGAGAGGTGATGCAGCCCTTTGGTGGGAGGGTGCAGTTCGAGGAGTCCATATACCTACACTGACGTGGGCCGAGTTCAGGCGTATCTTCTACGCCAAGTACTTCACTGAGGATGTGCGCAGTCGCATGATCCGTGAGTTCATGAGTCTCCGTCAGGGAGACAGGTCGGTTGTGGAGTATGTGAGCCAGTTTGAGAGGGGCTGTCACTTTGTGCCCATGATTGCTGAGAGCCCGCAGGAGAAGCTGCGTCAGTTTGTGGAGGGCCTGAAGGCTGAGATCAGGCATGATGTGCGTATGGCAGACGTCTTTACATACGAGTCTGCAGTGAGTAGAGCCTTGCGTTCTGAGGAGGGCCGGAGAGAGATCCAGAGGGAGCAGCAGGGGAAGAGGCAGCTTCAGGCTGCATATCAGCGTCCATCTTCGCAGCCACCTGCGAAGAAGCAGTTTACAGGGCCATCTAAGGGCCCGAATCAGCAGAGGCCTCAGGGGAAGCCACAGCAGCAGACTAGGGGCGGGGCCCCTACTCCAGGAAGATATCCAGTATGTCCGAAGTGTCAGAAGATGCATTCCGGACAGTGCCTTATGGGAGCAGGAGTCTGCTATCGTTGCAAGGAGCCGGGGCATCAGATTGCCAACTGCCCGCAGAGGCAGAACGTCAGTGGGCGAGTATATTTGATGCAGGCAGAGGAGGCAGACCCAGATACCTCCTTGATCACCGATATACCTAACCCCTAGAATATTTTCAATTCTTTGCATTTGTTTATTGCGATTATATCTGAATGCCTGTTACTTGAGTTTAACTATCAGCATGCTAGAATAAGAATTTTGTTTCTTTGTGATTAGAATTAAGGATTGTAGTGTTTTAACCTTGGGAGCATAGTGGTATGAATTGTTGGGAATCTTCTGCGTGCAGGGAGAATTCTAGTTGGAGGCAACTCCACGTTTGCGTTGCTAGATTCAGGAGCCACGCATTCGTTTATCTCCCGAGATTTTATCATACGGATAGGCATTACACCGGAGGTTGTAGACTGTGGTTACGATGTTACCATGCCATCCGGACAGATTATCACTACCACTAGTGTCATCAGGGATCTGGAATTGGAGTTGCAGGGACACTCCATTCGAGCAGATCTAGTGGTTCTTCCATTGACTGGGTTTGACTTGATTTTGGGTATGGACTGGCTATCAGTTAATGGAGCTTCGATTGATTTCCGACGTAGGACAGTGTCAGTGAAGCCAGCAGGAGGTGAGATGTTTACTTTCTTTGCATCTCAGTCTAGCAGTATTCCTCAGACGATATCACTTGTTCGTGCGAGGAAACTGTTGCGTCATAGATGTCAGGGTTTTCTTGCTAGTGTGGTCACTACCTCAGATGTTTCTAGCAGATCTTTATCAGATATAGAGGTGGTACGTGACTATCCAGATGTTTTTCCTGACGATGTTGCAGGAGTTCCACCAGTGAGAGAGGTGGAGTTCAGTATTGAGTTGTTGCCGGATACTGTGCCTATCTCTAAGGCACCGTATCGACTTGCTCCTACAGAGATGAGAGAGTTGAAGGAGCAGATTCAGGAGCTGTTGGAGAAGGGCTTTGTTCGTCCTAGCTTTTCTCCATGGGGAGCTCCAGTGTTGTTTGTGAAGAAGAAGGACGGCAGCATGAGATTGTGCATCGACTACCGAGAGCTCAACAGAGTCACAGTGAAGAATAAGTATCCACTACCGAGGATAGAGGATTTATTCGATCAGCTGCAGGGAGCTTCGGTATTCTCCAAGATCGATCTGCGATCTGGTTACCATCAGCTGAGAGTCAGAGATTCAGACGTGTCTAAGACTGCCTTTAGGACACGATATGGACACTATGAGTTCTTGGTGATGCCCTTTGGGTTGACCAATGCTCCAGCAGTTTTTATGGATCTCATGCATCGTGTCTTCCAGCCGTATCTAGATCAGTTTGTCATTGTATTCATTGATGACATATTGATCTACTCGAGGAGCATTGAGGAGCATACACAGCATTTGCATACAGCCTTGCAGACTTTGAGGGAGCATCGACTGTTTGCAAAGTTCAGTAAGTGTGAGTTTTGGTTGGATCAGGTGGCGTTTCTAGGCCACATTATTTCTAGGGATGGGATTGCAGTGGATCAGTCCAAGGTGCAGGCAGTGAGGGATTGGGGGATTCCAAAGAATGCTTCGGAGATTCGTAGCTTCTTGGGTTTAGCAGGATACTATAGGAAGTTCATCAAGGGTTTTTCCTCTATTGCAGTACCCTTGACTTCCTTAACCAAGAAGAACGCGAAGTATAATTGGAGTCCAGATTGTCAGAGGAGCTTTGATCAGCTGAAGGATGCACTTACTTCAGCACCTGTGTTAGCTATGACAGTGCCACATGAGGAGTTAGTGGTGTACACCGACGCGTCCAAGCTTGGTTTGGGCGCAGTACTTATGCAGAGTGGCAGAGTTATCGCATATGCGTCGCGACAGTTGAAGATTCATGAGCAGAACTATCCGACGCATGATTTGGAGCTTGCAGCAGTGGTATTTGCGTTGAAAATCTGGAGGCACTATCTTTACGGCGAGAAGTGCAAGATTTTCACCGATCACAAGAGTCTCAAGTACTTCTTCACACAGAAGGAGTTGAACATGAGGCAGCGCAGATGGCTTGAGCTTGTTAAGGACTATGACTGTGACATTAGCTACCATCCGGGTAAAGCTAATGTAGTGGCAGATGCTTTGAGTCGGAAGTCGTCAGTGGTATCATGTTTGACTGTACAGTTACCACTACAGACCAAGATTCAGAGATTTGGTTTGGAGTGCTATCCGAGCGGCCATGCACCGAGCTTGTCAGTGTTGACGGTGCAGCCAGTTTTGCAAGATCGGATTAGAGAGGGACATTCCACTGATGAGGAGCTACAGCGTTGGAGACAGAGAGATGAGGCTAGAGGAAATCTCTTATATACAGTGGAGGATGGCATCGTTCAGTACCGTGGGAGGATGTGGGTACCGAACGTTGATCAGTTGAGAGCCGAGATTCTAGCAGAGGCTCATGCATCTCCGTACTCCATTCACCCCGGAAGTACGAAGATGTACCGAGACTTACAGTTATTGTATTGGTGGCCTGGGATGAAGAGTGACATCGGGAGAGTGGTGTCAGAGTGCTTGACTTGTCAGCAAGTCAAAGCAGAGCATCAGCGTCCAGCAGGACTTCTTAGACCTCTCCCTATTCCGGAATGGAAGTGGGAGAATATTACGATGGATTTTGTGGTTGACTTACCGAGGAGTACTAGAGGGTGTACAGCGATTTGGGTGATTGTGGATAGACTCACCAAGTCAGCTCATTTCTTGCCGGTAAGGACTACTTACACTTTGACACAGTATGCAGAGCTTTACATCAGAGAGATTGTTAGACTGCATGGCATACCAGTGTCTATCGTGTCAGACAGAGATCCGAGATTCACCTCAGCGTTTTGGAAGAGTCTGCACACAGCTTTGGGGACTAGACTTTTGTTCAGTACAGCATTTCATCCCCAGACAGATGGTCAGTCCGAGAGAGTGATCCAGGTTTTCGAGGATCTTCTGAGAGCTTGTGTCATCGATTTTCGAGGATCTTGGGAGACTAGACTGCCATTAGTGGAGTTTACCTATAACAACAGCTTTCAGTCGTCTATAGGTATGGCTCCTTATGCAGCACTTTATGGGAGGAGATGCAGATCTCCGGTGCATTGGGATGAGGTTGGTGAGCGGATTTTGTTGGGTCCAGAGATTGTGCAGCAGACAGCTGACATCGTGACGCAGATTCGAGATAGGATGAGGACTGCGCAGAGTCGGCAGAAGAGTTATGCCGATGCCAGACGACGCGATTTGGAGTTCGCTGTAGGTGATCACGTATTCTTGAAGGTGTCACCTATGAAGGGAGTAGCGCGTTTTGGGCGGAGAGGCAAGCTTAATCCGAGATATATAGGGCCATTCGAGATCTTGGAGCGAGTTGGCACGTTGGCCTATCGTTTAGCTCTACCTCCAGGGCTAGCGGCAGTGCACAACGTCTTCCATGTATCCATGCTTCGGAGATATGTCTCCAACCCGTCGCATGTGTTGGATTTCGAGTCTTTACAGTTGCCACCAGATCTTGTATACGAGGAGAGACCAGTGCGGATCTTGGCTAGAGAGGATCGGAGGCTTAGGACGCGGGTCATACCGATGGTCAGAGTCCAGTGGCTGAATCACTCGGAGGAGGAAGCTACTTGGGAGACCGAGGAGGATATGAGGACTCGCTACCCGGAGTTGTTCGGGTAAGTACTTTAATTTCGAGGACGAAATTTAATTTAAGGGGGGGAGAATTGTAACACCCGGTATTTTTTTTTAATTTCGTAAATCCGCCTGCATAATTAGGATATTTAATTATTTAAATTTATGATTTATGGGTTAAATAATTATGTGAATTATTTATGCATGATTTAATTTATTTTTAAGCATTTAACCCATAATTAGTGATTTTTATGATTTTTAGTATTTTTATTATTTAATCGCGTAGACGGGACCGTGGACGGACGAGATGACAACTTTCTAGCCAAATTATTTCATGAGCCTTTTTGGAGCCTTAAAATATTATTTCGAGTTTTATTATCTCAAAATTTTAAGTATTTAATTTTATTTAATTTTAGGGGTCATTTTTATCCAAAATTAGTCAAGATAATGACTTTTAATCACTTTTAAAAATTCCCTAAATTTTAATTTCGGGATTTTCAATAATATTTCAGATTTTTAAAGATTTCTTTTAGAGTTTTGGTTAAGTTATATTTTATATATATATTATATCCTTAATTATATACTTAATTACCCTATTTTCTAATAAACCAAAACCTAACCCTATCCCTACCTCCCACGATAATTCACTCAGCCGACACCCACCCCAACCATTCATCATCTTCTTCATCGATCTTCAGCCCTAAAACTCCATAGAAGATCGGTTTCAAGGTTCCAAGCAAGCCAAGGTCGTCCCGTCGTCCCGAAGTCCTTCCTACACGTGTTAAATCCATATCTACGGTGAAAGGCATGATCTTTTTCTCATTTTTACGCCATATCAGTATATATATCATGTAAGTTATGGTAGGCATCTAAATCCTTTTAGTATTTTTCAGAAAAATCGATTTAATGTTGTTGTTTGTGCATTGTGCTTCGAATTCATGGCATGCTCACGGTTTCTTTCTCTCCATGCATGGTTCGGCTGATGGCTAGGTCTCCTGGGGTGTGGGTACGTGGTCTGGGCTCGGGTGGCTCGAGTGGTTCGAGCCAAACGAGCCCAGGTGGTCACCTTCTTCACTCAAGTGCTCGGCCAAGAGCAGATTAGGGTTTTGGGTTGGGAAGCATCGGGTTCGACGTAGGGTAAGCATGGGGTTGGAACCATGGTGGGGTTCGAACCGGCAGGACCCTGGGGAGGTCCTGCCGGCGGCGCTCCGGCCGGTCGTGGCCGGAGCAGGGCGGCAGCAGGCGTTGAAGGCCTGCTGCCCAAGCCCTCGGTGGCCGAGAGGGTAGGAAGAGGAAGATTAGGGTTTCGGGTTTTTGGGTGTTGGTGGATCCGGGTCGGGTCATGTGGTCCGGGTCGGGTCTAAAATAATATGGGTTAAGTTAGTTGGGTCCGGGTCCGGGTTATTTTAATTGGGCTCGGGTATTTTTATTTTTAAGTTTTTAAGTTAATTAGGAGTTAAATGGACTAATTAAATTCCCAAAAATTTAATTAGTACCATTTAATTTATTTGGGCTTCATTAAATTATTTGGGTTAATTTAATTATTTTTGGGCTTTTAATAATTTTTATTTAAATTTTTAAGTTGGCCAGAAATTTTTATGGGCTTGGGAGCCCATGAAAGTTATTGGGCCTGTTATTGGGCTTTTGAGCCCATTGGGCCAGGGACAGTGTTATTGGGCCTAATTTAGTCTTAATGGGCTTTGGTTGATTTATTGGGCTAAGTCTTAAGTTAATGGGCTTGCATGTCTAGGGCCAGCAGCTGAATCAAACCATGAGAAATTGCATGTGTCCTGAGTTTATATTTAATTATTTTTATGCATGAAAAGTTATTTGAATATTTATATGATATTAGAAAATAAATTAAATATAAATGAAGGACACACAATTTATTTAAGTACATGCATTCATGAAATCAATTTTTATGCTATGATTGAAATTCTATGGTTGAGCAAATAAAAATATTTTAGGTGGAAATTGAAGTAGTGTGGCCATTTATGTATGGGCAGTTTCTGCCATTTATGTATGGGCAGTTTTCTGCCATTTATGTATGGGTGGTTCGCCACCAGCCTCGTACGATGGTTTCTTAGACTGATCAGTCGCACTATAAGTATGGGTTACACTTACGGATAGGACCATTCGATGTTCAGAAAATAAATGCTCAACAACTCAAGTATGTATGATATTATGTATGTTATGTATTATGTTATTTATGTTTATTTATGTAAGTTATGTTATGAAATTTTTAAGCATGCTCATTCACGTATATGTATGTATTAGTATTAAATTGTTTTAAATTATTTTGAACCCTTGTTAGTATGCATGTTGGGCCTCTAGGCTCACTACACTGATATGGTGCAGGTGAGTATGTAGAGGAGCAGGTTACCCCTACCGGTGGTGAGGACGTATGAGCAGTGCTGCAGTAGCCCCGTGACCGTGACAGCTTCTGAGTCACCATGCTTGAGTCTTATGATACATTTTATTATTTTTATAAGGGTTGAGTTGTTTGGAATATTTTATTAAATAATTTAGTGCATGCACACTTTTTATTTATTTTAATTATGCAGTATATTTTTAAATTATAGGGTTGACTCAGATATTTATTTAATTCATAGAATGCATTTTATTTAAGTATTTAAATTGTTTATTTATTTAGTCATGAATTTATTTTAAGATTTTATTTTGTGCATATATGTATGGGCATATATGTACATATTTTATTTAGTAGTATAAAAAAAAAAAAAAAATTTCCGCATATTTATTTATTATAGAGTTAGGGTCGTTTCAGTATGAGCTCACGGAACAGTGGCTTCGTGACCGTTGCAGAGTTTAGTGTTATTTTCAGATACAGTTTATTATTTCGTTGAGTTTTTAAACAAATTACATTTTTATTTATTATTTTCTCATATGAGAGTTTTAAACATGTAATACTTAATATTTTTGTTTCATGCATGAAACTTTTTTAATTATTAGTTGTTTATTATTATTTGAGATATTATATTTAAAAGAAATATTTTACTTGCATGTTTGTACATATGTGTATGGGCATATATGTATAGTAATATTTTCAGTATTGTAAAAAAAAAAAAAATTTTGCATTTATTAGTAGTCGGCGTTTCACTTCTCCATCCTCGTCCCCGAATTCGAACCTCATCCTCATACCCACCCAAATCCACATTATTTCTTATCGGGGATTCCCCATCCTCATCCTCGCGGGGACCAAGTCCCCATCCCCGTACCCATATCCGAAAATATATATATATATATATAATAAATAAATTTTATTATAATATATATATTAGTAAATTTTATTATATTAGAATATAAAAATTATTATTCAATTTTATGATAAAATGCCTAAAATATTTTGGGTCAAATTTTTTATTATAATATTAACTTTTAAATTTAATAAAAATATTTTAAATAAAAAATATTTCTATCTGATGTTATGGGATATATCCTGAGATATCGTCTCATATCTCGGGATATATTTATTTTTCGCATGAACTTAGATCGGGATTTGTGACCATGAGACAGATTATTGGTGGTAATTGGTGTTTGAAATTATTATTGGATATGGGCCTCACAAATATTTACTATCTACATTCGGGCTTGGACTTGTCAGTATTATGTGATCATGGGCCGCATCCAATCAGATCATGGGCCGTGCCCTTTGAGTTATGGGCTTACACTAGGGACTACACGTCTGACATGAACACACGTTCTCAACTATCTGAAGGACAGGGAAGTTTTTATTATATAGACTGTTCTCTTCTTGATTACAGGCAACGTGGGAAGAGACACTTTCTTCCCCATGATGTTTTCCATGTTTTCCTCTATCTTTTCTCCCATGTTTCTCTGCCTGACTTAGGCATCGGAGGGGTCACGCCGGGAGAAATCCTGGCGCCCCCTAACCGGTTTATTCATGATTTTCAGGCAAGGATGATCGGAAGATTCACAAAGATGACGAAGGAATTTTTGGGATGTCATCATTGGCGCCGTCTGTGGGAAATTGAGTCTGAGACGTAGATTTAATTTCTCCCTAATTCTCGTTCGAAAAAAAAGAGCGTAACTATGAGATTTCTGGGACGCTTCTTCTCAATTCTTTCTGCTTCTCCAATAATTTTGGATTGATTTTCTTGCCGCTTCATCCCTCGATTTTAACTGCTTCATCTCATTGGAATCTCGGCTTCTCGTGGGGTTTCAATCACGATGCACATAAATTTTCTTGGTATAGGGCGGCTGCTGTGAATCGAGCTTGGGGTTTCAGGTTTTGTTTTTATTGATTTAACTCGTGTTTTTGTGAGATTTTGGTGGCGGATTGGGGATTGTGTAGCTGCTGGGGCTTGTATTTGTGTTTGGGCAGATTTGAATCTGCGTAGGGGCTAAGTTCGCCGGTTGCTTAGCTGCTCTGTGTTGGTTATCTGGGTTAGAGCGGTGGTTTCGTGTGTTGTAAAATTGTTTCGAAGGCGTTCTTACATGGGTTGGAGGCGAGAATCGTGTTGCATCCCCTGCTACCTCGTTCCCCTCCTTTCGGCAGCTTGCGTTCCCGCAATGGTGTAAGGTAGGTTCGAATTGATTCAGGAAAGGGCTGGATTTCTTGAGGCATGCTTAATGGTTGATGTGAAATTGGTTGGATTCGGTTTGGAGCTGGTTTACAATCCCCTTGTGCTGCTAGACGGATTGTCTATTTCTTGTTCGCCAAGTGCTTGTGTTATGGCCTCATGTTCCCGGTGACTCGGGATTCTGTTTTGTTCCAGAGCTGGCCCGAGGAATTCATGTTGATTGAGATGATCATCTCTTAATACCGAGGCAGCGCGGATGGAAACATTCGAGTCGAAGGATGAGCTCGAGCCCGAGCTGTGAGTTGGGAATTGAAACTTTGTGGTTAAAGTTGCCAGGGTCACGAACGAAACTCGAGAATCCCAGCAAAAATTTGAGTTGTCTTTAGAGGAAGAAATGAAAATCCAGAGCATCTCACTTGATATGAGCACCAACTTGAAGAGATAAGTCTTTTTTCTCTTAGCGTAAAAACAACAAGAAATCTCATCTTGCTAGTTTAATCACTTTTCATCTGATGTTGGGTAGCTATGTTGGGATGATATATTGTTTATTCCTACTGGAGCTCGCAAGGCGTAATTATGTCAGGGGATATTTTGGTTGGGTTTGGAAGATAGATTTCATATTGATGTTTAATGGGTCAAACTCTATCTTGAGCAATATATTTTTGCTTACATAATTAGCAAAAAGGCCCACTCACGAGGATAGCTTCTAATATTAAATTGCATAAATCCATGAAGCATTAGTGGAGGTAAAATACGAGAATCTTTGGAGAATTATTTTAATATGGTGGTTTCAATATGTGAAATGAATTTATATGTGACCATGGAGTCGCAGGTGGGGGGGAAAATATTTTATGGAGTCCATGCTCTTGCATGACATTAATATGATAATGGTGGGGACAAGCATTATTACCCTGAAGCTGGTGTTTGTATAGAATTGGAATCTTATTTATCACCTTTAAATGCTGGAATTTATTGCACCTCAAAGCCCACGTGCCATGCTCCAGATTTTGGTGGAATTATAGAGCACATCATCGAGTTGCTTGAGTTTCGAGCATAAGACAGGACACTCTACAATATTGTCATGTCACCTTTATCGCCCAACGTCACAAATCGGTGGCCATTAATAGTTATTTTATTATTCTCTCATATCTCTAATTGCTGGATTTAGAGCGTGAAAATGTATTATTTCAGCAAATGCATTTCCGGGCTTTAATTCATTATGAGAGTTATTGTTGGCATCTTCATTATATTGGACTCTAAACAAATTACATTTTACCCGGCTCACATTATTAATGCTAGACAGAGCACGAAGTATAGCCAAGAGAATTTGGAGGATTGTGGTACTTTTGGCTCATTTCAGCTTCTTACCACACTGCTGACATCTTCCAAGAACTGGGACACTGCGCTCCCACTCGCCTATGATAAGGGATAAGTCTTAATTTTATTTTATTTGTTGCATGAATGTATGCGCGGGACTGCACCGTTCACTCCCTAAAAGCACCCTCATGGGATTGGATCAGGCAATGCATGGATTAATTAATTAGTGCCTTGTCACTTCGATCCACTAACTTAATTTGGATGAATATTGAAATGATGGGCAGTACTTTGCTAAAAGTCTATTGCGCACGAGGCATGGTGTAAACATTTATTTGAAAATTGTCGGAAAAGGGCAATGTTTTATGTGGTTGTGATGAGTCTCACAGGCTAAGGGTATTTTATTTGTTATATTTTGCATTCATAAGCCGAAATCTATGGACTCGGAATTATTTTCAAGATTTGGCATCCTACATAATGCATTCAAATTATGAGATATTATTATCTTGGATTATTTCTTCCTCGGTCTTATGATTTTTGCAGTCACACCGAGCTCGGGCATGCGATCTAGCAGTAAGCCCCGCCAGGATATGTTTCTCGGGCGTGCAATCTAGCAGTAAGCCCCGCCAGAATTTATTACTCGGGCATGCAATCTAGCAGTAAGTCCCTCCAGGATATATTTCTCGGGCATGCGATCTAGCAGTAAGCCCCGCCAGGATTTATTTTTCGGGCATGCAATCTAGCAGTAAGACCCGCCAGGATTTATTTATCGGGCATGCAATCTAGCAGTAAGCCCAGCCAGGATCTATTTATCGGGCATGCAATCTAGCAGTAAGGCCATGACATCTGTATTTTAAAGTCCCGGAGTTTCAAGGCCCGGACACTCATTTAAAAGCCCTTGGCAATATCTCCGCCATGGCAGTCCAGAAAAGCCCATGGCAATATCTCCGCCATGGCAGTCCAGAAAATCCCATGACACTGTATACGTCATGGCATCCAAAGTTCGGGAGGTTCCAGGCCCCGGCATCCATTCAAGACCAAGGCATATATAAGCCCTTGGCACTATATATGCCCGAAAGGTTCCAGGCCCCGGCACCCATTCAAGCCCAAGGCATATATAAGCCCTTGGCATTATATAAGCCCGGGAGGTTCTAGGCCCCGGCACTCATTCAAGCCCAAGGCATATATAAGCCCTTGGCATTATATAAGCCCGGGAGGTTCCACGCCCCGACACCCATTCAAGCCCAAGGCATATATAAGCCCTTGGCACTCTATAAGCACGGGAGATTCCATGCCCCGGCACCTATCTAAAGCCCAAGGTATTCTAAGCCTTGGCACTCTACAAAGCCCGGGAGGTTCCATGCCTCGGCACTTATCTAAAGCCCAAGGTATTCTAAGCCTTGGCACTCTACAAATCCCGGGAGGTCCATGCCCCGGCACCTATTTGAAGCCCAAGGTATTCTAAGCCTTGGCACCCTACAAAGCCCGGGAGGTTCCATGCCCCGGCACCTACCAAAGCCCGATGCATTCGGCACTACAAGTCTATTGACTTGGCATGGGAGATTATTGGATCATTTACTCACCAATGACTATATCGAGTCAAACCCGAGGATTTTATGTTCTTCAACAGTTATTATATTATTTCGACCCCTCGTCCAACACAAGTACATGGCCATTCTCTCGGCCTTGCATGCATGGAATCTTCTTACCTGACTGATCGATTCGACTTCAGGAGGTGATTGGCGCATTCTTGTCTAAGTTCATGGATGAAGTGAACAAATCGGGACAGCGAGTGGTGACTCTAGCCCGACTTCTTAAGGGAGGTGTAGTGATGTTATGGGATATATCCCGAGATATCGTCTCATATCTCGGGATATATTTATTTTTCGCATGAACTTAGATCGGGATTTGTGACCATGAGACAGATTATTGGTGGTAATTGGTGTTTGTAATTATTATTGGATATGGGCCTCACAAATATTTACTATCTACATTCGGGCTTGGACTTGTCAGTATTATGTGATCATGGGCCGCATCCAATCAGATCATGGGCCGTGCCCTTTGAGTTATGGGCTTACACTAGGGACTACACGTCTGACATGAACACACGTTCTCAACTATCTAAAGGACAGGGAAGTTTTTATTATATAGACTGTTCTCTTCTTGATTACGGGCAACGTGGGAAGAGACACTTTCTTCCCCATGATGTTTCCCATGTTTTCCTCTATCTTTTCTCCCATGTTTCTCTGCCTGACTTAGGCATCGGAGGGGTCACGCCGGGAGAAATCCTGGCGCCCCCTAACCGATTTATTCATGATTTTCAGGCAAGGACGATCGGAAGATTCACAAAGATGACGAAGGAATTTTTGGGATGTCATCACTATCAATGAAAATTATTATTTTAAAGAAAATACTATGTATCAAAAATTTATTAAGATTATATATTGTTTCTAAATTTATCAAAATAAATAATATATATATATATAGACTAATATTAATAGTTTATATGTGTACGCAATATGAATGAGATTCAAATAATATTTTTATGTTATAAAAAATTATGTTATCATAAACGGATATTATGTATAATGTATAAAAATATTTATAAACCAAATGATAATAATAATAATATTTTTAATTTTAATTTTTTATTATATTTTAGATTTAATAACATTTGATAATTAAAATATTTGTATACTATATTATTATTATTATTATTATTATTGGGGTGGATTCGGGGATTGGGATAGCATCCCCATACCCGCCCCAATATATTTTGAGGATTTTTAAAAGTTCCCGAACCCATACCCAAAATACTCCCCCAAATCCGTCCCATTTTGGGTTTTTTTCGCGGATTTCGAACCCGCGGAAAAAATTGTCATCCCTAAATCAGTATTTAAAAAGTTGGGATAAAATGAAAAGATTTTTATTCGTGTATATGTACCTCTCAATCAAGTACCTGAGTTGATTGTTCAGGAATTGAAGCATCAAAATATAGAGCCTATAGAGATGTCTGCAGGTGAGCAGATATTTTATATTTCATGTAAAAGCTGAATTACTTTGCGTTTGTTGTCAAATATTGGTGTTTGGCACTATTTATTGCTAGTATTTATTATAATATCAAATTTTTTTGTGTTAGATGCCTTTTGCGGAAGGATTCATGTGGATATGTTAAATTGGAAGATGAGGCAAAAAGATCCAGCAACATATTGTTTATTTGTGAAGGACGAGAAACATGCAAGCTTATTAAACAAACTCAAATTTAACAAAATTAACATTATATTGGTGTATCCGGATTTGAAACCGGAAAGTTGTTGCCTTGTTTGCTCATCGTATACAACATTGTATTTTCCCGATTTTTTGTGTGGATGTAAGAATATCATCTAGTTTAAGATTCATAGAAATGAATAGGTTTTGTCAGGAAAATTTTATCAACTTTTCTTCCTTAGTGTTTGATTTTAGTTAATGTAATTCTTATGTCTTCTTTCAGTTTACAAGTTAAATTTTTTCTTTTTTTGAAACTTGAAACCATTTGAATGATTACATTTAACATGGGAGATTTTGAAGTTTGATGGTTCTGTGTGTAATCTAGTTTACTGGATTATTAAAACTATTTGGCACCCCTTGATTTGTGGTCAGTGGAACATGATAATAAACGTTATATGGTATGAAGATACTAAATTTATGCTTCTCAATAGAGCAGCATGACTGGTGGAGATAATCGGAAAAAATAGAGCTGCATGTACTAGAGAGGGCCGAAAACAAATCTTTGCCCTTCTACAAAGCTCAAGGTATCATCGGGTGATTGTTAATATAAATTCCTAATTTGATTGGTCCTTCACTTTTACTTCATTTGGCGAACGGGGGAATCATTGCTACATTTTGTCTAGCGTGACATGACATAGATTTTTTCGTATTTTGATTTTTTGATTTTGATTTTGTGACCTATTTTTCTTAAAGAGAGTTAGTTATAGGGCTGAAAATTTGAAATAAACCCTAAATACAACATGCAATCATTGAATCAACACCTCTATTGGATGTCAGTCACGAAAGAATTTACATAGGTCTCCCTCCTTTTGATTTGTTCTTAATATTGATGTAAATTCTCTGCTCAGCTTCATTGTAATTGGATGGTTTACTTTTACAAATTTATTTTTGCATCAATACAGAAAATTTTTCTCTTTTCGTTCTAGCCTGACTGCAAGATGATGAATCTCATTTTAGCTTAGTTATCAAATTATTTGGTGTCTCCCCACAATTAGCTTGTGGTTGTTTTGATTGGATGATGGGGAAGACATACAGTGCCCACACTAGCTTTACCAAGTCTGATGCTAGTTTAAATAGTCAATATTTGAGGATTGATTTTCTAGATTATGATAAGTTATTCACTATTTTTTTGAAAAACGGGGGTCAAAAATGGGTCTAACGGATCATGAACCGGGTCATATTGTAAATGGGTTAATACTCGCCCAAACCTAAGGAGAATTGTAGTGACCCGCACCGTAATCACCTACTAATTAGAACTTAAGCATGCAATTAATTAATAAAATAATCTTAATCAGAGAAACTGCGGAATTAAAGTAAGTCAAATACCAGGTAAGCAAAACCTAGTGGTCAACCCCGCTATCCAGCCTTGGTCACCACCTAACCTCTCTGTCTCCGGGAGAACTACCTGCATCTGCCCCATGGAATAGGGCATCCAGCCAACAGAAAACAACCGAAAGTGAGCCTAACATGCTCAGTACGAGAGTATGAGTATACGGTGTTATGTGTGCATGTATGCAAGTGAACTGGGTACCAAGACTCTCAAGTCAAGAAACAAGCTCATAGACCGGGCCCAGGGTATATAGCACGCTGCGCCGTCGCATTAGGAGGTGGTTCATATACCCAGTAGATAATGGTGACCTAATACTAGTACATGTGTCCAACCATAAAGGTGACCTGACACAAGACTTACGTATCCAACCATCCACAAACTCGTAGGGTGAGTGCCCTACTACAGGATACCTCTAAGGTAAAAACTCAATATGCTCATGTATGCAACATACAGTCATGACATGCTGTATATAAAGGCATATAAAACATGCAATAACATAATCCATGCAAACACATAATACATGCATACTCAATCTGGATATCTTGAATAATACTTCTGTACCTTACTAAGGCAGATCCTAGAAGCTCCCCCTCTAGGTCCAAGCCTACCATGTAGCACTACAACATAAATAACCATGCATTACCTAGCATGCAAAACATCACCTACTAGGCTCTAAAAGCCTTAATTAAACTATAGTCTACTTCCTATTTACTATAGGAAACCAAAGCCATACCTTCGTCCGTCGTCAGCCCGCTGATGTCGCATGCCCCAGAGCCTGGACATAGCCTAGCTACGACTCCTAGATGCCTCGCCAGAGCTCCGCCGCCTGGCTGCTACTGCGGACACTGTCCGCTATAAAATAAACTATTTCCTACTCCAACTCTTAAAGAAAAAGTCCCGAAGCCCTTAAATAGAGCGATTACCGGGAGAGGAGAGGGAAAATTGCACTTAAAAATGAGGGATTCAGACCCCTATTTATAGGCCACGATCGGAAGCTCCGATCGGTGCATGTTTGCCACGTTTTGGACGGCCGAGATCGGAAGCACTGATCGCAGGATCGGAAGCTCCGATCTTCTGCATCTGGCCACGTGTTTCAATCACCTTGACACCTGTTTCTGGTTGAGATCGGAAGCTCCGTTCTCAGATCGAAAGCTCCTATCTCGGATCGGAAGCTCCAATCTGCCCGGTAGCTCCGAACTGTTTCTCATGCTTCCGAACTGGTTTTGGTCCTCTGGGACCCCCAGGACCTACCCCACCATTTTCGAACGTTCCGGATCTGATTTTTCACTTATTTTAACCAAATACAGACTCCTTAAACATGTTTTGACACTTTTAAAATTATATGTCATTTTCTAACATGTTTAAAATCACTTAATCTTGTAAAATGGAATCGGGCTACTACATTCTCCCCCTACTTAAGATATTTCCTCCTCGAACAATCTTAAGTACTGAATGCAGTAAAATATTGAATAAACATCTTTTATTCAAACTGATTCATTTTACAAGTTACAACCTGAAAATACAACAATTCAAAATCGCTCTGGATAATCTGTACGCATACAACTCTCAAGTTCCCAAGTGGCCTCCTTAGTGCCTCGGCGCTGCCACTGAACTAGAACAAGAAGAATGGTCTTGTTGTGTAAAACCTTTTCCTTGTGACCTATGATACGCAAAGGTCTCTCCACATATGTCAAATTCGAGTCCAACTGTACCTCAGATGGCTGTAAGATATGAGACTCATCCGCCATATACCGTCGTAACAGTGAAACATGGAACACATCGTGGATACTTAGAAAAATTCGGGGGTAAAGCCAACCTGTAAACCAGATCTCCAACACTTTCCAATATTTCAAATGGACCAATAAACCTAGGAGATAGCTTAACCAAATCTCAAAAATCCTGCGAAATCGTGAGACTTTCAGGAATACTTTCTCACCCACCTCAAACTATAAAGGTCTGCGCTTGACATTCGCATAACTAGCTTGTCGATCCTGCGCAACCTTAATTCTCTTCTTGATCTGTCCAATAATATCAACAGCCTGCTGGACTAACTCTGGTCCCTCAACTTGTCGCTCCCCCACTTCCTCCCAGAACAGTGGAGTACGACATCGTCGTCCGTACAACGCTTCAAACGGAGCCATCCCAATACTGCGATGGTAACTGTTGTTGTGCGCGAACTCAATCAATGGCAACTGATCTTGCCATGTTGGACCAAAATCCATAAAACATGCTCGCAACATGTCTTCAAGAGTACGAATCGTGCGCTCTGACTGCTCATCAGTATCTGGGTGATATGTTGTACTCAAACTAAGAGTAGTACCCATAGCGCGCTGAAGACTCCCCCAGAACCTGGAAGTAAACCTGGGATCTCGATCGCTGACGATGCTCACAGGCACTCCGTGCAATCGAACAATCTCCTGGATGTACAACCGTGACATCCTATCAAAACTGTAGTCCTGGTTATAAGGAATAAAATGTACTAACTTGGTGAGTCGGTCCACCACAACCCAGATAGCATCACAATTCCTCGAGCTCACAGGTAAATGGGTCACGAAGTCCATCATGATCAACTCCCATTTCCACTCAGGAATGAATAAACTTTGAAGCAATCCTCCAAGTTATCGGTGCTCTACCTTGACCTGCGGACACATCAAACATCTAGAAACATAAAGATACACACTCTTTTTCATTCCTTTCCATCATATGCAAATCTTTGTACACCGAAAGGATTCTCATACTTTATGACTAACACTTGTCATAACACCTGTGACAACGTCGTTGTCCACAATTCTTGATTTCTTCAATCCCTCAGGTTCTCTTCTTGGAAATATCAATACAAATATTATTTTTGACTCAAAAGTTGATTAGTACAATATCTAGTACTAATATAATGACATCTATCTCATAACTTGAGATAACATCTGAAAATGAGAATACTGATTATCCTGCCACGGATAACAATTTCTTGCTGAATTCTAACTTACTTTATTAGATGAACAAAACTGTTTCATCATTCTATGGCAAATCCTTAAACCAAAACAATCTAGCTAACCCCTGATTCAATCTCATTGAATCAGAATTATAAATGACCTAACGCATCCAATAGACATCCCGGGAAAAATTGGTGATATCAATCCTGCTGAATCTGATAACCTTAGATCTCAGCTGCTATCATTTTTCCATGTCTAAAAACTTTATGATATCCTGTTAGTATTCATTAAAATTCAAATGCTTGCTAGATCAATTTCTGTCACTGAAGTCCGAGAATTACTTCAAATCATTCCTGAGAACTGAATACCTGAGTACTATACTCATCTTATCAGTCTACCAAAAATTGAATAATTCCAATCGTTCTTTATGCAAAAGAATATTTAGCTCCTCCGTCACGGGGTTATAACATCTGTATCTACCTCAGACAAATAGTTGCAAATAGTCATTGGCACCAAACTTGCACCAATTTAACTGACCATTTCAAAACATACATGAACACCTAAGTGCCCAGCTTTCACTAACCAAGTGAATTCTCATACTGATGAATCCATGCTGTAACTTAGCAGGCTCATGACATCTGTCAATAGAATCGAGTATCTTTTCAAGGTTATCAAACTGACACCAAACTATATTTTTAACGTAATTGTTGCAATGATCTCTAGACTGAGTAAATTTTCCATCCTTTCCTGAAGTACAAAAGACTTCCAGAATATCAATGAAAATATACTCTCCCATGTCTATCGTTGATCACAGTTCACGTCTCCTAGTATAAGTCATCACAGTGCCCTGATAAAATTCTTCTTTGCTTGACAATCCATCGATCGAATTCCAATTCTTACAGGAAAATTTACCTAAGTAAACTCATCACTTAGAATTTCCTGTTCATCTCGTAATCAAGATCCTGATCACTAAAATACCTCTGATAGAATCAGACAATACTGGTAAAACCTCCTGGTTCTCCCCCAGTATCACGTGCGAGAACTACCCGTCCAGAATATTCACTTGTCAAGGAATCCTTTCCAAGACTATTCTGTCCACGGAAACGAAAGTCTGTATCTTTGATGAAGTCAGATGATAACTCAAATCCCTTGGAACTAATCCAGTACCAAGTATAACTCCAGAAGACTCAAATAAATCCTGAATATTCTCCTGATAGTTATATCCATTGTTATGACTATACAAACAATGAGACTGAGGTAAGTCTTCCTATAATGCCAAACTGGAACAAAAGAATCCTTCCAGAGTACACCGACATAAGGTCGCACTTACTATACCATCTCGAAACCTGACAGTCAAGAGCACCCTGGCATAACTCATCCCTGAGTCTCTGATATTATGCAATCATTCCTTTCTGGACCAAAATCATTGGTCAAGGAAAATTCTCTGTAGAGGCACGACTCAAATCCCGAGTCTGCAAGCATCTGATAATTAAATCCTATTGAATATCAATTCAACTAATCTCCTGGATTAAATCCCGATATCACAAATCAAGATCAAAAACTTATCTACTCAGAACAATTAATTGTCAAGGAAAAATCCATTCCAAGACTGTTCTGACAACGGAACATCTTTATCTCAAATAAACGATAACTAAACCTTGATACCACACCTGGTATCTGTCCTATCCAAAGTCATACCCTGTTGTGACTGTTGCCAAATTTCTAAACTGAGTAGCCTTCCCTATATAGTCCCTGGAGCACCAAGGCCTCCAAACAATCTCCGAAGTATAGAAACTTCCAGAGGAATAACCGACTAAGGGTGGCGCCCCCTCATGTCTAGTACTGGTCACAATCCACAACTCTTGGTATTAGTTAATCTGTCATCCTGATGAAAATCCATCATCACTAGGTAACAACCTAAAAGGATCAAAGCAGCCAACTGTTCTAAGAAAATACGTCTAGAACAAACATTCATGCGTCTTGATGAGTCACATCATCCCTGACAAACACTTGGCTTAAAAGAATATTCTAGGTAAAACATCTAGAACTATTCATTGAAAACATGCAAAATTCCCAAGTACTCATTTAAAACAATGATCAGTCTTTTATTCAAAATAACCAAGTTAATCTCAAAGATTACAACACTTGAACCACAAATCCAGGTCTAATACAATCTTTATTACAATCCCATGTAATACATAACTTAATCAAAAGATTACACTGAAAGATGTACAATACAACAATAATTGAGTACATCAAATACTGAAATCTTTAATACATCTGATTACAACTGAAATACTATTTACAATCAAATACAGTATTTAAATTCATGCGGAAGTCTTTCATTCCGTCTACTGATCTTGAATGTGAAGTTTCCCGTCTGCTACTCATGTCAGCAGAACTTCTACCTCACAAGATCTCAAAGAATAAAATCTTGCTAATCTACCGGATCCTTCCAATATTGTTGGGTTCCTTATCTGGTAGATGAGACAAGATTTTCCCGTCAATCTCTCCAACTACTAGTGAAGAGTCTTCCGGGGTGGCTTCCTTGGTCGACTTAGAATGGATGACTACATGTCACACATTCCGTTCAACCTGGAGAAGTGCCTGGCATTGAAAACTGGATCTTCTCTTCCAGCTCCATCTTGCTGGGATCCACATAATACGATCCTTCGCTGCCAACCTTGGCAATGACGATCTTGGAAAATCCTAGACATCCTGTTATTCCAATTCCTGATACTGCTATCGTTATTGAATCCAACTTGTAATCCTACAAAGGATAACCCAAAATCAATACTATGTCCCAAAGAATCTTATTGCATGCTCTGATACCATAAATGTAGTGATCCACACCGTGATCACTTACTAATTAGAACTTAAGCATGCAATTAATTAATAAAATAATCTTAATCAGAGAAACTGCGGAATTAAAGTAAGTCAAATACCAGGTAAGCAAAACCTAGTGGTCAACCCCGCTATCCAGCCTTGGTCACCACTTAACCTTCCTGTCTCCGGGAGAACTACCTGCATCTGCCCCATGGAATAGTGTATCCAGCCAACAGAAAATAACCGGAAGTGAGCCTAACATGCTCAGTACGAGAGTATGAGTATACGATGTTATGTGTGCATGTATGCAAGTGAACTGGGTACCAAGACTCTCAAGTCAAGAAACAAGCTCATAGACCGGGCCCAGGGTATATAGCACGCTGCGCCGTCGCATCAGGAGGTGACTCATATACCCAATGGATAATGGTGACCTGATACTAGTACATGTGTCCAACCATAAAGGTGACCTGACACAAGACTTACGTATCCAACCATCCACAAACTCGTAGGGTGAGCGCCCTACTACAGGATACCTCTAAGGTAAAAGCTCAATATGCTCATGTATGCAACATACAGTCATGACATGTTGTATATAAAGGCATATAAAATATGCAATCACATAATCCATGCAAACACATAATACATGCATACTTAATCTGGATATCTCGAATAATACTTCCGTATCTTACTAAGGCAGATCCTAGAAGCTCCCCTTCTAGGTCCAAGCCTACCATGCAGCACTACAGCATAAATAACCATGCATTACCTAGCATGCCAAACATTACCTACTAGGCTCTAAAAGCCTTAATTAAACTATAGCCTACTCCCTATTTACTATAGGGAACCAAAGCCATACCTTCATCCGTCGTCAGCCCGCTGATGTCGCATGCCCCAGAGCCTGGGCATAGCCTAGCTACGACTCCTAGACACCTCGCCAGAGCTCCGCCGCCTAGCTGCTACTGCGGACATTGTCCGCTATAAAATAAACTATTTCCTATTCCAACTCTTAAAGAAAAAGTCCCGAAGCCCTTAAATAGAGCGATTACCGGGAGAGGAGAGGGAAAATTGCACTTAAAAATGAGGGATTCGGACCCCTATTTATAGGCCACGATCGGAAGCTCCGATCGGTGCATGTTTGCCACGTTTTGGACGGCCGAGATCGGAAGCTCCGATCGCAGGATCGAAAGCTCCGATCTATAGCATCTGGCCACGTGTTTCAATCTCCTTGACACCTGTTTTGGTTGAGATCGGAAGCTCCGTTCTCGGATCGGAAGCTCTGATCTGCCCGGTAGCTTCGAACTGTTTCTCATGCTTTCGAACTGGTTTTGGTCCTCCGGGACCCCCGGGACCTACCCCACCATTTTTGGATGTTTTGGATCTGATTTTCCACTTATTTTAACCAAATAAGGACTCCTTAAACATGTTTTGACATTTTTAAAATTATATGTCATTTTCTAACATGTTTAAAATCACTTAATCTTGTAAAATGGAACTGGGCTACTACAAGAATAATGGAATCGGTAAATTGATTCTCGACTCCTGACTTTATCTTCAGAGATCCCAAAAATGCTATCAAATGTATCTGTCCAAATGTTTGATTTTTATGTTTTTAAATTAAATGAATATGATTCTTTTTGCATATATGTTGGAGAATATTTCAAATGTTAACTTAATGTATACATTTTTTAAATCTACTAGTTTTTGCCTACAAAAATATTGATGGTTCCGTTCAAAATTTGTGGTTCAAAATTGTGATTTTTTTTCTATAGTTTTCTTCTTAATCAATGGGTATGAACGATCTTTGTGTACAAAAATTGTAAAAAAAATCAATAAATTCTGAAATGTGGAATGATTGTGTTTATCTATTGGTTATTTGCCTTAGATTGGAAGCCTTAATCCATTAGTGGTTGCGTTTGTTCACCTTCAAGACAAAAGAATAATTTGGTTGTGTTACATACATATGATTCAGCAACAACATTCATTATGTTGCTTTTGCTAATTTCTCGACTCCATCACTAGTTTTATTGTTGATCATTGTGTGAAGATGCAGAGTGATTATTGGTAAATTAATGAAATTTGCAGACATTTCAATTGCATTGTCTACTTCTGGTCATAAAGATGGGTTTTCTCCAATAGCCTTATTGATGGAAATTATTGATGAGAATTGAAATGGAGTACATGTATTGTTGACGTTGAATAGAAGTTGAATTGCTTGAATTGTAGATTTTTGTTCATGCATGGAGTCGGTTATTTTTGTTGTAGTTATCTTAATATGAGTCGATCAACACGTGTAGCTTATTTGCTTTCATTGATTAATTTTTTTATTTATGTATTCTATAAATCTTACCATTCTGTTACTTATTTATGATTGTTTTTTTATTTAATTTTTTGCAATATGAATGAAGGTCATTCGAAGTATTCTGGCACATGCACCTGATCAATTAAAAGTCAATTATGTATCAATCTTTTGAGATGTCACCAATTGTCCACTCCCCAAACTCGATGACAGGTCAAAAATAGAGAAAACATCAAATCAGTATTTAAAAAGTTGGTATACAATGAAAAGATCCTTATTCGTATATATGGATCTCTCAATAAACTGCCCGAGTTGATTGTTCAAGAATTGAAGCATCAAAATATAGAGGCTATAGAGATGTCTGCAAATTTGAGGTAGACCCTAAATACCAATATGCAATCCTTGAATCAAGACCTCTATTGGATGTCAGTCACGAAAGAATTAGTTATAGTTTGAAAAAAACCTTTGTTTTACGTAGGTTTCCCTTATTTCGATTTGTTCTTAATATTGATGTAAATTCTTTGCGCAACTTCATTGTAATTGGATGGTTTACTTTTACAAATTTATTCTCGCATCTATGCAGAAAATTTTCCTCGTTTCATTCTAGCCTGTCTGCAAGATGATGCGTCTCATTTTAGTTTATTTATCAAATTATTTTGTGTCTCTCCCCATGGTTAGCTTGTGGTTGTTTTGATTAGATGTTGGGAAAAACATACGGTGCCCACACTAGCTTTATCAAGTCTGATGCTAGCTTAAATAGTTAGTATTTGAGGATTGATTTTCTAGCTTATGATCAGTTACTTACTATTTGTTGAAAAAACGCGGGTAAAAAATGTGTCAAACGGATCATGAACCGGGTCATATTGTAAATGGGTCATTACTCTCTCGAATCTTCTTTCTCATAACCCTAATTTTTTCTCTGGCTTCTTCTCATCCCAAAAATTCCGCCGCCATCGCCCAAACCTAAGGAGAAGAATGGAATCGGTAATTTGATTCTCGTCTCCTGGCTTTATCTTCAGAGATCCCAACAACGCTATCAAATGTATTTTCTCAAATGTTTGATTTTGGATGTTTTTAAATTAAACGAATATGATTTTTTTGCATATATTTTGCTTAATATTGCAAGGCTAGGGAATCCGATCTTTCATTTCAAGGTTCCTTACCTTTTTCATCTTAATTTTTGGTATAATTCCTTTTTCAGCTTAATATTTTTGTATAGTTGTGCCTTCAATGATTGACCATGGTTTACAATTTCAAGTATAACTTTTGATTTCATGATAGAAACGTGTCTTATAATTAAAATACAAGCTATAAAGAAAGCTAAATAGGAGTACAAATTTTATGTCTCGTCAAGAAAGGACTTTATTCATACAGGCTATGTTTGGTTGGATTATTAATAATCCATGTATAAATTTACCTTATCTAATCCTACGTTTTTTTCATCATATTATCTATCCATCTTTTAATTATAATTTTACATCAATCAAATCATTAATTATTTATCTTACATCAATCAAATCATTAAATTCAAATTACTATATTACCCCTTATAAATAATATATATTTATATTTTATTTAATAATAAAAGGATAAAATGGTAATTTATCATTTTTATATAAAATTTTATCAATCAAATCAAATCAAATCAACTATAATCTATCAATCAAATCAAATATTTTATTCACTATCATTTTTTATTTATTTTTTATTACAACACATTACTAATCTATATATTATTTTTCCCATCATCCGTACCAAACATAGCCACAGGGATTTAATCTGGGTTATATTGCTTTGAATTACGTGTGTTTTGCATATGCTAACGTGTAACATTCTTTGCATTGTATGGTATCTATGTGCCTTGTAATCCCTTATTTCATTCAATCTGTATGTGTGCTAGTGCTGTGGTTGGCACAAATGGAACTTCTGGCTTGGCGTGTCAAGTTTCATATGGAGTTAATCAATCCAAAGCTAATGAATTGACTATGTATATTGAATCAAGAATTATTTGTTTGTTGTCATATAAAATTTATGTTTTTGCTTTGAATTGTATCATGATTGATTTTATATTTAGTGTTTCATATGAGAGTTTTGAGTGAATCGAATAAAAATGGATGTGAAAAAACGAGGAATAAAGTGTAGAAAGAAAACTGATTTTCATTTTTATGTTATAGTAAATTCAAACATTATTTTTGTTGATATGTTGATCTGTTTTTGCTTGGAGTGTCATCCCAAAGTTATTGTCTTGTGTTGCATATTATATATTCAAAACAAGATCACCGTGGACTCGGGTTGGATCCCAAAGTTACTGTTTTATGTTATATTATTTGTTTTTTTCCCTCTTCAAGAAATATTAGAAATTAACTAAAGGGTTTGAACTGAGCTTATGTGTGGTCTAGTGAATGTAAGGTGTTTCTTTTAGCTTGATTAGTTTTTTTGGTAATATGCTTGATCCAAAATTCCAAATGGGATTGTTGAGGTGGAAAAAAGTATTTTATCTTGGTAATGCTCGAGTTTTTTTTTTGTTAGTAGTTATGTTGTGACGTGAAAAAAACAGTTTTATATGTGATAATTATGGGATGTAATTCTCATATTTTCTGAATTTGAAATAATCTGAGGGATAGTCCCCGATATGCTGTTTGCTAAATGTTTTCTTGGTACTTCTGCCTTCATCCTGAACTAACGATATTGATAGTGCATATTCAAAGTAAGAACGATAGTTGGTTGGTTCCCACTAAATTAGCTACCAATCTCTCAATTAGCTTAGCAGATTTAACTTCAAGAAAACATGTATTGAAGAGCCTACTGCTTCGTGGATGAAGTGATTGAGATTTCTGAATTGATTATTTGAGGGCAAAAATATGCTGGGTTTACTAAATTGTGGTTATGGGATATTGTGGGAATATGATGTATCATGCGAGTGTTTAGTGGAATTGACATTTCATATTCTTGATTTAGGACTTCCCTTTGCTCGATTTTCTTGCTCTTTGTATGCAATGTTAAAGCTACTAATAATGTGTACTGCTTGCTAAACTACCATTAGTTTTATCCACTTGAATGAGAATCAAGTTTCTTGATCGAGATTCTAAAACATGAGTACGAATTTGGAGGAAAGATTGACGTGTATTCAAAAATTTTATTATTATAAATTATGTTTTTTTGGCTTTCAACAGTTTAAATGAGATTTTGTATGTTTTAAGTTTTATACATTTAATGCACTTGTTATCTTTTTTTGGTTGCTACATTATAAATGAGAATTCGTATTTATTATATTTTATATATTTAATTTAATTATGGACTAAATGAAAAAATTAAAAAACGAAAAATAAAATCGATCACCAACATATAATAAAATAAAATCTCTCCATTACAAAACAAAAGAAGAAAAAATGATTAAAAATTAATATTAAAAATATTTTATAAAATAGTTATCCAAACACATTCTTAATTATTTTTTAACTTTAAAATTATTTTTCTAAAATAGTTATCCAAACACATTTTTAATTATAAAAACCTTTGTATAAAATAGTTGACAAACATATATCTATTCTTAAAAAAACTTTTAAATATTTTTTAAAAACACTTTTACAAAAACGTTTTACAAGTACACGTCAAAACAGAGCCTAAAAAGTCATAAGTCAACAAATTGCATTTCCCCCGCTGCTCTTAATCAATACCCTAGAACGTTCAAGATCGGGACATTTTGATATGTTCTTAATATTGCTGTAAATTCTTTGTGCAGTTTCATTGTAATTGAATGATTTACTTTTACAAATCTGTTCTCGCATCTATGAAGAAAATTTTCCTCGTGACGTTCTAGCCTGACTGCAAGATGATGCATCCCATTTTAGCTTATTTATCAAATTATTTTGTGTCTCTCCCCACAGTTAGCTTGTGGTTTTTTTGATTGGATGACAGGGAAGACGTACAGTACCCACACTAGCTTTATCAAGTCTGATGCTAGCTTAAATAGTTAGTATTTGGGGATTCATTTTCTATCTTATGATCATTTACTCACCATGTCCTGTATTTATGAATTGACCAGTCATATTTTAGGAAAATTTTAAAAAATGATGGAGACAGTATAACAACCTAAATTTTTATTAGATATTATAATTCCGATTGAGCCAAATCTGATAAGTTAATCTGGCAACCTTTCAACTGGAGCTAAATTTCTTCAATAAATGTTAGAAATAACTAAAAGGTTTGAACTGAGCTTAGGTGTGGTCTAGTGCATGTAAGGTGTTTCTTTAGCTTGATTAGTTTTCTTGGTTATGCTTGATCCAAATGGGATTGTTGAGGTAGAAAGAAGCAGTTTATCTTGTTAATGCTCGAGTTTTTTTTATACACTACAAAAAAATAGAGGTTTTAGGACCGGTTTTTGTGACCATCAGGAGCGTTTCGCAACCGCTGCAAATTTATTTGAAGCGGTTCTCCTTCCGACTCAATTTCATCCGCTCCTTGAACCTATTGTACCGCAACAACAGCCGGTGGTGAAACAGCAATAACCGGTCCTAAGAACTTCATTCGAAGCGGTTGCTAACCGCTCCTATAGGATGTACCAGCAGCGGTCATTAACCGCTTGTGTTCCCATACCTGTAGAATCGATTAACCAGCGCTGTGGTTGCTTTGTTTCTGCGACGGTGGGCTAACGCTCCAAAGTAACGCTTGTATTGATGGCTTTAGAAGCGGTTATAACCGGTGGAACATCCATGTCCATTGGTTTAAATTTTCCTTTGTAGGTGCGGTTTAAAACCGCTTCGAAAGTAATTTTTTTCTTTTCCCCATTCCAGATTATTGTATTCTATTCCTATTGCACAGACATGCAACTCAGCAATGGAAAAAACATGGTCAATGTAATAGAAATAACTCGAAAATAGGGGAAAAAATAATTGTCATTCATCGGGAACCAAAACAAAATCCAACAATCCACAAACGAGTGTCTTTTAAGATTCAAGAAACAGAAAATTCTAAAAGCTAAAGCAGAATAGTAATTGCAAATGAAGACTAAAACTAAAGCAACTTTTCCGCTGAATATCTAATCATCGGATGTTTCTTCTGAAGGATTTCTACTACCATTTTCTTTTGGATTTGATGTGGCATGCATTTGTTGCTGAATGATATTTGCCATGACAATTGCCATCTGTAAAAAGAAATCAAATAAGTATCGTAGACTTGTTTAAGTAACAAACTTGTTCAACCGTTTTATATAACATGTAAATACCTGTGTTGGTAATGATTCAGGTCCACATGAACCTCCAGCAGTCCCAGGTGTCATACTCTGCATAACACGTGTAAAACTTTGGAATTGATCTTGCATTTGTCTCATTTGCTCCATTTCTGTCTGAAGTTGAGCTTTTTGCGTCTCCATTTCTGCTCGCAACTGTGATTCACGCATCTCCATATCTTTCTTCATTTGTTCTTGCATTGCTTTGAATTTATCTGTCATATCTGTAGTAGAGTGAAAGGTCTGCATATTATAGAATAAGCTACGTCTACATTGTTCAGGGAAAACTTGGCTAGGCAGTGCTCCAGCTCCTAGACATCAAACTCGACCAGAATGCTCAATTCCGAATACATCACTACATAAAATTTATAATTAATGCATATATATTTTGTAATAGGCTCAACAAAAATGATATGAAATTTTAAAGAAAATATAACCGAAATGCATCCTCATGCACTTCTATTGCTTGTGTTCCCTCAGGCATGTCTTGTAGGCGAGTTTGCACAGCCTCATCCAACAAATTCTAACAAAAAATACATCAATTAAATTAAAAAAAGTATTCAAAAGTCATTTTAGAAAATTGAAACAAATCAGTACCTCATAGCGTATGGCTTCAACATCAACCGGAGCACCTCCTTTTCTTTTACTTCTTCGACTCAAATGCATTATTTCGATGCGAGTCGGCTTTCTACCATTTTCTTTCAACTAATAGAAGAACAATAATCCAAATACGAAAAATTAAGACAGCTGAAATTTTGCAAACAACAAAACATGTACTTTTAATTCACACATTCACAAATTACAAAATAAATGAAAAGAAAAACTAGAATCAACCATTAACGACATAAATTTAAAGTTTAAAAACATTCTATGGCATTGTTAATCTACATTTACAACACCACAAAAGCATAACACTAGTTATTTATAACTTCGAAGTTCAAAAAATAAATAGGTAATATGAAACTTGTTGCAAAGAAAAATCATGGTCTGATGCTTACAAATTTATCTTCCAAAGAAGGAATACTCGTTCGTCCCTGTGCATGAGTTCCCCTTTTCTTTTTTCCATTTTCTCGATTTATTTTTGAACTTTTCTAAAAAAAAAAGTTTACGTTTTCCTTAGAATATCAATGACTATATATATATATAAAATAATAAATATTCATGATTACCTCGGTATTCTTCCAGTGCACACATAATTTTCCCCAAACTTCAGCAGCCAACCCATGAGGAATAGAGCGAATGGACACAAGCTCCTCTATTGGGATATTCGAGTCATAAGACGTAGCTTTAACTTCATTCCTCCATCGCCTCCATGCAACCCCCATCATTTGCATCACAAAATCTCAGTGTTGAGCTGAGATTTTGAAACGTGCCTATAAACATAATAATTAAAAAAGTTAATGTTTGAAACCTATATGTGATATTAAGTACTTCTCAACTTACAATAACAAGTTTCCATGCCTCCTCCAACTTATGCTTTGGGACTTTTCTCCAGTCTAAATAGTCAAGGGGCAACAAAACTCCATTCCGAGCTATGGTCCCCACATAATTAGCCAGTACCGGCTGTAAATCTTCATAAGGCTGTCCTCTTTCATTAAATGTTACGTGTAGCAAATCATTATGATGCAATGCATGAACATCCTTCATTACAGTCCTCCCACGTCTATTTTGCTGCCTCTGCGAAGGCAACACTTCATCTTCGTCTGATATATATATATGTGTGCAAAATATGATTGTTATTTGGTGATTTAAACTTAAATATATGTATATTTTAAAAAATATTTCTGACCTTCCTCATGGAATTCCTCGTCATCTTGTTGTGATTCCAGTGCACTGTTTTGGGTTTCCGATGGTGATTGTTCTTGTGAATCAACGTCATTTTCACGCCTATTATTTGACTCTTGTCCCCTAGATCGCCTTCTGATATTCTTAATCAACTTCTGAAGTCTTTTGTTTGCCATTTTTCTTATGCACCTGAGAATAATAATAATAATAATAATAATAATAATATAAAATCACATCAATCGGGAAGATGGTAAAGATACATGACAGATAATTGCAAATTGATATAGGAATGTAGAGATTAAAAGAAAAAAGACCCCAGTATCCACGAGTATATAGATAATATCTGATGTGATGGAGTTTTTAAATTTAATTATACATTATATATATAAAAAATCGTGATGCTTTACAGGTTGTTTGTTTCAATCAACATTGGTCATGAACTTGGATGGATAACAACACGTATGAAAATTAACCTCCTCGCAATCAGATCCAAGGAAATTAAGTATCATCCACGGATATTACTGAGAAATGGAAGTCTACCAGATGTGTATCAATTCCAAGGAAATTAAGTATGACATGAATGAGCTCTATAACACTAAAAGAAACAGATTTAAATCCTGGAACACTTAATAAACTCCAAAACTCATAAGTAAGTTGGCTCAATTTCTGAAATGAATTTCCATTTCTACCAAATAACTAGTTATAAACGAGGTCAGGCTATAAAAAAATAGCTTTTACATAACAGAAGTAGAAGCAGGAGAAATCATGATATTAAATTAGCAACCAAACAAAGAATGAACACAATATTGGAAGAATCACTGCTCAAAATCCTTAACAACATAAAAGATATTTTACGGCAGATTCTCATAAATATCTAAATTCCAAATTCGCTGAAAACATAATGAAAAGCGAATTCACCTTCAGAACCTGAGAACAGATTGCAACTTGCGGTAGAGTGGTGGTTGAATGAGAAGGAATGAATCGATCGTGATGAAAATCATTAACTTCACAGGCGGGAATATAAATTATTAACGCGCGATTCTGAAAAATGAGGTAGCTATTAATTAGGAGAGAAATCAGAGTCTTTTCATTTTCTCATGTTTTAATTAAAGCAGAGCATTTCTTAATTTTATAAAAAGATATTAGATTATTATTAGATATATTTATGATATATGTAAAGTTTTAGCTATTGAGTAAATATTGTCAATGATTTAATTAACTAATTTCATGACCATCACTATAAATTAAATCATAATCTTTTTTTAGAAAAAAAGAGACAACGATAATAGAATAGCAAAATTCACCAACAGGTTTTGGGCCAAATTTTGATAAATTAAAATTAATATTTAAAATAAGGATTTTAATACCTTATAAAAAAATTTAAGAATAAAAATAATTTATTTGATTTTACATAACTTCCTTAATATAAATATATATAGATATAAAACTATGTACATACTATATCATATTTTTTGAAATTTGGAAAAAGAATATGAAATTTATGAGGTAGATATAAAAAGTTGATATTGAAAATAATTATATTTTCTTCATAGCTCAATCTTTTAAATTTTGTGAAGATTTCATTTAGTTAAATTCGATTGGATCAAATCTCATGATCACATAATTTATTTGATTTGACCTGGTTCGGTCGATGCTGTGCCCTGAAGCCAGATCGGACGGCCCGGATCATCATTGCAGGTCAAATCATTTTTCTCAACCGATCAAACTTCTTATTTATAGGATTTGGATGCCAACAATAATAATTTTGAATAACATCTGAAAACTTAGAATTATTCCCGTTGCATAATGACTTGCTGACCGCTTAATTCAGTTTCAATTAGCAAGTATATTGGGTTAAGCAATGGAAAGTGGATGATGAGTTCAAGTGTCAAACCCATAAAGACTGAATTCATGTAATTACAAAAATATAATTATTCTAACTTAATCTAGACTAAGTAATAAAATTGATTTTGATTCAATTACTAATTAAATTATGAATGAAAGGGATTAAAATAAAAACGCAACAAGAATTTTGGAGTGTAATTCAATAATGCGAAATTCGATCAAGGACACACGCGGGTCCTGAACAAATCATGAAACAAGTAGTAAATTTAGGATCCAAATTTAATCTTAAATCTCTGCAAATTTTCTTAAATTATTTAACAGTTAATTTCTAGAAGAGTTATAAATATTCAAATATTAACGGATTAATTATTTTTTATTAATTTTAATCAAATTCAAATACATTAAGGAATTATGAAATTTTTTTCAATTTTTACCTAAAGCCATACAATAAAATCGAATATTATTTCTGGTCGATTTAACCTTGTGTTGATCGTTGAAGTGATCAAAATTAATTCATAATATTTCGACTCGGAATCAATTAACATGCAAGCAAATAATTGGTCAGATCATTCACAACTCACAAGACAAACATAAATTCAACAATCAATAATATTAATAGAAAATTTTGAAAAATCCCAAATAACATTAAAGTATTCATCAATAATTTGTTCGGCTCAATCACGTGGCTTTGATCGAAACTAAATTTAAACATAGTTCACTAATAAAAATTTTATATATGGATATATTTATAATTATTTGGTTATAAAATTTGTTAAAAACTTTTCAGAGAAGTTGATACATGTAACTATTTTATTTTGGTAACAAGCAAACTTAAACCATAAATATACTTTTGATGGAATAAAAAAAACGAACTGCTTAAAAAATCATTCATAAATAATAATAACTAAAATCATCTCATAAATTTATTATAATCGGCAAAATATATAGTAAAAAATTCACAATATTTGAATTAACAACGAAAATTAGCCATTTTTGGTGGCTATAATAATAATATTTTATTATAATAATTAAAACTTTTTCCACATTGCTAACAAAAAAATTGAGATTTTGAGTCTCTGTATATTTATACATTCAGCTTCAACCTAAATATGCTCATATTATTGCACTCAAGAGAAGAGACAGAGTAATAAAACTTTGACACAATTACTTACATTACAAAGAACAGAGCACAAGCAGCCATAATATCTAGAAATCAATTAATTGGCATATAAAATACAAGAATAATGGTCTATATGGTAGTGGTAATGAAATTACCTGCGCAAGAAAAAAAAACCTGCACAATTGACCACTCTAATACCAACACAGAACAGAAAAATTGGATTAACAACATTGGTTTTTCAATAAACAACACAAAACACCACTAACAACGAATTGAAAAAGATGCTAGAGGTCTTTTCTTCCTTCGTAAAGTACCATATGAGTTTATAAGTTTGAGACTCATCAAGTGAGCTCATACCAGCTGCTACTCAAACCTTTAGCCATCAACAGAATAATTCCAGATAGTCCAGATAAAACAACTATTATATTTATCTACAGAATAGTTCCGGAGGTTTAATGCCAGCAAGAGAACAGAACTTATATATTTAACTGCAGAATAATTCCAGGTAATCCAAATCAATCAAATTAGTTTTAACATATCAAGAGAGATTCAATAACCATGAAAGAAAACACAAGAAATCAACCCAAGTTTTCATCATCGGTTTCGTTGTTCACAATGTGCGTGCCATCAACGATTGAGCCTTCTACGTCATTTCTTATTAATTCAATGTCTACAGTGTTTACGTCATCTAACAAAAATTCTACATTATTAAAATTGTTTGGAACGAACTGCATTATATCAGCGTCATCTTTATTGCCCATATTATATGTGTCTCTTGGTGTGTGGCGAATAACACAATGCCAATCTTCTTCTTTTGGATCACGAACATAATAAACCATTTGAGCTTGCGAGGCCAAAATAAAAGGTTCATGCTCTTCTCGTTCTCCTGTATGTATCAAACGCGAAAAATTCAGCATTGTAAATCTTAAAGGATCAATTTTCATTCCAACAGCATTATTAACCCAGTCGCATCGGAAAAGAACTATTCGTCCATGACCACTGTAATCAAGTGAGATAACATCGGTTAACCGACCATAATAGGTTGACTCAACATCATCATTATCATGCATTGACGGCACCATGACCCCACTATTCTGCCCTTTTTTGTTCTTTTCGGATTCTACTGTGCGAAATGCAAAACCATTCACATTGAACCCATGATAACTAAATGCTACAGGATTCGGACCACGTGCAAGTGCTCTTAGAGTTAAGTCATCAATTTGTTCATTTCTCCGATCAACCTATAATAACACAAATTACAGTTTTGATATTAATATTTAATATTTTTTAAATAATAATAAGTCCACTGACCAATAAATCATTCGATATGTTACTTACTCGTTTAGCAAACCATTCTGAAAATTGCATTCTAACCATATCATCCAATTGAAAGTTAGTTGGACGATGACCATATCTATGCTTCCTCTTCAATTCGTCTCTAAATTCTCTATTCAATCACAAAATAGATGGTCAGAAACTTGTAATATTGACAAAAGAATAAAATAAAATTTAAATTTACAAACTTATACTTACTCACGATATGGTTGTAGAGATGTACAATTAGAAAGGATATATCTGTGAGCTTGGCTTAGAGTTTTGTTGTCTAAAGTAACCACTTGACGCCTTTTTGTAGCCCGTCCAACTTGTGGAAACAATGGTAGTAAAAGATACTCATTATCGGGTGTCTCCTGGTGTCTTGCACTTTTATTGCCAAATGAGTTTGTACACTCTAAATAATGAGAACAAAACTCTACACATTCATCTGCCAAGTATGCCTCTGCAATGTTGGCCTCGGGTCGTGCTTTGTTTTTGACAAAGTTTTTTAGTTTTCCAAGATACCTTTCTATAGGATACATCCATCGATAATGTACAGGCCCGGCTACTCTTGCTTCATACGCCAAATGCACCACCAAATGCACCATTACAGTAAAAAATGATGGTGGAAAAATTCTTTCTAACTGACATAAGACCAACACAACCCCATCTTCAGCCTTTTTTAATTCATCTTCTCGTAAAGACTTTGCGCACACGGCTCTGAAATACTCGCACAAAACAATCAGAGGTGCAGTTACCTTTTTTGATAACACACGACGAAGAGCTATTGGTAGAAACTGTTCCATTATGACATGACAATCATGACTTTTCAGACCCATAATCTTACAACGTCCGACATCCACACATTTTGAAATATCAGATGACAGACCATCAGGAACACGGATATCTTTCAGCACTGAACAAAACAATTTTTTTTCATCTTTGTTCATAGAATAACATGCAGGTGGCAAATATTCTGTGCCATTTGGTTGTGGCCGTGGCCATAATTGTCTCATAATGCCCAAGATTTTCAAATCTCTGCGTACGGCAGCATTATCTTTGCTCTTGCTAGAATCATCTAAAAGTGTTCCAAGGATATTATCACAAACATTTTTCTCAATATGCATAGGATCTAAATTATGTCTTATCAAATTAAACTTCCAATAAGGTAGAGTGAAAAAAATGCTTTGTTTCCTCCACATTTGTTCAATGGAGCTAGTTTTTGCTCGCACTGATGGTTTCGATATGTTACTCTTGCCAAATACCACATTCCGATTTTGGGTCATCTGTAGAACATCAGAACCAGACAATGGTGTCAAATCTAATTCACGATGCTCAGGCATGCCATAACTTGTCATAGTTCGAATTTCGGCATTTGTGGGTAAGAAGTGGCGATGCCCTCTAAAGGACCATTTCTTTCCATTTTTCAAGTACACTGCATCTGTCTTATCCGCACATGTTGGGGACAAGCATTCTTGGCATATGTGTTCCACCCAGACAAACATCCCAAACCTGAAAAGTCACTAATCGTCCAAAGCAATGCAGCCCGCATTTGAAACATTTCTTTGTTGCAAGCATCATAAGTGGCAATCCCATTTTCCCATAAGTCCTTCAATTCAGCCAACAAAGGACGCAAATATACATCAATATCGTTTCCAGGTGCTTTGGGTCCTGGAATTAAGGTGGATAAAATAATTGAATGAGGCTTCATAGATTCCCATGGTGGCAAATTGTAAGGCATTAGAACAACAGGCCATGTACTGTGTGACGTGCTTTGATTTTTGAATGGATTAAACCCATCGGTGGCGAGTCCTAAACGTATGTTCCTAGGACCTGCTCCAAATTCAGGGTACCGCTCATCAAATGTCTTCCATGCTGGCAAATCAGCCGGATGCCTTAAAACTCCATCTGAAACCCGTTTTTTAGAATGCCATTGCATATTCTCAGACGTCTTAGATGACATGAATAATCGTTGTAATCTAGGTTTCAATGAAAAATACCAAAAAACCTTGGCTGAAGTTTTTAGCTGAAGAATTTTTTTCCCACCTTTGCGTGACTTTTTTGGTTGTTTCTGCAAATTTTTCCATCTTGAAAGATTACATACTCTACAAGCTTGCTCATTCGCATCCTCGCCCCAATAAATCATACAATCGTTCGGACAAGCATGTATTTTCTCGTAATGAAGTCCCAAATTAGAAATTAGTTTCTTTGCTTCATAGAAAGAACCTGGTACTTCTGCTTCAGGTGGAAGTACCCCCTTCGAAGAAAATCCAATAATGTTGTGAAGGACTTGTCACTCCATTTTTCACTTACTTTCAACTGAAATAACTCAACAAGGAAAGTCAATTTAGAAAACTCAGTGCATCCAGCATACAACGATTGTTTCCCTTCTTCTACCAATCTATAAAAATCTTCCACATTAGACTCTGTCGATGCACCAATACAATTTTCATCCATCACAGGTGATCCTTCAGACGTCCCAAATACTTCACATACCGTTTCTTCTACCATTGATTCATGATTTGTTGTCTCATACACTTCCGTTGTGTCATGAAGCTCATTGCTTATGTTATCATGAGATTGTACAATCAACTTTTCTCCATGGAAATTCCAAATACGATAATCTTGTAAAATACCGTTCACCATCAAATGTTCATATACTGTCTCACGGTCATGATTCAATGAGTTGATGCATTTACGACAAGGACATGGTTTCGTGACTTCATTTGTCAAGTCAGCAAATGCATAACGTAAAAAATTTCGGATTCCTACCTGATATTCAAGACTGCCACGGGGATAATCCATCCATTCCTTCATTGTTTGAACCTGTTAAATTACTTTACAAATTAAAAAAATTATTTGAATAAGAATTCATGAAGACATTAATATAATAAATAAAATTTTTATTTTTGAAATGAAATGCATATGTCATGGATTTCCTTTCATAATTTCAAACACTATATGTCCCGTGTCAATTGTTCTATTTCTTACATATATGTAAACATTCTATCATATCCTTGTAGTTTAGTGTACATTATTATCATTAGAATATCCAAACACTATAGTTTATACATAATTATATTAATTGGCAACCATTTAGAATACATTATGCAATCTTAATATAAAGCATGCACACCTTTATTTAAGCACTCAAACTCACTCCAGTATACAATCACTTTGAAAGATTTTTACATGACTAAGCATGAGTCTATCAATTTATTCAAGTATCATACACGTTCAACATTTGAAGTATAATATAACTCATTCACGATCAATTTCACTGTTGTACAATTCTGAAACACTAAACATTACAACATATATATGCCAAGAAATATAGATTTCGAACACTGCTTCTTTTTGTCATTTCAACAAACATATTAGATACACATATTTATACTTGTTTATAACATATTCAGAAATTATTTATATAAAAACTTTGATGATAAAAAAATCAAAGTTACAAAAAGAACCAAAATTCTAAAGATATTTATGAACCTCACACGATTTATCTAATTATGGATCAATATTTTCGTAAAAGATGATTCAAAAAAATATATATATTTTCTTAAAAGAAAACGTGGTACTTTTAGATGCGGTTGCTACCGCTTCTACAGGAGTCTTTTACAAGCGTTAATTATTAACCGCATCTAAAGTACTCTATGGAAGCGGTGACTTGTAATCGCTGCAATTGAATATTCTATAGGAGCGGAAGTATGGTGACCGCGCCGAAAGCTCTAGGCAATCGGTTCGTTTACACAACCGCTTCAAAAAAAACGATTCTCAAACCCCTGTTTTTTTGTAGTGATATTCGTTCTGTTGTAACGTGAAAAAAAAAAACATTTTATATGTGATTATGGGATGTAACGCTCATGTTTTGTGAATTTGAAACAATCTGAGGTATAGTCCCCGATATGTTGTTTGATACATATTTTCTGGGTACTTCTGCCTTAATCCTGAACTAACGATACTAATAGTGCATGGTCAGAGTAGGAACGATATTTGGTTTGTTCCCACTAAATTAGCTACAAATCTATCCATTAGCTTAGCAGATTCAACTTCAAGAAAATAGGTATTGACGAGCCTACTGCTTCGTGGATGAAATGATTGGGATTTTTGAATTGATGATTGATGATTTGATGGCAAGAATATGCTGGTATTACTAAATTGTTATTATGGGATGTGGAAATATGATGTATCATGCGAGTGTTTAGTGGAATTGACATTTCATCTTCTTGATTTAGGGCTTTCCTTTGCTCGATTTTCTTGCTCTTTGTATGCAATGTTAGTTTATTTTTTAAAATTATAATAGCATAAAGCTCTTAAAGTGTACTGTTTGCTAAACTATCATTAGCGTTTCCTCCACTTAAATGAGAATCAAAATTATGGAATTCATGTTTCTCGAACGATATTCTAGAATATGATTACGAATTTGGAGGAAAGATTGGTGTGTATTCAAAAATTTTAGTATTATAAATTATGTTTTTTTGCTTTCAACAATTTAAATGAGATTTTGTATGTTTTAAGTTTTATATATTTAATGCACTTGTTATCTATTTTTTTAATGCTACATTATAAATATGAATTTGTATTTATTATATTTTATATATTTAATTTAATAAAGCACTAAATGAAAAAATTTAAAAATAAAAATAAAACCGATCACCAACATATAATAAAATGAAAAAATAAATAATAAATCTCTCCATTAAAAAAAAGAAAAATGATTTTTTTTATAAAATAGTTGTCTCAACACATTCTTAATTATATTTTTTCTTTAAAATTATTTTTTTAAATAGTTATTCAAACACATTTTTACCTATAAATTTTTTTTATAAAATAGTTGTCTAACACATGTTTATTCTTAAAACAACTTTTAAACCACTTTATAAAAAAAAATTAAAAACACTTTTATAAAAATATTTTACAAATACACTTCAAATGGAGCCATAACTTGTGCAACATAGACTGACCCACTGCGACACTGATGAAACATAATCATGCACAAGAAATTGATAGAGTTCAATCTTCAGGTATAATTCTAACTGTGGATCTAATGGTTTATAATATATCACAGTAACATTATAATATTAATTATATTCATGTGTTGAGATATTAACCATTTGACATAATTTGAGCACTATTCTAAAAACAGTGTCTCATCACCTGACTAATTTTTATTAAAAATCGATTTATTTATTTATTTAAAATTTTCTTATACAACCCGATAGAACGAACAATAAAATAAATTCTTGGGTGATACAAATTTTTTTTGTTTTTTTAAGAGTAAGCTATATATATATATAGTTCTTTTATGGTGCCCAACACTATATGCCCACTTCATGTCCACCATGTACAAGTCAACTCATCTATTGTACCGGTCAACTCATCTATTGTACATGGTGGGCATGAAGTGGGCATATAGTGTTGGACACCATAAAAAAACTTTATATATATATATACTATTAAGAAAGGCAGAGAGACTAATAATAACTACTTTTTGTGAGACTTTTTTTAATATTTCAAATGTACACTTAGTTTGTTGTTACTTTTGTTTTTTTTTATTCCGTTTTGATTTACCTTTTTATTTTTTTAAACTTTATTTTCTTTTTTTTAGTGAAAAAATGTTGAATTTATTTCACTGTGTCATAATTATAAATCATTTAACTTTATATAATCATATTATTTATTAGAAAATAAAATCATTAATTTTATATTTTGTGTACACGCTCGCGTGTGCCAAAATTGCTGGAACACTACCTAACGAGTCATTTCTTATTCATGTAATTAGTCGCGGTGTGGTCCTTAAAGTAAATGTTTTGGTGTGATCACTTAAAAATTACATTTATCATCCTCATTTTTTAGATAATTATATTTATTCAATAAAACATTAACTATCCACATATATTAGAGTGCATGTCCCACCCATTTAAATAGAGTTACAATATATGAATTGTTGTATTTAAATATAATAAATATTCATATATTGTGTTAAACAATATAAAGTCAGGACTTGTAGAAGCCCGAGGACATCCTAGATTTATCATTTCCAAACAAACCGGGGATATGTAAAAGATATTTCTTCTTTTCCATGGTTTTGGCCCATGTCAAAAAATATACATTTATTTTGATAGATTTGTTGAATTGATTACTTGTTTTTAAAAAAAATACCATATCGTAAATCAACAAGTACAACTTCTTGTAATCCCGATACTAGTTATCTTGTCTAATCTCGCGTTCTTCTTGTCATTTTATTTATCCATCTATTAATTATTTATTTTATATCAATCAAATCATTAAATTTAAATTACTCTATTATCCCTTATAAAATAATATTATTCATATTTTTATTATTGTTAAAGGACAAAATCGTAATTTATCATTTTTATATAAAATTTAATCAATCAAATCAAACAAACTATAACCTATCAATCAAATTAAATATTATATTAACTATCATTTCATATTTATTTATTATTACATTAAATTACTTATCCATATATTATTTATTCTATAACTCGAACCAAACAATACCAAAAATTCTAAGTACAAGATTGAGACTTAGCTAAATGGCGTTATGTGGTTTGTTTTGTTTTTAAAAAAAGTAGAAATTCTTTAAAATACTCTCATTAATTAAATATCAGAGGTTGATAATCTTACGCAAATGATAAATCTTCCATTACGTCACAATTACGCCATTTGGCTCCCACTAGTAAGGGGTAAAAAACCTCCGTCGCGTAAACCTCAGCAAGGGAGCTTCGTCGCCATGTTTCTGAGATTGCTATCGACGCTTTTGATTGTCTTTCCATTCTTCGCGATTCTATGCACTTCGTTTTCCCCCGAGAGTCCCACAGATCGGCGAATTTTGGTCTTGCTCGACGATTTTGCTATCAAATCTTCTCACTCGTTCTTCTTCAAGTCGCTGCAAGCCAGAGGATTTGACCTGGATTTCAAGCTAGCCGATGATCCCAAAATCGCCTTGCAGAGATATGGAAAATATTTATATGACGGACTTATTCTCTTCTGCCCCACTGTGGACCGTAAGTGTTCACACACACCATCCGCGCATGAGATTTGTGAAAAAAATAGAGGATTAATTGAATTGTTTCTGTTTTGATCATGATCGCGTGCCTGTTTTGAGTGAGATTAGGTTTTGGAGGGTCAATTGATGCAGCATCGATACTGGAATTCGTTGATTCTGGCAATGATTTGATCATTGCT
This sequence comes from Henckelia pumila, assembly GCF_033568475.1. Lineage (NCBI taxonomy): Eukaryota > Viridiplantae > Streptophyta > Magnoliopsida > Lamiales > Gesneriaceae > Henckelia > Henckelia pumila. The sequence goes on from NC_133122.1 coordinate 41,715,480, forward strand.
GCTGATATATCATATTCAGAATTGATTCGAGACATTGCATTTGAGTGTGGTGTTGACTTTGATGAGGTACTTACTTATCTTTGTTTTTTTTAAACCTTGTTTTTTGGTTCTATTTTATGGAACTGCTATTGGTAGCTTGTTTTGTCTTAGAAATTAGAAGAGAATAGGTTTACGGAATTACATTTCAGCTGAGGTTAATAACATGTAGTTGGATAATAGGATCCATCGGCTTTGGTGATTGATCATACAAGCTATGCGGTTTCAGAAATTGAAGGGCATCATACACTTCTTGCCAGTGATGATTTCATTCAATCCGAGGTTATTCTGGGAAGCAAGAAAATTGAGGTAAAGTTGGTTTGTTATTTCAAGCTAACATGTAAACAGATGCCAATCACATAAATTATCGATTTATCATAAGTGTAATCTGCTTTTGAAATGGTTCCTGCTGTGATGGTAAAAAACAGTGTTTATCATCATTTGCTTTTTGTTTCTCGCGTACAATTTTCCTGTTGACAGCAGAGGTCAAAAGGACAATGTTTCGTAACTTCTGTGGATGCTCATTTTGCCCAATCATTATAATCTGATCTTCCATTTTTTTCTTCTTAACTCTGCAATAGGCTCCTGTTCTTTTTAAGGGTAATGGCCACTCGGTGAATCCTGGCAACAGCATGGTAAGATCTCTTGATGCAATTTGTAGAAAATACGACATATGTGATGCAAGTTAAGTTTTAACCATACAACTTAGATCTTATCTGACTTTTACTTAGGTGATAAAAGTTCTCTCAGCTTCACCAGCAGCGTATTCGGCCAATCCACATTCGAAGTTGTCAAATCCCCCCTCTTTGACTGGTTCTGCCATATCTTTAGTTTCTGTTGTGCAGGTATGTCAGTTCTTATGTAGTACTTCATGTATGGGTTTCCAGGTGCTCTGTGCGGATATATTTGCTCCAATTGATGGCAAAATGAATTCAAATTGTCAGTATCCAAAAAAATTACCCGACTTCCATCAATTTCCAAGAAAGTGAAGTTATTTTTGCAATCCTTTTTCTTAGTAACACGGATATTTATTACATTCAGGCAAGAAACAATGCCCGGATTTTGATATCTGGCTCACTAAGCATGTTCAGCAACCGGTTAGTGTATAATGTATTATATTCTTCCTTGTCTACATTATGCGGGTTGAAAGATTTGGCTTTGTATTCAGGTTCTTTCGATCTCAAGTACAAAAAGCTGGAAGCTCTATCAAGTGAGTGATTTGAAATGCTGGCTTGAGACAGCAATGTTATCTTCAATATTTGGGTGATCGTTCTAGTTATTGTAACGTTAATTGCTAGCCTTTATTTTTCTATGGCAAATCCCACATCAAAAGTTCATTTCCCCTGAGCTTCTTCTAAAAATCCGTTGGCATTATAAGACAAAAGTTTTTGTGTTGGCAAGTGATATTGGAAAGATGCAACTTAATAAGAAAGTGCTTGCACATTGTTAGAAATGCACCTAGTATCAATTATATTTCGACTGTGATGTGTTCAATATGCCTATTCATTGGCTCTCTCTTTCGGAAAACACAAAATGATAGCGCTAATATCATGTCAACAGGCATGAGAAATCTGGGAACGAGCAATTTTTGACTGAACTCAGCAAGTGGATTTTCCATGAAAGAGGTCACCTGAAGGTGCGCAATGTCTCGAGTTATGGCGATTCTGTAGTTTTTCATTTTCCCAACAAATATTGAGTCCCCAGAACTCGTAACTTCATATATGTATTTGTATCTCTGCAAAAATAGAATTATCTTCATTTTTCTTCTTTTTGTATATGTTGTCTTAGTGTATATATTTTCGACACATGCATATACTCATTATTTTTTTGTAGAACCATATTGTCACTGTTTTATGTTTGAAAATGTTGGTGTTTTTCTAGGCGGTTAATGTAAGACATCATAAAGTTGGTGAAGTTGTTGAACCTTCAATCTACAGAATCAAAGATGACCTGGTAACATTTTGTGCACTGATTGCTAAGTATGCGTCTAGTGTTGTAACCTTGAAGAAGCCTGAAACGTCTGCTGTGGGCTGTTAATTGACGTTTCAATTTTATTAAAGGAATACTCGGTGGAGATTTATGAGTGGTCCGGCACAAGTTGGGAACCTTATGTTGCTGATGATGTGCAACTTCAGTTTTATATGATGAGTCCCTATGTATTGAAAACAATGTCAACCAATCAGAAGGTGAGTTGATTATAGTAGTCAAACCTTCTGAACAATTTATTATGCTACTGTTCTAATGGACGACATGCATGCCTTATTGTTGTTTGATGCAATTCGCCACAGGGTCTTTATCATTCATCATTCAGGGTTCCCGATGTGTATGGTGTTTTCCAATTTAAGGTTGAGTACCAAAGACTTGGATATACAAGCTTAAGTTTATCAAAACAGGTATTTTTTCTCTTTCTCACAGTATGCCTTTATTGTGATAAAAACCCTAGGATTACATGGTTCTGTTACTTTGTATCTAATTGGATAATAACCGACTTTGTAGATGATTTTGTTTAGTGGCTCTGACTTGTAATAATATGTGTGTTCGGGGCGAATAATATGTAGCTTTTTAATGAATACCATCCATTCGTTAGGCCCTATGACATTTCATGTCTTTAACTACTAATAACATTTCTAACTAATGTTTAAATTCTCACGAATTGCTCGATTGAAATGTTGCAATTTACAGATTCCAGTTCGACCATTCAGGCATAATGAATATGAGAGATTCATTCCAGCTGCTTATCCATATTATGGAGCATCATTTTCTATGGTACTTTCCTCTTTTATTATTCTCTGCCTCTTTTGTGTGTTCTAGAACTTTCATGGTTGTTAAAGTTTGAGGTTATCTTGTATCACGTTGATTTCTCAATAGTAGATATACTCTACAAATTCTCAGTGCCTCAAAATGGTCGTCCCTGTTGGTTACTGGTAGTTTTCTGGATACCTTGGTTAGTTGGAGGAACTTAGTTTTATTCTTTTTGCAATCGACATAAATATTAGTTTTTACAAGGAGAAAATTGATCGATTGCAAGTCTATACTGAAGCATACAGTTTTCAGGGCAGCTAAAGTATTTTTAATTATGTCTTTATAGCTTTTTGTTATGCATTGTAATTCAATAATACATACAACAGAATTCTAAACACACTCTTATGATTCTGCCTAATGATTCAGATGGCTGGTTTCTTTATTTTCACGATGGTGTACCTCTACACAAAGTAGCTGCAAAATTCTTTGACGGAGACAACAAATATCGAATATTGAAACCGATGGGTGACATGAAAGGTAGTTCAGCCAGCGGCAGGTATCTCGGGCCTGATTCCAAAGGATTCATTCCAGGTGATAGAAAAGGCAAAAGCAAGATGAGGATTGCAAATTTTATATCTAAAAACACATCGATAGGTCTCTTGTTTTCTGTCCATTGTTTTTAGTCTGTACTCTCTTGTTAACACATCGATGGGGCAATACTTTTGCATGTTAACCTCAAATTTTGCCTATAAGGATTATTAAGGAACAATGGAGAGTGTCAGTGTAAGCAGCCTTTTTCTTTTTTGTCCCCGTATGAAATCGACTCAAATCTATTAAATCTCGGGGAAAAGGAATATCCTCAATGTAGGATAAAATAAATTTGTCATTTTCATTTTCACTCATAAAAAATATGCCTCTATCATGTTAACTTTAGTGTAAGAAATTTTCGAAGAATGATATATTAATGATTTTTATAATTACGATGCTTTAAATTTTTTGAAATAGTAATTAGGTCTGTATTTTTCTTGTGAAATGCAAGCTGATGAAGCGTCGTTTCGTGCTGATCAGGTCAAAATTTATATAATGTAGTGTTGCAGTTGGAGGCGCAAGTTCACAAATTTAGCTCTCGAGCTTAGTTTCACATCGAAGATTACGTTTCATGGATTTAGTTTTGGCTCAAATTTAACTTAGTTTGCAACCATCGTCATCGAGTTCGTAAAAGATGCAGTTTACATAATATTCTGTTAGGTGGAGATGAAAATCCATGAATTCCGAGGGCAAATTATTGCTAATTAAATAATATATCAAATTTTAAATTCATGCATTAATTGTATCACAAAATATAATGAATTTCAAATGAAATTGTTAGCCAGCAATGAAAATCCATGAATTTCGATGGCAAATTATTACTAATTAAATAATATATCAAATTTTAAATTCATGCATTACTTTTATCACAATATATAATGAATTTCAAATGAAATTATTATTTGATAAATTTGAAATTCATATTAGTTACATGAAATATTATATAAACATATAAGGATGTAATTGAAATTTATAATTTTATTTCTTTAAATAACAAAGTTATTTTCATGCTTTTAACCCACACATACTACAGTGGCTCTACGTGCAACTCGATCCTCAAATCAAACTACTGGAGTAGGGTTATTTGACCCGATCGATCAAATGGCTATTAAAAACCCATTGGATCAATATTTTACACTGTCAATTGTCATCAAAAGTGTTCTATAATCCTAGAACTGGATTATATAGATGGACAGTAAATTATTTTTTAGATCTTGCATTGTTGGAAGAAACGAAAAAACGTCATAAAAAAAAAAACAACTTTTAATCCCACTACCAGACTTGTTCTCTAGTCCAAATAATTATTTTTTTAAATAAAAAAACAATAAGAAGAAAGCTAAAATTATCGAAGAGATTGGATTTCCATGCGATATACGGCAAAGCTACTAGTAAACGCCATCTCACCCATGAAACGACGGCGTTATCAGCGAAACTTCCGCAAAATCCATTTGGGCCTCCCATGAATCAGACAAGAATCAATTTTACTTATCTGGGATTATGAAGGCCAATCAACCAAAACCCAATAATTTCTTTAAACTCGAAGCCATTTTTTTAAAAATCAAACTGAAGAGAAAATGAGCAGAAGCCGATGACAAAGCTACCCACCATTTGGAGACGGCGTGAAGGTAAATTGAATGAATGACTTTTATAGATAACAAATACACTAGGTTGGACTTGAGAATGACGAAGAAGCCCAATGGGCTTTAAACAAGTTTTCGTATTGATTTTTTTTTAAAAAATAGTTTTCTTATAGATTATTCATTAACTGAGAATTGAATTGATTGATAACATTCTACACGGATAGTAGCAAATTTTAAATTAATTAATTTCACTATATTAAAATTAATTTTTGAAATTATTGTAATAATAAGGAAGTTAACTTTTATAGTCCTTAAAAAAATTTGAACACAAGAATGGGCCTTACACCTTTAAACCCACAATTCATCTTGAAAATCCGATAAATTGAGGACTCGTCTCTATTCCACAGAATTTCACTAACTCGAGCGTCCTAGAATTTTAGTTAGTTATTCTCAGCATCTTTAATCTCATTTTGTGACGTATTCATCAAGTATTTAGGTGCCTCTAAATACATTTCGTGATGCATATGACAACCTAAAAACGCATTGGTTTGGCCACAAGAAGAGCACATATTCTCCCAAAATGATGTGTTCACCTGGATTGATTGTCGTGACTAATCACGGATATAAAAATGTGTTACAACATTGGACCTATCTCATAAATGAATATATATATATATATATATATATATATATATTTCGTTATTTTATTAAGCATGAGGGCAATATACAAACCAAATGGTATGACAAAATCAAAAAGAAAAAAATTTTAAACAAGGTTGGAACCGTTCCCACTACACTCTCCACTAACTTCTCATAGCAGTTTATCTAAAAAAAATACAAACTTTCCATAGCAATTTCTAAGTGGAGCGGTTTTGTCATCTTCCCGATTATCTCATGACCGGCTGATGCATTAATTTAAAATTCTTCTTCTAACATATACATTGTATAATTTTCATCTATGGAGTTACACATACAATATATGTGGATCGCTACTACTATATATAATATATTTACAAAAGACTTATTTATTCATTGCATCGATAAATTATCGACCGCTAATTTAAAAAGAAAAAATCTAGAACATATATTATTATTGGCATGTTTTTTTTTTTGCATGGACACGTGGTGCATCGCGATTGGCGCAAATTCACAACACTCTGAAACCAGTCCACACGTGTGACGCGGGAGATAAATTCTGCACCATACGCTTGCATTTACCATACGCACCTGTACAACGTGCGCGCTTAGATAATTTCAGCCACATGGCGATCGCGCTGCCGTTCTATCGTGTCCCCACCAGCCCGGACTTCCGGTTGCCGCCGTGCAGAGCTTCCTGGTGTCGGAGATCCTCCTCCGTACGGTGTGAAGCGGCCGGAGAAGCTGAGTCTTCGTCCACCGCATCCGCGGATTTGGAGTTTAATGCCAAGGCGTTTCACCGCAACTTGACGAGGAGCAAGAATTACAATCGCAAGGGGTTTGGGCATAAAGAAGAGACTCTGGAGCTAATGAACCGCGAGTACACGAGTATTTTTCGATTTTGGTTTTACTGTTTGTTGCCATTTTTTTGTTCTCGCTGGTTTAGTGAAAAATTTGAGCGGTTCCGATTTAGTTTATTTGGAATGAAATAGTTTGTTTTAACTGAGAATATGCTTGTTTTCTGAGTTTTCAGGTGACATTATAAAGAAACTGAAGGAGAACGGATATGAGTATACATGGGGAAATGTAACTGTGAAGCTCGCGGAAGCTTATGGATTTTGCTGGGGGGTTGAGCGAGCTGTCCAGATTGCTTATGAAGCTAGAAAACAATTTCCAACGGAGAAGATCTGGATAACTAATGAAATCATCCATAACCCCACTGTTAACCAGGTTCCTGTTTCTTTAAATGTTAACTATTTGCTCAGAAATTCAAATCTTTTTTGGGATATAGATGATGGGTGAGGGAGAAAAAAGAAGTCAACATTAGTTCATGGTTCTGTGTGAATCCATAAATAGTTTGGTTGATTTTCCTTTCAGTTAAATGTTGATTTTTTTGTTGGCTCTTCCCTTTCTCTATTATTTTGGCTGATGACTTGGTAAAACGATGAAAATGTGATTTTCGGTTTGATTATCTGTTGATTATGATCACCCTTGACGTGCAATAATATGTACTGCATCTGTTGGTCCCTCCTAAATATGATTTATATTTCGAGATATGCACTAACCCCTTTCCACCAGTTTGTACAATTGAATTGTGTATATCCTTTGGGTTGGATCGTGGAAATCTTTTACCAATCTGAATGAATTTTCTCCATAATTGTTCTAAAAATCTAAAATACATTTCCCAACCATATTAAATGGGCTCCTCGCCTCGCCCTCTGTCGCTCCATTGCTGAGGATAATGATTCTGCTCCTGATGCTGCCAAAAATATCGAACTGGTCTGATTGCGGTGGTTGTGCTGAGTTGTGCCCCTTTCGAATAAAATATCTTGTTACTGGCACCCTTACTATGCGTACTGTTAATTAAGAATGCAAATCTTACTCATGAATCAAGTGAGGAGACAAACTTTAATGGATGCAATTAAGCCACTCAATTCTGTCCCACCAGAGACTTGAAGAGATGGAAGTGATAAATATTCCTCTTGAGGATGGGAACAAGCAATTTGACCTAGTTGACAAGGGTGATGTTGTTGTGCTGCCCGCTTTTGGAGCTTCTGTAGATGAGATGTTGATTTTGAGTGACAAAAGCGTACAGATAGTCGATACAACTTGCCCATGGGTATCCAAGGTATTATGTTATGATGATAAATTTTAACAAGCAAAAATTTAGTCTCCTTCCTCGATCTGAATCTCTTTGAAATTTGCCCGTTCTATTATTATACTTGCAGGTTTGGAATGTAGTTGAGAAGCACAAGAGAGGAGACTATACTTCAATAATACATGGGAAATATGCTCATGAAGAGACTATTGCAACTGCCTCCTTTGCTGGGAAGTATCTCATTGTGAAGAACTTGAAAGAGGTGTTTCTTACTTCATTTTACCTATAATGTTTGTCTGTTCAGTATTGGTGAAAAACGTAGCTACGGTAATCGTCATATTTGACTAATTTTAGTAATGGTTTTACTTAATCACAGGCAACATATGTATGTGATTACATTCTTGGTGGTGAACTTGATGGATCTAGCTCAACCAGAGAGGCATTTCTTGAGGTAGGATGAGTATCTTACTCTTGAAATTTTTTGCTTACCGCTGAATTTTATTTGATTTGTTTGATCGCAGAAATTTAAATCTGCTGTGTCGAAAGGGTTTGATCCTGACAAGGATCTTGTGAAACTTGGTATTGCTAATCAAACAACTATGTTAAAAGGAGAGACAGAGGAGATTGGTTAGTTATTGAAGAATCATAACCTCAACATGCTTCCATATGCAGCTTGTAATACTTATGCTTATTCTTTGTTCTGAAGGGAAATTGCTTGAGAGAACTATGATGCGCAGATATGGAGTGGAAAATATAAATGACCACTTCATGAGTTTCAACACTATCTGCGACGCAACTCAAGTAATTTTAATCCCATTAATTTTCTGTGTATATTATCACTAGATACGAATTTGTAAGATGCGAAGCCACAAACTCGATTATTATCTTTGTTCAATATGAATGTTTTCATGTTTAAGCCCTTCTTTGTTATATTAAGGAGCGGCAAGATGCCATGTATAAGCTGGTGGAACAACAAGTGGATCTCATTTTAGTTGTTGGTGGATGGAACTCGAGCAATACGTCACACTTGCAAGAAATTGCCGAGGATCGTGGAATTCCATCATACTGGATTGACAGTGAGAAAAGAATTGGCCCTGGAAACAGAATAAGTTACAAGTTGATGGTGCGTGCCTGCTATATGTTCTATCTTGAAATTGGAAATCCTTGTCTTGCAAACATGACATGATTGTGTATTACAGCACGGTGAGTTGGTCGAGAAGGAGAACTGGCTACCAGAGGGTCCCATCACAATTGGCATAACTTCTGGTGCATCCACCCCTGATAAGGTAATTCTGCATGAATTCTCTCTAATTTCTCACTTGGGTATACATTTCTTCAGCAGTCCGGATCTCTTCTCCAAGATTGTGTTCTATTTCTGTCTTGGTATGAATGCATGTGTTTTTAAATGGACTTGATTTAATAGAGGTATATCATAAATCCAAATGTGCAACCGTGCTCGTAGGATGAAGTATTTTCTTAAGTATATTTAGGATTTTACCATTTGTGGCTCCTCTATTTTCTTACGTGGACCCTCTCAGACATGAGCAGAGAATGCCATAATTTACTTAAGATCTTGAGTGATTATATGTATCTTTAGCTGAGATTTTTAGCCCAACATCTTATAGCAATGTCTTAATCTGTGCTATTATTATCTGCACCACAATGTATTGAGATAGATGACCTCTATCGAGATCGAAGGAAACTAGTCAGATGAAAGCCGCTACTGGATGAATGAAGATGAATAAAAGATCGTCCATAACCATATTCAGTCATTTCTTTAAGTCTAGGCCTAATTTTTTACTCCGCAGACAGCTTACAATGTCATTAATGTCGCCTGTAACGATCTATTCCGTTGGTTCTCATGACATTGGCCAGGTTGTGGAGGATGTCCTTGTAAAGGTGTTTGACATGAAGCGAGAGGAAGCATTGCAATATGCCTAGACTGTCTTGCAATTGGCATCACAAGTATACGCCCTAAGTTACAGCTCGGTTTGATAGTCATCAGATTATTTTGAGTGAATTGTAATGCAGTGAATGTGCCGTGCCGTGCCGTGCCGTGCCGTGCAGTGCAGTGCAGTGCAGTGCTTTGCTTGTAATCTGCAGCTTAGTTTAGTTTCTTTATCTTGTTTACCTTGAGAGAAGGCATGTAAAAACAGTGGGTTAGTTGTTTCATAATTAGGGTGATTATTTGGATATAAAAGTTGTGGAAATGTTTATTTTAAATTTTTAATGATAATTTGGTCACTATTTCGTGAAATTCACTAATTTTATCCTACATAGTTTAAATTTTACACAGATATTACCAAGAAAAATGTAGCATGGACCTCATTATACAGCGATACAACCTACACTGGAAAGATGGTATTGATTTTTATGTTTTTAGCTTTACTAATACCAATTTTTTTTAGGTGAAATTTGATTTCGCCAGGTTTTTTTCAAGCACTAAATTAAAATTAGAACTATGTTATTAATTGGTTTCATAAAAATGGGAAATTAACACTGGGGAATCATAAACCAATGGTTACATATATATACGCATATATATATATAATTTAAATTAATGGTTGCAAGAAGAAGAAATGAACATTAGAACTATTTCTTTGACTTATTTTTACTCATTTCTGTTGACCTTATTTTTACTCATTTCTACTAATAAAAATTTAAGGAATATTTTACCAATATTATTACATTTTACGTAAAAATTGATTTAATATAAAATTAAAATTTAATAAATGACTAGTTCTTATTCACGGTTATGCTTCGTAGTTCGTCCGCGTGTAAGTGAGTATCATCTTTGCAATTGTTAGTATCTGCTTTAGTAAATGAAATATGTGGTGGCAGTTTTTCTTGGCGGGGACCAATCAGATCAAAAAGGGAACCATCTGGGATATGGATATTGCTACTGCTTTAACAAGATAATTCTAGCTATTTTCTCGCATTCATGGAGCTCCGTTCCCTGCAGTCTCCTTGTGCAGTGAGCTGCATCTCTCATGGCGGGTTTACAGAGAAACCATTTTTATGTGGACTCACCAATATCAAGCTTCCGTTGGAAAACAGAAACTGCCCAAATAGCAAAAAGCTTCAATTTGTTGATCATAAAGCGCGAGTGTCTGGTATTGCGATGATTCTTTGTGTGATTTCACTGCAACCCTTTTGAATTCATATGTGAATTGTGGGGGTAGAGTGGAGAATTCTGTCGAATTTTTGTTTGTTCTTGTTTGTTTTGAATTCTTTGTTGGGATTCCTTGCACAAGCTTTATTTGATTGTATGAGATTTAATGTGATTCGCTCCTTTGTGGAATCTGATTGTGATCATGGTTTGATGGAATGCCGTGGTGACCTATGGAACAGGAATGGATTGTGTGTCATAGTTCAACTTTTGTAAAGAATTGAGCATGTGTCAGGAGAAAAACAGGCCGAACTAGTGTCTATACGGCGCTATGTAAGCGTCGAAGCAGAAGATAGAATTTGGTAAAAAATAATTAAATTTTTTTTGAAAACGATGGATATTCTTGTAGACCATGATCTACCTTTTCTGAGCTTATATTGAAGGGTTGTATATTTTATATACTAACATACAAGGAGTGATGCTATGATCGATATATCAGTATTGGTATTCTTCTAAAATTTTTCTGAGTTGTTTAACCAAAAATATATGGATATGCCATGATGGTTCCATGATATAGCCAGCGGGTACAGCTGCCATAAGCTACCGTTATGGCAAATCATGATTGTTAGGGTGAGCCGACAATTTAGTTAAGGAGTTAAGGACAGTGTTCTTTGTTGGAAGAGACTTCATTTTTGGTGGTCACCATAATTATTAATTAGATCACTAGAAATGAAACATTAGTGTGTTGAATGTAGGACTTAAACATAGTTATTCATTTTAAAATTTCGCTTTTTGTTTCTTTGGGGATCTATAGTATAAATACAATTTAGATTGATGAATGAACATGTGCAATTTTGTTTTTGGTAAAAAATATGGTTTTGATTTTTCAGTGGTTTCTGATGTATATGGTAAGCTTGTAAAAATTAATTTAATTTTTTGGGAATTCCTCCTTAATTTGAAATTGTTGTTTTCCTATTGGAATATTCTTGTTGCCTTGGGATTTTATGATTTGTCTGTTTTTCAATATCCAGTGCAAAGGAGAGTACATGTCAAATTTGAGGTAGGAATAGACAGTAGGTTTGTGAACTGTTATGTATATTAAGCATCCCGATGGAGGAATGCTTGAGATTGAGCCCGAGACGTGAATTTCCTCGAAGTGGATTTTCCCACCATAGGTGAAGTAAAGGGGAACACTGAATTGTATGAGTTAGTTGAACCCCAATGAGGCGCCCCAACGAATCGTCTTAATAATGAAAGGAAAAACTATAATTTTTTTAATCTATTGTTATCCCTGTTTGTCAATGCTGTATCTCCGGCCTTCTATTTATTGTACTGCTATGCTCCTTTACAAGGCACCGCAAAACTAAAAGTTGAGGCACGAAATACTACGTCAAGTGATGCTGGTGGAAAGGATGAAAATCTTGTGTTTGTTGCTGGTGCCACTGGAAAAGTTGGATCTCGAACTGTGAGGTGCCCTTTTGACTTAATTACTTGATGAGAAATCTTGGCCTGTGATGCTTAAAAATTGATTCTTGGTTGCTTAAATGTTGTTTTCTCCTGCAGGGAGCTTTTAAAATTAGGATTTAAAGTTCAAGCTGGTGTTCGAAGTACTCAGAGAGCCGAATCACTAGTGCAAGTATGAGTTCTTATACTTGCTTATTATTGAAACAGAGTTTCTCTTCTTTTGTTAATGCTCCACATGATTTTTTCTTCTCTTCAGAGTGTTCAGAACATGAAGCTCGACGATGTGGCAGGAGGCACTCGTAAGATAAAATGGGCTTTTAGATTGTTAACATAAAATCAAGTTTGTAATTGGTGTTGATATGTTTAATAGGATTTCTTGGCATTTCTATGTGTGATTATATGGACTTGTTTGTTCTAGCAAGATTGATGTCTACATGTCAATTGGGAATTTCATTTATAGTTTTTTGGTCTTTAGTCCAGCTATAGATAGGCTTGAACTTGTGGTGTGCGACCTGGAGAAAAGGGATCAGATTGAGCCAGCACTTGGAAAGTCTTCGACTGTTATATGTTGCATCGGTGCAAGCGAAAAGGAGATTTCTGATATAACAGGGCCATACCGTATTGACTTTCAGGCTACCAAAAACTTGATTGATGCAGGTAAGAAAATTTCTGGTTTAGGCTTGTGATCCTAATCCGCTTTTAACATGATTGAATAAGTTAATCGTAATGCAAGATCATATAATTCAACAAATATTCTTGATTTGTAGAACTGAAGTTTCTAATGAATGGAAGGACTACAAATGGTACAATAGTTGAGATATAGTTATAGTCTAATTGGTTGCTTAAATATAGTTATGGTCTAGTTGGTTCTTGGTTGAGAACTATTTGTCCTGAGATGGAATTTTGTAGTCTATCAATCAAAAAGTTGCAATAAATGTTAGAAATTGCTATTTCAAAGCTCGAGTGTGCGATTGGTCCTACAATACTTTTGTACTTTAACACACCCTTGCATGATTGAATTCTGGGAAAAATATATGCAAATTTTTAACTATGGGGGAGTAAAGGCCCTGAAATAAGCTCTCAAGACCACAATGATTAAATATATATGGTTTTGCATGTGATCCTCTGACCTTGGTGGCATGTTATAAACTACTTTCCCTAAACTCAAACCCATGGAAGGTGGCCCCCCCCAGAAATATTTTATTATTGAACTATAAATGTCCACTCCCATTTTTGGTTGCAGCAACTTCTGCTAAAGTTAAGCATTTCATTTTGGTCACATCTCTTGGAACAAACAAAATTGGATTTCCTGCTGCTATCTTGAAGTAAGTCCATGAGATACCCATTATGAGTTATTCAAATCACCTTAGGCTGTGAAGTTTCAAGAAAAAATCTGGAAGTCTCTAGTCTTTGATTCTTTTCTGCTTTATGATTGTCACACGCTTGCTCCGAAAAAAGTTTGTTTTGGGGAGTCCTAATTTGGAAGAGGAAAGCAGAGGAAGCACTTCTTGCCAGTGGTCTTTCATACACGGTGAGTGTTGTTCAGACCATACCATTGTGAAGAGTATATCAATACTTGTTTAGCTGTCATGTTGTTTTTTTATGTGGCACATCGATCAAATTTTAGTGATTGGAATATTGTATGATTTAAAAAATTTTGCGTTGAGCTAATGTTAAAAGGTACAAACAACAAGAAGTGCTCAATCCTATGTATAGCCTATTGAAATGTGTGAAATGGGATATATAATTTCCTGATACAAACGATTTTCATACTCATACTCGAACAAATATTGCAGATTGTGAGACCTGGAGGGATGGAGCGGCCTACCGATTCTTTCAAAGAAACACATAATATTACCTTGTCAGAGGAGGACACTCTATTTGGTGGATTAGTGTCAAATCTGCAGGTTCTCTTCCCTGTTACATTTACATGCATGACAAATTTTTGGACGAGTTTTGGAGAAGTCATACTAGCTTGACTTGAACCTTTTGTAGGTTCAGAGTCGAGTTAATCATTCAATCAATATGATCTCCTTTTATAAGACGAGAGTTTTTCAAGAAAAAGTAACATATGGATAACGGTGGTTAGTTTTTTCCTAATTAAGTTTTAATTAAGCATTTTTTTTATGAATACCAGGTAGCAGAACTACTGGCATTCATGGCAAAAAATCGCAGCCTTTCATCCTTCAAAATCGTTGAAGTAATTGCAGAAACTTCAGCTCCTTTGACTCCCATGGGAGAACTCCTTCAAAAGATACCATCTCATCGTGCTGAAGTTAATGCTTCCGGGGTAAAATTCAGTCAAATACATATTGATGTAATTATCATTTATCATGGCGTTTCAAGTGTCTTGATATCCATGAATGTGTTTCATATGTTCATGCATTTTACCTTTTCTGCTCCGAGAGTTTAGATGCATCGGTGCCACAAAATTTGTTTAAGATTTGGTTTGCTTGGATTTATGCACCAGGACAGCAAGAACTGCATTTGTAATCAATAGAAAATATCACATAGCTTGCTGGTACTTGAATGTTTTTTGTGTGCATGCCAACCTGGGAAATTTATGAGATCTTTGCTATGTTGTTCTTTGTCGAGGCTGAAAGTTATATCTCGACTTTAGGTGTCAGATAATGCAAACACCCCTACGCCACCAGTTTCAGAAAGTAGTTCCTCAAAGAAAGAGCCCGAACCGTTGAAGCCAACTGCTACAAGGCCACTTTCTCCATACACAGCGTGAGTACAGTTTGCTCCATATTAAGTTGATGATTGATGTTTCTAACTTTCTATTACATGTCTAATTTCACCGCATGACTCGGTATGAATTCGGATTCATGACCACTTATTTTGAGAAACACTTTGTTATGTCAATACCCCAAAAATATTTTTTTAAAGCATCAACTGCTTTATCTATATTATATAGTTAACTTAAGTAAACGAATTTCTATTATTTCTGAAGAGAAGTTGAAGTTGTAGCCTTAAACGAATTCTTTAGCTTCTTGCTTTTGATTTTTTAAGCACTCTCAAACAAAAATCGCATTTTTTAAGAAAAACATCTGAAAGAGAACTTGTTAGAAAAACTTCTCTGTCCAAACAAATACTTGGTATATGCTCTTGAAAGCTGAAAATTTTTTGCAGGCTAAAATATCATCCACTTATGATTTTTATTTCTCAGATATGATGACCTCAAGCCCCCTACATCGCCATCTCCAAGTGCCAACTTTGTCAAACTGCAATAAACCTGAGAACCCAGTTGATATCAAGAAATATTCAGAATCAAAAGGTGGATCCCTCTCACCTGTCAAATTTGCAGTACAATTCTAGGTTCTTGGAAACATATTCTTGTCTGAAACATTGTATTGATTGTAAACTGTTGCATCGAGGAACAATAATTGCTTCCATTGTTGTGGCTCATAATGATCTGAGCGTGTTATATGGATTTTTTACCGTTACTATCAGCTATAACGTTTTTTTTTTATAAAGCAGAGGACATTCAGTCATTTGGTACACAAATGTCTTGTCACAAAGTGGATTGACACTACATGCTAATCTTCTCTGTGAACAGGTAATGAGGACATGAGGATTGAGGCTATCAACTTATCTGTGGATTCTCCATATAATGCTTTGAATCTTTGATTGTCGACAGAGCGTGTATTTTTCGGGTTTTTCCATGCACATCCAACTGTGGGACTAGTCCAGTGATTTTCTTGTTCTAGCTTCAGCCAGAGCATTCAATTTGAGTAAGTCGGACAAAAGTGGCCGCTTTCGGAAAATCTTGAAAATTGTTGTGCGCTTAATTATACAGATATTCTTTGACTTTGATGAATTTTAAATTGGTATTCAAAATTACCTTTTTCCAAATTTTTTATATGATCCCATGTTAGTTTGTATCGTACAGTCAATATATAAGACATAAATAATTTTGATTATTATTTGATTGACAACCAATAATTACATGTTTATACGAAAACATTAACTTATTTTTTGGTACCCGTAGGGAAACCATTAACCTTCATGCTTCACCGAAATTAAATTAAATTAATAGAAGCTTCCAATTGCAAGTTCTCCTCGAAAAATTATCCCCATTCATATAAAATGTTTAATGTTAATAAAAAAAATTGTGCTACCTTAAATTAATTGAAATAATACTCCAAGGTTTACTCAAATCTTTTCTAAATTTAAATGACCATATTATTGTTAATGCAAAAAATTATTAGAACATGGTAAATTTAACAGGTAAGATTATCATATTTATGAGTAAGTTTTTTATGATACGATATCACGGATCTATATTTGTGAAACGGATTGATCCGATCAATATCTACGATTATAATTTACAAGTGATACTTTTGACATAAATGATAATAATTTTTCATGAGTCGAATTGAGTGATATATTTATCTCACAAAATTGATATATAAAAATATATATAGTTGGAGGATAAATCTGAATAACTATTGAATAGTCTTCGTAATTCTTATCAAATCAAGTCAACCCTCTCTTGATTTGAATAAGGTAAGAAAAATCTTGTCAAATTCAATGTTTATTCGAAATTTCCACGGATTTCATCGTCAAATGTAGGATAAGCATTTTTAATGAAACTTTATTTCCATTAATACTTAGTAATTTAACATAAATACACAATATTTCTGATTTTTCCACGTCAGATTTTTTAATGTGCGCATACGATTAAAATTCATCATCATTATTATTATTATTATATAATAAACATATGATTAAAAATTAAAATTCTTTAATTTCATTTTGTAGGTTATGTTTGGATGTAAATATTAGGAAAACTGTAATTTTGATTTTATATATTTATTTATTTATCATTTAGGTCTTCTATATAGTATAATTACAACATTAGTTCAGTATCTTTTAATTTTTGACAATTTTAGTTTATTTCTATCATAAGTGCATTATTGTCATGTTGAAATCACGTAAACGATTATATGTAATATATCAAAGCTCATAAAAATATCAAAATTGTAAAAATTGCAAAAATAGTAAACTAAGACGGGAAATTGACAACCCCGAGAACAGATCCAGCAGAGACGGGTTGGGACCTTTAGGTCAAATAATCCAATTGTAGATTTTATGTTTGATATACCTCAATAAAGTGATCTCCTTGGATGAGCTGAAGAAGCTCCTCCAAATAAAAGATGAACTGCTGTTGACCTGAAACCACTAACAAGAGTATTAAGGGGGGCCGGAAGGTGTTCCGGCGTATCCCCTCCGACGCTCAAGTCAGATGCTAGGATAGCGAAAATATAGAGAGTGGTGTGTGCACACAAGTAAAAAATTAGGATCCAAATAATGAAAGTGAACCTGGTATTTATAGGAGAGGGCTCCGGGTTTAGCGCCTACTTTTCTTATCAAGAATCCGCGAATCCCGGGATCACAATCCCGAATATTTAGGCTGAGATCTCGCCCGAATCTTGTCTGACAAAGGAAATAACAATACACTTAATCTGAGCTGAACAGCCATCATGAGGATGCTATACTGCTGCTTTCCCTGAGGTCATATGAAAAAGGTGTGAGTGAGTTATTGTTGAACCCCGAACTCCACCTGAACACTTATCCTAACATCTTAGTTAGCTCATCAAGGTTATTCAACCCCTCTACTAAGCTAACTCCCTACTGACATCGGGGTTGAGATGAACTCCAGAGCTCCCAACCCGAGTTGGAGAGGATGGTGAAGGGATTTGGCTGAGCTCCCGAGCTCCCGAGCCGAGCTGGAGGTGATGGTGGAGGAGTTTGGCTGAGCTCCCGAGCTCCCGAGCTGAGCTGGATATTACAATGGGAGAGCTTGGCCGAGCTCCCGAGTTCCCAAACTCTCGACCCGAGCTGACCCCCCGGACGATTCTGGCTAGCTAAGGATTGATCTTTACCTTAGGGTCATCTATGAGCTGAGGTGATTTCCTCTTCCGGGTATCAATGCTACTTATAAACCTTTTTTTTTCCTCGGCTTTTGTTTATTTTTATCTCCATTAGAATGCGTGTTCCAAGACATGAAGTGTCAAAGAAGAAATGTTATAATCACGGTTAGAAATGGTCGCCGAGGCGGTAGGCAACCCTCGGCCGCACCGCTTTTGCTTAAGGTGGTTAAAGATGCGGTCACAAGTGGTCTAGGGCGGGCAAGACGGCTGAGACGGGTGATTAGGAAATGAAGAGTCAATCAACAAATTGAACATTTTTAAAAACCTAGCTTTTCAGAACACAAGTCCCACAAGCCCTTCCCCTTGCTGTGCCTCAATCCGTCACCGCAACCGGCCGCCCACTAGGTTAGATATCAGTTTATTACTTATTACAGTATTAATATGGTGATAAATCTTATTAATTATCTTGTCAGCCGAGTTTATATATTTATTTGTACTCTGTATAAATTGTACGAAGCTTATTTATACGTAAACATCATTTAATTTATGTGTATATTATCTTCTTATATATAACCATCTATAAAAACTAATTTATAAAAATTCAACCGCCAAAACAACCGAGACGATAAACGGTCACCGATCACCCCGCCCACCACCATTTGCATAATGGTCATAAATGGGGTTTTGAATGAAACAACCTTCTTGTTCTTCATTTTGTTGGGTTCAAAAATTAAATATAAAGAATCAAAATCTCACGAAAACACAAATATGCATACTAAATTGCAATTTCCCTTCATTAAAAAAAATTGCAATTTCCCCTAAAATATACCGCAAATGACAAATATATAGAGGCGGAATGACAAGTTTGGGTGTTCATTTCGCAAAAACTGAGGCCGCTGGAAGCTCTACAGTCTGCACTCCCCGATAAACAAATAAACCCTCTCCGGGAATTTCTCGGGCGATTTCGCTCGTCGACCGATCACCGGAGCCGATGACAGCCGCCGATCAACGACGATCAATGTTGGCATCCGATTCTGTTGTCGATTGATGCACTTGATTGTAATAATTCGGTTGCATAGAGAGGTATTGGGTGTTGGGTCGTTGAGATGGAGGATTCTGTGAGTGGCAGCGAAGAGGATCGTTACTACTCTTCCGATGGGGAGGCGGAATCGTTGGACGGGATTGAGAATGAAGATTCCGATGCTCAGTGTGCTTCATCAAAAACTTCGTCTTGCAAGGAATGTATTTAGATTATTAACTTCTTTGATTATTTGTGCGTGTGTACTAATTACTATGATGTGAATAAGGTTTCGTCTTCTTTTTTTCTTCTGTAATTTTTCAAGTTGAAATATTCTGGACTCTGGAGCTGGCGCTTTTTTTTTTTTTAATCATCTTATTGTTCGATTATTTGCTTTTTTTGAGAATGTCAATTGATTTTATTTGAGGTAAAAATACGGGGGGTTTTTCTTTTCTTTTTTTTTTTTGGGTGATTAGAGTGAAGGGTGTACATCGTTCTTCTTGATGATATTCTGTGCTTTTAAAGAGGGAATCCTGAGTGTTCTTCTTTTTCTTAGAAAATTGGGGTTTTGTTTATTTATCCTCGGCGTTATTTCTGGTCATTCAGATCTGCAGGGTCCTCTTATTTGAACGAAAAGTCAGATTTCTGCAGTGGAATGAGTTTTTTATCTTGTTGGTATAATGGTTGAAAGGTGTTTATTGATTTTTGTTGTGCTTTTGGCAGGTAATCACGAAAGAGTCTCTCTTGGCGGCACAGGTACAATGTTATTTCGATTATGTTGTGTGCACACTGGGCATACTTTGTCATTTTATATTTTCTGCGTGACTATTTTATGCTTCTGCGTTATTCTTAGAGTTAGATTAGGTTAGATAAGTGACATATCAAATACAGGACGGAGATGCTCTCGGTGTGGTTTCTTAATCCTGTAAGGTCATATTAGAAGAACAAATTTGGTGGAGTATATGTCGTGCTGACCTGAAGAATGTGGTTGTTTTTCATCCATGCAGAGGGAAGATTTGCAAAGAGTGATGGACTTAATATCACTAAGGGAACAGCATGCCAGAACTCTTCTCATTCATCATCGTTGGGACGTTGAGAAATTGATCGCAGTGTATGTTGAAAAGGGAAAAGCTTTCTTGTTTTCTGAAGCAGGTGTCACTGCAGACAAATTTGTTGACCTTGATCCACTTGAGCCTTCCTCAATGATGATGTGCAATATATGTATGGATGATGTCCCTGCACAAGTGGTAACTACAATGGACTGCGGGCATTGCTTTTGTGACAATTGTAAGCACCCTTTCCATTTATTGCGATTAGCCTCAGTGCCTTGTTTTCCAGATTTACATGTGCTCAGAATAGTACATTTTTGGAACATCTAGTATTATAATTTAAAATTTCAGGTTGGACGGAGCATTTTGTTGTGAAAATAAACGAGGGGCAGAGCAAACGGATCAAGTGTATGGCCCATAAATGCAATGCTATCTGTGATGAAGCTATTGTCAGGAAACTAGTTAGCATCAAACACCCTGATTTGGCTGAGAAATTTGAGAGATTTCTCCTTGAGTCGTACATTGAAGACAACAAAATGGTTAAATGGTGTCCCAGCACACCACATTGTGGGAATGCAATACGGGTAGAAAATGATGAATTTTGTGAGGTTGAATGTTCTTGTGGTTCACAATTCTGTTTCAGTTGCTTATCAGAAGCACATTCCCCTTGCTCATGCGTGATGTGGGAACTGTGGACAAAGAAATGCCGAGATGAATCGGAGACAGTTAATTGGATTGCTGTACATACCAAGCCCTGTCCTAAGTGTCACAAACCTGTCGAGAAGAATGGTGGATGTAATTTAGTTAGTTGCATATGCGGGCAAGCATTTTGGTAAGGGTTCTTGCTAGAGTTCATTCCTCATATATGCTACTTAATGTGTATTGACACAATAACATGTTATGCCGCTGAGAAATATTCCTTTATTATTTTCGCTTTTGTCTTGTATCATTAGACAGTCTCACCCCTCCTTTGTCTTGGGGGTATGTGCAGTGTGGCAATTAGATTCCATTCTTCTCCTGCCTATTCGTTTTTACGTTTTGTTTGGGAAGTTTTGGAAATATCCTTGTTTTCTATATTTTTGTAGACGAGCTGCACAGCAACTAATTTTGACGGCACCTTTCCCATGATGACCGATTTCTCTCTTCTTTTTCTTTTTTTTTTGGTTGGTTTTTTTGTTTTTTTTAAATCTGGACTTAGCTCCTAATTTGCTAATCTTGAGGGTCAATGAATGTGCTTTCTACAGTAGTTTTTTAGATCATCTAATTTTTTTCTAGTGAATACTGCTACCATTTCACATTTTGGTTTACCCTTGTGCTTTCTACAGTTGGCTATGTGGTGGAGCTACAGGCCGAGAGCATACATGGTCCCAAATTGCTAATCACAGTTGTGGCCGATACAAAGAAGATATCGTGAAAAATGCCGAGTGTGCAAAGCGAGAACTTTACAGATACATGCATTATCATAATCGCTATAAAGCTCATACGGACTCCTTTAAGCAGGAATCTAGACTGAGTGAAACCATAAATGAAAAAATAGCGACTTTGGAAGCAAAGGATTCCAAACTAAGAGATTTCAGTTGGGTTATAAATGGGCTTCACAGGCTCTTTCGATCAAGAAGGTCTCTTTCATATTCATATCCGTTTGCGTTCTACATGTTTGGTGATGACTTGTTTACAGATGAAATGACCAACGAGGAAAGGGAAATTAAAAAGAATTTGTTTGAGGACCAGCAACAGCAGCTCGAGTCAAATGTTGAGAAATTATCGAAACTTCTTGAGGAGCCATTTGATGAGTATTCCGAGAAACGAGTTATGCGTATAAGGATGCAAATCATTAATCTCTCTGCAATTACTGATAACCTCTGCCAAAAGATGTAAGTATTGAAGACTGCTGTCTAAATTTAACAAGAAATGTTGAAGCTTACTCTCTCGCTTATCTTGCAGGTACGAATGTATCGAGAATGATTTGTTGGGCTCTCTTCAATTCACGATTCACAGCATTGCCCCATACCAGTCAAAAGGCATTGAGAAGGCTCAAGAGCTTACGGTTGTAGCAAGTGCACAAGCAGGTGGCTACAACAATCATAAAACTGCGGATCACTTGGACGGTAAAATAACGCTCCTATTCCTGATTGTCGTGCTTTCCTGTTGCTGAAGTATTATTAATTTTTATGATTTCCAGCAGAGTGTCCACAGAATTAATTTCAGCACTTATTGTTAATAGTTGACACTTTCCGTTTTGCAGGAGACGCACCAGAAGCAGGACAAGCAACGGCGTCTGGGACTTCATGCGAGAGACAAAAGCTGTCTCGGAAGCGGGCTAGAAAAGGAGGTTCCGGAGGCACAGTGTTTGATCTAAACTTGCCTGCGGAGTTTCATCGGGGAAGTTGATCACTAAAAGTGATTCTCTGTCATGAGTTTAGCAATTAGCTTAATTTTGGTCAGCTCATCCCAATCGATTTGGGCTGGATGGATCTATTACATTTCCCAAAGAAACTTGGTCGCAAATGGATAGGCAAACTGATACTTTTTTGGGTCAAGAATCGGCGGTCTTTCGTAGAATAAATTTCTCAATCTTGATGGAGTTAAGCTATCGTGTTGGGTGTGGGTAGTTTACTCTATGATTACTGTTCACAGAAAGAAGGTTTAGATCAGATTTTTTCTGTCCATTTTAACCAATGGTAGTAGGTTTCTTCCCCAACACCTCCGTAGGGACGTTCTGGGTTTGTTTTTTGAGTTGGTCCTATATAAATATATGATAGATTCAGGAGACGAAAACTAGCACAAGGTTGTATAGTCTTGCATTGCAAGCTCTGGTATTCAATTATTTTTATTTTTATTTTTATTTATGTATGTATATATATTAGCTGAATTAATTGGATTATAGCTTTCTTGAAATTTACATCCTTTAAACAAGAGTGATTATTGAATTATATATATATTTTTAATGGTTTTCTTCTTCCTCGTCTGCTCTGAACCCACTTCCCTTTTATCTTACTTGAAAATTTTATCTTTATCCCTCTGAACCCACTTCCCTTTATGTCATTTGTTACTATTTAATCGTGGATGGTTTTGATAATAATATCCAAATTACAATTATTTAATATTGAAATTATTAATGATAATGTGGCAACCCATTTTTCATTTTTAAATATATATGTATTTTATATGGTATATACAATTAATTATATATATATATTTATATATATTCAGATATACGTGCCAACATAGATATTAACAAGTCATTTATTAATTTCTTACAACTTTGATCTGATGAAGCTACAAGCGCTCAAAGAGCCAGTGAACTAAACGGCCAGATGTCAAAGACCACGATCCCGATCTTGAACATCCACCGTCGATTGAAGACCACCCGGCTCCTGGCCATCGATCGCACAGATTCCACCATTCCAATCCAATCGCCCGCATCTCGTCCGTTGGATCTCTGCATCTTGATATCGTTGTATGCGCGGGAAAGGAGTAGAGATTCCATGGATCACCATCTTAGGATTGTGCATCAGATCAATGGTCACCAGCTTCACGTTGTTTACCTTCATCGGAGTCATGATTCCTCCGCCTCCAGCGGTGGTCACCACCAGATCCTCTCCGGCTTCCATCGTCGGCAACGATGTTTTCAGACGTAAAGTCACCAGATCCGCCGCCGTAAGCCTCTTGTTCGGTACCACGTGATGCAAAAAACTCGACAAGTAGATGCTACCTTCTCCGGTGAAAATGGAGGTGTCGTCGACCGCGAAGATGGTCATGGCCTTCAGCTTAGCAAGCTCCTCGTACCTGAATCGGAGAGCCATAGAAACGACTCCGTACCCGACGGTCTGCAGGCGGAGGATAGCGTCCTTCAACATGAGCGGCGTGAGAGAGCGAGACGGAGGTGATGCTAACGTAGGGAAAGGGAAGGAGAGTGACGTCATGAGTTCTACGTTGCATGATTGTGGAGAGAGGTGGGAGACGAAGCCTTGGAGACCGTGGACGAGGACCGTACCATCGTTGAATAGGTCGGGCTGCGCGATCTCCACGCCGTTGACGTACACCTTGTTCTTGTTACGGCCTGCGGTGGCGGCGGTGGTGATGGTGAGGCAGCGATTGGGGGCTAGGGTTTCGATTTTGGTACCGAAGACCAGGGATTGGAGGAATTGCAGCGGGTAGAGGCCTGGTAGGGAGAGTTCTCGTATGAGGAGGTCGAGAGAGCAGTTACGGCAGGTGGAGACGGCGGCGTCGGAGGGAGCGAAGACGGTGATGGGAGTGGAGGCGGAGAGATTGGCGGTGGAGAGTTTCTCGAAGCCGAGGGTGGAGAGTAAGTTGGACAAGATGGAAGGATTCACCTCTTGGATTGACGGTGGTTCTTCGGCGGCGGCGGCGGCGGAGATGAAAATGGAAATGAGGATGAGAAGTAGGAGGAGAAGGAGGAGCTGGAATCGGAGAGAAATCGCCATTAATGGAGCAGAGTACAGTACAGTTTAGTTTACACTTTACAGAGTGTGAAGTGGGCGCGCGGGAACATTGTATTCAGGGGGAAGTTTGTTGGTTTCCGTTGGACGATTTTGCCCTCTGGATTCTTTGCAGTTTGCACGATAAAATTCTATAAATTTTATAATTACCGTATAAAATTTATTATTGTCACTATTAAAAAAATTAGAGAAACGATGTCTCAATAGTTTAATAAATGTTTAAATAAGTGAATTGAAATATATATATTGGAAATTTAGAAATTTTTATAAAAATATAATCACAAATAAATATGAATGTCGATCACTCAGCCTAAGTTTGAATTTATCATGTTTTCAGTTTCATTCCTCTGACCAATTTGAAAGGCTTATAAGTTGGTCGGTCCTTTGTATTTTTTATTGTTTCTTAATTTGTTTTTAGAGCAACGTTGGTCCTTTTATTAAGTAAATATTTAACTTTTTAAAGAAAAAATTGAAATTCTTAATATATTTATAAATGATCGGTCTGATTTTTGGGGTTAAAAAAGAAGCTATATTATATTTTAATTAAATTAAATTAAAAGCATGCTATATTTTATTATAACAAATTTATAATTCAAAAGCTCTATAGTAACGAAAACATCTAAAAACTTACTTCATATTTCATATTCGGTCCGGACAATATATATGTAAATTTTATTTGTATTTTCCGAAAGATTAAAAAGATTATTTCAAAAATTAAACAAATTTCACATACTTTAAGAGTGTTTTAATAAGATATAAAAATTTGTTTAAAATAGCTTATATATGTATTTAATGAGTGAGGATGGATTGGTAATTGAGAAAATAATACATTACATATAATCGACTATACATATATTGGAGATGGATGCTTTTATATTTAGGATTGTTGGAGCAAATGAATTCAACAGAGCAAAATACGAACAGAAAATAGAACAGAGTTTATTGCCATATATATTAACTGTGATTTCCAAATTTAACTCACTTCAGAATTATTACACCATTAATACAAGTATCAAATCATAGATGATACTTATATAACAAAGCTTTGAAAAAATACAGCTTTCATAAAACTTTTTCACTACCCACGTCAAAATTTATAGTTTTTCACAATTCTTCCACTATCACGCTCAACCTCGGAAGGAACTTGCCCCCCTTAAATCGACCGCAACCTCCGCCCCCGCCTCCGCCTCCGGCCGCCACCAACAGCGGTCTCTCCCTCTCATTCAACACGACCACCGCATGATCAACCCTTTTAAACACATAGCAACTGCAGCTAACCCTATCGTCGTCGCCGCCGCCGCCGCCCAGAGCCAAGCTGGCCTTCACGGCCAAAGCTGCCATGTCCTCCGCCTGCATGCGGTGATTCCGCCACCTCGACGGTAGCTCAAAGTACACCTCCCCTGGCAGCAACTCCTCGTCTCCGCCCACCGCAACCAACGCTTCGCCGATTTCCATGTCGTCGGAGCTGCATATGAATCTGTCGAGAGATTTCGCAGTACCACCATGTTGCATTAAAGCTGAAACCTTAACCGGGTACGAGAATTCTTGAAGCTGTCCGTTGGAAAGAATCAGTTTGGCCGTTGCAGCGGACCTGGATTCACAGGACCTACAATTTCCCATATTTTTTTTTTTTAAAAAAAAATATTAATAATTTGGAATAATAAAATTTATATTTGAAGTTTTTTAGGAATATTGCGGGATTTATAGAGGGGGCGAGTTTCGTTTAGCCCGTCGTTTTTTGGACCCGAGTTTCGGTTACATTATAGTCTGTATACAGTTGTTTTTTGAGGTCAAAATTTGGTCGCAAAATTCAAAACTCAAATAATACTAAATCAATAACTATAATTACGACCCCACTTGATATTATATGTAGAAATTAAATATTATGAACTCGTGATCTATAGAGCCATTCGAGTCTATATCTATTAATTACATCTATAGATATATATGGCGGAGATACAACACCAACACGCGTCTCAAATAAATATGACATTTCCAATATTTAGAGGAAAATCATTATTGGATAGTAGGGACACGATTGAGATCTAGCCTTGCCACGTACACATGATTTTGGAAAGATATTTTATTTGCACATGTTAACAAAAATAGTTAGGAAAAAAAATTATCAACAAGTTTAGCTATAAACTTTCTGTTTTATCTTTATTTCATTAAAAAAAATATTGTGTTGTTTTTTAAGACACGATTAATAAGAATTTATTAGTAAAAGCGTATAAAGATATTGCTAAAATATATATGATGTAAACTTATGTATTTGGGGAAAAAAAAAAAACGAGTCTTATTATATGATTGAGAGTTACGTTATGACACTTGCAGTAAAATTTTAAGTGTTGGTTGA
This sequence comes from Henckelia pumila, assembly GCF_033568475.1. Classification (NCBI taxonomy): domain Eukaryota; kingdom Viridiplantae; phylum Streptophyta; class Magnoliopsida; order Lamiales; family Gesneriaceae; genus Henckelia; species Henckelia pumila. The sequence goes on from NC_133122.1 coordinate 41,742,498, forward strand.
AGTTTTTTAAAAATTTCACAAATATCCCTTTAACTTATCTCACACTCCACTCCCCTTAATTTTCTCTCTGTATTAGTATATTATACTTATCTCTTTAGTTGTTTAGAGAGATAATATTAGGTATTTATTACTTAATATAGTTACAAATATTTATAATTTTATGTTATTTGTTCAATCAAAATAAATTTAATATATATGCATGATTACAAATTATTATATATATATCATGCTCACGCAAAGAGTGTGTTGAGTCTGTTGACAATTAATTATTTTTATGACGTAAAAACTCTTGTCTTTCGACGTGCACGGAGTAAATTTTAGTGTTAGTGTGGTCATCTACAAATGAAGATTTATATATTAAGTTACTACATGATGTTCTATCTCAACATTAGATCACAGATATTTTCACCGAACCACTTTCAATTCCCATTATTTTTCAAGATAGATGTGCAAGATATTCAATATTAATAATTAATCATCCTTGAGGGGATTTCTACAATGGCTAGCTTATCTTAGTCGATTGGTTAACAAATAAGGACAGTTAGCAAGTAGTTAGCTAGGAGGTTAGCTGAGAAAAATTAGTTAATTACCTTTGATTTTCAGAGGCTAGCTGTACTTTTCATACGATCATCGATTAAGTAGAAATTCTGGTTTGTGATTAGTACGAGTCATTGATATTAAGTGGTCTGTGTGTTTTGTTGACTCAGTGTTTGATTTTATTTTTCTTTTTGCGGCGAAAAAATTATTCAAAAGTTGAATGTTCTTATTTACAAAATATTTTTCCACGACATTATGGACTTTGTTTTGGAAGCTTTTGGGGAAGTATTTTTTCGTAGATATTAATGTAATTTGTGTTGTTTGATTATAGATGTCAAATCCTGAATAAATCTATTTGATAAAATAGTTTTTTAAACTTTAAACAACTATGTTTAAGTTTGAATATATACAATAAAAATAGAAGATTTTCGAGAAGTTCAATTAAAAATAATGGTTTATTGTGTAAATACAAATTTTTTTTTTTTTTTAAAAAAAAATAGTTTGAAAAAAAGAAAAAGCATGGATTGCTTGCAGCTGTGAATAATCAGATGTGTCACAAAATGGAAGAGGAAATCAATGGGTTACGTTGCATTTTGAATTGGTTATAATTTTTTTGTGTTTACGACTGATATGTGTGTGTTACATATCTAAAAAATTGGACATTATAATATATATACACTAGTACCTTGACGCAAATGTTAACTTTATTTTTTATTTAAATATAAAAAACAATTTATTTTAAAATGTAATATAAATTACATTTACGTGCATTGATTGCTAGTATAAATAAACATATTGAGCTTTAAAAATGTTATCAAAAGTATTCAAATTAAATACAGTTTACATTTAGGAAAAAAAAAACACTCATCTTTTTTTGAAGGAAAACAAAAAAACATTAATCTTTATTAAATGACCAATAGAGACAAGAAAAATAAATAAATAAATTTCGAGTAAGCAACATAGACAAATACTGGTTTTTCCATCACGAATTATGATTTATATTCGATCTTATACGTGAGACACGTTTTTGTTTTTTTTGGGCAAGCAACGGAGACAGACATCGATTTTTACTCTACGGTACGATTTATTCAATTTTACATTTAAGGCAAGACACGAAAGTCTAAGGTTGTGCTTGGCATTAGAAATAACCTATAAAGAATTAAGGAGATTTGATTGTGGAAGGCTTCGTCTAAAATGAAGTCGTTATTATGGATTTTGGTATGTTTTAGATAAATGATTTTTGATAATTTAATATGAATATTAATGATTTCGTAGTGAGAACTCTTAACACTTGGTAGAATAATTTCACTACGAAACTCTAACACTTGGTAGAATAATTTCAAATGATTTTTTGTTGCTTGGTGATGGGTTACACCTAAAAATTTAATTGGGTCTGAGCCCAATCATGAAGGTCCACTCCAAATATTTTTGAGGCCCAAGCTTATTTAAATATTATATATATTAATTCAAGTAGATACTACAAAAGCCCATAAGAGGCTCAAACACGTGAAATTCTCCGAATATCTATAAATAGCTCAAGTCACCTCATTATTAAGGTACACACTTTCTTTAGCACTATAACGCTCTACTGTCGATTGTTATTTCTTGAGTAATTTTTTACTTGAGCGTCGGAGTGCCTACGCCGGGAACCTTCCCGGCGCCTCTGACTTTGTTTTGTGACGTAGGAACAACCCACTGAAAAGCTCTACAGGGAGCATACAAGGATTTGTTGTTAGAACCTAATGGGAGGATTTAGGTTCTATTGGAAACTTTAGCAATTTAAAGCGATTATGCAAATACGCAAGCGGAAAACTTAAAACAATCAAAAATAAATGCGGTAAATAAATGCGTAAAAGAAATAAAGCGATAAATGAGATAGGATATGTTTATGGAAGTTCGACGATAAATCTTCTACGTCTCCCCTTCTTGGTTAAGATCGATTAACCAAGGATTCACTAGCACTTCAACTTCTTGGCCTTGATGGCTCCAAGGATAGCCGTAAAACTTGACACGATCACCTCACCGATACAACTCGATACTCTTGGCCTTAAGGGCTCCAAGGATAGCCTCAACACAAACAATTGGCTTTACACTCAAGTGCTTACAACAATAGCACAACACACTTGGTTTCACACTCAAGCGTTTACAACAATAGCACAACCAACTCACAAACTATTTTTACAAACACTCTCAAATATATCACACAAACACTTTGATAGTGAGAAATTGCTTGCAAAGGAGAGAAGAGATGAGTTGGGATGTCTCCAAATGACCTTGGATGGCCTCTATTTATAGTTGGCAAATATTTGAATCTGATTTGAGTGCATGAGGCGTGTGTTGAGAAGTCAATGAGTGACAAAAAGTGTTCGACGCCGCTGCCTACTTTTTCCCAGCACTGAGCGGATTTTGTGGAAAAATCATATCTCAAAATCTAACCGTTGGATTGATCTGAAATATAAACCAATGCTTTAAAAATTTGGATCTTTATTCTGAACGGTGGAGATTTGATTTGAACAAATAAATCATGCCCAGTATTTTTCGGAAGTCGTTTCATCATGTTTTCGAACTTGTTCTGTGCAACAAAGTTGAAAAATTCATATCTCCCAATCCATCTGTTGGATTGACCTGAAATTTGGACAGAAGCTTTATAACATCATAAGCTTGTATCTGATTGGTGGAGATTTTTATTTAGATTTCTCAAACATTTCCAGTTATTTTCTGAAGTCGAATCTTCATAGTTTCATTCCTTGCAGAAGTGGGTACTGTGCAACATATATTAAAAAATTCATATCTTTCATTTTAGTTGTTGGATTGCTCTCAAATTTAGACAGTACATGTAACACTTCTTTTTCTAGATTATTACCGGTGGAGATCCGATTTGGAGTCATATAAAATTTCCAGTAATTTTCGGAAGTTGCTGCTCCATACTTTGGATTTTTCTTGTCTATTTCTTCATATCTCTTAACAATGTTTCATCCATTCAATGAGCATATAAATACATGTATAGCTTCAAAATAGCTTCCAAGAATTTAATCATCAATAAATCTAATCTGTAAAATCTCACTTTAAATGGTTAGTAACAATTAACCGAGTTTTGTAATCATCAAAACATAATATTATGAGACTTGTTAATGCATTAAAAACATTAATCTTATCACACGAGATTTGTATGCGTTTAAGGCGTAACAATCTCTCCCTTTTTGATGATCACAAAACTTGGTTAAATAGGAGAAATAAATGTACAATATTAAATAAAAAATTTAAATTTGCACAATATAATTGCATGAATAAAACTCCCCCGAAATTAAACAATTAGCTAAGAAGAGAATTTTTATCAAATAACCAATTTTATTCTCTATGCATTTAACCGAACTAACTCTTCCCCTTAGTTAAAATATTTAACCAAACTAATTCTCCCCCTTTTTGTGATAATCAAAAAGACTGGAAAAGTAAATGCAAAACAAGAGAATTGAAATATAATTTCTAAAAAGCAACACATAAATTTCACATAAAATGTGAGCTTTATAACTTTGAATAAATACAATTAATTTGTATTATCCAACATTAAATTGCTCGAATTTAATATTAAGCTCCCCCTTAATATGACATTAAATTTAAACTTATATCTACAAGCGATTACAACTCAATCATGCCAAGTTCACCACGCAAACGAATAAAATTATTTTCATCTAGTGGTTTTGTAAAAATATCAGCAATTTGATTAGTTGTGTCAACATATTGAAGTTCAACTTTATTTCGTTCGATGTGGTCACGAATAAAATGATGACGAATGTCAATATTTTTGGTACGCGAATGTTGAATCGGATTCTTTGTAAGACATATGGCGCTTGTGTTGTCACAGAAAATAGGAATTTTTAAAAAAGATACACCATAGTCGAGCAATTGATGCTTCATCCAAAAAGTTTGCGCACAACAACTACCGGCAGCCATATATTAGGCTTCGGTCGTTGACAACGCAACACAATTTTGTTTCTTTGAAAACCAAGAAACTAAACAATTTCCTAAAAAGAAACAAGTTCCACTAGTGCTTTTACGGTCCACCTTATATCCACCAAAGTCGGCATCACAGTAAGCTTTTGAATCAAATAAAGAATTTTTCGAATACCACAAGCCGAGATTTGGAGTATTTGAAAGATATTTGAAAATGCGTTTTAAGGCGAACAAATGCGATTCCTTTGGACATGATTGAAATCGTGCACACAAACAAACACTAAACATAATGTTCGGTCTAATAGCAGTAGCATATGGTAAGGACCAATCATACTACGAAAGGAAGATTGATCTACAGATTTACCATTTTCATCCTTGTCGAGTCTGATTGCTTTGTTCATCGGTGTGGATGATGATTTTGTGTTCTCCATCCAAAACTTCTTTAGAATCTCCTTGATGTATTTGCTTTGGTTCACAAAGAACCCATCCTTGCACTGTTTGATTTGCAATCCAAAAAAATAGTTAAGTTCTCCCATCATGCTCATCTCAAAGTGTTCCTGCATAAGTTTGGAGAAATCTTGACAAAGAGTTTCGTTAGTAGAACCAAATATTATGTCATCAACATAAATTTGCGCAATCAATAAGTCATCTTTAGCATGTTTGGTAAACAACGTAATATCAATCTTTCCTCTTGAAAAACCATTTGAAAGAAGGAAAGTTGATAATTTTTCATACCAAGCTCGATGAGCTTGTTTCAAACCATACAATGCTTTGTTTAGTCTGTACACATGATCAGGAAATAATGCATCAACAAAGCCATCAGGTTGTTCAATGTACACTTCCTATTTTAATTCACCATTAAAAAATGCACTTTTGACATCCATTTGAAATAACTTAAAATTTCTAGAGCAAGCAAAAGCAAGTAGCATGCGAATAGATTATAGTCTAGCAACAAGCGCATAAGTTTCATCATAATCTATTCCTTCTTCTTGACTATATCCTTTTGCTACAAGCCTAGCTTTATTTCTAGTGATAGTACAATGCTCGTCAAGTTTATTCCTAAAGACTCATTTAGTACCAATAATAGATCTATCATGCGGCCTAGGAACAAGATACCAAACATCATTGCGCTTGAATTCATCTTGCATAGCAATAATCCATGAATCATCTTGTAATGCCCCGTTTTTATCTTAATTGATGTTATTTGAGATAATCAGTGATTTCAGAATTCAAGACCGGACTTTTTATTAATCAGGGACCTTTTGCAATTTTTGGAAATTTCAGGGACTAAAATGCAAATTTGGGATTTGTTATATTATCTGCTTGACTTAGTCATTCTTTTTCATTTCATCTTCTTCCTCCAACTCGTGTACAGCCATGGAAGGCTTGAGAAAGCTTTCCAAGCTTTTGTGATTTCGATTCTAGCTCAATCCGTCTGATAGAATTGAATTCTGACTTGATATCTACGATCACGGCTTTGAGAGCTCCGTTATATCGTAAGTTTTTCTACGATTGGATACATTCTAGTTTTTGGATGTTGTTAGAATCGTGCGAGATTCGAGTATGTTGTTCTTGACAGAGTTCTGATTGTTTATTATCTGTCGGTTTTGAGTTTGAGCGACGAATGGAATTGTTATGAATTTTCTTATCATTTTCGAGAATGATGATTTTGAGATGTGTTGATTTTGTGTTGGGTTTGATGTTTGAGGATTGGAATGAGTTTGTTGAGCTGTTGTTTTGCTGTCTGCATTTCTGGATTGGTCAGTTTATAGTCGTTATGCCGTCAGTTTGAGTTTTGGATATCGTTCGATATTTTGATCGTATTGAGTTTTGATATCGATTTTGATCCGTGACTTCTTCTGATAGATTGATTGGGAGTCCTTGAAGTTGCTAGAGTTGCAGCTTTTGGCAAGTTTGGAAGAGTTGAGCCGGTATAGTATCGATGTCTTTCTCTATCGATTAATGAACTTGATTGGATAGTTTTTGAATTGAGAATTGTTGTTTTCAGATTGAAGTGTTGGAACGACAAAGAAGAGGTATAAGACGACTTTGGAATGAAATGGAACGATTAACTCGAATCAAGATTGATTCGAGTGTCCTAGAAAAAATCTCATACTACATGTTTGATTGCTTATTTGATTATATGATTGAATTTATATTGAGTGCATGAGATTACATATGCATTCATATTGAGCCTTGATTTATTCAATTTGAATTAGACGATCTAGGGATTGTAGTTGAGTAGCTTGGTAGGCGATTTACTACCTTGTCGAGTAGCTCACTATAATTCTCTTGAGTCTAGAGAATTAAAGCATGCCATGTCCACCTCGAAAGGAGATTCGGTGTGATTGTGGATGTTTTTAGCCTCGGGATCCCAAATCGATAAAAGAAAGAATAGAAGAAATTCATTTGATTATCTGAGTCTGATAATCCAGAAGTTTAAAGACATGCATATCATTTTAAATACAGTACTCGATTGAATTATTTGATTATATGGGGAACGAGTTCTTATATGACTTGATATGTTTATTTGATTGCATGTCAGTCTCTTTTATTGGGAATATTATTCTCATCGGATTATCCGGCTGTTGTATTTGTTTGTATGTGTACTTGGCAATAGGTGGGGCAGGAACGAATCAGAGACAACATGGCTAGAGGATTGAGAGAATAGAGTGAGGCTTGGATGTTAGGAGTCACTTTGTAATTGAACTCCTATTTGGTATTGAATAAGTCCGAACTAGATGGACCTTATTATGCATGCTTTATTTTGTGAGATTTGTATAACTCATTATATATATGTTGTATCTTTTTGAATGAGATTTTGATGTTTTTATTGTGGATTGAATGGAATTGGAAATTGGAGAAGAAAACCAGAATTTTTCTGGGCAGAGGGTCTCGCTCGATCGACGAATTCTTGCGGATCGAGCGAGCACCTTTATTAGCGAGGCAGAGCATGTGATTTTTATGCTCGCTCGATCGGTAAGATTTTACCGATCGAGCGAGGGATCCTGATTCTTGGACAGAGAACTGGAATCTTTGGCCCGCTCGATAGATTTTACCGATCGAGCGAGCACCTCTTTTTTTTTTTTTTTTTTTAAAAAGTTTTCCTTGAATTCTTTAATCCTATTCTTTTATTTGAGTTGATTAATTTAATTACCCTGAGATTGCATGATTATAATCTAGGCCTCACATTAAGTGGTATCAGAGAGATAAGTTCCTGGATTTTGTTCTAGAAGTGAGCGGGGTAGACCGAATCCGCTTGACCTTGATTTCTCGCATGTGATTGATTAATTCTAAGATTACAGAATATGCGAGCATGCTTTATGGATTGAAAATTTATTTGAATTACGTGACTTGGAGATTCAAATTGTTAAAGCATGATTTGATTGAGATATGAACTGTATTCATGCATTGACCTGAGTTCCATCTATCGTATTGGTAAGACGACCAGAGGTTTCTTAGCACTGAATTGGTAAGATGTGAATTGAATTATCCGTGTTCTAACCCCTGTCAATTTAGATGGGTACTCGAAGAAGGCTAGACATGAATACTCCACCGATTATTCCTACTACAGAAACTCCTCCGGTTATGACTCCTCCGGTGGTACAGATGGATGAAACGATCACGCCTATGGAAGCCTTACTGAAAAGATTCAAATCCTTCAGGCCACCGTATTTGAATGGGAAAGAGAATCCGGTAGATTGTGAGAGTTGGTTTGATGATATAGATCAGCTATTCGATTCGCTCGACTACTCTGACGACCGCAGGGTTAGATTGGTTATTCATCAACTGCAAGGAGTGACAAAAAGTTGGTGGATGACAACCAAGAAAGCCAAAGAGAACAGAGGTACGGAAATCACTTGGGCACTTTTTAAATCTGAATTCTATAAAATATTTTTCCCAGTTTCCTATCGAAAGGACAAAGGTGCCGAGTTTGCAAATTTGAAGCAAGGGAATATGAGTATCGAGGACTATGTTGCGAAATTTGACAGTTTACTGAGGTTCGCCCTGCATATTGCCGACAATGAGGAGGCAAAAGCAGACCAGTTCATTAATGGTTTGCACCTTGACATCTTTATTCTGGTGAATACTGGGAGGCCAGATAACTTTTCAGATGCGATGGATCAGGCCAAGGGGGCAGAAGAGGGAATGTTAAGGAAGAGGGAGAATCAGTACCAGCCTCAACAGCAACAGCAGAGGCAGTATCAAAATCAGCCGTAGATGAATGAGGGTGGTAACAGTGGTGGTGGCAAGAAGAACTATTTCCGTCCCAAAGGAAAGCAGTTCAAGAAGTCTGGAAGCAGTTCTTCGAGCTCGAGTGGTTCGAGACAGTTCAGTTCTGGTCAGGGTTCAGGATTTTTTGGAGCTTTGTGTAGCAAGTGCGGAGGACGACACTCCAGCGACCAGTGTAGGGGAATCTTTGGGAACTGCTACATCTGCCAGCAGACGGGACATTATGCCAGACAGTGTCCTCAGAAGGGTTCTGAACAGACTCAGGGTGGAAATGCCCCTCGACAGTCATCTCAGCCTCAGAGGCAATCGACTGCAGTTCACTCGTTCCAACCTCAAAAATAGAATCGTCAGGGAGGTAATCAAAGTTCGAATCAATCTTCCCGACCTCAGGCTAGAGTGTTTGCTCTGAACGAAGATGAGACTCAAGCTGCACCGAATGATGTGATTACAGGTAACTGTAAGATTTTTGGTTATCCTGCATTTATTCTGATAGATACATGTGCTTCTCACTCTTTATTATCTGAGAAATTTGTGTCGATGCATGCCTTGCCTTTTGAGCCTTTGCCTGCTGTAGTTTCTGTTACTTCACCTTTGGGTGGAGGAATTGTTTTGAAGAATTTCGTTAGAAATTGTGGTTTGAGTTTTGAAGGAAATTTGATCGAGTTCGACTGTATTGTACTTGGGTTGTCTGACTTTGACTGCATAGTTGGCATAGATGTTTTGATTAATTACAGGGCTAAAGTAGATTTTTTTCAGAAGATAGTACGTTTCAGACCAGAAATGGCAGATGAATGGAGATTCTTCGGTAAGGGTTCTTGTTCTAAAATTCCTTTGATATCTGTCTTATCCATGACTAGATTATTACAGAGAGGAGCCGAAGGATTTCTTGTTTATGCAATCGATATTCTGAAGTTTAGCCCTGAGCTGAACGATATACCAGTGGTTAGGAAATTCTCTGATGTGTTTGCAGATGAGATTCCGGGATTACCACCTATTCGTGAGATTGAATTTGGCATCGAACTGACGTCAGGTACTCAACCAATTTCTAAAGCTCCGTACAGAATGGCTCCGATCAAATTGAAGGAACTGAAGGAGCAGTTGGAAGACCTGATTGCCAAGGGATACATCTGACCCAGTGTATCGCCTTGGGGTGCTCCTGTCCTGTTTGTTAGAAAGAAAGATGGCTCTATGCGTCTCTGCATTGACTATCGCCAACTGAATCAGACGACAGTTAAGAACAGGTATCCTTTACCGCGTATAGATGATATTTTTGATCAATTGCTGGGTTCGTGTATCTATTCGAAGATAGATTTGAGGTCTGGGTATCACCAGCTGAGAGTTCATGAAGAGGATGTCCCTAAGACGGCGTTTCGAACGAGGTATGGTCATTCTGAATTTCTTGTCATGCCTTTCGGTTTGACGAACGCCCCAGCGGTCTTTATGGGGTTGATGAATCGAATCTTTCAGCGTTTTCTTGATGAGTTTGTGATTAATTTCATTGATGATATCTTGATCTATTCTAAGAGCCGTACCGAGCATGCAAAACATTTGAGAACTGTGTTGCAGATTTTGAGGACAGAACAGTTATTCGTCAAGCTTTCAAAGTGTGAGTTTTGGCTTGACAAAGTTTCCTTTCTGGGACACATTATTTCAGGAGATGGGATTGATGTGGATCCCAGCAAGATAGAAGCAGTGACGAACTGGCACAGGCCGACTTCTGTGCCAGAAATCCGCAGTTTTATGGGTTTGGCGGGTTACTATCGTAGATTTATTCAGGGTTTCTCTTCTATTGCGAAGCCTATCACCCAGCTGACTCAGAAGAATGCTCCTTTTCTGTGGACAGATGATTGCGAAGCCAGTTTTGTTGAGTTGAAGAAAAGATTAACCAGTGCTCCGATTCTTTCTATTCCATCTGGTACTGGAGGTTTCACAGTTTATTGCGATGCTTCTCATCTTGGTCTCGGATGTATTCTTATGCAGAGGAAGCGCGTGATAGCATAGGCGTCGAGGCAGCTGAAACCGCACGAGACTCGCTACCCAGTTCATGATCTTGAACTTGCTGCTATTGTTTTTGCCTTGAAGATTTGGCGTCACTACTTGTACGGTGAGTCTTTTGAGATCTTTTCGGATCATAAGAGTCTTAAATACTTATTTTCACAGTCTGAGTTGAATATGAGACAGAGGAAATGGTTAGATTTGCTGAAAGACTTCGACTGTGAGATTAAGTATTACCCGGGGAAGTCGAATGCAGCTGTCGATGCTTTGAGTCGTAAGCTTTGCTCTTTATCTCTTTCGACGATCGGTGTGTCTCGTTTGATTGACGACTGTTGCAATTCTGGATTGGAGTTTGAGTCAGAAAGGAATCCGATCAGAGTTTATGCGATTCAGGCCGAGCCAAAATTGTTTGTGTCGATCAGAGAAGCACATAAATCAGATGAGAGTATTCAGAAGTCGATAGAGAAAGTGATATCAGGACACCAGTCTGAGTTTCAGGTCAGGGATGATGTTTTGTTTGTGAATAGCTGTAGTGACCCAACCCAGATCCACTACCTAATCAGAGTTATAGTAAAAGCGTACGCAATAAAAGCTTAAAGCGTAAAGAGCGTATAATTAAAATACAACAAATCCAATCAGCAGAATAAAACCGACGCTATCACAAGTGTATAAATACTGTTATACTACCAAATCGAAGGTTCAGGGTAAATAAATCCCTACCCTCTACAACCTCGCACTCCCCAAGCTCAATCCTGCTGAGAACCGCTTGGACCGTCCAGCCTCAAACCTGCCCCGCCACAAGGTACACGATACCCAAACAGGGGCGTGAGCTAGAACGCTCAATACGAAGCAATGATATAAATACAAATATGCGCACACAGATGATTTAAAACTCAAGTGAAAACACTTGCTCATGGCGCCGGGAATATACAGTACCGGCTAGAGAGCTACTCCGCGGGGTACTCGTATATTCCATATCAGGGCTGAGCCAACCCCATCCTGACCCGAATCCAAAACAGGATACAAGTCCCATATGGAAACTGCCATACATGACTCGAGTCCAAAATGAGATCATCGTTCCCTATGGAGACTGTCAATGACTCACATCTCTCCGGATGCAGTCACACGTAAAATCATGTATGTGCTAAGACGATAAAACATGCTAAAACATGATGAAACATATAGCACATACTCATGCAACATATAAGCAAATATATCATGCCGGCTATCTCGGTCAGTACTTACGTACCTCTAACACTGCTAGTCAAACCTAGCTCTGCTGGCCTAGACTCCAAGCCTACTAGTCCAGTCTACTAGCTACTACAATGCAAATATCCATGCATTAACAATTAAGTTCTAAAAGCCTTAACTAAGCTATTGCATACTAATAAATATTTTTAGGATGCCAAAGCTATACCTGCGTCCGTCGTTAGCCCTTTGCTATAGCCTCAAAACTAGGCCGTAGCTTCGTGACGACGTCTAGATCACTAAGCCACTTTCGGATTCCCCGTAGGACGCCTAGATCTCCCTAGATCTGAGTTAGAAGGATTAGGAATCGAGAGAGAAGAGAGGGAATTGGTGCGAGAAAATGAATTCTCGGACCTTCTATTTATAGGCAACGTTTGGAGCCTCCGAACCTGGTTCGGACCATCCGAACTCGATCGGAACCTCCGATCGCACCTTCGGAGCATCCGATCGCTCAATATTATGTCAGCCATGACGTCACCTTGCTGACGTAAGCAATGACATGTGCCCTGGTCCAGATTGGAGCTTCCGATCTTGCCGACGGAGCGTCCGATCTCGTTCAGAGCCTCCGATCCTGGCACGGAGCTTTCGATCCACTTCGGATCGTCCGAACTCCTCTTCGGACCGTCCGATCCTGCTGAACCAATTCAACTAATTCGAGTGCTCTGAATCCATTTCTGAAGTCCGTTGTCCCAACAGGAACTTACTTAATCATGTTTTACTTAATCTAGACATGATCACGTGATTAATTACTCATTAATCACTAATTAGAAATGCGGGTTACTACATTCTCCCCTACTTAAGAAATTTCATCCTCGAAATTTAAGTCTTAGAGAAAAACATAAATAGCCAACCAAATGTTCTTTATTACAACTGAACAAGTACAAATTCGATACAAAGAAGTACAAAATCTCAAAATAACTCGGGGTGCTCGGCTAACATCCGGCTCTCCAACTCCCAAGTAGCTTCCTCTATCCCTCTGCGTTGCCACTATACCATAATCAATGGTATGCGCTTGTTACGAAGTACCTTTTCCTTCCTATCAAGAATCCGCAGGGGTTTCTCCACATACGATAGATCTCGATCTACCTTTACCTCGGTCGGATGCAAAATATGCGACTCGTCTGCCACTTACTGCCTTAACAAGGACACGTGGAACACATCATGGATCTCCGAAAGATCAGGTCGCAAGGCCAGACGATAAGAAACATCCCCAACCTTCTCGAGAATCTCGAAGGGACCAATAAATCTAGGTGTCAGCTTACCCTTGAGACCAAACCGCATCACCTTCCGGAAAGGTGACACACGCAAGAAAACATACTCTCCTACCTCAAAATGAAGTGGCCTGCGGTGAGTGTTCGCGTAACTAGCCTGTCGATCCCGGGCTGCCTTAATCCTGCGTCGGACCAATCCTACTGCATCAATCATCTGCTGAATCATCTGAGGACCCTCAAACTGACGCTCGCCAACCTCGTCCCAAAACAAAGGTGTACGACAACGGCGTCCATAAAGAGCCTCAAATGGTGCCATGCCAATGCTGCGATGGAAACTATTGTTGTAAGCGAACTCCACCAAGGGTAAATGATCATGTCACGCTGGACCAAAATCCATCACCGCTGCGCGAAGCATATCCTCTAGAGTGCGAATAGTACGCTCCGACTGTCTGTCCGTCTCTGGATGATAAGCCGTACTCAAGCTCAAAGTAATACCAAGGGCTCGCTGGAAACTACCCCAAAATCTCGAGGTGAATCTCGGATCTCTATCGCTGACAATGCTCAACGAAATCCCATGCAATCGAACAATCTCTCGCACATATAATTGCGCCATCCTATCAAAGGTGTAATCGCGGTTATAGGGAAGAAAATGCGCTGATTTCGACAACCGATCCACGACAACCCAAATAGCGTCACAATTCCTGAAAGACATAGGCAAGTGGGTGACAAAGTCCATCGTCACATGCTCCCACTTCCATTCAGGAATCTCTAAGCTGTGAAGTAATCCTCCGGGTCGTCTAAACTCTGCCTTGACCTGCTGACACACAAGGCATCGGGATACGAACTGATAGACACTGCGCTTCATCCCTTTCCACCAAAATCGAGTGCGAAGATCCTTATACATCTTCATGCTTCTTGGATGTACAGAGAATCGACTGCGGTGAGCTTGCGATAAGATCTCATCCCTCAAAGTAGAATCCTCGGGTACCACAACTCGACCAGAAAGACACAACAGACCGTCTCCTTGCAGATGAAAACCAAAAGTGTTATCATCCTCAGCCAGGCGGGCCAACTTCTGAGTCTTCTGATCAGAATTCTGAGATTCTCGGATTCGTTTGTATAGCGCTGGCTCTACTAGCACAGAGGAAACACGAATCCCTTGCTGTTCTTTCTTATGACGGAATGTGAACCCTGAAGAACAACACTCCTCCACTGCCTTCGAAACTGAACTGGTACGAAGGGAACTCACATAGACCTTGCGACTAAGTGCATCAGCAACGGGATTTGAAGAACCTGGATGGTACTTGATCTCACAATCGTAATCCTTCAACAGATCCATCCAACGACGCTGCCGCATGTTCAACTCAGCCTGAGTGAACAGATACTTCAAACTCTTATGATCGGTGAAGATCTCGAATCGTTCTCCGTACAAATAGTGACGCCATATCTTAAGAGCAAAGACAATGGCTGCAAGTTCTAAATCATGTACGGGATAGTTCTCCTCATGAGTCTTCAGCTGTCTGGAGGCATAAGCAATCACGTGGCCATTCTGAGTCAGCACACACCCCAAACCCTGGAGAGAAGCATCAGTGAAGACTACAAAACCACCTGATCTAGACGGTAAGGCAAGAATTGGAGCTGTCGTCAGACGACGTCTCAACTCACAAAAACTGTCTTCACAAGCATCAGACCAAACGAAAGAAACGTCTTTCTTCGTCAACTGAGTCAAAGGCTTAGCTATCTGAGAGAAATTCTCCACAAAACGACGATAGTATCCTGCTAAACCAAGGAAACTACGAATCTCAGAAGCTGTAGTCGGACGTGACCAATTCAAAATAGCCTCTGTCTTGCTAGGATCAACAGATACACCATCCTGAGAAATGACATGACCAAGGAACACAACTCGGTCAATCCAGAAGTTGCACTTACTCAGCTTCGCGTACAACTGTCTCTCCCTCAAGACCTGCAGTACAGTATAGAGATGGTAGGCATGCTCATCCATGCTGCGAGAATACACCAAAATGTCATCGATGAACACCACCACGAACTTATCCAGAAAGTCGCGGAAAACTCTGTTCATCAGATCCATAAAAACAGCTGGAGCATTCGTCAAACCAAAAGGCATCACTAGAAACTCATAGTGTCCATACCGCGTACAAAATGCTGTCTGAAAAGGTGGCTGCTGGTACTGAGGTGGCTGAACAGATGCCTGAGAACCTCCGGAACCACTCGCTGCCCCAATCAGCATAGGACAATCTCTCTTCATGTGACCCTCCTAGCCACACTGGAAACATGCAGTGGTTGATCAACCACACTGCCCTGGCGGATGTCTGCGTCGGCACTGAGTACACCGGTTCAGTCTCTGTCCACTAAAACGATGTACTCCACCAGATCCAGAGGAAGAAGAAGAAGTACCTCCTGGCTTCTTGAAGGACTGTCCTCTCGGACCCAAAGGACTAGAGCTCGCTGGTCTGGAAGAAGAAGAGTAAAGTCCCCTGTTCCTCCGAATACTGTCCTCAGCCTGGCGACAACGGTCCACCAAATCCTCGTAAGTCCCATCTCCGCCCACAGCAACCATACGATGAATGTCAGGGTTCAAACCCTGAAGAAAATGATCAAACTTCGCCATAGAGCTATCAGCAATATGAGGACAAAAGGGTAGCAGATCAAAGAACTTCTGCTGCTACTCCTCGATCGTCATCGTCATCGTCCCCTGTCGCAAACTCAACAACTCACTGGCTTTCGCCTGACAAAGAGCTGGAGGAAAATAAAATCTCTGATAAGAAGTACGGAACTCCACCCAAGTAGATGCACCTCTAGCTACTATGAATGATGCGGAAGTAGATCTCCATCACTTCCTCGCTCTGCCCTCAAGCATAAAGGCAAGGATCTCCATCCTATCCTCAGTCGTGCAATGGAACTCCTGGAAGCACTGCTCCATCCTCTCCATCCAATCCTCCGCCTCTTCAGCTGTCTCACCACCCGTCAAAGGCTTCGGGCTAACTTCTTTGAATCTACGCATGCTTACTCGCCTGCGCTCCTCGGGCTGTCCCCGACGTCTACGATCATCTGGATCGCCACAACGACCGCCACTACCGTGATTCTCGTCGTAATCTGCCATCTGTTATATAAGAACAGGTAATTACTTAATCCGCTTTACGATATTCCTAGTGCAATGCGTCGCTCTGATACCAAAAATGTAGTGACCCAACCCAGATCCACTACCTAATCAGAGTTATAGTAAAAGCGCACGCAATAAAAGCTTAAAGCGTAAAGAGCGGATAATTAAAATACAACAAATCCAATCGGCAGAATACAACCGACGCTATCACAAGTATATAAATACTGTTATACAACCAAATCGAAGGTTCAGGGTAAATAAATCCCTACCCTCTATAACCTTTCACTCCCCAAGCTCAATCTTGCTGAGAACCGCCTGGACCGTTCAGCCTCAAACCTGCCCCGCCACAAGGTACACGATACCCAAACAGGGGCGTGAGCTAGAACGCTCAATATGAAGCAATGATATAAATACAAATATGCGCACACAGATGATTTAAAACTCAAGTGAAAACACTTGCTCATGGCACCGGAAATATACAGTACCGGCTAGAGAGCTACTCCGCGGGGTACTCGTATATTCTATATCAGGGTTGAGCCAACCCCATCCTGACCCGAATCCAAAACAGGATACAAGTCCCATATGGAAACTGTCATACCTGACTCGAGTCCAAAATGAGATCATCGTTCCCTATGGAGACTGTCAATGACTCACATCTCTCCGGATGCAGTCACACGTAAAATCATGTATGTGCTAAGAAGATAAAACATGCTAAAACATGATGAAACATATAGCACATACTCATGCAACATATAAGCAAATATATCATGCCGGCTATCTCGGTCAGTACTTACGTACCTCTAACACTGCTGGTCAAACCTAGCTCTGCTGGCCTAGACTCCAAGCCTACTAGTCCAGTCTACTAGCTACTACAATGCAAATATCCATGCATTAACAATTAAGTTCTAAAAGACTTAACTAAGCTATTGCATACTAATAAATATTTTTAGGATGCCAAAGCTATACCTGCGTCCGTCGTTAGCCTTTTGCTGAAGATAGCCTCAAAACTAGGCCGTAGCTTCGCGACAACGTCTAGATCACTAAGCCACTTCCGGATTCCCCGTAGGACTCCTAGATCTCCCTAGATCTGAGTTAGAAGGCTTAGGAATCGAGAGAGAAGAGAGGGAATTGGTGCGAGAAAATGAATTCTCGGACCCTCTATTTATAGGCAACGTTCGGAGCCTGCGAACCCGGTTCGGACCGTCCGAACTCGATCGGAACCTCCGATCGCTCAATATTATGTCAGCCATGATGTCACCTTGCTGACGTAAGCAATGACGTGTGCCCTGGTCCAGATCGGAGCTTCCGATCTTGCCGACGGAGCGTCCGATCTTGTTCGGAGCCTCCGATCCACTTCGGATCGTCCGAACTCCTCTTCGGACCGTCCGATCCTGCTGAACCAATTCAACTAATTCGAGTGCTCTGAATCCATTTCTGAAGTCCGTTGTCCCAACAGAAACTTACTTAATCATGTTTTACTTAATCTAGACATGATCACGTGATTAATTACTCATTAATCACTAATTAGAAATGCGGGTTACTAAAATAGCCATATTGTTGTGCCTGAGATTGATGAGTTAAGACAGCGTATTCTGAGAGAGGCGCATTGCAGTCGGTTCAGTGTTCATCCCGAAGGCCAAAAGATGTATAACGACCTGAAGAGTCAGTTTTGATGAAAGAAGATGAAGAGTGATGTTGCGAGGTTTGTTTCCCGATGTCGGAACTGTCAACAAGTGAAAGCCGAGAGAAAAAGGCCGGGAGGTCTTCTGCACAGTTTGTCTATTCCGGAATGGAAGTGGGATCATATCTCGATGGACTTCGTCACGAAACTACCCCGATCTGTTCGGGGTTGTGATTGATAGGTTTACGAAGTCTGCTTGTTTCATTCCGTATCGAATGACTTATCGACACGACCAGATGGCAGATTTGTACGTCAGGGAGATCGTCAGATTGCACGGTGTGCCGAGATCCATTGTTTCTGACCGAGATCCTCAGTTTACTTCTCACTTCTGGCACAGTCTGCAAGAGGCTCTTGGTACTAGATTGCACTTGAGTACAACATACCATCCTCAGACCGACGGTCAATCAGAACGGATGATTCAGACTCTGGAGGATATGTTACGAGCAGTGGTGCTTGACTTTGGCACTACTTGGCAAGATTCATTGCCTCTCGTTTAGTTTTCGTACAACAACAGCTTCCAGACGAGTATAGGAATGGCACCCTTTGAAGCATTGTACGGGAAGAAGTGCAGATCTCCTCTGTACTGGGATGAGATGTCTGAGTCCCCAGACTTGGGACCAGATATGATTCGTGATATGGCTGAGCAGGTGAAGATTATTCGATTGAGAATGAAGACTGCTCAAGACCGACAAGCGAAGTATGCGAATATCAGACGCAGACCTCTATCTTTTGATCAGGGAGACCGTGTATTCTTGAAGATTTCTCCGTTTAGAGGTACTGTTAGATTTGGGAAGAGAGGGAAGTTGTCACCGAGATTCGTCGGTCCGTACGAAATTTTACAGAAGATAGGCGATCTAGCCTACCGATTAGCACTTCCTTCTTCTTTATCTGGTATTCACGACGTCTTTCACGTCTCGATATTGAGGAAATACCATCCCGATCCTTCTCATGTACTCCAGCCTGACGAAGCCGAACTTGATGAAACTCTGAGTTATTTCGAAAGACCGATTCAGATCCTTGACAGAAAGGAGAAACAGCTCAGAACTAAATCGATACCTTTGGTGAAAGTTCAATGGAGTCGTCACGGAGTCGAAGAAGCGACTTGGGAGACAGAATCTGACATGAGACAGATATTTCCTGATTTATTCATCTGATGTGAGTTTTTAATTCTGTTCTTGAATTCTTAATTATCTTCTTATGAGTTGATATCGATGATTTCGAGGACGAAATCTTTTCTTAGAGGGGGAGAATTGTAACGCCCCGTTTTTATCTTAATTGATGTTATTTGAGATAATCAGTGATTTCAGAATTCGAGACCGGACTTTTTATTAATTAGGGACCTTTTTGCAATTTTTGGAAATTTCAGGGACTAAAATGCAAATTTGGGATTTGTTATATTATCTCCTTGACTTAGTCATTCTTTTTCATTCCATCTTCTTCCTCCAACTCGTGTACAGCCATGGAAGGCGTGAGAAAGCTTTCCAAGCTTTTGTGATTTCGATTCTAGCTCAATCCGTCCGATAGAATTGAATTCTGACTTGATATCTATGATCACGGCTTCGAGAGCTCCGTTACATCGTAAGTTTTTCTATGATCGGATACATTCTAGTTTTTGGATATTGTTAGAATCGTGCGAGATTCGAGTATGTTGTTCTTGACAGAGTTCTGATTGTTTATTATCTGTCGGTTTTGAGTTTGAGCGACGAATGGAATTGTTATGAATTTTCTTGTCATTTTCGAGAATGATGATTTTGAGATGTGTTGATTTTGTGTTGGGTTTAATGTTTGAGGATTGGAATGAGTTTTTTGAGCTGTTGTTTTGCTGTCTGCATTTCCGGATTGGTCAGTTTATAGCCGTTATGCCGTCAGTTTGAGTTTTGGATATCGTTCGATATTTTGATCGTATTGAGTTTTGATATCGATTTTGATCCGTGACTTCTTCTGATAGATTGATTGGGAGTCCTTGAAGTTGCTAGAGTTGCAACTTTTGGCAAGTTTGGAAGAGTTGAGCCGTTATAGTATCGATGTCTTTCTCTATCGATTAATGAACTTGATTGGATAGTTTTTGAATTGAGAATTGTTATTTTCAGATTGAAGTGTTGGAACGACAAAGAAGAGGTATAATACGACTTTGGAATGGAATGGGATGATTAACTCGAATCAAGATTGATTCGAGTGTCCTAGAAGAAATCACATACTGCATGTTTGATTGCTTATTTGATTATATGATTGAATTTATATTGAAAGCATGAGATTACATATGCATTCATATTGAGCCTTGATTTATTCAATTTGAATTAGACGATCTAGGGATTGTAGTTGAGTAGCTTGGTAGGCGATTAACTACCTTGTCGAGTAGCTCACTATAATGCTCTTGAGTCTAGAGGATTAAAGCATGCCATGTCCACCTCGAAAGGAGAGTCGGTGTGATTGTGGATGTTTTTAGCCTCGGGATCCCAAACCGAAGAAAAAAATAATAGAAGAAATTCATTTGATTATCTGAGTCTGATAATCCAGAAGTTTAAAGACATGCATATCATTTTAAATACAGTACTCGATTGAATTATTTGATTATATGGGAAACGAGTTCTTATATGACTTGATATGTTTATTTGATTGCATGTTAGTCTCTTTTACTGGAAATATTATTCTCACCGGATTATCCGGCTGTTCTCTTTGTTTGTATGTGTACTTGGCAACAGGTGGGGAAGAAACGAATCAGAGACAACATGGCTAGAGGATTGAGAGAATAGAGTGAGGCTTGGATGTTAGGAGTCACTTTGTAATTGAACTCCTTTTTGGTATTGAATAAGTCCGAACTAGATGGACCTTATTATGCATGCTTTATTTTGTGAGATTTGTATAACTCATTATATATATGTTGTATCTTTTTGAATGGGATTTTGATGTTGTTATTGTGGATTGAATGGAATTGGAAATTGGAGAAAAATCCAGAATTTTTCTGGGCAGAGGGTCTCGCTCGATCGGCGAATTCTTGCGGATCGAGCGAGCACCTTTATTAGCGAGGCAGAGCATGTGATTTTTATGCTCGCTCGATCGGTAAGATTTTACCGATCGAGCGAGGGGTCCTGATTCTTGGACAGAGAACTGGAATCTTTGGCCCGCTCGATCGGTAAGATTTTACCGATCGAGCGAGCACCTCTTTTAAAAAAAAAAAAAAATTCCTTGAATTCTTTAATCCTATTCTTTTATTTGAGTTGATTAATTTAATTACCCTGAGATTTCATGATTAGAATCTAGGCCTCACACATCTAATAAAGCATCATCAATGCACATAGGTTCAACATGCGAAACAAAAGCAAGATGATTGCAGATATTATTAAGTGAAGAGCGAGTGGTTACTCCCTTCGAAAAACTTCCAATGATAAGATCTATAGGATGATCTTTGTGAAGAGTCCAATCCTTCGGAAGTGGTGTTTCCTCAACAGAAACATCTATTTCATTTAAGCTTGAGGAGGCCATCTCTTCTTCGAGTAATTCTACATCATCGTTAGTATTACGAGGAACTATAGACATAGATTCATCAAATATTACATGCATTGATTCTTCAACAAGTAAAGTGCGTTTATTAAATACTATAAAAGCCTTACTTGTAGTAGAATATCCAAGAAAAATACCTTTGTCAGATTTGGCATCAAATTTGCCAAGGTTGTCCTTACCGTTATTATGAATATAGCATTTGGAACCGAAAGCTCGAAAGTATGAAATGTTAGGCTTTCTCCCTCTCCATAATTCATATGGAGTTTTCTTGAGAATTGGCCTTATTGATACACAATTGATAATGTAACAAGCAGTGTTCATTGCTTCAGCCCAAAAATATTTTTGTAGAGAATGCTCACATATCATGGTCCTTGCAATCTCCACAAGTGTCCTATTTTTCCTCTCAAAGATCCCGTTTTGTTGAGGAGTCCTAGGACAAGAAAAATTGTGACCGATGTCTTTCTCTTCACAAAAGTTTGAAAAACTCTCATTTTGAAATTCAGTTCCGTGGTCAATACGGATCTGTTTTATTGAAAGATTTTTCTCATTATCAACTCGTTTGACAAAAATTTTAAAATAATCAAAGGCATCATTTTTGTGGGCTAAAAACAGTGTCCACGTGAAACGTGAAAAATCATCCACAATGACAAATGCATAAAGCTTCCCTCCTAGGCTAGCGTTCCTCGAGGGACCACATAGATCTAGGTGAAGAATTTCAAGGGGCAAAGAAGTTAATACAAAATTTTTGCTTTTAAAAGATTCCCTTGTGTGTTTACCAAGTTGACACGCATCACAAATCGATTCTAATTTTAAATTGAGTTTTGGCATACCAACAACTAAATCAAGTTTAAAAAGTTTTTCTATGGTACTAGAACCAACATGACTAGTCGTCTGTGGGGGCCTCGGGTTGCTAATCTCAAATCTTAAAGGGCAATTAATGAATAAGCAGCATTAATCTAATAAAGAAAGAATAAGGATCAATAAATTTTTTATTTTTTTTCAAAAGGGGGTGGGCTCGGGCGGTCAAAAACTACCGCCCGGGCGCCCCTGATTTTTCCAAAACAGAAGGCTCGCGCTCGGGCTATAAAAACTGCAGCTCGGGCGCTTCCTGAGCAAAATTTCACCCTGTTTTTCAGCAGCCATTCTTGATCCTTTTCATCCATTCCAAGCTATCAAATTCAAGTCTAAAACATGTTATAAAATCTAAGAACATGCATACATTCATATATCAAGTTCTTAACATCAAATCATGCATTTATTACTTCAAATAAATAGCTCAAAAGGCATGAAACTACAAGCTACACCAAGTCTCAAAAGTGAGCTTCTAAAACATAAGTTTCATGTCAAGTTTTTCAACTTAAAACCCGAGTCCACACTTGCTAAATCTCGCTCCCGAGCTATCAACGTCCTCTCAGACTAGCTCCTGCCCCATCTGTTGCAATGCACACATACAAAACAAAGCAACAGCCGGATAAACTCCGGTGAGAAATCATCTTAGTATAAGCAACATATCAAAAGCGTTAAATAAATCATATCGACTCAATTTAACTCGACTCAACAAATAGAGTAAATAACGCTTCTTTCGATTGATCAAGAATTGATTCATTCAACTTCATTGCCATCAAGATTCGTATCCGATCTTGACATGAATATTCATCTAACGTAGCCATTCTGGGCTAGAAAATAAGGTTAACCGCAACCTTGGCATAGAATCAATTCAATATAGTCTCGTATCATAATCATATCGACTCAAATCAAAGATCCTCTGGCTGGGATGAATCGACAACATCAAAATCAAATCAAAATAATAAATACGTATGTGATTTTGGCGGGATAACTCAAGAATAGTCGTTCTTGAGTTTCAAAGTCCCTGACTCGTGATGTCGTCATTATACCTTCGTATTTCTTCTGTTTTGAACGCTTCAAATCTGAAACATAGCATCAAAACATTCATATCAATCTTCATTCTATTCAATCATTTCAGAATCGAGTCAAAATCATCAACACATCTTCAATCAAATTCATTTCAAACCTCACTTCTTCTTATTCGGTACAACTCGGAGTCGTGAGTCGTTAGCCTTCGAAACTCATCCAAAACTGAGAAATAAAAATGCTATATCATCGATAACATTTCAAACAATGTCTTAACTCAGTCATAGGCTATCAAAACGGTTCAAAAACACAAATCGACGGCGTAGCGATTAAAAATTGGTAACCGACGAAATATCGAATTCGAATCTAACTTATTTTACTTCAATTCAATTCATACGTCCATTCTAAATCATTAATACATAATTCTAATCCTCATAACAGTAGCTAAGTATATCAAATACAAGCTGGACATCATAACAAGTTCATTCCTTAATTCATTTTCAATCCGGCTTCGATATCGAACGGCATACAACTCAAGAACACAAACATAAATTCATAATCTGATCTCTGCCATATTTTGATCTTCAAAACATGCCGAGATAATAAAATACTTACATCAAGTCGAAGTTCTCATCGCAAGGATTCCAGAACATCTTTCGGAATCGAAATCGGACGATCGGATCAAAAGTTACGGTTTTGAAAATCAATAATTCAAAAGAAAAGGAAGACTTCGGCTCCCATGTTCTTCACTTCTGAATTCTGAAGTAATTACACGTATCATGCTGAATAATTAAGTTAAAATCGGATATGTATTGCATATTTGCAATTTGGTCCCTCAAGTCTTCATTAATTGCAATTCAGTCCTCGGCCTTCGTTTTAATTCAATTTCAATCCAAAATAATTTAAGAATATTAGAATTAAAATCTAAACTCTAAATATTCTCAAATTAAATATACTCAGATTAAAATTAAATAAATTCGGATTAATTAAATAATCCCGGCCTTTTGCATTTTAGCCCTTCAACTTCGATATTTGCAAATCAGTCTCTGATCGAGTTGAATCTTCAAAATTAATCTTCTTTAATTTCCAAAACATGGAATTTAATCTTAAATCCCATAATTATTCAAATCGAATATTTATTCTTTTAATTTAAGAATTCTCGGAATTTAATTCTCAAAACCCATAAAATTCTCAAATTAATATTTTCGACTCGGAAATTAAATCTATCATTTTCATAACTTCTCAAATCAATATTAGCCCATAATATGGAATTTAATCTCAAATCCCACAATTAATAATTTAATATTTTTGGGCCGTACAATTTCTCCCTTCTAAAAAATGATTTCGTCCTCGAAATCACATTCAATCGAACTATTCAATCTAATAGACTGAATAATTATCTGAAGTTATCACTTCAATCATATAGCTCCGAACTTCGTATCTCATTTCTTCATCTTTTATCAGATTCTTTCTTCGAATCTGCTTCTAGTCTCTTGTATTCGATATCTATTCAGTTGTACTTTAAATAATTGAAAAGAAATCTTTCAGAGATGTCTTTTTCCCAAATCAAGGATCTGTCGAATAATCGAGTTAACTCAGAATCTTTTCAATATCTAACTCATCTGATTAAAGTACATGGCAAGAATCTAACTGACACTTCCGTATACTAGATACGTGGAACAATCTGATCCTTCATATCAAATTGGAAAGAATAATTCATTCAATAAAATCATCAATTCTGTCCGACATCTCATTCAGTGAAATTCAATTTCAGTGACGACTTGTTTCTTTTTCTATATCATTCTATGCTCTGCATAGAAGATATATCAAGTCTATACTGTCATTCTATTCATCGCTTCAAGATCAGTATTCAACTTCATATTCTGAATCTGTAAATTAACCTCTGCTCTTTCTCAATTCTGAATTAAATGATATTTCAAGAATAACTTTTCCGCTTAACTAATCAGTTTCAGCTTCAAAGTTATATCTATCATTCAATTACTAATTATGTTTCTTCTTCTCTGTTCTCACTTCGTACAGATTCATATTCATCATCTTTGTGTGTTTTAAATCAAATCTGATCTGATATCGACAAATTATGTTTGATCTTATGTCATATACTTTAGTAGTATCATTTTAACACAAAGAAAACGGATTTTCTTTCATCATATCCTTATAGCATTATCTCAAAATCGGCTCAATAGCTGTTACAGGAATTATAAACATCAAGTGGCAACACATCAAGTCAAGTAATACCGAATCAGGTATTAAAGTTCTGAGAATATTCTCAACATCTGGAAAATCAACTCAGATAATCCATCAATCGAAGAATGGTATAATGTAATCACATATAACCAACTCTCAGAACATCAATCAATCAATCAATGCCACATTCTGTAGAATAAATCTAAAGTCTTAATCCTGACAATAGATTTTAATCATTCCTGTACTTTCATCATATCTCTATCTTCTTCACAAATCTGAACAGATAAATGTTATTCACATCTCATACAGTGCATTCTGCAAAAATCTGATTAGTCTATTCGGACTATTCATTAATCATAGAATACTATGCTGTATTCACAGATTTCAAAGTATTCAGAGCTGTTGATAATCGGTACCATATCAAGTGAAGTTCATTCTCGAAATTCGATTCATCTTCTCTGACTATTCTTCCAATTCAAGGATAATAAACTGTACCTTTACCTCAAAAAATACTCAAAGTCTTTGGATCATCTGTATTACAATTTAATAGTAAACCCAATGTTGCAATCTGAAACATTATTTCTTGGCTTACTGTTCATCTTGCAACACATCTAATCACCATTCAGTGATGTGATCATACAGACAGATCATCGTATACAGTAATTTCAATAAATCTGTTCATAACTACCACCTGTTTACCTCATCTATACTGTTTCATCATGGTAGTTTCGCAAAATATTCTTTCAAATCATAATCTCATTTCAATTTCTGGAGTTTCTAAACTATCACTGAACTAATCTAGTCAATGATTTTCAACCTCTTCAGAAACTCTCTATATGTTTAACTTCGAAAACGTACTAATTCTGTTACATCTGTTTGCTTTATCTTCTGATAAAACAATTATTGAAAGAATCTTAAATTCATTGTTGTGTATTTTCTTCAAAATCTGATATTTCTTTTTGGAAATATCAAGCACAATCAGATAATCAATCATAATAGAATTCATTCATTCTGATCTGAGGCTTCAATTCATATCTCAATCTGGCATTCTTTACTGAATTCTCATCGCTTCAGCTTACTTTCTGTGTTTCTTTCATATTCTGAACAGTTCTGGCTTACTTCCAATCAAAAATCATTCTGATTAGTGATATATTCATCTGAATATTCAAACCAGAATACACAGAAATCTGGAATCAATTCATCATATGCCTATTTTATTTCTCATTTCTATCTCCAAATACCGACAATTCATATCATCTAACTCAAAAATCATGGATCATATTCAAATTTTTCTATCAGTTACGAGCAAACAATATTAAAATATGCTGAAATATCATCAAAGGATCACTAATTCTCAAAATCAAAAGAAATAAATCAAGATTGAGAAAATCTCTCAATCAAGGTCATCCAAAAATCAAATCTTCTGGATAACAAACTCTGCAAAGTGAAAACAACTCACTTGCATCGCACAACTCAGAATGAGTGAATCACTCAGGCTCTATGAACAAAACAAGGAGAGCCACTCGAAATCAAACATTTCAAGAATTATAGGTCCAATTGATGTATTCGATTCAGCGTAATCAAAGAAAAAACTCATCTGTAACTGGTTTTCATATCATCATCTATCTTCTAAACCTCAAGATCAATATTCAATTCATAATCTCATCACGTCGGTAATTCATTATTCATCAATTCACCAATTCGTTATAAAATTCCAGTTCACAACTTAAACTAAAGTCAAAATCTTACTGGAATATATATTGCATCTCTATTCATCGGCATATCTATTAATGCTGATTTAGATCTTGAACATAGATCTTGAACATATCTAGTGCATCGAAGATACTGATTTCGGAATATTTCTGTAATCAAACATCATATATCAAACCGAAATCACAGAATCTTAATTCAAGATTCTCTATCATATCATCATATTCATATGCACATTATGTTCTTGCTGATCTAATTTAACCGCTTCTTATCATCAATTATTTTGCTAATCTGTATTCGGTTATTGCATCATCATTTATCATGCAACATAAACAGATATTTCAATATGAACAAAATCATGTTCAGTCTCATTTCATAAATTCAGTAGTTCCATTCTTCAGTTCAATTCATAACTTCTCTTTTCTGATACAGAGGTGATCATATAATAAGCTTTCAGCTATCATGTATCTATTGCACCAATAATAAACATGTAAAAACAAAATAAATCTGTTACCTGCAATTTCATTCTCAGGTGCAATTTCATTCTAATCCTTTGTATACTTCTGGAATTTGTTCTTCATTCGAATCTTTTCTCTGAATCGGATTTGCTTCTAACATATTCTAGCACATCAGCTTGAAATGTCTTTACACTGATTGCTAAGATATCTCCCTTCAAAATGAGTGTACTAATTTCTATCATACTCTGCATTCAGACTCAGATAAATCTATCTCGGTCCGCTAGAGTTAAAGAACTACTTTCATATCATTCACTTCATATCTATATTGGAATAAAAATTGTAGATAAAGTTGTGTGTATCTCACATACTCTTGCATGTCTACAATTGCATTCTCCTAACTTGTCATTCAACTTCAATTCTCTTAGCCTTATCTATATCCTTCATAAAATATTTCAGTCGTCAACATTTATTCAGACATAATTTTTGAATTCAAGCCATAACTAACAATTCAATGTTGAGCTTCTTCATTATCAACATCAACAATTCAAAGAGTTGTAGTAAACTTGAAAATCAAATAAGGCAGTCTTTACTATTCAAAATATTCGACTTCTAATAGGTATATTTTGCTTTCTGATCATTTCTATTTGTTGTGGCAAAGAATCGTAAATAAAATTTTGTTCTAAGTACTTACCAACAAATCAATATACCTTTGTTTTCTCAACATTTCTTCGTCAAAATCTATCAGCTGGTTGTTAGGTTTTGAAGTTGGTAGACAGTCAATCTGATACGATATTCATCTGTATCTTTCAGGTAAGTGAACAACTGATCAAGTTCTTCAGGCCAACTTCTACCTGCACTAACATCTATTCATTCACTGATATTCTGTTCTGTTCAATCAGAGATACTTCTTTCAGCTGAGCAATACTGTTCTGTTCAATCTGACCATACCAATCTGTTTCGTCTGGCCATACTATTCTGTCAGTCTGGGGTGCTTACGTCACCCAAAGAACAATGTTCTCTTCGATTCTGGGTGCTTACATCACCCAGGGAAAATCTTATAACAAAATCAGTAAGAAGTTCAAAACTTACAAATCAGTAAATCAGGCAGTTAAATTTCAAAGATAGATCACGCTCACATGCAAATCATCACATCATCAAATCATCAAATCGCGTAATGCATAATCATGCAATACTATAAATGCATGTGACTCAATCTACCCCGCTCAACTTCTACCTCAGTCCGAGAAACTTATGCTCTGATACCACCTGTTGTGGGGGCCTCGGGTTGCTAATCTCAAATCTTAAGGGGCAATTAATGAATAAGCAGCATTAATCTAATAAGGAAAGAATAAGGATCAATAAATTTTATTTTATTTTATTTTTTTTTCAAAAGGGGGTGGGCTCGGGCGGTCAAAAACTACCGCCCGGGCGCCCCTGATTTTTCCAAAATAGAAGGCTCGTGCTCGGGCTGCTAAAAACTGCAGCTCGGGCGCTTCCTGGGCAGAATTTCACCCTGTTTTTCAGCAGCCATTCTTGATCTTTTCCATCCATTCCAAGCTATCAAATTCAAGTCTAAAACATGTTATAAAATCTAAGAACATGCACATATTCATATATCAAGTTCCTAACATCAAATCATGCATTTATTACATCAAATAAATAGCTCAAAAGGCATGAAACTACAAGCTACACCAAGTCTCAAAAGTGAGCTTCTAAAACATAAGTTTCATGTCAAGTTTTTCAACTTAAAACCCGAGTCCATACTTGCTAAATCTTGCTCCCGAGCTATCAACGTCCTCTCAGACTAGCTCCTGCCCCATCTGTTGCAATGCACACATACAAAACAAAGCAATAGCCGGATAAAATCCGGTGAGAAATCATCTCAGTATAAGCAACATATCAAAAGCGTTAAATAAATCATATCGACTCTATTTAATTCGAATCAACAAATAGAGTAAATAACACTTCTTTCGATCGATCAAGAATTGATTCATTCAATTTCATTGCCATCAAGATTCGTATCCGATCTTGACATGAATATTCATCTAACGTAGCCATTCTGGGCTAGAAAACCGCAACCTTGACATAGAATCAATTCAATATAGTCTCGTATCATAATCATATCAACTCAAATCAAAGATCCACTATCTGGAATGGATCAAAAACATCAAAATCAAATCAAAACAATAAATACGTATGTGATTTTGGCGGGATAACTCAAGAATAGTCGTTCTTGAGTTTCAAAGTCCCTGACTCGTGATGTCGTCATTATACCTTCCTATTTATTCTGTTTTGAACGCTTCAAATCTGAAACATAGCATCAAAACATTCATATCAATCTTCATTCTATTCAATCATTTCAGAATCGAGTCAAAATCATCAACACATCTTCAATCAAATTTATTTCAAACCTCACTTCTTCTTATTCGGTACAACTCGGAGTCGTGAGTCATTAGCCTTCGAAACTCATCCAAAATTGAGAAATAAAAATGATATATCATCGATAACATTTCAAACAATGTCTTAACTCAGACATAGGCTATCAAAACAGTTCAAAAACACAAATCGACGGCGTAGCGATTAAAAATCGGTAACCGACGAAATATCGAATTCGAATCTAACTTATTTAACTTCAATCCAATTCATACGTCCATTCTAAATCATTAATACATCATTCTATTCCTCATAACAGCAGCTAAGTATATCAAATACAAGCTGGACATCATAACAAGTTCATTCCTTAATTCATTTCAATCCGGCTTCGATATCGAACGGCATACAACTCAAGAACACAAACATAAATTCATAATCTGATCTCTGCCATATTTCGATCTTCAAAACATGCCGAGATAATAAAATACTTACATCAAGTCGAAGTTCTCATTGCAAGGATTCCAGAACATCTTTCGGAATCGAAATCGGACGATCGGACCAAAAGTTACGGCGTTTTGAAAATCAATAATTCAAAAGAAAAGGAAAACTTCAGCTCCCCTGTTCTTCGCTTCTGAATTCTGAAGTAATTACACGTATCATGCTGAATAATTAAGTTAAAATCGGATATGTATTGCATATTTTCAATTTAGTCCCTCAAGTCTTCATTAATTGCAATTCAGTCCTCGGCCTTCGTTTTAATTCAATTTCAATCCAAAATAATTTAAGAATATTAAAATTAAAATCGAAACTCTAAATATTCTCAAATTAAATATACTCGGATTAAAATTAAATAAATTCGAATTAATTAAATAATCCCGGCCTTTTGCATTTTAGCCCTTCAACTTCGATATTTGCAAATCAGTCTCTGATCGAGTTGTATCTTCAAAATTAATATTCTTTAATTTCCGAAACATGGAATTTAATATTAAATCCCATAAATATTCAAATCTAATATTTATTCTTTTAATTTAAGAATTCTCGGAATTTAATTCTCAAAACCCATAAAATTCTCAAATTAATATTTTCGGCTCAAAAATTAAATTTATCATTTCCATAACTTCTCAAATCAATATTAGCCCATAATATGAAATTTAATCTCAAATCCTATAATTAATAATTTAATATTTTCGGGCCTTACATCGTCTATGCCAAAGAATGTTGTCATCAACATTCAAGGATACAAGGCTTTTGATATTTTATAAAGATAAATTATTTAAAGAAACCTTGTATACATTTTCACTTCTATATCCTTTGAAATTTATGGATTTGTCAGTCGTGAGTGATATAGTGCAGTGTTGGGGAGTGAATTTGACTTCATAACCTCTATCGCACAATTGACTTATGCTTAGTAGATTATGTTTAAGCCCTTTCACTAGGAGTACATCATCAATCAAGCAAGATTTAGATATACCTATTGAGCCGATTCCTTCAATTACTCCTTTGCTGTTGTCTCCAAAGGTGACAGTTCCCTTCTCCTTTGGTTTGACGGATTGGAGTAGATCTTTGTTCCCAGTCATATGTCTAGAACATCCACTGTCTAGATACCATATGCTAGAAAGAACAGTTTTCCTATTTCCCTGCAAGAATTGATTTTGGTACCCTTTAGTTTTTTTGGGTCCACAGTGTTAAAAAAGAGAGATACAAAATAGACTTCTAAGAGTTTAGTCTCTCATAGCAACATCATCGCCACTTTCTAAGAGTGCTCCCAGTAGTAGGTAGGGCTACGGCCTCTTTAAAAACCTATTTCCTTGTCAGAGCAGCGTTCATCAGAAAGACCAGTCGCAAGTCAAGGCAGTTTAAACCGGTCTATAATGAACTCCCTTAGATCATGATCTCATAATGCCGACTGATGAGTTGTTAAGTACTCTTAGGCCTCCATTTTATATAGCTCTTTTGATCATATTGAAATCTTAAAGATCTACATTTATATCTAGCATGATCAATTTTACAACAATAAGAGCATGTAGGGGGTGATCTCATTTTGGCTTTAGCAATAAGGCTAGTAAAATCTATTGATTTCTTACCGTACCCTATTCCACCCATTTCAAAACTACATTTCTGCATGCTAAGTAGATTATTCAATTTATTACTGCTAACATTGAACTTATTAAAAAAAAAATTTAAGTGAGCTATGTTATCTTTTAATCTTAGGTTTTCATGCTCCTTAGAATCTAATTCATGTTTGAGGTTTTTATTTTCCTTTCTAAGTGATTTAGCCATATCAAACATATGTTTATATGCATGCAATAATTCATCATAGGAAGGTACCTCGTCATCGTCGTCAGAGACGATGTCATCACTCCTAGTCATGAGGCAGATGTTGGCTTCCTCCTCGTCGCTATCTTCATAGGCTCCCATCTCAAATGTCTCATGTTTGAGCTCTAGGAGGTCAATCTTTGTTTCCTTGACCTGGTTGGTTCCCTCGTGGCATATCTCCAATTTATCCCATATTTCTTTAGTGGAGGAGCACATTGATATTTGGTTGTACTCGTTCATATCTAAAGAACAATGCAAAATATTCA
Organism: Henckelia pumila; assembly: GCF_033568475.1. NCBI lineage: Eukaryota > Viridiplantae > Streptophyta > Magnoliopsida > Lamiales > Gesneriaceae > Henckelia > Henckelia pumila. Next base: position 41,775,176 of record NC_133122.1, read on the forward strand.
TAGCTTTAGCATTTTGAGAAATTAATCGCATGTCCTCCTTGGTAAAGTCATCCATTCCCTTAGGAATTTTAATCTCTTCAACCTCTTTCATCGGTTTGTAGTAACCTTTTACCGTAACTTTCCAAAGATCATAATCTACGGATTGAATATATAGAGACATTTGATTTTTTCAATATCCGTAGTTTATGCCGTTGAAAAGAGGAGGACGATTGATTGATTGCCCTTGAGCATAATCGCTCGCTAGATTTGTAATAGAGCCTTTTTGAAATATTTTTCAAAAGTGTGGCTCTGATACCACTTGTTAGAACCTAATGGGGGGGGGGGGGATTTAGGTTCTATTGGCAAATTTAGCAATTTAAAGCGATTATGCAAATACGCAAGCGGAAAATTTAAATCAATCAAAAATAAATGCGGTAAATAAATGCGTAAAAAAAATAAAACGATAAATGATATAAGATATGTTTATGTAAGTTCGACGATAAATCGTCTACGTCTTCCCTTCTTGGTTAAGATCGATTAACCAAGGATTCACTAGCACTTCAACTTCTTGGCCTTGATGGCTCCAAGGATAGCCGTAAAACTTGACACGATCACCGCACCGATACAACTCGATACTCTTGGCCTTAAGGGCTCCAAGGATAGCCTCAACACAAACATTTGGCTTCATACTCAAGTGCTTATAACAATAGCACAACACACTTTGTTTCACACTCAAGCGTTTACAACAATAACACAACCAACTCACAAACTATTTTTACAAACACTCTCAAATATATCACACAAACACTTTGATAGTGAGAAATTGCTTGCAAAGGAGATAAGAGATGAGTTGGGATGTCTCCAAATGATCTTGGATGACCTCTATTTATATTTGGCAAAGATTTGAATCTGATTTGAGTACATGAGGCGTGTGTTGAGAAGTCAAGGAGTGACAAAAAGTGTTCGGCGCCGCTGCCTACTTTTTCCCAGCACTGAGCAGATTTTGTGGAAACTCATATCTCACAATCTAACCGTTGGATTGAGCTTAAATTTAAACCAAAGCTTTATAACATCTAGATCTTTATTCTGAACGGTGGAGATTTGATTTGAACGAATAAATCATGCCCAGTATTTTTCGAAAGTCGCTTCATCATGTTTTCGAACTTGTTATGTGCAACAAAGTTGAAAAATTCATATCTCCCAATCCATCTGTTGGATTGACCTGAAATTTGGACAGAAGCTTTATAACATCATAAGCTTGTATCTGATCGGTGGAGATTGGATTTAGATTTATCAAACATTCCCAGTTATTTTCTGAAGTCGAATCTTCATGGTTTCATTCCTTGCAGAAGTGGGTACTGTGCAGCATATATGAAAAAATTCATATCTCTCATTCTAGCCGTTGGATTGCTCTCAAAAATTTGGACAGTACATGTAACCTTCTTTATCTAGATTATGACCAGTGGAGATCCGATTTGGAGTCATAGAAAATTTCCAGTAATTTTCGGAAGTTGCTGCTCTATACTTTGGCTTCTTCTTGTCTATTTCTTCATATCTCTTAACAATGTTTCATCCATTCAATGAGCAATACAAGACTTTATAAATACATGTATACCTTCAAAATAGCTTCCAAGAATTTAATCATCAATAAATCTAATTTTTAAAATCTGACTTTAAATGGTTAGTAACAATTAACCGAGTTTTGTAATCATCAAAACATAATATTATGAGACTTGTTAATGCATTAAAAACATTAATCTCATCACACGAGATTTGTATGCGTTTAAGGCGTAACATTTGTTGATACTCCGGATTTTGCGAAATCAACGTGTCGAATACAAGTAATTTTTGGCTATATCAGCTTGGCGCCGTCTGTGAAAAATTGTTCACTACGTCATTGAGAGCACATATTACAGTTACTTCAAAAATGTCTCAAGGAAATAATAACAATGGAAACGCACCGCCGAGCATTACTCTCACCCGTGAAGACTTGACTACGCTAATGGAAAACACAGCAGCACTCGCAGCAAAAGATGCAATTGCTCAGTACCTGAAAACCCGTAAGCGCAAAAGCACATAATATCATAAACTTTAAATCAACACATTTCTTGTTAATTAGGATAAATTTCAAATTTATCCAATTATGTTATCATTTGAAATTCATTATATTTTATATTACTAATATGTAAATAAAAAATTTATGTATTTAAAATTTGATCTACTGTTTTGTAAGACCGAACGCTTGACGTGCAACTCAAATCTGTTAAACCTGATGTTGCACGAAACCTTGTTACCCTGAAAGAGAGTTTTTCGCGAGCTTCAGTCAATTAGAGTAAACCACAACTTTAATAAACCAACTGCTTCTCGCGCATCCATTCTTATAAAATTAGGGTCGTCAGCTGCGTCACGAAATGAAGTTAGAGGCGCTGGGGAATGCCCGACGAAAATATCTGACGCTCAAGTAAGCAATCTACCCAATTTTACTGGAGTGGATACGCGAGGAGCATTTGATTTCCTAAAAATGTGTTTACTCTAATTGACTGAAGCACGCGGAAAAACCTCTTCATGATAATAAGTTTCGTGCAACATAAAAAACATACAGCAGCTCAAGCGTAATGGATCGATTGTTCTACCCATATGAACAATTATTGTACCCAACGTATTTAATCGTAAACAATAAAACTATTATCGAAATCCATATACACGAAATCCTTCCGAACGCAACCTAAACCTAAATATTTGTTCTATGGTGCTATAATTATCACATGTGATTTCTCACTTTCAACGCATTGTCCCACATGTAAACACATATATGGTTCATCATTATACGCGATTGCAACACCACCGAGTTTATTCCTACTTTGCGTGAGTCCTCGCACTAGTATTCATAATTAATAATTTATATATTATCATCACTTCAACACAATTTACCTAAAAATTAAGTTTCTCGTGCGAATTTATAAATTCGTAGAACGGATCAATCCAACTTATATTTATAATAAAAAGTCACGTATAAAATAATTTTTTTCACGAGTTAAATTAAATAAAAAACACTATCTCATAAAATTAATGCGTGAGATGGTTTTATGACAATTTTCGTGTTATCTAAAATTATAATCACATAGAAATAGCTAGAATTATTGGTTATATTAGAATTATATTTAATTATTTTGACATGAAAGAAGCAACCAGACCAGCAATGATGGTGGTGGGATCCCCTAGAAGGGCGGATATGACGAACTGAAGGGCCAAAGCAGCCATTTCGCAGCTCTTGCTCACTTTCCCTTTCCCCGGTTTCGGATTCTGCGGCTGTAGCGTAGCTTTTATGTTTGGGATCCTGCTCCCTGCACCGCCGTCGTAAATTTCGTGCCAGCTGTCCATTAACATCTCCTTCACGCATGCCACGTGGAGGTTGTACTTCTTGCAGGAAGACCTGTAACTCCAGCTCCTCCCCTTTCTGCCACACCTGATCACAATTTTTGCTTTTATTACACTTTACCCCCTCAAACTTTCGCTTATTCTCGGCGTGTTCCAAGTCCAAAATTTATATCCAAGTTCGAGAATATAAAAAACAGTATAATATGGAAGATGATAGACGGATATATTATATTATATTATATTATATATAATAAAATTACTGAATAACCCTTTTAATTTTATCTATTATTTTTAATAAAAAACTAATTTTGAAAGTTCATTCAAATATCCAAAAGTAGTTTGGATCATGGATACTACTAGTTTATATAATATAATATATGTTATGCATATGTACAACTCATACAAATTTGTTTTAACAAAAAAACATTGATTTTATTTTTCAAAAAAAAAAGAAAGAAAAGAAAACATTGAATTTAAAGCATTCATCTAATAATGATAATCACAGTAGTTATTAATAAATAAAAACGTGCATGGAGATATGATAAATTATAAGCAAGGAAAATTGATTTGATTTTTTGTCGTTTATGTTTATCTCTTTGAAATTTGATATCTTATGTTGTCAAATTTCAATGTTAATGTGTTATCTTTGTGTTTTTTTAAAATAAATTTTTTTATAGTGATTCTGGCGTGAAGTTAATATATTTAATGTTAAATCCACGTTCTCTGTTAGATATATCGAGAAATTAAATCAACATAAAGTAAAGAATCTTTGTAGTAAGAATATATACATGGAAAAATATGACAGAGATGGGTCTGTCACCGCTGGCCGAAAGCATGAAGTTGTGTACAAATAGAATTATACTCTTGCGTTACAAATTTACAATTTTTCAAAATGGGGCAAACTTTATTCTCATCAATCTTTCATATACTTTATGAAAATATTATGTACCATAGTGATAGAGAATATGAAGAGGCATCTGATACCCCCCAACAAAAAACAAAAAAAAGTTTGTGAACATGAATTTTTCTTTTTTTCCCTAAAAAAATAAATAAATGAATTTATTCCAAATAAACTAATATATTTGAAATCTTAGCTCAATTATGGAACTTAATTTAAGTACTACTTCTATTTACAATCTTAAGATTTCAAGAAACATACCACAGATAATAATATATGACATGGGATTATCAAATTTTAGTCGTCCATATTTTTCAACGACATACTCCGCCAAATAAAAATTTTAAATTAATTAGAGGATACAAAATCTCTCCAAGTGAAATTATTTAACTAAATAACTTTTGTTTGGTCATAATTTTTAAATATAATTTTCTCAATTTTTTACGCTTAACCAAGAGTGCATATTTTCTTTGTGTTTGAAGGTATATTTTACAAATTTGTTTTAAAGAAATGTCATAAATCAAAAAAATTCTTTCACCAAGGTTATTTTTCGAACTATCCAAAATCACCAATCTTTTTAATTCATAAAACACAATTAGACTGCGCTTGGATAGAAGTATCTCAAATCTATAGATTTCAAATGTACTTTTGTTGTTTAGATAATAACACCATAAAAATCAAATCTACTTCTTTTATTTTTATATGGTAATTCATGATAATTATGATGAATTTTAAGTTCATCCAATAAAATGGTGATTTGAAATCCATTTTAATCCATCTAACTATTGTGTAAATAATTATGTTATGAATTTAAGATTTCTATATATTACATTATTAATACTAAAATTATAATCGAAATCCATGAATTTGAAATACTTTCATCCAAGCGCAACCTTATGTAATTTAATTAACAAAATTTCGTATAATATTAAAAACGAAAAAAAAAATATATATATGGCACATGCCTGTTACATGGCGAGCTAACTTTTTTATAGAGAAAGAGTTTGAGTTCCCCATCGTCGAGCAGCATGGGGAGCTTGGCGCAGCATGGATGGAGATCGAAGTCGCACGACTTGCAGTGGTACAAGAACCCCGCCACGTCCTTCTCGCACGCGTTGCAGTAACGCGCCACCGTCCCCGGCGGCCGGCTGAGGAACTGGAACGAGCACTTGGTGTAGAAAGGGTGGGAGATGGCGGCGGTGGGGACGGCGCAGTGGCTGTGGAGATCGTAGTCGCATGCGGCGCACCGGTACCGACTACCGATTCCCACCTCCTTGCAGCCGTCGCATTTGAACGGAGATTCCGTGGGGTCGAATCTCAGGGGGTGATCGGGGTGGCTGAAATGGGTTATTTGGTTGTTTTTCATTTGGGGTACTTGCTGCACTGAAAACAAACTACTCCAAAGGTTCCCCATTTTATGATTATTATACTATATAGTCTTTTTTATGATTGATTTATTAAGAATTAAACATGGTTTTCAAGGTTTTGGATTGGGGAAAGTATATATATTTAAGGTTGTGTGGCTTGGGGTTGAAGGAATCGAGGATTTGTACGTACTTTCATGAAGGTGTATGATTTTAATCACAAATGGGAATTAACTTTAATTTTGCTTTCTATGATTGGTCAAATCAACGAATTTGCTTTCCCGAATCAACTTCATGCAAAAATATGAGAAGACTTGTAGCTTATCTGACGTTCATGTATATTTTATTTGAAAAAAAAAGTTTAGATAAGTGAAGTTCCAAGTTTGATTTTTTGCTCTAAATCATGCAAAAATGGTTATTCGGATTCAATTTGACTCCAATAAACTCTACTGTTTATATTAAATTTTTTGTGATTTGTTTCGCAAGAAAATGAAATTTAATAATTTGTCACGATTAATTCGGCTAAATATATATATTTTCATGAAAAAAAAACCAGTTCAACCAAATTAATAAAGCAACTTATGGATGAACTGTAGTCTGTATGTAGTGGGGTTTACTTTATTATTGTTTTTCATGTCAATGCGTATAAGTAACATCACAATCACCGAGGCCTACAACTACACGGTTCGCATATTATACATGCAAAGAAGACTTCAAGGTGGCATTATGGAATATAATTAAATTCCACACTCAAATCTTTTAGCTTCCGTTCGGATATGTAATCTAAAAGCGTTTTTATTATATAAGTGAAAATTTTAAAAATATGTGTTTGGAAAAGATTTTTTTAAAATTTTTTTAAAAATATTATTTACAAAGTGTTTTCTAAGTATAATTTTTAAAGAACAATTAAGAGGTATTTTTTGATGTTTTTAGAATGGTAGAGTAGACAATGATGAAAATCAAAACAACATTACTTTTGAAATGCTAAAATATTTTTATAAAATAGTTGTCCAAACATATATTTAATTTATTCTTAAAACACTTTTTAAAAATTCTTATAAATTTTTAAAAAAACTTTTTATAAAAATATTTTATAAATACTTGTCCAAACTAAACCTTAAATTTAATTCGTTGCCACATAAACTATTGACATAGATATTATTAAATTTCTAATGGTTAATCAATGTAAATGATCTTGTTGATACGTTATACTTATACGTATTAATTCTAAATTAATTAAACCAATAAAATTGTTCATGCAAACATTAGTTTGGTGATTTATAATCAATACTGCATGGCCGGCTCCAAGGGGAGGCGGCCTAGGCGGTTGCCTAGGGCCTCCCCTCGGCAGGGGCCTTAAAATTTTTTTAATCAATACTGCATGGCCGGCTCCAAGGGGAGGCGGCCTAGGCGGTTGCCTAGGGCCTCCCCTCGGCAGGGGTCTTAAAATTTTTTTAAAAAAATTTTTTAAGTATTTTTTTATATTTAAAATATTATATAAGTCTATTTATTTTGTTTAAAATTCGAAATCGTGGTTAATATTTTGTATTTTTTTCATCATTTTTTTAGTTAAAAAGTATCTTTTTATTTAAACAAAAATATTTTTTCATTAAATTGATCATGTCAGATGAGTTAAGATATTCAAATTGGACTAATGATCTTTTGTTTATTTATTGAATGAGATGAGATTTATTTTTGTCTATTTTTGTATTGCGGTTGATTTTTTTAATTAATTTAATTTTTGATCTCGACATACTAAAATCTTGTAATTTTCTTATTCGACAATGTGATTGATTTTTACTTACTTTCTTAATTTGGAGATTCTTATTTTATTTGTATTATGCATTAATTCATCTCTAACTCATGAAATTTGAGTATTCATCGAGTTCTTTTTTAGTTTTAGTTTTATTTTTTATATTTTGATTCAATTGTTGTTAACATCATTATTTTTAGTTACAAAAATTTGAAATTTTGATCTTTAGACGATGAAGCGATTGTATCGATATTTAATTAAAAATTTTATATAGCTCTCTCCCGTGAATATTTGTTTAAGACCTCTAATATTCTGGAGACAACCCTTATTCAATAGTTCACGTACTTATTAGTTATTTCGTCACGTACTTATTATTTATTTCGCTTCATTTTTTATTTGATGTATACAATAATTATTTAATCATCCTTCACATATATAAACCCTAAATTCCCATTTAGCTAGAATAAATGTAAGAATTTTTCCTCACATATATGCCTCTTCATCGCACTGGTTTTTGGATTTAAATGGATCAAAAGATATATGTGTGTATATATATATTATGACAATGAACCCGTAGTCGTTATTTTTTTTATGTGTATTAGCTCAACTCCTAAATTAACAGTTAACACGGTAGTTTGCATACTACGTCAGTCAAGTAAACTGCACTGGACAAAACATGTGTATATCAAAATGTATTTGTTTCCTTTGTATTGGAATCGATAGCCTTAAATTTTTATCGGGGGATATATAGTACATATATTTCTATAGAAACACTAGAAATTGACTAGATAAAACTCGAATTTTAAAATAAAATTTCACAGGTAATAAAAGAATATGTGATTTATTTATTTATTAATTTAAGTCAGATGCTTTGAGAAAGAGCAGCCCCAATCCTGTGATCCTGTAAATCGCATTTAGCATTGTTAGAAAGGCAACATGAATCTGATTCTGTCTACTTTATATAAATACAATTATATATATATATATATATAGTATTTTTCAGCTGCCCAACAATATTTTTCCAACTCGTTCCCGACCCGGATTTTAGTTGTTTTTTTTATTTTATTTTTCTCATAACTAAAATACGGTACCAGATTTTAGTGATCGGAGATAAGTTGGACATCATTGGTTGGGCAGCTGAAAATTTATATATATATATATAAAGTATTCTCTTATTAAAGTTCTATTCAATTTTTTCCCCCTTTAAAAGAATGTTATGTAATTAATTCTAATTTCAGATATTAGAGGTAGGAGTCAAAGATCGACACATGGACCATGGTTATATTTTATGCGGGTCATTAATATTAATATTTTATGATTTAATTGTGTTAAATACATCTTATCACATTTAATATTGAGTCTCTTATGTTTCGTGACATTTCATCACGAATTGGATATTTTGCATAAATTAAAATTAGTGTCATTAAAATTATGTTTAAATTTTTATATTTTGTCACAATTTTTTTGTTTATTTATTTTTATTGAATTAAGTGTGGCAATGTGATGAACCTCATTATTTGTGATTACCGAGATGGGCCTAAACCCTAAAGCAATATACAATGTGGTGTAGGTGGGCCGATAACGTTAGCATTACGGGATAACCACACAAGCGATAATTAAAAAAAAACCATATATCTTACGTACTATTACTTTTAAATCCCTGTGATTTTATTTTACTTTTTAAAATAAACGAAACGACTAAAAGAAAATTAAGTGTTTAAAATTATTTTGTTATCTAATTACTTAATTGCTTTTCTAGGGGAAGAATAAATGAATTATATTGAAAACATAATGAAACATTGGCAAGTAGAACTGAAGAATTAGATTTGGTGCCATTTATAATCGAACAATCACTTTTTAAAATTAATATATAATTAATGATGGATGATTGGCATGGCCTCTTAATTTGGTTATCAACCCTTTTGTACTCATTAATAAGCTTTATCACCTGTCTACCTATATAGTTAAGAGATAGATGATTGAAGATTAATCAATTAATTAATTTCTCCATCGTTATATATAGAACTATATATTTAATTAATCCACTTAGCTACAAAGTAACGAGGAAAATTAAAATAAAGACAACCTAGTTCCCAATGTTATACAAAACACCCGTATATTTATATGGATTGATTGATTAATTAATTAAATTCTGATTGGGCAAGGAACTAAATATATCCGCTCCATGCATTTTTTTTACCAACATTAATCATAGTCATAAATTTATAACTCTTTGGCCCTATACTAATTTAAAATATACGTTTGCCTCGTGATTAATTAATGTGGCTACGCCATTTTAAGTTTAAAGAATTGAACCAATATTCATCTATACTCCATCGTTTCGATTACACCGATCAGTATTTATTTTTGTCTCGAATTTATATGTTCTTACTATATGAAATACTCTATCCGTCCTACTTATATAATCATACTATCTTTTCAACAATGATTAAGAAAAATTATTGAAAAACAAATTTTATACAAGCTTTATATTTTATCCTTGTTTAATATATTCAAAAACTAATTGCACAATTTTCAATATTTACTTAATATGAGTATATTAGTAAAATAGTATAAAAAATATTACTAAATATGATATATGCTTATATATTTGAGACAAACAAAAAAAACAATGTGACCTATATAATTGTGACGGAATGTGATGTATATAACCGAGACGGATAGACTATTAGAGTATTACTCCCTCCGTCACAATTACTTCATCTGTCTCGATAATATACATCACATTTTTTTGTTCCAAATATATAAGCTTACACTATATTTAGTAATATTTTTTTATAATCTTTTACTAATATATCTCTATTAACAACATCTTGAAAAATGTGCAACAATTTTCTTAATACATAAAATAGAGATAAAATTAGAAGTTTTTTATATAATTTAATTTTTCAATAATTTATCTTAATTCGTGTGAAAAAAATAAGATTATATAATCGGAGAGAATATTTTTATATTTTTTTAAGAATATATTCATATTAACTGTGTCTTGAAAACTGTGTAACTAATTTTTTTTTGTGACGTGGGAACCCGCAGCCGCTACCATTAGGTTCTCTCTGGGTAAACCCCTGGATTAACGCAATAGCCTGCAAACTACGCTAGTCAGGTAAATCACACTGACCAAGAAAGTGTTGGCAGGGGAATCGAACTCCTGACCTTTGGCCAAGAGTTCACCTTCTCCACCAACTTGAATACCCCCATTAGGTCCTGTGTAACTATTTTTTGAATGCACTAAATAGAGATAAAATAGGAAGTTTGTACATAATTTATTTTTCAATGATTTTTATTAATTTATGTGAAAAAATAGGACGAACGGAAAAAACGAATAGGAATACCTTATATGAGAAAACTTTGTAAAAGATGGTCATTTTTCTCAAAAGTCAAAACTTCAAAGATAATATTGTAGCCATTGTAAAAAAAAAAATGTCATTCATGCCTAAATTATATTATATTCTAAGTATTATGCTTTTAATAAAATCTAGCTAAAAGGATCAAACAATATTAAAAAAAAAAAACCCGAAGTATGTAACACATTGCAACATGATATTTACATGAACAAAAATGGGTCAAAAAACCTATTTTCGAACAAAAACATAACAAAACAACATTATTATTACCATTGAATTGAATATATATATGTACAAGCTCACCAAATAATTATTATCAATTCAACTACCAACATAAATGAGAGCATTGGATTACAGGCACCTCTTAATAAATGCCTCTCGCTTTGAATTGGACGTACTCTTTCAATTTATTGCATTGCACTCCCCAACCATACCAGCTTCCGATTAACTCTCCATTTTCGTTACTTTGTGTACTGTGAATTTCTCCCAGGAGTATTTGTTGAACTTGAAAAACCCCAAGTTTTTGTTTCCATTTTGTGGCTTAATTGGATTTGGAGAATGGGGGGTGGCGGTTATACTGTGAAAGTGGAGGAAGCAAAGGCTGCTGCGAACGGGAAGCCTTCTGCGGGAGCAGTGTATAGGTGCATTTACGCCAAAGATGGGTTGATGGAGATACCTCTGGATCTTCTTTCTCCTTGGGATTTTTTCAGGTGAGACTCTGCGTTTTTTGCTCATGTCGTGTGTGTTACTCTGTTTTCTGGCAATTATTTCGATGATTTTTTTTTTTGGGTTTCGTATCAAAGATTTCAAAATTCAAGTGCATTGAGAAAAGATTCGTTGCCCGTTTCTGATTTCACGATTCTCAGTTGATTTTAATAATAAATATAAAAATATATATATATATAAAAGAGAGATTTTTTTAAAAAAAATCATATTGGAATTGGCCCATGCAGGTCTCGAACCTGCGACCTTCGCGTTATTAGCACGACGCTCTAACCAACTGAGCTAATGGGCCTTCGTGCTATGGGTTCTTGTTAAATTATATTTGATCCTATTTTTTGAGATTTGTTGTTTGCATTTGCCATTTGATCGAGAATTCGAGATTCAAATTATCCGATGCCCGATTCTCAGAGTTGATCGGGGATGGGTCCGTCGAATTTGCCGTGTAATTCTGAGTTTTTGGGTGCAGGAAGTCACTGGAAAGAAATGCTGGAAATCAGATGTTGGGACGCCGCCCAAAAATCGATGGAAAGGTAACACAGTACACTTGGGTTTTATTTTTAGGGAATTTGTTTTATTTAGTTTATGATTGGTAAAATTGGTCCCGAAGTAAGTTAATTGAATGCATTTTTCTCTCAGAACATATTGTTGGTGATGTGTAATTTATGTCAAAATGATTTCATAAATTTATGTAGTTATTTTGGTATTTATTGATGATATCTAGTGTCTTTTAGAAGTGAAAATGTGAATGAGATTTTTTTTTGGGAGCAAAAAATATAGTTTTTAAGGCATTTTGATGTGAATTTTTGAAGGGGGATTTGATTCTAGCTTTATTTGACAAATTTGAATGTTACTGGCAGGCTGGTGCATACAGTTGGCTGACATACCAAGAAGTCTACGATACAGCCCTCAAGATTGGCTCTGCCATTCGTTCTCGTGGCCTCAATCCAGTCCGTGTTTATACAAATTTTTTAATCTTGAAATAGAAACTGAACTTTGAAAGGAGATTGGCGTGTTTGCATGATAATGCGTTTTTAATGCTATAACACCCTTGGAAAATCAACAAGCTAAAACATGTTTTCAGCTAGGAATTTAACAACATGAGCAAGGGGCTGTAGATTGATATCTTTTATCTAGAATTTGAGCTCTAAATTTGAGAAGTATATGTTTTTAGCTCATTGATTTTCGCAGTGTGTTATCAAATTTAAAATATTATTGTTGTGGTTTTTGAAGTTGATTTTATTTTATTTTTGTGTGTTCCTAATGGAGACTGTTTATCATATTAGGGAGACCATTGTGGCATATATGGAGCAAATTGCCCTGAATGGATCGTGTCAATGGAGGTAAGTTCATTCTAAAGATCGCTTTATTTGAACGTCATTCGAGTTACAATGTTAATTAGTCTGTTTGATCTCTTTACAGGCTTGCATTAGCCATGCCATTACCTATGTTCCACTCTATGATTCTCTTGGTATGTATGGGCTTCTATTTTTTTCTTGATTTTATAGGCACTCATTAGTTATCAACTTCCTGTATGCAGCGGTGTAAATCTCTCATAATCAAGGAGAAGCAATGGTTCAAATATATGATAAAACACACCACCTCGAATTTGTACTAAAAAAAGTGGGGGGAAAAAAACTTGGTTTGGTCTTCTCTTTATTGCACTTTTTGATTGGGCGTAAATTCAATGCAGGCGCAAATGCGGTTGAGTACATTATCAATCATGCAGAGGTTTCCATAGCATTTGTTCATGAAACAAAGCTACCCGCGGTATGTTCTCTTGGTTCAAGAGCTTGGTTTTAAAATAAGATGTAAAGGCTTATTTAGTTAGTTAACATCTTATGAACTTATAAGACGTTTAAGATGGGATTGTCCTACACTCTCAACGGTTGTCTCTGTTTGCAGATACTAGCATGTCTCTCCAACTGTGTCTCACATCTAAAAAGTAAGATGAATTGTTTAATCTGAGGTTATTAGCCAAATCAATTTTTATATATTGAAGATTTGCTAATTTAGGTATGCTATTCTTTGTTAAGCTATTGTCAGCTTTGGAAAGATTTCTGAGGAGCAAAAGGAATCAGCTAAGGAGCTTGGTGTAGATTGCTTCTCTTGGGGAGAATTCTCTCTTTTGGTTAGAAAAAAGTCATCACGTGCATATTGGGCCTACTATTTTAGTTTGCTTTATAAAGTTTTGGTGATATTGGTTTATCTTTGCCTTGAACAACATAATTCTTTCCCAAAGTCACATTTTCAACCCAATTTCGCATTTGCCAATACAACCATTATCTGCCAAGTTTAAAACATTTCCCAGAAATACTGGAAACTTACCAGATACACTCTCATTTGTCTGTTTTGGCAGGGAAATTTGGATGATGATCTTCCTCCTAAATCAAGGACTGACGTATGCACTATAATGTATACGAGTGGAACAACGGGAGAACCTAAAGGTGTCATCATAAATAATGGTGCTTTCATGGCAGAAGTATTGTCTATGGATCACCTTCTTAGAGAAACAGATAAAGTGGTAAAAATTTGGCAGATTTTTGCTTTGTTAGGTTTGCAATATGATGAAGACAGAAGAATTTTAAGTGATTTCATTTCACGTCTTTCTTCAGGGTACAGAAGAGGATGTGTATTTCTCTTTTCTTCCTCTTGCCCATATATTCGATCAAATTATTGAAACCTACTGTATTTATCGAGGTTCTTCAATTGGGTTTTGGCAGGCGGTGAGATAAATATTTAACGATTTTCATTTTTGCGATAATGATTTTGGTAATATAATGCATTCTAGTGCCGAAAATTGTGAAGCAATGTTTTCTTACACCGAAAACGATTTACATCAAACTTACAGGATATCAGGTACATGATTGAAGATCTTCTCATGTTAAAGCCAACTTTATTTTGTGGAGTTCCTAGAGTATTTGACCGGATATACACTGGTATACAATTGTTTATCGATATAATTGGATTTAAGCCTCTGTTGTGCCTGTCATCAATTACTCAACATTTGAAACAGATTGGTGCCTTGAGTTATAGACAGATTTTGCTATTTGTTGCACATTTATTTGCACACTACAGGGAGGTTTGATATTACTTTCGGGTTTTTCCGGCAAATGTTTTTTGAGAAATGTATTTTTTTTGAATGGATTGCAGAGTAAGATGAATGTTTGGTTTTATTCACCAGACGACACACGCTTTATTCACCTGTCATCAATTGCTCAACATGCCATGTAGAAATAAAATATTCAGGGTAGTTTGATATTTAAATATTTTGTGGGATACTTACAGTTGGAAGATATTTTTTATTGGGTTAGAATATGAATTTAGTTGTTATTGGAAAGAAGTGAAAAGTTTAACAGGAGTCATGATAATCTAAGAAAATACAGAATATGATGGAAATGTATTTTGAGAAATGAACGTTTTCCCAAATGAATCCTAACGAAGTTATATATTGTAGAATAGTGGCATTTCTGTGAAATTAATTTATTTACTATTGTGTTCGTAGGCATCATGGAAAAAATTGCGGCTGGTGGTTTATTGAAAAAGTCGCTATTCCAGTTCGCATACAATTAGTATGTTCCATTTTCGAAGCATATTCAAGCTTAATTCTCTTTAGACCCTCGTACCAACTAATAAAGTATTTTTGAACAGTAAATTGGGTAATATGGAGAAAGGACTTAAGCAAGAAGAAGCATCTCCATTCTTCGACAAACTCGTCTTTGATAAGGTTGGTGACCTACCATCTTTTCCTACATTATGATCTCTACCATGTTGGTGGAGCAGATGGAGCAGACTATGGCAGTGGACTCCCTCCTGTTTCTATATAAATTTATATACTTTTATTTTCGAGCTTTAGAAGTTTAAATTCACCCCCTAACTGACAATCCTGCCTCCACCGCTGCTATATATAGTTTGCATGATTGTACATTTATTACTTTGCATTTCAGATTAAACAAGCATTTGGGGGACGTGTCCGTCTTATATTGTCTGGAGCTGCACCTTTACCTAAGCACATCGAGGAGTTTCTAAGAGTGACAAGTTGTTGTGTGTTATCGCAAGGATACGGTAATGCGAAAAAAATTAACAAATGAAGGATCATGCGAGTTTTTATTTCGTATTTTTTGCTGGGGAGAGCCAACTCCCCTGGCTGTAGCTTTTGGTGCAATGACTTGTTTTCTTGTTTGAACTAGAAAAGGTTCTAATTCCTGTAGTTTTCCTTCATATCATTCTTGTTTTAACTGATATATTGGGTTCACTTCAAATTCACTTCAGGGCTAACAGAAAGTTGTGGTGGATGTTGCACTTCCATAGCTAACGTGTTTTCAATGATGGGAACTGTGGGTGTCCCAATGAGTACCATCGAAGTCAGGCTTGAATCAGTACCTGAGATGGGATACGATGCATGTTCTGTTCTTCCAAGAGGTGAAATTTGTCTACGGGGAACAACGTTGTTCTCTGGGTACTATAAACGCGAGGATCTCACAAATGAAGTACTTGTGGACGGATGGTTCCATACTGGTAAAATTAGATAACCATAAATCATCTTTCTTCTTGTAGAGAGAATGGAACTCGGGTATCTTCATCAGGTAATGAAGTGTGGATTTTAAATATTGCAGGTGATATTGGAGAGTGGCAGCCTAATGGGGAGATGAAAATCATTGATAGGAAGAAGAATATTTTCAAGCTGTCTCAAGGGGAATATGTTGCCGTGGAAAACATTGAAAGTGTCTACTCACGATGCCCTCTTGTAACATCAGTAAGTCATAGGAAATTCAAGAAACAGTTTCTTTGTGTGCGCTATATTGTGTAATCATCTACCACAGGTGGTGTAAATGGCTTTAACTGTTCTTTAGATCTGGGTATATGGGAACAGTTTTGAGTCATTTCTGGTGGCTGTGGTTGTACCGGAGCGAAAGCCACTTGAAGAATGGGCAGAAAAGAATGAAGAAAAAGGGGATTTCAAGTCTTTGTGTGGCAATTCAAACGCCAGGAAATACATTTTAGATGAGCTCAACAGCACTGCCAAACAACACAAGGTATGCTACACGAGTTCCATGTAGTATTCGGTTCTTCATCTAACCTTCAAATTGTTTTTTTCAGCTGCGTGGTTTCGAAATGTTAAGAGCAATTCATCTGGAGCCTGTTCCTTTTGACATTGACCGTGATCTCGTGACTCCAACTTTTAAGCTTAAAAGGCCACAATTGCTCAAATATTACAAGGTATTCAAAGTTTGATTCATCTAATGTTTTCGTGCCTGCCTTGGATATTTGCACTTAGGACCAGTGACATAGAACACAGCTGTTTTTTCATCATATACTATGACTTTAGTTGTTGGTATGTGGTTTCTGCGTGGATCTAGATCATGAAATTTTATGAACTCACGAAGTTAACTAGAAATAAATGACCCCAGAGCTTGAGAGTAAAGCACCCCATACTCGACTCACTTGAACGGGTAGTTGCTACAATGTTTCTCCCAATATCTCATTGTTTTATTTCTGTCTCGTTTTTTTTTACCATAATCGAATAGAAGGTGAGTGCTAAGTGATTTTAAAACTCGGATCGCTCTTGGCTGAGGCTTACATTTAGGCCTGGGCGTGGCAAAGACGTTCTAATACATACATGTATTTGCAGGATTACATCGACCAAATGTACAGTGGCGTGAAAGGACAAAATGGTATAGCACCTAGTTGATTCCGCAATAGTCAAATGTCGGGGATTAGCATGCTAGTTCTTTGTTTCATATTGTTAATAACTATCTATATATATATACAATGAAAAAGGTTGCAATAACTTTCAACTAAGTAAAATTAAGAGAACAACTGCAGAAACATGCATTTTATTTGTTTGTCTCTGAATTTTCTTTCACTCAAATAAAAATACGAATTATGTAATGTATGACGTGGTTCTCTGAATAATTTGTATTATTTAAATACATAGGGAACCAATTATTTTGTTAATCGTGATATGAAAAGTACTATTTACAAATTAAATTTATTACGAATATTCAAATTAAATATGCCCTTTAATTTGAAATTCCCATCACTTTATTGGCTTTTTGATGAATACAATAAACAAGAAAGTATAAAATTACACATTTAACCTTGAAAATTTACGCAAATGTTTGTCCAATATTTGTGGAAATATTCTTAGTTTTTGGAAACACAAATTAATATATATTTATTTTTTAATAAATATTTTTTCTTAAATGTATGCCTTCAATTCACTTTTGCATCTCAAGAAACTCCATTAATATTCCAATTCAAAGTTATTAGTTTAATGCTTCGTTCCCTTCTCAAGAAACTCCAATGCATCTGCCATCCATACAACAACTTGCTCCCAACTCAACAATAATTAAAAGAAATCAATCAAAGTTGAATACTTGGCCATCAAGAAGTTGACTTCCACTTCACACCTCCTATTAATTCAGCAGGGATCGAAAATTATCAAGCTCTGTACACAAATCTCTAGCTTGTTGACCCGCCGCCATGTCACGGTGGTTATCCGCCGGAGCTCCATTTTCCAGCCGGCGGGTTGTCATCTGCGGTGTTGTTGGCTGCTTTCTTTTCTTCCAGTTGAAATCTTTCGTCCAAAAAGTTAACATACAAGTTGAGAAACTCAAACTTGCTGGCATTCTTTCCATCCACCCTTTATATCTCCATGACATTGGTCTAGTTGAGCAAATGACACTTCTCCCACCATATGGACTCAAATCTTCTGAGAAAACCAATTTCAACGACGAATTTCTCGATCCCTCGTCCCGTACTCGGTCCATCTTCTTCCCAAGTCCTGAATATTTTGGTCTTGTGGATCCAAGAAACAATGCAGATAATGCAACAAGATTGTATTACTTACCAGATCGTGTGTGGCTTGACACGGATGGAAATCCAATCCAGGCGCATGGAGGAGGCATTTTGTTTGATAAGAAATCGAAAACTTATTATTGGTATGGTGAGAGCAAGAATGGATCCACTTATGTTTCCCCTGAAACGGGCACGCCCCGTGTCGATTTTATCGGCATCTGCTGCTATTCTTCGAAAGATTTGTGGAGTTGGAAGAATGAAGGAGTCGTGTTACCTGCAGAGGAAAGGAATGAGGCTCATGATCTGTACAAGATGAATGTGGTCGAAAGGCCTAGAGTGATATACAATGAGAGGAGTGGAAAATATGTCATGTGGATCCATGTCGATGATGTCGCCTACACGAAAGCCTCCGTCGGGGTGGCCGTCAGCGATTCCCCCGCCGGCCCGTTTGAGTATCTTTCCAGCCGGAGACCGAATGGATTCGACAGCAGGGATATGACGGTTTTCCAGGACGACGATGGGATAGGCGCCTATCTGATATACTCTGCTTTGGAGAACAGGGAAATTCACATTACTAGCTTGAATGAAGATTATCTTGATGTAACGTCTGATATGGCTAAGGTACTCGTGGGTCAGCACCGGGCAGCGCCTGTTTTGTTCAAGAATCAGGGGATTTACTACATGATCACGTCGGGGTGCAGCGGTTTGGCGCCCAACGAGGCATTGGTGCATGAGGCAGAGACCATTTCCGGGCCTTGGGAGACTATAGGGAACCCTTGTGTGGGTGCAAACAAAGTTTTTAGAGCTGCTACATTCTTTTCTCAGGGTACATTCGTGATCCCAATGCCTCCGGGATCGCCTCTTGGATCGTTTGTTTTCATGGCGGATAGATGGAATACAGCTGATTTAAGGGACTCGAGGTACCTGTGGCTGCCTTTAACCGTCTCACCAATGGAACGACGGTATCCTGGGCTGCCACTGTGGTCACGGGTGTCCATCATTTGGACCGCGAAGTGGAAGATTCCGTTTACGGATGATACCATAAGAGATGAATTTTGAACCTTAGTTTCATCAAATTTGAAGAAGAGGACAACTAAAAACTAGCTAGAATGGTGTGATTTGTGTGACTTACATTACACTAAATTGTAAGAGATGCTCCAATGTTATGTTGATTTCTTGTATCATGTATGATTATGCGTTGTTCTTTATGCAAAGATGTTTTTTTTTCCTTCGAACCAAAAAAAAACTTAGTGGGTTTATCTTTCCACTGTTGGTGTTTATGCATAAGGTGGATCTATGCTACATCGAGAGAAATACCGTCTTGTTTTTTGCTTTTGTAGTGATTACTTTTTGTTCACTTTTTTGTTTTACACTGAAATGTCCGCGCAAGCATCTTATACAAATTCACGAACAAACCAGTGTAACATAGATCCTCTCCTATATAATCTATATTATCACAATAAGAAACACGCTTTTGATACATTTTCCACGAGAAAGTGAATCAGTCAAATAATCGCATTCCTTGCATCCAACGCCAACATAACTTCCATAACTGTCTTGGAGGCAAGATCCATTTCTTCCGTATAATATAATTTCTTTCATCGGAAAACGACACCAAATCTCTTTTTGTTTCCTTCACCTTGAATTCCAAGATATTATATTTATTTGCATTTCAAAAATAATACTTCGGGCCGGCCGTTTCTTTCGTTTAGCAAATCGCGTAATTATCATTAATTGATACATTGAACGAAAAATATTCGAGAAAGCGAAAGGGGAAAGAACAAGAATTTCCGCGCAGAGTCTGGTGAGTTATTTTGATTCTTCTTGGTATTCATTGAAGGTGGCTTGGATTTTTGTATCTTGATGATGTATTATGTGTTTATCATGAAGAGCTGTGGATTTGATTGTATCAAGAAATTTGAAACCCGGGTCGGAATCAAAACTATAATTTGTTTATTAATCAAAGGATTCCTTTTTTGTTCATTGTAATGATTCTTGAGAGTATATGGAATACAGAATTGATCATACGCTTTGTTTTACAAGCATATAACTTAAAATTTGAACCCTTTTTATGAGATAAAAGAATTTTGTTGTTGCTGCTTCTGAACTAGAATTGTGTAAAATAGGGGGCTAGAGGCGTGTGTTTGATGATTTAGGCAGCCATGGTGAAGGAAATTGTACTTTTGATGATGATCATACCGATCCGGGCCGCATTTGCTGGAGACAACAATCCTGTATATGATCCTTGTTCGGATGCCAAAGTTGCGAGATCGGATGGCTTTTCGTTTGGCGTCGTGTTTTCTTCCAAGGACTCTTTTTTCTTCAACCACACGCAGTTTTCGCCGTGTGACAGCCGTCTCTCCCTCCCTGGTTCGGCTCAACTTGCAGTGTTTAGGCCAAAGGTTGACGAGATTTCGCTGCTTACAGTCGATAGCAATAGGTCCTTTAGCCCGGTATGAGTATACTTCCATCTCTAATCTTTAGATGAACTAATTTGGTTTCGAGTTCAGCATTGAATGTTACTTTTTAACTCTGTTGTTTTCTAATGTTTACAAGATTGTGTACAGAGCATGTCCGGAGGATACATGGTAGCGTTTGGGGGACGACGATTCGCAGCAAGATCATTCCCAGTACTTGTTGCAGATAACAGTCACACTATAACCAGCTTCACTCTGGTAAGAGTTCATGCATGTTCATCCACCAAATCAAGGTTTCTCTTTGCAGCATTTCCCAATATATTTGGATGGGGGTGGATTTTAATAGTGGATATAGTGTGGTGGTGATCGCCCCCGCGAACACGAATCTGAATTCGAGCATTTACTTAGTTAGTGTTTGCAATCTCTAAAAATAATTGATTTTGAAGATTTTCTTAGCTTATTTTAGAGGTTGCAAACACTATCTTAATGTAGCTCTGATACCAAATCTTCAAAAAGCCAGTCGAGCTCGGATTTGAATTTTAAAGATATGCCAACTCTGTTTCATCGCACTCTTTATGTCTCTCGACTCTTTGATATCACGAAAACTCCTATGATATTGTGTTATAAGTTAAATTTATAAGATGGATCTCATATTCGACACAATTGATTAAAAGTATTATTTTTTATGGCAAACATGTGATATTAGGCACGTGCTTTTCGACTGTTGGAGTTCGTTTCAAACACTATCGATCGATGGCATATCGACCCTTTTCTTCACATTTCTCCAACTTACTCGGCACTTTTTCCCCACAGGTTCTTGAGTTCCAGAAAGGCACACTCCAAAACCTGTTCTGGAAAAAGTTCGGGTGCGGTTCTTGCACCGGAGACTTGTTGGTTTGCCTTAACAACACGGATTGTGCGATACCGAACTCCAAATGTAAAAACAATGGAGGGACTATCGGCTGTGACATCGGCATACAGTTGGCTTTCTCCGGCACCGACAAAAACGACGAGGTCCTGAATTCGTGGTACGAGGTTGCTAATCTCCGGCAGTACTCACTCTATGGCCTCTACTCTGATCTTCGGGATTCTATTACATCTCAGTTCACAAATCTCTTCTGAGAGTTTAAGGTTTGTTGTTCATTTAGTCATACGTATCGCACTGACTTAGGAGAGACATGATTGTACTTGTACATGAAACTATCCGTGTAAACTTGGAGAAAGTTCATACATTGTTGTTTGTTGGAATTCATTGATAAATATTTGTTATAATCTCATGCACAAATTGTATATATGTGAAATTTTTTTAGTGATTTTTTTTTTCTAGTTTTTACATAGTATTTTGTGAGATTTTTCATAACTAGTTCGAATGATAATTGAGTATAATCAATTTATTTCTTTCAAAAAAATTCTATATTATCTGTGTTATGAAAAGAGAGCAAGAAAAACTACCTTGATAATATGACCACTCTAAAATTGTAAAATTAAGTTTATTTACAAATATTTGTGTCATAACTTATCCAAAGAAAATCGAAATATAGTTTTCTTATTAATTAATTTAATCTTTTTAGATCACTCTCTCTAAACGTTTGCAATTTTTTTAAAAAATATTTTATAAATAATCTTGTAGACAACTATCTCTGGAAATTTGCAATTTTTTTTAAAGAACATTTTATAGTTAATCTTTTTAGAAAACTATCTCTACAAATTTACGATTTTTTTAAATAAAATAAAATAAGCGGAGAGCCCACATGGAACAATACTAAAAATACAAAAATAATAAAAATAAAAATAAAAATTATAATAATAATTTTATCAAAATTCAAATTTCATTAAAAAAATTATCATATATAAATATACATGAGCACGCATCGCGAGTAGTATCCCTAATATATAATTTGCATATCAATATATCATAGGTTGAGGCTGTGTTTACTTGCCTTGATAAATGAAGGATAACATAGATAACCAAGTAATCCTATGTTTACTTGCAAAATTGAAAAATGGTATAAATTTTTAGGCCCGTTAATGAAATGATTGAGAGATGATTTTTAGTCCTAAATTTTTAATGAGATTATAAATATTATGGAGTGAGAAATGAAAAAAATCAATTATGTTCTTCTTTTTTATCTTCCACATTCTTTTCTTTTTTGCCGAACATATGATTATTATGATAGCTAATGGGTGAAATTGTAATATGTTCTTAATTATAATTTCAATCCCAAAATTAATCCATCCTACTATACATATTATTATTTATCCATAACCACTCTCTATCATATCAAATTATATTAATAATCATACTTTAATCTATCATTGCTCAATCTCATCATTCAGAGTAAACGTAGCCTGAGAGTGATATGTCCATTTTGTGATGTATCACAACATCATGTATGCGGATACATGTTTTGGTTAAATAAATCATACACTTTTAAAATAGTACACAAATAATGCATCTAATTATTCATATCTCTATATTTAAATATAATTAATAATGCATCTAATTATGCGGATACATGTTTTTTTCTAGTATTTACATAGTATTTTGTGAGATTTTTCATAACTAGTTCGAATGATAATTGAGTATAATCAATTTATTTCGTTCAAAAAAATTCTATATTATCTGTGTTATGAAAAGAGAGCAAGAAAAACTACCTTGATAATATGACCACTCTAAAATTGTAAAATTAAGTTTATTTACAAATATTTGTGTCATAACTTATCCAAAGAAAATCGAAAATTCTATATTATCTCTAAACGTTTGCAATTTT
The DNA here is from genome assembly GCF_033568475.1 of Henckelia pumila. Lineage (NCBI taxonomy): Eukaryota > Viridiplantae > Streptophyta > Magnoliopsida > Lamiales > Gesneriaceae > Henckelia > Henckelia pumila. The sequence continues at coordinate 41,798,622 of NC_133122.1, forward strand.
TTAAAAAATATTTTATAAATAATCTTTTTAGACAACTATCTCTGGAAATTTGCAAATTTTTTTAAAGAACATTTTATGATTAATATTTTTAGATAACTATCTCTACAAATTTACGATTTTTTTAAATAAAATAATAGCGGAGAGCCCACAGAAACAATACTAAAAATACAATAATAATAATAATAATAATAATAATAATAATAATAATAATAATAATAATAATAATAATAATAATTTTATCAAAATTCAAATTTCATTAAAAAAAATTATCATATATAAATATACATGAGCACGTATCGCGCGTAATATCCCTTAGTATTGCATATCAATATATCATAGGTGATAGGTTGAGAGTGCTATGTCCATTTTGTGATTGTATCACAACATCATGTACGCGGATACATGTTTTGGTTAACTAGATCATGCACTTTTAAAATAGTATACAAATCATGTATCTAATTATTTATATCTCGGATTCAAAAAAAAATTATTCATATCTCTATATTTAAATATAATTAATATTATACTATTTATGTGAAAATCATTAATCATTTTTTCAAAAAAATAAAACATAATATGTAGTAACCCAAAACTCATTTTAAGATAATAATATGTTAAACATGATTAAGGGTTGGTAATTAACCAAATTCGGGATTTAATCGGACTTCAGAAGCAAGAAACGAAATTTCATTGTCTGAGCCAGTTCGGACGATCCGAAGAGGACTTCGGACGGCCCGAACTCCCTTGTGCCAAGCAAACAGGATTACTCAGCATGGTGTTTTGACAAGTGTCGGATTTAGGTCACTTCGAACGGCCCGAAGAGACGTTCGGACGGTCCAAACTCGACGTGTCTCGCATGCAGACAGTGAGTTGGAACGGACGATCCGAACTCAGCTTCGGAGGATCCGAACTCATCCGAAAATTTTCTTATAAATAGGCCTCGTTCGATTTCATTTTGAAATACGAATTCCCGAGTTTCTTTCTTCAGTTATATAGTATGAGATATACACTTGAGGGCCCTATCGGTTATAATAGAGGTTCTGGAATAACCAAGGTGTGGTTATAGTCATCCGGGACTAGCAACTCCAAAGGGCTAACTACGGACGAAGGTATGGTCCGGGAATCTATTTAAGTTTTGGGAGTACTTATTAGCTTAGTTAAGGCTTATAGAATTTATGTAGTGATACGGTGAACTTTTGAATATAGGCTTGGAACCTAGGATCCTATTATACTTGAACTAGCCTAGAGGTACGTACACATTGACTGAGATTGCCAGCGAGTATACATGTTTATATGTTGCATTTATTTTGCATTATTATATGGCATGAAATATGATTTACCGCTTTCTATATTCATATGTCATGTGCATATACATGTTGAGCCTATACCTTGTTATACCTGACTATAGAGCCGCTCAGCTCTATACTCGATAGTCTGTCACTGAGAGTACCGCGACGGTGGGGGCATTTATGTCTGTCTACTCTGGTGTACTAGACGAGTGTGGTTGCACCCAGAGGTTGATCCGTGTGGTGGCAGCACTCATGTGGCGCCGGTTCTGAGCATGATTTTTCAGATGACCCTGTACCAGTCATCATGTTGCATGCATTATATACATATGTTTACTCATATCTATGTACTGGGCGTTAGTGCTCACGTCCTAGTTGTTATCTTGGACACCCTATTCTATGGGGCAGGTCGCAGGATGGACGGAGCTGGTAGTTCAAAGCAGGACTAGAGAGCAGGAGCCTTGAGGATTTTATTATACAGCAGGATTCGATATAGCTGTATAATGTTTACTATTTAAGGTTTCGATTTGGTTGTATCACTACAGATTTGAGCCCGGATTATGTTACTAAGCTGATATGTAAATTATGGTTTTGTTTCCGCATGTTTTACTCTGTTAAGTTATTTTACTGTATTAAGTTTAATACATGCTATTAGTTGCCAGTTAGTAGGTGATACCATGCAGGGTCACTATATTTTTGGTATCAAAGCATGCTTAGATTTTGGGATTAGTACTTGGGATGTAGAATTAGTTTTGAGTAATTCTTGCGCATTTAGGATTTTAATATGCAATTCTTTTCAGGATATGGCTGACGAGAGTCACGATAGTGTTGGCCAGGGAGGTGGTCATCATCATCGTCGCCATCATCATCATGATGATCATCATCATCATCATGAGGGTAGACGTCGCTACTCTATCAATAAGTTCATGCAAGTAGGACCGAAACCCTTGGTGGGAGGCAAGAATCCTGAATAGGCGAGGAGTTGGATGTCTAAACTCGAGAGTACTTTTCGTGCTTTCGATTGTACTGAGGATCAGAAATTGGAAGTTCTAGAATTTTTTCTAGAGGATCGAGCACGTTTTTGGTGGGATGCCAAAGCTGCTCAGGCTCGTACTGAGAGAGGACAGGTGACTTTGGGGGATTTCTGTCGGGAGTTCCAGAAATTGTATTTTCCTCCGGCTGTTCGCCAAGCACGATCTATGGAGTTGCTTACTCTGAGGCAAGGATCAATGACTATTGATCAATATCAGCAACGATTTCTTGATCTGCTACCTTTCAGTCCTCATATCAATGAGAGTGGTGTGTCGAAGTATGATATCTTTCTACAAGGTTTGAACCAAGATATCTACTCACAGGCTGTTGTCTGTGATGACCCGGTATCTTTTGAGACTTTGGTGAACCGTTGCCGTCTTGTGGAGACTAGCAACAGGCGGACACAGTTGATGATGCCAGGACAGCCTAGTGGATCTTTTGAGCCTCGAGCTCAATCTGTTGTGCAATCTGGACCTACGTCTTCTTCTACTCCTACTACTTCATCTGGATCTCGTGGTTCACGAGGTATGTTCCGTTTTGGGAAGAAGAAGAAGAAGGAGGAGTTTTGTAGTCACTGTGGAGGGAAGCATCCTGCAGCTTCATGTCGAAGAGCTACTGGTGCTTGTTATATTTGTGGTCAGCAGGGACATTTGCGGAGAGATTGTCCTCAGCGCATGGGTTCTACTAGTGGATCGGGATCACAGGTTGGATCTCAAGCTTCTATTGTTTCACGTCAGCAGCCAGCACCACAGAGTTCTTATGGATATCGTCCCCAGACTCAAGGGCAGGTGTTTGCTCTATCTCAGGAGCAGGCTACAAAGGGAAGCGATCGCATGTTGGCAGGTACCTTTCTGTTATGTGGTATTTCTGCACTTGTATTAATTGATACTGGAACATCGCATTCCTTTATTTTTAGTCGCTTTGTTAAGAGACATAGATTACCTTATGTATCATTAGATATGGATTTAGTTGTATCTACTCCATTGGAGCAAGAGATAGTAACTAAGCGTCTAGTGATGGGTTGTCTTCTGGAGTTTGAGGGTAATGTGTTAGCAGCTAATTTGATGATATTAGCGATGGCAGATTTTGATTGTATCTTGGGAATAGATATGCTGACTTTGTATCACGCTACTGTGAATTGTTATCAGCGTCTGGTACAATTTCATCCAGTTGAGGGTGATAGCTGGTATTTTTATGGTGAGGGTGCGCGACCTCCGATGCCACTTGTTTTGGCTCTGAAGGCATGTCATGTTTTGGAGTCAGGTGGGGAGGGCTACCTCATCTATGCAGTTGATATGTCCACGAGTAGTACGGGTATTGATCAGTTACCGGTTGTCAGCGAGTTTCCTGATGTATTCCCTGATGAGATTCCTGGTTTTCCTCCGGTGCGAGAGGTTGAATTTGGTATTGATTTAGTACCAGGAACTATGTCTATATCCCGAGCGCCTTATCGTCTAGCACCTTCAGAGATGAGGGAATTGAAACAGCAGTTACAGGATCTGCTTGATAAGGGATATATTCGTCCGAGTGTTTCTCCGTGGGGAGCACCTGTTTTGTTTGTCAAGAAGAAGGATGGATCGATGCGATTGTGTATTGATTACAGGCAGTTGAATCGTGTCACCATCAAGAATAAGTATCCTTTGCCGCGGATTGATGATCTATTCGATCAACTACAGGGTACTTCTATTTACTCGAAGATAGATCTGAGATCTGGATACCACCAGATGCGGGTACGAGACTCAGATATATCTACGACTGCTTTCAGGACCAGATACGGGTATTATGAATTTCTGATGATGTCATTTGGTTTGACAAATGCACCGGCAGTCTTTATGAATCTGATGAATCAGATATTTTGAGAGTATCTGGATAGATTTGTCATCGTCTTCATTGATGATATTCTTATCTATTCTCATGACAAGGATGAGCATGCACAGCATCTAAGAATTATTTTACAGACGTTATGAGATAAGCAGCTGTATGCAAAATTGAGCAAGTGTGAATTTTGGCTTGATCAGGTAGTGTTTCTCGGTCATGTGATTTCTAATGAAGGGATATCTGTTGATCCTAGTAAGATAGAGGCAGTGCTGAACTGGTCTCGTCCGATGACGGTTGCTGAGATTCGTAGTTTCTTGGGTCTAGCTGGATATTACCGTCGGTTCATCGAGAATTTTTCATAGTTGGCCAGGCCTTTGACTCAGCTTACTCGGAAAGATGTTTCCTTCATAGGGTCCTCGGATTGTGAGGAGTCATTTCACGAGCTGCATGGACGTCTTACTACTGCACCTGTGCTAGCTCTACCTTCTGGATCAGGAGGTTATGTTGTTTATACTGATGCCTCTGGTCAGGGGTTAGGATGTGTTCAGACACAACATGAACATATTATTGCCTATGCTTCTCGACAGTTGAAGACGCATGAGACTAACTATCCAGTGCATGATCTCGAGTTGGCCGCCATTGTATTTGCGCTCAAGATTTGGAGGCATTATCTTTATGGTGAGAAATTTGAGATATTCACGGATCACAAGAGTTTGAAGTATTTATTCACTCAGGCGGAGTTGAATATGTGACAGAGACGCTGGATGGATCTTCTAAAAGATTATGATTGTGAAATCAAATATCATCCAAGTTCTGCCAATCTTACTGCTGATGTCTTGAGTCGGCAGGTGAGACTTTCTGCACTTCAGACTAATGAAATATCTCATATGATTCAAGAGTGCTGTTCATTGAGTTTTACGCTCAAACACAAGAAAGGGAGGAATAGGATTCGTTTGTATACTATTCTATCTGAGCCAGCATTGTATTCTCGGATCAGAGATGCTCAGATATCTGATGTTAAGACTCAGCGATTGGCACGTTTAGCCAATGGAGTTAATACATCTGGATTCCATTTTCAGGCAGATGGTTTATTTTGCCTATCTAATCGAGTGGTTTTACCTAATGTTGCGGAGCTCAGGAACGATATTCTTTCTCAAGCTCACAGGAGTCGATTATCAGTTCATCCTGGAAGCATGAAAATGTATAAGGACTTGCGAACTAGATTCTGGTGGAAAGGGATGAAGTGAAGTGTGTATCAATTTGTTTCTAGATGTTTGGTTTGTCAACAGGTCAAGGATGAACATCGACGACCAGGGGGATTACTGCAGAATCTTGAGATTCCCGAATGAAAGTGGGAGCACGTGACTATGAACTTTGTTACCCACTTGCCTATGACTACACGTCAGTGTGATGCTATCTGGGTTGTCGTTGACCGTTTGACGAAATCAGCACACTTTATTCCTTATAACCGGGAGTATTCTTATGATCGCATGACACGTTTATACATCCAGGAGATAGTGCGATTACATGGGATTCCAGTGAGCATAGTCAGTGATAGAGACCCGCGATTTACCTCACGTTTTTGGGGTAGTTTTCAGGAAGCGTTGGGTACCACTCTGATTTTGAGTACTGCATATCATCCGGAGACTGACGGGCAGTCAGAACGGACGATTCGTACGCTGAAGGATATGCTACGTTCTTCTGTCATGGATTTTGGCTTATCTTGGCAGGATCAGTTACCTTTGATCGAATTTGCCTACAATAACAGTTATCATCGTAGTATTGATATGGCACCTTTCGAGGCATTGTACGTTCGACGGTGTCGTACTCCGTTATTCTGGGATGAAGTCGGAGAACGACAAGTCGAGGGTCCTAAATTGGTGCAGCAGATAGACAAGGTAGATTTGATAAAGCATAGGATCAAAGTTGCTCAAGATAGACAAGCCAATTATGTTAATATTCGTCGCAGGCCACTTCAGTTTGAGCCTGGTGAATATGTGTTTCTCCGAGTATCACCTTTCAGAAAGGTGATGAGATTCGGCGTGAAAGGCAAGTTGTCTCCTCGTTTTATTGGACCTTTCCAAATACTGGTAAAGATCGAAGATGTTGCATATCGTTTGGCTTTACCGCCAAATCTTTCCAGTATACATAATGTTTTTCATGTGTCGTTGCTTCGACAGTATATAGCTGATGAATCTCATGTGATTCAGTCTACTGATATTCAGCTAGAGCCAGATCTATCTTTTGTTGAACGACCAATCCGTATCCTAGACAGGAAGGAGAAAATTCTTCGGAACAAGACTATACCACTTGTGATGGTACAGTGGCAGCGCCGAGGCGTTGAAGAAGCAACTTGGGAAACTGAGAGTCGTATGCAAGCGGAATATCCTGAGTTGTTTGCTTTATACTTTTGATTTACCATGTAAGATGTAATTACAGTTGTTGTAATAAAACATGGTTTGATGTTTCATATTGTTATCTTGATTTGTCTTTAGATGTTATTTCGCGGACGAAATGTCTTAAGGTGGGGAGAATGTAGTAACCCAGAACTCATTTTAAGATAATAATATGTTAAACATGATTAAGGATTGGTAATTAACCAATTTCGGGATTTAATCGGACTTCAGAAGCAAGAAACAAAATTTCATTGTCTGAGCCAGTTCGGAAGATCCGAAGAGGACTTCGGACGGCCCGAACTTGATCACCGGGGGCTCCGAAGGTAAGCTTGTTGACTTCGGAGTTAAGGTATGTTCGGACGATCCGAAGAGGACTTCGGACGGCCCGAACTCCCTTGTGCCAAGCAAGCAGGATTACTCAGCATGGTGTTTTGACAAGTGTCGGATTTAGGTCACTTCGGACGACCCGAAGAGACGTTCGGACGGTCCGAACTCGACGTGTCTGGCATGCAGACAGTGAGTTGGAACGGACGATCCGAACTCAGCTTCGGAGGATCCGAACTCGTCCGGAAATTTTCTTATAAATAGGCCTCGTTCGATTTCATTTTGAAATACGAATTCCCGAGTTTCTTTCTTCAGTTATATAGTGTGAGATATACACTTGAGGGCCCTATCGGTTATAATAGAGGTTCTGGAATAACCAAGGTGTGGTTATAGTCATCCGGGACTAGCGACTCCAAAGGGCTAACTACGGACGAAGGTATGGTCCGGGAATCTATTTAAGTTTTGGGAGTACTTATTAGCTTAGTTAAGGCTTATAGAATTTATGTAGTGATACGGTGAACTTTTGAATATAGGCTTGGAACCTAGGATCCTATTATACTTGAACTAGCCTAGAGGTACGTACACATTGACTGAGATTGCCAGCGAGTATACATGTTTATATGTTGCATTTATTTGGCATTATTATATGGCATGAGATATGATTTACCGCTTTCTATATTCATATGCCATGTGCATATACATGTTGAGCCTATACCTTGTTATACCTGACTATAGAGCCGCTCAGCTCTATACTCGATAGTCTGTCACTGAGAGTACCGCGACGGTGGGGGCATTTATGTCTGTCTACTCTGGTGTACTAGACGAGTGTGGTTGCACCCAAAGATTGATCCGTGCGGTGGCAGCACTCATGTGGCGCCGGTTCTGAGCATGATTTTTCAGATGACCCTGTACCAGTCATCATGTTGCATGCATTATATACATATGTTTACTCATGTCTATGTACTGGCGTTAGTGCTCACGTCCTAATTGTTATCTTGGACACCCTATTCCATGGGGCAGGTCGCAGGATGGACGGAGCTGGTAGTTCAAGGCAGGACTAGAGAGCAGGAGCCTTGAGGATTTTATTATACAGCAGGATTCGATATAGCTGTATAATATTTACTGTTTAAGGTTTCGATTTGGTTGTATCACTACAGATTTAAGCCTGGATTATGTTACTAAGCTGATATGTAAATTATGGTTTTGTTTCCGCATGTTTTACTCTGTTAAGTTATTTTGCTGTATTAAGTTTAATGCATGCTATTAGTTGCCAGTTAGTAGGTGATACCATGCAGGGTCACTACATAACATTAATACAAATCATTCATTATAATACAATTAAACCAGCTAGGACCAACTCCGCCCATCCATTCAACATTTCCAGCCTGACCCAAAACTTTACGAGCTAAACGGTGTGTCATGTCATTTGTTGTATGACGCATATGTTGAAGCGATAAGAAGGAAGGAGACTGAAGAAGTTGCCTAATTTTTGGTGATATAATTCCATTAGAGTTGTCATCTTCCTCGGGACATTTTACTGATCTAATGGCCTCCAAGCAATCCGAGAAAATACTAACGTTAATGAACCCATTTCTCAAACAAAAATCAATACCACCACGGTTTCTATTGCCTCCTGCCATGGCTCCTCTTACCGTACAACAATCCCAATCCCAATACCAAATCTATTTCAAAATCATCTTTCTTCAAAGTGTTGGACAAGTATATGCATGGCACAATCAAGAAACGAAGTTGTACGATCGTTTTTCAAAATATATCAGAATGAAAAGTTTTTTCAAACCTTTTTAGGTAGTGTTTGAGAAAGCTTCTAGAAAGCATTTATCAGTTTTTCGTTAATAAAATTTCACAAAATTTTAAATTTAGCTCTCCCAAACACTACCTTAATCACCGGACAAAACAAAATGCAATGGCTAGTTGATTAGATAATGTTTTTAATCGTTCCATGGGATTTTAATAGTGAGATTATATATATTTATTTGTTTTACATGTATAGAATAAAAGTAATGATTTATTGTTATTTTTTTTTAACATAAAGTAATGATTTATTTCGGTAGGCCAAACTAGTTTATTTTGGTCTTTAATAATTAATGTTTTCACCATATTGGGACCCAATTTGTTGGAATGTGAATAAAGTCATTCATTATCGTTTGTTCGCACGTTTTATGTCTTGTTTTGAACCAAACATATTTCTTCCTCCCATGGATTTGAAAGGATAATTTCATCTTATTTTCTCGTCATTATCCCAATAATGTATTTCAAAATGAAGATTTATCAATATTTACAATGACAACAAATTTAAAGGTTATTTGTAGTGACAACAATAGATGATTTATCAATATTTGTGAGATTAATAAAACATATATATATATAAATATATATATATATAAATATCAACTCTTAAATCTGCATTAAGCCAATTTGTAAAAAGACAATTTGGATGGATCAAAAAATGGACAATCTATAGGTTTTTTCAAAAGCAACTCATCCTCTATAGCTTTTTTCAAAAGCAACTCATCTTCAATTTAAAACAAATACATATTTTTTTTACTTTTAAATATAAGAATGTACTTTCCTCAAACCAGAACCAAACATCCATTTTATTTTCCCAAAAGATTCCCCAAAACTCCAAATTTCCTATTTCTTTTCTTAAATTCAGGCAAAAAATGGATTCAGTAAAAATAATTTCAAACACCCAAAGAAAAGAAAAAATAAAGCCACCGAGAATTGATCCAAAAACAAGAAAGGAAAAAAAAAAAGAAAAAAAGAAATTAAAGAACGAACGAACTTTTAACCTTCATACATCTTGAATCCAATAATCTTGTAGCAATACAAAAATTTTCGGCTTCTGCTATATATATGTATGAGAAGCTACGAGAAATACATTCACAAACAAATACAATTTAATAATTTACTGACGAAAAATAAATAATATGTAAACTATATCTTATACAAACTATATATGATCCTCTTAGTAATTTCTTGAATTACAACCCAAAAAAAAAATCATGGGAGAATACCAATATAAGGAGTGGAAGAAATGAGATAATTTTGATTAGAGGGAATCAAAGAATTGGCGTGACTAATTACACAGCCAACTGCTTCCACAAAAACTACAGCACACTTCATGAAAAGCTTCCACAATTCAAAGCACATTTCAAGCCTTTGAGACACCATCGTTTATTTCACTTCTCGATATCTTATCTTATATTATAATTATAAATCTTGCTTTTTCTCCACTATATATATAGTTTCTTTTTTATATTCTATTTTCCGCATATTTCCACTTGTTTCAAATAAATTATTATTGAATCATTTATTTATTAATGGGAAATGCGAGATCTTTGGCCTTCCGACTTCCCAAGGGTCGAAATAAAAAATGGCACCCAGCTCCAACTCAGAATTCATTTATTCATTAAGAAAATTAAAAAAGAAACCACGTGGAAATGGATTCATAAATATCCCAACGACTGATCATATTGTCAATTCTCAAGTTGGGAAATGCTACATGTACATCAAATGTTACACATTGAGTTACACATTTTACATGAAATTACAAAATTATTTCTCCACTTTATTTGAAAAAATTCTTTCCAAAATACATCAAGGATATTTATGTAATGTCAAGTGTAACGTATAATTCAACGTGTAACCTTCCGTGTACATGTAGCATCACCCGTCAAGTTTGGTTTGGCGACGCGATGTCAAGTTAATCCGACTCAAATTACAAAAATTGTTATGAGACGTCTCGATTTTGTTAAAAAAATTTTATTGTATTTTGCTCATAAAAAAATATTGTTTTATATTGTAGACATGAGTTAAATCGAGCTATTTTTTTTAAAAAAAAAAATTTTAAAAAAAATTATTATAAATATACATTTCAAAGACTTTCACTTATATTATTAGCTGGCACGATAACTTTGATTCTTCGAATTATTTTATATATATATAATAATCAACATTTTATACCACGTCATTTGTTCAAGTATTTTCCGTATGGTTCGTTTGAAAAATAACTATAGGACGAAAATTAAAACATCAGGTTTCGATTATTTTACCAATTATTTTCTCAATGAGAATAATTATTGTATCCCAATATAATATTTGATTTTTCTTGTTTCAAATTGAAGAGACACAAGGGATTGATGCGTTTAGGGGATAAGGAAAGGTTAACGGGGATTGTTGTTTTATTATACATGTAAGAATATATAAAGAATATATAATATAAACTGTATATATATTTTGATCAAATATAAACTATATTTCAAATGTCGAATGTGGTGTAATTATTTATTGGGGTTGTTGAGTTGAACATGGTCTTATCCATATTTTCTTCTACTAGTAGACATTTAATATTTGATGACCAAAGAAAATTAAAAAATATGGAAATTTATATTGAATATGAGAAAAAGGCATATTCCATTTGAATTGCAATGATTTGGGCTACTTGTGCCAACATGTATGTGTATATAATGGCAAATGGCAAGCTATTATTCGCAAAGGGACATTATTTATTGATGGGGAATCTACTATTATGATTATCATTGACATGTTTGAAAATTTTAATATTTTTATTTAAATAAGTTATCTAGTAATTATTTCAAGATTTTGCGTGCAATGATCTGCATGAATATTTTGCGTTTACTCGTTTTATTATTTATTTATATTTATCTATTTAAACTTCATTGAGAATCCAGAATGCTGAGACCAATTCTCGTGGAGCAACAATAAGTGGAAGTTTCCCTTAAAAAAAACTAAATAAACGTGAAATTTCTTGTGATTTTAGAATATTGGTAAAAAAAAAAAAAAGGATCTAATTCAATAATATGCATGATATTGAATAAAGTCCTATTTAAAAATGATTATGATTTCATTAATTGATCAACTTTGGTTAATTAAGATAGTTTGGAACCAACGAAAATCAATTCGGATCTTTCGAACCCAACCAACCAACAAACCATCTATGTGTTCAATATAACACGTAATAATTCGGAGCTTTTGAACCCTGGCTCGATCGAAACTTTCAAACTCAATTTCTCATATAAATGGCAACTCGAGCATGATAAGTATAAACCGAGATAGTTTGAAAATTCCAAAAATCAGGCTACATTAGTTTCAAGGCATCATTTGCACATATCTCTCTCTAGTTCTAATGGTATCTAAGGCATTTCTGTTCTATTTCTATAAGTTAGTCGAGTGGTGAAGTGTTTCCAAAGTAGACGAGAAACGAGCAAGCGAAACAGACATTCTTAAATGGCTAACGTTAGACAAAGGTATATGTAATTTCAAAATAAATTCATAAGTAGTTGAGGATATATAAGAGTGAGAAATTACAAAGCATATTAAGAAAAGTGTATTCAAATATAAAAAGTTAGTAATGTCGTTACTCGACTGTGATGTCTAGGACGGGAAGTCGGAACATAGACAATCTTATACCAAATATAAAGGTGTATGAGTATTAATAAAAATGATCGATTGAGTATTTCTATGGATTTGGATCCCCTACTGTGACATCCCATAGTAGGAGATGATGTGGGGTAAACCGGTAAACGTTGTGGTTTACCCCCACAACCCACTTTGTTTTTTTTTTTTTTTTTTCTTTTTTTGGCTTTTTTAAAAATATATATATTTTGATTCTTTAATTTTTTTTTATTGTTGAAGTTTTTATTTTTGCTAAAATTTTGGGGTTTTTATTTCTCTTTTTTTTGTTTTTATTATACATTCTAATTCTTTTTTTTATTTTGTCAAATTTTCTTGTATCATTTTTTCTTTTTTATAATTTATATTTCAATACTACATAATAATGAACCAACTAATTATTGTTAATATAAAAACCCAAATAAATAATTTATATGTTGTGTGCTTTAATTACCAATCGAACCAAAAATTCGGTTCGGTTAATTAAAAAATTCGATTTTATTTTTAGAAAATTTTAATTATTGGATTCGATTTTTTGCTTTCATAAAAAATCAATTTACCGAATTAACATAATTATAAATAATCAATTATATTTTGATTTTTTATACAGTATTTGTTAATGTTTATATATTTAATTTTTTTTATTTTTTATTTTCTCAAGCATAATGTGTTTTACTATCATAAAAATAACATATTCAATTATTAATTTTATAATTTTTATTTTTAAAATATTTTAAAAAACTAAATTGTTTAATGTGGTCACCGACCAAACGAACCACATTTAATTCGGTTTAATTACATCGATTTTTGAATAAATTTAGTTAAGAGAAACAAAAAATATGAAAAATAAATATACATATATATATATATGACAAAATATAAAGAAATAATATTTTGATATAGAATAAATTTTAAATAAAATCCAAAAAATAAGAAAAAAAAAAGAAGAAGAGTTAAAATATATTTAAAAAATAAAAAAAAACTGAAAAAAAAAAAAGAAAATTGGGCTGTGGGGGTCGTTTACCCCCACAGCATGCCCCTACTATGGGGATGCCACAGTAGGGGATCCAAATTTCATCCGGACAGTAGGGGATCCAAATCCCATTTCTATGTGTTGGATGTAGACTTATATCACACACACACATATTGATATAGGGTTGGTCTATGCTACATCATGAAAGATACACTCATTTTTTTTTAGATCTTCGCGCGAACATCATGTTAAAAAACCAAAAAAGTTATTGTTGGGGTTCACATATTTTTTTTCTCCGTAAGATGTTCACACGAACATCTAGTGTTTTTTAGCATGAAGTTCGTGCGAACATCTGGAAAAAAAAACACCGAAGAGAATGTATCTCTCCTGGTACTGTAGCATATAATATCCCTATTGATATATATATATATATATATATATTTTGCAGTGTAGATCATATATGTTAGACTTATTATCTTTTTTGAGATAATCATATCATCTAGTAGGTCGTTCAACCCTATTCCATAATTTTTTGGATGATAAGGTACTCTGAGACACTCAATGATTCGACGGAGCAATGAGTTATGACAATATTGTAGATCCAATATATTTTCATGTGTCGGAGTTACCAATTGAATTTTCGGAGCTGCGTACTACATAGACGCTGCTCATTAATTAATATATAAAATTAAAGTCTATTTTGCTAAACTATTAAAAAAAATAGCTAATAAAAATTTCGATAAGCTATTTTAGAAAAATAAGATTGTAACAACTTCCTATTGGGATAATATAAATTTTGGGAATTTTTTTTCAGTTTGTTATATTTGTTTCTATTTTGATTCGTCCTCTGTAAAATCAAATTGTCATCCTAGTTTGTATGTTCAATTTTTTGGTAATTTTGGTCCGACTTTGGCTAGGAAAATCCCTACTCGCTCGAGTTTTATAAATGGGAGATATTTAAAAATTGAGTTTGAGAAATATCGATACGGGGAACACGAACAAGAGTGCGATCTTGAAAGATCCACGATTTTTATGTCAAATAGGCAAGGCAAGCTTTGACGTCCAATCATCATTAAATTATGCTCCAGATAGGTTTTTCATGCCAAAAGGCCCAAACTCAAACCAAAATCGTCAATTAAAAAAAAATTTAACATTCATGAGACTATGTAACGAAATAAAATCAGAAAATCGTAAACTTTATTAATTAAAATAATATAAATAAATACCCTTCTGGGGCTGTCGGAATGCGAAATCCACTTGAAAGTGTGGTACCATTTGGCTGCCTCGATCTTCACGGTTGCTAGACATGAACAAAGAGCGGTTTGTTCAGCCAAATTTAATTTGTTACATTGATTCCTGGGACTCTTTTTAGCCAATCTAGCTAAGATGTTTTGCGGTTCATGAAGGTATATATATTGGTAGCAATATAATTCCAACGACAATCATGGGCCATGGAAACAAACGCATCATCGATGGTTAAAAGCGTTAACTGATTTTTTAAAAATATTTTAATAAATTATAACAATACATAAAATATTTTATATATAATATCTAAAATTAGTCAAAATATGCATAATTATGTTCAACTTTTTCATTAAAAATTTTCCAACCATGCTTATTAATGCTCATAGATTTCAATAAAATATATATGCATAAGTTTTTTCAACCATTTTTTTTTAAAAAATCATTAATATTTTTAAATTTATTTATTTTTAATTAAAGTGAACTACATAGGAAGTTTGTTAGCAGCCTGGGTAGTCGATTTTCACTATTAAAAAAAACGGCAATTTGCTACGGTTGGAATAATCCGTGGCAATTTTCCAAGGTTAACAAATGTTGCCACGGTGTCAATTAACTGTGGCAAAATTATTGCCACGTTTTAAATTAAATGCCACGGTTTTTAAGAATCGTCGTAAATTGCCACGGGTTATAAAAATCGTGGCAAAATATTTGCCACGGTGTTAGTTAAAACGTAGCAATATTGCCATGATTAATTTTAATCGTGGAAAAATAAATTAATTCATTAAATTTTAGCTGTAAATTAATTATATGTAAATTTAGTTTATGATATATATATTACATATATATGTCCCGTAAAATATCGTAATTTTGTGTTTACAACAAAATTACATCATATTTAATAATAAAAATAATTAATTAATTAAATTTGTCACAGTTTAACTCAAACCATGACAATATTGCTACGGTTATAGAAAAATCGTAGCAATATTGCCACAGTTAACATTCACCATGATATATGTCCCGTAAAATATCGTATCTTGTGTCTGTAATAAAATTACATCTCCTTTCAAAAAAACAAAAGTTAAATTACATCATATTTAATAATAAAAATAATTAATTAATTATATTTACCACGATTTAACTCAAACTGCGGCAATATTGCTACGGTTATAGAACAATCGTGGCAATATTTTCGCGGTTAGACTTAACCGTGACAAAATTAAATAATTCGTTAAATTATTTAATATAATAAATTATATTATATTTTGTCACGGTTTGTCAAACCGTAGCAATATTGCCACGGCTTTAGTATAACGGTGACAACATTGTCACGATTTTAGGAAAACCGTGGCAAAAGATTTTATAATCTCTTTCCCCGATCCCCCTTTTCTTCTTCCTCCTTCCATTTCTGTCAAAACCCTACACACTGTTGTCACTCCCCGCCTCTCTCCATCGATTTATCCTTCAAAATAATATGATATTTGAAATCTATGTGTTGTGAGTTTCATTTTCTTGTAGTTTTTTCATTTTTTCGTTGCCAACGTGGACTACCTCGACCCGCCGTCGTCGTCGACGCCCGCCTACGCCGCCTTCCGTCGGGACGCCGCTGTCGTTGCTTCTGGTGAGTCGGTTTATTTTTTTAAATTTGTTTATGTATTAATTTGTGTTTGGTGATTTATCAATCAAATGGGGTTTTTTTGTGTGTTTGTAAGGTGTTTTTGTAGCCTTGCCGCCGCCGCCGCGGCCCGTCATCATGACTTGCTGCCGTTACCAATATTAAATATTTATTATTGATTAATAATATATATAAATAAACATTTTTAATATAAAATATTAAAAATTTTCCACGGTTAAGATAAACCGTAGAAACTTTTAATATAAAACATTAAAATATTTTCACGGTGAGGCGAAATTATGACAACTTTTGCCACGGTATAATCCTAGCTGTGACAAATTTTGCCACGGTTTTAAGCAAAACCGTGGCAAAAGTTTCAGCCCGAGCTCCATGGCATTATGGAGAGAGTAGAATAGGAGGGTTTCTTTTCTATAGATTGCCATGGTTTTTTAACTGTGGCAAACGTTTGTTTTCGTAAACCGTGGCAAAATCGTGGCAAATTCAATTTTGCCATGGTTTTTGTCACGCTAGAATCGTGGCAAACGTCTTTTTTTTGTAGTGTTTTCGACATTGCATAAGTGTAGTAGCCCGTACCCGAAATCAGTAATTAAGTATTAATCAATTCATTAATTCTTGTATTAAGAGTAAACGTGATTAAGAGAACTCTTAATGGGTTAACGGAGTCCGAAATTGGATTCAGAACACTTGATTATGGTTTTCGCAGCTTATTTCTGATTATCTGTTTAATTAAGTTAATTGTATGCCTAAGTTCTATTAGTAGGTGATCCGGGTAAGGGTCAGTACAATAAGCCTTTCATTTTCTAAAAATTGGGACGATGGGTGATAGCACCAAACGTTGCCGCCTAAACTATTCCATACGACACTTATCAGAACACATTTATACGCTACGTCAAAAAAAAAAAAAGATATACGTTCCATTTCCTTCCCTATTTGAAATCCCATATCTCATTTTGCTGACCCGACTTTTTGGAATCACAATTTGGGATCTTTTAACACTCAATTCTGTTTCTGGGTGGCCCCTTGATCACTTTTAAATTATAAATGTATAATCATAACTGCACATCCTAATTATTAATTAATATAATTATAGTAATGATAGTTGTAGTGATTTTAATAAAATACTAATAGTAAAAAACATAATGAATGCACTAAAATTTTGCAAAAATAGTAAACTTTACCATTAAATTTTGGGCAAAAATCATTGAGTTATTTTGCGATGAGATATTTTATTTTTATTTTCTTTCTACTATAATATTTTTTATTAGCATATTATCATTTTTTTTATGTTTATTTTATATAAATGAGAGTTTCATTAAAAATCATTTCATATTAAAATAACATATACAATGATCTTTCTCTATTCATGTATTCTTTAAACGCACATCTTTATTGAAGTGTAAATATTGCTAAAATTTTTTAAACAATTAGTAATTTTTGTTGTAATGGACTGATAGTGCATTGCCCTTATTTTTAACGGAAAAAGATCCTTATTGGAGAGAGAAACAACATTAGTGTTGTGCATTGAAAAAACATTGATCCATGTGTGTAATTAATTAAACATATTATTTTTTAATCCTGTGATATAAATTAGAGAAGCTAATTCAATGCACAGTATCTGTTTCTCTCTCCACAGCAGAGGATCCAGATCCATTTTTAACATTCAACTTCCCAAAATATCTATTTCTCTTTATTAGTATTTTATGTTTATATTATCGGTAATAGCATATATATTTATATATCCAATTAGAATACTCCAAAATAATAATTTACAAGAGAAAAAATATAAATGTTGTATAATGAATTGAGGATGATTAATGACATAATTAAAAGCAAAATTACATCTAAATAATTTGACTTATTATTGCCCTTATTTTTATCATTCATCTTCCGAAAATTTATATTTTTCTTTATTAGTATTTTATGTTTACATTATTGGTATTGGTATTATTAGTTTATAGTGTGTCTCTTAATTTATCGCCGATATCTAATTTTTTAAGACAAAATTCTCACCAATAATGCTAATAATAATTTAATATATATATATATAGAGTTTTGCTATTCTGCCCACCACCATGCCCACCTATGAGGTGGCAATCATCCAATGGATGAGATTAATCATATACAAATGGTTCATCTAATGGATGAGTGACACCTCATAAGTGGGCATGGTGGTGGGCACGGGAGGTGGGAGCATAGCAAAACTCATATATATATCCATTTAGAAACTCCACAATAAAAATAAGACGCAATAAAACAAACAAACTCAATATTATGATCCAATTAAAAAAACTCCAAAAAAAAAATAACACTCACTAAAAAAAACTCAAATATTAAGAGTCAATAAAAACCCATTAAAAAAAAGACGCAATATAAACAAACTCAATTATTAACCTATTAATTAATCCATGTAGGGAGAGAGAGGAATTATTGTGTTTCCTCAAATATCCTTATAATTTTCATGTAGTTATCAAAAATACCCCTCGTATTTAATGCTCCAATGAACAAAAAATTTGGTTAATTATGACAATAAACAATAAAAAAAACTTTGCTTTTCATACACTTTTTTATAATAGAAATAGATTTACAGTAGAAATATATTAAAATTTTATTTTATTTTTTTCCCACTATTTAGAAAGTTGACTTTTCTATTGAAAGTTATAGTTGGTTGACTCCCATCGCTTTTCATCTGCTGTCCATTTGTCTTGTGCGGGCTGCTCCGAATCTGGTAATAAACTTTTCATAAGGTACCGTCGAAATGATTAATTTTACTGAGCTTGCTCATAATATTATATATGTTCATTGCAAGATTTCTATTTTTTTATGTTCTTTGAAATGTTAACATAGGCAATCGCTATTGGTGAATTTATTTCGTGGTTGCGTGTTTGTATCGTTCATTAATTTCTAGATAACAACGGGCTATCGATTTATGACACTTTTGCTTTGATCCGGCTTTTATATGTGTCATATATAGGTTGAATGACACTGCTGGATTTTTACCTTGAATAGTTGTGAACTTTTTGTTCGAGTAAACTAATAGATAAATTTAGATGAATGAAGCCATAAACTTTTGATTGAAACGAAAGACAAATTTGAACGGTAAAATCCCAAGATTTTTCAGATCATGTTTATTAATATCTATAGGTAATGACGAGCTTAATTATAATTCCAGTTCACAATTCTAAGAAATTAATGGTTTGAATACATGACATGATCTCTCCCTCTCTGCCATGCTGATATGCTCACCAAGCAATGATTTGATTGTGATTGTTGCCAGTACTTGAAACTGGATGATTATCAGATTTGAATTCAATACTTTCAAGTTTGCTTCCGTCGTGATCATATGAGATAAGTCTTGAATTATTTTCAGCTGATGTTGTGTGAAGAAGAAGTCCACTCTAGTAGGAAAAGAAAGAGAGAAGTTAAAGATTGGCTAGAGAAAGTTGATGTAAAGAAACCAGAATTGGACAGCTTGAACCAACAATTACAGCAAACGAGATTTTATAACTTTAATTCCCATCTACATCCAGGAAGCCTTATGAAGGAGATGAAGTTAGAGGTCGATAAACTTGTTGAGTGTGGTAAATTTGCTGAGAGGCTTTTTCTTGAAGTTTGCAAGATGAAGGGGAGGCCATTAGAGGGCAACGAGCTTTACACAAAATTTGAAGACTGTTTGGACGTGGTTAATGAATGACGATGACTTACGTATATTCACTGTTGTTAGCTACCATCACGAGGCTATTAAAAGGCCACAAAACCAAGGCTAATGATCCCATTTATGAGCCAGGAAACCCCACCATAAAGGATCATCAGAGTCATGATTGAGGACTTTTATGACCAATTAATAGGCTGAAAAACGTGTGTCTCTTCAGCTAGCTGTCCAAGACCACTATATACGCACCTCAATTTTGAAGGAAAATGATATACCATAACACCTCATACCTTCAAGTTTAGTTTCATTTTCGAGTAAGAGAAAGATGTGTGGTTCTTGTGTATTTCAATAGTTGTCTCATTCTCCCTAGTGAGTTTGAATTTTTTTGAAAAATTCTAGCAAAGAATTTAGTGAGAAAATTAATAGAGTTAGCCCACACTTTTGTCGATTGGTTGATTCCAAGATTGGTGATGAAGATCGTGGAACAGAAGCAATTTCTGAGGAGTGGCATACAAGAAGTCTATAATTCATAAAACTTTGGTAACGATTCTTAATTTCATTGTAGAATTTGAGTATTAAATTTATATATTATAATATTTTGTGTGTTTAATTATTAAGAACTTGTGAAGTTTTTATAATTAAAAAATATCATTTGTTCGATCTATACAAAATTATTTTGTCGTAAAAAATTAATAGAGTTAGCCCACACTTTTTTTTTTTTTTTTTGGTCAGCTCTGTTTTATTCTTCAAATTTAGCAACAAATGCCACCTATTATCTTTTTATTTTGTAATTCGGGAGATTTGGTTCATATGTATTTTCATGAGCATATAAGCGCGGATTCATTATAACAATCAACATGTACAAATCCAATACAAATATTTAAGAGGAAGGTGCTGTCCTGGAAACATCGGGCATGTATATTTTTGGATGGGGTTCTTGAATAAATCGATACCACTACAGCAACGGTGATTTGGTGGTGGTTTGAGATTTTTCAAAAGGGATTTTTTGTTTCTGCCCACAAAATTGCTTGCCAATCTATGCACAAAATTTAGTAGATGCTACATACATTTATATTAAGCTTTGATGATCAAATCAAGAATAAACAAAACTAATAACATTGTTTCTAAAATATTAGATGCACCACAAATCAACATGTGACCAAGAAAAGATGCTTTGTTCAGTCTAGCTTTTATAATTAAGTTACGTTTATATTAAATTTATAAAATCACACTCATTTTATTTCATAAACTATCAAATATCATTGACACAAAAGGGGACAAATCACAAGAAAGATACCACTTCTAGTTAATTTGTCACATGTATACTTATCGCAATATATATATATATATAATGTCTATTTAGACTTGACTTGTCACCCAAGATAAATATTCATGTCTAGTGATTTCCTTAAGCATAAACTTCATGCCTATTCAGAAAAAATCTTTCATCCAGCTAGGCTCCTCATCAGCAGGAGTCTTTATTTTTATTTCCTAAAACATCCACAAGTATGAAAAAAAAAAATTTACAATGAATATATATATGTATATGATATGTGAGATCAAATGTTTGTATTCGAACTCATAAGTAAATGCATAAAATTAATTAAATAAAAATAAAAATAAAGATTTTGGAAAACTTACATTTTCAGACTTGATAGATTTCTCGTTCTTATGTTCACTGAAACAATAATTTTAATATCGATGAGTTTTTATTTTATTTTATTATTTTACAAATAATATAGAGTAATTTTAGACCAAGAAGATAAAAATATATAGTAGCAAGCAAAATAGTGAGAAGACATTAAAATGTCATCACAGAATGTAAAAGTGCATGCACGTTCCTAATTAGATATTAATTAACAATCACCTCACCTATATACATCCTTCAACTTATTGATCAAACGTCACAATGTTTCTAAATTATAAAAATAAGTGATTTATGTTTTTTTTTCTTAATAAATTTTTTGAGGTATTCTCCTTAAGTATCACTTCATAACATAGATTCCAAAAGATTTAAAGTCCCAACATATTATCATTTTAGTGATATTGAGAAACTAAAAATATGTATATTGAAACATCGACAAAATAATCACAAACCTGAAATCAGTATCTGTCAGAGTGTCCCTATGAAAAAAAAAACTAACCAGTGATTAGATTTTTAAATAATTCTTTTGCAAGAATAATATAATAGAAGGAAAAACAAACAAACAATATTTAAAACACCAACATCATCATAAGTAAGTTAAGAACTATAATGCTTGTCCCGCAAATTATACTGGTCTTTAGCAAAACTTCATCCCCTGAAACGAGTAAAAGACATTAAATAGCAAGAAACAAATACAAGTGAACGCCATATTAAAATTAAAACTTCATCTTTAGGTTGAAATTGATTTAAAAAAAAAAATTCTTACAATCGATATCGTTCGGCATCCCGTTCTGCGTCGTCGAAAGTATACTGTGAACACAAAACCAGAAATAAAAAAAAAATTCGCAACATAAAAATAATTAATTTCCTTGACTAGCTACAACAATGATCGGAATGAGCACCAATATTAATTACTTCTCTTCTTCATACCTAAACCGAGATATGTCGCGTTGTTTGTCTTAGATTTTAATTTCTTTTTATCCTTTATTTTTATATATACACCGTTTGATATTAAAATTATGATATAATTACATGCCTTAATTATCTCAATTTGATATTAATGGCAAGATATGCAAACGTGAAATATCTCGTTTCCAAATTTGAATTATGAAATCAATACTCTAAACTAATACAAAATATTTTACAGAAAGTATTTATTGATTTCTTTTTCTTTAATTTATGCATATTCCTAATTTCTATGTGACTAGTTTTAAGAAAATATATGGTTGATTCGTTTTGTCAAGATTACTGATAGATCCAACAGTTTGGGCAACTATTTCAAAGTAGGGTAATGCTACATGTACACGGAGTGTTACACATTAGGTTACACAATGCACTTGAAATTACATGATTATCCCTACACTTTATTTGGAAAAAATCTTTCAAAAATGCATGTAGAATAATCATGTAATTTCAAGTGCATTGTGTAACTCAATGTGTAATATTCTATGTACATTATATGTTACACTTCAAAGTATTAGATGTACCACAAATCAACATGTGATCAAGTAAAATTAGTCAAGCATATATGTTTGAATTTTAAATTAGTCAAGCATATATGTTTGGAGCTAGTAAAATATTTGTCTTGTATTACCATATTTCGGGTTTTTGGTGTCTCATGAGACGATGATTCCACTGCTTTGCATTATACTTCAGATGCATGATCGATCATTACAAACAACATTCGCGAGTTCTTGTTTTCTTTGATTTGGAAAGGTTTAGAAGAGCATGACTCGGATGTGCATTAAGTATCTTTGAGTTGATTGTTCTTCTCCGCTTAATTAATTAGGATGCAACATATCTTCATCAAACAACAAATATTTTCACTTTAAGTAACTAGGTGTGTACAATTACAAGATGCTCGGAGCTCAAACACTAACAACTATTAATACATTGTTTTAAGAGGGTGGAATCGGCGAGGGATCGTGCTGATGGAAGCAAACCTGAGCCAAAACGAAAAGTCTGTTTAGAGGCGCGGAGACATCGATCCTTCCTAAATCTTCAGTCTCCCATAAATGTTGTTTTCGGCTGCAAACAATGGTAAGAAACAATATATCAATTTTCGAAAAGGCAAGTTGATATGCATCAGACTAGCTTAGGTACATTACTGTGTATCGACTTAGTATAACATAAGGATCAATGATAATCACTTCAGTGATCTACCATAACATAAATTTTTTTTTCCCCAATATAAAGCACAATATATTGTTCAATTCGATCAGTACATGTGTATTACCAAATCGATCACGTGGAGCTTGTCTTAAAAATAATATTTTCGTTTCTTTGTTGTCCATATATGTTTCCAACAAAATTATATACTTGAGTAGCTCGCTAAGAGGCCGTTCATCCTCTCCACACCTAGAACATTAATTGAGGAAGAAATTAAGGGGGGTGTATTCAATCTGGAGAATTATTGACTTTTATGTATTTTAGAAGTTTAGAGGTATTCAATCATGACTTTTATATACTCTATAGAAGTCTAGTGATATTCAAAATAGACTTTTATAAAGTTTTAAAAGTCAAGTGGTATTCAACCTTGACTTTTAAAAACTCTATAAAAGACTAGTGTTATTCAAAATGTCAATGAACTTTTAATAACTCCATGAAAATCATGAACATACAAACATTAATGCTTAAGGTACAACTATATTTTGTAAAAAAAAAGTCTTTGGTATAACCCAAAGATTTGGATGGATTTCTAAAATAATAAAACTCATAATTTTCTTTTTTTTCTCACATTTTCTCACTCCTCACTATCTCACTCCTCTCTATCTCCCTCTCTCTCATATTCAAAATGAATCTCCTCTCTATCTCACTATTTCTCATATTCAAAATGAATTATATATTCGTTCTTTTCCTAAAATCAAAATAAAAAATATTATTTAAATATTTGAAATTTTCAAAATATTTTGTGCTTTTTAAATTATGATTTGTACCAATAATTATAATATTTAATGATAATAATATATGATTCAAAAAATTATAATATGATTTAATTCAAATATTTGAATAGTGGATAACAGACATGATAAAAAATAAAAATTGACAAATAATTTTTTATGATATAATTTATAATTTATCATATGTTTTTTTTTAAAAAAAAACTTTACACAATCGCAAATTTTTTAGTTTATAATTTTGTTACGTTAATATATATATATATATATATATATATATGTAAAATAAATGAAATCCATTTTCATAAATAAATTAAAAAAATATTTCAAATAAATTTATTATTTATGTCAAATAATTATTATTTCAAAGGAAAAAAAAGAAAAATAATAAGATATATTAAAGATACATGAAAAGTTTACAAATCTCTATAAAAGTCCTTCAAAAGTCTACAAAGAATCCATGCAAATCTGTTTGTAAATCCGTGAGATTCTATAAAAGTCAATAAAAATCCATCAACTCAACAAAAGTCTATCATTTTAAAAAGTCACTGAAAGTCATTAAAACTCTGGATTGAATACACCCCCCTAAGTCAAATTGTGTCAATGCGCGCAAGTCATTGACAAAAAAACAAAGAGAACAATTTTAGTAAATAATAAATTATTAATATCAGTTACTTTAATTATTAGTAAAACTAGCTAGTGTAATCAGCACATGTGTATAAATTAATATAATATACATATAAATAATATATTTTTATTTTTCATTAATTAGTTTAATTATGATTTTTTTTAAATTTCTAAAGTAATGTAATTTAAAAGTTATTTATCTTATATATAATTTTTAAGTAAGAAAAATATGGACAATATGTACAAATAGAATCAAATTTACATATTTATTTAATATATAAAGATAATTTTGTAAACAAAAATGTTGGTTTCATCTCTCTATAAGGAGCACGACTTGTCATCCCTACAGCTACAAGTAGCTCAACTATTAGCTAGATATAATATATATAGATAACTAAACATGTCAAAATATTTATTTAAATAGTTACAAAATATTTAAATTAATAAAAAAAATTTTACATGGAAATTAATTATAACTTGAATGGGCTTAAGATCATTAAAATAAGGGCAAATTATTTCAAACTCTCTATTACCAAACTTTTATTTATCTTAACTCCCTACCTACCTTTTTATTTGTTTTCACTCCTTAGTGGTCCTTATTTTTGAATTAAAATTAATAAAACTTAATTTTTTGTACGTGGCTTTGTTATACCCATCGAACCAATTTCGGTCATGCAAGACTATCGGTTACGCAAGGTTTCCAGCCGATACACTCTATATTATGGCCCAACATGCTTCCGTAAAAGGAATTAAATTCAAATACCTCTTTGACCATAATTTAATCGGGTCATACCTGCCGATTTTTACGAAGTGCTCCTCATACTTCAACCACACAATCGCAACAGATGGTTTCTGCACAAGCTCCTTCAACGACACCCAGCACAACCTTAATTCGTTTTCTACCTTAAGACGTATGGTATATAAATTTAATTATAAAATATGAGCATGGAATAACAAGAGACTTAGAAAATTTATTCAGACATAATATTATTACATAAATCAACTCCTTTGAAGAGGAGAATACAACTTGTTTCGCTACTCATAGTAGCCTTGTTTTTTAAATACATAAAAAAAAAAAAACTTAGTACAATAGAGAGAAAAATATTAAAACAATTTATTTATAAAAAAAACTGAAGGGAATGATCGATGTCTTCAGTTTTCTCAAATGTTTGTATTTATAGAGTCTCTGTACGACACCTTTCGTTGTCTGAAAGGGTTGCGTATCAAATGTTGCAACAAAATATGTTGGAAACTTTGGGGTCATAATTGTAATTGTAAATGTTTAAATATCATCAATTAAATAAGCCATAAATTGATGTGGTCTAATTTAGAATTAAAAAAATTGACTTAAGGACTTAATTGTCATGATATTATTATGTGGATATCATATATGATATTTCTGATTTGTTGAATGGCCAAATTAAAAATAGTGAAAACTTATTTAATTATAAAACGGTTTATGGGTTGGCCTGCTCCGTCGGCACATTTTTTTTTAGAGTACAAGTACAATATTTTATCAATATTACAACTACACGATTCAACAATGTAATGAAACTGTCCCCATAACCGACGAGACTTGACCATGGACTCGAGACTTGCTTATCTCGAGCGATGAAACTACTTAAATCTACCTAAATAAATTAAAAAATTAACCAACATTCAGCGAGAATCGAACCTGAGAAAAATTGATTTTTTGACCGCTCTAATTTTGCTATTTTTTGGTTTCTTGTTTTTTGTTTACGTTGTTTCTCAATGATACTCATATCGATTGTAGGAATTTTTTTTTATCAATTTCAAGCTAAAAATGAAGTTTTAATTTCAATAAGGTTTTCACTTGTTTTTGTTTTTTGTCATTTAATATCTTTACTCTTTCCAAGATACGCAGTTGACGAAACAATTGACATGACAGACATTCTTGTTCATGAATTACTAAAGTTGGTGGTGTTTTAAATATATATATTTTTTCAATTATATCACTCTCGCAAAAGAATTATTTAATAAAATCTAATCATTGGCTAGTTGTTTTTTTTCATTGGAATAGAGTCGTACCTTTCGCAAAGACCTATATCGGGTTTGTGATTATTCTGTCAATGTTTTAAATTTTTCATTAAAAATTTTTTTAGTGCTTCTCAATTATTATAACTAAAATTATAATATGTTGGGACTTTAAATCTTTTGGGATCTATTGTATGTGAAGTGATCTTTAGGGAGTGTTTTCTTTATAATTTGTTAGGAAAAAAAATCTTAATCACTCATTTTTAGACGATCTCATTGATGAAACGAGTGAACTCTAGTACTCTACCCCTATTTATAATAATAAGTAATACTTTTGACATAAAATATAATAATTTTCAATAAATAACCCAAATAAAAAAACTCGTCTTACAAAAGCAACCCGTAAGACCTTTTCACATGATTTTTTGTCTATTTTTAAGAGTTTACTAATATAGTCGTGATGTCTGATTAATAAATTTAAACATGTATGAGGTGAGGTGATTGTTGATTTCCGATTATGAGCATGCATGCGCTTTTGCCTTTTGTGATGACATTTTAATTTTTTTTCATTATTTTTCTAGCTACTCGTTTTATATCTTCTTGGCTTAAGTTTACTCGATATTATTTGTACAATACTATGAAGTCTAAGAATGTAAGGCCTTTATTTTTAGTTTTGATTTAAGATATTTAAGTTTATTCATTTTACTTATGTGAGGAGTTAGACTACAAAGATATGATTATCACATGTACATATTCATTGTAATTTTTTGATCGCTATCCTTCTTGTGTATATATGATTTAGCTAGCTAGAAAATAAAATAGAAACTTTTGCTGATGAGAAAATCACTAGAACATGAATTTTTTTTTGTGTTAAAACATTAATCATTCATCCACCCGACTACCATGTGTTGTTTAATTTTCCATGCATCGAAAGATAGTTATTAATTGTTTACACAGCCAAATAGTAGTTTCAATTTTCACAAAGTATGCAATTGACGTTATTGTTATTGTTATTATTACTTTATTATAATTACAAAAAAAAAAAAGGAATGGTATCATCCAAAAGTGTATAGCGTTGGATCTAGCCATTAATTCTTCGATCATCGAAGATATTTAGTGGGTTAGTTTATCTATGATGTCCGAGCATACCCAGTCTATTACTAATGCCAAGTTGGGCCAGATTCGTAGCTGAGTTGAGTTTGAAATTTGTTTTTCCTTTTTTTTTTTTTTAAGTTGTTCATACGATTGAATTTATGTTTCTTAGACACAACAAAATCGCCGAAAGAGCATGAATTTGATTTTAACATACAATGTACTTGTAATATCTTTACCATGCATTAAATTTTAAAAGATCGTGGGTAAACATTCTACTAAATCGAATGAACTAAATCCGATATAACTAAATAGTTTTTAGGATAATCAAATTTAACCAAATTTCTCTCAAAAATCAAACTTACCGCATCGAAATAAAATCAATTTTTCGGTTGATAAACAATTTTTTTGACTAAAATTTCAAAATTAATAACTTGAATATGATATTTTTATAATAAAACACGTTATGCCTAAAGAATAAAATAACAAAAATTACCTACGATATTAAATATAAAAACACTAAAAATAAATTATAAATGATAATAAAAAAATCAAAATCTAATTATTTAGTAATTCGGTTAATTTATTACTAAAAAAATAAAATAAAAATATAAATTACAGATTATCTTGAATATTTTATAAAATATTTATCAAGTGAGTAAGTTTTTGTTTCTTAAAAAATTAGAATATTATACAAATACATATTTCCAAATATTTTAAAACACTAATAATTTTTTGTAGACTGTAGATCAGTAATATTCCTCAAATCTATTTCAATCTGTTTTCCCTCAAATTGTATTTCATCTATTTAATTCGCTATCTTGTTTAGAACTTCCGAATTACACTTGGTTAATTCTGCTGATGAAGTCAACCTAAGTTAACTTCATGTGTGTCAATTTTTTTTACAAATATAATGACTCACTAACTTTCGTTAACTCGAGTACAAATGTTGCAACAAAATATGTTGGAAACTTTGGGGTCATAATTGTAATTGTAAATGTTTAAATGTCATCAATTAAATAAGCCATAAATTGATGTGGTCTAATTTAGAATTAAAAAAATTGACTTAAGGACTTAATTGTCATGATATTATTATGTGGATATCATATATGATATTTCTGATTTGTTGAATGGCCAAATTAAAAATAGTGAAAACTTATTTAATTATAAAACGGTTTATGGGTTGGCCTGCTCCGTCGGCACATTTTTTTTAGAGTACAAGTACAATATTTTATCAATATTACAACTACACGATTCAACAATGTAATGAAACTGTCCCCATAACCGACGAGACTTGATCATGGACTCGAGACTTGCTTATGTCGAGCGATGAAACTACTTAAATCTACCTAAATAAATTAAAAAATTAACCAACATTCAGCGAGAATCGAACCTGAGACAAATTGATTTTTTGACCGCTCTAATTTTGCTATTTTTTGGTTTCTTGTTTTGTGTTTACGTTGTTTCTCAATGATACTCATATCGATTGTAAATTTTTTTTTTATCAATTTCAAGCTAAAAATGAAGTTTTAATTTCAATAAGGTTTTCACTTGTTTTTGTTTTTTGTCATTTAATATCTTTACTCTTTCCAAGGTACGCAGTTGACGAAACAATTGACATGACAGACATTCTTGTTCATGAATTACTAAAGTTGGTGGTGTTTTAAATATATCACTACTAGAATAATGGCTTCTAATGACACGTATAAATGCCCTTATATGGAACATTTAGTGACATTAAAGTTTTGATGACATTTACAATAAATTTCCTCTATTCTAATGTCGTCTTAGCCTTTGTGACATTTTGCAATGTCAGGATAAAATATTATTAGGGACTTTAAAAGTGTCATAAATTACGGATTTCAAGACAACATAAAATGTCAAAAAATGTTATTTTTAATGACACTGATGTATGTCTTATACGTTTATTTATAACAACAATAAAAATTGTCAGTAAAAGTAATTTATAAAGTCAATTTAAAATGTCATGTCAACTAGACTATCGTGACATTTATAAATGTCTTTTATACTCATTTTTATGACATTGAAAAATGTAACTATTTGCTATTTATAAAGACATTTCAAATTTCTTTTTATCAGTTTTACAATCACATTAATAAAATTTTGATACCCTATCAAGACATCAAAAAATGTCAACAATTAACTATTTTGATACCATTATTCTCGTAAATATAAAATTAATTTAAAACATAAATAAAATTTTCATTGAAATCAAAATGCTATACATGATTGTCACATTTGTTATTTGTCTCTCAACTTACAAACTTTTTACTTCTAAGTAGCTATGAACCAAAAAATTACACCACAAAATTTAGTTTTTGTGCTAATAACAAAATAAAATATAGCAAAAATTCAGCCTGATTCATATAGCACCTTCAACCTCCACATCCTCATAAAAATCCAATGTTCGTTCTTTGATACCTGCAAATACAATAATACATATTTGCACAAGTAAGATAAAAACAATAAAAATGTAAAGTGAACAATTGATAATTGAAATGATTGAATACAATATCAAATGAGAATTAAACCGTCGTTTGAATAAGCTTACCTAATAAAATTTGTACCAACCATCAACTGCAAATAAAATTATACGTTTAAAATTAAATGATATAATAAGAACCTAAAAAAAACATATTGGAAGTGCTTAAATTGAGATCGGTGCTTAAAAAGAGAATCCTTCGAGATGTAAATGTTGAAGAGAACTTCAACCAGACCAGGGTAAATGCAGTAATCATTTTTTAAAAATGAATATACTCTTCTACTGTATATATGAGAATTCTCAGCCAGAAAACAAGTTACAAATTCTGATGGTAGGCATTACCTCTGCAAAGTTCCTCTGAGCAGCAAAGCCAGCATAGAAACAACTTGTGATTGTCTGTGATAGGTGAAAGAGATCTCAAATTATCCATGAAAGACACCGAGCACATGCATAGTCCAACATGAAGACAATTCCAAATTTATTTACATTAGAAGATATCGAAATGATATGTTAGCCCGCAACTCTAAAATACTGCAGGAGATGCATAATAATATATGAGAATCAAGAAAACGTTTCCCCACCCATTAATAAGATGGTCTCAAAGCTACTATTTTTTTTTTCTCTTAGTTGTGTTCGTCAAGTAGACAAATATAGAAACTTATGATAATGGGTGAATGTTATTTTGATAAGTTCATACTTCCCTTGAAAAATAAAAAATTAGCCAGCTTGCTTCTCAATTGTTTCATTGATGTAACAAAATACAACAGATACACGCAGCTTTCATCAACAAGTGCATTGAACTAAAAATGGCACAAGTTAATTAAACATTGCACTGTTTCAAACATAATAAAAAATGGCATAAGTGAATTAAACATTGCACTGTTTCAAACATAATATTTCAAACATAATAATTGCACACCGTGACAAGGTTTCAGAAAACATTTTTTTATGCAGGTAAGACCTAAGATCATTAGGATAGAGTCCTGGCTGCTTAGCCAGCTAAACAATAACAAGCTAAATCAGTTGCCGGGGCTTGGAAGATAATAAATCATAGATTGATTGTTAACAAATTGATTATGACGTGACTTAATACCTCGCTGACTATGGATGTTATCTTTGTGCACTTTCAAATTTTCAAACTCACCTGGATTAATGCTGCAGCGGACCTACCAGCTCCCGCAGACACACCAATTGGTACAAACAGATGCGAAAAAGTCGGGGTCAATATTTTCAATCCAAAGGCAGCATTTTCTAAAAGATCAGCAAATAGCCTCCAACCTTCGGATTGACATCAAAATGCCTCCTGTATTTTCACAATCTTTTTTCGCATAGAATCAGAACATAGTGCTTCAAAGTTCTTAAAAAGTTTTAAATGCAATGAAATATGTCCAAAATCAGTGCGATATTAATCTAAAATACAACAACGTTGGCCATCATTACCATTACTTGGATCCTTTTTAAGCAAAGGACTCAAACTTCTTTTAGAACCAAATAAATGAAGGCGAATATTTTTCGGCAATTTTATCACATCAGGGTCTCGATTCCCATTTTGGAAAATAGCACAAAGACACGTGTAGTTGTGTCAAAGATACAAATTAAGTTTTTCAAGTCACCAATGATCAATACCAGATACTAGTCATACTATATAAGAAGAGTATTAGCCGAAAATAATATTTTAGATTCATAACATTTTTTTTCAGAAGAGAAAAGGACGGACTACCTGTTTTTCAAGGTCGTCTATGTCATCCTCAAACAAATCTTTTGATTTAACCTAAAACAAAGTTGAAGTTAAAGCACAATAAAAGAGACGTTCTTGGTCAAACAGTGTCATATGTATATTAGAACCAACCTCTGGGCTTCTGATTCTCAAGGACTTTTGAGTTCAAGCAATCGTCCGTCCACTGGATTCCATTCACGCACATGGACTAAAAGGGCGCGCAGGAAACAGCTCGCAAAAAGGCAGAAATACAGAAATATGTATATATTCAATAGAATCATGTATATCAATTACTATGGCTTGCTTTTATTGTTCCCTTCTGGATAAATATTTTTTTCCAAAAGTCTATACGAAATTTATTTTATGTTCACAAAACATGCAAAGATTACTTGGTTAATGTAGCAACAAGAACAATCCCAGTTCCTGAAAAACATCTAATACCAATTTATTTATACGTGCACTAATCAAATTTCATCAATATGGCAAAGCTTAAACGTACTCAAATCCTCCTTAATTATAAGGAGCATTCATTTCTATCCTTTGACTCAATGTATTGATCACTTGCTAGATTAAGAAAAAACGATAAACAATGAACACTCGCTAGATTAAGAAAAAAGAACTATTTTATCTTAAAATTAGTTGGTATCATACAGTATCACGGAGATCATATAAATAAGATGTCAGTATATTTTTTAGGATTACACTAAAGGAGAATTTGCAGAATATTAAGTACTTGTCTTCGATGGTGGACATTAGTTTTAAGCGAAGGTAAGTATATAGATGTTGGAGCTAGAAGCTACGGTTCTAGCATTGTCAGCTGGTTTAAGAAGCAATATCCTAAGCAGATCAAGAATTTTGATATATATGCAATCGAAGCAGATAAGTCCTTCCATGACGAGTACAAGTTCAAGAAGGGGGTTACCTTGCTTCCATACGCCGCGTGGATCAGAAACGAGACCTTGTTTTTCGAAATCAATCAAGATTTATTAATTCCAATAAATGAACTGAAAATGTTAAAATCCAAAAAATGAAGAACCCACAACATAAAACCCATCTTAATCTGTGCGCGTAAGAGAAACAAGGATAAAAGGATATACATACTAAAAAACAGCTAACAAAGTGGACGAACTCGTGAGGACAAAGACGCGCAGCTTCGGTCGCGAAACAGGGTCTAATTTCAAGCTTCTTGCTTGCGATTTAGGAAATAATCAAAAGCTTTAAGGCTTGGGTTGCTGGAACAGAGGTGGCCGGACCCTCTCCGGTGGTTTACGTGCGGCGGAGCGGCGAAAACCAAAGGTAGGAGATGGCTAGGATTGAGAGGCCACGGGAAAGGGGCTTAGGGTTCAGGTTTTTTCCCCACTTCTAAGTTTTAATTAATAATTGATGTTAAAGAATAAGAATTAATAAAGATTGAAATTGATATTATTTGAGTTTGAATGTGTACATGGTTTTTAGTGGGAAAAGATGGAGGGAATTGTGAAAATAAAAGACGGATTGATATAATAAAAAGTTGATATTTAATGACATTATGATAAAAAAATGTCACTATAGATAACTTATTATGATTTATATTTTATCAAATTTATTTTTTTTCACAAGTGTCATTAAAAAGTAGTTTTGCCAACACTGTATAAAAAATGTCATCCCAAAAATGTCACTATATCCAAATTTTCTAGTAGTGTATATATTTTTTCAATTATATCATTCTCGCAAAATAATTATTTAATAAAATCTAATCACTGGCTAGTTGTTTTTTTTTCATTGGAATAGAGTCGTACCTCTCGCAAAGACCTATATCGGGTTTGTGATTATTCTGTCAATGTTTTAAATTTTTCATTAAAAATTTTTTTAGTGCTTCTCAATTATTATAACTAAAATTATAATATGTTGGGACTTTAAATCTTTTGGGATCTATTGTATGTGAAGTGATCTTTAGGGAGTGTTTTCTTTATAATTTGTTAGGGAAAAAAATCTTAATCACTCATTTTTAGACGATCTCATTGATGAGACACGGTTTCATTGATGAAACGAGTGAACTCTAGTACTCTACCCCTATTTATAATAATAAGTAATACTTTTGACATAAAATATAATAATTTTCAATAGATAACCCAAATAAAAAACTCGTCTTACAAAAGCAACCCGTAAGACCTTTTCACATGATTTTTTGTCTATTTTTAAGAGTTTACTAATATAGTCGTGATGTCTGATTAATAAATTTAAACATGTATGAGGTGAGGTGATTGTTGATTTCCGATTATGAGCATGCATGCGCTTTTGCCTTTTGTGATGACATTTTAATTTTTTTCATTATTTTTCTAGCTACTCGTTTTATATCTTCTTGGCTTAAGTTTACTCGATATTATTTGCACAATACTATGAAGTCTAAGAATGTAAGGCCTTTATTTTTAGTTTTGATTTAAGATATTTAAGTTTATTCATTTTACTTATGTGAGGAGTTAGACTACAAAGATATGATTATCACATGTACATATTCATTGTAATTTTTTGATCGCTGTCCTTCTTGTGTATATATGATTTAGCTAGCTAGAAAATAAAATAGAAACTTTTGCTGATGAGAAAATCACTAGAACACGGATTTTTTTTGTGTTAAAACATTAATCATTCATCCACCCGACTACCATGTGTTGTTTAATTTTCCATGCATCGAAAGATAGTTATTAATTGTTTACACAGCCAAATAGTAGTTTTAATTTTCACAAAGTATGCAATTGACGTTATTGTTATTGTTATTATTATTTTATTATAATTACAAAAAAAAAAAAAAAGGAATTGTATCATCCAAAAGTGTATAGCGTTGGATCTAGCCATTAATTCTTCGAACATCGAAGATATTTAGTGGGTTAGTTTATCTATGATGTCCGAGCATACCTAGTCTATTACTAATGCCAAGTTGGGCCAGATTCGTAGCTGAGTTGAGTTTGAAATTTGTTTTTCCTTTTTTTTTTTTTATGTTGTTCATACGATTGAATTTATGTTTCTTAGACACAACAAAATCGCCGAAAGAGCCCCATTGATCAATTTTAACATACAATGTACTTGTAATATCTTTACCATGCATTAAATTTTAAAAGATCGTGGGTAAACATTCTACTAAATCGAATGAACTAAATCCGATATAACTAAATAGTTTTTAGGATAATCAAATTTAACCAAATTTCTCTCAAAAATCAAACTTACCGCATCGAAATAAAATCAATTTTTCGGTTGATAAACAATTTTTTTGACTAAAATTTCAAAATTAATAACTTGAATATGAGATTTTTATAATAAAACACGTTATGCCTAAAGAATAAAATAACAAAAATTACCTACGATATTAAATATAAAAACACTAAAAATAAATTATAAATGATAATGAAAAAATCAAAATCTAATTATTTAGTAATTCGGTTAATTTATTACTAAAAAAATAAAATAAAAATATAAATTACAGATTATCTTGAATATTTTATAAAATATTTATCAAGTGAGTAAGTTTTTGTTTCTTAAAAAATTAGAATATTATACAAATACATATTTCCAAATATTTTTAAACACTAATAATTTTTTGTAGACTGTAGATCAGTAATATTCCTCAAATCTATTTCAATATGTTTTCCCTCAAATTGTATTTCATCTATTTAATTCGCTATCTTGTTTAGAACTTCCGAATTACACTTGGTCAATTCTGCTGATGAAGTCAACCTAAGTTAACTTCATGTGTGTCAATTTTTTTTACAAATATAATGACTCACTAACTTTCGTTAACTCGAGTACAAAAGCATGAATTGAAGATCGAGCTCGATATCTCCATTTTGTACACAGCCATATATAATACTACTAATAATAATGCATACTTTGTGAAAATTGAAACTACCATTTGACAGAGATAATTATAATTTGATAAGTAGAAAATTAAAAAGCGTGCGATGGATTTTGTGTTTTAACAAACAAAATAATCCATTCTCAAGCATAAAATACATAACTATGAACACAATCAACAAATCACAACATAGAAATATTAATTAATTTCCTTGACTACACCTATGATCGGAATGAACAGTAATATTAATTAATTACCGTGGAGGGTAACTAATACAAGTTTTTAAAACATTTTTGGGGAAACGCGCGCAAATAAATAGATTCCGACGATAGAATTCATTACTTCATTTTTCTCTTACAACGTTTCTGCAAAATGTCCATCTTCTCCAAAGCCAACCCCATCTACTCCCAATTCAAACCTTACATGCTTGATATGTGGAAGGTAGCTGCCTCCATTTGGACTGCATACGACCGAAAAGTGTTGATGAAGAGGTCTGAAGAGGCGGCGGCGGCCGATCGACAGCTTCAAATCGAACTTAGCAAACGGCAGATCGAGGTGCTTTCGCTTCAAGCGAAGTACCTGAAAAAGATAGTGGAGCATCTGGATGCAGAGGTGGTGGTGGAAGCAGAGAATGGTAAAAAGTGATAAAAGATATATATACTATACTATACTATACTATACGTATATATATATACACGAGTAAATGTGAATAAATGTGAATCGTAGGCTACTATTGATTTGATTTCTACTGTTGATTTCACATGTGAATCGTATTCTACTGTTGATTTGAATTTTTACTGTTG
The DNA here is from genome assembly GCF_033568475.1 of Henckelia pumila. Taxonomy (NCBI): domain Eukaryota; kingdom Viridiplantae; phylum Streptophyta; class Magnoliopsida; order Lamiales; family Gesneriaceae; genus Henckelia; species Henckelia pumila. The sequence continues at coordinate 41,835,516 of NC_133122.1, forward strand.
ATTTCACATGTGAATCGTATTCTACTGTTGATTTGAATTTCACGTGTTTATTGATTGTTGATTTCTAAAATTCAATTTATTAGGGCCACACATCCATCTCACATTATCCTTAAGGCGAAATTTGAGTCTCCTGAAAGTTGTTCACAACCTGTTGTTTAATTTTAAATATAATCTGCATAATCTTCTTGACAATACTTATCTCGTGAAGAGATAGATGTACAAACTATGTAAAATAACAGAGTTTCCATTCAGTCATTGGCCCATCTGGTACGAGATCCACTTTAGAGGATGTATTGAATGAAGAAAACCTTTTCCGAAACGAAATTTGTGTGAATGAATGTGGCATACAACGTTGTTTGCCATTATGATGACTTTAGGAAATGAAACAGCCGTCGTTTTCTTCCATCATTTGGCTTCTTACATTTAGCGGTTCTTTTTGAAGTCCTTTCTAATGTGTGATTCCTTCATTGCTACAATTAAGATTTACTCTTGCTGCTGAGGAACAAGCTGACTTGCTTGTACCTTGTGCAGTTGTGCTCAACGTAATCATTTACTTGCAAACTTGTATGTTGCTGATACTATAATATCTAAAGATAAAGTGACTCTGAGTCTCATGAATCTTAGCCATTTCTTGTGTTAGCTTAGTTTGTTGTCGATTTGAATTGGTTGCCTGTGATGACTCGCGGCTTGCTGATCATTCTCTTTTTTTTTTTGATTCTGTTACCTTTTCTTTCCTTTTGAGAAGCTTGCTGCTCTCCATTGTGTTGTCTGGCGGTAATAAGCTAAACCCAAATTTCCCATCTATGTTCTCGCCCACTTCAGTTTGGCTCTGCTCCATGTTTTAGCTTAGATTAATCTTCAGCAAAGTTACAAAATACATTTACATTCCCAGGGATTTTGAAAGACTTCTACTTTAGATTTGTGTCAGTATTACATTGAAATTTCCATTCCAGCTGCCGAATATCTGAATTGTGATGGCCACTATGTCTACGGTAACAAAGTTCTAATACAAATTTCTTCAAAATAAAAGAATGCCAAATACCCACGAAACTCCCCCGTGAATCCTCTAGCTCACATTTTCGCTGATTATAAAAAGTTCAGTTAAAAGAAATGCAAAACACCACTCTCCAGTTAAAAGAGTGTAACTCTCGAAGTACATATGAACCTCTCATAACCATTCTTCAACATGACTTTCCAGGTTCTCCATGGGTTGTCTTGAGTCGATCCTTCCTCGAATATTTTGTTTTCGGTTGGGATTATCTTCCACGAACCATTCTAATGTACGATAATAATATTGTCTTGTCCCAAGAGGTCTATTTCCATTCTGTCATCTGCAATTCAGCCGAGTTCAAAAACAAGACTGTGAATGCCGACTTGAGGTATTTTGTTTGGGATGATCCTCCTAAGATGGAACCCCATTACCTCAACACTTCGGATTATGATGAAATGGCTAAAAGTGGGGCTGATTTTGCTAGACAGTTCGAAATAGATCAGCCAGTGCTAGACATGATTGATAGAAAGATCGATCCTTATGTGTGGACGCAACCGAGCAACGCCTGGTGCTTGGTGCAAAGGCCGACAGAGCTGGTTGATGGATAATCTTCTTGATTGTGAAATCACTTCAATTGATCTGGGAATTCTTTGGATTGATCTTTGTGTTGCTTGTTCGGGTAAAGAGAATTACATTGAGATACTAACACAATCAACATGTACAAAGCCAATAAAAATATTTAAGAGGAAGGTGCTGTCTTGGAAACATCGGGCATGTATATTTTTGGATGGGGTTCTTGAATAAATAGATACTACTGCAGCAACGGTGATTTGGTGGTGGTTTGAGATTTTTCAAGAGGGATTTTTCGTTTCTGCCCACAAAATTGCTTGCCAATCTATGCACAAAATTTAGTAGATGCTACATACATTTATATTAAGCTTTTGATCAAATCAAGAATAAACAAAACTAATAACATTGTTTCAAGATATTAGATGCACCACAAATCAACATGTGACCAAGAAAAGCTGCTTTGTTCAGTCTACCTTTTATTATTAACGTACGCTTATATTAAATTTATAAAATCTCACTCATTTTATTTCATAAACTCTCAAATATCATTGACATAAAAGCGGACAAATCACAAGAAAGATACCACTTCTAATTAACTTGTCACAGATTATACGTATCACATTATATATATATATATATATATATATATATATATATAAACTTGAATTGTCACCCAAAATAAATATTCATGTCTAGTGATTTCCTTGAGCATAAACTTCATGCCTATTCAGAAGAAATCTTTCATCCAGCTAGGCTCCTCATCAGCAGGAGTCTCTATATTTATTTCCTAAAACATCCACAAGTAGGAAAAACAAAATTTACAATGAGTATATGTATGTATATGATATGTGAGATCAAATGTTTGTATTCGAACTCATAAGTAAATGCATAAACTTAATTAAATCAAAATAAAAAGGGAAAATTGCAAATTTAGTCCTATATGTTTGTTATTTTGCGATTTTGGTTCTCTATGTTTTCACATTTCAGTTTTAGTCCTGCATGTTTTGATTTTTGGCAATTTTGGTCCTTTTTATTCGAAAATGCTTACGTGACACTGTACACGTCAGCTCCACATCAGCACTGAATTGGTGCCACATCAGAAAAATGACTAAAATTGCCAAAAAAATAAAGATAGCGTACTAAAACTGAAATCTAAAAATATAAAGGACTGAAATCGCAAAGTGACAAACATATACGACCAAAAAAGAAATTTTCCCAAATAAAAATAAAGATTTTCGAAAACTTACATTTTCAGACTTGATAGATTTCTCGTTCTTGTGTTCACTGAAACAATAATTTTAATATCGATGAGTTTTTATTTTATTTTATTATTTTACAAATTATATAGAGTAATTTTAATTAGACCAAAAAGGATAAAAATAGTAGCAAGCAAAATAGTGAAAGACATTAAAATGTCATAATAGAATGTAAAAGTGCATGCACGTTCCTAATTAGATATTAATTAACAATCACCTCACCTATATATATATAGGTCCTTCAACTTATTGATCAAACATCACAATGTTTTTAAATTATAAAAATAAGTGATTTATGATTTTTTTTTCTTAATAAATTTTTTGAGGTATTCTCCCCAAGTATCACTTCATAACATAGATTCCAAAAGATTTAAAGTCCCAACATATTATCATTTTAGTGATATTGAGAAACACTAAAAATATGTATATTGAAACATCGACAAAATAATCACAAACCTGATATCAGTATCTGCAAGAGTGTCCCTATGAAAAAAAACTAACCAGTGATTATATTTTTAAATAATTCTTTTGCAAGAATGATATAATGGAAGGAAAAACAAACAAACAATATTTAAAATACCAACATAAGTAAGTCAAGAACTATAATGCTTATCCCGCAAATTATATTGGTCTTTAGCAAAACTTCACTCCCTGAAACGAGTAAAAGACATTAAATAGCAAGAAACAAATACAAGTGAACGCCATATTAAAATTAAAACTTCATCTTTAGGTTGAAATTGATTTTTAAAAAAAATTCTTACAATCGATATCGTTCGGCATCCCGTTCTGCGTCGTCGAAAGTATACTGTGAACACAAAACCAGAAATACGCAACATAAAAATAATTAATTTCCTTGACTAGCTACAACAATGATCGGAATGGGCATCAATATTAATTACTTCTCTTCTTCATACCTAAACCGAGATATGTCGCGTTGTTTGTCTTAGCTTTTAATTTCTTTTTATCCTTTATTTTTATATATACACCGTTTGATATTAAAATTATGATATAATTACATGCCTTAATTATAGATCTCAATTTGATATTAATGGCAAGATATGCAAACGTGAAAGATCTCGTTTCCAAATTTGAATTATGAAATCAATACTCTAAACTATACAAAATATTTTACAGAAAGTATTTATTGATTTTTATTTGGGTAAATTTGAAAAAAATCCCTCTGCACACGTTGAACTTATGATTCAGTACCTAGCCAGAATTTTTTAAGATTCAGTACCTGACAATGCCATTGATTTAGTATTAACTCCCTACAAAAATAAATTTATATTTTTTTCATTTTTATTTAAATAAATATATAATTTTATTCACAAAAAAATACATGTTTCATCTCCTTTTGAAATATAATTTTTTTAAAAAACATTGTTTCTCAATTATCATGGATTAAGAGTAAATACTTATTTTGACCTACAAACTACGTATTTTTGGGTTCTAAATACTTGATTTGACACTTTGAATACCTCAAATATGTAATAAAATACTGGATATTCGAGCGATCATTATAAATTCAATAATTGTTCGTCTTTTCGTGAAAAATACATTGGGATGACATTTTCACGTCATTAAATTTTTTTTTAAAAAAAATAATTCCTCACTAATGGAATATGGGTGTCAAATATGGACACGGCCTGTCAACCTGACGCGGTCCAACACGAAAAAGATCAGGTTCGGGTTGGCGTATTTTGGGTTCGGGTTAAAAACATGTTAGGCCCAACCACTTGAACATCAAACGTATTTTTTCATTTCCAAACAAATTATTTAGTGTATTTTCAAACAAAATATGGATATCAGATTTAGTGTTTTTTTCATTTCCAAAAAAATTATTTAATATTTTTTAAGTACTTATTTTTACTATCACAATATATAATTTTAATTTTTAAATACTTGATTTGGTCTGTTCGATACTCATAATTTTTAACAAAATACCGGATCTCCGAGTGAACAACACAAATTCATCAAGTCCTGATATTTCCATGGATATTGTATATACATGACTTATTCAAGTTATTTACATTTTTAAAAAACCATTTTCAAACAAATTATTAATATTTTTTAAGTACTTAATTATTTTTACTATCAAAATACCTAAGTTCAGTTTTCAAATACTTGATTTGGTCTCTTCAATACTCATAATTTCTACCAAAATACTGGATCTTCAAGTGAACAAGACAAATTCATCAAGTCTTGATATTTTCATGGATTGAATTTACGTGACTTATTTATGTCATTTATTTTTGGGAAAATTTCAAATTTAGTCCTATATATTTGTCACTTTGCGATTTTGGTCCTCTATGTTTTCACATTTCAGTTTTAGTCCTGCATGTTCTGATTTTTGGCAATTTCGGTCCTTTTTATTCAAAAATGCTTACGTGGCACTGTACACGTCAGCTCCACATCAGCACTGAATTTGTGCCACATCAGCGCCACGTCGGAAAAAGAATTAAAATTGCCAAAAAAATAAAGATAGCGGACTAGACCTGAAATCTAAAAATATAAAGGACTGAAATCGCAAAGTGACAAACATACAAGACTAAAATAGCAATTTTCCCTTTATTTTTTTAAAAAATAAAATAAACCATTTCAACAAATTATTTAATATTTTTAAGTACTTATTTTTACTATCAAAATACCTAATTTTAGATTTCAAATGCTTGAGTTGGTTTCTTCGATACTTATAATTTCTATCAAAATATTGAATATTCGAGTGAACAACACAAATTCACCATGTCTTGATATTTACATGGAGATTGCATTTATGTGACTTATTCATGTCATTTAAATTTTTGTTAAAAAAAATTTATATTTCCAAATACTCATAAAGTTTAGGGTTTAGGTTATTGGTTTTAGGGGTTAGAGTTTAGGGTTTAGGGTAACTATCATATGATATATAATCTCGTGTTTTGTTTATTATAAACTCGAGCGACCACCAATATCAATCATTTATTACACTTAATTTACATGACTTATTCATGTCATTATTTTGTTTTTCAAAAAAAAAATCATTTATTTTTAAAGTAATTTTTTCATCAACAAAATACTTAATTTCAATTGTAAAATACTTGATTTGGTCTCATAGATACTCATTATTTGTAGTAAAATACTGGATCTTCAAGTGTTCAACACAAATTTATCAACTTTCTTTCATTTCAATGGAGGATGCATTTACATGACTTATTCATGTCATTTAACTTTTTGTTAAAAAAATTTATATTTCCAAATACTCATAAGGTTTAGGGTTTAGGTTATTGGTTTTAGGGTTAGAATTTAGGGTTTAGGGTAACTATCATATGATATAAACTTGTTTTTGGTTTATTATAAACTCCAGTTACCATCAATATTAATAATCTATTATGCCAAATTTACATGACTTATTCATGTCATTATTTTATTTTTCAAAAAAAATCATTTAATTTTTAAATACTTTTTTTCACCAATAAAATACCTAATTTAAGTTGTAAAATACTTGCTTTGGTCTCATAGACACTCATAATTTGTAGTAAAATACTGGATCTTCGAGTGCACAACACAAATTATATAATGGAAGAATATCAATAATATTGTGATGAATACTAATAAGTATAATATCAAAATAATTATATTATTGTATGATCATAATAACAATAAGTATTATGAATGAATATTATAAAATATAATACAAATATATTTTATAACAAAACATGGGTATCAGATGAGTTAAATCAGGTATCTTGCATCGCAATTAGATACTTTTAGGTTAAATTTAGCATTTACTCTTATTTAATTTGATAGTGGAAAACATGTTTCTTTTTTTTTTTTTTTGTATTAAATTACATGAATACTTCATCACAATGCATCTTCAATGGAAACTCTAGAAGGACTTCGTTTATGGTGACCACTCGAATATCAAATGTATTTTAAAACAAAATATGTGTATCAAATATACCAAATTAGTTATTTGATATATCAATTTAGGTATTTTGTAGGTTAAATTAAGTATTTACTCAATTCAATTATTTGGTGTTCTAAAAAATATACATTTAGTGGTTGAAGTGACAACATTTGCCAATAACAAGATGATACAAAATTGCTTTCAATAATACTTGAGTATTGTCTAATAATGCTCAATTATTCAAAATAAACACTTACTCTTACTCTATGATCAGTGAAGACTTATGTTTTTTTAAAAATTTAATGACATGGAAAAGTCATCATAATGCATTTTCCATGAAAAGAACAACAATTACTGAATTTATGGTGATCGCTCGAAAATTCAATATTTCTTACATATTTGTAATATTCAAATATTTAAATCAAGTATCTGAAACCCAAAAATAGGTACTTTGTAGGTAAAATTAAGTATTTACTCTTATTTCATGCTGAATGATGAACTATTTTTTTAAAATTAAATGATATGAAAGAGTCATCCTAATTCATTTTCCATGAAAAGAACAACAATTACTGAATTTATGGTGATCGCTCGAAAATTCAATATTTCTTACATATTTGTAATATTCAAATATTTAAATCAAGTATCTGAAACCCAAAAATAGGTACTTTGTAGGTAAAATTAAGTATTTACTCTTATTTCATGCTGAATGATGAACTATTTTTTTAAAATTAAATGATATGAAAGAGTCATCCTAATTCATTTTTCATGAAAATACCAACAATGATTAAATATATGGTTATCGCTCGAAGATCCAATATTTTATTAAAAATTTTGAGTATTCAAATAGACAAATCAAGTATAAGAAACCCAAAATTAATTGGTACTTTGTAACTCATAATAAGTACTTAATTTTATTCCACGACGAGTGATTAACTACGTTTTAATTAAAATTAAATGACATAAAAAAGTCATCTCAATACATTTTTCATGAAAAACACAACAATGAATGAATTTATAGTGATCGCTAGAAGATCCATTATTTTTTAACACATCTGGTGTATTCAAATAGCCAAATCAAGTATCTGAAATTTTAAAATAGATATTTTGTAGGTCAAAATAAGTAGTTACTCTTATTCCATGATTAATTGAGAACTATGTTTTTTTTAAAAAAAATAAATGATATGAAAAATTCATCGTTATGAATTTTTCATGAAAAAAACAACAGTGACTGAATTTATGGTGATCAATCGAAGATCCAGTATCTAGATTTAAGTATTTACTTTATTCCATGATGAGCGATGAACTGTGTTTTTTTTAAAAAAAATTTAAATGACATGAAAGAGTCAACTCAATGCATTTTCCATGATAACCGAATAATGACTGAATTATGGTGATCGCTCGGATTTAGGGGTGTCAATTCTGATTGGCCGGTCGAGTTCGGGTCGAGTTGACAAAAAAATTTAAAAAATTGCTCATTCCAAACTCTCTTAACCTGATTTTTGATTTTTTTTAATTTTTTTTAATTGAATAAAAATTTAAAAAAAATAATAAAAATATAATTTTTTTAATTTAAACACATAATAACAAAATCCCTCTTATATATTATTTAAATTTGAAGGTCTAATTGTATAAAATTTAAAGTATATTCACTAAATCAAATAAATAATTGTTTAAAAAAATAAAAATATATATACAAAATAAATAGTAAATGATGAAAATTTATAATATAAATATACAATAAATTTTGTTTAAATATACAGTATATAAAAATATAGGTAAAATTTTTAAAAAAAAGTAAAAAAAAAAATTCGAATCAACCCGTCAACCCGATTAGAACCGACCCGAACCTGTATAACCCGATACTAACCCGAACCCACCCAACCCAAACCCAAAATACCCGAACCCGAATCTGATTTTTTTTTTTTGGATTGGGTCTTGTCGGGTTGGCGGGTCGCGTTACTTTTTGACACCCCTGCTGAGATTTTCAGTATTTTCTTATACATTTGGAGTATTCAAAGTGTCAAATCAAGTATCCGAAACCCCAAAATAGGTACTTTGTATGTCAAAATAAGTATTTACTCCTATTTCATGATAATCGAGAAACAACATTTTTTAAAAATTATATTTTTGAGGGAGAAAACACCTGTATTTTTTGTGGATAAAATTATATATTTATTTAAATAAAAAGGTGTAAAAATATAAATTTCTCTTTCTAGGGAGTTAAAACTAAGTTTATTTTATTGTCAGATACTGATTTCAAAAGAATTTTATGTAGGTACTGAATCTTAATTCAGATGTTGGCAGAGGGATTTTTGATAAATTTACCGTTTTTATTTCTTTAATTAATGCATATTCCTAATTTCTATGTGACTAGTTTTAAGAAAATATATGGTTGATTCGTTTTGTCAAGATTACTGATAGATCCAACAGTTTGCGCAACTATTTCAAAGTATTAGATGTACCACAAATCAACTTGTGATCAAGTAAAGCTGCAACTCTAATTTTAGTTTTCCTAAAAAAAAAAAATCTCTAGCTTGAATTTTAAATTAAATTTATAAAATCACACCTCATATTTCATATCACAAACTCTCGACAAATCAAAAGAAAGAGACCATGTTCTAGCTAGTTTGAAAGCCTAGATTTTCGGGGGACGATCTCCTCGACAGGGCTCCTTCGAAGGACTTGGTGTCAACAACTTTCGCGTAGAAAACTATAATAAAGGTTTAATTTTCCCATGGAAAAATGCCACGAGTATGGTTCCGCATGCTGGGACATCGGCCAAGTTCAAGAATTTTTATAACAAAGTTTGCTTTTAGATACTAAAATATATATCAAGGAAGAGGGTCGCTAAAAAAAACCGTTCTATTGACAATGACAGTCATTTATAAGTAACCAGAATCAAATGCTCCGTCAATTACCTCGGCTCCAATCTGATAATTATGATAAATTGAAGAGTAGTCAAGTATGTTGGAGCTAGTAAAATTGTCTTGTATTACCATATTTCGGGTTTTTGATATTACCATAACATAGATTTTTTTTCCCCAATAAAAAGCACAATATATTGTTCAATTCGATCAGTACATGTGTATTACCAAATCGATCACGTGGAGCTTGTCTTAAAAATAATATTTTTGTTTCTTTGTTGTCCATATATGTTTCTGTTGAAGTATGCTTCTATCAGATCGAATGAGAATAGAGAAGAGATCAGATCAAATAGTGCAGATCAGATGAGTTCAATGTTCAGATGAATTCATGGTACAGATCAAATATTGGGATCAGATCGAAGTGATGGTCAGATGAGTCTTCGGATGAGTTCATGCAGATAGATTGCTCGAGTATTGTGACTTGGTTAGAAGTCAGATGAAGTGTTCGAGAAGCTATATGCTTGCAGGCAGATCGATGCAGATCGAAATACGAGGGCAGATCAGACTGATGAATGAAGACTTATCGGATGAACCATGTTGACTTTGTAATTGGGCCGTAAGTTGATGTTGACCTAAAAGTCCAAGATGAAAGTCGGTTTAAATCTCTATAAATACAGATGGAAGCTGGCCGCAACGAGAATAACAGAAAATAAAAATACTTCAGAATATATTGAGAGAGAAGAAGGAGAGATTTCGGAAAAGAAAACTAAGCGTAGATTATGACGGAAAGATTCAAGAATCAATAGCTTGAATCGTGTCTGTATCTAGCTTGATAGTTTGTCTGAGTCCATCTCTGTAATAAGCTCTGTTCTTGAGCTTGGATTGTTTCTGTTGGTGATCAATAAAAGTGTTGTGTTGCTCTCCCGTGGACGTAGGCAAATCTTTGCCGAACCACGTAAATACTTGCGTTGTTTATTGCTTTCGCGTGAGTATTAGAGATTGATCTGTGTGTGTGTTGGTTTCATCTGTTTTGGGATTATTGTTCTTATCTGTGAGTTTGTTTGCGTGGTGAATTATCGATAACCAAATTTCGGATTGATTCCTAACAAGTGGCGCCGTCTGTGGGAAACCAAGCAAAGATGGTGGGATCAATGAAGTTTGATATTGAGAAGTTCACGGGCAAGAACGATTTCTCTCTCTGGAGAATTAAGATGCGGGCAATCCTGATACAACAAGGATTGGTGGAGGCTCTTAAGAAGAAGGAAGAGATGTCCGATGAGATAAAGAACAAGGATGAATTGCTCGAGAAAGCACACAGTGCAATTATTCTCTGCCTGGGAGATAGACCTCTTCGGGAGGTGGCCAGAGAAGAATCTGCAGCGGTTGTGTGGCTTAAACTCGAAAATTTATACATGACGAAATCCCTGGCTAACCGTCTGTACATGAAACAGAGGTTGTATTCCTTTGTGATTAAGGATGAGAAGAACCTTGAAGACCAGATCGAAGAATTCACCAAGATATTGGATGACTTGGAGAATATTGAAGTAAAGCTTGAGGATGAAGATCGGGCTTTGATACATCTGAATGCTCTTCCAAAAGCATATGAAAATTTCAGAGATGCTTTGCTATATGGAAGAGAATAGACGATAACATTGGAAGAAGTTATGTCTGCTATTCAATCCAAGGAACTTCAGAGAAAATCGAACACAAACACTGAATCACATGGAGAAGGTCTTACGGCGAGGGGCAGAAGTGATAAAAGGATATCCAGTGGGAAATACAGGCCAAAGTCCAGATCGAAGAGTCAAGGAAGATACCTGAACAGAAATTTGGGTAATATGAAGTGCTATGCTTGTCAGAAGGTTGAACATCTGCGAAGAGATTGTCCGGAAAGGAAAGGGAAGCAGCAGGATAAACCCAAAGAAGATGGTACTCTGGCCATAGCTTCAGATGGAATGACTTGGCAGAAGTATTGGTGGTTTCTAAAGGTGATCAGAACCACGAATGGATACTGGATTCAGGATGCTCCTTTCACATGTGTCCAATAAGATCTTGGTTTGAAAAATTGGTGGAAGCAGATCAGGGCATGGTACTGTTGGGGAATAATCAATCATGCAGGATAAAGGGCTCTGGAAATATAAGAATACGGATGCATGATGAGATTGACAGAGTACTCACCAAGGTGAGGTATGTGCCCGAGTTGAAGAGAAACTTGATATCACTGGGAACTCTTGATGCTCAAGGATACTCATTCAAATCAAGAGCAGGAAGTATCTCAGTGACAAAAGGATCTCTGGTTGTTATGAAGGCTGTCAAGAGGAACCTCCTGTATGTACTACAAGGTGAAATGATTATTGGAAGTACAGCAAGTATTCAGGAACAGCAAGACAGAACCAAGCTATGGCATCTGAGGCTTGGACATGTAAGTGAGAAGGGATTACATGAGCTGCCTAAACAAGGTCTGTTAGGTGGAGATAAGATCGAATCACTTGAGTTGTGTGATATTTGTGCTCTTGGGAAATCAAAAAGAGTATCGTTTGATCAAGGAAGTCACACAACTGAGCAACCATTGGCCTACATTCATTCAGATCTATGGGGTCCTTCTCGGACAGAAACTCATGGTCGAGGCAGATACTTCATGTCTTTGATAGATGATTACTCGAGGAGAGTATGGATATTCATCTTAAAGACTAAGGATGAAGCTTATGACAAGTTCAGAGAATGGCTGCTGGCGATTGAGAACAAAAGTGATCGGAGAGTAAAACACCTGAGAACAGATAATGGGCTGGAATACTTATCAGATAAGTTCGTGAAGTTATGTAAGGAGAAAGGCATTACCAAACACAGAACAGTGGCAGGAACACCATAGCAAAATGGTCTGGCAGAGAGAATGAACATAACTCTTTTGGAAAGGGTCAGATGTATGCTGATCAATGCTTCTCTACCTAAGTCCTTCTGGGGAGAAGCATTATCTACTGCGTGCTATTTGGTCAATAGGTGTCCATCTAGTGCGATTGGTTTCAAGACACCAATGGAGAAGTGGAGTGGAACACCTGCAGACTACTCAAACTTGAGGGTATTCGGATGTCTTGCATATGCTCATCTGAAACAGGACAAGTTGGAAGCAAGGGCAGTCAGATGTATATTCATTGGGTATCCGGATGGTGTGAAGGGTTATAAAGTTTGGAACCTGGAGTCAAGAGGTTCAAAGTGCTTCAACACCAGGGATGTGAAGTTTGATGAATCCAAACTTGGATATAAAATGAATGCAGATGGAAAGGACAGTCAGATCAGTGTGAGTGATAAACTACCGATTGAGGTGGAGTCTTCTGTGCCAGATAAAGAGTCAGAAAAGATGCAATATGAGGATGTGACAGCGATTGATCCAACAGATGATTTAAGTACCTATAATCTTGCAAGGGACAGAACCAGAAGGGAGATTAGAGCTCAAAGAGGTTTGGTGAAGCTGATCTGGCTTGGTATGCATTTACAGTAGCGGAGGAGGTAGAGTATTCGGAGCCAAATACATATGATGAAGCTATGGCGAGTAAACAGAAAAACAAGTGGATTGAAGCTATGAATGAAGAGATGAACTCACTTGAGAAGAATCAAACCTGGAAGCTAGTAGACAGACCGAAGCATCAGAAGACATTGAGATGCAAGTGGATCTACAAACAGAAGGAAGGAAATCCTGGTACAGATCAGATCAAGTATAAAGCAAGATTGGTTGCAAAGGGTTTTGGTCAGGTAGAAGGGATAGATTTTAATGAAGTCTATTCACCAGTGGTCAAACATTGTTCCATCCGGATTATGTTAGCACTGGTGAACCAGCTCGATTTGGAGCTTGAGCAGATGGATGTCAAAACTGCGTTTCTACACGGTGACCTGGAAGAAACCATTTATATGGAACAACCAAAGGGCTTCATACAACAGAAAATCCAGAACAAGGTCTGCTTACTGAGAAAATCATTGTATGGGCTAAAACAGAGTCCGAGGCAGTGGAACAAGAGGTTTGATGAGTTCATGATTGGTATTGGTTTTGTGAGAAGCCAATATGATAGATGTGTCTATCTGAAGAAGGATGATGGGCAGGTTATCTTGTACCTACTGATTTACGTTGATGATATATTGATTGCAAGTAAAAGTAGGACATAGATATCATCCTTGAAACAACAGCTCAACACAGAGTTTAAGATGAAAGATCTGGGTGAAGCGAAGAGAATTCTGGGCATGGATATAGTGAGAAACAGAAAAAGACAGGAGATTCATCTGAGTCAGAAGAACTATTTGAAGAAGGTTGTTCTGAGGTATAACATGAATCAAGCAAAATCTATCTTGACCCCTCTGGGACAGCATTTGAAGCTATCTGCGAATCAGTCACCTGAAAGTGAGGAAAACAAGATGAAGATGGCTGGTATTCCATATGCTAGTGGAGTGGGAAGTCTCATATATGGAATGGTGTGTAGTAGGCCTGATCTGGCATACACACTCAGTGTTGTGTCAAGATTTATGGCTAATCCGGGAACATATCATTGGGAAGCTCTTAAGTGGATTCTCCGATATCTCATAAATACTACTGGGTTGGGGTTGAAGTTTGAGAAACAACAAGATGAGATTGATCCGGTAGTTGGATATGTGGATTCAGATTTTGCTGGGAATTTAGACACGAGAAAGTCGTTGACTGGTTATGTGTTCACCTTTTATGGCACAGCGATCACCTGGAAGTCAAATCTACAGTCAGTGGTTGCCCTTTCTACCACTGAGGCAGAGTTCATAGCTGTTACGGAGGCCATAAAAGAAGGATTGCGGTTAAAAGGAATGATAGCAGAGTTGGGTGTAAAACAAGATCAAGTTATGGTGCACTGTGACAACCAAAGTGCAATACACTTGACGAAACACCAAGTCTATCATGAACGATCGAAACATATAGATGTAAAGATGCATTTCGTCAGAGATGTAATTGAAAAAGGAGATGTGGTCCTTGTAGAGATAGCGTCAGAAGAAAACCCTGCAGATGCTATGACTAAGTCACTGCCGTATGCTAAGTTCAAGAAATGTTTGGACTTAGTTAATGCGGTTATTGGAAATTAGCCAAGGTGGCTAGGATGGAGATCAGCATTCAACCTGAAAGAATCAAGGTGGAGTTTGTTGAAGTATGCTTCTATCAGATCGAATGAGAATAGAGAAGAGATCGGATCAAATAGTACAGATCAGATGAGTTCAATGTTCAGATGAATTCATGGTACAGATCAAATATTGGGATCAGATCGAAGTGATGGTCTGATGAGTCTTCGGATGAGTTCATGCAGATAGATTGCTCGAGTATTGTGACTTGGTTAGAAGTCAGATGAAGTGTCCGAGAAGCTATATGCTTGCAGGCAGATCGATGCAGATCGAAATATGAGGGCAGATCAGACTGATGAATGAAGACTTATCAGATGAACCATGTTGACTTTGTAATTGGGCCGTAAGTTGATGTTGACCTAAAAGCCCAAGATGAAAGTCGGTTTAAATCTCTATAAATACAGATGGAAGCTGACCGCAACGAGAATAACAAAAAATAAAAATACTTCAAAATATATTGAGAGAGAAGAAGGAGAGATTTCGGAGAAGAAAACTAAGCGTAGATTGTGACAGAAAGATTCAAGAATCAATAGCTTGAATCGTGTCTGTATCTAGCTTGATAGTTTGTCTGAGTCCATCTCTGTAATAAGCTCTGTTCTTGAGCTTGAATTGTTTCTGTTGGTGATCAATAAAAGTGTTGTGTTGCTCTTCCGTGAATGTAGGCAAATCTTTACCGAACCACGTAAATACTTGTGTTTATTGCTTTCGCGTGAGTATTAGAGATTGATCTGTGTGTGTGTTGGTTTCATCTGTTCTGGGATTATTGTTCTTATCTGTGAGTTTGTTTGCGTGGTGAATTATCGATAACCAAATTTCGGATTGATTCCTAACAGTTTCCAACAGAATTATATACTTGAGTAGCTCGCTAAGAGAACAAATTGAGGAAGAAATTAAGTCAATTTATGTCAATGCGCGCAAGTCATTGACAAAAAAACAAAGAAAACAATTTTAGTAAATAATAAATTATTAATACCAGTTACTTTAATTATTAGTAAAACTAGTGTAATCTCGCACATGTGTATAACTTAATATAATATACATATAAATAATATATTTTTATTTTTCATTAATTAGTTTAATTATGATTTTTTTTTAATTTCTAAAGTAATGTAATTTAAAAGTTATTTATCTTATATATAATTTTTAAGTGAGAAACATGTATATATGGACAATATGTACAAATAGAATCGAATTTACATATTTATTTAATATATAACGATAATTTTGTAAACAAAAATGTTGGTTTCATCTCTCTATAAGGAGCACGACTTGTCATCCCTACAGCTACAAGTAGCTCAACTATTAGCTAGATATAATATATATAGATAACTAAACATGTCGAAATATTTATTTAAATAGTTACAAAATATTTAAATTCTTAACTTTTTTTTACATGGAAATTAATTATAACTTGAATGAGCTTAAGATCATATAAGAAAAGACTAAAATTTTGTCTTCCAAATTTATTTGCTAATGTAAGAGAGAGAAGAAGATACATCTCCACTTTCAAACCCACGTGATATAATGGAGAAATATAATGGAGCAATCAAATAAATTAATGGACACATGTCAACATCATAACTGTGTAGCATATAATGTAGCAGGAAATTTTTTCTAATAGTTGAACTTGAACCGAATTTAAGGACGCACGAGATCATGGTCAGGATGTTATGCAACGGGGGGCCAAATGGATATGGCATTGAAAGTTTGGGATCAGATGAGTTGATTCCGGGGATTCATATGTTTTTGGCTTTGATTAATGGTTTAATTGTGCGACCAAAAAAGGGTGGGCGAGGCGTGTGAATATCTCAAGAAATGTTGGATAAGGGTATTAGGCCTCCGGAGATTGTGTTGAAAAAATTGAAACAGGGTATGCTTAATGAGGGGAAACCAGATATATATTATCATTATGTTGGATGGTAAACTAAGGAAATTAAGAGATTCTCCATTGTTTGGTTGACATTTTATTGCAGCTTTTCTCTATAAATTAATTTCCAAGTTTTTAATTTTTCTTTTTTCCTTTTTGCTAAACTTTTTGCTCTTTTGGAGTCAATTGAAAAATTAAAATATGACACTATTAAGTTTAATATTATAAGTTAATAACTTTTTTAAAAATATATATAGAGAAAGGTACGCCATATTTAATATTTTAAAGTTGCACCTATTATTTGTCATATTGAGAGATATGATGATTCGTTGGGTTTAACTGGTTAAGGGATTGGTTTTAAGATTTATTAGAGCTCGTTTGGAAATAAAAATTACCGGCTTAAAAAAGCACTTAAATACGTTCAGTTTTTTAAAGTGTTTTTATTAAAAAAAGCAAAAGCAGTTTTAGTGTTTGAGTAAATGTTAAAAAAATGCTTCTTTAAATTAAAACATAAGCAGAAGCCAAAAAGCCAAAATTTTTGGCTTTTAAAAAGCACTTATTTGGACTTAAATAAGTGTTTTTTTTTAAAATGTCTATTGTAACCAAACACATAACATTTTAAGAAAAACATTTTTTTAAAAAAATAAATGCTTTTTCCAAAATGTCTACTGTTCCCAAACGGGCTCTTAGTAAACTTGTGAAGTCATTATCTATAAGTACTTTTTCCAAAATGTCTACTTTTCCAAACGGGCTCTTAGTAAACTTGTGAAGTCATTATCTATCTACTATCTTTTATCCATTACATCTATCTATTACTCTATTACATTATTAGTATTTTATTACATATATAAATATGTGAGTTCAATTGTGAAAATTAAAGACTTGTTTGTCCCTATTTTTTTAGCATTGTTGAAAAATCTATTAGGATATTGGTGTCATTTTGCATAGTTTGATTAAGATACTTTTAATTCTTACATTTATTTCTCCTACTCTTGCAATTTGGTTTATTCTTTGTTTGTAGCATATCTATCTGTCTTATTTAATTTTATCTATACATATATGATTTTAATTGTGACAAAACTTCTTTGTCCTTATTTCTTTAACATTATCAAAAATTATTATTTATTATTACTTTAAAAATTCAAGTTATTTCTTCTTTATAACATAGTCGAGTATGATAAAATATTTTATTACATATATAAATATGTGAGTTTAATTGTGAAAAGACTTGCTTGTTCATATTTCTTTAGCATTGTTAAAAAATTTATTGGGATGTTGGTGCCATTTTGCATAGTTTGATTAAAATACTTTAATTCTTACATTTATTTCTCATACTCATGCAATTTGGTTTTTAAGTTATTCCTTGTTTGTAGCATATCTATCTATCTATTCTTCTTCTTCTATTTTATTTTATCAATACATATATGATTTTAATTGTGACAAGACTTCTTTTGTCCATATTTCTTTAACAGTATCCAAAATTATTATTTATTATTATATTAAAAATTCAAGTTATTTCTTTTTTATAGCATAGTAGAGTATGCTAAAATATAATTAAAAAAACTATACATATATAAATATGTGAGTTTAATTATGAAAATACTTTGTACTTAAGCCTGAAGGTACAAAGTTCGATCTCTGGAGAGGGCAAAAACTCCCCTAGCCAGGTGGGGAGAAGGTCATGAGTAGCAAAAATGGTTGCGGGCCCCCGAGAAAGATGTGACGCACCCAGACCATTACATATATGATTTTAATTGTGAAAAGACTTCTTTGTCCCTATTTCTTTAACATTATCAAAAATTATTATTTATTATTACTTTAAAAATTCAAGTTATTTCTTTTTTAATATCATAGTAGAGTATGCTAAAATATAATAAAAAACTATCTATAAATATATGAGTTTAATGAAAAGAATTACTTGTTCTTATTTCTTAGCATTGTCAAAAATTATTATTACTTTAAAAATTCAAGTTATTTCTTGTTTATAACATAGTAGAATATTGTAAAATATAATCAAAACACTAGATGTCACAGAGGCTATGTGATGTAGCAGAATATTGCACACTTTTTTCACCCTTGTGCGGGTAGACTTGCACGCACTCAAGCCTATCCCTCTCTCCTGTTTTGCACTTTTGTGTTTGATTATATTTTTTGTATATAACTCACACAAATATCCAAGCATGCAAGAACAATATAAAAGGCACAAGCAATTATAGACAAATCTGTTCAATCTTGCACTAACACAATAGTTCACAATATAAGAAAACAATATGCCAATGACTTGCACACAAAAAGGCTTAAAAATCGTGTGTATCAGCCTTGTGCAACTCATGACCATATAACTCGAAATACATGCAGAAATGACAACAACTACTCAAGTAATTGCCTTGGACGGGTGTCACAACAGTAAGAGGCCAAGTGCAACTGCCACATGCATGCATCTTTGTATGAATGTCATTTTTTGGGTTGTCTTCCAAGTGTCCAACTGCCCCCTCAAAGTCAGCAAACGCCCCCTTCATGTCCACAAGTAGTCCAACTCGAAATAAGCTTAGTCCACCCAAATAAACTCAATGTTGCCAACACTTTTATGCATCAAACACATCCCCGCAATGTGCCCCAAGTATGCCTATGTTAAGCATCAACAAAACTAAGTGTTATGCATCAACAATTAGAATCATAACATCTGAATTCGTGCCATGAACTCGAGCCAACTTCAAGGCTAACAAACCACCACCACTAGAAGAACTCGACGTCCTCGTCGAAACCACCAGCTCGGTCCTAGCATTTTCATACTTCGCAATTTCATCTTCAAACCGCCAAAGATTCACATTCTAGATCTAAACAGCATCCTCCTTCGAATCGTCCACTCACTAGACTAAGTAATCAACTTTGTGATTCTTTTTGCTTTGACCCAGCACTCTATGATCTAAAATTCTTTAAAATTTTCTTTCAAACTCATACCGAACAACCAAAGGCGCACGAGTCGTATGCATTCTCGTTTGATCACCTAGTTTTTATCTTCGGACACTAAAACAATGCATGACAGGTAGAGTCTCGGGCAGAATGACAAAGTGGGGAAATATCATTCAAAGGTACATGGTGTGCCACAAGATTTGAGGGCGAAGGAATGATGTTGTGTAGAACTCTCCACCAAAATACTCGGATTTTTGGTGGAATTGATATGTTCCAGATATATTTCCACCATTTGTTAGAGTGATTTTCAGAGCGAGCTGCTTGGAGGTTCATAGAGATCGATTTTCGCCCGATATCCATCTCGTACCAAGTATTTGCCTTTTGCATCAATTGACCAATCTATGCAGTCTGGTTGTTGAACAAAGTCGAGCGAAATGGACATAATTTTGTCTGCAATATGTGGAGCAAAGAGAAACTTCACCATCGGCCCATTCCATCTGCCCTTTAAGATTAGTGAGTTAATCGTGCCAAAATCTTCTTGCCTTGTCCTATCAGTCAGCGGAGCTTGGATGCCGGCCACCCAACGATCCCCAAATATTTTAATCCTTGCACCATTTCCAACTCACCAGTACATTCCCTTGCTCAAAATAGAATGACTCCACATAAGTGATTGCCAGATGAATGATGGTCGTTACTTAGGGAAGCATCAATAATATCTTTGTATTTAAAATATCTTTCTTTCAACACACGTGCCACAAAAGAGTCTGGTTTACCAATAATGCGCCATACTTGTTTCTCTAGCAGAGCTTTGTTAAAAGACTGGAGATGACAAAAGCCTATCCCTCCCATACATCTCGGCTTACAAAGAGACTTCCAAGATTTCCAGTGAAGTTTCTTTTTTCCATTCTCCAAGTCCCACCAAAAGTTCACACATTTCTTTTTTATATCCTCACAGATTGAAACTGGAATGTGGAAGCAGGACATAGCATAAGTGTGGATAAATAAATTTGTGTAGTGACCCATATCTGGAATTAATGATTAATTGGTAATTAATCAAGGGATCATGTTTAGATTAAGTAAAACATGAAAAAATTTCCAATGGAGTAACGGATTTCATAAATGGATTCAAAATGATCGGAAATGGCCCGAAGGGTGACCAAGAACGGAAGCAACGTTCATGGAACGGACGCAACGAACCCCGAACGGATATTTCGTTCTCTGTCTATAAATAGAGGAGCCGAGATTCATTTCTAGGTGCACCAAAATCCTCTCTTCTCTTAATTCCTTAGCATTCTAAATTAGATCTAGAGAATTCTAGGCGTCCTTTTGAGAATCCAGAAGTGGCATAGCAATCCCGACGTCGTAGCGAAGTTGTGGCCTAGTTTTGAGGCAAGCGACAACAAAGAGATGACGACGGACGCATGTGTATCTTTGGCTTTTTAAAAATATTTAGAAGTATATAATAGCTTAATTAAGGCTTTAGAGCTTATTTAATAATGCATGGGGATTTTCATTGTAGACGCCATAGTGTGGACTTGTAGGCGTGAAATCTAGACCAATGGTGCTAGGATTTTCCTGCAGTGTTAGAGGTACGTAAGTATTGATCGAGATAGCCGGCATGATATATATGCTTATATGTTGCATGAGTATGTGATATGTGTTTTACCATGTTTTACGGCTTTATCACATGCATGTTTTTACGGTAGATTGCATCTGGTATGATGTGAGTCATGAAAGTTTCCATCGGTGAGGGGTTACTCCTTATGGATTCGTGTCGGAAGAGGGGAGACTCAGCCCCTGGTTTTGCTATCACTAAGAGCGGCCACGACGATGGGTTTTGACGCTATAGTTGATAGGAAAATATACGAGTATCCCGCGGATTCGCTCTCTTAGCACGGTACTATATATTCATGGCGCCCTGAGTAGACTGTTTTAACCAGTATTTTAAAATTCATTGTTTGATGCATATTAGTTTATATATCATTGATTTTGTATTGAGTGTTGTCGCTCACGCCCCTGTGTTTGGTATTTTGGGTACCTTGTGGCGGGGCAGGTTTAAGTCTGGACAGTCCAGGTGACTCGCAGCAGAGTTGAGTTCATTACTTTTTGTAGTGAGAGTTTAGCGGTAAGCATGGAACTCTAAGACTATCGATTTGGTTGTATAAGAGTATTTATACACTTTTGTTATCTTCAGTTATATTCTGCCGATTGGATTTGTTGTATTTACGCTTTAAGTATTTATTGCATGCTTAATTATGCTCTAAACTCTTATTAGGTAGTGGATTCGAGTTGGGTCGCTACATTTATTGGTATCAAAGCGGCATGCAAAGAGGCTTGGGAAAATAGTAATGAGACTTTTGGGTTATCCTTGTAGGATTGATGAGACTTTTAAAGAGACAGTGATGAGGCGATTAGGTTGCCCGAAGACTATCATCATCGGCAGGAATTTTAAAGATTTGGCTTATGGAATTCCAGCAGGTGCGGACAGGAGCGATGGATCGTGTTCGAGTTTTCGCGACTTCTACTTATATGGATCCTAGCTTTGGATCGAGTACCGAATGCCAGAGGATTGTTTGGGACACACTTGACACTTGCGTCTGTAACGTCCTTACCATGATGACACTACTCTGAAGATTCTCCAGTTGTAGTTGGTGAGATTGTCAGATAGACCTTCACCAGGAAATGCCTCAAGTGGCTAAGGCATGAATGGGTTTGAGTGTAAGGTCATTAACCTCATGCAAAAAATGGTTTTGCCGGTATGCTTGTATCGATGCGTTCGGTAGGCACACGGAAAACTTCATGTTCAAAAACATGATATAGATGCAAGAAGAACGCTGACGATAGATCGTGAGCATAAGAGGGCGACTGACAGGCACTGATGCAGAGCATAACTGGTTAGCGAGCTCGAGTAATTTTTTCGGGAGTCTTGGCAGGACGAGATACCGAGAGATTTGGGCAGGAGTATGCTTGCATTGATGCTTGTGTCTATTAAAAGCTTCATGGTCAAGAAATGAAGACTAGTACGATGATTTTAAATATTGTATTGTTGTAGTAAACATTATTTCAGTTGTAATGAATCATCATAATGTTGTATCATTTCAAGTCATTGGATGTACATTTTCATTGTATTTTGAATATTGTATGTATTACATGGATTATAATAAAGAAATTGTACATAACTTGAAGTAACGATATGTATATTATTATTTCAGCAATTCGTGAATGATTGCATGATTTTGCTAAGATTGACATGGTTCTAGTTGATTGTGTTCAACTATTGTAACTCATGGGTTATGAGTAAGCCAGTAGTAACTATTGACTTATGGTTAATCAGTGGGCTAAGATAGTGCCAGCGATGAGTGGACTCATCTAGAGACATGGGAATATTGTTCGATTTAGAACATTGAGCTTTGTTCTAGGTTGTTTCCTTAGAACATTAGGTTGTCCGACCTTCGTAGGTTGAGAATTTTGATGATGGAATTTCATCGGAGACCGGGTCCAGTATATGCCGAGAGTTGTAGACTATGACCATGACTAGAAGTGATGAGGCGCGACCCTATTCCAGTGTTACTCTGGAAGTCTTTGTACTTCAGAGGTTGCCTGGAAGACTTCGTGCTTTAGGATGGCGGTGGGAATACTACTAAGTCTAGAGTTTTAATAACAGTCACGACGAGGTATGACCTTGAATTAGATATTAGGTTTGATATCAATTGTTAGATATCATCTGGTGTGCCAGATATATTAGTTTGAGTGGTCTGTTGTGAGAACCAGTCTTGAAGGGATTTCTTTGACAAGTGTGCACTATGAGCAGATAGGTTTTGACCTATGAGGTACTGCTAGATGGGTCGATCTAATAGGTAGACGGATTTCTACCAGCGATGGATAGGGAATGTCATCGGGGTTATGATTAGGATTTCCTTGTGACAGGAGATATCCAAATATCCTGAACGGGATGCTGTTTCGAGACTTCGACTCGAATAGGAGAATTGTTTCATGATGATTGAATTCCTCAGTAATGGATTATATCAGATACTAAGGATTGTACATGACTATTTGAGATATGAGGAAAGCGTGACTTATGCCAGTGTACACTTGATGGTGATTCCAAGTGGACATCGTGGTGGGCTACCTCAGTCTTGAATCGTTACGCAGTCTTAGCAAGGGATATAATCAGGAGCGTGTCCGAAGATTGTGGGAATCTTTGGGACTCATTAGTTATAAATATTTTTGGACTCGACGAGCCTTGGCGTTCATTTTTAATGAACGAGGTAAGGTAGGTTAGTGAGTTCAGTGATAGCGCTAAGCACCGTCTGATGTTTTCAGAGGTCGAGCGTAGGATTTTTCATGGGATGTGAATGATCTAGGTTGATAGATCACGAGCATTTCATGAGCTTAGTTTGCCTTGATATTTGTCTTGGGTGAACAAGACATCGATTAGTAGTGCTAAGGTGGAACGAGAATTGTGCTAATGACCACTAGTGGCTATTGGCTAACTCTATCAGAGTTAGGGCCATTAAGTCCAATGTACGAGGCAGCTGTCGGTAGTAAGGTGTGAGATTGTGCCGATAGACTACTAAGAGCTATTGTCTATCTATCAAGCGTAGGTGCGTTGAAACCAGAGCGATTTTGGCATTTCAAGTGTTGGGAATAGTAGACTTGTGGCAGCCGAGTCAAGAGTATTGATCGAGCCACATAGGTTTTGATGATCAATGGTAGACTGATTTGAGTTTCAATGTTGAGCTAATTGTGAGCCAAAGTAGAATCGAAGGGGTCGATTAGTTGAAGCCGATCAGTGATGATCAGGGTATAGCAATTAAGAAATATTTGGGATAGTATTTTGTCGTGTAGTGCTTAAGGGGATTTGCACTTGATACGATCTCAGAGCAATCAGCGATTTGGGGGTAATTTAATAGTCTCTAGGGTTTCCAGAGATGAATAATTTAGGATTGTTGTAATCGGGTACTATTATAATTGGACTTGAAATGATCAAGTTAGGCGATAACTTGACAGTAGAGACAAGCAAGGGAGTTTGTGATTTCCCAAGGATTGTGCATTCTTTCTAAGAATAATCCAAGATTAATCTAAGCAATTGCTTAGTGATAACAATCGTATACTCGGATGAGTAACAAACGAGATCAAGGTTTTTGCTTCGTGTGAGATTTTCCCACTAACAACGATATCAAGGGTGTCAACAGAACATTTCGACGGAGTGTTCTTTTATTGAACCGTTATGTTGAAACCGACGAGTGTTGGAAGCTAATGGACATTAACAAAGAGACATCAGTTGTCTGATCTTGATATGTGACATTTTCTAGGATATAGTTCTTAAGATCTAGCAAGTTGTGTCACTAGTTTTCCAGCGAGTGATGCGCGATGTCTCTGAAATGACTGAGATATTCGATGATCGACCTAGTAGCCAACAAGGTTTGCCTTTGGGATTGAAGACTTCACAAGGTCGTGACGAATCAAATTCGTTCTTTCCAGTCAGCAAGCTACATCCGTAAGGATTGTTTGTCGAGAACATTGCGTTTTGGCAATGGACGGATGTGTTTTGTGTGACAAGTTACTTCAAGCGACAAGTGTCTCCAGGAGTTACTAGGGGACTAGTGGTTTAGTTCTCTCAGTGTTAATGCTGATGCGTTCAGCAAGGGAGCGAACTGACTGTTGTTAATCCATTGGGATTTAGTTTCCAGGATCATTATGTTCAAACTTGTGAGGTTGGGACGAGCAATTATGGTATCATCATAGGCTCTGTAACGATTTGTATCAAAGTGCAATTAACTGTTGATTTTCAAGAAAGGATAGGAAGCATTTCCATATGTCTGTAAACTGTGGAATGTCCCAGTAGAGCATTTTGGGTGGGAGCTTGCCTTAGTCTTGATGTGGTATAGTGATTGCAAGTATGTATGACCGTTATAAAGATGTCCAAGGTTAACTAAATCTTGTAGGAAGATTTAACTAGCCTATTGATCGAGATTCATGAGCAAGTATCCTATCGTTGAGATGATGTAGTTCATCGGAGGTACGATGATTTCCATTGTTGTGTATGCGTGGCTTCACAGACCAATGGTTAAGAGAAGACCTTATGATATGATTGTCAAGCGATGATAGCTTTCATCAGGGCACATTGATGAGTTATACTGAGGGACATGAACTGTTATTAGTACTAGACTTGGTGGTCAGAGTTCCTTAATGCTTTAGAAGCTTGTCGTTGCTTCAGGGGATCATGGGGGGAATGAACCAGTCAGGGAATCATGAGAGGCAGTTCCGTTGAAGTATAACCTTGTGTCGATCAAATTATTTTGAGAAGAAATTCGAGTGATACTGTGGCAAGAGCATCATTATGATGAGTGTCTCCTAACTATAAGTGTTCTGCACCGAGTATGGTTGAGGAACCAGTGGATGGTTGGACATACGTAGTGATTTGACAATGGTTTGAACCAGTTGGGATTTTTAATACGTTCTCAAGGTTTTACCCTACATTTCGAGGACGAAATCTTTTAAGGGGGGATAATGTAGTGACCCATATCCGAAATTAATGATTAATTGGTAATTAATCAAGTGATCATGTTTAGATTAAGTAAAACATGATTAAAAAAATTTCAAATAGAGTAACGTATTTCAGAAATGGACTCAGAATGATCGAAAATGGCCGGAAAGGTGACCAAGAACATGAGCAACATTCGTGGAACGGACGCAACGTTCTGGTCAGCTGATGTCACCCGTGACGTCAGCAAGATGATGTCATTGCTTACGAACGTGATATGACAACCGGACGCAACGATCGCGGAACGAACGCAACATTCGAGAACGAACGCAACGAACCCCGAACAGATGTTCCGTTCTCTGTCTATAAATAGAGGAGCCGAGATTCATTTTTAGGTGCACCAAACTCCTCTCTTCTCTTGATTTCTTAGTCTTCTAACTTAGATTTAGGAAATTCTAGGCGTCCTTTTGGGAATCCAAAACTGGCATATCGATCCCGGCGTCACACCGGAGCTGTGGCCTAGTTTTGAGGCAAGAGACAGCAAATGGCTGACGACGGACGCAGGTATAACTTTGGCTTCCTAAAAATATTTAGGAGTATAGAATAAATTAATTAAGGCTTTTAGAGCTTATTTACTAATGCATGAGTATTTGCATTGTAGACGCCATAGTTTTTACTTGTAAGCGTGAGATCTAGACCAGTGGTGCTAGGATTTGCCTGCAGTGTTAGAGGTACGTAAGTGCTGACCGAGATAGCCGGTATGATATATATGCTTATATGTTCCATTAGTATGTGCTATGTGTTTTACCATATTTTACGGCTTTACACATGCATGTTTTTACGATAGACTGCATTTGGTATGATGTGAGTCATGAAAGTTTCCATCGTGAGGGGTTACTCCTTATGGATTCGTGTCGGGAGAGGGGAGACTCAGTGTAGTAACCCGCATTTCTGATTAGTGATTAATTGAGTAATTAATCATGTGATCATGTTTAGATTAAGTAAAACATGATTAAGTAAGTTCCTGTTGGAATAACGAACTTGGGAAATGGATTCAGAGCACTCAAACTAGTTGAATTGGTTCAGCAGGACCGGACAGTCCGATGAGGAGTTCAGACGATCCGAAGTGGATCGGAAGCTCCGTGCCAGGATCGGAGGCTCCGATCGAGATTGGAAGCTCCGTCGGCAAGATCGGAAGCTCCGATCGGACTCAGTGTACACGTCATTGGTTATGTCAGCAAGGTGACATCATGGCTGACGTAATATCGGGCGATCGGAAGCTCCGAAGGGGCGATCGGAAGTTCCGATCGTGATCGGACGTTCCGAACCAGGTTCGGAGGCTCCGAACGCTGTCTATAAATATGGGGGTCGAGGGTTCATTTGGAGTGCACCAATTCCTCTCTTCTCTCTGATTCCTAAGCCTTCTAACTCAGATCTAGGGAGATCTTGGCGTCCTACGGGGAATCCGGAAGTGGCTTAGTGATCTAGACGTCATCGCGGAGCTTTGGCCTAGTTTTGAGGCTATCGTCAGCAAAGGGCTAACGACGGACGCAGGTATAGCTTTGGCATCCTAAAAATATTTAGGAGTATGCAATAGCTTAATTAAGGCTTTTAGAGCTTAATTGTTGATGCATGGATATTTGCATTGTAGTAGCAGTAGACGGGACTAGTAGGCTTGAAGTCTAGGTCAGTGGAGCTAGGTTTGACCAGCGGTGTTAGAGGTACGTAAGTACTGACCGAGATAGCCGGCATGATATATTTGCTTATATGTTGCATGAGTATGTGCTATATGTTTTATCATGTTTTAGCATGTTTTACCGCCTTAGCACATACATGATTTTACGCGTGACTGCATCCGGAGAGATGTGAGTCATTGACAGTCTCCATAGGGAACGATGATCTTATTTTGGACTCGAGTCAGGTATGACAGTTTCCATATGAGGCTTGTATCCTGTTTTGGATTCGGGTCAGGATGGGGTTGGCTCAGCCCTGATATGGAATATACGAGTACCCTGCGGAGTAGCTCTCTAGCCGATACTGTATATTCTCGGCGCCATGAGTAAGTGTTTTCACTTGAGTTTTAAATCATCTGTGTGCGCATATTTGTATTTATATCATTGCTTCGTATTGAGCGTTCTAGCTCATGCCCCTGTGTTTGGGTATCGTGTACCTTGTGGCGGGGCAGGTTTGAGGTTGGACGGTCCAGGCGGCTCTTGGCAGGATTGACCTTTGGGGAGTGCGAGGTTGTAGAGGGTAGAGATTTAATTACCCTAAACCTTCGATTTGGTTTTATAACAGTATTTATACACTTGTGATAACGTCGGTTGTATTCTGCCGATTGGATTTGTTGTATTTTAATTATCCGCTCTTTACGCTTTAAGCTTTTATTGCGTGCACTTTTACTATAACTCTGATTAGCTAGTGGATCCGGGTTGGGTCACTACATTTTTGGTATCAGAGCGACGCATTGCACTGGGAATATCGTAAAGCGGATTAAGTAATTATCTGTTCTTATGTAACAGATGGCAGATTACGACGAAAGTCACGATAGCGTAGACAACGGTCGTTGGGGCGATTCGGAAGATCGTAGACGTCGGGGACAACCCGAGGAGCGCAGGCGAGTGAGCATGTGTAGATTCAAAGAAGTTAGCCCGAAGCCTTTGACGGGTGGTGAGACAGCTGAAGAGGCGGAGGATTGGATGGAGAGGATGGAGCAGTGCTTTCAGGAGTTCCGTTGCACGGCTGAGGATAGGATGAAGATTCTTGCCTTTATGCTTGAGGGCAGAGCGAGGAAGTGGTGGAGATCTACTTCCACACCGTTCATAGCAGCTACTTGGATGGATTTCCGTACTGCTTATCAGAGATTTTATTTTCCTCCAGCTCTTCGTCAGGCGAAAGCCAGTGAGTTGCTAAGTTTGCGACAGGGGACGATGACGATCGAGGAATATCAGCAGAAGTTCTTTGATCTGCTACCTTTTTGTCCTCATATTGCTGATAGTTCTATGGCGAAGTTTGACCATTTCCTTCAGGCTTTGAATCCTGACATTCATCGAATGGTTGCTGTGGGCGGCGATGAGACTTACGAGGATTTGGTGGACCGTTGTCGCCAGGCCGAGGACAGTATTCGGAGGAACAGGGGACTTTATTCTTCTTCTTCCAGGCCAGCGAGCTCTAGTCCTTTGGGTCCGAGAGGACAGTCCTTCAAGAAGCCAGGAGGTACTTCTTCTTCTTCCTCTGGATCTGGTGGAGTGCATAACTTTGGTGGCCAAAGGCCGAACCGTTATCGTCAGTGCCGACGCAGACATCCGCCAGGGCAGTGTGGTCGATCGACCACTGCATGTTTCCAGTGTGGCCAGGAGAGTCACATGAAGAGAGATTGTCCTATGCGGATTGGGGCAGCGAGTGGTTCTGGAGGTTCTCAAGCATTTGTTCAGCCACCTCAGTACCAGCAGCCACCTTTCCAGCAGCAGTATTCGCAGCAGCGCCAGCATCCGCAGCAATCTCAGAGACAGCCTACTCAGACTCCTTCTCGGGGTCATTCTTCTTTGAGGCCACGTGCCCAGGGTCAGGTCTTTGCGCTTAACCAAGAGCAGGCAGAGGCTGACAGCGATTGGATGATTGCAGGTATCTGTAGTTTATGTGGTTTTCCTGCATATGTTTTAATTGATACCGGTGCATCGCATTCTTTTGTTTCAGCACGTTTTGCTAAGAAGTATAGATTGCCGTTTATTCCTTTAGACGTGTTATTAGTGGTTTCTACTCCTATGGGTAGCGAGGTTTTAGCCAAGCGTCTAGTTGTGGGTTGTGTTTTGGATTTCAAGGGACATCAGCTTAGTGCTAACCTAATGATTCTAGCAATGGAGGATTTCGATTGCATAATTGGGATAGATCTATTGACTACCTACCGAGCGATAGTGGATTGCTATCAGAGGTTTGTTCAGTTTCGTCCAGAGGATGACGAGTCGTGGTATTTCTATGGTGAGGGAGCGCGACCCCCGATGCCAGTGGTTTCAGCTTTGAAGGCCCGGCGTGCGTTAGAGTCTGGCGGGGAAGGCTACCTTATCTACGCCATTGACGCATCCTTAGGAGAGCCAGATATCCAAGAGATACCAGTGGTTCGTGACTTTCCAGATGTATTTTCGGAGGAGATTCCAGGTTTGCCACCAGTAAGGGAGATTGAGTTTGGCATTGAGTTAGTGCCAGGGACTGCACCGATTTCCAGAACTCCTTACCGATTGGCACCGTCAGAAATGAAAGAGTTGCAGAAGCAATTGCAAGATCTTCTTGATAAGGGTTATATTCGACCTAGTGTTTCGCCATGGGGAGCCCCAGTACTGTTTGTCAAGAAGAAGGATGGTTCAATGCGGTTGTGTATCGACTACCGCCAATTGAATCAAGCGACAGTGAAGAATAAGTATCCTCTTCCACGGATAGATGATCTCTTTGATCAGTTGCAGGGTAATTCTGTCTATTCGAAGATTGATCTTCGGTCTGGGTATCATCAGTTGCGAGTTCGACAGGAGGATGTTCCTAAGACAGCATTTCGTACGCGGTATGGACACTATGAGTTTCTAGTGATGCCGTTTGGTTTGACGAATGCTCCAACTATTTTTATGGATCTGATGAACAGAGTTTTCCACGACTTTCTGGATAAGTTCGTGGTGGTGTTCATCGATGATATTTTGGTATATTCTCGCAGCATGGATGAGCATGCCTACCATCTCTATACTGTACTGCAGGTCTTGAGGGAGAGACAGTTGTACGCAAAACTGAGTAAGTATGACTTCTGGATTGATCGAGTTGTGTTCCTTGGTCATGTCATTTCTCAGGAGGGCGTATCTGTTGATCCTAGCAAGACAGAGGCTATTTTGAATTGGTCACGACCGACTACAGCTTCTGAGATTCGTAGTTCCTTGGTTTAGCAGGATACTATCGTCGTTTTGTGGAGAATTTCTCTCAGATAGCCAAGCCTTTGACTCAGTTGACGAAGAAATACATTTCTTTTGTTTGGTCTGATGCTTGTGAAGACAGTTTTTGTGAGTTGAGACGTCATCTGACGACAGCTCCAGTTCTTGCCTTACCATCTGGATCAGGTGGTTTTGTAGTATTCACCGATGCTTCTCTCCAGGGTTTGGGGTGTGTGTTGACTCAGAATGGCCACGTGATCGCTTATGCCTCCAGACAGTTAAAGATTCACGAGGAGAACTATCCCGTACATGATTTAGAGCTTGCAGCCATTGTCTTTGCTCTTAAGATATGGCGTCACTATTTGTACGGAGAACGATTTGAGATCTTCACCAATCATAAGAGTTTGAAGTATATGTTCACTCAGGCTGAGTTGAACATGCGGCAGCGTCGTTGGATGGATCTGTTGAAGGATTACGATTGTGAGATCAAGTACCATCCAGGTTCTTCAAATCCCGTTGCTGATGCGCTTAGTCGCAAGATTTATGTGAGTTCCCTTCATACCAGTTCAGTTTCGAAGGCAGTGGAGGAGTGTTGTTCTTTAGGATTCACATTCCGTCATAAGAAAGAACAGCAAGGGATTCGTGTTTCTTCTGTGCTTGCAGAGCCAGCGCTATACAAACAAATCCGGGAAGCTCAGAATTCTGATCTGAAGACTCAGAAGTTAGCCCGACTGGCAGAGAGTGTTAATACTTCTGGTTTCCATCTGCAAGGAAATGGTCTATTGTGTCTTTCTGGTCGAGTTGTGGTACCCGAGGATTCTACTTTGAGGGATGAGATCTTATCGCAAGCTCACCGCAGTTGATTTTCTGTACATCCAGGCAGCATGAAGATGTATAAGGATCTTCGCACTCGATTTTGGTGGAAAGGGATGAAGCGCAGCGTTTATCAATTTGTATCCCGATGCCTTGTGTGTCAACAAGTAAAGGCAGAGTTTAGATGACCCGGAGGGTTACTTCACAGCTTAGAGATTCCTGAATGGAAGTGGGAGCATGTGACGATGGACTTTGTCACCCACTTACCTATGTCTTCCAGGAATTGTGATGCTATTTGGATTGTCGTAGATCGGTTGTCGAAGTCAGCGCATTTTCTTTCCTATAACCGCGATTACACCTTTGATAGGATGGCGCAATTATATGTGCGAGAGATTGTTCGATTGCATGGGATTCCATTGAGCATTGTCAGCGATAGAGATCCGAGATTCACCTCGAGATTTTGGGGTAGTTTCCAGCGAGCCCTTGGTACTAATTTGAGCTTGAGTATGGCTTATCATCCAGAGATGGACGGACAGTCGGAGCGTACTATTCGCACTTTAGAAGATATGCTTTGCGCGGCGGTGATGGATTTTGGTCCAGCGTGGCATGATCATTTACCCTTGGTGGAGTTCTCTTACAACAATAGTTTCCATCGCAGCATTGGCATGGCATCATTTGAGGCTCTTTATGGATGCCGTTGTCGTATACCTTTGTTTTGGGACGAGGTTGGCGAGTGTCAGGTTGAGGGTCCTCAGATGATTCAGCAGATGATTGATGCAGTAGAGTTGATTCGACACAGGGTTAAGGCAGCCCAGGATCGACAGGCTAGCTACGCGAACACTCACCGCAGACCACTTCATTTTGAGGTAGGAGAGTATGTTTTCTTGCGTGTGTCACCTTTCCGGAAGGTGATGAGGTTTGGTCGCAAGGGTAAGCTGACACCTAAATTTATTGGTCCTTTCGAGATTCTTGAGAAGGTTGGGGATATGGCTTATCGTCTGGCCTTGCCACCTGATCTTTCGGAGATCCACGATGTGTTTCACGTGTCCTTGTTGAGGCAGTGTGTGGCGGATGAGTCGCATATTTTGCATTCGACCGAGGTAAAGGTAGATCGAGATCTATCGTATGTAGAGAAATCCCTACGGACTCTTGACAGTAAGGACAAGGTACTTCGTAACAAGCGCATGCCATTGGTTATGGTACAGTGGCAGCGCAGAGGTACAGAGGAAGCTACTTGGGAGTTGGAGAGCCGGATGTTAGCCAAGCACCCCGAGTTATTTTGAGATTTTGTACTTTTTTGTATCAAGTTTATAGTTGTTCAGTTGTAATAAAGAACATTCGTGTGGAATTCTGTATTTTTCCTCTGACTATAATTTCGAAGACGAAATTTCTTAAGTGGGGGAGAATGTAGTAACCCGCATTTCTGTGTTGGAAAACGGTGTTCAGATCAATCAGAATTGATACCCGGTACAGCGGAAGTTTTAAAATTTTATATGGAACGATTCCATATCATGGGTATCAAAACTTTACGATTAAATTGTGCGTGTAAAAATTAAATAACAATTAAATTTTTACCTTGAATCTCGAAACGAGATTATGGACACCAACAGATAACTCTTCTCTTGTTGTATATCCCAGGAACTGATGGACGAACAATTCTTCAATCAGGTCCACGAACAGAAGTTTAATCCCTCTGATAGACTGCACTAGAAAGTCTATCAGAAGTTTCTACGATGAGATAGAACAGATATGATCTGTTAAATCAGTCTGCAAATTCAAAAATTCACAGACTGGATTTTCGAACTCTGTAGGGGAGGGGGGCGGCCGAATTCTCAAGAGAGGAGGCTCTCTAGGTTTTCGAAATTATGACCTCTGTTGTATAATTTCTGTACTGCAATAACTTATTTATAATGTGGGCTGCTAACAGCTTAGGGCCCATTAGTCATAAGTTCAAGCCTGACAAGCAAAGCTCGCATGTTCAGAAATTAATATAAAATTCATCGTGACTCAGATTGATAAACCAATTTCACCAATGTGCACAGAAACCATTTCTGCATCTTTTAGAGTCAAGATAAATTTTCTGAATCCGAATTCAGTGGTTTCCAAAAATGTCCATCACTATGTCATTTTAGGAAATCTTACTCCCTCTACTTTTAAATAAGAAGTCCCACTTCTTTATTCACTAAATTTAACTCTTTAAATTTAATTATCTCAACGGGGATTAAAAATCCATTACTTGTGTGACCCTCAATGGTTCAGGGATACAGCTAGACGTGGGCTCACAACTCCTTGTGACTCGGAACAACAATTTTCGACTTGGCCATCGAATCATGGTAAGAGCGCCTAGCAACATCGCCCCATGATTCCCTAGGTATCACTGATAGTGCCTGCAAGAACCAATAGATTTTGGTTAGCGTACAGTACGGTCCCTTCATCCATATATCCCGATCGAATCAACAACTATTGGTAAATCGAGAGTCGTTCGAGATTCGATAACTATGCAATGCATCTTGAAGATCAAATAGTGACATCGCATGTGCTACTAAGAAACCATTTCTTAAAACACATCATGTACTCTGGCCAGAGATTCGTCACACTAATATCTCCTCAGATTGCATAGGATATCCACACTAGCAAGTATGTGGTGAATCCTTGACAACAAAGCATCGACTCCTATATGTGTCGTAACTGTACCCAATTCCGACACCTGATGACCCCAATAGAGTCGGTAAACGAGTCAAAGTACAGTACTAGTATATAGAGTCTCAATGATGTTTCAAGTAGTAAGGACTAATGGTGTACAACCAAAACCGCGGACTTTATCCACTCGATAAGTGATAACCACTTGGAAAGTCCGGATAGGGTAGTTCGATCATTCATCGTATGAATATACATTTGCATGCTTTGAACATCTCTATGTTCCATACCAATGAAACGTGGTACTCGGTATCGCAAATGCTAGTCTCAATCTTGAGCGATCCTTATCCTTATTAACGGACGGCTCAATCGACTAGGAACTGTTTAGAATATACAGTGACTATAAGATGTGTTTCATGATAGTCATCCCCATGTGCCACCACATCTTACATACACTATAGTATATTCAAGGTCTTCATCTCAACATCTTATAGTATGTCACAACATAATAATATGATAAAAGATAAAGTAAATGCCATTATAAAAGTGTAAATTATATTAAACAAAAGATTGTTTATACATAGAGTCATAAAAGCCCTTAGCCACAAGTTGGCTCACCGGGCACCCACTCTTTCATTCTGATTAGTGATTAAATGAGTAATTAATCACGTGATCATGTTTAAATTAAGTAAAACATGATTAAGTAAGTTTCTATTGGGATAACGGACTTCAGATATGATCTGTTAATTCGAATTATAATTTTTCACAAAAATCACAGTCCGAATTTTCTCAAAAGGGACAGAGGAATTTTCGAAAAACCTCTTGAATAATATAGACTGATTTTCGAAAATTGCTAGACTGAAAGCTTGGAATTTTCGAACACTGCAGTCCTTTTTATAGATAATTTCTAGACTAGATTAAGTTATAATTGAATTAGGACTCTAACTCTTTAGGGCCCACAATCCATAACTTAATCCAACAAGCCAAGCCTGTTGTTCTAGAAATTAATATAAAATTTATCGTGACTCCGATTGATAAACTGATTTTACCAATGTGCACAGAAACCATTTCTGCATCTTTTAGAGTCAAGATAATTTTTCTGAATCCGAATTCAGTGATTTCCAAAAATGCTCATCCCTATGTCATTTTAAGAAATCCCACTCCCTTTAGTTAAGAAGTCCAACTTCTCTTTCATTAAATTTAACTCTTTAAATTTAACTATCTCTACGGGGTTTTAGTAATCCATTACTTGTGTAACCCTCAATGGTTCAGGAATACAGCTAGCCGTGGGCTCACAACTCCTTGTGACTCGGAACAACAATTTCCGACTTACCCATCGAATCATGGTAAGAGCGCCTAGCAACATCGCCCCATGATTCCCTAGGTATTACTGATAGTGCCTACAAGAACCAGTAGATTTTGGTTAGCGTACAGTAAGGTCCCTTCATCCATATATCCCGATCGAATCAACAACCATTGGTATATTGAGAGTCGTTCGAGATTCGATAACTATGCATAACATGTTGGAGATCTATTAGTGACATTGCATGTGTTACTAGGAACACCACGTAACCTAAAACACATCATGTACTCTGGCCAGAGATTCGTCACACTAATATCTCCTCAGATCGCATAGGATATCCACACTCGCAAGTATGTGGTGAATCCTTGACAACAAAGCATCGACTCCTATATGTGTCGTAACTGTACCCAATCCCGACACCTGATGACCCCAATAGAGTCGGTAAACGAGTCAAAGTACAGTACTAGCATATAGAGTCTCAATGATGTTTCAAGTAATAAGGACTAATGGTGTACAACCAAAATCGCGGACTTTATCCACTCGATAAGTGATAACCACTTGGAAAGTCCGAATAGTGTAGTTCGATCATTCATCATATGAATATCCATTTGCATGCTTTGAACATCTCTATGTTCCATACCAATGAAACGTGGTACTCGGCATCGCAAATGCTAGTCTCAATCTCGAGCGATCCTTATCCTTATTTGCGGACGGCTCAATTGACTAGGAACTGTTTAGAATATACAGTGACTATAAGATATGTTTCATGATGGCCATCTCCATGTGCTACCACATCTTACATACACTATAATATATTCAAGGTCTTTATCAAAACAACAATAGTATATCATAATATAACATTATGAAGAAAGATAAAGTCAATGCCATTATAAAAGTGTAAATTATATTAAACAAAAGATTGTTTTACATAGAGTCATAAAAGCCCTTAGCCACAAGTTGGCTAACCGGGTACCCACTCTTTCAGGGATGACCCATCATCTTGGCGGGCTAGAAATCCTCAAACCAACCCAACCTAAGGTGGGTTGCGGGTTAGGCGGGCCGGCCCGCGGGTTGGACCACAACAAAAATAAAAAATAAAAAAATATTATAATTAATTATAAATATCATTTCATAAATAAATATTAATAAAAACATATTAATGAAAATTTTAATTATTGATTTCATATGTGTAAATTTTATATAAAGTAATTAAAACAAAAAAAATCACAATTTTTATTAAAAAAATATATATATAACAATAAAAATAAAAATAAATTATTAAATTTTCAGGCCCGCGGCAGGCCAACTCGCGCGGGTCGCGGGCCTAGGCGGGTTGCCCATCTAGGCCAACCATTTGTTGGGTTGAAAAAATTTCAATTTAACCCACTTAAATTGTGTGGCCGGCCGGACCAATCCGGTGGGTCGAACCCAAATTGACGGCACTAGTCGTTATATACAATTTTGAAAGATTCTGATACGTAGTTGAGGATAAGAATGATAATTACGATAATCAGGGGCGAAGGTAGCTCATGATTAGTGTGGGCTTTTGCCCACACTGGGCCCAACATATTATATATATATATGTATGTATAAATATTTATAAATTTTACTTATTATTATGGCCCTGGTTTATTTAATTGGACTAAAAAAGATAGTATCTTTTTTTTTTACTTTTTATAATTTTTACACCCAAGTTTAGGTTCAAATTTTGAATTTTTATATGTTATTATTCTCAAAATATACAGTCTATAATGTTTGTATAGTGCTTTCTTCTCATGAGCCACAAATAAGACATGCTTTGATTAACACATTCAAATCACATTACATATTTTTTTTTATCATCCATATTATCTACAAAATCCATAATTTCACCAAATTTTAGGTCCATTTTGTTAAATTTCGTTCAATGTTCATCGACCATTCAATTATTTTTTTAAATTTGTGCACTTTTCGTGATCGAGAATCAATTCATGTTTCTTTTTTTTTTTCAATATAGAGTATATAAAAAAATTCAAAGTTTATTTTGATTGCGGATTTTGTATGTGTTTTTCTTCGTCATTTTTTCAATGTTATCACAAAACCTAAATGGTGTTTTTGGTCGCGTCACGCGTGTATCTTATATTCTAGTGTTCAAAGCTCATGACGCATTATTCTGATTGTCGATTAACCAGTGACTATTTTTTTAAACTTTATTAATTATATTATATCGTCGCCTACACTGAACTAAGATCCTGGCTTCGCCTCTAACGATAATGTTAAGAAAAGTGTATTCGATCAAATATAAAAATTTAGTAATGTCATTATTCGGTTATGATGTCTAGGACCGGAACATAGGCAATATTATACCAAATTTAAAGGTGTGAATATTAACTGAAATTATGGGTTGAGAATACATTTCTCTGTGTTGCATGTAGACTTATATAGACATACATGCATGTGTATCTATATATATATATATATATATATATATATATATATCGGGTACTTTGAGACACGCAATGATTCAACGGAGCAATGTGTTACGACAAGATTAATGTAGGTCCAATATGGTTTCATATGTCAGAGTTATCACTTGATTTTTCGGAGCTGCGTACTATACACAAACACATATATTGGAGCCGCTCATTTAATATATATAATTAAAGACTATTTTGCTAAATTATTAAAAAAAAAATAGCTAACAAAAAATTAGATATGCTATTTTAGAAAAATAATACTGCATCAACTTCCTATTGGGATAATATAAATTTTAGGAAATTTTTTTCAGTTTGTTATATTTGTTTCTATTTTGATTGGTCCACTGTATAACCAAAATTGTCATCTAATTTTGGTCCGACTTTGGGTAGGAAAATCCCTACTCACTATACTTTTTTTAAAAAAAAAAAATTCCCTACTCGCTCGAGTTTATTATTTGGCGTTGGAGCTCGCCTATGTGAGATAAAAATTAGGGATATTTCGAAATTGAGTTTGCGAAATTTCGATTTGAGGAACACGTACAAGAGTATACTCTTGAATTAATCCCTTTAGGCTATGTTTAGTGCGGATGATGAGATAAATAATATATAGATAAGTAATGTATTGCAATAAAAAATAAATAAGAAATGATAGTGAATGTAATATTTGATTTGATTGATAGATTATAGTTGATTTGATTTGATTGATTAAATTATATATAAAAATAATAAATTATCATTTTATTCTTTTAATAATAAATAAAATATAAATAATATCATTTACAATGGATAATATAGTAATTTAAATTCAATGATTTGATTGATGTAAAATAAATAAATATGCATGAGAGACTATGTAACGAAAAATAACATCAGAAAGAGGAAAATTCTATGCCACCTTCCGGGGCAGTGCCCGGAGGGTGATCTAATTCTAACGGTTTCGGGCCGTGACACATCACCATGATGCGATGTGCAAAATAACCCAGGACCATTGGATCTGGCAGACCGGGCAGTGCATAGAATCTCCCCAAAAATGGACTGAAAATCAAATTTTCGTAAATTTATTTAACATAATATAAATAATACCATACTTACTTAGTCTTTATTTCATGTCTTCTGGGGCTGTCGGAATGCGAAATCCACTTGGAAGTGTGGTACCATTAATTTGGCTGCCTCAATCTCTAGTCGGAATGAGAAAATAAAGAAAATTTCTGAGTGTGCTGTCTAAATCTCTTGCTCCACGACATACGAGAAAGTTGTTGATTTAAATGACTTAAGAAGTTGATTTAAATATATTGTTATCGTATTCTTCTAAAAAAAATATATATCTCTTGTTTTCTTTTTATAATTACAACAACGTCTTTATTATATTTTTTAAGATTCTAGTTATTAACTTCAACTAGTAAAATACTTTTCTTAAAACTCTAGTACTTTCATTAGGATTTTATTTTGATTGTGTTATAACTTATACAAATTGATGATATGTTACATACTAACAAATATATATTATTTTGTGGAGACTAGTGTTGACTTCAATTAGTTGGTGTTGGATGGTTAGGATTTAATCTTGAGGATAAATCCCAATCCAACGGTCAAGATCTATTGGGGAGTTAGTTTAAGTAATCTGTTAAGTTTGTTAAACAGAAGCCCGAGCAAATCAACACAAAGAGAGAGATCGACTGAAAAGTGCAAGAGGATCGTATCCTTCTGAGAAAACTCGAGATCTACATTTTAGGAATCAAAGCTCATTTCTTCCTCATTGTTCTGATCAGAGACAAGAGCAGAAGACCGGAGAGCTGCTTCTGGATTCCAGATTCATTGGCTAAGTTTCTTCTTTCATTGTTTTAGCCAAGATTGTAATGGTTCTAATTCGAAGGGTTGTAACGATTGATACTCTTGATTCATAGTGAATTCACTTGGAAAAGATCCCAGAACCTTGGATGTAGGATTGAAATCAATCCGAACCAAGTAAATCATGTTGTTCTTCTGTTTTGTGCATTATTCTTGTTTTGTTTCTGATCGCATATATTGTGTGTGCTAAGCTCTTTGAATGCTATTCTTGGAGTTTTAAATACAACAAGTGGTATCAGAGCCTCAAGATCAAGATCTTGGGGCCAAAATTGGTAGGGTTCTGTAGTGTGACATTCTCTTCTGTTACTGATCCAATTCGTATTCTCACGTTCTCTTTATCTTTGGTTTTCTTGTATGTGTTTCCCTACGGCATAATGTCTTCTGTGCAAGGACACTCCTTAGCGATGCCCACATCAAGATTTGAGGTGGAGAAATTCGACGGGAAGAACGATTTCAATCTATGGAGGGAGAAGATGATTGCTCATCTTGGAAACTTAGGTTTAGATGAGGCACTACTGGGAGAATCTAAGATTCCGGATACAAAGGAGAATAAGGCAGAGATATTGAAGAAGGCCAGGAATACTATTGTTCTCAGTTTAAGTGATCAAATCCTGAGAAAGGTTGTAAGGGAAAAATCGGCTGCTGACATGTGGTTGAAGCTTGAACAGCTGTATATGACAAAGACCCTGCCAAATCGGATATATCTAAAGCAAAAGTTCTACAGCTACAAAATGGATGAACACAAGACAATAGATGAAAATATAGATGAATTCACTAAGCTACTGTCAGACCTGGAGAACATGGAAGTCCAGATTGATGATGAGGATCAGGCCATTTTCTTGCTCAATTCCTTGCCAAAATCATATGACCAACTAAGGGATACTCTTAAATATGGTAGAGAGACACTTACTCTGGAAGAAGTGACAGGAGCAGCCTACTCCAAGGAGCTGGATTTGAAAGCTAATGGCAAACTTATGAAACCAGCTGGTGAAGGACTAAGTGTCAGAGGCAGATCCTTAGAGAGAAAAGATAACAATGGCAAGTGGAGACCTCGATCGAGATCAAAGTCAAGACCAAAAAGGACTTTCTGGGCTTGCAAGAAGGAAGGACATATCAGGAGGTTTTGTCTCTCCAGAAAGCAATATCAAGGACAAGAAACTACCTCTATTACTGATTCAGCAAACATTCTGGAAGAATATGAGATAGCTGAAGTGTTAACTATATCATCAGAAGACACACTAGAGGATTGGATTCTTGATTCAGGTTGCTCTTACCACATGACTCCAAGAAAAGAATGGTTTACAGATCTTAGACAAGTTGAAGATGGTCATGTGCTGCTTGGAAACAATGAATCTTGTAAGATTCATGGCATAGGATCTATAAGAATTAAAATGTGGGATGGAACTGTGAAGTTAATAACTGAAGTGAGATACATACCTGACCTCAAAAGGAATCTGATCTCCTTAGGTACCTTGGATCTAAAAGGCCTAAGTTATAAAGCACAGATTGGTGTACTCAAGGTAATAAAAGGGTCATTGGTTGTAATGAAAGGAATTCTAAATCATGGCCTGTATGTACTTCAAGGTTCCACCTTATCAGCAGAGGCAAATGTATCTACCTCTGTCAAAGACAATACTCACCTTTGGCATAAAAGACTCGGGCATATGAGTCTTAAGGGTCTTCAAGAGTTGAGCAAACAAGGATTTCTGGAATCTGAAAATATCAGTAATCTTGAATTCTGAGAAAATTGTGTACTTGGAAAATCTCACAGACTCAAATTCAACTCAACAACTCATAACACTCAAAAGCCCTTGGATTACATTCATGCAGACTTATGGGGATCTCCTAAGGTACCCTTCTCACTTTCCAAAGCTTAATATTTCCTTTCCTTGATTGATGATCATTTCAGGAAAGTGTGGATTCATTTTCTAAGAACAAAAAATGAAGCTTTCAGTAAGTTTGTTGAATGGAAAGTGCTAGTTGAAAATCAATCAGGAAATAGAATAAAAACATTGAGAACCGATAATGGTCTTGAGTTTT
Organism: Henckelia pumila; assembly: GCF_033568475.1. NCBI lineage: Eukaryota > Viridiplantae > Streptophyta > Magnoliopsida > Lamiales > Gesneriaceae > Henckelia > Henckelia pumila. The sequence continues at coordinate 41,877,478 of NC_133122.1, forward strand.
GTAATCATGAGTTTGATGATTTCAGTGCAAAGAATGGTATTGCTAGGCATAGAACTTGCACTTACACACCACAAGAAAACGGTGTGGCAGAACGCATGAATAGAACCATTATGGATAAAGTGAGATGCATGTTAAATGAGAGTGGCCTACCTTTAAAATTCTGGGCAGAAGCTACTTCAACAGCTTGTTATTTGATAAATAGGTCACCATCCTCTGCTATTGATTTCATGATTCCTGAACATAGATGGTCCAAACAAAAACCAAGTTACAAACACCTTAGAATATTTGGATGTACTGTATTTGTTCATACTAGTCAAGGGAAACTAAATCCTAGACCAAAAAAAGGTGTTTTTCTTGGTTATCCTCAGGGTGTAAAAGGATATAAGGTCTGGTTGCTTGATGATCAAAAATGTGTGATCAGCAGAGATGTGATTTTTAATGAACTTGAATTCTATAAAGCTAACCTACTTGTTGAAAAGCCAGCCAGCTCTAATCAAGCTGAGCAGAATCCTTTTATAAGCAATGATGTGCAGAGTTTCAAAACAGACGATGACAACAATGGAGGTGGAGTTATTAGCCATACTTTTGATGGCCTCTATGACATTGATCATAATGAAAGTCAAGCATCTAATCAAAGTAATGATAAGATGGATGCTAGGCTCAGAGAATCTGATGAACCAACTCAGGATAAGCCCCTTAATGATTATGTCCTTGCAAGAGATAGAGTTAGAAGGGAAGTCAAGCTGCCATCAAGATTTGCATCCACTGAGTTTACAGCTTTTGCACTAAATGTGGCTGATCTAATGGATTTAAAGGAACCAACTTCTTATTTAGAAGCCAGGAAGTGCAAAGATTGGAATCAATGGGAGATAGCAATGAACGATGAATACTCATCCCTAATGAAGAACAAAACATGGGTGCTGGTTGATAGACCAAAGGACAAGAAGATCATAGGTTGTAAGTGGATATTTAAGAGAAAGCCAGGAGTTCCAGGAGTTGAAAAACCAAGATACAAAGCAAGATTAGTAGCAAAAGGATTCTCACAGATTGAAGGGGTAGACTACCATGAAGTATTTTCTCCCGTTGTCAAACACACATCAATCAGAATTCTGCTAGCCATAACAACTATTCAAGATTTGGAACTTGAACAACTTGATGTTAAGACGGCTTTCTTACATGGAAACCTAGAAGAGAAGATTTACATGTGTCAGCCAGAAGGTTTTGAAGTTTGTACTCAAGCTAATAGAGTATGTCTTCTCCAGAGATCAATCTATGGTTTGAAACAATCTCCCAGACAATGGTATAGATGTTTTGATGATTTTATGTTGCTGCCAAAGTTCACTAGATCAAAGTTTGATAGCTGGGTTTACTTCAAGAAGTTACCAAATAAGTCATACATCTATCTTTTGATCTATGTTGATGACATGCTCATAGCATGCAAGGACTCATCAGAGATTCAAAATTTGAAACACCTTCTCAACACTCAATTTGAGATGAAAGATCTTGGACCAGCTAGACAAATTTTGGGTATTGAAATCATCAGAAACAAAAAGAAATGTGAACTCACACTATCTCAAGAGAAGTACACCAAAAGTGTCTTAAAACTTTTCAATATGGCAGAATCTAAGGCTGTAAATACTCCAGTAGGTGCTCACTTCAAGCTAAGGGCTGTGAATGAAGATCAAGAAGAGCAGGAAGCACTTCACATGAGGAACATACCATATTCCAATGCTGTAGGTAGCATTATGTATATGATGGTGTCTACAAGGCCTGATATTTCATATGGACTAGGACTTGTTAGTAGATTTATGAGCAAGCCAAGTCGTGATCATTGGCAAGCTGTGAACTGGTTGTTTAGATACTTAAAAGGATCTTCACAACTAAAGCTCAAGTATTCGAAGCAACCAACAGTTATGTGTGAAGTTGTAGGGTATTGTGATTCAGATTATGCATCTGATCTTGATAAAAGAAGGTCTGTATCAGGCTATGTTTTCACAGTCGGTGGAAATGTGATTAGCTGGAAATCTAATCTTCAGAATGTGGTGGCTTTATCCACGACCGAGGCAGAGTATATATCTCTTACAGAAACTGTTAAGGAAGGCCTATGGGTTAAAGGTTTTGTTACTGAGTTGGGGTTTGAACAAAAGGTTGTTACAATCTTTTGTGATTCTCAAAGCGCAATACATTTGTCAAAGAACTCGGTGTTTTACGAAAGAACCAAACACATTGATGTTAGGCTACATTTTGTAAGAGATATAATCTCAGAAGGTACTGTCAACATTCAGAAGATTGACACCGTTGACAATCCGGCAGACATGTTAACCAAAGTTATTCCAGTTGGTAAACTAAAAGGAGCATTAGGGATGCTCAACATGTTGGAGTAATATGGAGTATGTGGAATGGGGTCTAAGTTGAATTTGCTATGAACATCTAATTCAGTCAAAGGTGGAGATTTGTGGAGACTAGTGTTGACTTCAATTAGTTGGTGTTGGATGGTTAGGATTTAGTCTTGAGGATAAATCCCAATCCAACGACCAAGATCTATTGGGGAGTTAGTTTAAGTAATCTGTTAAGTTTGTTAAACAGAAGCCCGAGCAAATCAACACAAAGAGAGAGATCGACTGAAAAGTGCAAGAGGATCGTATCCTTCTGAGAAAACTCGAGATCTACATTTTAGGAATCAAAGCTCATTTCTTCCTCATTGTTCTGATCAGAGACAAGAGCAGAAGATCGGAGAGCTGCTTCTGGATTCCAGATTCCAGATTCATTGGCTAAGTTTCTTCTTTCATTGTTTTAGCCAAGATTGTAGTGGTTCTAATTCGAAAGGTTGTAACGATTGATACTCTTGATTCATAGTGAATTCACTTGGGAAAGATCCCAGAACCTTGGATGTAGGATTGAAATCAATCCAAACCAAGTAAATCATGTTGTTCTTCTGTTTTGTGCATTATTCTTGTTTTGTTTCTGATCGCATATATTGTGTGTGCTAAGCTCTTTGAATGCTATTCTTGGATTTTTAAATACAACATATTTGGTTTTCTTTACTCCTTGAATTTTTTCACGGTTGACGTGATCGTTAGACATGAACATAGAATGGTTTGTTCAGCCAGATTTTGTTACATTCCTAAGACTCTTTTAGCCAATCTAACTGAGATGTTTTGCGGTTCATGAAGGTATATTGGTAGCAATATAATTCCAACGACAATCATGGGCCATGGAAACAAACGCATCATAGGTGGTTAAAAGCGTTAATTGACTGTCTAAACTGTGTAGGTGATTTTTTAAAAATATTTTAATAAATTATAACAATACATAAAATATTTTTTATATAATATCTAAAATTAGTCAAAATATGCGTAAATATATTCTACATTTTCATTAAAAAAATTTCGACTCTGCTTATTAATGCGCATAGATTTCAATAAAACAAATATTCAAAAGTTTGTTCAACAATTTTTTTTTTAAAAAAAATATCATTAATATTTTTAAATTTATTTATTTTTAATAAAAGTGAACTACATAGGGAGTTTGTTAGCTGCCTAGGTGGTCGATTTTCCGACATCGCATAAGTCTCTAATTTTCTAAAAATTGAAACGGTGGGTGATAGTGTCAAACGTTGTCGCCTAAACTATTCTATACGACACTTATCAGAACACATTTATATGTTACGTAAAAAAAAACACATTTATACCATATTATAAAATTTAAGTACAATAAGAAAAAAACCTTCGGGTTATGATATACATTTTTTTTTTTGGAAGCAGATTATGATATACTTTTTAAAGTACCACACACCCCATGTTTACTTTAATTAACATTTAGCGTATTTAAAAATTATAAATTTTAATAAATTGTTTACACAAACTTATGAAAAATAATAATAATTTAAATTTTTGTAATTTAATTTTATGCATTTTATAACAAAAATATTTATAAAAAAATCGATTAAATAAACACACAACTCGCACAACGAACACTAATTTAAAATAAGATACAAGAGATTGTAAATTGTGTTTACTTACTTTGTAAACTCTGATTATTTTTTAATCAAATAAACTCGTACTTAAATAATACAATAATAAATAGAATAATGCTAGAGGTATAACCAATATATCGTATAACGATATTTACAATAATTATGTCGTGATATTTTGCTATTATATCGTGAGATTTTGATATGATATCATTCAATGTATCGTGAGATTTGATAAATTAAAATTTTGTATTGAATTTTTTATGGTGTAAAAATTGTTGTACAAATTTGGTTGTACATGTAGCATTATAATAATAAATATCACGAACAGACTCGTAACTTTATAAAAACACAAAATCATCCATAAATATAATCAAACTCGAACAAATAATTTACAATATGATTTATCAAACTCAATTTATCCGAACATCTGAATAAATATTTCTTTGACCTTTATCGATTTATCCTACTCACTAATTTATTGTAATTCTAAAATTCAAAAAGCGGGCCCATGCGGCCCGCAGCCCAACGGAACCTAAAAATATAGCCGTTTATTTATTATTAATAATAATAAATTACAAATTTGAAATTAAATAATTTGCTTTGTCTTTCCAAATTCAAACCCACTCAGCGCGATCCATTCCATTTCCTACCCTATTTGAAATCCCAGATCTCATCCCCGCCGTCCATTTTGCTGACCCGACTTTTTGGAATCACAATTTGGGATCTTTTAACACTCAATGCTGTTTCTGGGTGGCCCCTTGATTTGATCAGTTCTAGTCCCCCAAATCCCCCAGGTGAAATAGTGATGACGAGCAGTAAGAAGTCTTGATTTTGCGCAATTCTTGCTCAAGATTATTCTGGTTCAAGATATTGGCTGTGGGTACTCACCAAAAACGAGAAAATTCCAAGTTTTGGAGGTGCCCGTGTTCTTTTCCTCACTTCGTCGGTCAGGTAAGTATCATAGCTCAAATTAAAGTCCTCTCTTTTACTTCATTGAATCAAGTCATGTTCTTTCTTTATAGATATTTGTTACGGGCTTCTTATTTTAGTGTTGGTTGAGCAGAATGTTGAGGGAATTCAAATCCTTGCGCCGAAATTTGGGCAAGAATCTCGATGAGGAGGAAATTGAGAATGTGCCCATTAATCCTATGGATTCTTTGAATCCTCAGACTGCTGCAGACCCCTCTAGACCGCCTCTGAATTCGATTCAAGAACAATCTCAGACCGTAAAAGGTGATTTGGATCCGTACTTGAGTAATATCAAAGTCAATAAGTTTGACAGAACCCCTACTAAGCCGAAACCCAATTCATTGATGAATCTTCGAACTCCTGAAAAACTAGGACAAGTGTCAAAAACTCGGTTTGGTTGGGCACAGAAGAATGAGTTTCATATGAGTTCCAGCGCCATTGATTCAAAGGAAGAGGGAAGGGTAGTGTCAAATACCAATACACCTAGATCAACAAGGACAGTAGCAAAGCCCAATTTAAGTTATTCAGAATGTAATTCAACACAAAGCACTCCAACTAAGAGTGTGAGTAAGCCTCCAAATCCTGGCTTTTGTTTAGCCAGTAGTTCTAGGCCTCAGCCATATGGAAGTGCTCGAGTGGTTAACTTCGGTGCAATGTCGAAAGGGATTCCGAGTTCTTATAATTCATCTAGTGTTGTTAATACAGTTGTGGTTCCTAATTTTGCCTTGAAGGAAGATCCATCATTCTGGATGGAGCACAATGTGCAGGTAAGCTACATATCGAGAAACGCGTGATAAATTTCCGTTTAGTTGTTCTGAAAGTTACAGTAGAACTCTAAATTTCAGAATATTCCTTTCCAATCTTTTAATTTCAATAATTTAGGTTTTGATACGAGTGCGTCCTCTGAATAACATGGAGAAAAGTAGTTATGGTTTTGAGCGGTGCTTGAAGCAGGAGAGTGCACAATGCATATCTTGGGTTGGGCAACCAGAGACCCGATTCACGTTTGATCATGTGGCATGTGAAGCTGTAGACCAGGTCTGTGCAAATGCCTCATTCTCTAATGAATTTTGATATAGAGGGTTATTAATGCCCTGGTTGTCTCAGGAAACACTTTTTCGGGTGGTTGGCTTGCCCATGGTGGAGAATTGCTTGTCTGGATACAATAGTTGTATGTTTGCATATGGTCAGGTAATGTGTAAATACATGTATATGCAGTAGTACTCATGTAGTTCTCCGTAAAGAAAAGTTACATAAGTGCAAACCTTCTGTATGAATGTCCGTAACGATTATAATATGCGGACTTCCATTTCGATGATTGTGGAATGATGTTTTCACCGTTTCGGCTTTTAAATTATGAAATTTGTAAGCTGTCTTTTTTATTTTTTTTCAACTCTAGAGTGGAGAGAGTCGAGAGACATCTTATTTATTTGCCTGTATTTACTAATCAATTATGAATTTTGCGCATGGAGTGAAATTCTTTTCCTTTATTTCCTTGACTTTTTAGTTATGAACATTTTGCACTGGCTTTTCTAATTTTTAACTTTAGAAAGGAGAGACAACTGATTTCTTCGCCTTCATTCATTGATCAATATGTGCTCATGGAGTATAGTTTTTTAGGTTAAATTTTTTGTGCTCGGAATGATAAGAAAAATATAGGTGTTCCTTTAATGAGTGAAAACTGACCTATACCACGAGACCATTACAATCTTTTATGCCTGTTTTACCTAAGTTAAAATTGGCTCTCATTCATTTCTCTCCCTAGATTTATTTTTACAAATATCAGTTTCTGGCTCTTAACTGCATCATGTCGCATGTAATGTACTTTAATTATGTAGACGGGTAGTGGGAAGACATACACAATGCTGGGAGATACAGAAGAACTGGAAGTTAAACCTAGTACAAATCGGGGAATGACCCCTCGAGTGTTTGAATTCTTGTTTGCGCGAATTAGAGCGGTAACATTGTCACTCTTTCTTTCACTCATCAATTGTTTTCAACACTGTTATTTTTGTGATTGTGACATAATTCTCTCTCAGGAGGAGGAAATTCGCAAAGATGAGAGACTGAAGTACAACTGCAAATGTTCTTTTCTAGAAATTTACAATGAACAGATTACTGATCTCCTTGATCCTTTGTCCACTAATTTAATGGTACATTTTCTTTGTAATTCTCTCTATTATAATTTACGATGGCTGGAAATTTGTCTTCACATATTTCTCATCTCTATCTATAAGTTACGAGAGGATATCAAAAAGGGTGTGTATGTTGAAAATCTGTCAGAATTTGAAGTTACGACTGTGGGCGACATTCTTCAGCTTTTGTGTCAGGTGATTGAATTTATGGGTTTTTTCATATCCAACCTTGAATATATTCTTCTCCAGTACATTTGTGCATTTTCATTCAGCCTTCTCATAGCATGTCACAGTGGATTAACTTTTGGAATTGTTTTAGGGTTCTTCAAATAGAAAAGTTGCCGCAACAAATATGAACAGAGAAAGCAGTCGTTCGCATAGTGTTTTTACATGTGTGATTGAGAGCAGGTGGGAAACAAATTCCACTACTAACTTTCGTTTTGCTCGGCTAAACCTTGTTGACCTTGCTGGTTCTGAAAGGTATCACATTTGTCATGCTTATCATAGTTCTACCATGAAAAGGATCATAAACTGTGAAATTACATTATTCACATTATTTTGGCATATAACAGGCAAAAATCTTCTGGTGCTGAGGGTAAACGCCTCAAGGAAGCGGCAAGCATTAACAAGTCACTCTCAACTCTAGGGTATATGGCCTTCACTTGTAGCTCCAAAGCATTTATCATTCAATTAAACTCTGATTTCATTTTTTTCCCTCACCGTTTGATTTATATATCAAGCAAATATTTTATGTGTTTTTCAGCCATGTAATTATGGTCTTAGTGGATGTAGCTCATGGTAGACCAAGGCATGTTCCTTACAGAGATTCAAGATTGACATTTCTCCTTCAGGTGCATTTTTTATTACTTGCTGTTATTTTATAAACTGTCTAAAAAAATAGTTTTTGATTTGGAAAATTGGCAATGTAATATAGGACTCTCTAGGCGGAAACTCGAAAACGATGATAATAGCTAATGTCAGCCCTTCTATCTGGTACACGATATTTTTTTCGATTGGTGTATTTATAAGCTATTTAGATTGTAGTGTTGTATTAATTGGTCACCATAAGTTGCGAATCTCTCATCTACAGCTGTGCGGCTGAAACAATGAACACTTTAAAGTTTGCTCAGAGAGCAAAACTGATCCAGAACAATGTAAGTTTCTTTATATGCTGAGTGAAAAACAAATCATTTTTATCAAATCATTAATGAGATCCCTACATTTTTGTTGGACACTTTTTCATAATTCAGGCGATTGTAAATGAAGATTCATCTGGAGATGTTAGTGCGCTGCAATATCAGATACAAATGTTGAAGGTCACAAATAGTTTTGCATGGTTTATGCAGCAAGTGCATTTTTCGCCATCTACTTTAAAGCCGAAACTTGCAATTTTTGGTTTTGGCAGGAGGAACTTGCTGCCCTTAAACGAGAAAAGATAAATCGATCCTTGTCATTTGGGCCCAATGCAGATAGAGATACCGACAATGAAGACAAGGACAGCTATGACCAGTGGACTCTTGAGCAAGAACACCCATCTAATGTTGTTGGAAGTGAATCTAATGCCAGTCTTAGAGTGTCAAGTAAACAGGTGACACATGCTGCTTTAAATTGAACTGTTTTAATTAAAATATTTGCTTTTAAAATGAAAATTTTGAATTGATTAATGAGTAGAAAATATTTGACTTAGTCTTTGAATCTGGAAGTATCTTTGCTAGCTGGTAATGCTGCCAAATTGTTTGCCATTAAACAATAACATTTTAAGGGCTTAAGGCTTAGCACGAGCTAAACCATAGAATTGAACTGCTAACTCACGTGAAAAATGTCCTCAATACTTTTCCATTCATCATTGAGATTCACTTCATGTGTCTTGATCTATTGAGTGTTTCGATTTGGTAGCTATCCAAGTTTTCCTTGTATTAGCATTGGTTTTCTTGCCTGTATGTGCACCTTTCATGGAATGAGCATGCATTGTTGCTGTATGTTCGTTATTCTGTATTCTTCAACCCAAATTTTTTTGACATTTCATTTTCTTCGGTATACTTCTCCTCAAATATATGTCACAGTTAAAATCAATGGAGTTCACGTTAGCTGGAGCACTGCGGAGAGAACAGATGGCTGAAACTTCTAATAAACAACTTGAAGCAGAAATTGAGCAGTTGAATCGTCTGGTGTGCTGTCTTCCTCTCTGTTTCCATTTTACGGTCCTCAAGCTTTGCTAGAAATGAATATAGGGGTTACAATATGTTCAGTTTCATAGAGTACAAATAATATTGGCAACGGCATTGCTTCTCAGGTCAGTCAAAGGGAGGAGGATACCATGTGCATAAAGATGATGTTGAAATTTAGAGAAGATAAAATTCAAAGAATGGAGTCCCTGAATAGTGGCTTAATGTCAGCGGATGCTTATTTGCTGAAGGAGAATGCTGCGCTCTCTGAAGATATTCAGCTTTTACGAGAAAGAATTGATAAAAATCCCGAAGTGACCCGTTTTGCTCATGAAAATATTAAGTTGATAGACCAAGTCCGACGGTAGGTTTGTTGACGAGGTCCAACTAATTACTCTTTACATTCTCTCAGTGCTTGATGTTAATTCAAAATCTTCTTAATTGGAAAATATAGGTTTCAAGACTTATATGGAGAAGGGGAGAGAGAATTGTTGATGGATGACATATCTAAACTGCGAAATCAGGTATCTAGACTCGATGGCATGGAACATTTCTTCTGATTTTCAAATCGTTCAAAACCTAGACAGTGAGATTTTTTTTGGCAGATTTCTCTCTTCATACAAGAAAATGCAAACTTGGAACATAATGTAAGTACTTAGAAAATTTCTCTCACTGATTTAACAAAACCCGCAATGCAAATATCGAGGTTTTTACTAATTCTAATAAGACATGATACTTATCTCTATTTTGATGCAGGGTGCTGCTAACACTAGCGGTGGAAGTGATGCGGGTCATATGGAGGTTGGTTTGTCATATTCCTTAAATTAAGTTGAAGCTACAAACCTACAAATTTTTTCCCCTGAACTGTAATACCAACTTCCGTGTGCAGTTGGAGAGAACTCATAGTGAGTTGGAGGAAACCAAAAGAAAGTTAGATCGTTGTCTAGAAAATAATGCAAAGCTGAGAGGGTAAAAAAAATTTATGCTTTATCTGGTTCAATAACTCTTAATTTTTTCCACTTCCGAAGCTTTGTGGTTAGTGTTTGTCATGCTATTCTCATGCAGAGAAATCAAGAAGTTACATGCATCATTAAACGCAGTCGGATCTGCAACTCAAGAGCAAGATTTCAGCGCAGAAGTAATTAAGGTACAGTTACTTATACTCCATTAATTTCACCAAGTTTTGAAGAGGTGAAAGTGAAAATATTGTTTGAGGTCTATTAATCAATCCTAGTCTACTCCGCAATGTTTACGCTGAATAATGCGCTTCATTATTGAATTTTACCTTCTAGACTGCTAAATCTTATTTAGCATTTACAAACTTAATTCAAGTTGTTACACTGATATGATTATTTTATGTAGGAGTCCATAGTGGAAGTTCCATCTTTCAGTAATCAGTCAATAAAGGCATCCCAGAAAGATGAGGAAATGAAAAACACGAGTCTTGTAAATCATGGGGAAGACATCATGGATTTACAACTGGAGTTGGACATTTTGAAAAGTATTTTACAAGAAGAGAGGGCATATCGCAGTGAAGCAGAGGAAATAGCAAAATCTTTGAGCGCAGAACTTCTGTTATCTAAAGAAATGATCGCATCCATGACCAAAGAATACAAAGATGCCCTGGAAGAGGTTGAGAAAGCAAAGCTGGTTATCGAAGCTCTTGAGTCTCAGCAGATATTATCAATAAATGAGTTAGATGATCTCAGAATCTCTAACAACCGCTATGAACAACTGTTACATGAAAAGGAGCTTGAAATCTCTTCTTTAAAAGATCATGCTCATGGTGGTACGCAGCCTGGAGCCTTCTCATCAGAAAGTGAACGCTCTCTTTTAGAAGCAAAGTTGAAGAAGATGCATGATTCTCTTGAGAAGGCTAAGAGACTGAATCAATTGTATCAAAGTGATCTTCCCTTTCAATCAACAAGTGATGAAGAAATGGAAGAAGCCCGAAAGCAGGTTGAGGCGGAGACTGCCGAAGTGATTGTCTGTTTGCAGAATGAACTTTCTCTTCTGCAACAGGAAGTCCAAGATAGTAACATGAAAGAAATGGAGACGAGAGACAAGTTGATGCTGTTGCAAACTGAGTTGAAAATTTTGGAGGACAATTTATATGTGAAGGCCAAAGATAACAGCCATTTAACTGAAATGCTAGAAGATAGAGAAAATCGATTAAGAAAATTAACAGAAGAATGGGAGTTGGTAACCTGTGAAATTGAATGTGTTCTTTCAGGTGGGCAAGACGCTCTCAAGGATGCATCTGACCAAATTGATCTTATATCTGGTTCATTACCTACACAAGGAAATCGAATTTATGAACAATTTGGGAGGATAAAAAAATTTGTTAACGAAAAAGAATTAGTAATCAAAGAAATTATGCAATGCTTGAAGGATGCTACAGATAGGAGAAATGATATGGAGTGCATGCTAAGGTCTTTGAGAGGGGCAGCTGTGCTTATGAGTGAGACTCACCTGCAGGAATGTAGTGAAAAGGACAGAGAGATCCTACTGTTAGCATCTGAGTTAAATGCTAAGGCATCCAGAATTTCAGAGTTGGAGAACATAATCATGCATGGAAAACATCAACTTAGAACAACATCAGTTTGTGCAACAGCAGCTTTTGTTATTGTTAACAGACTGAGGGAATTGAATTCCAACTATCAGGATTCTTTGAATTACAACGACGTGCATCTCAGGGAGACTCAAGAAATTATCTCTCAAAACTATGCCATTATCAACAATCAGGCCTCAGTAATTGATGAGGTGCAGAAGCAGAATGAGCATCTGCAAAGGGAACTAGATGCATCAGAGGAAAATTTAGTTAATTCCGAGCAGGAGAAGCTTTTGAAGGAACTTCAAGTTAGGCTTGAAGAAACTGAAGAAAGCAAAATTTTAGAAACGAGGGTAAAACTTGAGGAGCTAAATTCTGGAGTATCCACATTGAAGTTTTGCATGGACGAGTATGTGAAGCAGAGAGGAGATCCTCAAAAGGACAATTCCCCAGGAAAATCGATTTGTTTTTCGTCCTTGGATAAGTGTCAATCCCGGGTATGTCAATAATTTCTTACTCAATCCTGGACTTTTCAGTGTGTTTTTATGCTGTGGATATATGGTTCACTTGATTATTTTTGTTGCAGACAGGTACTGGAACAGTACAAAACATCAATGACATGAACTCATGCAACACAAAAGCTGTCAGAACTGAGACATCAACATATTCTATGAATGCTTCCATCGTCGAGGCAGGCATAGCTGGTCACAGCAATTTGATGCCTAAAAGTACTTTGAGTGTAAAAAGCAGAGATGATACTATTATTCTCCTTAAGAAAGAGATAGAATTTGCCCTCAAAAGCTTACAAGAAGTGGAAACCGAGATGGCTATGCTGCGTCATGAGAAAGAGGAGATTTCATTGTCTGAGAAAAGTAGACGGAAAAGCTTGGTGTCTTTGACAAATCAGGCAGTTCTGCTTCAAAGTGCTATGGATAAGTTTGAAGGTGAATTTGAACTCAACATTACTTCTTTGAATAATAAGCTAGTGAGCATGGAGGCGATCTTACAAGACTCTTGCACTTCCTGGTTCCAACAAAGAGAGGTTGGTTGGTTTTTTTTTTTTTTTAAAAAAAAGAAGAAAATCCATGTACTCTATTATTAGACCAAACTGTTCGCAAAATTCCATGTCTCCAGCACTTAGACACTGACCATCTTCCAATGATTAGTTAACTGTTTTTAATCACTTACACTGTTAACTGAATGATGACTACTACATGTGTAAGGGGAAGGTGAAAACCAACACTCCATTAAAGAGAAACATATAAATGATTATTTACCATTTAAAACTACTATTGTTGACTTACTCTCTTTTGATTTTTGCCGGCGCTTATTTTTTGCAGTTGCTTGAGAATGAACTTGATGAAGCTAAGTTAGTTGCTGCACAGAAAACTATTGAAGCTTCATGCGTTCTTGAGAAATTTGAGGAGGTTCAAGATACCATGAAGGAAGCGGACATAATGATAAATGAGTTGATGATAGCAAATGAGGCGTTGAAACTTAATGCTCAGGAATTGAAAGTGAAGGAAAATTGCAGAGCAAATGAGAGATATCTACTCATTAATGAAGTTCAAAGTTTGAAAATGTCCTGTAATCTGAAAGATCAGGATTATGAGACACTGGAGAAAATGTATGAGATGGATATCGTCTGCTTGAAACAGATGTTGTCAGAGTTAGAGGATGTGATTCTACAGGTTCAGACCAATTCAATGGAAGAATGGATGCCTGTAGCATTTGATTTTCACACTGTTAAGTCCCAAGTTTTTGAATCAACAAAACTGATCAAGTCATTGCTTGAGGAAGTCTGGTCGGATATTTTTGTTAAGGATTGTGCCGTGTCTGTATTGCATCTGTGTCACATGGGAATTCTCTTAGAAACAGCTAATGGACTGAATGTAGAAAATGGTTTTCTTCACCATGGATTGTGTGAGTCAAAATCCGTTGTATCTGAACTAAGGGAGCAAAATTCAAGGTCCAGAAAAGAGCTAGAAATGTGCAGAATCCTCAAAGGGAAGTTGTTGGCAGATGTTAAGAAAGGCTTTGATCGCATTTCAAGCAAAGTAGAGGAATCGGGGGACGTTACCCAGAAGCTTGCCTCTTTTGAGAAGAAGATACATGATCTACTGTTTCAGGAGGAGCTGATGCTGAAAAGGTCAAATGATATGGGAGCTGAACTTGCAATATTGACGAAGGAGGTGGATCTCAGTAACAGACAAACGTTTTTGTCTATTATAGATCAAGAAAAATTATTGAAGCATAAAGATGAACTTTTGGAATGCCAAGAAGAAAATTTCATGTTGGAGTTGTTTGCAAAAGAGTTTGAGTCGTTAATTTCATTTTCCGAGTTAAAGCAGGTGACAATTCAAAAGCTTGATAAGGAGAACACAAATAGGAGCATTCTTGAAATCCTTGAAAACTTCAAAAAGGATGTAATTTTCTGTAGCATGGATGCTGCATTTGGTGAGTTGCTATTGCTCGGAATCGAAAGCGAGCATGCTCTTCTGCAAACTGAAGTTGCAGAAGCAACCATGAAGCAGAATGCATTGTCGCTGGCTCTTGACGAGAAAATTTCAACAATCGCACAGATGGATGCTTTAAATAAAGTTCTTCATCAAGATGTTCAGTCATTAAAGGAGGTTACCCGTTCCAATGAAGACTTGATATCCTCACATGATGAAGCGATTGAATCTAATAGAATTCTATCTTGCAAAGTTCGCAAGCTTGAATCTGAGAATGAAAATTTACTAGATAACATTGAGATGAAGGAAACAGCCCTTGAAACATCTTCTATTCATGCCTCGGAATTGTATCGAGAAAACCAGAAGTTGAAGGCTGAGACCTGTCTTCTGGAAACCGAATCAAACAGACTCCAACTTGAGCTGGAAACTAAAGATGAAAAACTTAGTAAACTCAGCTTCCTTGGGAAGGAAAATGAAACACTGCAGAGTCTGTTAAAAGAACAGGAATCAAAATATTGTGTACTTCTTCAGGCTTTGGAGGATAAAAGGGTTGAGTTTGATTCATTACTGAAAGGCAACAATGATCTTGATATTGAAAATTGCAGACTAAGGGATTGCAATTTTCTGTTGAAGAATTGCATGGCCGAGTTGAAGGAAGATTTGCTTCTAGCAAGTGAGGAAACCCAACACCATCTGATTTCGCATCATGTCATCAAAGATTATTTATGCTCGACTATCCATGATTTGAAGATGAAACTGGATGACATCAATGTTTTAAAAGAAGAAAATATTGCATTAAGAAATGAACTCAGAGTTCATGAGATTAACGAGAAGGTATACCTCAAAGCTTTAAGCACAAAAAGTCAACAAATTGATGATTTGACGAAATATGAAGATGAAATGATCTGCAAAATACTCAACCTGATCACCCAGAAATATGCGGTAGTAGATGATATGTTTAAAAATATTGTTAGAGAGGTGGAAAAGGCAAACCCATTTATGGAGCAATTGGAATCGCTGAAGAATCTCACGGCACAGTTAGATTCTGAATTTTTCTCTGTTCAAATGGAGATTTCAAGGAAGGATGATATGCTCAAGGGGCTATTGTTTGACTTGAGCCTGCTGCAGGAGTCTGCATCCAACAGTAAAGATCATAAAAGTGAAAATGAAGAACTAACGGCTTCATTAAGTGCACTGGGAAAAGATTTTGAATTAAAATCACTTGAACTGGAGGAAGCTGTTGTTGAAGGACAGATGCTTAAAGTAAGACTACAAGAAATGACAGATATGATATCTGTTCTCGAACAAGATTCTGCAAAAGAACACGAGATTGTGATTTCACTATCTCGCCAAAATGCAGAGCTTTTAGCTGGTATCCGAGATGCCTTAGAAGCAAAGGACTTATTGGAGAAAGAATTAACCGAAACAAGGATTAAAAGTGAGAGCTTAGAAACAGAAATTACTGAAATAGAAATTGCTCTCACCCAAATGAGTAAAGCAACTGAGTTGTTGAAGAGAAATTTGGATACAACCACTAGTCAGAGGGATGACCTGGATAGAAAAGTTTTTGCTTTGACCAAAGAGCTTGAGAGGGAACGAGCTCTTGCTGAAGAAAGTGGAGCAATTGCTAGTGAAGCTCAAGAGGTAATATTGAATAGACAAGAAAATGTGTTTGGTGATTGGTTTCACATGATGTTAATATTCTTTTGGTATCTTTGTTTTGATTGATGCCAGCTTGCTGAAACTCGAAAGTTTCTTGCTGAGGAAAAGGAAGAGGAAGTGAAACTATTAGAGCGATCTATTGAAGAGTTAGAATCTACCATAAATGTTCTCGAACAGAAGGTATCTCTAGTAAAATTCATTATGAACTTGTATTTTTCATTCATACATTGACCTGTTTATTTCATTATAAGGTTGACATAGTCAAAGGAGAATCTGAGAGGCAACTTCTCCAGAGAGAGGAACTTGAACTGGAGCTTTATGTTGTCAAAGAACAAATGCAAACTGTTAAAGCCAATGATTCTGACATAAAAAGGTTTAATAGCATTTATCCTCTTTGTGCCTCAGATTTAGATGGCAACTATACAAACTATACACCATAAACATCTGTAAATACTATAAGTTCTTGATTCAGATGTCTAGATGAAAAGGAGGAGAATCTCCGAGAAGCCCTTCAACGCATACAAATTCTTGAAAGAGAAATATCAGAGAAGGACAACAAGGTGAAATATTTTTACCTGGGATAGTCCTTTTTTACTTTTTTTTGTTGATAATCATTTTGGTTACTTGTACACTTTGCTTAGCAATCTCAGAATGTTATTTTGCCTAATATTTTTGGACAGATCTCTCAATGTAAAGCTCATATTTCTGAGCTAAACTTGCATGCAGAAGCACAGGCTTGCGAATACAAGCAAAAGGTTGGGAAAATTCTTATTTACTGTGTTGAATTTATAGAATTAAAAAAATTATAACTTCCAATAACAAGACTTTGACTCTGAATCCTCAAAAGTTCAAGGCATTGGAAGCTATGGTTGGAGAAGTCAAAATCGAGGCCCCTTCCGCTCATGGTGCAAATTCATCATCAACCAAACTGGAAAAAAATTCTTCCAAATCTCGAGGTTCAGGATCTCCTTTCAAATGCATGGGACTGGGCTTATCTCAACAGATTAAGTCTGAGAGAGATGAGGAGCTTTGTGCTGAAAGACAGCGAATCGAAGAGCTTGAGGCTCTGGCTTCAAGCAGACAGAAAGAGGTAGCTTTGTCTAATGAATGTTAGAACCCCTGAATTGAATATTCTCATTCCAAATACCTCTCCATGTTATGTTCTCCTGCAGATATTCCTGCTTAAGGCAAGATTGGCTTCTACTGAAAGCATGACTCATGATGTGATTCGGGATTTATTGGGTGTGAAATTGAATATGAATAATTATGCTGTAAGTTTCCTGACTAACCCCACATTGTTTGAACTTGTTTCAAGGCAAAGGGATCACAAATTACTAAATGAAAGCCATGAACAATTGTGAAGCATTTAGTTTATGGATGACTGCTGATGGATTTATGTACTTGGATCTGCATTGTGCATGCAAGAGCCTTTGTGCATCTCAGAGGAAAAATACTGTTTTAACTCCCAATTTATTTGTCATTGATAGAATTTAATGGACAATCAACAACTTCACTCGTTAGTGAACGGAACTCAGAACCACAATGCTGAAGCTCAAGTTAAGGTATACATTTTCTTTCCATGATTGGCTTCAGTTATTGGTATGCTACATGGGATGTTGACTATCTAACTTCGTGGATGCTACCTTGTAGGAACAAGAAGTTTTTGACCTGAAATGTCAGATTAACGAGTTCATCAAAGAGAGGAATGGGTAATGAACTGTGTTATAAAGTTGATGGTTGTTTCCGCCTAAGTTGCTCATCTTGTGTAGAATTATAATTCAGATGGCTGGACGAGATTGAGAGAAAACAGGCTGAATTGGTTGCTGCACATGTTAGTTTAGAAAAACTACGGCAACGTGATCAATTGCTGACGACTGAAAATGAGATGTTCAAGGTTGTATATCTTTCGCTAATAATTAATGGAAATCCACTAATTAAACTCCTTGTCGAATAATTCTATTTAAATGCAACTAAAGAATTTCATATTTGTATTATCATTTTGCTTCATGATTGAAATTTCTGTCAGGTGGATAGTTCCAATCACAAGAAGCGAGTGATGGAACTTGAAGGAGAACTCAAGAAGTTGAGTGGTCAACAGAATATCCAACAACGCATCCATCATCACGCTAAAATTAAGGCAATAGACTTGTAAAGTTTTATTAATTATTTGCAACAGTATCCTCCTAATGCTCAAATTGAATATATAAATAGGTGGTGTTCATCGACATCTGCTAAGTTCCATTTACTAATTTGTAATCGAATGATTGCTGAAAAAACTTTGATGATGTCATAGGAAGAGAACAATTTACTGAAGACTCAAAATGAAGACCTTAGCACGAAGCTGCGGAGAACAGAAGTTATTCTTTCCCGTGTCAAGGAAGAGCTAGCTCAATTCCGTGTGGCAAATGGGAGAAATCCCTACATCAATTTTGATGAGGAGCAATTGTTGGACAAGAAGTTGAAGGTCAGTCCATAGAGCAATGCTTTTCAAACTGAGGAAGCCTGAGAGAGAATTCTTGATTCTAATGGCAATGTTGCTTGTAACAGGAAACGGAAGAGGAGAGATTGCATTTAGCTCAGAAGTTACTTGGCCTGTGTACTACTGTATTAAAGGTCAGATAATGTTATTCTCTGATATATTAGAGTGTTGCCACATTTTATCAAATTGAAACTCAAACAGCATAACACCTCATTGGAACTCCCTATGCATGGAGGATACAGATGATGTTTTTAACTTTTTTCTCCTATATCTCTATAAAACAAATACTACAGGCTGCTGGAATAACAACTACCACTGAAGTAAGTCTCCCAGCGGCTGAAGAAGCACTTGAGCAGCTAAAGAATCGGGTAATTTCTCTTGAAATGGAACTTGAAGATTTGAAAGTCAAGGTAATTTATTGGGCTACAGTACCTTTTGATCATTAACTCAGCAACCTTATGTGCTCTTTAGAGGGCATATACTAAATATCGCTTATCTTCTGACTTTGTAGAATCGAATAGTTGATGAAAGAATGAGATTGTCTGAACTCCAGACACAGGCTTCACCTGTGAATTTGAGGACCGGAGAGAATTCCCTTGCCCGGAATCGTGTTGCTCAAACTCCATTTCTTTCAGCTTTCGAGAGATGAAGCCTCCGGCCGGCGCTCTAGTGTTCATCAAAGGAAAAAAAAAAAAAAAGGTTAGCTTTTAGCTAACACTTTGATACAATAGCATGTCAGTAGTTGTAAATGTCAGTGTAACAAAGAAGTTATAATTCCCCACTCTTGTGTGCATTCATTTGAGTCACAAGAAAGCAATCAATATGTAAATGAATTTGAAAATATAGAAAGTTTAGCCATTAATCAAATTGCAAATTTACACCCATATGAATTTTGACCTTGAAAGTGTCCCAAACGATTACTTAGTGTTTTCTAGCCAACAATTGGGATGCCTATGTTTGCTCAATTTCAAAAGAGTTCTGTCAGAGATTATATTTCCGTGAATCTAAAAAATTCTTACTTTACATCATCCATGGTCACAATATCCCAACATCCACAAGGAATCTAGGCAAAATGTTACGTAGAAAATGCCAAGATCAAGTCTTGTCACGGCCAACAATTTGAATTTCTATTTGTAACACGCAAGTATTTTGTCAAATAATGTTTTAGTAAAAAAAAAATTCAAAAATTTGATAATTGAATATATAGCATAGGATCGTTCAATGATTTAGCCAATTTTATGTGACTCACATTGTAACGTACTAACGTTAACGTAGGTTCCAATGAAATTTAAAGTGCGACTAATGAAGGCCTCGGTCTAGAAAATCCAGTAGCATGCTATATTTTTGGGTGGCAAACAGCGCATTGATGGCAACAACAAAGGCGTGGAATGATGATGGGCGTGATCTTGGAAAATTATCCACCCATATTTACGTATGGTTTTTTTTTGTGAGATGATCTCAAAAATTTTTATCATCGAGACATGTCATTTCTATTTATATTTACAATAAAAAGTAATATTTGACATAAAAAATAATATTTTTTTTATAAATAACCAAATAATATATCCGTTTCACAAAATTAACTACCGTCTCTCATGGGTTTTTGTCTATTTACCATGATAGATGAAAATAAATATTTTTAAAAAATTGTTGTGGAAAAGTAAATAATGCGAAAAATAGTCTATGTTTATAGTATAGTATAGTGCATATCTAATCTACTTTAAAAAGAGTGGTGGAGGTTTCGCAGCATGTGAAAGCCAAAAAAAATAGAAGAGTGGAGAGAATCTTTGGGAGCGAATGAATGGATGTGGCGAATCGATTTCCACTTAATATTGTAGAAAGTTCTTGCGAGAATTTATACAATCTGAAATTTGTCAGAAATTTTGAGAAATATTCCAAATTTTCAATAGGTTTTCTCTTAAAATTTCCACTGATTTTTCATAAATATTTTTAAATTTTAAAATATCACAAAATTTTCTTGAACTTTGAAAATTTTTGGCAGATATTTAACAATCACTCTTTAATAGTAGTAATTCTAAAATATTCCATACATTGGTCTATCAGATCATGAACAAAATCTCAAACTCCAAATAAAATGATTCTATTCAAACACCAACGATATATCATTTTGTCACATATTTATCTTTATTTTTTCATAAATTGATTTAATATAAATTTAGCTCTTTCAATTCAAATATATTAAATTGCAAGTTATTAATTAAAATAGATTGCTTTTTCTTAATTTTTTTATTAAAAAACAAAAAATTTCCAAAAGAATCGGTCTAATAATAAAAAAAAACTTTTGTGAGACGATATCACGGATAAATTTAATGAGGTGGATCTCCTAATTAAATTACTCATAATAATGTATTACTTTTTATACCAATTTTATAATTTTTTATTGTAAGTATGAGAAAGTTTGACTTTTTTCAAAAATAAAGATTAATGACATCATAGCACAATACATGAAACTTCAAAAAATAAATAATCTTGTTTTCAAGCATGGAATTATTAGTGTGACACTTTCTTGATTTGACCAAAAGGAAGTTTTTTATGCACCAAATTTCCATGAGATTGTTGAATTTGGATTGGAAGGAATCTCGCAACCATTTTCATCATGTGAAATTGTGAATTGACTGACTTTTAGAGGAAAGAAAAACTTTCGCATGACGCTTATATATACACATACTTTTATTTATAATATTTATTTATTTATTATTATTATACTTGTTATTCAAAAGGTAACTGTCCTTTACAATTTTGAAATGTTCTTACAATCTGTCCCACATATTTTATATTTACAGTGGCCTTGGTATTACAGTATTACTTTCTAATCTTAAAACTATTTTGAAAAAAAAAAGTATATAAAATTCCGAACGTATTACTATAATTTCCTAAAACTATTATTTGTATTTTTAAACTGCGCATAAATATAATTCAAATATCGCACAAACAAGAAATCAGTAAACCACTAAAAATCTAATTTCAAAATAAAAAAACTTGTAAACCGTCTCACAAAAAATTTAATCTTATTTTTATTAATATCAATCAATTAATTTATTTACAAAGATTGTGAAAGAGTTCGGAAGAGAACAATAAGGAGTTAAGGACCAGTTTTGATATTGAAGTATTTTACTTTAAAGAGTGATTTTTTCAAGTTTGACTTATAAAAATATGTAATTTTTAAAGTAAAAACTTTAATAATTTTGTGTTTGGATAAAAAAAATGAAATCACTTTCTTAAGTTTAGTTTTTTTTTAAAAAAAAAAGTATTTGAAAAGTTTAAATATAAGCTTTAAAAAAACATTTATTTTGACTTAATACTTTTAAAAGCACTTCAAATATGATTAGAAAAAAAAAACATTTCAAATTTATCCAAACACATTTGAAACAATAAAAACATTTATATATATTTTTAAAAAATTCTCTTTTGACTTCTTAATTCAAACACGGTTTAGTCTATGCGAGCACATGGGCACAAGGACCCAATTTTTTTATATTTGAGATGTTCATGTGAAAAAATAAATACAACCTAAACAGCGAGACGGTGAGAGTGTAAGTGTATCTCATCTATGTAGACCTGGCCAAGGGCCGGGTTGGGCTCGGAACCGGCCCGTGGTCAACGGGCCCGACCCGGAACCGGGACCGAACCGGCCACTAGGCGGTCCGGTCCCGATTTTCCCTTAGGAAAACCGGGAATCCGGCGGGTCCAACCCGCCGAGTTGAACGGGTCCGACCCGTCGGGTTGGAACCGTCCAACCCGGCGGGTTGGACACGTGGGCGCCACATGATCCAACGGCCACTAGCAAGTGGCCGTTGGATCATTCAACGGCCACGATTTCGTGGCCGTTGAGATCAACGGCCACGATCTTGTGGCCGTTGTAGACCCGCTCGACCCGCCGGGTCGGCCGGCTATTTTTTTTTAAAAAAAAAAAACCCTATTTTTTATGCTTTATCTATAAATACCCCCCAACCCCCTTTCATTTTGTTTACACAATTTACTCTTCATTCTTTCTATTCTCAATTCATTTCAATTTCTTGAATTATCAAAAATATCAAGTTTTGATTATTGGTTTATTGTCAATTGTTGATTTATTTTCATATTTATACAATTACAAATGTCCGAAGCGGGATCAAGTCGTAGGGGTGACAAAAGAAAAGAAAACGAAAAGAGCATCATACCATCTGAGGTCGAGTATCCTCAATTCAATGTCGATGGATTTGATCTTGAATATTCCGATGATGAAATTCAAGAAATTCGACAAGAGGCGCAACAAAGACAACAAGTTGAACAACCACCACCACGTCATCATGCAAGTCAAGAAAGTATGAACGATCCGGCGGCCTCTCAAAGACAAACTCGAGCGGTACCTTGCCCGACATCCGATATCTTCACCAAACACTTCGAAAAGGTGACGCTTTCCTCCGGTGATTTGCAAGCCAAATGCAAATATTGTTCAAAATGTTACAAATTTAAACAAGGAGGTGGTTATGGAACTTTGACGCAGCATATCGAGAAAAATCATCCGGTGAAAATTGGGATTGATCGTGCTCAAACTCAAATTCCGGCATTCTCTTCTCAATCGGGTAATGAATCTCAACTATTTAAATATAACGAAGCTAGATTTAGAGAAGAAACGGCTAAATTTTGTGCGATTGAACAACTTTCTTTTAGTTTTAGCAATAAATTATCTTTTAAAAATTGGCTTTCTACAAGTGCAAATCCTTCTATTAGACGTATTCCAAGAAATAGTCTCAAACGCACAATGAAAAAGTTAGTCGTTGATCAAAAGAAAGAATTAATTAAGGAATTTTATAGTTTGAATAATAAAGTTTCTTTGTGTTCCGATATTTGGAGTGATCATTGGCAAAGTTGTTCATATATGAGTATTACATGTCATTGGATTGATAATAATTGAAACATTCAAAAAAGGTTGCTTGCATATAGATGTTTCAACGAATCACACACGACACAAAATATTTCGCAACTTATATTTGTTATTTTAGAAGAATATGGTCTAACTACCAAAGTTTTTTCAATATCTTTTGATAATGCTAATGAAAATAATTCTAGTATTAGTGAGCTTATTGAAATATGTAAACCATCACTAGGTGGCAAATTTTTTCATATTAGATGCACATGTCATATTTTAAATTTGTGTGTTCAAGATGGACTAAAAATTTTAGGCATACATATTCAACCAATTAGGAACGCTATTCATTATTTATGGACGCATCCTCAAGTTATGAAGCAATGGGGAAAATTTTGTAGAGTAAATGGTATGAAGCCTAATCCGTTTGCACGAGATGTTTCAACTCGTTGAAATTCAACATATAAATTGTTATTATCCTCTTTTGAATATAAAGATTTATTATGTAAATTTTTTCATCAATTTGTTCAAGCTCGTGATATTTATTTATTTTCAAATCAATGGAACATATGCACTAGTATTTGTGAAATTTTAAAAGTTTTTAATGATGCTAGTGACCAATTATCCGGTGTTTATTACCCTACTTCACATTAAGTTTTAACACATTGTTGCAACATTGCTTGTATTTTTCATGAACATGTTAATTCTAATGATATTGCTTTAGCTCAATGTATTCTCGTCATGAAAGCAAAATGGAAAAAATATTTTTTGCTCATTCCTGAAATTTTTTTATGTGCTTTTGTTTTAGATCCTAGACTTAAATTAGATGGCTTAAACGACATGTTAACATTATATTATGAATCTTTGGAGCCTATTGCGGAAACGATTTCTTCTATCTCATTGATTTTGTTTAATATTAAAACTCATTTACTTGATGTTTATAATGAATATAACATCAAATATGGTGGACAAATTGTTTCACATGAAACATAATCCACTGCAACTAGTAATGTTTCTTCTAAACTTACTAAAGAACAACTTTTATTAAGGGAACGGACGAAACGTCCACGAGGATCCTCAAGTTCCAGTCAGGAACTTGAGAATTATTTTATCACTACTTTTGATTTTAGTGATACAGACGAAGAAAACTTTGACATTTTGAGATGGTGGTCGCAAAAAACACAAATATATCCAATTTTGGCTATAATGGCAAAAGAAATTCTAGCTTGTCCGGTTTCAACAGTTGCAGTGGAGCAAATATTTAGTATTGGAGGAAATACATTGGACGAAAGACGTTCTAGCTTAAGGCCGAAAAACTTGGAAGCCCAATGTTTGCTCAATGATTGGTCAAAAGCCGCTACTCGAACACAACATATTCAAAGTGATGAAGAAGACTAAGATACTGAAGGAACATCCGAAACTACGACGGAAGAAAATACGAGTGAAATAGAATAAAATGTAATAGATTTGTAATATTAAGTCATAAGATATTAAGATGTTGAAATTCTAATATATTGTTTATTTAATAAATGTAATAGATTTTTATTATGAAGATATGAAATATTTGGTTGAGATTATTTAAAAAATATGTTTTATTAAAAAATTGTTTAAAAATTTTAAAAAAATAAAATTTCGAAGGTTCAGCGCCCCAGCACTGCATTGGCAGCGCTGGGGCGCTCTCCCTTCGAATTAAATTCGAAGGTGTAGCGCTGAAAATGAAGCGCTGGGGCGCTGCCCCTTCGAATTTAATTCGAAAGGGCGGCGCTGGGCAGCGGTGGGGCATTGCAAAAATTTTTTTTTTTTTAAAATGGCACGGTTTAGCCCGGACCTTGAACCGGCGGTTAACCGGACCGGAACCGCCGGTTCACCGACTCGGACCGGAACCGGCCATTGGCGGGCCGGTTAAGGGTTGGCTAAATGCCAACCCAGACCCGGACCGGACCCGGACCGGACCCGAACCGTGGCCAGGTCTACATCTATGATACATATTTTATATATATCCCCTCATTCTCTCTTATTATTATTATTATTATTATTATTATTATTATTATTATTATATAAATAATTATTTCTTCCTTCCGGTTTATATTTTAATAAATTCGAATTTCCATTTAAATTTTAATGTTGTCATTATTTTATATATGTAATGCGAATGAACCAATTAATTAATATAAACTGTTGGATAGAATATGTAACAGTATTAAATTAAAGGACCTAAACATGAGAATGCAAAATGCAAAGGACTGAAATTAAATTACCTAACAGTTGAGGGTGGAAAGAGAAATGATTCCAATATTTATTTTACGCAAACGCAAACAAATACTTTCTTCCTTATCGCCTCGTCTATGTCAAGACTCGAGGTTGTTTGACAGAATCTTCCGGTTCCATTTCCTTCGCTTTTTCTCTCTCTACACTTCCATTTAAACTCCACGTATCTCGAAACTCGCATCGTCGTTTTATTTCTTGGAAGCCAATAAATTTTGATCCAGAAATATAGCTCCAGCTGATAATGGGATCGCTGATTTCGTCCGATATAAGCTTGGATTTCAGTTTTCTATTGGCAGAGATGCGTTCATCGATCCGGCAGTCGATTTCCGAGTTTTTGAAGAATCATTATAACCCATCTGAAAGGATCGAGAAACTTGCTCATTATGTTGATGGGCTCGAAGATGAGAGGAGAAAGATCGATCCTTTCAAGCTCGAGCTCCCTCGTTGCATGCTGCTCTTCGAAATTAGTAAGCAAGCATTCGGGTTGTAGATGATATCATGACATGGGATTGTTTAGATGGTTTTAATTTCAAGAGATTTTAAATAAAATTTGTACTTGAACGTTGATTTCTTATATTTGTGCTTTGTAATTATACGTACTTTGCAGCGATTGTGGCAATGAAAGAGGTGTTATCACAGTGCGGGAACTCAAATGTAAAGCCGGTGTTGGAAGAGTTCATGACATTCAAGAAAATCGCCGATGAAGAAGAAAAGAAAATTGAAAATAGTGAAGGAAAGGACATTAAAAGCAGAGATAAAACAAATTGGATGAGTTCTGTGCAGTTGTGGAACTCTGATAAACAGCATCTTGATGACTTAAATCCGGACAATATAAAGGTACAACAGAGATTGCAAACGTTGTAATTTACTGGGATTGTTCCTGATAAAGGCTTTTTCGGTCTTGTATTTATGGATTTTGGGGGTGATTTCTTGATTAATAAAGAGGAAAAGTTGATGTTTTTTTGGAGGACATGTCATCTAGAGATGTTTCTTGGCTTGATTTATATCTTTTTTGTGGTATCTTCTTGATTAACCGATTGCAGAACTTGGTATTATAACCAATACATGTTTCATGACAAGGCTTCTTGGCTGTGTATTTATGGCTTTGTGTGGTATTTCTTGATCTATATATGGAGTGGAAGAAAGGTTTAATCAATCCGGGATGAATGATTTGTTTCAGAGTTGTAAAAACAGGATAGCAGGAACGGAGCTCTGGCCATCTAAGAGGTGTACTAATTTCCCAGTGCTGCCGGTGGTGGACGAAAATGAGGACGAATCAACTGTGGTTCCCGGGCTTTCTCTTGGTACACCTGAGGCCAATAATCGCCTGGAAGAGATGAATTCGAGTGCTTTTAGCTCAAAATCCAGTCGCAAGAGATCAGGTTCGAATGTCTACGCAGAGGGTGGACAGCAATCGCAGCAAAGTACTAGGAAGCGAAGGAGATGCTGGTCACCTGAGCTGCACAGACGTTTTATCGACGCCCTTAAGCAGCTTGGAGGTGCTCAAGGTCGAAATTGAATGCCTATTCATTTCTTTGAACAAAGTTATGCCCTTTATATGTTTCTAGTTTTTATCACTCATTCAGGTCTTGTGTTTGACGTTCATGAAAATTGTGGTTGGATCTTTCTCTTTTTGTAGTTTGTGTTTATATTTCTGCTTCTTTAGAGTTATGCTTGCATCTCTAGATTGATGAGTGATTGAAGCCATGTTCTGAATTTGTTCATATATACTTGAAAAAGATAGTGATTCTTGCACGTGTCTCATCTGATTTTGTTCTATGCTTTGCAGCTGCAACTCCTAAACAAATCAGGGAACTTATGCGAGTTGACGGTCTCTCCAATGATGAAGTTAAGAGTCATCTACAAGTAGGTTTCATCTTGTGTACTCTTCTTTTATCTTCATGGGAAGAAAAACCAATATGTTTCTTGATTTGATCTTGATATATATAGAAATATCGCATCCACACCAGTAGACTTGGACCTTCGACAAACGCTAATCGTCCTATCGTTCTGGGAGCTTCTTGGATGTTGTCTCAAGATCAACAATGCTTTGAATCTTCGAAACATGGAAACTCACGATCCGGATCGCCTCAGTGCCATACTTCTTTGACGGGAGGTGAGAGCATGGAAGAAGAAGACGATGGAAAATCGTCAAGTCGCAGTTGGAAGAATGAGATCCAATTATCTTTAGGAGTGATGATGTAAAAATGGTGATAAATAACTTGAATATACGAAACATATAGAGGACGATCTTGAGGCCGACTTAGGTGAAATTTTTGCGGGATTAGTTATGTTTTGGAGCAAGATGACCCATTTCTCCTGTGAAGTGGAAAAAAGTTTACGTGACCAATGTGAATTCTTGGACCGAGGATGTATCTCTTGCTTTAGCGATCACTTGTCTGGGTGGGTTGCCTTGTGTGTGAATGAAGACGTAAGGTTCCATTTTGTCTCTCTAAATATGCTACATTTTTGTCCGATGTCATGTGCTTGGTACATTTTTTTTTTCCTAAAAGAAAAAAGAATTTAATTCGAATTTTATCTCTAATTATGTAGAAGTTGATTTTATAGGATAATATGATAATGATTTTTAGAAGTGTTCATGCCAAAGTTTTATTGTATTCCCCCATGATATTAATAATAAGTGTGTGTTATGTCAACTTAATTATGGATTTCAAATATATTTGATAGTTTCAGATGAAATTGTGATTATATATGATCTAAGGTTATAGTAAAGTATTGTATAACAAAATATAAATCAAACATACATCATATTTTTAAACATATATGTTTCTAAAGTTACTTTTACCAAACACCACAATTAGACCTAGACTTGGTCTAAGCTAAAGTTTTCTGAAGAATCCCATTCTATACTCAAATTTGTTTTCGAACTTGATTCTTTGGATGATGCTTAATTCTTGTGCCTTACATGATTACATATATTACTTGAAATAAAGTAAAACATGTACGTCTCCTATATTCCTAGCGTGCCTTCTAAGATAGGGCAAGACCAAATATTGATGAGATTTCAAATTCGATAATTTCTGCATATTTGATTTGTGAATGGACTTTCAAATGAATTTAAATCAATTTTATATATCAAATTAAACATTTTCAATAGTAATTATGATGATTTGAAATTGTGAGCTCATTTCATAAGGTTTGTTAAGATAAATGAACTAATTTCGAGTTTTACGATATTCGGCTCGTTAGCTCGTGAACATGATGGTTAGTAGGCTCATGAGTCAGCTCATGGATAAAAAATAATAGTTTTGATATTTTATTTATATATTTTATATTTTATTTATGACAAATATATAAAAATCTATTCTTAGAATAAAATTAAAAATTTTAATAAAAAATATTATATTTTTCTCTAAATATAAAATATATACGTAGTTTTTAATAAATTTAATGAATATTTAAATTTATAATTTATATTTATTAAGTTTTTTAGGCTTGATAAAAATTCGAATAAGTCCATGAGTCATGAATATATTCGTTAAATAAACTTCGAGCTCAGCTCCATTATAAACTTGCCAAACCCAAACTTTCAAGAGTTGGACTTAGTGTGATGGATTGTTTAAACGGAGAATCATTAATTAACCTTAATTTTTCACCAAAATAATTGGCATTATTAATTATGTGAGACGAGACAAGATTTGCTATATATCCTCTCCAAGCTAATCATTTTTTAATCAATTACTGTCACCTGACTCACCTCTTCATCAAACATTTAACTAATCAATGAGTGAGAATGGTTTCGACAGTTGACAATACTTATTCATCTAAAGAACATTAAATAGTCGATTTATTAGCTAATAGGAACAATTGACAATATTTTGAAGAGAATCATGAATACTAACCTATGTTGTCTCTATCTTTTATCTTGCGACTAAAGGCAGTGTTTTGGGAATCAAACATTAATAATGATAAAAAAATATATTCACCATTGATTAAGGGAATCTACATGAAAATTTTTGTAGAGATAAAGAAAAAGAATCTTGATTTGTTCCTAGTTCAAACAAAGAAAGCCATGTCCCACAAATGTTTAAAGTCATTAACTTTATTCAATATGGATAAATCCATAATTATTTAATTAATTTTCTATATCAATTGCATAATAGTTTTAAAGTAAATTAACATTAAAACATTTTTTGGAATAAAATTCCTCGAGCCTTGAAGAAATTGAAAACATTCAATGAACTAAAGAATTAAATGTAAAACCGGAAAAGATAATACATAAACTTTTCTACGCAATATGTATGATAAACAAAATATGTTTTCATTAGTTTCGGGAAATTTAAGTACTTAACCTTTCCGTGATAATTTTTTTTACGACCTCATTAATTTTTTAATATTAATATTTAGTGTCGATAACTTAAACTTTATTTGACATCAAGATTTTAAATTTGGATAATATAAGTTTCGTAAAATTATTCTAAGTCTTCTACAAGTTTGGAACCAATCGCTCCTTTACTAAAATAAGAACAAATTTAATATATCTATTTCAAATCGAGTGACTTCTCCATTAATAATGTTCCCCAACCAACCATGAGACCTTTCTATATAAGAAAATGGGCACCTTTGTTGAACCTTGAGAGGTCAAAAATATTTTAAAATTTTAAACTTAAACTTTTATATTTATATGCAAAAGTAGCACTATCCAAATTATACGGCACTTAAAGAATTCCAATCGTTGCAAAGTCTATCCAAAATTCTTGACAATCAATCCCTTTCACAAACAAAATAATGGAGAAAGAATCTTGAAGACAAAAGATATGATGAGATTGAGCCCACCATAATGTCCAAGATTTCAAAACAATGTTAGGTGAAAGAGTGAGTGAAAAAGGAGGAAACCAACAAATTTTTAGCTTTTCATTATGCTTAAAGGCTCTTTCATTGTTCTTATGATCTCTTGGCTGGAGCATTCTTATATTCAATAGAAAAGAATTTTAATTTATATGTATTCTTTGTTTAAAAAATACCTAAGATAAGCTTGATCATTTCCATGTTTTGTATCTTAATATAGCAATGTAAGGAACAATCCATATACACATATATGTGTGTGTGTATTTTTAATTTCAATATGAGACGGGAAATTTGAACCTTGGCTGCTTTCACAATGGAGAATGAAAACCTTATATTTTTAATGGAACGAAATAAAAATTATGCACAATTAGACTTAATTTTCGATCTTATTCAATGTCCTTTGGAATTTTTTAAAATTTATGAAGTCGACATATGATTCTTAACTTGGAAGAGTTCTTTAGTTGGAAAAAGGCTATTTATGTACATACCAAATATGTTATTGAATATTTATAGTTAAGGAAAATACGTTCACTTTCATATTTGTTGTTAATGTTATAAATCTTAGAATGATTGTTTATTAAAAAATTAAAAAGAAAAAAGAAAAATAATAATGAAACTATATTTTTTGGTCTCATAATTCTTTCACTTTGAAATTTTGATATTCTATTCAGTTTTAATCCTATAAAAAAAATTATTTTTGACAATGTTAATCTTTTTTCACGATAATGTTGATGTGATACTATATATATTAGCGTCACATCAGCATTGTATTGGTGTCAGCGTCAAGTCGCAAAATAACTAAAATTACAAAAAAACAAAAAAAAGAGATAGCGGACTAAAATGAAGTTGCTAATATAGAAGAGTAAAATCGCAAAGAGTCAAACATATAGTACCAAAAAAAAATTCCAAAAAAATATATAGTTTTTTTGGAAGATATATGATAATTCAGGTCGGCTTATTATGATCCTAATTAAATTAATAACAGAATGGATTCATGAATAAAAAAAATTTTGCTCCCCCAAAAAAAATAAAGAAGCTGTTCTCGAGGTGACCGCACAAAAATCGGTGAATTGTTTTTTCTAAAAAAAATTTAAATAAATAATTTTTTTTTAAAAAAAATCAATTCATTTCGCCTTACCATTTTTTTTTTTTGGATAAGTTTGTTCTCACTTCTTCTCATATAATATGGGTATATGAGCCTGCCTAAACGTACACAGGCTTTTGATACATTCAAAGTAAAAGTGAAAGCCCAAAAGTATGGTCCAAGAAATTTATACTGCACATATAGTCAAGGATTGTACTATTATATAGTACACGATTCAAGAATCAATACTGTCACAAATGTGCGATTTTCAAGTGAGCGATTCCAAATGATAATGCAAATATGTAGCTAAAAGTTTACGAAATTTAAGTACTCAACCCTTATCAAGTGTGGCAAACAGAATGTTTTTTAATTCCATGTGCAAATAACCGATACGACGATGCATAATTTGTCGAGTAGTTATCAAACCGGTTTACGGACGTGATTAGCATTTTTTTTACATCACTCAAGTTGTATTTGAATGGATAAATTTGAAGTTAGAGATTTCAAATTTGATGATGTCGATTTTTTCCTTCGGATTCGATCTGATAGAGCGAATCTCCAAATCCTCCACAAAGCGGGTCGGGTCGGGCCTCACGTGCACTGCACAGACAAAAGCTGAGTTAGGGGGCGCCGAAGGTGATTTCGGCGTGACCTCTTCGATGCCTAAGTCAGTGCTCGAAAGTGAAAGAGCTTGACAAAAAGTAAGAACAAGATAATATGAGTGCGTGAGTGTGTGAACAGGAAGTGAATAGGAGAGATGAATTAATAAACCATGAACCATACCTGTATTTATAGGGGCTTGGAGGGGTAGGTTATCTTGTCAAGGTAGAACATGTGTTAGAGTAGGACTCTACTCGGGTAGGAGTCCTGTGAGATCCCGTTTTTAATCTTCTAAACTCGAATAATTAATCATAATCGAACACAATAAGCCGCGAAAAACGAATCAAAAGTTTTTTTTTTTTTTTAGAAGCCTCGCGCGCGCAGGCTACGCGAACAGAGACTCGCGGAGATACTCGCGCGCGCGCGAGAAGGGAGCTCGCGCGCGCGCGGGCAAAATCTCCCGAGCCTCTCAAACTCCCTGAGCGCGCGAGGTGTTGCCTCGCCTGCGCGCAGGCAAAATGGGCAGAGGGGTCGAGGAGCCTGCGAACAACCAACAAGGCAATTTTAAACATTCCAAGTTCAAACATAATACAAATCAATATTTAGAACATACCAAATCTAGGTTCTGCCCAAAATACAATAACCAGTCGAGTTTCATAAATGAGTTTCACCGACTCAACAAAACTAATACAATTCCAAATAGACTCGACCCTACGACCCGGAGTCTCACTTCTATCAATCTCACCCCCAAGCTAACCAGGACGACTCGGTCCAGCTCCTGATCCTCCTATTGCCAAGTTACACATACAAAACAAAGACAACAGCCGGAATAATCCGGTTAGAAATATAATTTCTAAGTAAAAGAGACATGCACTCAATATCAAATAAACACCTCAATCGAAATGTGTCAACATAAATCATAACATCGAAATAATATTGAATGAATGCATGGATTTAAAAGTCAAGATTATCAAGTCAGATAATCATAAAATCGATCGGTACTCGGTTGGGATCCCAGGGTCAAGTCTTCACGACAACTCACCGACGCATCCTTTCGGGGTGGAAGTCGATCAACTCGATCCCCTAGACTTCAGAGCAACTATAAGAAGTATTATGGCAATTGGAAAAACTCGAAATCCAAAGCCACTTTAATATAGCTCTCTAAAACGTCTCATTTCAAAACGAATCGAAAGTCGGCTCAATATGAATGCAAGTGCATTAATAACTAAATCAAGTTCACGCAAGCAAATAAATAAGCGGTATGTGATTTTCGGGAACATGAGAATAAGTCGATCTCGAGTATTCTTTCTCATTCATTTCAATGTCGATTTTTTACCTTTTTCTCGAAGCTTCAATCAATCCCGTCAAACAAGAGACAACTCGATTCAAACTCTAAACAATTCGAAACTCAAAGTCGATAAATCAAACAATCTATACCGTCTTCCAACTCTTCGATTGGTAACCGATCTCCAAGTCCTCCAATTCCAATCTCTAACCAACTGTCAAAACATCGAGACACGGATTCGATATCAACTCGGAGTTCAAACTTAAACAAATTCGATATACAAATCAAACTGAACCAAAATCGATAACTCAAACTCGATTTCGACGGCATAACGGCTATAAATCGACTATCCGAAAAAACTCAAATCATCCAACAACATCACAATAACTCAATCATCATCACAATCCATCAAAACAACTCAAATCCAACCTCAATCAAAAATCACCATTTTCAAAAATATGTCTCTAAAATCATATAAAATCCAAACTTCGCTCTTTTTCCAAACCGACTTCGAATACACGATCTATACTAGCTCAAGAACGACATACTCCAATATTATCAAATTCTGACAACTCAACAAAATCAAAGTTCAAGAGATCGAAGCAAAACTTACGTCTAAACGGAGCCCTCGTTGTGGGGATCGTGAATCTCAACTCGGAAATGAAATCTAACGGTCGGATCGAGCGAATCGAGCGGAGAGAAAGCTTGAGAAATCGATTTGGTTATGGCCTCTGGGTTTGGTACGTTGAATGGAGAGGAAGGAGAGGGGATGAAATGATGGGATTGGCCACTTGC
Organism: Henckelia pumila; assembly: GCF_033568475.1. Lineage (NCBI taxonomy): Eukaryota > Viridiplantae > Streptophyta > Magnoliopsida > Lamiales > Gesneriaceae > Henckelia > Henckelia pumila. Next base: position 41,911,582 of record NC_133122.1, read on the forward strand.
ATCTAATAATAATATATAAATCCAACTTTTGCATTTTAGTCCTTTATTTCTTCGAAGATGCAAAGTAGCCCCCTGCGAAATATCAAAATGATCCTCAAATACTGAAAACTCTGATTATCTCAATTAAACTCAATTTTAATAAAATCGGGGCATTACAATTCTCCCCCTCTAAGATTCGATTTCGTCCTCGAAATCTAATGGATCACAGGTTGAAAACAAGAAAGAACCATACTGAAGACGAACTCACCTCAATCGAACAACTCTGGAAATTGCTGCCTCATATCGGATTCGGTCTCCCAAGTCGCTTCTTCAACTCCGTGACGACTCCACTGAATCTTCACCAACGGAATCGACTTGTTTCTGAGCTGCTTCTCTTTTCTGTCAAGAATCTGAATCGGTCGCTCGAAGTAACTCAGAGTCTCATCAAGTTCGGCCTCGTCCGGCTGAAGAACGTGAGACGGATCCGGATGGTACTTACGAAGCATCGAAACGTGAAACACATCGTGGATGCCTGAAAGAGACGGAGGAAGAGCAATCCTATAGGCAATATCGCCTATCTTCTTCAGAATTTCATACGGACCAATGAACCTCGGAGACAATTTTCCTCTCTTCCCAAATATAACAATGCCTCGGAAAGGAGAAATCTTCAGAAACACACGGTCTCCCTGCTCGAAACACAGTGGTCTACGTTTGACATTCGCATACTTGGCCTGTCGATCTTGGGCTGTCTTCATTCTGACTCGGATCAACTTCACCTGCTCTGCCATATCACGAATCATATCTGGACCCAACTCAGGTGATTCTGGAATCTCATCCCAAAATAACGGAGATGTGCACTTCTTCCCGTACAAAGCTTCAAAAGGTGCCATTCCAATGCTCGCCTGGAAGCTGTTATTGTACGAAAACTCCACTAGAGGCAAGGACTCCTACCAACCTGATCCAAAATCCAGCACTACAGCTCGAAGCATATCCTCCAAAGTCTGGATCGTACGCTCGGAGTGACCGTCGGTCTGAGGGTGATACGCTGTGCTCAAGTGCAAACGAGTACCCAAAGCCTCCTGAAGACTGTGCCAAAAGTGAGAAGTGAATCTCGGATCTCTGTCTGATACTATCGACTTCGGCACGCCGTGCAATCTCACAACCTCTTTGACATACAACTCGGCCATCTGATCGTGACGGTATGTCATACGGTAAGGAATGAAGCAAGCAGATTTTGTCAACCGGTCAATCACAACCCAAATCGCATCACAACCTCTGACTGAAAATGGTAGCTTCGTGACAAAATCCATTGAGATATGATCCCATTTCCATTCCGGGACAGGCAAACTGTGCAATAATCCTCCGGGCTTCTTCCTCTCCGCTTTCACCTATTGACAATTCAGGCAACGGGATACAAACCTCGTGACATCTCCTTTCAACTGTTTCCACCAGAACTGAGTCTTCAAGTCATTATACATCTTCCGGCCTCCAGGATGAACACTGAACCGACTGCAATGCGCCTCTCGTAGAATACGCTGTCTCAACTCAGAAACATCGGGCACAACAATACGGCTATTCACAAACAAAATGTCATCCCTGATCTGAAACTCTGACTGGTGACCTGATCGGACTCTCTCTATCGAACTCTGAATACTCGGATCTGATCTCTGAGCCTCTCTAATCGACTGAAACAACTCTGGCTCGGCTTGAATCGCAAAAACTCTGATGGATCTCCCATCGGTCTCAAACTCCAAACCAGAAGAACAACAATCTTCAATCAATCGAGAGACACCAATCGTAGAAAGAGACAAAGAACAAAGCTTCCGACTAAGAGCGTCTGCAGCTGCATTCGACTTTCCAGGATAATACTTGATTTTGCAGTCGAAGTCCTTAAGCAAATCCATCCATCTCCTATGTCTCATATTCAACTCGGACTGGGAAAACAAGTATTTCAGGCTCTTGTGGTCAGAAAATATCTCAAACGACTCGCCATACAGGTAATGGCGACAAGTCTTCAAAGCAAACACGATTGAAGCTAGCTCGAGATCATGGATCGGATAACGAGTCTCGTGAGGCTTCAGCTGCCTCGAAGCATAAGCTATGACGTGATTCCTCTGCATGAGAATGCATCCAAGACCACGGTGAGAAGCATCGCAGTACACAGAGAAACCTCCAGTACCTGATGGAATAGACAAGATCGGAGCGCTGGTCAATCTCTTCTTCAGCTCAATGAAACTAGCCTCACACTGTTCGGACCAAACAAACGGTGCATTCTTCTGGATCAACTGAGTAATCGGCTTTGCAATGGAAGAGAATTCCTCGATAAATCGGCGATAATACCCCGTTAAACCCATGAAGCTTCGGATTTCTGGCACTGATGTCGGTCTCTGCCAATTCATAACTGCTTTGATATTACTGGGGTCCACAGATATTCCATCTCCTGATACAATGTGACCTAGGAAAACCACTCGGTCCAACCAAAACTCGCACTTCGATAGCTTAGCATACAACTGTTCGGCTCGCAAAGTCTGCAACACAATCCTCAAATGCTCGGCATGATCAGAACGGTTCTTAGAATAGATCAGAATGTCGTCGATGAAGATGATGACGAACTCATCTAGATACCGCTGAAAGATGCGATTCATCGGGTCCATAAAAACTGCTGGAGCATTGGTCAAACCAAAAGGCATGACTATAAATTCGAAATGCCCATATCTAGTTCTAAAAGCTGTCTTAGGCACATCCTCGTCACGAACTCTCAGCTGATGGTACCCTGATCTCAGATCTATCTTCGAATACACTGAAGAACCTTGCAGTTGATCAAAAAGATCGTCGATTCTTGGTAGAGGATACTTGTTCTTGACCGTCGCTTGGTTCAACTGGCGGTAGTCGATGCAAAGTCGCATAGAACCGTCCTTCTTCCTCACAAAAAGCACTGGTGCACCCCAAGGCGATACGCTAGGTCGGATGTATCCTTTGGCAATCAAATCTTATAATTGTTCCTTCAATTCCTTCAATTCTAATGGAGTCATACGGTAAGGTGCTTTCGAAATGGGCTGAGTACCTGGCGCAAGTTCAATGCTAAATTCGATGTCTCGAATAGGCGGTAAACCAGGAATCTCGTTTGGAAAAACATCAGGAAACTCGCTAACCACCGGTATCTCGGACAACTCAAGGCTAAACTTCTGAATATCCAAAGCATAAATCAAGAATCCCTCTGCTCCTTTCTGAAGTAAACGAGACATGGTTAACACCGAAATCAAAGGAATTTTGGATCGAGAACCCTTATCGAAAAACTTCCAATCATCTGCCATCTCAGGCCTGAAGCGAACAACTTTCTGAAAGCAATCTACTGTCGCCCTATACTTGGTCAAAGCATCAATCCCGACGATACAGTTAAAATCAGATAATCCAAGAACAATGCAGTCAATCTCAATCGAATTCCCTTCGGATTCTAACACACAGTTACGGACCAATCTCACCGAAACAGTCTCTCCACCCAAATGTGAAGTAATAGAAACAACATCAGATAAAGGCTCAATAATTAAATCATGCATCACAACAAATCTTTCAGAGATGAAACAGTGGGAAGCACCCGTATCAATCAAAACAAGCGCAGGATAACCAAAAATCGAACAGTTACCTGCTATCACGTCATTCGGAGCTGCATTGGCTTGATCCTCTATCAAGGCAAACACCCTCGCCTGCTGTCGTGGAAGTTGGTTCTGGTTCTGATTACCTCCCTGACGATTCTGTTGCTGAGGCGGAAAAGAATGGACTGCAGAAGTTGATCTCTCGGGCTGAGCTGGCGGTCGTGAAGAACTGCCGCTCTGAGCTCTATCGGATCCTCGCTGAGGACAGATTCTAGCAAAATGACCCGGCTGCTGGCAGATGTTGCAACTACCAAACACGCCTCGACACTGATCACTCGGGTGACATCCTCCACACTTGCTGCATGAAGCTCCAGAAAACACAGACTTCTGTCCAGAACTGAATTGTCTAGAGCCACTGGAACTCGATGAACTGTTACCAGACTTCTTAAAATTCTTCCCCTTCGGCCGATACTGATCTCGCCTGTTTCTGCCACTGTTGCCTCCCTCAAACCTCTGAGGTTGATTCGACTGTTGAGACGGTTGGTACTGATACTGAGCCTGTTGAGACTGAAACTGAACAGGCTGGTCCTGAAAAGATCTCTGCTGCTGCTGAGGAGCTACCTGATTACCTCGCTGCATCAAGAATCCGGCTTCGGCTCCCTTTGCTTGATCCATAGCATCAGCGAAGTTGTTGGGTCTTCCGGTATTGAACAAGGTAAATATCTCAGGGTTCAATCCATTGATGAAATGGTCGGCCTTGGCTTCCTCGTTATCTGCAACGTGAGGTGCAAACCTCAAGAGACTGTCAAATTTGCTCACATAGTCCTCAATGCTCAAGTTCACTTGTTTCAGGTTCGCAAATTCGGCACCCTTTTCCTTTCGATAATGGACAGGAAAGAAACGCTTGAAGAACTCAATCTTGAACAAGCTCCAAGTGATGGCGGTGCCTCGGTTCTCATTCGCTCTCTTGGTCGTGGTCCACCAATTCTTGGCAACACCCTGCAACTGATGACTGACTAACCTGATTCTGCGGTCATCGGTGTAGTCGAGGGAATCGAAGAGCTCATCCATTTCATCTAGCCAACTTTCACAAGCAACGGAGTTCTCGGTACCCGTTAAAGTAGGCGGTCGAAAAGATCGGAATCTCTTCAGAAGAGTCTCCATCGGGGTCGCGGTTGCATCAAACTTATCCACTCCTGTACTATCCTGATCAATCAGAGGAGTAATAACTGGCAGCGGATTCTCAGTAGAAGGAGGAGTCAAAGGTGGTTGATTCCTTCTCAAAGATCGTCGCGGTGCCATCTGATACCAAGAGTTAGGACACAATATCTCAGACTTATTCTCAATCTCATAACCTCGGTGTCCAAAACTCTCCTCTGAGTACTCATTAATCTCAACGATATACAATGACAGATATATATATATCACATAATTCATGCTTTATAAATTAAATCACAACTCATGTATTTCAATTAACTCAAGAATCAATAAAGCATGCTCGCACGTATTTAAAAATAATCATTTAAATAAATCAATCACATGCGAGAGTTCAATTCATGCGGACTCGATCTACCCCGCTCACTCTAGTTCAAATTCAAGAATCTTATCTCTCTGATACCACTTAATGTGAGACCCCGTTTCTAATCTTCTAAACTCGAATAATTAATCATAATCGAACACAATAAGCCACGGAAAACGAATCAAAAGTTTTTTTTTTTTAAAAGCCTCGCGCCCGTGCGAGGTCATCACCTCGCGCGCGCGCAGGCTACGCGAACTGAGACTCGCGGAGATACTCGCGCCCGCACGAGAATGGAGCTCGCGCGCGCGCGGGCAAAATCTCCCGAGCCTCTCAAACTCCCTGCGCGCGCGCGAGGTGTTGCCTCGCCCGCGCGCAGGCAAAATGGGCAGAGGGGTCGAGGAGCCTGCGAACAACCAACAAGGCAATTCTAAACATTCCAAGTTCAAACATAATACAAATCAATATTTAGAACATACCAAATCTAGGTTCTGCCCAAAATACAATAACCAGTCGAGTTTCATAAATGAGTTCCACCGACTCAACAAAACTAATACAATTCCAAATAGACTCGACCCTACGACCCGGAGTCTCACTTCTATCAATCTCACCCCCAAGCTAACCAGGACGACTCGGTCCAGCTCCTGATCCTCCTGTTGCCAAGTTACACATACAAAACAAAGACAACAGCCGGAATAATCCGGTTAAAAATATAATTTCTAAGTAAAAGAGACATGCACTCAATATCAAATAAACACCTCAATCGAAATGTGTCAACATAAATCATAACATCAAAATGATGTTGAATGAATGCATGGATTTAAAAGTCAATATTATCAAGTCAGATAATCATAAAATCGATCGGTACTCGGTTGGGATCCCAGGGTCAAGTCTTCACGACAACTCACCGACGCACCCTTTCGGGGTGGAAGTCGATCAACTCGATCCCCTAGACTTCAGAGCAACTATAAGAAGTATTCTAGCAATTGGAAAAACTCGAAATCCAAAGCCACTTCAATATAGCTCTCTAAAACGTCTCATTTCAAAACGAATCGAAAGTCAGCTCAATATGAATGCAAGTGCATTAATAACTAAATCAAGTTCACGCAAGCAAATAAACAAGCGGTATGTGATTTTCGTGAACTCGAGAATAAGTCGATCTCGAGTATTCTTTCCCATTCATTTCAATGTCAACTTTTTACCTTTTTCTCGAAGCTTCAATCAATCCTGTCAAACAAGAGACAACTCGATTCAAACTCTAAGCAATTCGAAACTCAAAGTCGATAAATCAAACAATCTATACCGTCTTCCAACTCTTCGATTGGTAACCGATCTCCAAGTCCTCCAAATCCAATCTCTAACCAACTGTCAAAACATCGAGACACAGATTCGATATCAACTCGGAGTTCAAACTTAAACAAATTCGATATACAAATCAAACTGAACCAAAATCGATAACTCAAACTCGATTTCGACGGCATAACGGTTATAAATCGACTATCCGTAAAAACTCAAATCATCCAACAACATCACAATAACTCAATCATCATAACAATCCATCAAAACAACTCAAATCCAACCTCAATCAAAAATCACCATTTTCGAAAATATGCCTCTAAAATCATATAAAATCCAAACTTCGCTCTTTTTCCAAACCGACTTCGAATACACGATCTATACTAGCTCAAGAACGACATACTCCAATATTATCAAATTCTGACAACTCAACAAAATCGAAGTTCAAGAGATCGAAAAACTTACGTCTAAACGGAGCCCTCATTGTGGGGATCGTGAATCTCAACTCGGAAATGAAATCTAACGGTCGGATCGAGCGAATCGAGCGGAGAGAAAGCTTGAGAAATCGATTTGGCTATGGCTTCTGGGTTTGGTACGTTGAATGGAGAGGAAGGAGAGGGGATGAAATGATGGGATTGGCCACTTGCATCTAATAATAATATATAAATCCAACTTTTGCATTTCAGTCCTTTATTTCTTCGAAGATGCAAAGTAGCCCCCTGCGAAATATCAAAATGATCCTCAAATACTGAAAACTCTGATTATCTCAATTAAGCTCGCGACTGTACGATTCCCAAGAGATTCCTTAGGTGACGTGGCCCGCCCCGCACCGCTGATCAAGGCTATCATCGGACGATCAAGATCAATTCAATCCTCTTATAAATAGGGCGGTAAAAAACTTTATTTTTCACTTTTACAGCGTGGGCGTTACTCTGTCAAAATTCCGTGAGCTACCCCGACCCGAGCTACTATTCCCGTTTCATTTCTGATCAGTCAATTATCGAGCTTCTCTTTCATACTTTCCGACCAACCAAATTCTTCTGTAAGTTTCTTTGTTTTGAATATTAAATTAAGATGTCTTTCCCGGACAAAAATATTGTCCGGGAAATAGTTGCTTTTATCGAATCTCCTCTTCCTCACGAAGCATCCGAGCATTCTACCTCTTCGGGGTCAGATGCCGACCCGAGTCCTGCCGAGACTCGGGATGCCAAGATGCGAAGGCTTCACACCCTTAGGACTGATGAGGCCCGACTGAGATCGGAAGGCAAACATTGGTTCCAAATCCTAGCCTCCCACCTTAGTCCAGATATAGGCCCAAACATTAGGGACAAGTCAGACATGCCTGATACTTATGATTTATTGCTCCCGCGTCGCAGGGACCGGGCTCATAAGCCTCCTGAAGGATACTTGAGCTTTAGCCTAGATCAAGTAAAAATGGGCCTGAGGTTCCCCATCCCGACCATCATTTTGGCCCTGTGTCAATATTTTTGTATATGTCCGAGCCAACTTACTCCTAACTCCTTTAGCTCGATATTATCCTTAGAAGTTTTATTCTGTTTTTTCCGAGTCCCCTTAGACATAGGAAACTTCACCAAATTTCTTCAAATTAAGAAAACCGCCCCGGGTAGGTTTTGCATTTCCCTCCGATCTGAATACCAATTTCTAAAAGGGAAACCAAGCTCCCACAAAAGTTGGAATAATAGATATTTCTTTGTCCGACCCGAGCTCGAGCAGCCCTGGCTATGCCGTTCAAACTGGGCTATGAATTTTATTTCTCCTCATCTCCCTGCTCAGCCCAGCCACAATTTTACCAACTTCTTGGCCACCCTTTCTGTTAAAATCTTTAATATTGAGAGCTTGATCAAGGATGATCTCTTATGCACATATGGCTTCTGTAGAAAAGGAGTAGAAGTCCAGGGTGATTTAGGTAGGAATACTTTATCTTTTTAAGAAATTATTCTTTTACCTTCCTGAGCAGACATATTTATTGTTTTTTTTAGACGAAAGAATAAGACAAGCAGAAATGACTGCCGATTTCCGAGCTGCAGCCAAGAGGTTGAAACGTAAGAAACCCGAGGCCTCCTCGGAATCCGCTACGGAATCCGATCAGCTTATTCCTGATAAGCAGTCCAAGAAGTCTTCTAAGAAGGTTCGGGAAGATGAAACCCCGAGTAAACGAGAGCCCAACTTCCAAGCCAGCACATGTCCTCATGGAAAGGGGAAGGAGAAAGTTTTTATTGATCTCGGGTCCCTTCACGAGCACATGGAGCGGGGTGATCCTGATCATCCGTACAGCCCGGGCATTTCTTTCTTCGCCCGTCCAGACAAGACCGGGAGTTTGAATATTCTGCAACATATGGTCTCTACTGAAGACCTAGATATAGTCCGGGCGGTCCAGGACATGGAGGCGGAGGAAGCCTTGGCCTTGTCTTTCATGCAGGTAATTTCTTGTAATTTTCTTTTAGCACTTTTTCTTATTCTCCTACCTTTGGATAATATTTTGAATTTTCATTTGTAGACCATGGTCTGGGCGGGAGAGGTCACTGCTAGATGTTACAAGGCCCGATCCGACCACTCTCTGAACCAAGATGCTCTAGTAAAGCGGATAACCGTATTGACCAAGCAGATTCGTGATCTAAAAGACGCTCACGATCAGGAAGTACATGACATGAGGTCGGACATCGAAACAGCACAGGACGGTTGGCATGAGGCCAAGAAGCGTATCACTGAGCTCGAGGCTGCTCTGGCTGCCAAGGACCAAGAGTTCGAGGTCGGATGGTCAAAGAGGAGGGAAGATTTTATCAATTCCTCCGATTTTGCTGACCTTTGTGCTGAGAGAATGTGGCCTTCTTCAAGGATGGCTTCAAGGGATGTTTAGCTCAGATCCGGGCTGAGGGCTATTCTGAAGCCAAACATCCGTTCTCCTCCCTCGATTCTGCCAAGGCCTTGGATGAGCTACCTGATGAGGAAGAGAAGACTGAACAAGAGGAGCCCGGGCCGGAGGGAGAAAAATCCGGGCAGAAGGAAGATGCCGCCCCTTAGTCCTTTTTTCTTTTAATGTCGAAAACAATGTCCCGAACAAGTTCCGTTTTAAGACCTTGTGCGGTCTTCTTTTTGATATTTAATCTGTTTCGTATCATTAATTATGAATGGATGACCCGTGTTGGGTGTATTAATTGTTCAAAATTTTGCCGAGTACAATAGTGATTCCCGAGCAAACTTTTCAAAATACCGAATAAATTCTCGAGCTGAAATGTTAACAAAATTTTGCAAAGTATTAAATAACTTCCCGAGCTGTAATTCTAAAAATTTTGCTAAGTATTGAATAAATTCCCGAGCTGGAATTATGACAAAATTTTGTTAAGTGTTGCATAAATTCCCGAGCTGGAATTATAACAATTTTTTGCTAAGTATAAAAGTAATGCCCGAGCTGGAATCTTTTAGGACACCCCATTAATGTGAGATCAAATCTGATCACATAATACATGGTGAGTACCGAACTGACCAGGTTTTGATTTTGACCACGAATGGCGTGGTAAGTGCCGAGCTGGTCGGGCTTTAATTTGACCACGAATGGCGTGATATATGCCGAGCTGGTCGGGCTTGGATTCTGACCACGAATAGCATGGTATATGCCGAGCTGGTCGGGCTTGGATTCTGACCACGAATGGCGTGGTATATGCCGAGCTGGTCGGGCTTGGATTCTGACCACGAATGGTGTGGTATATGCCGAGCTGGTTGGGCTTGGATTCTGACCACGAATGGCGTGGTATATGCCAAGCTGGTCGGGCTTGGATTCTGACCACGAATTAGTGGTATATGCCGAGCTGTTCGGGCTTTGATTTGACCGTGAATGGCGTGGTGGGTGCCGAACTGGTCGGGCTTTGATTTGACCACGAATGGCGTGGTGTGTGCCGAACTGGTCGGGCTTTGATTTGACCACGAATGGCGTGGTATATGCCGAGCTGGTTGGGCTTTGATTTTGTAATGTTCGACCAAAATATGTCATTATTTCATTAATTATTTCAAAAAAACAAAATATGTAAAGGAAATAACAAAAAGAAATGAACTACTACTACTACCCAACTGAAAAAAAAAAACAAAAGTAATGAAATAACTCACAACCCTTCACTACCATTGGGCAGCAAGTCTGACCGGGCCTCTAAGAATAATATTTCTTCTAGTGTTGAGCATTCCACGGTCGTTTTCCTTGTTTTCCTTGTGCATCTTCCAGATAATAGGCAGCTATTCCTGCTTTCCCCACCACCTTGAAAGGTCCTTCATATTTTGCATCCAGTTTCCCTCTCTCCCCGTGGTGCTGGATTTTCCTCATGACCAGGTCTCCCTCTTGAAAGGCTCGGGGGTGAACTTTTTTATTATAGGCTCGGGTCATTCTCTTGCGATATGCTGCTAACCGAACTGCTGCTCTAGCTCGGTTTTCTTCAATCAGGTCCAAATCCATGGCCCTTAATTTATTGTTGTCAGGACCGTAGGCTATTATTCGGGCGCTTTCCTGTCCAATCTTGGCAGGAAGGACTGCCTTAGTCCCATACACCATATTGTATGGTGTATCATTCGTCCCGGTCCTTGTGGTGGTTCGATAAGACCATAACACGGACGGAAGTTCATCCACCCATTTTTCCTTAGCTGAATCTAGCCTGGTCTTGAGTGTTTGCACGATAGTTCTGTTAGTAACCTACACTTGCCCATTCCCTTGGGGATAGGCAACAGATGTGTAAATTTGTTCAATCTTCATCTGCTTGCACCAGGCTTGGACCTTAGAACCACAGAATTTTCTTTCATTGTTTGATATGAGCCTGCGCGGTATTCCGAACCGGCAAACTATATTTTTCCATAAGAAATTTAGCACTTACTTTTCCGTGATTTTTGCCAAGGGCTCAGCCTCGACCCATTTTGAAAAATAATCTACTGCTACCAACAAAAATTTGCTCTAACCCGTACTGACTGGGAACGGTCCAACAATATCCATTTCCCATTGATCGAAAGGACAGGCGGCTACTACCGCCTTCATAAATTCTGCAGGCCTCCACTGTAAATTGGCATGCCTCTGGCAATTGTAGCATGTGTTGACCAGGACGGAAGCATCCTTCTTCATAGAGGGCCAGAAAAAACTGGCCAGAATAGCTTTCCGAGCTAGGGCTATGCTACCCAAGTGATTCCCACAACAGCCTTCATGAATCTCTTGCAAAACATAATTAGCTTCATCCGAGCCAAGACACTTGAGAAGAGGTTGAGAGAATGACCTTTTGAAAAGTATTTTGTCAACCATCGCAAAACGTAAGGCTCTTCTTTTAATTTTCCGAGCCTTCTATTCGGGAACTCATCCTTAGTCAGATATTTGTGGATGTCATACCTCTAATCTCCTTCAAGTACGTCTGCTATTATGTCGTCCAAACTTTCAAGTTGGGATACCAGCTCTTTCCCCTTTAGTCCGGGCTCGGGTGGCTCACCCATGGAACTTGCGAGACCAGCCAAGTGATCGGATTTTGTGTTTTCAGTCCTCGGTATCAATTCCATGGTGAGTTCGGTAAAATCTTCCTTGGCTTTATCCAATGCTTGAGCATATTTTATCATGTTTTCATTCTTAGTTTCAAACTTTCCCTTGCTCTGTTGTATGGCTAACTGTGAGTCGGAGTATACCGTTGAAAGAGTGGGTGCCCGGTGAGCCAACTTGTGGCTAAGGGCTTTGATGACTCTTTGTATAAACAATCTTTTGTTTAATATAATTTACACTTTTATTAATGGCAATGACTTTATCTTTCTTCATATTGTTATATTGTGATATACTATTGTTGTTTTGATAAAGACCTTGAATATACTATAGTGTATGTAAGATGTGGTAGTACATGGGGATGACTATCATGAAACACATCTTATAGTCACTGTATATTCTAAACAGTTCCTAGTCGATTGAGCCGTCCGTTAATAAGGATAAGGATCGCTCGAGATTGAGACTAGCATTTGCGATGCCGAGTACCACGTTTCATTGGTATGGAACATAGAGATGTTCAAAGCATGCAAATGGATATTCATACGATGAATGATCGAACTATCCTATCCGGACTTTCCAAGTGGTTATCACTTATCGAGTGGATAAAGTCCGCGGTTTTGGTTGTACACCATTAGTCCTTACTACTTGAAACATCATTGAGACTCTATATGCTAGTACTGTACTTTGACTCGTTTACCGACTCTATTGGGGTCATCAGGTGTCGGGATTGGGTACAGTTACGACACATATAGGAGTCGATGCTTTGTTGTCAAGGATTCACCACATACTTGCGAGTGTGGATATCCTATGCAATATGAGGAGATATTAGTGTGACGAATCTCTGGCCAGAGTACATGATGTGTTTTAAGAAATGGTTTCTTAGTAGCACATGCGATGTCACTATTTGATCTTCAAGATGCATTGCATAGTTATCGAATCTCGAACGACTCTCGATTTACCAATGGTTGTTGATTCGATCGGGATATTTGGATGAAGGGACCGTACTGTACGCTAACCAAAATCTATTGGTTCTTGCAGCCACTATCAGTGATACCTAGGGAATCATGGGGCGATGTTGCTAGGCGCTCTTACCATGATTCGATGGGCAAGTCGGAAATTGTTGTTCCGAGTCACAAGGAGTTGTGAGCCCACGGCTAGCTGTATCCCTGAACCATTGAGGGTAACACAGAGTAATGGATTTTTAATCCCCATTGAGATGGTTAAATTTAAAGAGTTAAATTTAATGAACAAAGAAGTGAGACTTCTTATTTAAGAGTAGAGGGAGTAAGATTTCCTAAAATGACATAGGGATGGGCATTTTTGGAAATCACTGAATTCTGATTCAAAAAATTTATCTTGACTCTAAAAGATGCAGAAATGGTTTCTGCGAACATTGGTGAAATTGGTTTATCAATCTGAGTCACGATGAATTTTATATTAATTTCTGAACATGCGGGCTTTGCTTGCCAGACTTGAACTTATGACTAATGGGCCCTAAGCTGTTAGCAGCCCACATTATAAATAAGTTATTGCAGTACAGAAATTACACAACAGAGGCTCACAATTTTCGAAAACCCTAGTTTTCTCTCTAAAAGTGGCCGCCCCCCTCCCCTCTGCTCGGGAAAATCCAGCCTGTGAATTTTGAATTGCAGTCTGGTTTAACGGATCAAATTCGTTAATTCTCTTCGTAGAAACTTCTGATAGATTTTCTAGTGCAATCTATCAGAGGGATTAAATCTCTGTTCGTGGACCTGATTGAAGAACAGTTCGTCCATCAGTTCCTGGGATATACAACAAGAGCAGAGTAATCTGTTGGTGTCCATAATCTCGATTCGAGATTGGAGGTAAAAATTTATAATTGTTATTTAATTTTTACACACACAATTTAATCGTAAAGTTTTGATACCCATTATGGAATTGTTCCATATAAAATTTTAAACTTCCGCTGCACCGGGTATCAATTCTGATTGATCTGATCACCGTTCTCCAACAGTGGTATCAGAGCCAGGTTGCTCAGATCAAGCGATTAAATTAATCGATTGTACAAAAAATTTTTAAGCCTCGGTTTTTGAAACAAAATAAATTTTTAAAATAAAATTTTTTTTTTTCGGGCAAAACACGGGCAGCGATTGGTGCCCGGGGGGCAGCGATTGGTGCCCGGGGGGCAGCGAGGGTCGCTGCCCCGGGCAGCGCACGGCGCTGCCCATGGGCGGCGACGTGATCGCTGCCCGGCCCGAGCCCCTTTTGGGGCGCGGGCAGCCCGGGAGCGTCCCAAGCGGCCCGCGAAAATTAATTTTTAATTTTAAAATTAAAATTTTAATATGTTAAAATTCTATTTTTGGTCCGATCGAAAATTGTTTTTGATTGGTCCACGAGGCGTCGGATCGAATTGTTCGAGTCCGAAAATTTTAAAATTGATTTTTGGATAAATTTGAATTTTTTGAAAATTTATAGATTTTATCCGTTAAATCAGATTTTATGAAATTAATTATTTTTGGTACAATTGATGATAAGATATGATCTTGTGGAAATATTGAGTAAAATATGATTTTATGTATAAAATTGGATTTTATATGTAAAATATGATTTTATTTGATAAAAAGATAAAATATGATTTTGTATGTAAAATAAGATTTTATATATGGAATATGATTTTATCCTTTTAATTTAAATTGCCATTGCATGTTATCCAATAAATTAATTTGGAATTAAATGTTATTGGATAAGGATGATCGATTGTCATGACCAATTTTGTAGGTGTATGTTAGGAATTTACATTTGTTTTTATTGTTGTTGGATTTATTAATGGGTCTGGTTTATGGCCCAATATGAATTGTCATATGTAATAAAAGTGGGTCTGGTTTATGGCCCGTTCCCACCCCTTGAAATGTATCCCCTACTTGTCATGGTTATTTATTGTAAATACATTAGACTTAGTGGGAGATGAAGATTTGAAGACGGAGGTGGGCCCAGCAGACAATAAAGACTGAAGAAATGTAAATTGGAAGCTCAATGTAATAGGATTGCATTGCATACCTGCATATTACCTAGGATTGGACTTAGACTCGTGATTGGCAACCACGGGTCGATTAGAAATGGAATCGATCATCCTATATAATATATGATATTATAGTTGTATGCATGTTTTAGACAAAATTGTATGAATCCCGCAAGCATACAAATTTTAAAATGATGAGACAAATTTTCAAAATTAAAATCCCTCATTTTAAATATGATTTAAAATTGATATCAAGATAAATAAAGGAAATTTAAATATTGTTTAAATGTTCCTACCTTCCATCAACGATCAATGTATGAGATGCTACCCGCGGATACGGTCCGGCTCATATTATTGGAGGGGGCCCGTTCGTCGGAAAGCTGTACATTGGATCGACACATGTTGTAAGTTGGGTGGAACTCCCATGGGATCGGCTCATATTATTGGGGGATCCACATGGCGACCGTCCATCACAACTTAATATTGATGGGTCATCTTGACATGTCACAATAATCGGCGTCATATTATTGGGCCCTTATTGGACATGAGGTAAAAACGTGGAGGTTGCTTTGGAAGCAATTGGGCTCTACCTTTTGAAAATTATGGTTGGCTGATATTATTCGGGACCATAGTTTGTCAATTGGACTCCATGTTCCCACTAAGAAAAATAGTTTCCCGTTTTCACTAGAGGGTAGTGAAATCGTTAAAATAGTGGGAGTGAGATTCATAAAATAAATTTTACCTATTTTATGTCTTAGTAAATTAATTAAACAATCACTGATAATTGTCTGTTTATTTTCAGTATTTCATAAAAATGAATTCGTGCAATCCACTATTCTCTATCCTCGAACAAAATAAATTGACTGGCGCAAACTATACGGAATGGTTCCGTAAGTTGAAGATTGTCTTGACCTCGGAGAAGATGTTCTACGTGTTAGAAAAATCTCCTCCGAAGGAAGCACCAGCTGATGTAAGTCCGGAAGAGTTGGCCAAACTTGATACATGGTGGGACCATGATATCAAGGCCAAATGCTATATGCAAGCCTCGATGTCTGATGAACTCCAGAGGCGATTTGAGGATACCGTGAATGCTGCTGACATTCACGTACAACTCAAGGAACTTTTTTGGGCTCAATCGAGAGCTGAAAGGTTCGCTACTGTAAAAGAGCTAATGACGTGTCGCATGCGTGAAGGGACTTCGGTCCGTGATCATGGGGTACGAGTGATTTGGCTCATACAGAAGTTGGTAACGCTTGATTTGGTGTTGGAGCATGAACTCAACGTGGACTTATTACTTCTATCTCTTCCTTCTTCGTTTGACGGATTTGTGGTGAATTTCAATATGAACAAGATAGAGGTCTCCCTTGAAAAGATGGTCAATATGCTTGTAACATATGAATCCACTTTAAAGAAGGATAAACCGGCTTTCTTGGTGGGCTCCTCTTCTTCTGCTAAGAAGGGGCCAAGTACAAAGGGTAAGAAACGTTCTGCCCCACCCAAGAAAACCGGACCCGAGAAGAAGAACAAGACAACGACTTCAAACATGGAAAATTCCAAGGATGTTTGCCATTACTGCAAGAAACCCGGTCATTGGAAACGTAACTGCAAGAAATATCTAGAGCAGTTGCGAACTGCGAAGGGTATGTTCTATATTGAAATAAATGTTTCACTTAATACTACTTCTTGGGTATTGGATACCGGATGTGGATCTCACATTTGCAATGATTTGCAGGTGATGACAAGAAGTCGCAAGCTTAGAATGGGTGAGACCCAGCTGAGGCTCGGAAATGGTTCCAAAGTTGAAGCTAAAGCTGTGGGAGATGTTTATTTAATTTTGCAGAACGATTTTAAGTTACTTTTGAGAGATGTTTTATTTGTTCCAGATTTGATTAAAAACATTATTTTTGTTTCTATGCTTGATAGAGATGGTTTTTCTTGCAATTTTGTGAATGAGATTTGCAATATTTACAAGAATGAATGTTTGATTGGAAATGGACAACTTGAAAACGATCTATATAACTTAAAATTAAAAGACGTTCCAATAAATTATGTTGATAAACCGGTAACAATGAACAAAAGGAAAATCGATAGTCAAAACCCGACAAACCTTTGGCATGCTAGGCTAGGTCATATTTCCTCAAGGAGGATGAACAAGCTAGTGGGAGAGGGCATGTTTGATATGTCTGATATTAACTCTCTATCTACTTGTGAATCCTGCCTGAAAGGAAAAATGACTAAATCTCTTTTTAAGGGGAAACCTGAGCGTAGTCAAAATCTGTTGGATTTGATCCATACAGATGTTTGTGGTCCATTTAGAATTGGTACTCAATATGGCCACACCTACTTCATTATCTTTACTGATGATTATTCTAGGTATGGGTATTTATATTTAATGAAATATAAGTCTGAAGCATTTGAAAAGTTCAAAGAATTCAAGGCTGAAGTAGAAAACAAGCTAGGTAAAAGTATTAAAGCACTTCGATCGGATCGAGGTGGAGAATACTTAAGTACCGAGTTTTTGGACTATCTGAAAGAGAATGGGATTTTCTCTCAGTGGACTCCTCCTATGACACCACAGCTGAATGGTGTATCGGAGCGTCGTAATCGAACTTTGTTGGACATGGTTCGATCCATGATGAGCTTCACTGAGCTTCCACCTTCGTTTTGGGGCTACGCGCTTGAAACGGCAGTGTTGTTGTTGAACAACGTCCACACCAAAGCAGTGGACAAAACACCATACGAGTTATGGAATGGCAAAGCTCCTAAGTATTCGTACTTGAGGATTTGGGAATGTCCTGCTTACGTGAAGCAGACAGTGGGAGATAAGTTGGATAGTCGATCCACCTTATGTTATTTTGTAGGGTATCCGAAGAATTCAATCGGATATTATTTCTATCATCCTGCTGAAACAAAGGTGTTTATTTCAAGGAATGCCACCTTCTTGGAGAAGGAGTTCTTATTGGATAAGAAAGGCGAGATGATGGAACTCGAAGAAATTCGAGAAGAATCCGAAATACAAAATAATGATCCTACACCTCAGGAACCAATGATGGACACGCCTATACCTAGAAGATCCGAGAGGACTTCTAGACCTCCTATTCGATATGGTCTTCTTCTTGAAGGGGATCAAGATGAACCCGATGTTGGATGTGATCCAAAAAACTTCAAGGAAGCAATTTCTGATGCGGATTCAAATTTATGGCTTGAAGCTATGCAGTCGAAAATAGATTCGATGCATACAAACCAAGTTTGGTCTTTAGTAGATCCTCCCGATGGAATTGTTCCAATAGGGTGTAAATGGATCTACAAGAGAAAGCTTGGGCCTGATGGTAAGGTATTGACCTACAAGGCGCGATTGGTGGCGAAAGGTTATACTCAAAGACAAGGAGTTGACTATGATGAAACCTTTTCACCAGTTGCAATGTTCAAGTCCATAAGAATCCTTATTGCCATAGCTGCTTGGTATGACTATGAGATATGGCAAATGGATGTGAAGACTGCATTCCTTAATGGAAACATTAAGGAAGAGATCTATATGACGCAGCCTGAGGGATACACATCCATGAGAAGCGAGCATAAGGTATGCAAGCTTCAGAGATCAATCTATGGTCTCAAACAAGCATCAAGAAGTTGGAACCAGAAATTTGATGAAACAATAAAAGATTTTGGTTTCATCAAGAACCCTGAGGAACCGTGCGTGTACAAGAAAGTAGTTAAGGATGCTGTGACATTCTTAGTACTTTATGTTGATGACATCCTAATCATTGGGAATGACGTAGGGATGTTGCAGTCAACAAAGATATGGTTATCAGGTAGATTCTCGATGAAGGATTTGGGTGAGGCATCCTATATTCTAGGGATACAGATCTATAGAGATAGATCTAAGAGAATGATAGGACTCACTCAATCAACCTACATCGACACCATATTGAAACGGTTTTCAATGGATGGGTCCAAAAGAGGACATCTACCTATGTGTCATGGAGTTTCTCTATCCAAGTTTATGTGTCCCAAGACTGATGAAGAGATAGAGAAAATGACACATGTACCATATGCATCAGCCATAGGTAGTATCATGTATGGGATGATATCTACCAGACCGGATGTAGCATTTGCTCTGAGTGTCACGAGCAGATATCAAGCTAATCCCGGTCAAATGCATTGGAAAGCCGTGAAGGACATTCTTAAGTACTTACGAAGGACTAAGAATATGTTCATGGTATATGGAGGAAGAGAACTAAAATTGGAAGGCTATACCGACTCTAGCTTCCAAAGTGACGTGGATGACTCGAAGTCAACCTCTGGATTTGTGTTCATGCTCAATGGTGGTGCTGTCTCTTGGAAGAGTTCCAAGCAGGACACCACAGCGGATTTCACCACTGAGGCAGAATACATTGCAGCATCAGCTGCTGCTAAAGAGGCCGTTTGGATGAGGAATTTCGTCCAAGAGTTGGGCGTCATTCCTGAAGTTGTTGGTCCAGTCCCGGTGTACTGTGACAACACGGGTGCCGTTGCTCAGGCAAAGGAACCAAGGTCTCATCAAAGATCCAAACACGTACTGAGGAAATACCACATCATCCGGGAGATCGTGGAAAGAGGAGACATCACTGTCGAAAGAGTGGCCTCTGCAGACAATATCGCTGATCCACATACTAAGCCCTTGCCAGGACCATTATTTGACAAACATCGCGAAGCAATGGGTCTACGTAGTATGACTAGTTGGCTTTAGGGCAAGTGGGAGATTGAAAGAGTGGGTGCCCGGTGAGCCAACTTGTGGCTAAGGGCTTTGATGACTCTTTGTATAAACAATCTTTTGTTTAATATAATTTACACTTTTATTAATGGCAATGACTTTATCTTTCTTCATATTGTTATATTGTGATATACTATTGTTGTTTTGATAAAGACCTTGAATATACTATAGTGTATGTAAGATGTGGTAGTACATGGGGATGGCTATCATGAAACACATCTTATAGTCACTGTATATTCTAAACAGTTCCTAGTCGATTGAGCCGTCCGTTAATAAGGATAAGGATCGCTCGAGATTGAGACTAGCATTTGCGATGCCAAGTACCACGTTTCATTGGTATGGAACATAGAGATGTTCAAAGCATGCAAATGGATATTCATACGATGAATGATCGAACTACCCTATCCGAACTTTCCAAGTGGTTATCACTTATCGAGTGGATAAAGTCCGCGGTTTTGGTTGTACATCATTAGTCCTTACTACTTGAAACATCATTGAGACTCTATATGCTAGTACTGTACTTTGACTCGTTTACCGACTCTATTGGGGTCATCAGGTATCGGGATTGGGTACAGTTACGACACATATAGGAGTCGATGCTTTGTTTTCAAGGATTCACCACATACTTGCGAGTGTGGATATCCTATGCAATCTGAGGAGATATTAGTGTGACGAATCTCTGGCCAGAGTACATGATGTGTTTTAAGAAATGGTTTCTTAGTAGCACATGCGATGTCACTATTTGATCTTCAAGATGCATTGCATAGTTATCAAATCTCGAACGACTCTCGATTTACCAATGGTTGTTGATTCGATCGGGATATTTTGATGAAGGGACCGTACTGTACGCTAACCAAAATCTATTGGTTCTTGCAGGCACTATCAGTGATACCTAGGAAATCATGGGGCGATGTTGCTAGGCGCTCTTACCATGATTCGATGGGCAAGTCGGAAATTGTTGTTCCGAGTCACAAGGAGTTGTGAGCCCACGGCTAGCTGTATCCCTGAACCATTGAGGGTCACACAGAGTAATGGATTTTTAATTCTCGTTGAGATAGTTAAATTTAAAGAGTTAAATTTAATGAACAAAGAAGTGGGACTTCTTATTTAAGAGTAGAGGGAGTAAGATTTCCTAAAATGACATAGGGATGGGCATTTTTGGAAATCACTGAATTCGGATTCAGAAAATTTATCTTGACTCTAAAAGATGCAGAAATGGTTTCTGCGAACATTGGTGAAATTGGTTTATCAATCTGAGTCACGATGAATTTTATATTAATTTCTGAACATGCGGGCTTTGCTTGCCAGACTTGAACTTATGACTAATGGGCCCTAAGCTGTTAGCAGCCCACATTATAAATAAGTTATTGCAGTACAGAAATTACACAACAGAGGCTCACAATTTTCGAAAACCCTAGTTTTCTCTCTAAAAGTGGCCGCCCCCCTCCCCTCTGCTCGGGAAAATCCAGCCTGTGAATTTTGAATTGCAGTCTGGTTTAACGGATCAAATTCGTTAATTCTCTTCGTAGAAACTTCTGATAGATTTTCTAGTGCAGTCTATCAGAGGGATTAAATCTCTGTTCGTGGACCTGATTGAAGAACAGTTCGTCCATCAGTTCCTGGGATATACAACAAGAGCAGAGTAATCTGTTGGTGTCCATAATCTCGATTCGAGATTGGAGGTAAAAATTTATAATTGTTATTTAATTTTTACACACACAATTTAATCGTAAAGTTTTGATACCCATTATGGAATCGTTTCATATAAAATTTTAAACTTCCGCTGCACCGGGTATCAATTCTGATTGATCTGATCACCGTTCTCCAACAACCGTAGCTCGGGAGACACCAAGGTTCCGAGCAGCCTTTAGTCCGAGTAGAAGTGCCTCGTATTCCGCTTCATTATTGGATGCTCGAAAGTCCAACCTTATTGAGATGTTTGTTTCCTCACCCCAGGGCGATAATATCACAATCCCGACCCCGCTCCCTGTTTGACAAGATGATCCATCTACAAATATCTTCCAATGGTATTCTTGTTCTAACTGGACAGTCTCTGCCAAAAAATCAGCTAAGGCTTGAGCTTTAATGGCAGTACGGGGCTCAAACTTTATTTCATATTCACTTAATTCTGTAATCCACTTGATCAATCTTCCCGATACATCTGGATTGGCCGCAATTTTTCCCAGTGCGCTATTGGTAAGAACTGTGATCGGGTGAGAGAGGAAATAGGGCCTTAGTTTTCGAGCTGTAATAACGAGAGCCAGAGCTAACTTTTCCTGTGTCATGTAGTTAAGTTCTGCTCCTTTCAAGGCATGACTGACAAAATAAACAGGTAGATGATTTACCCCATCCTTCCTGACTAAGACCGAGCTAGCAGCTCGGGGTGTGACAGCTAGATACACAAAAGCTCTTCCCCCTGTACTGGTTTGTTTAGTACCGGTAGCTCTTTTAGATATGTTTTCAGTTCTTGAAAATATTTTTCACTCTGTTCATCCCACTCGAAGTTTTTATTTTTTCTGAGTGCTTTGAAAAACAAAAAACTCCTGTCTGCCGATCTTGATATGAAACGAGCTAGGGTAGCAATTATTCCCGACAACCTTTGCACCTCCTGAACGTTTTTGGGCAATTCCATAGAGATAATAGCTTGAATTTTCTCCGGGTTAGCTTCAATTCCTCTCCTGGTAACCATGTACCCTAGAAATTTCCCGGTCTGAACCCCAAATGTACACTTGCTCGGATTTAACTTTAATCGATAATCACGTAGCGTTTGGAATGTCTGGGTCAGGTCGGGAATTAATTGCGTAGATGTTCGGGTTTTGACTAGAATATCATCCATATATACTTAGATGTTTTTGCCTATCTGTTGTTTGAAAACTTTGTCCATTAATCTTTGATAAGTGGCTCCAGCATTTTTGAGCCCAAAGGGCATGACCACGTAACAATAAGTTCCTGTAGAGGTGACAAAACTCACCTTATCCTGATCTTGCTTGGCTAGGGGAATTTGATGATACCCTTGATAAGCGTCCAAAAAACACAATAACTCATGCCCCGAGGTAGAATCCACCAACTGATCTATCCGGGGCAAAGAGTAGCAATCCTTTGGGCAGGCCTTGTTCAGATCACGAAAGTCTACGCACATGCGCCACTTACCCGAGGACTTGGGTACCAGGACCACATTTGACAACCAGGTTGGGAAGTATACCTCTTGAATGTGTCCAGCCTTCAAACGTTCCTCCACATGTTCCTGAATCATAGCATCTTTTTCAGGCCCGAAGTGTCGTTTCTTCTGAATAATAGGGCAATAGTCCCGTATAACATTTAGCTTATGCTCCATTACCTCTCTTCGTACTCCCAAGAGGTCGGATACGGACCATGCTAAGGCATATTTGTTCTTCATCAGACACTGTATTAACTGTTCTTTAAGAATAGGTTCTAGCGTCCGAGCGACCCTAACCGACCCAGTTGGGGGGCAGATCATGATCTCTTCACACTCTTTCTCAGCCGTAACAGGGGCGTTTTCTTCCAATAAATTTACTTGTTCCCGATCTCTAGGCCCGGGTCGATCATCATAATTAACTTTGGTTGCTTTTTGTTTTATTTGTACTTCTTCTACATAACACTTTCGAGAAATCTTTTGATCTCCTTGAACCTCGCCAACTTCATTACCCACAGGAAATTTGATCTTTTGATATAGTGCTGAAGCCACGGCCATGAATGTAGTCATGGCTGGTCTTCCCAAGATAACGTTGTATGCTGATGGTGCATCTACGATAATAAAGCTGACAATCCGTGTTTTACTAGTATGGTCTTTGCCCAAAGTGAGTGGCAAATTGATTAATCCAGTAGGTCGGATGGCATGACCTGTGAACCTGAACAATGACGTCACCACTGGTTCTACCTTATATTCTCCCAAATCCATCTGGTTTATTGTCTCCTGGAATAATACATTGACCGAGCTCCCGGAGTTCACAAAAATCCGAGCCACCTCATAATTGGTGACTAGAGCTCGAATAACCAGTGCGTCATTATGAGTAGTATCTGACAAGCCCTTAAGATCACCCGGGCCAAAGGAAAGGGTCGGGCCTGTCCTCACCAACTGGTCGACTATCTCCATGTTGCTCAGTTTCCGACTAATTGTCTTCCTTGCCCTATTGGAATCTCCATCGGTCGGTCCCCCAAATATCATGTTGATGACACCTTTCGTGGGATGGGGTGGTCCTTGGTTATTCCCAGGCTGATTTTGGTTCGAACGCTGGAAATTTCCCTGCGGAGGCCCAGGTCGGGGTCTGGGAGCATAATGGTCGGGACCTTCGTGACTCCTCTTATTCGAGGAATATCCTTCTTTTTGTCGTGCCAACCTATCCTTCATCCCTGGCTCCTGTTGAATTATTCTCTCAATTTCTTGCTCTAGCTGACGACAATCATTAGTATTGTGCCCATACTCATTATGAAAGTCACAGTACTTATCAGATTTTGGCCTACGGGGCCCCTGCTCACTCCATGGAGGTCTCTGTAGAAGTCTCCTTTCTTCACATATTCGCATGGCCTGAGTTTTACCCATCCTTAGAGGGGTGAAAGAGGTGAATTGCCCAAGCAGTTCGGTTCGGGGAGATGGTCCCATCCTCCGTGGTGTGTTAGGGATCCGGGTATTCTTCGGACTCGGTGGCCTGTCCATCCCACTATTCAAACGGGAAACTTGTACTTCCTCTAGATTCACATATTTCTCGGCCCGAGCAAGCAATTTATCATAGGTAGACGGTGGTTTTTTGATCAGGGATTTAAGAAAATTCCCGGTTGTAAGTCCTTGGGTAAAAGCACTGATGAGCAGATCATTGGTGGCAGTAGGTACTTCAAGGGCCAAGGCACTAAATCGACGAATATATACTCGCAAATCTTCTTGACCTTGCTGTTTGATGGCAAAAAGACTGAGAGTAGTTGTGGGGTGCTTT
This sequence comes from Henckelia pumila, assembly GCF_033568475.1. Lineage (NCBI taxonomy): Eukaryota > Viridiplantae > Streptophyta > Magnoliopsida > Lamiales > Gesneriaceae > Henckelia > Henckelia pumila. The sequence continues at coordinate 41,936,178 of NC_133122.1, forward strand.
TTGCTACTAGCAAAATGGTGTAGAAAGGCTTTGCTGAAATCTTTAAATTCCGTGATATCCCCTGGACGCAATAGGTAGAACCATTGTTGTGTTGGTCCTACTAAAGTATTGAGGAAAACTCGGCACTTGATTGGATCTGAATATTTGTGCAGCAGTGCAGCATTCTCAAAACGAGATAGATGTTCTTCCAGATCCCCTTTTCCATTATATTCCCCAACATGTGGAAATTTAAAGTTTTTGGGGATTTCGGATTCAAGTATCTCAGCAGATAAAGGAATATTCCGGACTAGCGTGGCTAGATATCCGGACTGTTTCTTCTTCAAGAGCTCCATCTCTTCTTTCAGCTTCTTGATCTCCTCTAATTGCGCGGTCTGATCTGGTGGTGGAGGAGGGATATTGGCCGCCCTTGCAGCCATAGCCTTTTCAACAGCGACCGCAATCAGGTGCTCCATCTGCGCATCTACTCCATTCGTGTCAACCATCTTAACTCTGTTTCTTCAATTTTCCACAGACGGCGCCAATTGATGATGTCGATTTTTTCCTTCGGGTTCGGTATGATAGAGCGAATCTCTAAATCCTCCACAAAGTGTGTCAGGTCGGGCCTCACATGCACTGCACAGACAAAAGCTGAGTTAGGGGGCGTCGAAGGTGATTTCGACGTGACCCCTCCGATGCCTAAGTCAGTGCTCGAAAGTGAAAGAGCTTGACAAAAAGTAAGAACAAAAGAATATGAGTGCGTGAGTGTGTGAACAGGAAGTGAATAGGAGAGATGAATTAATAAACCATGAACCATACCTGTATTTATAGGGGCTTGGAGGGGTAGATTACCTTGTCAAGGTAGAACATGTGTTATAGTAGAACTCTACTCGGGTAGGAGTCCTAACCAAGCAAAACTCTAACATCAATTTTAAAGATAGTATCAAATCTTGAATTCATAAAATATTCTCCTTATCTGTTAAGGATCTTCATGTACCCGATAGTAGTGGAAGGTTCTAGATATTGGGCCCTTCCTGGGCTCGGGTCGGGTTCCGCCCGTATCAGTTAGGGCTCAGGCCTATGAATTTCTGTTTATGATCTCATTTTCTAACAGGGTCATTTCAGACTGGGTTTTTCGTAAAATAAACTAGATGGGCCTCAAAGTATATTTCCAAAAATATGGATCATTAGGCTCGGGTCGGGTTAGACCCATATATTTTTTAAAAGCATCAAAATTCATTGGTTTGTTCGACAAAATCTACTCGATAATAAATTTATTGAGCCATTAAGATGAACTCATATCAAATCATTTCGAATTCTTCTTCCAAATACCCTATAAATCTATCCTATCGTGTAATTTGTGAATGATATACAAATAACACAACAGTCAATAGAAGAATTTCTTTTTATCTTATTTTATATTATATTATATTAAATAATAGATAATTTCTTTTTATATTATTTTATATATATTATATAAATAACGGCGTTTGAAGATTTTAAGGTTAATTGAAGTCGGTCAGGGAGACTTAGCCAAAATGTCCTTAAAACCCCACTAATTAACTTTCCGCTAAATTGGAATTTATTTATTTTTTTTTATCAAGAGAATATAATGTAACATAAGTCTGACTCATTCACCAAATAAATCAATTTAAATATAATATGTTGGACTTGGACTTACAACTAACTAGGTTCGGTGTGGGGGAAGAAATTTGTAAGATTTGCGTTTTCATCTGAATTTGTAGTTTCAAATATATACAAGCATCAAACCACCAAGATCTTAGTGGAAGACTAAGGAATTCACCAGCCATCAACAAATTTTGATGTTTTCCACAAAACCATATATTTAAAATTAGTGATTGGGTATATTTATTGCATTTTGTAAACAAAATTTAGCAAATTTGAATACAATAATAAAATTGACAGTATAATAGCAATAATAAATGCAATTATATTATCATAACCAATGAAATTCACCAATGAAAAATTCAAAAGCGTGAAGAGTATTTTCAAATTTTTTTTTTTTTTTGGTGACGTGGAAACCTGCAGCCGCTACTTTCGATGTGCACCGGGTAAATCTCCGGACTAACGCATAGTCTCCAAACTAGGTTAGTCAGGTAAACCGCACTAGGCAAATCTTGTGTAACAGGCTAGTCCAAAAAGATATAGACAGGGAGAATCGAACTCCTGACCTCCCCTTAGGGGCATTTTCAAATTTAATTTATGCTTACTACTGGTGGTATAAATGAATCGAATCAATCCGAACATGATCGAGTTAAATTCAGCGGTTGACGGATAACATATATTTGAGATTGAAGTTTTTAATATTTACGGTTTGGATTTGGTTAATCAAGGTTCAAGTTCGGCTCGAAATATTCAGGGCCGTTCCTTTAGTGAGTCAAAAGAGTCCATTGACTCAGGTCCAATAAATTTGGGGGCCCATAATTTTTTTAAAAAATCTAGTAGTATAAAGAGAACTATTATAACCCAATTAAAATTTATTTATCCAGCCTTTTCCAAAGTTAAACGGAAGTCGGCGATTCGGTAAAAAAATTAAATGTTCAAATTTCACGAGAGGGATTAGATTTCTTTCGAAGGTTTTTTTTCTCAATTCTCTAGTGCTTTATATTTTTCTAATTTTTTTGTTTATTTGATTATTTCATAACTAGATTTATAGATAGAGATATTTTAATGGATTAATGTATAATTATTTGAATGAAACGTTTGAATTATTGTACGTAAATTGCTTGATGAAATGTTTGAATTAGTTTTATGGTAACAATGATTATATTTTTCATAAAAAAAATTATATGATAATTGAAAACTGTGAATTTGATTGTCCATATATACTATATAGTCACTCAGATTCCAAAAGAAGTCATTGGCAAGATTTGGTATTACAAAATTTCTTTTCTTTCTTTCTCGGTAATACACTGTCACAAAGGAAATTGAAGAATAGATGTGGTATTTTAGTTCAACTTCTGATTAATTATCTAATCACATGATATAAATGATGGTTAGAAAATCTAATGTGAGTTGAAAATTATGATTTATTTTTTTTAAATTTTCAATGAAAAAGAAGTGTATATAATTTCTTTGTGTGATTTATTTATTAAAATTTTCATTGAATTGTTAAATTGTTAGGTTTAAGATGCCTCCTAAGTACATGTCGGGGTTTCAAAAAAGAAAAAAACTGGGAAATTGCATATATCACCCTTGTGAAATCTCGGGTTTGTTGATAACCCCCTATGAAATTTTTTTAAGCTAATAACCCTCTGTGATTCTAGATTTGTAGCATACACACCCTTTTCAGCTAAAAATAACGAAAATACCCCTACATAAAATAAAGATAAATTAAAGAGTTCATAAAATTCAAGGATATATATTGAAAAGATTAACATGGAACTAAAAAAATGTTAACACATGTTATGCTTAATTAAGTCATTTAAGGACCCTTTTTAAAAAAGATCGACTCATGCCTAAAAATCTTTAGGATCGGCCCTGGAAATATTCGAATATATTCGGGAGCTATTCGAAATATATTTATTTAATATATAATTATATTAAATTAGTATAAAAGCTAGAAGAGCAATGTGAAAAGTATCGAAAAAAATTAATTTAGAGATCGATAATATTGGAGTTTGGTTTGAATTTAATAATTTCGATCACGGATCAAATATTTTTTGAGTTGGTTTAATCTTTTGCCTCCGACTCACCAGACCAGAAGCGATCGACCTATTTCTCTTAGTTTCCATTAAACAATGTTTAGGTTCGGACGACAACATGAAATGGCAAATAATAAAAAGTGAATGAGCATATGATCATTAATATTCATTTTCAAATTGTGAATTTTAGAGGTGGAAATGAGTTCCGGGTATTGTAGTGAAGAATTAAGACGTAGGTTATTGTCTTAAAAAGAATTTTTTTTTTATCCTATATGTTAAATCGGTTTAATTGTATGAGATAAATTGAAATTTAACAACACGATAATTAAATAATTATTGACAGAAACTTTTGGTGATATATATGGTCATGAAAAATAATGTTTGACTGATTTTAAGAGAATAATAAAAAAAACGTGTCTAGCAACAAGATTAACAAGAAAAAAAAACTTTTCGATTTTCACACATTAGTTTCTAATTCTAAATTCTTTTTTACCAACCCATCACCCGAAAATATGTTCCCATGCATGTATTATCAAGCGTTGTTGCTACTATAAATACCTCAATCAAATGTTGATTTAAACACAAAATCTCTCGTCTCCAAATATCAATAATATAAATATATTGGAAGATTATAGCTATGGCTTTGAAAAGTGGAGAGTTCTTTATTGTTCTTGTTGTGGCTCTTTCCATGTTTGAGATTGCTGTGGCTAACAAGAACTGGACAGACACTGCATGGAATTGGAACCGCACTGATCAAGGCTACTGGGGATACTGGCACAAGAATTCTAGTACTAGTCAGGGTTCCGAACCGAGCCCACCGATGAACACTCCTCCCTCCCGAAGAATAGTGGTTGGGGGTTCTGAAAGTTGGCATTTTGGGTATAATTACACGGAATGGGCGATCAAGAATGGACCTTTCTACTTGAATGACATACTGGGTATATATACATTATGATAAAATAGTTTTTTTAATCCATTAACTTGTTTTTTTTTTTTGTTTATTAACTTTCAAAGTTTGCTTTTGATACACTAACTTTTAGTTTTAAGTTATTTTGGACTAATTGCTGACATGAAACCGAAAAATGATGATGTGACATCGTAAAATAATGAATGTCATGCTGTCACGTCAGCAATTGAACCAAAATAGCTGAAAATTAAAAATTAGTATATCAAAACTAAACTTTGAAAAGTTAATGGACCAAAACTAAAAAACTAAAAAAATCATTTTACATATCCATGATTTAGCTTTGCATTTCTATTAAGTACTTGTTGATGGTTAAAAAACTGATCATATGATTTGGTTTGTGTTCGTAGTGTTCAAGTATGATGCACCAAATGGCACCACATTGCCTCACAGCGTCTCTTTGTTACCCAACTTCTGGAGTTTTCAGAAATGTGACCTCCGGAGGGCGAAGAAGATAGGAGATGTGGCTCAGGGAGATGGGGACGGGTTCGAGTTCGTGCTCAAGAGGTGGCAACCATACTATTTTACGTGCGGGGAACGTGACGGGTTCCATTGCAACGTCGGGATGATGAAGTTCGTGGTCTGGCCTACGATCCGTCGGAATTATTGAACCAAAGATTGTTGAGAATAATTTATATATGTTGATGTATTGAATTATTTGCTTGGATTGACTGATTGTTCGTTTTTGTTTGCCTATGTTTGAATGTTTGTTTCTTATTCGTATTTTTATGTTATTGAATTGAATAAATGATTATGTTTGATTTATTTTTGTTATAAAGAAAATGGTAGTTTGTTGTATAACTTGTATTACTATTACCATTTGCTTGACAGTGATAAGAGGTTGAAATTTATCTTCTTTTTTTTAGAATGAAATTTATATTTACTTTATCGTTACTTGATTTCAAAACATATTTTCTCGACATGTTTTATTATAAAAATGTTTAATTATAAGATCTGTGAAGTGCAGAAAAACCTATACTTCCTAGAGCAACTTGGGTCCTTTCAAATTAAAAAAGAACAAGTACGGGTAGTTTCACTAATAAAACTAATTCTTACTGTTATTATTTCATTTTAAATTATATCTTATTTATATATATATATAAATATAATATGGCAATAATTTATGATCGTTTGGACAATTACTTTAAAAATATTTATAATATTTTATAAATGAAAAAAACTTGTAGCATATGTTTGGAAAAGTTTTTTGTAAAATTTTTTTGAATTTTTTTTTAAAAAAATATTCTTTAATTATAGCGGTTAGAGAAAGAGTGATATGTGTTTTTAATATTTTAGAATTGAAAACAATAATAGAAAACAAAAAAAAAAACATAATATTTTTACTATTGTAAAAACACTTTTATAGATAATCAAACTCATATTTATTCTGAAAATATCTTTTAAAACATTTTATAAATAATTGTCCAAACGAATTATTTAATATCATTAAAGTATTTTATATTAATTAAAAATTTCAACTTGCTTGTAATACTTTTTATTCATATTTGATCCGAGTGAATTGATTTAAAATGAGATAAACTTAAAAGCTATTACTTTTTATTAGTATAATAATTATCATTTATCATTTAATACTTGATAAAAGTTTTCGAAAACTACGCTTCTTCTACGCTCCATGCATCCAGATACGGTTTCTTGAATATTTTGGAAAAAGCTCCTAACAAAATTGCATGCCATGTTCAAAAACTATAATTTGTGATAACATGTAACTCCATATAAACCATGGAGTATTCCTTGCACAATATTTTGATTGTTGCGCTGAGCCACTAAAAATGTTTATTATCACTCTCCCAATAATTACACTCAAATCTCAATTCTTGAGAAACCGACATTCCCAATAGCATTTGTAAACCCGAAATCCTGCCAATTTAGCCACTAACAGCAGAGACGCAATGACTATGAGAGGCAAAGGGCATGCTGGAGAAGATAGATATACACAGGCCATACAATTACAAATGGAGTAATATATCTAGTACAGACTCCAGTCTTTGGATAACAACTCAAAAGTAACAACTGATGTCACACCCATCATTAGGGGTTTACACTTCAACTCGAAGTTTCATCAAGGACTCGTACAAACATCAGAGCCCTAGATGCCTGGATATGATATTCAACCTCAAGGTTTTCCGGAGAAACCGATGGGTGTAACGTATAAAGCTAATTCCTCAACTAGATCGAGAAACATATCATACAAATTACAATTCATCCTTCTAACTCGAAAATACAAGACAAGATTCAACGACTAGAGACATGAGCATGGACCAGCTTAAAGAATAAAGATCAAGAAACTCGGTAACTTGAGAATAGGAAGATCTATCATAATTCATTAGATTGAAAAGGATACTTCAACCGAAAAGGTCATACATTGTCACTATCCTATGCTACACATACGACATAACTGTCGAATGACAATACTAAGTTGAGCAATCAAAGTGATCAAACTCTAGAAGTAATGTGCGTTAGCTTCTCAATTCCAAATCTTCTCATATCAATTTCCAACTCTAAAATCAATTTAGATTGCCGCAATCACCACAAGCTACATACACTTACCAACAAAAGGAAAGGGGCAATAATCAGGTGAATCATGCCTCGTTTTTACTAAATAGTGCCAATACACCTCTGGTCTAATTTCCTCATCTCGATGGAAGTCGTTGATACAGATCATCAGCCAAAGCCTGCCTCAAGCTCTCCCCATAGTAGTACAAGGATTTTTCATTCTCCAACACTCGAGGAGCCTGCCCATTTTCTTCCGGATCCTGCCACACTTCAGGTTCTGGTTCCCTAGCAATCTGGCATAAATTGTGCAACACGCAACATGCAACTATTGTTTGAGGCGCATGATTTAATCCCACATTCAAATCTTGTAGAATCTTCCACCTCCCTTTCAGCAACCCAATTGCCTCTTCCACTGCCTTTCTCCCTTTCATCAAAGCTTCATCAAATGTATTCTGTGCAGGTGTTCCCGTTCTATTGTAACTAAATGGCGTGAGCAAAAATGGCAGCAAAGGGAAACACCAGTCCCCAACAATATACGGCCTTACATGCTGTCCCCTAACATTAATTACCTTGTCCCAAACAACATCCTCGGAAATTAACCTATTGTACAATAAACTGTCACGAAAATGGGTGGCATCATCATACCCACCGGGTGCTTTCACACAAACGTCCCAAAATATTTTTTTATGGTCTGAGACGACTTGCAGCAGAACTGATGGAAACCCATGTTTGCAAAAGTACATAGAACCATTAATGACATCGGGACTGAGCTTGTGAAGCTTGATTGGAGTTGAATCAACGGCACCACAGACGTTGGGCAGAGACGTAAGCTCCTGAAACCCTTGAATGGTGTCCACTAAACGGCGACGTGAAACAGGGATCTTGATGAATTCAGGGTAAAGCTTTGTGGCTAAAAGGCGGGTAACCATATTGGTGATTTTGGAAATCAGGTAGGGTTCAAGGCCATAACGAGAAGCTAGGGTTTTGAGAGTTAAGCCATGGGAGAGGCGGGAGAGTACCATCGCAACGGCGTAATCGGAGGGGAGGGAGAGCTGCGACTGGGTGATGAAAGGTTTGAGCTTATCCACGACGGTGGTGAAGACGGGATACGAAAGGCCGTACAGAGACCGCCATTGGGCATCGCGAAGAGGGGCTTCCATAGCCCAAATACGCTCGGTGGACAGAGCCCGGAAGGCCGCAACGGAGAATTCTGAAGGGCCTTTCGAGGAAGACGGAGAGGAGGTTTTAGCACCGGCGGCGACGGATGTGGATTTTTTAGGGGCTTGAGAAGCGAGGTAGGAAAGGACGGAGGCGAGTGTGAAGAAGAGGAGCGGGGCAGCGGAGGTGGAGGAGAGGAGACTGGAAGGAGACGAAGCATCGGCGGAGAAGGCGGTGTCGGAGAAGAGAGGGGACGTGGAGGGGTCCAGGTAGTTGTGGAGGTGGAGGAGATTTGATAGCATAAGCATGAAAGATTGATCCATTTCTGAAGCTCTTAATTTAATTTCTGGGGGATTGAAAAAAAACAAACTAGTAAACCCTAGAGAGAGATGATTGAGGGGATGAACCTAGGGAATGCTTCGCCGCTGATAACACAAGGCGGAGATATCGTGGCGGCGGCGCGTGGAAGGCAATGAAACGACGACGTTAGAATGTCGGTGCGGGATGCGTTTATCGATGAACGAGACGAGCCTGTGGGTCAAGTTTGGGTCGGAGCTGAGACATTAAGCCCATCACTTGTCAAGGATTCATGTCCATTTCAGACCCATACTCATAATTTAATGAATAAGTTTCCATTAAAAACATTAAGCCCATCATGTTTGTTTTTTTTAAAATAAATAAATAAATAAAAATTAAGGCCATCATAAATTCATTTATTTTTTTAAATGTCATAGAGTGGCAGTAATTATCTCGAGAACAATTAAAATATAGTGCACAAATTGTTGTATAATTTAAAAATTCTGAGTTATAATCCGTTTACAAATCTGGAAGATAAAAAGTGCTGTTTTAGAAGCCAAATTTTTTAAGTTTTTCGAGTGTTTCTTTATTAATAAAAAAAATCATAAACACCAAAATAAAGTTCAGAAAATGTTTTTTTTATTTTTTGGTTTGTTTATCCAGACATAAAATCATCTCAACTTTTATTTTAACAAAACGATTATAAAAATTCAACTTAAAAAAGCAAAATACTTCCCGACTCTTGATAACTTGATAATCAATCAATCTTACGAAATGTTTAAAAAAAACTATCTAGAATCCAAAAATATGATTTCCATTTTCCACGACTTTTTTTTTTGCCTGTTTTAAAAATATTAAAAACACTAAAGAAAAAGACAAATCTTGCATCCGAATAAATAAATAATTTGTTTTAAGGAAACATATTTAAAATGTCAAATTTATTAAATTTATTTTTATATTTATCACATTCCAACTTGATTTATTTTATTTTATTTTATTTTATTTTTATTTTTATTTTTTGGTGCGTTTGTTGGGTTCGTTAGGAAAACACCGAAGACAGTTTGGACTTTGGAGGAACAAGGATCCGTTTACCCACTTGTTGAAAAGAAATAATAAACAAACATTAATGTAGAAACAAGCTAAGACCATCGGCATTATATTAGTGCAACTGTTTCTTAATAAGTTTAATTTAAACGGACCTCCAAAGTTGAAGTATCTATGGCAATAATATAAGAGCAAATTGGTGATAAATCCCCAAATCTAAACTTGACTTTGCCCTAACTCCATACCATAAGATTCTTTGCAATAGCTCTCTAGGACCACAAAACTTGAATATTTAATTGTTTAATTCTTGTACTGGATTTATGCTTTTTTATGCTTAAAATCTAAAGACTTTATGCTAAAATCTGAAGATTTTGTGCTTATTCATGGTACAAAAGAATTATCCGTAAAAATGGTATCAGAGCCTTAGGTTAATTATTCAGACATAATATTATTCGATAATTCATGTTTTTCTTTGTTGAGGAGAAGATTTTTTTAAAAAAAGATGACTTCAAACGAAAGTTTGAATCAAGAGGATTTTATTCATATGAAATCCTATAAACAAGTTAATCTATTCACAATAGATTACTTACAACAGGTTGTGATTAATGCTCTTAATTTTGAAGAGATAAAGAAAAATGATTTCTAACTCTCAATTTTTAGAGATTACCCCAGATTCCTCTAAACTCTCCGGAGATCTTAGAGAAATTCAAAAGACGGTACAATATTACAGCAATCAGCTGTATGAAATACCTCGGCAAATTGAAGAAATCCTTAAGAAACAAGAAGAAATTCTTGGAAACCTAAAAGATCTTCAAAATAAAATCATAAATCTAGAACACACTTCGGGTTCTAGAAAAGGAAATACATAAGAAAGGTTGCCACTCTCATTTGGTACCGAACCTTTGTTACATTAGAAAGGTAAAACCAAAATGGTCCAAAAACCTTTAACCAATGACGAAATGATGATTAATCTTATAAAAGCAGTATCAGAGAAAAACACTATCTGATGACTACTTTAGAAAGATTAAATCTCGAGAATCTACAAGATCTTGCGGATTCTTTTGCGAATCTCAAAGTAGTAGATCTAAAAATGAATTCCCCTGAGGGTGAACAACCCATAGGGAATCCCCCAAGATATGTGGTTAAAACAGAAGAACCACATAGTGAGTTCAAGGTTGGAGAAAATTCACATCCAGCAGGAACCAGATCAAGAAGGAGTAAAATCCCACTCCATCAAACTCCTTACGGAAAAACTGTTTTAGATCCAATACATCCTTACGGGGTTATGTTAAACCTTGATGTTTTGGACTTCAAAAACAGAGAAGATCTTATAGATGATTGGACGTCAGCTATGAGAATAGCAGCAGGGACATTAGATCTCAATAAAGAAGGATTCATTAAACTTCTACAAATGAGTCTAATGGGATCTGTTAAGATCGCATGGGAGATGACTATGCCAGAAACTAAGGAATCAATCTTAGCACGAGAATCCCTCAGCGAGATTGGAGAAAGAATGGCCACCCTATTTAAAGCACAATTCATAGAGGTAGACTATTTCAATAATCAAGATACAGAGAAAAAGAGAAGATATACTCAAGCTCTTTATAGCCTCGAGTTACATGATATCTGCTTAGTTGATGAATACATTATGTTAAATATAGATGGAATTCGGGAGTCGAGGAAAATATAGCTATTCAGCTATTTTTTGCAAAAATGTCATGTCCCTGGAGAGAAATGTTGATTAAAGAATATGTTCCAGGCAATCTTGATACATTGGCAAGACGTGCCTCCTTTTTGAAAGGAAAATTAGCAGAATGATGCCATATGGCAGCATTACAGAAGAACTACAAGAAAATAAGGGGTATAGATAAGCGTACACCTTTGTGTTGTAAAGAAAATGATCTTCCAACGATCATTGGAAACAGATCACAGGGATTTAAAAGGAAGAAATTCAGAAATAATTCCTATAATAAAAGAATGAAAAGTTCTTGGAAACCAAGAACATTTTGGTCCAAACAAAAGGCCAGATCTTATAGATCAGGTAGAAGAAGTGGACCTACAAGAACATCCCCAGCAACAGGCTCATCACAAAGCAGGGGAAGAACACCATCAAGAAAAACTTTCAGAAGAACTCATACAAGAGCAAGTGAAAGTTTCAAGGATTGCAACTGTTGGACATGTGGAGCAAGAGGACATATATCTACAAATTGTCCAGAAAACGAGAAAAAAAGAGTTAAACTCTTTGAAGCAACACCAGATATGGATGATGCGGTCTTCTTTCAAGATCTAGTCCAAGTATATCAATATGAGGATATCCCCTCAGATGAAAGCATATACGAAGAAGAGATATTGTTTAGTCGAGAAGTTTCTGAAAATGAATCAGAATCAGAATCAGATTAAAGAGGAAGTGTTTCGCCATGAAACACATGAAAGTTTGGCTGAGTTCTTTAGTCAAACCACGATATCTCATAATATGGTCCAAAGGATTATGAGAGAAAATCCAACATTACAGAAGTACCAAGGATTTTCGGCAGGACAAGTTGAAAGAGTCTTAGGAAACCTAGGGCTAAGACAAAGAAGACATAATTTGATTTATAAAGTATCCAGAAGGGAAATGGCGATCCCTATGGAACTAACCAGTAATCAAATTGAAATGCAGTTAATTTCCTTTGAAGAAATTCGAGAAGAATTACAGAAATTAAAAGCAGAAGTAGCAAAGACAATGTCTTGGATTCATATTGGAGCAATCCAGATTATGATCAAGGCTACTTTTAAAGAGGGAATATATTCACCCATAGATATCGTAGTATGCGATAAAAGAATGGGAAATATACAAGATGCGGTTCTAGAAACTATCTCGGGAAATTTATATGCAGGAAAAATTGTGGGAGTTATTTATCCAAGAATAGCCTACAATTTAGCTGATAGAGATTTTAGTCGAGCCTTGACTTTGCATCAAAACTTCAAGGAAAAAAGACTAATGAAGGAAGGTAATAGGCCATATTCTATTACGTATCAAATTTCATATGCTCTTTCTAATACTCGCCATTCTGAATTATTTATTAGAAATGAATTCATTGAAATTCCAGAGATATTTGGGAAAGTTGCTCAAGCAATATATCCGGAAAGAATCGAGTTTCCTTTAATTCAGGAAACAGACATTCAAATTCAAGACAGACCGGTTCTATACAGAGACCTTAAAATAGAACCCCGAAGGTTATCTTTCCAAGGAGACAGAATGACAAGCAGGAGATGGGACAAATCTCCTATTCAAGAAATTTCACCAGAAGAAAAAGAGTTTTCTATAATAGGAAAACTTAGATCTCCAGAAGGATGAAAAGAAGTGAAAATAGTATTTGAAATTACAAGTCATCGGAACTTGTTCCCTTGTAACTCGATTTACTATTTGGAACAACAGGAAAAAGGAACTTACCAAGGAGTGATAAATATTGGAGAATTGGAAGTTCAAATCTGGGGAATTCCAGGAAAAGAAATAGATCAACTCATTTTTGGTCTAGAATTTCTGGAGGACCATAAACCATGGAAACGCCTTGAAAAAGGAATAGAGTTCATGGCAAAAGAAAAGACTTGGAGAATTCAATAAGAATTCTACGAAATGGAAAACCAAGAGAATTGGATAAGGGACAATCCCTTAATCAGATTCGAAAACTCTGTTCATAGACAGAGGAAGAAGCAACAGTTGAAATTAGTAAGTCATGAACATGATTTACTAGAACGCATTAAAGAAGTAGAAAGGAGTAACCATACTCTACCTTCTGAGGCCTTAGGGAAACTAAAGGTAAATAGTCTTAATCGGATTACTGAGTTACAACAGAGTCTGTTAAAAATGGCAGGGCCATTTAGTAATCCTTTTAAAAAATGACAACAAGTCCTTTCTCTATATACATTCTGATATGGATGTTATATGAACAATATAAGGCTGAGTATTTTGCAGCTTATATTGACTCGAGAGCAGGAATTTGTACAGCAAAAAAAGGAGTCTTCCCTGAAGAATGTGAAGATAAATTGCCAAAAATTGCTGGACGAGATTTCTCTCGAAGAATTTTAATTCTTTGCAAAGGAATAAAACAAGCAGAGATCCTTATGGGAGGTGCAGGTCAAACACCTTGGTACAAGGTAAAAACACCACCAATCTATTTCCATGATACAGGAGCTGATATCCTGTTAGGAAATAACTTCTTACAAATGTTTAATAAGTACACACAAGACAATGAGTCAAGAAGACTTATGTTCACTACAATTTGTGAGCATAAAATTATCGTTCAAAGACTCAAGGTTGCTTTTTATCGACAATTGCCGATAATATTTCGCAGCCAGCGTGGTGATAAAGGACAAATTTTTCACCCAAAAATGAAAGATCCAAGAAGGTTTGAAGAAACCATGTTGAAAATAACAACAGAACAAGAACTCCAAACAGAGGATATGTAGCTTCTCAAGGTAACTCTAAATCACAGAGATATAGAGTTAGAGAATAAAGTATCCCTTGAAGATGTCAAAAAGAGGCTCAAAGAAAGTTACAACGAGCATCCATTGGCATGGTGGGATAGAAATCAACTCAAAGTCAGTCTTACTCTAAAGGAAGGCAAAAAGTATGAATTCGTCAGATATAAGCCTATTCCGATGAACATAACAGATCAAAGGGATATGAGAATGATTATCAAGGAACATTTGGACCTTGGTTTAATCAAAGAAGGAGTTTCACCATATAGCAGCCCAGGTTTTCTGGTTAGAAATCATGGTGAAATAAAAAGAGGAAAATCCATGCTAGTTATTAACTACCAAGGTATTAATAAAATCCTGGAGTTTGATGGGTACTTCATACCGAGTAGAGAACACCTAATTAGCTGTGTACGAAATGCTAGAGTGTTCTCAAAATTTGATTGTAAGTCTGGATTTTACCAGATTCGAATGGAAGAAGAAGTAAAAAATTCACAGCCTTCTCTACTCCACAAGGACACTATATTTGGGAAGTTATGCCTATGGGATTAGCTAATGCACCTCAGATATTTCAAAAAAAGATGGATAACCTTTTTAAATATTATTTCAACTTTATGTTTGTTTATATTGATGATATTCTTATAGCATCAAAAAAATATAGACGAACACGTTAAACATTTAGATATTTTCTCTAAAATTTGTAAACAAGAAGGACTGGTTTTATCTGAAAAGAAAGCAGTCATAGCAACGAGGAAAATTGAATTCCTCAGTATTGAGATTGATGAAACTGGAATAATTCTACAACCCCATATTGTGGAAAAGGTAAAGAATTTTCCAGATAAACTCAAAGATATAAAACAACTCCAGAGTTTTCTTAGAGTAGTTAATTTTGCAGGGATGTTCATTAACAATCTAGCAATGTACAGAAAGGTGTTCAGTTCTTTGTTAAAAAAGGATGCTAGGTTTATATGGACCGATGACCATACTAAATGGGTAAACCAATTAAAAGAGATATGTAAGAATCTCCAAAAAATGGCTATACCCGTAGATGAAGATGATCTGGTATTATTTACGGATGTCAGCGACGATTTGTGGGCAGCTGTCCTTAACAAAATCACTCCAGATGGGGAAATACCATGCAGATACTGTAGCGGTCTTTTTTCAGAATCTGAGGTCGTTAGATGGCATATCAACGAGAAGGAATTTTATGTAGTTAAAAGGGCTTTTGAAAAATGGCCATTATTTTTACTTGCTAAAAAATTCACTCTGAAGGTTGATAACACCCAGGTAAAAACTTTCCTAAAAAATAAGATTGAATCTAAACCTGAGAAAGCTAGGTTATTAAGATGGCAAGCATTATGTCAAAATTATATTTTTGATATTGTTATTATTAAATCTCATGAAAATATTCTTGCAGATTTCTTAACAAAAGATGGAAGGCAGTGACGTGGATTCCATAATGATAATGCAGAGGCATCTCAGGGAACACCTTGGGTTGCTTCAAAACGAGTTCAACCAGTTAGCCATTAATGCTGAAATGGCCGGCAGGTTACAACAAGCTGATCGGATCAAAGTATCTAATCGAATTACAGGATGTATGCAAGCTCAAACACAACTATGGGCTGCTATTCAAGGGCCAATTGTGAAGTAGAAAAACCATTGGTTTCTCATAAACAAGATATGCTAAAACCATTGGTTTTACAAGAACAAGAAATACAACCACCGGTTGTGAAACAAGATGTTGAGGAATCCAAAACTCAAAAAACAAGTGCTAATCTATCATCAGCCTTTGATGATCTGGATGAAGCAACAATTGATGAGGATAAATCATCAAGTCAACCCTCCGCCTCTGGGGTAAAAGAGGAAGAGATCAATCTTAGGCCCAACACTGACAAGGGCAAATCTAAGATTGATACTAATCCATCTATTATTTCTCCATTCCAGGTTTATCAACAAAGGTGGGAGAAATTGAATACAAGGAGTGAAATCAACCCGAACACTTGCAGGGTTGATGTTGCAGGAATATATCCAAGGGTTGGCTAAAAAATAATGTCAATCCTAAAGATGTAAAACTCTGGTATGAATTTGGGGCTTTGGCCTCAGTTTATACAACGTCACCAAGCTTCCCGGAGATATCACGGTTACCAAAATGGATCCAGGAAGCAGTCCAAGAAACATGGACAAATAATGATCATTTGTCCAGAGGAGATGTGCTTGAGTTATACTTTTTTAGTGCAGCTCCAGAACCAACAGTGAAAGGATCACACGAACCCTTTCATTTCATTAAGCTGAGGAGACCTGATATAAACAGTCATAAATTTATCAAGGATCCTAAAACTGAATAAATACCCTTGGTGTCCACTTTCGGGGAAAATGAGATCTCAACCAGAAGGGCATGGGGTATTTGGGTCTGTCTTACTGAGATGGACAAAGTCAAGTTTCCATTCAAATTTTATCAGAATTATATGAATGGATCGTTCCTGTTGAACACAATGACAGGAAAAACTACAGCATTTGCGGAAGAACTCTTCGAAAAGAAGAGAAATCTTTTGTGAAACAGCAAGCTGCCGGGGAGTAAAGAAACTCGCCGAAAATTTTGTAACATGGCTCATATTGGACGATGGTCAGAGAATATCTGCCCAGAATGCCCAAATCAAAAGGAGCCAGAATTTGGAAAAACCTTTAGACCCCAAACGGATCGAAAGGATTTTTTCGAGACAAGCAAAGGTGGACAAGGACCACCGAAGATGCTTTTTCACAGGGGCCTACTTCAAAAGCAAAAGATGCCCCGACAACAATAAAGCAGGAATGTGAGGAGAATAAAGCCAAAAGAAAGTGGCAGGCATGTGATTCCTCCACTAGTAAAAGATGCCATCAATAATGGCATAAAAAATTCCAGACAGCTGCCTCCTCCACTAGTAAAAGATGCCACCAATAATAGCATAAAGAAATACAAGACAGCTGTGAGATTCCCTGAAGTTTCTCGGTGAAACGAGTGGAACTACAACTATAAATATAGGCATTTGAGGAAGCTGAAGATATCGATCATTCCCTTCAGTTTTCTTACAAATAAATTGTTGTAATATTTTTCTTTCTATTGTATTAAGTTTTCTTTTATGTATTTCAAGAACAAGGCTACTATGAGTAGCTAAACAAGTTGTCTTCTCCTCTTCAAAGAAGTTGATTTATGTAATAATATTATGTCTGAATAAATTTCCTAAATCTCTCGTTCTTCATGCTCATATTTTATAATTAAATTTATATACCATACGCCTTAAGGTAGAAAACGAATTAAGGTTGTGTTGGGTGTCGTTGAAGGAGCTTGTGCAGAAACCATCTGTTGTGACTGCGTGGTTGGAGTGTGAGGAGCACTTCGTAAAATTCGGCAGGTATGACCCGACGACATTATGGTCAAAGAGATATTTAAATTTAATTCATCTTACGGAAGCATGTTGAACCCTAATCTGGAGTATATCGGCTGAAAACCTTGCGTAACTAATAGTCTTGCATGGCCGGGACTGGTTCGATAGGTATAACAAAGCCACGTACAAAGGATTAGTTTTAATTATATTTTAATTCAAACATGGGGACCACTAAAGAGTGAAAATAAAAAAAAGTTGGATAGAGAGTTAAGTTAAAGAAAAATTTGATAGTGAGAAGTTTAAAATAATTTGCCCATAATATAATTCTTTATTCTTATAATATACAAATATGAATCCATTTATTTAAAAACAAAAGGAGACATGGATGACCTATATATAATGATGATATATTCTACAAACATCTCCATCTTTCTTCTTTGTTATTAATAATAAATTACTATTTGTTGCACTTTGTCGGTATTCAAGAAAAAATTTTCATCAATTAATCGAATTAAAATGAATATTAGAATAACTGATAATATATTTTATGATATCGATTTTGATGTTAAATTCAATGATTCAAAATTGATTTGAACATGTGAGTTCACTCAATCGGTGCAATTGTCGGTATTCCAGCAGAAGTTTTCATCAATTAATCGAATAAAAATGAATATTAAAATAACGAGAATATATTTCATGATATCGTATCTTGATGTTAAATCCAATGATCCAAAATTGATTTAAACATGTGATGTTCACTCAATCGTAACCGCTTGACGTATGTGATCTATAACTCTCGGTTCCACCTCAGACAAAATTTTATTTTCTGTATTCATCACTAACTCCATATGAGATTAGTCATATAACAAAATTCTTATTCGATGTAATAAATCCAATCCCATTTTTTGGAAAAAAGAAAAAAAGAAAAAGGAACGAATGGAAAATAACACGTGGCAATTCCTGACCCAACCACCTTCCTTGTATTTTAAGATAACAAGCATGCACCTGCCGCTTGCCTCCATCAAAATTAACTGTTGTTTGTATACGTGACAGTACAATATGAAAATGGTGGAATTTGGCAACCACTGTTTTTTTTAATATATATTAATATCGTGCGTACTTTTTAATTTATTGTCTATTTTTAATTAAATATAAATAATAATTATAATTATAATAATAATGAAATAAAAAAATGGAATGTTTGTCAATAAATATTTATAAAAAGCAAAAAAATATAGTAAAAATTATATTTTCGTAATTACATAACTATCCAAATCCAATGGTTAAATTATGAGAAAAACTATACCAAAAAACCACTAAAATGCTCTTCCTTTATACATAGTGTAAATATATATTATAATTTCAAAAAAAAATATAATATATATTCTGTAATAGCTTCTCTTGACTGAATATTTTAAACTACATGAATGACTTCTTTCAAAAATATATATATAGTATATAAATAAAATCTTTCTTTCCACTTTACTCGTAAACTCTGAACCAGCTTCATCTCACAATGGATCCCCAATCCGGCCTCATAGCCCACGATTTCTCGCCCTTTTTCCGTGTTCACAACACCGGCCGAATCGAAAGATTCTTGCACCACGATTTCCTTCCCCCGTCCAAGCATCCGGTCACCGGCGTCGTGTCCAAAGACGTCGTTGTTTCGCCGCGAAACGGGGTTAAAGCCCGGGTTTACCTCCCTCCGACGGGAGTTCCGGGCAAGAAACTGCCCCTCATCATATACGTCCACGGCGGCGCTTTCTCCATCGAGTCCGCCTTCTCTTCGCAGTACCATAACTACGTCAATTCCCTGGCTGCGGAGTCTGGTTCCGTCGTCGTGTCGGTTGAATACAGGCTGGCACCGGAGCACCCGATCCCGGCTTGCTACGACGATTGTTGGGATGCTACGAAATGGGTCGATTCTCACTCCCGCGTCGGGCAAGGGGATGACCCTTGGATCACTGATTACGTCGATTTCAAACGGGTTTTCTTGGCGGGCGACAGCGCCGGTGCCAACATAGCTCACGAAATCGTGGTCCGTGCGGGCGGAGAGTCCGAATTGGGCATCGAATTCACTGGTCTGATTCTGGTCCACCCGTATTTCGGGATCGGGAATACGGAACACCTGTGGAATTTCATCTGCCCGGAAACGATTGGCGCAAACGATTCACGGCTGAACCCGGCTGCCCATAAGAAGCTGCTGTCGAATCTGCGGTGCGAGAGGGTGCTGGTTTGCGTTGCGGGGAAGGATTTCTTGAAGGAAAGGGGCGTAAAGTATCACGAGGCGTTGAAGAACAGCGAGTGGAATGGCGTGGCCGAGTTTTTCGAGACAGAGGGAGAGGGGCATGTGTTCCATTTGCGGGAGCCGAATTCTGAGAAGGCTCCATTGTTGATGAAACGAGTGGTTGAGTTCGTGAACAAGGAGTAGTAGAATTCAATGGATCCACGCCTCTTGTTTGCTGTTATTTTACGTTATGTATTTTTATCAAGAGTAGTCGCATTTGGGGATATGCAAAAACGGGTTTTGCAGATATCCTTTCTATGTTCTATAATGTTATCCCTTAAATCAAACGACTTCATCATGAATTATGGGATGGGTTATCCTATATTTCGATATCTTGAATCCGATTATAACCAAATCCGATTATGATAGCGTTTTTGAAAAAAAATCTGAAAAGTGTTTTCTAAAAAAATTTTCAAACACAACTTATATCATCGATAAATTTCAACACAAAGTCTGTTGCATTGAGATTTGCTCAATGCGACTAATATAATTAAAATAATTTGCAGACTATTCGCATATATGTTTGTCCGTTGCATATAGAATGATAGTAGGGGCAGATTTTCATCATCATTAGAAATAAAATACATTTGTCACTCAAATCTAATGGATGCTAGATTTTTTGGTATAGAAAAATACACTGCCAAATTCATGCTTCCGATAATTATTTAATATTAAATTCCTGAAAATATCTATTTTTCTCCATAATGATGTCAAAATACAAAATAAAATATAATAAAATACTTAGCAATCACTATCATTGTCGACATGTAAATAAATTTCTCGTTCAATTGGCAACACCAATTTCTGCTAGATGCATGTCAATATTTACTAAAAAAATAATACCAATATATTTGATATTTATTTTTAAAATATATAATGATTCTAGGACATATCTTAATTGAACACAATTTTTTTTTTATAAAAATTAAAAATATTCATTAAAAATAAATTACGTAATATAAAAACAAATAGAAGTAACTAGAATGATAAAAGTTTCCTTTACTTCATCCATAACTAATTATATAACAATCAATTCTGAAAAAAAAAAACAACAAATATTAAAACTTTACTAATTGAAAATAAATAGCGGTATAAAACTTTAGAATTAAAAAAGATAGCATAGAGATGCTAATTGTTGACTTTTTCTTTTTTTCTTTTTTTTATTACGCCGTTTTTATAATAAGAATAATTTTTTCATTAATCTTAAATGGTGATGTCCTAAAAAATAGAAAATTGAAAAAATAAAAAATAATTACGTAGACATGACAGAAAATAATATTTAAGAGTTTTATTTATTTATATGGGCGACATTAATTTAAATAAATATTACACTAGTCAAATGCCACAATTAATTAAAAATTTTCTCCGGAAGACCAAAATTTTAACACTATATTAAAATATCATAAATATAACTTAAAGTTCATAAAATAAAACCAAGAGTTAAATATATCACTTATTTATTGATTGTAAATTTTGAAACAAAAGTCTTGCAACCCGCACGAAAAAAAAAACCAAATGAGAAATTGGATCAAGGATTAGAATTAAATAAAACTTTAGAGAAACCTGCTTATATTTTATTATTTTATATAATTATGCAATAAAAGTTAAAACATTGAATAATTCCTCACTGATAACATTAAAACCAAATATTCGTTTTAAAAAAAATTTTGGGAGAGGATTCGATCGGGCAAGCACTATGCTCCACCGAGTGAACTTCATCCAGTAGAATCTTGGCCATTCATTGGGCCGAACCTTGATAATTTGTATGGGTCCCGGGTAGACCTGGCCAAGGGCCGGGTTGGGCCTGGAATCAGCCCGTGGTCAACGGGCCGGTTAACCGGGTCAATGGGCCTGACCCGGAACCGGGACCGAACCGGCCACTAGGCGGTCCGATCCCGATTTTCCCTTAGGAAAATCGGCAACCCGGCGGGTCCAACCCGCCGAGTTGAACGGGTCCGACCCGCCGGGTTGAAACCGTCCAACCCGGCGGGTTGGACACGTGGCGCCCATCACGGCGCCCAGATCCAACGGCCACTAGCAAGTGGTCGTTGGATCATTCAACGGCCACGATCTTGTGGCCGTTGTCGACCCGCCGGGCCAACCGGCTAATTTTTTTAATAAAAAAAAAAAAAAAAAACCTACTTTTTATGATTTTATCTATAAATGTAACACCCGGAATTTTAATACGTAAATTCGCATGCATAATTAGGAGAAATTAATTTTTAAAATAAGGGTTAAATGAATTTATGTGTTATTATGTGATTTATATGCATGATTTAATTTATTTTTTTAAGCATTTAACCCATAATTAGTGATTTTTATGATTTTTAGTATTTTAAATATTTGATCGCGTAGACGGAACCGTGGACGGACGAGATGACAACTTTCCACCCAAATGATTTTATGAGCCTTTTTAGAGCCCTAAAATATTATTTTGAGTCTTATTATCTCAAAATTTTTAGTATTTGATTTTATATAATTTTAGGAGTCCTTTTTATCCAAAATTAGCCAAGATAATGACTTTTAATCACTTTTAAAAATTCCCTTAATTTTAATTTCGGGATTTATGCTTTTACATCAGATTATTATTATTATTAGGACTTTTAAATAAAGTTTTGTTGGTATATTATCTTTATGTTGATTTTTATTATTTATTTAAATCATTATCTATTCTATTTAAACCAAAACAAATCAATTTCTACCCTACACAAATCCTTATCAGCCGACAACTCCCTTAGCTGCCTCCAACCTTTCTCCATCATCTTCTTCACGCCCCACAGCAGATTTCAGCCTCCATAGCCGATTTATTCAAGAAAAAATTCGAGTTCTTCGTAGGTCCGTCGTCCCGGAGTCGTTCACGCGGTCTAGCTTCGTTTTAAAAATCAAAGGCATGTCTATTCTTTCGTTTGAACACCATATAAGCTATTAATCATGAATGATTGTTTTATTTCGGATTTTAATCAGGAGCTTTTTGATTTATGCAAGAAGGTATGATTTTAATGCATGTTTGTTGATTGTTTCATGTCATGGTTCACGTTTCTGTTGCATGGTTCGGTCCAGAGGTTGTGGCTCGGTCAAGGGGGTGTCCTAGGGTGCCTAGGGTCGAGCTGGGTCCAGTGGTTCGAGCCATGCATGGCCAGGAGAGGAGCTGGTTCAGAACAGGTCCTAGGGTGCGCAGGTTGAGCGATGTTGGGAGATTGGGTCGTTCTCGGTCCATAAGGCGTTTTTTAGACTGATTCCAGTTGGGTTAGAACCACAAGACATAGGGGAAGGTAATCCAAGTTGTGCTCTGGCCAGTGGTGGCCGGAGCTGGGCGGCCGAACGGTCGGAAGTCCGGCGTCGCGCGCAGGACGCGAGCAGATTAAGGGATAGATGGTTTTGCTTCGTTCTCCTTCGTTAGGGATCGGTTTGGGCTGGTTTTTAGCTTGTTGGAAACGTCTTGAAGAGGGCTAGGGGTAGGTGGTGGTGTTCCGGCCAGGGGACGGCCGGAGCACGGCGGCAGCAGCCCCGGAAAGCTGCTGCTCGCACGGCCGAAGGTAAGGAGAGGAGGGGGGATCGGGTTGGGGGTTCTGGGTGGTTCCGGGTCGGGTCAGGGTAGTGGGTCGGGTCAGTAGGGTCTAGGTTCGGGTCAGGTAGGTCCGGGTCCGGGCTAGGTGGGCCGGGCTCGAGTATTTTAATTTTAAAATGTTTAATGTTTTAATGGGTTTTTGGGCCATTTAATTAGAAATAAAATTATTTGGGCTTCCAAATAATTTTATTTGGGCTTCCAAATAATTTTATTTGGGCTTTCAAAATTATTTTTAAGTTAGCCCAATGATTTTTATGGGCTCGTAGGCCCACAGGAATTTTTGGGCCAGTCAGTGGATTTTGGGCCAGTCTAGAGTTTTATTGGGCTTAAGTTAAGTAATTAGGCTTAAATATTTTATTTAGGTCAAGTTAAGTTTAATTAAGTTATTTGAGCTAAAATATGATTATTGGATTTTATTTAAGTTTAATGGGCTTAGAGTGAGTGACCAGCAGTCTGGACCAACCCATAAAAATAAACTAAGTCCGGAATATATATTTAATTATTTTTATGCATGAAGTCTATTTTAAGTAAAAGTATATTTATTATTAAAATTAATTAAATATATATTACGGACACATTTTAAGTGCATGCATACATGAAATATTTTATGATGTGTTTATGATTAAGATTTGAGCATGAAAAATATTTTATGGAAATTGAAGTGATGTGACAGCATAGAAGTGGTTTTACCACTGACACAGAGGTAGTTCTACTACCGGCATAGAAGTGGTTTTACCACTGACACAGAGGTAGTTCTACTACCGGCATAGAAGTGGTTTTACCACTGGCACAGAGGTAGTTTACTACCAGCATAGAGGTGGATTTATCTACCGCCACGTACGATGGTTCTTTAGACTGATCAGTCGGCACAGTTATTAGTCACATTCATGGATATGACCATACACAGTTTTTATGTTTATGACATGCTCAATTATGTTATGTATGATGAAGAAAGTTATGTTATGTATAAGATTTATGATTCAGCATTTATGTTATGAAAAATGTTTCCATGCATGCTCATATACATGTATATGTATTAGTATTTACGTGATGCATTATTTTAACCCTTGTTATAAAGGATTAGACATGTTGAGCCTCTAGGCTCACTACGCTTATATGGTGCAGGTGAGTATGATGTAGCTCCTACCGGTGGCGAGGACGTATGAGCGAGCATGGCAGTGGCCCCGTGACCGTCGCAGTTATTTAGTCTATTATGATGAAATTCTGAAACATGTTTTATTTTATTATTGTTCCGCATATGAGATTTTTCAGCAGCATTGTTTATCATTTTAAATTGATGCAAGAAACATTTTAAGGATTTATTTATTTATTTAATATTTTTCAGGTTATTTAAGAAATATATGTTATTTTTATATACATATATGTATGGGCGTATATGTATAGTATTATTTAAATAAAAAAAAAGTTTTTCCGCATTTTATTAGTATTAGGCGTTTCAATAAATACCCCCAACCTCCTTTTATTTTGTTTACACTATTCTCTTTGCATTCTCTCTATTATCAATTCCTTTTAATTTCTTGAATTATCAAAAATATCAAGTTTCGATTATTGGTTTATTGTCAATTGTTGATTTATTTTTATATTTATACAATTACAAATGTCCGGAGAGGGATCATGTCGTAGGGGTGACAAAGGAAAAGGAAAGGAAAAGAGCATCATACCACCCTAGGTCGAGTATCCTCAATTCAATGTCGGTGGATTTGATCTTGAATATTCCGATGATGAAATTCAAGAAATTCGACAAGAGGCGCAACAAAGACAACAAGTTGAACAACCACCACCACCATCACGTCATCATGCAAGTCAAGAAAGTATGAACGATCCGGCGGCCTCTCAAAGACAAACTCGAGCGGTGCCTCGCCCGACATCCGATATTTTCACCAAACACTTCGATAAGGTGACGCTTCCCTCCGGTGATTTGCAAGTCAAATGCAAATATTGTTCAAAATGTTACAAATTTAAACAAGGAGGTAGTTATGGAACTTTGACGCGGTATATCGAGAAAAATCATCCGGTGGAAATTGGTATTGATCGTGGTCAAACTCAAATTCCGGCATTCTCTTCTCAATCGGGTAATGAATCTCAACTATTTAAATATAACGAAGCTAGATTTAGAGAAGAAACGGCTAAATTTTGTGCGGTTGAACAACTTTCTTTTAGTTTTAGCGATAAATTATCTTTTGAAAATTGGCTTTCTACAAGTGCAAATCCTTCTATTAGACGTATTCCAAGAAATAGTCTCAAACGCACAATGAAAAAGTTAGTCGTTGATCAAAAGAAAGAATTAATTAAGGAATTTTATAGTTTGAATAATAAAGTTTTTTTGTGTTCCGATATTTGGAGTGATCATTGGCAAAGTTGTTCATATATGAGTATTACATGTCATTGGATTGATAATAATTGTAACATTCAAAAAAGGTTGCTTGCATATAGACGTTTCAACGAATCACACACGACACAAAATATTTCGCAACTTATATTTGTTATTTTAGAAGAATATGGTCTAACTACCAAAGTTTTTTCAATGTATTTTGATAATGCTAGTGCAAATACTTCTAGTATTAGTGAGCTTATTGAAATATGTAAACCATCACTAGGTGGCAAATTTTTTCATATTAGATGCACATGTCATATTTTAAATTTGTGTGTTCAAGATGGACTAAAAAGTTTAGGCATACATATTCAACCAATTAGAAACGCTATTCATTATTTATGGACGCATCCTCAAGTTATGAAGCAATGGGGAAAATTTTGTAGAGTAAATGGTATGAAGCCTTAGCGATTTGCACGAGATTTTCCAACTTATTGAAATTCAACATATAAATTGTTATTATCCTCTTTTGAATATAAAGATTTATTATGTACATTTTTTCATCAATTTGTTAAAGCTCGTGATATTTATTTGTTTTCAAATCAATGGAACATATGCACTAGTATTTGTGAAATTTTAAAAGTTTTTAATGATGCTAGTGACCAATTATCCGGTGTTTATTACCCTACTTCACATTTAGTTTTAACACATTGTTGCAATATTGCTTGTATTTTTCATGAACATGTTAATTCTAATGATAGTGTTTTATCTCAATGTATTCTCGTTATGAAAGCAAAATGGGAAAAATATTTTTTACTCATTCCTGAAATTTTTTTATGTGCTTTTGTTTTAGATCCTAGAATTAAATTAGATGGTTTAAGCGATATGTTAACATTATATCATGAATCTTTGGAGCCTATTGCGGAAACGATTCCTTCTATCTCATTGATTTTGTTTAATATTAAAACTCATTTACTTGATATTTATAATGAATATAACATCAAATATGGTGGACAAATTGTTTCACATGAAACACAATCCACTGCAACTAGTAATGTTTCTTCTAAACTTACTAAATCACAACTTTTAATACGGGAATGGACGAAATGTCCACGAGAATCCTCAAGTTCCAGTCAGGAACTTGAAAATTATTTTACCACTAATTTTGATTTTAGTGATACAGATGAGGAAAACTTCGACATTTTGAGATGGTGGTCGCAAAAAACACAAAATATATCCAATTTTGGCTATAATGGCAAAAGAAATTCTAGCTTGTCCGGTTTCAACAGTTGCAGTGGAGCAAGCATTTAGTATTGGAGGAAATACATTGGACGAGAGACGTTCTAGCTTAAGGCCGGAAAACTTGGAAGCCCAATGTTTGCTCAATGATTGGTCAAAAGTCGCTACTCGAACACAGCATATTCAAAGTGATGAAGAAGACCAAGATGATACCGAAGAAACATCCGAAACTACGACGGGAGAAAATGCGAGTAAAGTAGAATAAAATGTAATAGATTTGTAATATTAAGTCATAAGATATTAAGATGTTGAAATTCTAATATATTGTTTATTTAATAAATGTAATAGATTTTCATTATGGAGATATGAAATATTTGATTGATATTATTTAAAGAATATGTCTTATTAAAAATTTGTTAAAAAATTTAAAAAAAATTAAATTTCGAAGGTGCAGTGCCCCAGCACTGCCCAGCGCTTCCCCTTCGAATTTAGTTCGAAGGTTTAGCGCCCCAGCGATGCAAATTAAGCGCTGGGACGCTGCAATTATTATTATTTTTTTAAAAATGACACGGTTTAGCCCGAACCCTGAACCGGCGATTAACCGGACCCGGACCCGGACCGAAACCGGCCATTGGCGGGACGTTTAAGGGTTGGCTAAATGCCAACCCGGACCCGGACCATGGCCAGGTCTAGTCCCAGGTCCAATGAAGGGCAAATGCTGCATCGTGTCAAGCACACCCGATGGGTGGTGTAGACGGATGGTTTTTTTTTTCGTTAAAGATCCCCCATTGTTGTTATTATTATTAGGCAAAAACTCTTATGAGACTGTCTCAAGGGTCATTTTTATGAGACGGATCTCTTGTATGGGTTATCCATTAAAAAATATTACAATTTATGCCAAAAGTATTACTTATTATTATAAATATGGGTAGGGTTGACCCGTCTCACGAACGAGACCGTCTCACAGGAGTGTTACTCTTATTATTATTATTATTATTTAATAAAATCTGATATAAGTGAAATTGGTTGAAGATTTCATATAGACAAAAACTTTTATGAGACAGTCTCATCGATCAATTTTGTGAGACGGATCTCTTATTCGGGTTATCCATGAAAAAATATTATTTTTATGCCAAAATTATTGCTTTTTTATTACAAATATGGATAAATTTGATTTGTCTCACGGATAAAGATTCTTAAGATCGTCTCAAAAAAACTTACTCATCTTTCATGACTTTATCCGTGAGACCGTCTCACAAAGACTTACTCATCTTTCATGAATATCCATGCAACTGAATATTGATGCATTCAAACTTTTTTTATATATTCTTTTGCTAAAAGAATATTTGTTGATAACAATTTATGATTGATTATACTTTAAGGCACCGTTTGGTTCGACGTATGGTATAAGTAATATATAGATAGGTAATATAATGTAATAAAAATAAATATGAAATGATAGTTAAAATAGTATTGAACATGATTGATAGATTATGATTTATTTGATTTGATTGATTATATTTTATATAAAAATATTAAATGATTATTTTGTCTTTTTAACAATAAATAAAATAAAATTTAAATTATTTATAAGGAGCAATACAGTAATTTGAATTCATTGATTTGATTGATATGAGATAAATAATTAATGATTTGATTAATGTAAAATAAATAGTTAATATATGGATAAATAATATGACGAGAAGAACGTAGGATGAGATGAGATGAATTATACATATATTAGTAATACGGTGAACAAAACGGTGCCTAATAATATTATAATAATCATAATCTGAATTTTATCATAATCTTAATAATAGATAAAATATAAATATTAATAATCATAATAAGTGTTTTTAATGTGACACTGTTCTATTGGATGTGATAAAAATGTGATAAATTGTAGATCCAATAGAATAATGTCACATCATTGTTGGGCATAGTGGTGGGCATGGTAGGTAGACACTTAAAAGAAACTCATCATAATAAAATTAAAATATTTTATTTTTATTATTTAAAGGAATCCAAAGTTGGGTTCAACAATTAAAATCCATGGTTGAACTAGCAACCAGTTAACTGACTCTCATTTCCTCTTCATCTTCTTGCACTCACTTGTTCTTCATCAATGGATCACAATTCAGACAACATCACCCACGATTTCCCACCATTCTTCCGCGTCCACGACACCGGCCGCGTCGAAAGATACGTGGAGCATGATTTCCTGCCGCCGTCTAAGCATCCGAAAACCGGCGTCGTTTCCAAAGACGTCGTCGTTTCGCCGCGAAACAATGTGACGGCCCGGATTTACCTCCCAAGAACCGAATCGCGGGGCCGGAAACTGCCACTCATCATCTACGTCCACGGCGGAGGTTTCTCGATCGAATCGGCCTTCTCTTCACGGTACCACAACTACGTCGGTTCCCTTGCCGCCGAATCCAGATCCGTCGTCGTGTCAGTCGAATACAGGCTGGCACCGGAGCACCCGATTCCAGCTTGCTACGAGGATTGCTGGGCTGCGACGAAATGGGTGGTGTCTCATTCCCGGGTCGGGCAAGGGGAGGAGCCTTGGATGACCGATCACGTCGATTTCGGCCGGGTTTTCGTGGCGGGGGACAGCGCCGGTGCGAATATAGCTCATGAGATGGTGGTCCGTTCCGGTGCGGAACCCGAATCGGGCATCAAAATCGCGGGGATGGTTCTGATTCACCCGTTTTTCGGGAATGGGAATGCTGCCAAGATCTGGGATTTCATCTGCCCGGGAACGACGGGCCCGAAGGATCCGAGGCTTTATCCGGCGGCGCATAGGAAGCTGTTGTCGAATCTGCGGTGCGAGAGGGTGCTTGTTTGCGTTGCGGAGAAGGATTTGTTGAAGGAAAGGGGTGTGATGTATCATCAAGCGTTGAAGAAGAGTGATTGGAATGGGTTGGTTGAGTTGTTCGAGACACACGGAGAGGGGCATGTCTTCCATTTGTTGGAGCCAGAATCTCAAAAGGCTCCATTGTTGATGAAGCGAGTGGTTGAGTTCATTAACAAGGAGTTTGTTCCTTCGTTGCTGTAGAACTTGAATAGGTCACAAACAAGGCCACAGTTTACAAATTTAACTCCCTTGAATTGTGACATTTTAGGAGTATTATCAAATTAGATTGTAGTCGTAAATTTTCATAAAACTTAGGAAGTGTTTGCAAAAGATTATGATTTTGTTGAACTGATTAAATTTATAGATTATAAAAAAGTTAATAAAAATAAAAAATTGGTTGTGTTTGGAAACAAACGTGAAAATCTAAAAATCAAGGTTGGGTATTGTTTGATAAATTTGTGATTAGATTAATTTCAACATTGATTTTTTTATTACAATCATTTTTGGAGAATCATAATCACAATATGACTGACTTTTGGATTATAATTAAGTTAAACATAATATAACACATAATTTGAGTTTTAAGGGAATGTTTGGAATAGCTTTTATGAAGTGATTTTTAGTTTCTAGCTGCATATAATTGATTTTGGGTATTTGTGAATGTTAAATTTTACTTTAGCTTCTACAACTTTTACCAAAAAGCAAGAAGCTAAAATTTGATGCTTTTTTTTTGGCTTCTGCTTTTTTGTTAAAGGTATAAAATTACAAGTTGACATGTATACCCTTAATAAACTTATCATATTACATATGCTTTTATTTTTTTAAAAAAAATATTTTTAAAAATTTTACATTCTTATTACAAGTATTTTTTAAAATATATATATATTTTTAAAATTTTACATTATTATTACAATTATATATATATGTTGCATTTTCATAAATTTTTGTACATATCTTGTATATTTATTCAAATTTTGTCATTTTTTATATTTTTATTTTTATTAATCTTATATATTATGTCATTTTTATTTTTAAGTATTCATGTTTGTAGACACTTAAATTCATTGACCCTAAAATTATGTAAAGTGAAAAATGATATTAAATATCAATAAAAAAAAATAATTGACTATTTATTGAAAAATTAAATTTCTACAAAAAAATAAATAGTTAATTAATTGATATTTTAATATATTTTGTGATCAAATCAATATTTTAAAATCAATATTGTATCTTGCACAAATTGGAAGAGAATAATAATATTTTTAGTATTTGAGATCAAATCTTGAATCAAATGGAAGAAAATATTAATATTTTTAGTATTTAAAATCAAATCTTGTGATTAATGGAAGATAATCACCAAATGAATCACGAGGAGCCAATCAAATTGCGACACCTCTTCAAATCAAAATGGTAGGAATCTGCATCCTTCAGCTATAAATAGGGGACAGATGACCAACAAAAGACACAACATATAAGAATGAAGCAAAAGAGTGGAAGAATTCAAGAGTTTTTCTCTCAAGTCATCTTCAAGAAGTTCAAGACGCAATTCAAGGCGTTTTTCTTCAAAATCATCAAATTTGAGAAGATCAAGGCGTGATTCAAGGGATTAATTGCGTTTTTCTTCAAATACATTTAAATTCATTCAAATTCAAGAAGATCATGTTCTTCATCAAATTCAAGAAGATCGTGTTCTTCATCAAATTCAAGAAGTTCGTGTTCTTCATCAAATTCAAGAAGTTCGTGTTCTTCATCAAATAAATAAAATTCAAGAAGATCGTGTTCTTCATCAAATTCAAGAAGTTCGTGTTCTTCATCAAATTCAAGAAGATCGCGTTCTTCATCAAATTCAAGATAACAAATTTCAAGTCGTGATTCAAGGAGTTCATCGCGTTCTTCCAAAATTTGAAAGTTTAATTCGATATCAAGGTGTTAACCCATCGAATTAACTTTATCAAGACATCAAATCAAATCTCAAGACATCAAATCGTCTTCCAAGAAGATGAAATACTCAAAAAATTCAAATCCATCAAGAAATTATCATTGAAGAGGAAAATCAAGAGATTATTTAGAGATCACATACACGAATATTTATTTAATTTCTCAAATTCACTTTGTATCCATTTTATATTTATTAATTTTAAGAAATAAATAATTTTGCGCTACAATGTTATAAAAAAATATTTTTGATACAAAATTCATATTGTAATAATAATAATATATAAACTCATTTTTTATAGTGTGAGTATCAAAAAATTAAATAAATCAAATAAAAGTATATGATTGTCATTTAATTAAAAAAATTAAGTTTGAAAACAATTATTCCTCAAACACTAAACTTTAGCTTGTATTAGCTTTCAACTTCTATTTTCAAACACTCCCTACTTTAGCTTCTCACCAATTTCAAAATAATTTCTACTAGAATCACTTTTAAATAAGTAAAAGCTATTCAAAACACTTTCTAAGAAACACATAAAAGTGATTTTTTAAGCCAAAATCTAACAATAAATTTTTTTTGTGATTGCAAACACTCTCTTAGTGTCCTTTGCAATAACATGTGTGTGTGTGTGTGTATATGAGTCGATTCAGTTGATACTTATAGTGAAAAGTAATTTTTTGACATAATTTTTTTAAATTTTAACTAAAAAATTAGCATATATTATACAATATATGTTTGATACAAAAAAAATAATATTTTTCACTAACATATATTGCACAATGTTTTTCATAACTTAAATAAAAAAAATGATATTGTAAATAAAAGATAAACTATTCACGAGGTCGGATCGAGCTAAATTGGATTAGATCGAAGATTTACTTAACAAAACTGATCATTACTTAACAAAATTGATCAACGAAACAATCTCAATAAATTTTCTTCAAACATATATTAGGGCCCTGTTTGGTATTAAAAACAAAATGATTTTTTGATTTATAAGGTGTTTGAATGGTCATTTAAGTGTTTAAAAAAATATTTTTGAAGTCAAATTTAGAGTTTTTTCAGAAGCAAAAAATTAAAGCTTAAAAAAGTATATTTTTTAAAAAAAGTCTATGAAATTCAAACTGGCTCTAGTTCTACAATGTCATATCAACTTATATTTAGCAATTGGTGTATAAGTTAATTATTGGAAAAAAAATTCGAATTAATATATCAAAGTAAAAATATAACGTTGGAATATAATATTACCATATGCATAGTATGCGTCGCTTCACTGCCTACACGTTAATGACGATGTGTTGCTATTTCAGATTCAGAGTATTCATAATCATACAAAAATGTAATGTATGTAATAAGAAAATCTTTAACATGGGAAATGATGACACAGAACACAGTCGTGAGGTTTCAAAATTTTGCTAAAAATATGTATTTTCAGAGACAATTATAGTGTCCCCTGAAAACCCAAGCAAACACGGCAGGTAATAAACACAGATTAAGCGGTGTTAAGCAAAAGAGCCGTGAATCGCTGCTTCCAAGTTCCATCCGATTTAAGCTCACATTTCGGCACTTCTTTCGTACCCGTTTTGAATTTTCGATTGATATTGGTGTCTATGGTGGAGTTCTTGCTCTGGTGAAGCAGCTCGAGGGTCTTAAACTATGGCTGTTTCTCCAAAACATGCCTGTGAAAAAACCCCTGTTTCTTCTTCGTCCAAGTCAAATGTCTGTGATTTATATTATCACTCTCGCTCATCTCTTTTCTTTCCATAAAATGTTTTGCTTTTTGAAAAAAATGAACCTTTTTTTGGTGAATACAAGAAATGGGTTTTTTTTTTCTTGAAATACTTGGGTTTCTATATTTGTGTCAGCTTAAGAAGATTTGGGGAGTTCAGAAAAATTTGAAGCAAAACAGGGCGACATGGGAGATCAAGAAAAACTTGGCCGAGAGAAGGCTGATGGATCTTGATGATCTTCAGAATAAGAATGTAAGAACCTTCTGCCCTAATAATTTTGAAAGTGATAGCATAGGATGTTCGTTTACATGAATCTTCATTTTATAGAGCACTCTTCATTTGTTTCCACTTTTCATTTTTCTGACCGAGAATCTAGGATATATTTTGTGTGGCTTAGGAGTTTGAGTAGTTTCTCTCTAAGTAATGGCCTATATGTCATCTTTTGCTCTCTGTTTATTCCAACTGTGGTCTGAGTTTCACCTTTTCAGGGGATTAGTTTTGTTTATGTTATCGGAGCACTTTCTTGCTACTTAGTCAATCAACTCTGCCTATAAAATCTATTATGTTGCTTATGTGAAAATCTTTGTCATGTATTTGAGCAGGCAGATGCCAGAAATGTTGTTTCGCCTACTGTATGGTAAGTGATGAAATATCAATGGTTGAAAATTTCCCTGTGATACACGGTGTTGTACTATTGTAAGTCTGATCTTTACAGTTATGAAGCTAAGCCGATCGCAAGCTTTGATCCTGATGATTGCGTTGGCACTGCAACCTCTGCAATGGCGCGGGCACTAAATATTCAGAAAATGGTATCACCACAATCCCCTAGTTTTTTAAAACTAATGCTTGGATCCCATGTCAGCGGAGGATTTTGGTTGGTAAGTTGAGGTCATATCTATCCTCTATGGTAAAATTTATGGCCGATTATTAATGTTGTGGGAAGGTTTTTTTTCAATTACAGGGTTTACCAAAGCGTTTTTGTGACTTTCATTTGCCAAAGCAAGATGATACTATTGTTTTGGTGGATGAGAACGAACAAGAATACAATACGAGGTACTTGGTAAACAAAAATGGACTGAGTGGTGGATGGCGAGGTTTCTCCATTGCTCATAAATTGCTCGAGGGAGATGTCTTAATATTCCAAGTTGTCGAGCCTCACAAACTTAAGGTGACTCCTGGAGGCTCATATTATCATGTGCTTTCTCTTTTGAAGTTTTTCTTTGGTGGACGCTACTGTGATGTATGAAATGAAACGAGACAGAAAGCCGAGAAACTTCGCACGAAGATAATGAAAAAATATTGATGATTACATAAAAGTGAATCCCTGATAGTTAATTGCTCCCACATCACTTGTTGGAGTAATTGTGGAGTGACTAAATCTTGTTCTGGGCTC
Source organism: Henckelia pumila (assembly GCF_033568475.1). Classification (NCBI taxonomy): domain Eukaryota; kingdom Viridiplantae; phylum Streptophyta; class Magnoliopsida; order Lamiales; family Gesneriaceae; genus Henckelia; species Henckelia pumila. Next base: position 41,970,958 of record NC_133122.1, read on the forward strand.
TTTCCTATCCACAAGGTTGTTTGCTTTTGGGGTTTGGGCTCTCTTTTCGTCTTAGGAAGAGACGAATAAACTTCACTTGAAGAATTTTTTTAAAAACAATATTAATGATTTACATGAAAATGAATCCTTGATATGCAAGGTTATTTGTTTTTATGGTTTGGGCTCTCCTTTTGAACTTATGGTTCAATATTGATGTCATTTTGAGAATCGATAAAGCTGAAGAGACGAACCATGACAGGGTATTACATCTGTCAGTATCGATAATGTTGTATACTCAAGAGGGGGTAATTTTATGATCCCACATTTGCTGGAGAAAAAAATTGTGTCAATAAATTTTGGATATTCTAAGACTACTGTCTTACAAATGGGTATTTTCCTGACCTGATGGCCTAATATTAATTTGTTTGTCTGCATGTAGCTGTGAATTTGTAATTTTGCTTTTCTTGTTGTAACTTTTGATATCTTAAAGGTGTATATTGTGAGAGCTAGCAGTTTAACAGAAGTCGATGGGGCTAGAGGTCATCTCAAATCAGAGACGGAGATTAAGCCTGGTACCGATCTCCCTTTTTAATCCAGCAATATATACATTATTCGAAAATTGTCTGCAGAACAAATTTCATCATTTCTTGAAATGTGATTTCAGTGAAAACAGTCCATGAGCCAGAAGATAATTCAAGTGGACGTGCTAAAATAGCTAAGAGGAAATATCTGGAGCCCATTGAAGAAGAAGATAAAAAGATTATCTTACCTTTTCATGATGTCATTGTTGCTGATCGATCTGGCAAGATCCACAATGATCTTGGATCCGAAGATGCGGAACACATCAGATTTTCTCAAACCAACATCAAATTTAAAGACATCAAGTGTTTCGAAGATTTCAACATCCATGTGAATGGCGTATTTCTCAACTCCGAAGTTCCTGCACATCTTAGAATAAAGTATTTCGAACTCTGTCGTAGTCAAAGCAAGTTTCTTCATGAAAATCTCGTGGGGGGCCTAAATAGTAAGCTGGTCACAGGAATGATCTCTGAGATTATTAGCACAGCAGATGCTATCAAATCTGCCAGGCTTACCACACCTCTGAGTCACTTAGAAGCTTGGGAGAAAACGCTGAAAGCGTTTGAGGATTTAGGCATGGCAGTTGGATTTCTACGATCACGGGTACATCAGCTAGTTACCCTTTCGCAAGAATCACAGGATGTGATGGAATCAAAGAAAAAGGAGAGAGACGACGTCCAAGGCGAAATGAAAGCTCTTGAGGCAAAGCTTCTGAATGTTAAGGCAGTGGTTAAAAGCCTAAATGCAGAGATCCATAATCTTGAGGTCGAACACCGAGCGCTTGGGGTTGTTTTCAGAGACATCGCTCGCGGTGCATGGTGAAAAAGTCTCTACTTCTTGTGACGATTGTGTCCATGTATTAAGGTTATGGTCAGTAACAAGCCAATTTTAGATGTAACTATATTTTGGTGATCCAAGAATGCTATAAACAAAAGCATGAAAATGCAAAAGACAAATTATGATATAATATGGTACCAATGTCAAGGGAAAGCTGAATTTTTAGCTTTGTAAATTTTATTCCTTTGTGGTTTTGAATTTTAACATCTTAAAATTTCAGATTAGATCTTTTTGACTTTGAAGCATAGTCTAAGGAGTTCTTATTTACATTGTAGCTTCGTTTATAGATTACTTTTTAAAGAAAATAATAGAAGTATAAGGGAGTTTTAAACTTTTCTATATCTCCAATTTAGTTAGGAAAATAACAAAAGTAATATTTGGAAAAAAAAAATATTTTTTTTATTACATGAGATGTGTGTTTTTTCCATTACTCTCGATTTGAACACAAATGATAAATAATAGATAGATAAGTAATATAATATTATAATATTTAATTTTATTGATTAAATTTTATATAAAAATAATAAATTATCATTTTGTTCTTTTAACAATAAATAATATTATTTATAAGAGGTAATATAGTAATTTAAATTAAATGATTTGATTTATGTAAGATAAATAATTAATGGTTTGATTGATGTAAAATAAATAATTAATAGATGGATAAATAATATGACAAGAAGAACACAAAATTAGATAAGATGAGTTATACACAGATTAATAACATATGCTACCAAACGGAGCCTAAAAATATATATCAACCACTACCTTATCACAAGTGGGTTGACAAAAAAAATGATTATTTTAGATGCGGAAAATAAAAGGGGTAATTGTTACATAAACACAAAAATTTAGCGGCTTATACGTTCTTTTTAAAACTTTTAAGTTTAGTCAAATGGTCCTTTTAATCAAATCAATTTTACACCAGATATTATTTCCGAGTTACATCATTGATGTTTCTCCATATGACTTCCTCAGTTTTTCAAGTTGAATTAGCTAGCTAGGTGGTATGTCAACAAATACCTAACAACGATGCTTCAATTTTCTACCCAAGTGCATCAATAATTCGTGTGTATATTTTTTGTAGCTTCTTTTATTTTATAGATTTTTTTTTCAAAGAAAATAATACAAATCTATATTTTTCTTTAAGAATAGGGAGTTTTTAATTTGGGCAATGCTACATGTACACGGAGTCTTACATCTTGCTCGTTGCGTTAAACATGACACTTAAAATTACATGATTATCTTACATGTATTTTTTTAAAAAAATTTCCAAATGAAGTAGAAGGAAAATCATGTAATTTTTAATTTCATGTGTAACCCAACGTGTAAAACTCTTTATACATGTAGCATTACCCTTTTTAATTTTCCATGTCTCCAATTTAGTGGGTTGAAAAAAAACATTATTTTAGACAAACTACTTTAATTAGGGGGCAAAATATAATAATTACATAAGCAAATAATGTTTCGTGATTTTTTTAAAATTAAGCCACGCATATATTTCAACCAATCATAAATCATTCCTTGCTCATCAATTCACCCACCAGTCCCAATTGTTCACTATAAATACCAGCAAACTCCAACTCTTTCCTCATAGTTTTCCCCAAAAAGATTCTTCTTATCACAAAAATAAAGTTTTCATATATACCTTTGTACGTAAAAATTAAGCTACTACTTGATCAAGGCACAAACATGGGTTTCTTGTCAAATCTCTTCAGCTGCTTCTTTAATTCTTCGTCACGTGTATCTGATACAAGTCTTAAGAAAACCATGAAAGTGAAGAATAAAGAGAAATCAGCCCCTCGGCCTCCGATTCCGGTCTCTTACTTCCCGGTGAACTCGCAATTGTCGCGCTTGTAGTTGGTGTCGTTTCGCTATCTTGATTTGTACTAGTATGTGCATGGATTCTTCTATATATGGATCGATCGCCAAGTTCTTCCATATATATATCACATTTTGGGATGTACTTGTACCAATGTAAAGTTTGGAGGATTCTAAAATGTTCTTGGAGTCAATAATATTCGTAAATTAATAATATTAATGTGATTAATTTGTTCTATCAAACATTTCTCGTTTTTCTTCAACAAAATTTTTAAATTTGTAAAATTTTATTAAAAAAAAGTCGAGAAGTGGTTAAAGTTTTGTTAAATACTAGCAAAGTATATCAATGAAGAACAAAGATGGATATTTCGTCCAAAGTTTAGTCTAAAATAGAAACTTATGAGGAAAGCCTGCGAACCGTGGTCGAGACATCTTGGAATATGTTTGTTTTTCTCCCAAAATAAACAATGGAATAAAAATAATAATAAGAAAATGGTCCGAAGACGTTGTGGTCAATTTCCTTGCAAAGGAAGCTGGACGCATTAATTAAGATTACAAAAAGCCAATTACTTCTGACCAAGCACATTATATTGCATAAATATTATTATAGAAATAGATTTTAACATTTTTCAAAATATTTTTATAAAAGTATTTTCAAAAGTTTTTTATAAAATATTTTAAAAGTTATTTTAAAATAAATATGTGTTTCGATATTTATTTTATAAAAATATTTTAATATTTCAAAAATATTATTGTTCATCGTTCCTTTCTCAGTTTTTTTTTTTTTATAAAAACATCTAAATATAACTCTCACTTGTTTTTTAAAAATTATACTTGGAAAACAATTTTTAAAAAAATATCTTTCAAAAATCTTGTCCAAAAATATATTTTATAAGTTTTTATGATTTATAAAATCACTAAAAACGTTGTCTGAAATAATGTAATGAAACCTTGAATTTTTTTCAAAAAAAAAAAACCTTGAATTTTTTAATTTTATAATAAATTATTTGAGCAAGTGGGTGCTACTTTATCCTTATCAATTTGATATTGGCCCTACGCCCTGGAAAAAAAGGAAATATCTCGTTGGAATTCGAGTCAACTGAAAATGTAAATTTGACCGATGGAAATCATTTTTGCTTGCCCGTCAAGTTGGGCTATCTTTCCAAAATGAACATCACTCCTATAAGTAGAGCCCCATTTTCTTCCTCCAATATCAACCCAACCCTCATCAGCATTCAGCTACATATGCGTTCCATATTATAACCCAATAATTTATAAAGCTCAACCCATCAAACTAATTTGTTTTGTTTTTGCATGATTACAGCCATGTTATTCTTTTCATGGTTTTTGAGGCTCTTCTTCAAGTCAATCATCACTTCACAAGTATCCAACGATTCCGGCACAAGCATTCGCTCTACGAAACTGCCACCTAATTCCGCCGAGGAAAAGGGTTATCCGAAAGCTCCAATTCTAGTTCCATATTTCCCTACAAATTCCACGCATTCGTGTCTGTAAAAAAAATTCACAAGGAAAAAAAAGAGTAGGAGATTGTAAGCCCCGTTCGGTTGAAGTTTAACTTGCAACTTCCAAGTGTATAACTGTGGAATCGGCCAAGTAGGCTCCGAATTAAGCCGGTCATGGGCTCCGCACGCGTCTCAGCCTAGCGGCTGATTCGGAGGTGTCTTGTTACCAAGCCCGCATCTCTGCGGGTTCGTGGCCCGGGGACTTTCCTGGACGTAGCCCACCGAAGTGGGGTACTGTGTCCAAACACTTCATCTCCTATGTTTAGGTAATATGGCACCGTAGAATTTCCTTTTAAAAATATGAGTTGTTGTGTTAACAATTCCGATGTGGGACTGTGGGTCTGTGGGAGAGTCCTTGAAGCCCACTGCCACCAATATTGTGACAGTTTTGTAGTATCGTAATTGTAATTGCATCATTAGCCTCGATTAATTTCATAAGTTTTGAGTCATGTTATATATATCTTTCGGTCAATATTAAAAATTTATCGAAGATATAACCTTGATTCTTATATTAAAAAAAAAAAAAAATCTAAACTGGAATGTGTTTAAAATATAATATAGATGTCAAATTCGATACCCACTTTCAATATTAATGAATTTTATTATGCCGTTTTGATTTGTGTTATCGATACAACGTGAACAAGTCTCCTGTGATACGGCTCGATCTGAATTATATATATAATTAAAAGTAATATTTATGGTATAAAAATAATCATATTTTTTTTCATGAATTGAATCACTTAAAAAATCGGTTTCACAATATTAACCCATAAAACCGTCGAAGATCACCTAGCCACTAAAATTTTTTGAAGTGTTTTTGTCACACGTGTGTTTCCTACTGTGAGTTTGTGAATCTCGAAGTGGTTCAATTTATTCTCTTTGCACATGGTGAAGAATGTCCATATAAATTAACCCATTGAGCTAGTGCGTGAGGACATATATCGAGAGTTTTTCAATGACCTTCGTCAAGTTCGTTATTTGATCTTCTAGAGTTGTATCATTTGTCACCATCGCAATTTCTATGTGAAAGTTTTTATGGGTTTCAAGGAAATGAGTTGTCTCCGAAAATACTTGTAATTTATTGGACACATTTCTCGCTATGACTTTAAGGCATAAGCCTTTGAGTTGACTTTGTAGCCTGAAGATATGAAGATCCTTTTATGATGTCTTAAAACTTGAAAAATATGAAGGGTAGAGATCGTCCCATTGAGCGTGTCAGAAATTTGTAGCGCAAATTTTTTTATTTCTTGAAATTAAGAAATAGAAAATGAATACAAAATAAACTTGATAAATTAAATAAAGATTTGTGGATGTGATCTCTAGATAATCCCTTAATTCTTATTTTCAATGACATTTCTTGTTGAATTTGAATTTCTTAAGTATTTGATCTACATGTAAAATGATTTGATGTTTTGAGATTTAATTTGATATCTTGATAATGTTGATTCGATGAGTTAATATCTTGATATCAAATTAAACTTCAAATTTGGGAAGAACGTGATGAACACTTTGATCCTTGAATAGTTCCTTGAAATTTGTTTATTTTGTATTTGATGAATAATATGATCTTCTTGAATTTGATTAATTTGATGAAAAACATGATTTTACCGAACTTGATCAAGAGCACAATCTTCTTGACTTTGATGAATAACATTATTTTCTTGAATTTGATTAATTTGATGAAGAACACAATATTCTTAACAAGGTCTTCTTGAATTTGATGAAAAACACTATCTAATTGAATTTGAATGAATTTAAATATATTTGAAGAAGAACGCAATTAATCCCTTGAATCATGCATTGAACTTCTCGAATTTGATGAATCTGAAGAAGAACACCCTGAATTGCGCCTTGAAATTCGTTGATTTCCTTTAATTTCTTGAGAGAAATGTCTTGAATTCTTCTATTCCTCTGTTTCTTTATGTTTGGTGTTGTCTTTTGTTCTTGGTCGCCAGCCTCTTATTTATAACTGAAGGATGCAGATTCATACCATTTCTATCGGATGAGGTGTTGCAATTTGATTGGCTCCTCGAGTTCATTTGGTGATTATCTTTCATTAATCACAAGATTTTATTTCGAATATTAAAAATATTAGTATGTTATTCCATTTGATTTAAGATTTGATTTTAAATAATACCAGTATTAGTATATTAATATTTTCTTCCATTTAAAGCAAGATACAATATTGATTTTCTCACGAAACATATTTAAATATCGATTAATTAACTATTTATTCTTGTAAGAATTTAACGTCCTAGTAAATATTCAATTTTTTGTATTGATATTTAATATTATTTTGCATTTGCTATAATTCCAGGGTCAATAAATTTAATTGTCTACACCACAGTCTAACGCTCTTGTTTCGTTTTAATTACATAGTGTAGATAATGTCAGAATTTTCTACTTGAATGAAAAACACTCGAAAAAATTGAAATAATTGAAATAAATTGCATAATAATTTAAAATTATTTATATAATTACTTGATATAAAAATTAGACGAATCTAAATGACAATTCAAGAACGAGTGATAGATTTAAAAAGATTATTGTGATAAAAAGATATAGATAGACATTATTTGAGAGGAGATAAAATAAATATTCAAAATAATTTATCATTGAAAAAGTTCAATAAAATAAATGTAGTTTCTTCATATAAAAATTTATAATTGCCTACTGATTGGAAGCATTTTCATCAAAGATAAAATATATGTATATTTTAAAAATAAGAAAATACAATATTTTTCATCTAGGAGAAATCAATAAGAAGAAATTAACATAAAAATGAATAATTTATCCAATGCTCAGACCACCACTACATCCAAATGAAGCACATATAATGACAAATATTTTTTTATTTACTAAAATTATTTTATGTAACAAAATTATCTTGATAATGCAAAATACAACCACAAAAATTGTTCAGTAAATTTAATATTTAGAGGGTGTTTGGCTAATCTTATTAAAAAAAGCTTATAAGCTTCTAGAGCTTAAAAGCTGTTTTACGAGCTTATAAGCTGTTAGAACTTATTTTAAAAATAAGCTGTTAAAGTGTTTGTATAAACTTATTTTAAATAACTTAAAGATGTTGATGTGTTTGGTATTATAAGATCTTTTTATTGTCGAAATTACCAAAAAAGGTATAATTATATGAAAATAATTTTTCGAGTTATACATATATGAAAATAGTTTTAGAATAAACATATATTAAAAAATAAAATTGTTATAATATTTTATTTTAGAAAAAATTATGTGATTTGGAATTTTTTTTTAAAAATAATATTTAATATTTAATGGATGGAGGATATGATGGAGATTTAGTAAAATATTTAAGGATATTTTAGAGAGATAAAATGTTAAAATAAGATCTTTTTGAAAAAAGTATCTCCCCCCTTACTTTTTTAAAAACAGCTTATAAGCTGTCAAACATCTTCTAAAAAAAATTACCAAAGAGATACGAAGAGCTTTTAAGCTCTAAAATAGCTTAAAAGCTGTTTTTAAGAGCTTAAAAGCTCTTCCAAACACCCTCTTAATTATGTTTTTGCTAAAGTTTTAACCGCTTATGAATTTAAAATACCTTTATCGGTTTGTTTTTTAGAACCACATATTGTAGATAATCTATATCTATATATAAACACAAAAGTCTACTAAAAAACAAAACTAAAATTTTTCCGCACAAAGCACATCACTAAATATGAAAAAATGCATAATCTTTGTATTGTAGCACCTTTTGGTTCGAGTATAGAATAGATAATATTTGGATAAGTAATATAATGTAATATAAAATAAATAGAAAATGATAGTTAATTTAATATTTGATTTGATTGATAAATTATAGTTTATTTGATTTGATTTGATTGATTAAATTTTATATTAAAAATATAAATTACCGTTTTGTCCTTTTGAGAATAAATAAATATGAATAATATTATTTATAAGGTTAATATAGTAATTTAAATTCAATGATTTGATTGATGTAAGATAAATGATTAATGATTTGATTGATGTTAAATAAATAATTAATAGATGAATAAATAATATGATGGAAAGAAAGCGAGATTGGATAGAATAAGTTGTACAAGTACTAATTGTACTTGTACCAAACGGTACATATATGTATTAGCATAAAATATTATGAGATAACAAAGAATCGAAACTTTTACCTTTAAAAAAGAAGAAAATTTGTTGGTAGAGAACAATAAATTTAATCAGTGACTTTAAAAAATAAACAATATATTTATTTAAGAATTATATTATGAGAAAATAATAAATTTATCCAGATACAGTAGATTCATGTTAAATTCATCTAGATAATGTTAAATTTATCCAAGCGCAGATATAGAAAAATATTTAAAAGAAAGGGAGTTTCGAGAAAACAGTAAATTTAAACTATGGCTTTAAAGAGAATAAAAACAGTAGATTCATATGATGACATCCAACGACAGATATAAAAAAAATACACGATAATGCCCCAAGAAATATCAATATTTTCAAAAAACTGAAAAATCCCTTTTATAAGATAATTAAAATTTTAAATTTTTTAACAAACAAAATGCAGTAGAACCCTTTTCCGATATCATGTTAAATTTAGATTTTAAACATTGTAATCCTTTCATATATTATATTGCGAGATAATATAAATCTAAACATTTTCTTTGAAAAAAACACAAGCAACACGATTTTCTTTTCCATTTCACGTTCTAAACCAGCCGATATTTTGAATAATGACACCCATCTTCAGCGCAATCCGTGAGGTTTCTCTGTCCATGAATTTTTGTGCTTTGAAGCTCCGTTTGGTTCATCGATATGAACTTAAGTCTAAGAAGAATGACATTTTCAGCATATAATGTGTCTTTCACGATCGTGAGATAAATTTACCAAGTTTTTGTTTTATTGCTGAAAGCCTGAAACATTACATATATTAATATAAACTTTGTGTAATTTTCTTATCCTCTAGGGTTCACGCATTTATGGGACGATTACAAATACAGTTGTGGACAAGTTTGGACCAATTCTTAAATAGGGACATTTGATTGCTCTTAAAGACATTATAATTGTTGAAAATCACATGTACTACAAAACAACACAAAATAAATAAAAATTCATTGTTGTTAAGAAGACTCAAGTGTGTGAGTTTTTTAAAGATACGTTTTTGTCCTATATGTACATATTCAGATAATTTGGTGAAATGAAAAATCAGGAAGTAGTGGATGAAAAAATACTTTTTGGTTAGTTAAATTTATTTATTCTTATTTGATTTTTTTTACGTAATGTTATTGAACAAAATTCCAAATTTAGTTGTTTATTTTTTTTGTTTATATGATGTGATAGGCAAGATGATGAACAAAGATTTGGATAAAATTAAGGATTTTCGAAAAAAGTATTTTTTTTATATATTTGAATGATTGATTGGTTATGATATTAAATTGTATTTTGTTTAATTTGCAATTGTAACCATATGATCAATAATTTTATTGCATGTACAGATTCAGCTCCGAGTCCAACAACCCTAGCACAATTAGCACAGCCTCTCTAACAATTGCACGGAGCGTATTATAAGTAATTACAACTTCGAAGGGAATTTTTAGGACTCTTGAACAAATTTATGAGAACAATGAGGTATAGTTATGAGATTAAACATTATGTTAATCTTTCTTTAGTCTCATGATTTTTTTTCTAATTTTCTAATTTGAATGTCAGTAGCTTTTGGGTTAATGCTAAAATAGCAAGTGTTGAAACCCATGGTGAATGATATTATTTGTCATGTGCCAATTGTCCAAAAAAAAGTTACTCCCGTTGTGAAAAGTTTTTATTTTGAAAAATGTGACCGCTTTGATTCAAATAAAAAAATGTGGTTGGTTACAAAAAAACTATTATTATAAGTTTAACTTTCCATTACTGGTAAATATGATGTAGTAAAATTGAATTAATTTCATAGGTTTAAGATACAACTTCGTGTGATAGACCACATACAGACAATGCTTTATTCTTGCTATGTGACAGAGAGTGAATCGAGCTAATTGGAAAAACATCAATAGATATGAGATATCCGGTACTGAATGAGATTTCAGACCCATATGTAATTTTTTGTACTGCTTTTTAATTGTAGACTTTAGACAACTCACAAATTGTACATGATTTAAATGATGAGAACATGCCAAAGGAGATAGATAATTTGGTAGATCGAAAAGTTCTCTTCAAGATTCAAGTTAAATCCAGGACAAAATTAAGGATTTAGAGGGTCATATACTATTATGAAACTTACAACAAACACTGATATTATTGAAAAGTGTGGTCGAGACATTTTGAACAGTAGGGTAAACTAATAACTCTTAAAGTTTAACATAAATTATTATTGTTCGTAATTTATCAACGATCATTCTTATTCATGTCTTAAATTTTATTATCATATAGGAATCAAGTTTGATTTATAAATCGAAGAATATTGAACAAACAAACTTCCATGAGGTATTTAAAGAATTGTTTTTTTATATATTAATATATTGATTGTTATTGATTTTTTTACAAAAATAAAAATCATTTCAATATAGATTTGTTCTGACGACGACGTAAGATCACAACGTCAAAAAATACAACCAAAGTCGTACCAAATGATGTTACGAGCGATAATGCTTTGAAAAGATCTCTCATAGATGAATTCTCTTCCACTATTCCAGAAAAAAAAATGAAGGCGGCTGTCAAGCAAGAAAAAATATTGAAAAATAACTTGATTTTTCATTAGTCATTGTTGAATTTGGATTGATCTATTTTTTTTATTATGGCTTTATTTTAATTTAAAGCCATTTGAATTCAGATTTTTCCTAGCATTACTTTATTCTCATATAGTTTTTAATACTTTATTTTCAATTGGTTTTTATGAAATAATAAATATTTGTGTCATCAATCTATATTATGCATTTCATAATAAAAATTGTTGGGAGTAATTCGTGTTGAATAATTTCGAAAATAATATAAAGGATTTTATTTGAACTCCAAGGTATGTTTATACGCTATCTTTTAAGAGATGTTTCTGGATTATAAAAAAATCTATCACCAAAGTTACGAATCACAAGGGAAATGTTGAATCATAGAAATCTTAAAATTTTGATATGTGGTATAACATTTAGAAAAAAATCAACGACAAATGTTGTATTATGAAGTTTTTCATCATTTATAAATTATTTAATTTTTTTTCTAAATATATGATTTATAATCAATTTTGCATTTGGATTGTGTCATTTGAAATCTATGGACTTCAATTTATTTTCATTGTTATGCTATCTTTTAAGAGATGTTTTTGGATTATATGAAAATCTATCACCAAAGTTACGAATCACAATGGTCTACAAATGTTGAATCATAGAAATCTTAAAATTTTGATATGTTGTATAACATTTAGAAAAAAATCAACGACAAATGTTGTATTATGAAGTTTTTCATCATTTATAAATTATTTAATTTTTTTTTTCTAAATATATGATTTATAATCAATTTTGCATTTGGATTGTGTCATTTGAAATCTATGAACTTCAATTTATTTTCATTGTTAAATAACTTCAACAATAGAAACTCAAATCAATCTCCAATTTATTTTCACTTACATGAATTTCAAATAATTCCAATATTTTAAGGATTTGAAATTAAACGTGATTGGCTCAATTATATTGTAAATAAATATAGAAGTAAATTTATTTTTTTTGTATAAGTTATTTAAACAATAAAAATACATTTAAATCAATGGATTTAAAAACATTTCATATTTAAACTCAACTTTAATTTAGTTGTATTTTAATTATTTATTCAAACGTTCATACTTATTAATTTTTAGTCTTCATCACATAAAATTACAGTTTCGCGCATCGCACGTGTAATAACGTCAACAATTGAAATTCAAATCAATCTCCAATTTATTTTAACTCTATATGGTGTTTGACTAAACTTATTAAAAATAACTTATAAGTTCTAAGAGCTTATAAGTTGTTTTAGGAGCTTTGCTGTCATTTCTTATTTTATAAAATAAGTTGTTAAAGTATTTGGATGAACTTATCTTAAACAACATAAGTATGTTGATATGTTTGGTATTATGAGATATTTTTATTGTCAAAATTATCAAAATATGATATAATATTATGAAGGTAATATAATTAATTATATATATACATAAATATTTTTAGAATTTTATCATAAATTTTTATATTAAAAAATAATTAAATTTTTTTAATCTCAGGTTAATGTGAAAAATGAGTGGATGTTAATTTTATTTATTTTAATGTGAAAAATAGGTGGATGACATAACAAAATATACAAGTATAATATGGAGAAGTAAATTATTAAAATAAAAAATTTCTAAAAAATTAGCGATGATACAATTTCTTTTTTAAAAAAACATCTCATAAGATGTGAGATAGCTTTATTTCGACAACTTAAAACTTTTTTTTAAAAAAAATTCAAACAAATTTAAAGAGCTTATAAGCTCTGCCAAACACCAACCACAATGAATTTAAATTATAATTTAAATAAATATCAAGATGAATTTGATTTTTTTTAAAATTATCTAAACAACAAAAATGCATTTAAATCCATAGATTTCAAATACTTTCATCCAAACTCAACATTAATTTATTTGTATTTTAATTATTTATTCAAGTACTCATATTTACTAATTTTTATCAATAATTAAATAAAAATAACATTCTGTGCATCACACATGTGGAATATTAGTTAATTTTTATATCGAAATAGATCTTTTGTAAATTCATATTTATGATATTAATTTCTGTGAATAAAAATTTAAAATAATATGAATCAAATAAATATGTGTAATCAAATACATTTTGAAATGATATAATATATTAGATAATCAAATAAAAACATCACATGCAAAAGATTTAATCTCTTATAAAAATTCGAATAAATCATCACTATAATTCATTTTAAAGATAATCTTATACATTGAATTAGAGAGCATAAAGTAACTTATAATTAAATATCATGTTATTATAATTTTTGATTATATATAATTAATATAGTTTGAAATCAAAAAATGATATAAATATAGAAATATCTATAAATACATTAAGTATTAAATAATTGTATATGAGAAGAGATCAAGGATTAAAAATAATTAGAGAAATTGGGAATGTACAAAGACATTTATTAGGAGGTTTCATCAACGCAGCAGTATATAGTACATATAATACAAATAGTTAAAAAAAAACTATCAAAATATAAAATCTGATAGAACGCGACTCCAATTTGAATTTTCAAAAAATGGGATTCGTGTTTTTGCGTAAATACAATAAAAATAATGTTATATTAATCTTCTTTAAAAAAAATGATATATTAATGATTAATCAATGCGCTGTAAATATAACCCAACTAAAAAAAGTGTGAAATTATTAGATCGAATTCAAGAATCTATCTGCATTTTCCGTGCTAGTGAAAAGGTGATTCAGCGTTGGTCATATCTCAGATTCAGACGGGCCAGTTGAAGTTTTTAAGGAGAATTTTCACTTTACAGCAACGCCATTTTTTTCCGCTGTTTTGGCCACGGCACTGTCTGCTATCTGGTTCCGTGTCACTTTCTCTTTACTATCGACATATGTATAATGTAATATTGCATATGTAAAAAGATTCCTAATTTACGAGTTTGAGGTCGGTGAATTCAGCTGTTAAAGTTAAAAAGGGTCAAAAAGGCTCATGGGAAGCAGGAAATTGAAAGAAAAATTACTTCAGAGGGGGACTTCAAACGGGGCAGCTCTTGGTATTTGTTCCGGACAAGCACACCCGTTATGTGCTGAATCCGAGGTATTTTTTATGTGTGTTTTTTTTTTCCTCTGGATTTAGATTTGTGCAAGAGTAGATTTAGATGTTTTCAGCTGTTTTTCTTGTTTGAATTCGTGGGTTTTTGTTTTCTGACAGAAAAGGAAGAAGATGAAGAAGAAAATGCCGATGGAAAGCAAGAAATCGAAGAACTCTAAAACCCTCAAATCTAAGAATAAAAAAGTGAGTTTTTTCGGTTTATGGTTTCATGCCCAACTTTGGATGAGGAAAACTTTAGGTGGTCTGTCATGTTACAGCTTCTTCTCTGATGGAATTTAGTCATCGATTACGAATTGGGGCAATTTTTCATGTGTGTCCTTTTAATATTCCTAGGATCTAGGGCTGTGATTGGATTGAAGTATTTCATTACTTGAAACGATGGTTGATTTGCTAATAGTCGATTCGAAACGCGTAGATCCGCAGTTGATATATTTGAAACATATGGATTTGAAGTTTATGGAAACAATTTGAAGCCGATTCGGAAGCAGGAGATTTCAAATAAAAAATGGAAATCCGAAATCGGCGGACCTTGTTTGGACGAATTTCAAATCCATGGATTCGGATTTCGTTTGCTATTAGTCTTAGTTGCTTTGTATTCGCGATAGTGGATTTTAAACTTGTATCTGATGGAATAACATATAATCCACTTAAATTTATTGCCCAAATCAAATCATTCAATCTCAACACAAAAGTGTGTGTGTGGATTTTTAACATCCATTGATCTGAATACACAATTTGAATCAATTTTTTTCAATCCAAAAGTAACCTAATGGTATATGTGGATTGAGTCGTTTGAAATCATGGATTTCGTTTGAATTCATGATTTCATATATATATATTATAGTTGTTTCGCTAAAGTTATCGACAAGGATTTCAAATTCATCCCTTTTAAAATTTTCAATTTCAATAGTCAAATGTTTTCAATTTTCAAATACACTCGACATTGGTTCATTTAAAATCTATTTGTCAAATCCTTTCTCAGATCAAAATTTCCATCCAAATGTGATATAATGTTTTGTTTGGATTGATGGATTTATTTGGACCTAGTGATTTGATTTGCATAAAGATTTGATGGATGAATTAAAAAAATTAGTCATCTTGGGTGTATTTGAAATTCACAACAATTACTGTTGAAATCAAATAACTTGATATGGAATGGATCTGGAATTCATTTAATTTATTTATATACAAGCAAGTCAAGTAATTTGAAATTAACGGATTTGAAATCTATCATCTCAAATCTGTCAATCCAAGACCAAACTAAATGAATTTGTATGAATAATTTCAAATCCAATTGATTTGGATCTGAACTTTGTGTTTGAATTCCAACTCAATATGTGATATGCTAAATGGTTGAGAATATTGGTAATATAACAGTGTGATATCTTCAATTTTGTGAATATTCTTTTCATAATAATCATGTCCTATTGAGTTTATAATTCAACAATCAATGAAATGAATATCAGTGCTTTTGAAATTTCCACTTGGCGTTGAAAGTAAATTTATTGAACTGATGTATTTTAGTCTTGAACAGGCATTGTCGAATGATTCCAAGAAATCAAGAAGGTACGCTGAAATATGTTTGAATGGATTACAAGGTTCCGATCAACCTGCCATTTTGAAAGGGAAAATGTTTCCCATTTGCTGATATTTTTTGACATTTTCTATTAGTATTGCACGGAAGAGGACCAGGTATAGTGACATATATGATGATGTTGAAGCTAAATTTTCCGTCATGGAGAGAGCAGAGAGAGTACTGACACATTTAGAGAATGGACTTCCCTACTTTGTGAAGTGTATGCTTCCGTCAAATGTTGCTCATGGATTTTGGCTGGTAAGCTTGAAAATTGATATCCAGTTTTAAAGCATACAGCAAATGATGTTAATCTTCATGAAGCTCTTTTTGCTAATGATCATCGCAGCATCTTCCTAAAAAGTTCTGCACCCTCTATTTTCCCAGTCGTGATAGCACTATTTGTTTGGTGGATGAATGGGGAAATGAATATAAAACATCTTATCTTTTGGAGAGGCATGGTTTGAGTGCCGGATGGAGAGGGTTTTCTATATCCCACAGATTACTAAAAGGCGATATATTGATTTTCCATTTGATTGAACCTTGCAAACTAAAGGTAATCTTTATCTTATTTGGATGAAAATGGGACGGGTCTTCATAAATTTTCTGTTGCGCATCTAAAATTTAATACTTGAGAATAGCGATGATGATGGTGTTAAATGTCAAAGTATATATTCTGCAGTCGGATTGGTATTATTAACTAATCCACCATGAAACTTCCGTTCTATGTTTCATCACCCTTTTACTATACATCTCCAATTCTTTAAATTTGTTACCTCTCTTAGGTTGCCTCTGGGGAGATGGATTTGAATTCATGGATTTCGATTATAGATGTATTGTTTATAATGAACCAATAGATCAAAACTTAAGTCCAAAATTTACTTGTTTACAGATTAGTAGTACGAACTAAAGCAGTGTGGATTTCAAATGACACTGTTATGTGTGAATTTGAAAATCCATCCTAATTAACATGAAATACTATATAAACATTTAAGGGATGAATTGGAAGATTACGTGTTTAATTCTCTAAACAACAAAAAGATTTAAATACATTTGACATGGATTTGAAATCCTTTCATCCAAGTGCAGTCTTAGTTCTTTGACATCAACATGCATGATCTTATTTATTTATTATTTATTTTTATATGCACCTGATGTTGGTTACATTCGAATTTGGCTTGCCATATTAATGGACCATTGCGTCTCTAGGTACACATAGTGAGAGTTAATCGTTCAGAAATCGTGAGTGCGGCACTTTGTCTCATGAATTTGGATGCATCCCGCAGAGGAACTGATGATTCTGGTTGGTTTTTCCAGACTCTTTGCATCGTTTTTCTTGTCCTCTTGGTTAGATGGTTTTCTAACAAAATCTACAGAAAATATTGTTTGGTTCACCATGTGTTTGACTCTGAAATTAAATAAATGATTAATCAGTTATTATCTTGGTCCAAGACACACAAAAGTTAATTGTGAAGGCGTCAAGTGTTGTGATATTTCATTAAAATCTCTGCTTTTGACATTGTCCAGTTCTGTGATTAATATTTTTTTATTTTTATATGTTTTAATATTGTGGCACTTCGTGTTTGAAAGAGGATCTTGTGAAGAAAAGCAACAAGAAGCGTAAGAAAACGGAGTATGTGGAGCCATTTCTGCTTGATATTTCTGCGCCAACCAAGACCTGTGAAGTAAAAAATGAACCATGCTCAAATTTGGAAAGCAAAGGCGATGATTTTAGCTCCAAAATTATTCAAGGTATGAAACTTTTTGTTGTTTCAGATTCTTGAATTGATTCTATGCATCTTTCAGAATCTTGTGTTATTATCGTCTAAATTTTTTTGAAAACTTCATGAAAGCCTATTAAAAATATTTTCATATCCAAAAAATTGTAGGGATCGAAATGTTTTCCAAAAGCCCGTTTTTAAAATTTTCATCAAATATGTTGATGTCAGTTTGGAGGGAAAAAAAATGCCAAACTTTGACCACTCGAGTTCTTTGGTATGAACAAGAAGAGAATAGGTTTCTGAGAAAAAATGCAATTGCTGTATGAAAGTATTCTCATAAGATTTTTGGGTGATTTTTCCTTGAAACTTTAACCTAAATGAGAGAATGGTATTCTTAGGTTCTTCTCCTATTACCAATCAGCTCAAGGCCAACGACCTCTGCTATCCGGAGACATTAATGTTGCGCGATCACCCTCGAGGGATTGTCACTTGTATATAGGCACCCGATGAGAGCATTGGTTTTTTGTGAATCCGGCATTGTATTCCCATTACTTTATAAAGGCATAAAATTCACTCAGCCTAGTCATGACAAAAACATCTTTGATAAAATACATAGCGAGATCGAGTCTCAAAGTTGATACCGAGGTGTTGTGTATTTGTAGCATCATGTATTAGTGTACATGTACACCATTTGCATAGTCCTTTTAATGTTGTGTGTTGAACACCGGAATCCTGCATTGTAGAGTACTTGATATACATAGGTATGAATTTTTGAAAATTTTTGGGTGTTAGCAACTTAGCATATGTATGGCTCCAAATTCATCTCCAAGGAGAATTTTGGCTTTCTATGCGTTGGTTTTGAGCAATATTTTTGCTGACAATCCATTCTTCTGGATCCTACTTGTCAACATCGTATACCATGTATGATGTATGTGTATGTCTGTCATTCAAGTAAGTAGTAACACAAAAACTCTTAAGATACCGTCTCATCGGTCAATGGTCAATTTTGTTATACGAATCTCTCGCTCAAATCGACCGATGATTGAATCTTCTCTAGATTCGTGCGTGACAAGAGAGTAGAGACATACAACCCTCTTAATGTAGAAATAAACATATAGACGAAATGATAAACATATAAATACATGCACTAATACAGAAATGATACTTGAAATACGGCATGGATAATTCATAATCCTCAAGCATAATTTCTAGATAGCTATGCTAGTAAGTGATCATAGTACGAGTCATCATGTTCATGAATTCATCGTTATCAATCACATCATCCCCATTAGTATCCACAGCTCTCACCATTTTCCGACAATCATTCAAGCTGCATCTCTCCCCAAGTTTATGCAGCAGCTCGTAAACTTCTTCGACAGTGATTTTCCCGTCGTTGTCTTTGTCGAAGGCCCGGAACGCTTGTTGCAAATCCACGGTCTTCACTCCACCTCCCTTCTTCTGCACTTCCACGAATTCGTGGAAATCGATGTATCCGTCCCCGTCCAA
This sequence comes from Henckelia pumila, assembly GCF_033568475.1. Taxonomy (NCBI): domain Eukaryota; kingdom Viridiplantae; phylum Streptophyta; class Magnoliopsida; order Lamiales; family Gesneriaceae; genus Henckelia; species Henckelia pumila. Next base: position 41,990,316 of record NC_133122.1, read on the forward strand.
ATCCGCGACCTCGAAAATCTTCTGCACTTCTCTCGTGAGGAGATTCTTTTTGCCTAGTGCCTTGAGTATGGCCTTGTACTCCTCTGGAGATATCTTTCCATCTTTGTTGGTGTCGAATTTGTTGAACACCTGTCTCAGTTCTTGCATGCTCGGTAAGTAAATAGGTAACGTCGTCGAACCCGAGCTTTGCCTGTAATCTCCTCCTCCTGAAAACATTCTTGAAGGTTTCTTCAAGAATTTTCTCTTGGAGAGGTTGTATTGGATGTCTAGAAAGCTGAAACTCGACATTTTCTTGAAGCAAGGGGATTTGAGACGAACTGGTCTGGGAGAAGTGTATATATGTATATAGAAGCTTGCCATATATACATAAAATGGTGAAGATATTCTGATGCTTAAAGTAACCAAGAAGATAACACAGAACGACTTTATGCGTGGCGACTTAGAAAAGATCACAAAAAGATGATTCTTGCCAATTGAAAGAGGAATTTATAAAGTGGTACGGTGAATTCAGGACATGACAAAGGGTCAGAAACAGATGAAGAATATGTTCTTTTTCTCGGCAGTATGGGCAGATTAGTTCGGAAAGAGTTTTTAAGAAATACTTCTCGGCTTTTTTTTAATATTTACCAAACCATGCCAACATATTCGGTATATGTAAAATTCATGACATTTGTCATCTTGAATCAACATTTTAGCGGTTTAGCTTTTCCGTCCATAGTTTTTCAGCCACTAACTTGGTCATTTCGCTAGAAAAAAAAATTTCGCTCCACTAGAGATGAATAATATGTTGTTTTGTGTGTTTCGACACACTAATGATCAAGGAATTAGGAATGATTCAAATTCAAGCAAATGAATAAGACACACATCGGTACCAAATTCTCTACTATGTAGACACGTGTTAAAATACAATTAATTATCAAATTTTTGAATAATCACGGTGAAATCCACTAAATTAATTATCAATCTATTTGTAGAATTAATAATCCTATATAAATCTAATCGTCCAAATATTTATAATTTAATTTAATTAGATTTAAATGCATTAAATTGCCATGGAATTCCAGTTTTCATCTAAAATCGCATACTGAAATCGAATGCTATTTCTAGTCGGTTTAACTATATATTGATTGACGTCTTTGAAGCTATATTTAATCAATCTTATTTCGATTCGTGATTAATCATCAATCATGAGATTATGTGATCAAGCTATTCACAAGAAATATTAAATCAATATCAATCGAAAGTATGGAAAATAATCTCTTGAAAATAAACAAAATATCAAACAAATATTGTCTAGCACTATCGTGTCTTAATCTAAAGAAATTATTCCATAAAACAAAACAAATAAATAAATCAATGTTTAAAATCATAAAAATAAAATCTTGGAATGAATAAGAAAATTCTCAGCGTGTTGGTGCGATTCTTCTTTGAAATCATTCTTCTCCTCTCTCAAGCTCTAGCCATCAAACTTTGGTCGCCAAAAATCCTATGTTCTTGGACTTTTCCATTTATATTCTCCTCCAAAACCCTCCAAAACATGTAAAGATAAAGTCCTCATCTCTTTGAAAGGAAGAAAATTAAGTTTAAAAAGGATAAAATCCGAAAATCCGTCCTTGATTCACGCAGGCGCTAGGTGAGGCACGCTCGGGGGCACGGTAGCTTGGGTGCTCTAGTGATTTTTCTTGCATTTTTTTGTGACTCACGCCCTAGCGTGGGTGCTCTATTTTTTTCATGAAATTTCTTCAATTCAATCCCCATGTAAGTTCACGTATATTTTTTGGACTTTTTGCTCAACTTTGACAATTCTATCTCTGACTTTTCGGCACTTTTCATGGACTTTGCTTACGTGGCATTCAATTGTTGACTTTTTTGCCGTTTTCACCATCCTTTTGAGCTTTATAATCATCATTACACGATACACAAAAATTTTCATTAATAACTACAAAACTAGGATGCATAAATGCCAAATAACCATAGAAACGATACAAAAAGACGATACTTTTTGTGATTTAACAAAAAAATAGAAAAACATGAAATGAATAAAAATTTGTGCATCGTGTTACTTTCATATAGTGTATCAAAGAGTACCTAACTCGAGCAAAATATTTTAATTAAATATAGCTATTTGGAACGTAAATCAATCCTAATCTAATTGCAAAGAAGTCCAAATCAATCATTGTTTGGGCTTCAGCCCAACAAACCAGTTGTTAGCGTATTTTTTTTTTTTAAATTAGCAGTTTAGCAAATTATTTCTGGACTCTTTACAAAAGAAAAAACAAAAAATTACATTTCTTTCCGCAAAACCCTACTCACCACCACACATTGGAGCAGCTGCCTCCGCGCCGGCGGTGGAGATCAGCCATGGACGACGTTTGTGAAGGAAAAGACTTCTCCTTCCCCGCACAGGAGGAGAAAATACTTGCACTGTGGGATGAAATTAAGGCGTTCGAAACTCAGCTCGAGCGGACCAAGGATTTCCCCGAATACGTCTTCTACGACGGCCCGCCTTTCGCCACCGGTCTTCCGCACTACGGTCATATTTTGGCTGGCACGATCAAAGACATTGTGACACGTTATCAGTCTATGACTGGTCATCACGTGACCCGGCGATTCGGCTGGGATTGCCATGGTTTGCCTGTGGAGCATGATATCGATCAGAAGTTAGGGATTAAGAGTAGAGAGGATGTGATTCGGATGGGTATTGGGAATTACAATGAAGAGTGTAGGGGAATTGTGCAGAGGTATGTTAGTGAGTGGGAGAAAACGGTGGTTAGGATGGGGCGGTGGATTGATTTTAGGAACGATTATAAGACAATGGATTTGAATTTCATGGAAACTGTGTGGTGGACTTTTGCGCAGCTGTATCAGAAAGGTCTTGTATATAGAGGTTTTAAGGTTAGAGTTTTCCTTTTCGAAAGAGTCTCTTCTTAATTTGCTAATAACTTATGAAATTTACCTTTTTTTGGATTTTAAGAACAATAAGTGCGCTTGTTTTACATCTCTTCCGTGCTGTGCATTACTCACGTTGTATTTACCGCTTATTTCTGAAATTTTGATACTTGCCAATAATGCTTCCTCTATGAAACTGCCTACATTTTGGCGGCAGTTGATGTTCTGGTACCAAAAGATAATGATAAGGATGAGGATCGTGGACATTCTGGGGGTCAAATGTTGAAATTATATTTTAATATTGAAAGATTTATCAACGACAATGCTACAGTACGTAGAAACCTCCTTTCATGCGAGGGATAGGTATTAGTAGCACGTCCATCTTTTCATGCAACCTTTTTTCCATTATCTGTGACACTATGTACCCGTCCCCTCGTTCGAAAGCCCTATTCCAACTAAGGTACAAGTTCTTTTGTTGGATTTTATTGCTTAATAATCTGAATACACTAGTTTTTTTTTATGTGGTAAAAGATGGACCCAGCGGCCCAGCCTGTATAGTTTGAAACTACCGAAGCAGAAAGGATCCAGTCTTCCACAATAAAGTATAAGACAAAACGAAACAAGAGAGCAATTAAGTGCAATGTTGAACCTAAAAGAAAGATTAGCCAACGGGACAAGGGATTAAGATTTTTAGGAAACTGGGAAAAATTTCCTGAATTCCAGCAAGCCAACCATCCAATACTTTCATTTTTTTCTGATATTTTTTTATATAAATTTTGTTTCCTTCAAAAAAAGTATGATCAACTAACCAACTCTTAATGTTTAAAGTTTAGTGCAATGTTGAACCTAAAAGAAAGATTAGCCAATGGGACAGGGGATTAAGATTTTTAGGAAACTGTGAAAAATTTCCTGAATTCCAGCAAGCCAACCATCCAATACTTTCATTTATTTCTGATATTTTTTATATAATTTTTGTTTCCTTCAAAAAAGTATGATCAACTAACCAACTCTTAATGTCTAAAGTTTACTTTACAAAAACACATTCATTTCGTAGTCATAATGGTCTTGTCAATATACTTTGAGGTTTGACTACGTATTTATTCGATTTTGTTAGTAAGGACTTACGAGTTCATCTTTGTTTTTCCTGTTATGATACTTTCTACAGTAGTTTCTTGTCTAGTTTGTTAATTTAATTTTGCAATATTTTTGGATGTTACTTTCTTTGCACGTCATAAGATCGCGTTGGTTACAAGTTTGATGTTTTTCCTGTTACTTTTGCAGGTGATGCCATACAGTACAGGTTGCAAAACTCCATTGTCTAATTTTGAAGCCAATTCCAACTACAAGGAAGTCCCAGATCCTGAAATAATGGTATCCTTTCCAATAATTGATGATTCAGATGGTGCATGTTTTGTGGCATGGACCACAACTCCTTGGACTTTACCTAGCAACCTTGCACTTTGCGTCAATGCCAATCTTGTGTACGTGAAGGTCCGCAACAAGTTCAATGGAAAAGTTTATGTGGTTGCAGAATCTCGATTGGCAGAGCTTCCTTTCGAAAAGGCAAAAAAAGGATTACCTGATGGAGTTGTTGGTGTTTCTGAAAATTCAAACCCAAAGGCCAAATCTGCTGGCGCAAAAACAAAGAATGTTGATACTTATGAAATGTTGGATAAGTGTACTGGAGCTTCACTTGTTGGAAAGAAATATATCCCATTGTTTGATTATTTCAAGGATTTCTCTCATGTGGCATTCAGAGTTGTTGCAGATGACTATGTAACTAATGATAGTGGTACTGGAATTGTCCACTGTGCTCCTGCATTTGGTGAAGATGATTACCGTGTTTGTATGCAGAATGACATAATTAGCAAGGGGGAGAACCTTATTGTTGCAGTGGATGATGATGGTTGTTTCACTGAGAGAATCACTGACTTCAGCAGGCGATATGTAAAGGATGCAGATAAAGATATTATTCAAGCAGTGAAGTCGAAAGACAGGCTTGTCAAATCTGGAAGCTTTACTCATAGTTATCCTTTTTGTTGGAGATCAGACACTCCTCTGATCTACAGAGCTGTACCCAGCTGGTTTGTTGCTGTGGAGAAGATAAAGGATCAATTGCTTGAGAACAACAAACAGACATACTGGGTCCCTGATTTTGTGAAGGAAAAACGCTTTCATAATTGGCTAGAAAATGCTCGAGATTGGGCTGTCAGTCGAAGTAGGTTTTGGGGTACTCCGCTTCCTATATGGATCAGTGATGATAGTGAGGAGATTGTGGTCATGGATTCCATCGAAAAACTTGAAAAACTTTCTGGTGCTAAGGTGACAGACTTGCATCGTCATAAAATTGACCATATCACTATCCCTTCAAGTCGAGGACCTGAATTTGGTGTCCTTCGACGAGTCGAGGATGTGTTTGATTGCTGGTTTGAGAGCGGATCCATGCCTTATGCTTATATCCATTATCCATTCGAAAATGTTGAATTATTTGAGAAAAATTTCCCTGGACATTTCGTGGCTGAGGGGCTAGATCAAACTCGTGGATGGTTCTATACTCTCATGGTTCTGTCGACTGCAATTTTTGGAAAACCAGCTTTCAAAAATCTCATTTGTAATGGGCTTGTACTGGCTGAGGACGGGAAGAAGATGAGTAAGAGATTGAAGAATTATCCTGCACCATCAGAAGTCATAGATGATTATGGAGCTGATGCATTGAGACTGTACATTATTAACTCCCCGGTTGTTCGTGCTGAACCTTTGCGCTTTAAAAAGGATGGAGTTTATGGGGTGGTAAAAGATGTCTTCTTGCCATGGTATAATGCCTATAGGTTCCTTCTGCAAAATGCTAAAAGACTTGAAGTTGAAGGACTTGCACCATTTGCACCCATTGACCAACAAATTCTTCAGCAGTCATCCAATGTACTCGACCAATGGATTAACTCAGCAACACATAGTTTGGTTCACTTTGTGCGGCAAGAAATGGATGCTTATAGGCTTTACACAGTTGTTCCTTATCTACTTAAGTTTTTGGACACCTTGACAAATATTTATGTGCGATTTAATCGAAAAAGACTGAAAGGTCGCACAGGAGAAGAGGATTGCAGAACTGCTCTTTCTACTCTTTATCATGTACTTCTAACTGCATGTAAATCAATGGCTCCATTCACACCATTCTTCACTGAAGTTCTGTATCAGAACTTGAGGAAAGTTACCAATGGTTCAGAAGAGAGCATTCACTATTGCAAATTTCCAGAAGTAGAAGGCAAAAGAGGGGATCGTATTGAAGAAAGTGTCAATCGGATGATGACAATAATAGATCTTGCACGCAACATTCGTGAGCGTCACAACAAACCTCTTAAAGCACCGCTGAGGGAGATGGTGATTGTGCATCCTGATACAGAATTTCTTGATGATATTACGGGCAAATTAAGAGAATATGTTCTCGAAGAACTTAATGTGAAGTCTTTAGTCCCATGCAACGACACTTTGAAGTATGCTTCCTTGTGTGCAGAACCTGATTTTAGTGTGTTGGGAAAAAGGCTAGGAAAATCGATGGGAATTGTTGCGAAAGAGGTGAAGTCGATGGCAACTGAAAATATCTTAGCTTTGGAGAAAGCAGGAGAGGTTACTATTGCCACACATGTCTTGAAGCTTAGTGATATCAAGATAACAAGGAAGTTCAGGTATCCTGATAATGTGAAAGAAGAGGAAATGGACGCAGCTGGTGATGGTGATGTTTTGGTTGTATTGGACTTGCGTGGGGACGATTCGCTGTTCGAGGCTGGAGTTGCTCGAGAAGTTGTAAATCGCATTCAAAAGCTGCGAAAGAAAATTGGCCTTGAACCTACTGACATAGTAGAGGTCTTCTATAAATCACTGGACAATGATAAAACAGTTTTGCAAGAAATACTAAAATCTCAGGAACAATACATTCGGGAGGTGCTCGGGTCTTCCTTGTTACCATCTGATCTACTCCCACCTGGTGCATTGATTCTTACCGAAGAGAGTTTTCATGGGATTTCAAATCTCTCCTTCACTATTATCTTGACTAGACCTACTTTAGTATTCAACTCTGATGCCATTTCTGCATTATATGCTGGCAGTACCAAGTTTGCACGGGGATTGCAAGCTTATTTGCTGATGCGAGATTACAATAATCTGAGAGGAGAGTTTCAACTAGGAAAGGGTATGATTAATGTCAACTGCATCGAAGGTCAACCTCCGGTCGATGTGCTGGTCGGAGAACATGTGTTTTTGAGCTTTGGTGATTATATCTCGAGCACTAGGAGAACTCAGTGATTCTTCAGGTTAATAATGATCTTACTGTCTTTCATTCTTTTTGGTCGCTTCGTAGTGCCCAGATGGCCAACCTGGAAAGATTTACATTATTTAAAGAACCATGTTTGTGTTTTTCTTACTGTCTTTCATTCTTTTTTGGTCGCTTTGTAGTGCCCAGATACCCCAGATGTCTTTCATTCTTTATGTTATATACACGGATCAAAGAACCATGTTTTACTCTTTTACTGTTTGTATCTCAAATTTCTTTGGGCCCAAGTAGGGTGTACTCGGATTATTGATGTGTATGTAAAGGGTTGGTCAATGTTTTGTATCGTTGTGATTCATTGCATTTATGGTTTGTGGTGTCTTCATTGATGGTATCATTATTGTGGTGGGAATCTCATGGTTCTTGCATTTATGGTTTACCGCATTTTGATTGTGTTTTTCCTACTGTTTGCTCTTCCTTCTCCTTTGTCCGCCTCTCTTTCTTTCATCAGGGCGTGATTGAGAACACGCCACCGTGAGGTGTTGTGTCCCCTGTTGACTTGCATGTCCGCCGGCGCTTATGGTTTATGACCTTACGTTATCCCGTATCCGTCCTCCCTCGGTTTTGGATTAAATTGTATTATATTATTGTTGTAGATTTGACATCATTCATATATTGCTTTTGCATGTAGTTAACGATCGATTCTGGAGTTCACACATTTTTAGTGGTTATTTGGTCATTTCATGGATCAACGTGCATATTGCATTCGAGCGAGGGTTAAATAACCAGATTATGCTCAGTAATGTTAGTTTTGTAAACCTTCTGTGACTCACAAGTAAAAGACTAATTGACAGGTTCTCAAGTTGGAAATCTGGGGCCAAGCATGAAGCAGGACATGATTTGTTTTTGCTCAGGCATGCTGTCATATAGGAATTGATTTTGACAACCAAGCACCCCTGTGGCTTTACCAGGAAATGAGAAACTCCAAAACTACATCAAAATTAACACCCATCTCTCAGCTGGGTGAATGGATATGTTATTACTTTTTACACAGTAAAGTCTGATGCAAAAGATTTAGACTCTGATCATCATAACAAGAAAAAGAAGATTTTGTTTTCGAATGTGGTCTTATTTATTTTGTTTCGTCTCTCTCTCAGCTGCTGGGTGTATGTTAGGTCTTATTTATGCTAAACTTTACGCTCCAAACCCATCAAAGCGTTATTTTGTGCATAACAAAGCCTCCAAATCAATCAAATATCTCACACGCATTCCAATTACGCGTGCATTCATCCTAGACAAAATCACGAAAAATGAATGAAATTAGGTGCAAATGATTGAACTTTATTATTGAAAACGCAACATAAATTTATGCTATTAAGGAAATACAAAATTTTTCACATATCAATACAAGAAATGATTACATACCACGTGATGCATTAATATGAAGGCCATCCACAGCAGTAAGCTCACCCTGAGTTTTTCCGTACTTCTCAGTCCGCAACATTGTTGTCACGTCAAAAACAAAAAACCTCATCTATTCTCCACTATAACAAAAAACTAAAACAACTTTTTCATGGACCCCACACTCAATTAAAATATTTCAACTATTAATTTATTTTATATATTTACATATACATAATTTATATAAATGTTTAATTTTATTAATAAAAAAATGATGTATTTTTTATTAACAAAGAAAATAAATATAATTTTTATTGATATTTAATAAATGTATTTCATAAAAAATAAATATAAATTTATAACGGAAATTTGTATATATCTTATTTATTACAAATAATTCATATTATTAAATATAAAATAGTTAAAATATTCAACATTAAAAGTAACGATCAACATAAAGTATATATACTTAATATATAATATACCCTAACGGTGACAGAATACATACTAGTAATCTATGCACACGCGTTGCGTGTGAGAAATAAAGTCATAGTTTAAAATGATCTATGTACACATGTTGTATATGAGAAATAAAAGTCATGATTCAATGCGATATTGATTAACTAACATGGTAAATTTTGAATTATAAATTAAACGTTAAATAATAATTACTGTTTTTTGCTTCTTACTTTATAAAATTTGCATGTTATTAATAGTAGAAAGATACACATATCATTTACAATTTTTTTTGAAATCACATACCATTTTAATTTTAATTTAAGTATATAGAAATAATCGCACTCCAAAATTAGAGATGAAATATTTTTCCCTAAATCATTTTTTCATTCTTACCAAGAGAGAACTAAGCAGAAATTATAATAAGAATTCAATTTTTCACTATTAAGAAAAAAATATTCAATGATTATTAACAATTATAAAGATGTACTTAATTCCAAAAACAAATGAAACATTAATTTTTCCTAGACTATAGGACTCTATCAATTTTGTCTTCACTTTGGTAAAAAAAAAATCAAAGTTTATATATATTTAGGTTATTTTCTTGTCCAGACACTTCGCATGTCCTTCCAAGTACTTCCATATTCCTGCAATTTGATCTAACAAATATTTTAAATCAGTTATTGAACACAGTATAAATTTAAACATGAGAGATATTCAAAAAGAAGAATAAGTCATACGGAATGAAATATTGAAAGATTTGAAATAATTAAATAAGATATATCATGTACTATTAATGAATATGAACCGAGTGCGTAACAACATTAGAGCAAAAAATTATAACAATCTATCAACAAAATATCTACTCAAAATTTCTATTCAAATCTACCGGCATCGTTTCAATTTGATACTAACTTATGAAGCCAAAAAAATTTAAATAAAAGTAAATACAGTAGTGTTATGTTATCTCACATTGAAATATTAAACTAATAAAGAGTTAGTTATAAACTCATGAGGCAACCCCACCCAATAGGCAAGCCTTTTGGGATGGACACCTCATGGGTTTATAACCTAACATTTTGGTGCCCTCGTTGTTGTTCATCTGCAAATCGCAATGGCGGAAGGCAATCGTCTTGCGAAATTTGATGAGGTTCTATCACGAATCACTGCCCTACAGGAGAATCATTCCATATTGATCGATACGCAGAATAGTAACATAGAGTTTCTCACCGCCTCGATGAATGACATTTCTGTTGCCCTCCATACACTCGATGCGAAAGTTGAACAATTCATCCGTCGGAGTCCGCCGATTTTGTCAGAGCACAGGCCGCAACCACCTCGGAGCCCTAAATCTCCACCAATTGGGCCGCCGCCTTTATACGACGGACCTCAGATGGACCTCAGGTGAAAACAATGCGGCTAGAGGTTCCGCGATTTGCTGGGGAAAATGTGGCAGCATGGATCGCTCGAATTCAACGTTATTTTGACTACTATAACACTTCCGATTCTCAGCGCCTATTAATTGCATCGTTTCATTTGGATGGAGATGCTCTGGATTGGTTTGATTGAATGAATAAGAATAACTTGCTTCCGAGTTGGTCAGAATTTCTATTGGCCATTGAAAAACGTTTTGGACCATCGAAGTATGAAGATAATTTTGGAAAATTAACCAAATTGGTACATCAGCACTCACTTGCTGATTATTTACACCAATTTGAGCATTTAGCCAACAAAAGTCCGGGAGTTCCAGAACATGTATTGACCAGTTGTTTCGTATCGGGGTTGAAAACAGAGCTGCGGAAAGATATCCAAGTTTATCGTCCAACTTCATTGGTACAAGCGATGGGGCTGGCTCGATTGTTCGATGATAAGAACTTGGATCATAAAGGGAGCTATAAGCCTCGAGACGAGGGGTTCAAATCTGACAGACCAGGATGGTCGTTCCGGGGTTCCCAATTACCTCCCTTATTGCCTACACCCTCTACGGATCATCATACTAAGCCACCTCCATACAAACCTGCTGTTTTTATCAAAAAGCTTTCTGCTACTGAAATGGCTGCCAGACGAGAGAAAGGTTTGTGTTATAACTGTGACGAGAAATACTCGTTTGTCCATAGGTGCAAAGGGCGTTTATCTCTGTTTGTGGTAGATGATGAGGTTCACGAGGAAGAGGAACATATTCAACCCCTTATAGAGGCGGATATTACTGAGTTTACCCCGGAAATTAGCTTGCATGCTATGGCAGGCCAATTAACTCCTCGCACTTTGCGGATTCAGGCTCATATTGCAGGTCATCGTTTTCAAACTTTGATAGACAGTGGCAGTACTCATAATTTTCTCCAAGAACGTGTTGCTAAATTTGTGGGATTGCCAATTACACCGTCTCCTCATTTCAAAGTATTGGTGGGCAATGGTCAATCGATGGTTTGTGGGGGATATTGTCCGAATGTTGTAATATAGCTGGGTGATCAACAATTTTCCATTGATTTCTATATTTTACCTCTTCAAGGGGTGGACATTGTGTTAGGGGTTCAATGGTTGGAGTTGCTTGGTCCCATTGTTATTGATTATCATCAACTTTATATGGAGTTTTCGTGGGAAGGGAGGATGATCCGACTTCAAGGGGAACCTCTGATCCAATGTGCAGAAGTCCAGTTACATCAATTGAAGCGTTTGGCTAAATCCCAGAGTATAGTGGGATGTCTACACTTATTGTCCATTACGGAGGCAGAGGTCCCTTAGTCACGGGTAACTTTCGGTGTTACTTGATCGGTTCCAGGATGTGGTAGCCCTTTCCTAGGTCGCCCCTTCCGCTATGTCGACTCTCAACGAGAGCACCAAATGTTAGGTTATAAACTAATGAGGTGTCCATCCCAAAAGGCTTGCCTATTGGGTGGGGTTGCCTCATGAGTTTATAACAACTCTTTATTAGTTTAATATTTCAATGTGGGATATCATAACATTAAATGTTAGGTTATAAACCCATGAGGTGTCCATCCCAAAAGGCTTGCCTATTGGGTGGGGTTGCCTCATGAGTTTATAACTAACTTTTTATTAGTTTAATATTTCATGTGGGATAACATAACATTGCCTACCCCTTGAGAAGCCAACGTCCGCGGCGGCCTACTCTAGGCGGCCTTCACTCACCTTTCAGTATTCAGTGCATGCATTCATGCACCTTAATCCGGCCTATAATTTTTCCAATTATCGACACTGATCCGATGGTAGCCCTTTCCTAGGTCGCCCCTTTCGCTATGTCGGTTCTCAACGAGAGCACCAAATGTTAGGTTATAAACCCATGAGGTGTCCATCCCAAAAGGCTTGCCTATTGGGTGGGATTGCCTCATGAATTTATAACTAACTCTTTATTAGTTTAATATTTCAATGTGGGATAACATAACAAGTAGTCAGATTGATAAAAAATACACGTAAAGTTTAGAGATAGTAAACGTGTGTGCATAGATTTAGCAGTCCCAAAATTTTCCAATATGACCTCCCTTTTCACCATATCTACGGCCCACCCACTAAATCAGAATCACTGCACCAAAAATTTTGTGTTGAGAAATAAATGCATTTTTAAAATAAATGACAGGAGGGGAACGAAACAAACCTGGCTCTTGATGAAAATGTTGCTGGAGATGGGAAGGAACCTGAAAAATAAATTAACTGCATGATATTTTAAATTGATGGAAATGATGGGGGAACAAACATGAGTGGGAACCAGTTTTTGTGGAAGTTTCAAATTGATGATGGGGAGAACAAACGTGAGTCGGAATTAGATTTTAATGGAAGCAGTTCTGGGGAAGTTGTGGTCAGGAGATTACCGATTGACCACCAAAGGAAACCTTACCGTAATCACTAATGCAAGGGTAAAATGGAAAAGATAATTTGGTGTCTATCCCACACCAAAACAGTTTTTTTAATATCTCAAGTATTATAAGATTGTATAGATATATTATTAAATAATAAATTAAAAAAAATTTTAAAAAAAAATTAGTGCAAAGGGCGCTCTTGAGAGTCAGTCCTTCCTTTATGCCATGTCATCCCAATGGCAGCTCATTGGGGATGCCCTTACTCTTTAACTTTATAGGGCTCAAATTTGACGGTGCTTGTGCTTTTGGTACAAAATTTATCTCTGGTTCTCTTATGCCTTCACGAATGCTTAGGATACACTCTCCTTGGTTGATGGACTTCTTATGCCTTCACGAATGCTTGAGATACATTCTCCTTGGTTGATGAAATAATGTTATTGAAGTTTAGTGCTTCTCTCCTTCAACATGTATATATGGGATATAATTTGGAGCGTGTATTTGAAACATCCTAGACTTATAAATTTCTAAAATGCGGAAAATTTAAAAATTTTTCTTTTTCTTTTAATTTTAAAATAAATACTAAGTAAAATATTTATATATATATATATACATATATGCCCATACATATATGTACAACCATAAAAGAGATTTAAAATTTAATAAATAATTATGCAACATAAAAATAATTACTAAAACGTCTGAATCATGCAATACTTAAAATAATTCAAAACAATTTAATCAACAGTGCATACACTAAAAAGTTGCATAAAAATAATACTTAAATCTCAACACTGGAATAAAATCTTCAAATAAAATAGTGTTTAAAATATTCATGCATAGAACACTAGCACGATGCAGACTACGGTCACGGGGCCACTGCAGCTCCGCTCATACGTCCTCACCACCGGTAGGGGTAACCTGCTCCTCTACGTACTCACCTGCACCATATCAGTGTAGTGAGCCTAGAGGCCCAACATGCATACTAACAAGGGTTTAAAATAATTTAATACACTTTCATACATAATACTTAACCTATAAATGCATGAGCATGCCTCAAAAATAATAACATAAATGTTGCTTAAAGAAATCACTGAATTATACATAACATACATAATATCATACATACTTGAGTTGTTGAGCACTTATTTTCTTAACATCGAATGGTCCTATCCGTAAGTGTGACCCATACTTATAGTGCGACTGATCAGTCTAAGAAACCATCGTACGAGGCTGGTGGCGAACCACCCATACATAAATGGCAGAAACTGCCCATACATAAATGGCCACACTACTTCAATTTCCACCTAAAATATTTTATTTGCTCAACCATAGAACTTCAATCATAGCATAAAAATTGATTTCATGAATGCATGTACTTTAAATAAATTGTGTGTCCTTCATTTATATTTAATTTATTTTCTAATATCATATAAATATTCAAATAACTTTTCATGCATAAAATAATTAAATATAAACTCAGGACACATGAAATTTCTCATGGTTTGATTCAACTGCTGGCCCTAGACATACAAGCCCATTAACTTAAGACTTGGCCCATTAGTGTACTTAAGCCCATTAACAACTTTTCTAGGCCCAATAAATCAACCAAAGCCCATTAAGACTAACTTAGGCCCAATAACACTGTCCCTGGCCCAATGGGCCCAAAAGCCCAATAACAGGCCCAATAACTTTCATGGGCTCCCAAGCCCATAAAAATTTCTGACCAACTTAAAAAATTTAAATAAAAATTAATAAAAGCCCAAAAATAATTAAATTAACCCAAAATAATTTAATGGAGCCCAAACAAATTAAATGGTACTAATTAAATTTTTGGGAATTTAATTAGCCCATTTAACTCCTAATTAACTTAAAAACTTAAAAATAAAAATACCCGAGCTCAATTAAAATAACCCGGACCCGGACCCAACTAACTTAACCCATATTATTTTAGACCCGACCCGGACCACATGACCCGACCCGGATCCACCAACAACCCAAAAACCCGAAACCCTATTCTTCCCTCTTCCCCCTTGCCGCGGCCGCACGAGCAGCAGGCCTTCACGGCCTGCTGCAGCCCAGCTCCGACCACCGTGGCCGGAGCCCCGCCGGCAGGACCTCCCCAGGGTCCTGCCGGTTCGAACCATGCCCTGGCCCGAACCCCATGCTGCCTCCTTCCCCAACACCGAACCCTCTTCCAAGACAACCCTAACCTGCGTGCCCATGGCTTCCCTGCTGAAACTCGATCGGCCGTGACTCCTAGCCCCAACCCAGCCAAAGCCGACCCATCTAGACACTCTAGGGACCCCGTAGGACCTAGCCAGCAGCCCCCTTCAAGCCATGGATAGTAAAAACGTGAGCATGAACATCACAAAGCCAAAACCGAGTGCATAAGAGAAAGAATTTGAAAACTTGCTGTCAAAAATGATAGATCTCGATGCTACACACCCACACACATACATACACTGATATAGGATTGAAAAGAGAAGAAAATCATGCCTTAACACCGATTTGATAGAGCTAAAACGTGCACGACGGGGCGACGACGGGATGACTTCGAGCTAGAAAAACCCACGGCTAAGGCTCTTGGATGGTGATGGCCGATGGTGAAGAGGCTGAGAAGTGAGGGTGGCGGCTGTGTGTGATTTACGTGAGGAAGAGTGTAGAATAGGTTTAGGAATTGATATAATATGATATATATTTAATTAGGGAATAAAAAGGGAATTTAAAATAAGTAAAATATAACTTAAAAACTCTTAAAAACATAATAAAACTGATGGTAAAATTTAAATCTCGAAATTAGTAAAAATAGGAATTTTAAAGGTATTAAAAAGTCCATATTTTGGCTTAAATAGGGTAAAAACGGACTCCTAAAATAATTAAAATTAAATACTGATAATTTTGGGGAATAATATCTCAAAATAATATTTTTGGGCTCTAAAAATACTCATAAAATAATTTGGGTGGAAAGTTGTCATCTCGTCCGTCCACAGTCCTGTCTACGCGATCAAAACAATTAATTAAAATACTAAAAATCATAAAAATCACTAATTATGGGTTAAATGCTTAAAAATAAATTAAATCATGCACAAATAATTCACATAATTATTTAACCCATAAATCTAAAATTTAAATAATTAAATATCCTAATTATGCATGCGGATTTACGTATTAAAAAAAATACCGGGTGTTACAGTATTTTTCTTCTAAGGTGAATTTATTTATATGGTATGACTCGTATCCATTTTTTAATTACTTCGTTTTTTTTATTGTACGATGATGTCGTTGTTTTGTTTCTTTTTTTTTAAAAAATTTATGTAGATTTGTATTGAATATAATTTGATTTTATGTGCGCTTTTGTTGTAATGTTAGCTTATGTGAAAATTATTTCAAAATTTATATCATGTTGTTAATGGGAAATACTTCGGTGGAGATTAAATAGGTTATCAATTTTCTCACGATTATGCTACACACCGATCCGGATGCTTCATATATTACGTTGTGTGTTCTCCGTCCACTAGTTTTTAATAATTGTTTTTCATTCATTTGAGTTATTTTTTGATCTCCACACATTTCCCTCTATTGTTTGTTCTCTCTGTGTTGGGCGGTTTGGTGTGTGCTCGAGGTTGTTCCATTCATTTTCTCAAAAAAAGGGTTGATCACGAAGGAGACCTCATCCCACATGAGTCAGAGGCCCATTGGCTCATGCGGGGTTAAATCGAGGGATGTGCACGAGTAGGCAGAGACCTGAGGGAGGGAACAACATGGTCCAACCCCCAGAGCATACCCCCAAATATTTCAATGAGGAATATGCTCCACACGAGGATCGAACCCGCAACATTGGGGAATTTCTTCGCACGTCATCTTAGGCCTTACCAACTCGCCTATGCCCCTGTGGGTCCATTCATTTTCTCGTTGTTGGATGTCGTGGCCAACTAGGATCAAAAGGAATAACAGCGGAATTGTGAGGGGAAAAAAATGATGAAAATGATCAAGTCATGTAGAAAATTGATGTGCATCATTAAAGATGTGTTTTTTTAAAAAAATAAAAAATAAAAAAATTATTGTCATTGTTAAAAAAAAAAAAAAGATAGATATTCACAAATACTATTGTTTCCATAAAAAAACTTATTGAAAGAAATCAAAATGTATTAGATGTACCGGAAAAAAATGCGATAACAAACAAGTGTTTTTAATTTATTTTGATTTTGAGAAAGAAAGAAACTCGTAACATTTCAATGTTTATATATACTTAATGTTTTGGTGTAGGTGTTGTGTAAGTGCACATATATTTTTTTTTCGAAGGCAAATTTATAAAATCAAACTGAGGAAAATACAAAGGACGACAAGTTAAGAGCCCGTCGGTCACGATCAGTCGAAGAACCAGCCGACCTAGCTAGTGAATGAGTCATCTGATTCACTGATCTAAAACAAAAGATAAAATACAAGATGGTAGTTCTGATAAAAGGAATCTACAATCTTCCGCCAAAAGGCCTAGGCTTGAAACATCCATCACAGAAGAATGGATGACATTGATTACTAGGAGCACATCTGATTCGATGATAACGTTGATGAGCTTTAGCTCCTTTATCCAGCTTAGAGCCTCGCGAACTCCTAAGGCTTCAGCTGTAGACGAAAGGAAATTGCCTTGGAAGCATCCATATTTAGCATTGATAATAGCTCCGGAGGCGTCGCGAATAATACAACCATAACCATGCGAGGTGGATCCTTGAAAAGAGAGCGTCGATATTGCATTTTACAAAATTTTCTAGAGGGAAGGTCCAAACATGCGTGGACTGATGGGCTGAATGAGGAGAGCTTTTATTCCTTGAATTAGCTATCAGCCATTGGTTATGAGAATCTGAAAGCTGATTGGAAAATAAAATTTGCTGGTCTTGTGATTCCGTTCCAAATCAATTCATTCCTAGCAATCCAAATGTTCCACAATATCATGGCAGCTCTGTCAATGTCAATAGGAGAGTGATTTGATGTTAAGGCAATCCACCAATCTTTGAAAGAAGAAGCTGTACCAACAAAGCTTCCAATGGAGGTGAGGCACCAAACATTTTTGGCAAAAGGGCATTGGATTAGGACATGAAAATCTGTTTCAGGATCGTGATTGCAGAAAGAGCACCAAATCTGGGTCTCGATTCTCCTGTTCTTCAAAGCCATTCTAGTTGGAATGCACATATTTCTTCTAAAACAAAAACAAAAAATTTTGTAAAATTTAAAAAAAAAATGTAAAAAATGTAGTGTTTTCGCAAACAAATAGTTTCACAAATACAATAGTTATATCAATTTTATAAAATTGAGTGATATTTTTGTAAATTAAAAACAAATCAAAAGATACAAAGTGATTGTATTTGATAAATAAGAACACATCAAATATCCAACGCTCGAATCAGATGCACTCCTAGTGATCAATGCCATCGAATTTTGCCCATCTCTCATTTCAATAACATACAAAATCGTCTGTTTATTAACGCCCACAAAAAAAAAAAAAAAAAACTCGACAAAATAACTCCTCCCATCATCGTGAATTGGTTGCTGTTAGGCCTCCAAGGATTGATTGATTAATCGACAGAAAAAGAAATCATAAATAAAAAATGTGCCGATCCCTGTTTGTTTAGCGGGTACCGAATCCATTGTTCTGAGGCGTAAATGGAAGTGAATCGATTTACGATTGGAGGAGCGCCGCTCTCAGTCTTCAACTCCATCAACAGCTCATTCATTTCTGCCTCTAAATTCTGCCCCTCCATTTCTTCTTCTTCTTGCTCCTTCAAACCCAAGTGTTGTTACGGTAATGGGATGAACGTGGATTCAGATGATGATGAGCCTGTCACGGCTTCTATGGCGTATGCTATCCTGGGAACGCAACCGCATTGCTCTCCTGCACAACTTAAAGCCGCTTTTCGGATCAAAGTAACCATCTTTGTCTGATTATATTGATATATTCCAGGATTTAACTTGGGAATCATGGGGGTTGCTTTGAACGATGCTGGGGATTACGCGTTATTTCTACTGAATTATTGTTTTAATGGGTTGGTGTGTGTTTTTTTTTTTTTTTGGTCTGTGATTGAACGGGGTTTGTAGGTTAAACAGTTTCATCCAGATGTAATGAGAGATGGGCAAAATTCGGATGCAATGATTCGTCGAGTGATTCAAGCTTATGAGGTGATAAATTGCTGTTCATGTTAACTTCGTCTGTCTAATGTATGAGACTGTTTCCACATATTTCTTGATAAGTTGATGTTAACCGACACTTATTTGCTATATCGAGCAGATTCTATCAAACTACAGCAAATCAGAAATTATTGAGAGGTAAACTTGATGTTTGAATGCTTCTTCTTACTTACTGAGCATGCGATGTTTTGTTTGTTTCCACCTGATGTTTGGCATGTGTAGGGAATGTATGGATCCATTCGATCAACCAGAATCCGAGGCTATTGATCTCTTTGTGAACGAGGTTCTTTGCATTGGCAAAGGTAACTACTCCTATGCTATTCTTTCTAATTTCAAGCATGATCAAATGTTCCAGAATCTGAAATAATGGACTTGTTTGCAATTTTACTCATTTATGTGTATACCTTTAACCTTTGATGCCAAAGCTTCTCGCAAGTGATCAACAACACCATTAAGTAAACCATTTTCCCATAAGAACAATGGCTCAAGGGAATTGTTGTATCCATGATTTTATTCTTCAATCCATTCAAGTCTTCGGCAATTTTATCATTTATAGCCACCTGTTGATTCTTTGGCAATTTGTTGAACATGTCGCATATCCTAAAGCTCGTGATTTAGTTTTGTGCAAAACAAGACTTGGCTCATTTTATTTCAGTTTCATTAGTGCAATGCCTCTTGGTCTTAAATGCAAGTACTATATTTTTCAATTATGGCATTCCTTGTACCTTGTAAATTGCATTACCAACGATAGTATCTTTTGCATTTCAATATTTGCAGGCTGTCCATATTCTTGCGTGAATAGTGCTCCTCATGCTTTCAAATTTTCTTCACTATCTGGATCAGCATCTGCTGCTTCTCAAGGTTAGTTTTTCTTGGAAACCACTTTTTTCCAAAAACTTGAGCTCATGGGCGGTGGTTCACTGTAATATTTATATTTTGACATGCTCCCTCATTTGTAAAGCAAAGACCAAGTGCCCAGAATTGATATCCAGCATGTGCATACTGGCTGTCTGTAGTAGGCAACAAAACTTTACCTCAAATTAATTAACTTAATAATATATATTGCATTTCGTGCACCGAAGATTTGGAACTTGCAACTCCTGGCTCTCATACCATTATTGATCGACTAAATATCCAATGGAGGAAAATAGGGAAAATCCATCCCCCTTTGATGTTTATGGTCTCGGTAAAGTTTGCTTGTGGTCAAGTACTCAAACCCATTGCTCTCCTTTTAATCTTCAGGCCACGATGAAAATTATCGAGTTCGGCTTGCCGTGAGTCAGTGTCCAAGAAGTTGTATTCATTATGTTACGCCATCTCAGAGAATTATTCTAGAGGAGCTTCTTGCCGGGTATGAAAGCTATTTCAGTCACAACTATCTGAAAATCCGTTCATGACTCGTTCTTTCCTTAATGCAAGTTTTTTTTTTCTAATCATATTAATGTAAATTCCATTTAAACTCTAATTTGCAGCATAATAGGCATGCCATATGATACTTCAGCTGAGGCAGACTTGCTGTATTCCCTGATTGTTAAAGCGAAGTATCAGAATAATCGCTACACAAGTCCGAAGAACAAGAACGCTAAGGTCTCGAGTAAGCATGTCGATTGGTTCTAAGTGTAGCTAAATCGACGATGTTGTAGATTTGTCGAGAGTAGAACTATAGAAGCAATCATGCCAAGAGAAGGCATAAAAGGGTTACTAGTTTAAAGCATATTTCTCATAGAAGAAGTAGAATACAATGTATAGGAGATATTGGTTATGTGAAGCAGTTGAAACAATACTTGGTTGAAATATATGTACTAGCATTGCGGCACACTAGATTTGTGTGCTACAAATTATATTGGAAGAGCTGTTCCGATGAAGTAATATATAACATGAGGCAAGTCATTATTTAGGCAAATGAACCGATAACAAATTCTAATGAAACATTTCTTTATACTGAGAGATTATCACAATCTAATGTTACAAACAAAAAGTAACCGAAGAAAAGAAATCATTCCACGTCTGTGTAGCTTCTGAATGTCACGCAAGAAAATTTAGCATCACTTGCGTCTCACTGAAGGAGATCCTTCATATCATTTTAGATCAAAATGATCGTTGATCTTCGACGGATGACTCGTCTCATCGATATTCAATACCTTCCGATTTTGAGGCAAAAGAAGTATTGACTAATCTCCCACAAAATTTGTGTTGTAACAGAGAAGTACGTAATTTTCAACTTTCTGTCACATATTGTTTTCTAGGAAGAGCTCGCCATCCAATATCTCCCCTGTAGAACCCTTCTGGCCAGTTAATTTGCTCCACAGCTTGGTACACTAAGTCCCGTGCCTCTTTAAGATCTACTCCTTTAGCAGTGACACCAAGGACACGCCCACCAGTGGCGATGAAGTTGCCATTGGAGTCGAGGGCAGTGCCAGCATGGAATACCTTAACTGCTGAGGCTACTTGTTCTGCTTCTTCAAGGTTTCGGATTACCGTCCCCTTTTTGTAGCTTCCAGGATACCCTTCACTTGCCATGACCACAACCATGGCTGAGCTGGGAGACCATTCGAGGGATAAGCCACTTAGCTTTCCCCTGCAAGCTGCAAGTAGAACTTGTATTAGATCGGACTCTAACCGAACCATCAGTACCTGCAAAGCGTTGAAAGGGCAAGAAGTAAGAAATCTAGGTAATTTTTATGGAAGCGTGAATCATTCAGAGAGGAAAAAAAGCTAGATAGCTTAGGCAATTTGGAAACTCTACATAAAGAAAGGTTCTCTAATGGTCCCGTCAACTATCAGATTTTTAAATCATGCAAAAATGTAATGAAATGGATGACCGGAAAAGGTTTCGAATTCCTTAATAAGCTACTCAAGCAGTCATGTCTCCCTAAACCAATGCATAGAGGCTACATGGTCAGCCATTCACTCACACAAACTTTTTGCATGATCGTCAAATAATTTCTAGTCTTATTGGACGGACCAAAATCACAAACCATTTCTCATATAATTTCCATATAGGTGGAGTATCTTAAATTTGAGGGCGTCCAAAAAGAAACCAACCAAGACTAACCTGGCACTCCGGATCTCCAAACCTAACATTATATTCGATCAGCTTCGGTAATCCAGTCTTCTTCTCGATCATAAGCCCTGCATATAGAACACCCACAAATTTGCAGCCTTCTGCAGCCATTCCCTTCACCGTCGGAAGAATTATAGATTTCATAACAACAGATTCGAGTTCTTTGGTTAAGACGGGGGCTGGAGAGTATGCCCCCATTCCACCAGTATTAGGCCCGGTGTCCCCGTCACCAACTCGTTTATGATCCTGAGCAGATTCTAAAGGTATGGCATTCTCTCCATCTACTATGGCAAAGAACGACGCTTCTTCTCCTTCCAGATACTCTTCAATAATGACACGATAACCAGCAGAACCGAAAACATTTTTCACAAGCATCGAGTCGACGGCTTCAAATGCTTCCTCTAATGTCATTGCAATAATAACTCCTTTTCCTGCTGCTAAGCCGTCTGCTTTTACAACAATGGGGGCACCTTCCTTTTTTATATATTCTTTTGCAGCCGATGGATCAGTAAAAGTTTGATACTGCAAAATCAGAGCAGATAGGGTAAGAGTACAATAGGTAGCAAAAATATGAAGTATAGTAAATAAGGCACACATTTGGCCAAGCCTAGGCTCAATGCGCAAGTCAAGGGCATGGTTTATCAAAGCTTTCCGCACTGAGTAATTATATTTCAAAATTTAGATGAATGAGAGAGGGAAAAAAAAAAGATAGTATATAAATTAAAGTTATAACTTGTAAGTCAAACATCATTTGGTACGAAGGATCAGACTCCACGTCGTTGTTTCATCCCTCGGTTGGCTCAAGTTTGACAATAATCGAATTTGGAAATAATGTCACATCCCATGAGTCAAACCGCTTCTAAAAAAGTACACATTCATTTCATTTGAGCCATGCTTAAAACGCACCATGGGTTTTAAGGCGCGGCATGACGCTAGTTTTATACCCAATGGGTGCGCCTCGTTAACAGGGCTTCAACTTGTTATGCCTCTAGATGCAAAGGCTGTGTGTCTTCATCCTGAACGCATGCCTAATAGCTTTTAATAACTATGGATTTAATACCTTAGCAGTTGGAATTGCATATTTGTCACACAAACGTTTCATGAAGTCTTTTGAGCCTTCCAAGGCAGCAGCCTCCGAAGAGGGGCCGAAGGTAGGAATACCAGCTTTAACAAGATCATTAGCAAGACCAGAAACAAGTGGCGCCTCTGGTCCCACCACAACCAATCCAACTCCCCATTCACGGCAAAATGCAATCACTGATGAGCTGGAAGAGATATCGAGGTCATCTATACAAGTTGCATCGCCGGAATTAGATATTCCGGCATTCCCAGGTGCACAAAACACAGCATCGCAGGACGGAGAACGTTTCAGAGCATAACAAAGTGAGTGCTCCCTTCCTCCTCCTCCGATAACCAACACAACCACTCTCTCCTCTGCAATGCCAATGGCAAATATCTTGTGTTAACAAAAGAAATATGTATTACAAAATCAGTATTCTTGTTTATCACCAACAAAGATGGTCAAATCGCACAATGTCCATATAGCACTCTAAGTGCAGTTTGTTCCTCACAACAGATAAAAACCAAAGTGTAACTTTTTTAATATAATCCCTACAATGCCGTTGGTGTTCATCAGCAGAAACGAATCAATTTAGAGATCAACACATTACTTCTTAGATAGAAACTCCCATGAAAGTTCAATGTGAATCTTCGGGTGCTGGATATGAGATTTATGGAAAATATCCAATACTCAGTCATATTTATCTTCATGGAGAAATCAAAAGAGGCCTCATGCCTCACCATATCTCAATTAAACTAACCAACTCCATGAGACCAAATGAAATTCTATCCCCCTCAACTATGCCCGTAGTTCCGGAATTTGAAAATATATGTAGTAGCAAACTCGACGAAAACAATATACATGTTCACATACATTGCAACCAATTAAAAATTTCACTCATTTTTCAAAACACATAACACACTTATTGAGCTAATCTTGTTTTTGTTGGGGGTTATACTTAATTATTGGAAGAACAATCATATTTGCATAACATGAAAAAATCTTTTCTTTCTCATATTTTCGATCCAGACTGTGATCAATAACATATAACTCCTCACAGCAATTAAAAAAATTCCTCACTCGCATTATTAAAGAACCATGTAAATACAAAATACAAAACAGAAGGCAAAAATCATTATTTTACCAGAAGGAGAGAAGGCCCCATTATTGGAAGCAAGATTAACAAACACAGGCGTAGCTGATGAACGAGAACCGCCGTCTGCGGCGGCTCCAGCGTTGAAGCCAAGGCCAGAACTCCACAGAGCTTTAACAGAATTACCAAAATAATGCTTCAAAAAATTCCCACCAGTCGGCCGGACATTAGAACTAAAGGGACTGATAAACTTTGGCGTCTGATTAAATAGATGACTCTGGATATCCAAGCCTGAAAGACTGCCGTATCTAGCCGCCGACGAGCTGAGTGAAACTTTGAAAGCCATGGTTTTTTTCTTTTGGCGATAATTTGTCACCAGAAAAAAAATGAAAGCGTAATGTTGATTTGTAAACAGTGTAGTCCCAGTTGGGATTCAAAGAAATTGGAGAAATTTCAGACAAACGAGGGGCAAAGACACACATGTAAACAAACCAAGATAACAAAAGACTGACACTGGGTGGGTGTTTTTCAAGGCAAAACCTTGGGCTTTGATTGTTTAAGGGGAAATTTCAGCCTCTTTTGGGTCCATAAAAAAAAAAAAACCATGGACTCCGCATCATCTTGCTTTCTAAATAATGTAGAATGTATTAATAAACAAGAGTAAGGTCTCTAAGTGTTGGAAATCATCGAATGTAACATATGATTATAAATTCTGATGATGTCGGAATTTTACCTCGGGTACGGTCTGGTAGAATGGATTCTCCAACTCCTTTATGAAGCAGGTCGGGTCGGGCTCCACGTAGATCTGCACAAGCAACAGCTAGGTCAAGGGGCGCCGAAGGTGTTTTCGGCATGACCTCTTCGATGCCTAAGTCAGTGGCTTGAAGGCAGAGAGTATGACTAATGCGAAAACTGAGAGATATGAGTGAGTGAATGTGTGGTGAATAATGAATAGTGAGTAATGAATAATGAAACCATAATAGTACCTGTATTTATAGGAGAAAATAGAGTAAGTTACCTAGTCGAACTATAACATGTCTTGAAGTAGGACTCTTCATTCATTGGTCCGTCCTTGAGTTTATCCCTATCTCATTCATATCTGTGTAATGACCAAGCTTATCTTCAATGTATTTGAGTCTTACTTAAACTAGAAAACATACCAAGCCCATTAGGCCCCAGCTCGGGTCGGCCCATCAACAGCAGCCCAGGTCTTGATACGCCCTAACAGGTAGGAAACTGGGCTGGACCTTATATATATAATAATAATTCAATAATTGGGTCAACCCTCTTAAACCCATAATGAACGGGTCCGGGTTAAAATAATTTCCCGGGGTATCAATAGTACCTCCCTAACTGGTCTAAAAGAAGAATGAATTTAGACCAAGAAATGTAGTTCGGACCCCGTACTACCCATACTCCAGTCAGACAATCCAACATTGAATCCGAGGGATGTGTTTATTTGAACGGTCCAGATCAGGATCCGCGTGATGTGCTTTTTACGAACGGCCGAGATGCCCTCTGACGCTTCATCTCCCGAAGCTTAGAAAACCCTGACTCGTCCCGTCCCGAGTCGTAGATCAAGGGTAAAATCAACGGTCTAGATCAATTCACCTCCTCTATAAATAGGTCAGTAACAATTTCATTTTTTACCTCACTCTTGTACTGTTACGCTGTTAAAATTTCGAGAGCTCGCCCGACCTGAATTACTTGCTCCCGACCTGTGTGCTTTCGTACCGAGCTACACCACTGCAACCCTTCCACCTGTAAGTTTTCTCTCTTTCGCATAGGCTAGCTTAATGTCTTCCCCAGATGAAACTTCCCTTAGGGAAATAGTAGAATTTATGGAAGCACTCAGTTCCCCTCAAAACAACCCCGATCCCTCTGACAACCCAAGCTCAGACCTGGATTTATCTGAAACCCGAGAGGAAAAATTGAAACGATTACATAGACTTAGGTCGGATGAGGCTCGATTAACTGCTAAGGGTAAACAATGGTTTGAAATATTAGCCTCCCACCTAAGTCCTGACTCGGGTCCTAGTATTAGAGAGAGATCTGGGTATGCCTGCGGGCTATGAGCTTTTAATCCCAGGTCGAAAAGACCGAGCTCACAAGCCTCCCCTCGACTTTCTAAGTTTTAGCCTAGATCAGGTAAAAATGGGCTTGAGGTTTCCACTCCCGAGCTGTGTGTCACAACTGTGTCAATATTTCTGCATTTGTCCGAGTCAGTTATCCCCGAACTCCTTTAGTTCGATCCTATCATTAGCTGTCCTATTCTATTTTTTTAGAATTCCCTTAGACTTGGGAAATTTCATCTATTTCCTACAGATTAAGAAAACCGCCCCAGGGAGTTTTTATATTTCCATGCGACCCGAGTATCCCTTTTTGAAGGGTAAGCCTACCTCTCACAAGGGTTGGACAAACAGGTATTTTTATGTTAAACCCAACCAGCCCTGGGAATGTCGATCTAATTGGGCTATGAATTTCACCACCCCTGAACCCCCAGCTCTACCCACTCATGATTTCACAAACTTTATCAACACAATGTCCGCGCAAACCTTTAACATTGAAAGCCTGATTAAGGATGATTTGCTCTGTCATTACGGATTCAGTGGGAAGGGAGAGGAGATCGAAGGGGATGTAGGTAGTACCCCTGTACCCGTGCTACCCTTATGTAGACTAATTTAAACCCGTGTATTTTACTTATCGCTTTTTATTTGGTTTAGACGACAGGATCAGATCTGCAGCCATGCCTGCTAATTTACGAGCTGCTCTAAAGAATCTGAAAAGGAAGAAAACAGAAGGTGAGGCCGGTGCTCATCCTGAGCCCCCTCCTGCTGAGCCATCCAAAAAGAAAAACTCCATAGCCAAGGACTAACACAACACTAGTCTTCTCGAAGTTCAGCAACCGCCCGCTGTTTCCTCATCCCGAGCTCGTGGCAAGGAACCTATAGTAGAGTTCGAACCCCTACCTGATACTAAGCCTCAGGGAATGCCTGATCAACCCGGGGTCCCAAATATGTCTTTTTTCTCAAAGCCCGACCCGCAAGGCTGCCTGGGTATAATGCAGAACCTGATTTCCCGTTCTGATTTAAAAATCCTTCAAGGGGTGCCCGCCTTGGAAGCTGAACAGAACTTTGCTCTGGCATCCCTGCAGGTATGTTGCATTTTTCAATCTTACTTTGTATACTGAGCTGTCACTTACCGAGCTAGTATTTACCCCTTACATTTTCACAGGCTCTAGCTTGGGGAGGGGAGATCACCAGCCGAGCTTTTAAAGCCCGGGAGGAACATAACCTGACCCAGGAGGCCTTCGTTGCTCGGATTTCTGAGCTCACACGGAAATCTCGTGAGATGAAGAAGGAATATGAGGAAGAACGGGTTGGGATGAGTACTAAAGTTGAGTCCTGCCGTACCGCTCTCGATTCTGCCAATAGTAGAATTGCTGAACAAAAGGTGGACAAGATTGAGCTGGAGAGAAAAACGCGGGCCCTGACCAAAGATCTTGAGGCTGCGAAGGAGGTCGATAAAAAGGAGTTCTTGAATTCCACCGATTTTGCTAATGTTGTAGCCGAGAAGGCGGCCACCTTCTTTGACGAGGGTTTCAAGGGGTGCTTAGCCCAGTTCAGGGCTAATGGGTACTCAGAGGCCGAGCACCCCGCCCTTTTCCTAGACTGTACCAAGGCTCTCGATGACATACCTGATGAGGATTCGGAGGAGGCCGAGCCAGAGAAGCCAGCAGATCCCGACCAGAGCTCAAAGCCTCAAGATGCCTCTGTTCCTTGATTATTTTTGTTCATGTTGTATGTGTTGTTTAAAAACATAATCTTAATGGTAGACCCTGCGTGGTCAGTAATTTTGGTTATTGCCCAAGTCTGGCTAGTACATTGTTTACTGTTTCGTGCATGAATGTTTTTGCCTAATTCGGTTTTCTTTAAGAGTTCTCATATTCTAACATGGTTTTACTGTTATAAATGTGCATGCAAGTCCAGCCACAAAATTTATTAAGTATAAATCATTCAAGGGCCCGACCTACACATACCCGGACTGGCTGGATTCCAGTTGAGTCGAAATTTCACCGAGTAAATTACTGAGAGTCCGAACTACATGTGCCCGGACTGGATAAACAATAAATGTTGTCATTAAAGCCCGACCTACATGTTACCGGACTAATTGAATCAAGCCAATTTAAATATTTGAGAGTCCGACCTATATGTACCCGGACTAGCTAAAAGTTTAATCAAGGATTTATTAAGTGCAACTCGTTAAAGGCCCGACCTACATATACCAGGACTGGCTGAATTCCAATTGAGTCCCAAAATAAAACTATTCTAGCCTTACTGCAGTCTTTAATATCGATCCAAACTTGAACTTTTTAAGTACCATCAATGTGATTTTTTGAGTGCCAGACCTGCTTGGGCTTTGAGTTTCACTAGTGTGGTCCTTGAGTGCCAGACCTGCCTGGGCTTTGATTTCCACTGATGTGGGCCACTGAGGTGGACTCTGTGTGCCAGATCTGCCTGGGCTTTGAGTTCCACTAATGTGGTCCTTGAGTGCCAAACCTGCCTGGGCTTTGAGTTTCACTGATGTGGGCCACTGAGATGGACTTTGTGTGCCAGACCTGCCTGGGCTTTGAGTTCCACTAATGTGGTCCTTGAGTGCCAGACCTGTCTGGGCTTTGAGTTCCACTGATGTGGGCCAATGAGGTGGAATTTGTGTGCCAGACCTGCCTAGGCTTTGAGTTCTACTAATGTGGTCCTTGAGTTCCAGACCTGCATGGGCTTTGAGTTTCACTGATGTGGGCCACTGAGGTGGACTTTGTGTGCCAGACCTGCCTGGGCTTTGAGTTCCACTAATGTGGTCCTTGAGTGCCAGAACTGCCTGGGCTTTGAGTTCCACTGATGTGGGCCACTGAGGTGGACTTTGTGTGCCAGACCTGTCTGGGCTTTGAGTTCTACTAATGTGGTCCTTGAGTGCCAGACCTGCCTGGGCTTTGAGTTCCATTGATGTGGGCCACTGAGGTGGATTTTGTGTGCCAGACCGGTCCTTGAGTGCCAGACCTGCCTGGGCTTTGAGTTCCACTGATGTGGGCCACTGAGGTGGACTTTGTGTGCCAGACCTGTCTGGGCTTTGAGTTCCACTAATGTGGTCCTTGAGTGCCAGACCTGCCTGGGCTTTGAGTTCCACTGATGTGGGCCACTGAGGTGGACTTTGTGTGCCAGACCTGCCTGGGCTTTGAGTTCCACTAATGTGGTCCTTGAGTGCCAGACCTGCCTGGGCTTTGAGTTCCACTGATGTATGCCACTGAGGTGGACTTTGTGAGCCAGACCTGCCTGGGCTTTGAGTTCTACTAATGTGATCTTTGAGTGCCAGACCGGCACTACAAGGAATTTTGTAATAGACTACACCAGAAAGGCTACGGTTTTTAATAAAACCGTAGTATTTTTACAATTAACAACAGTTTTTACAGAAACCGTAGTTAATGGGAGTTTTTTAAAATATATGTCTACAGTTTTGTAAAAATCGTTGTTGTTTGTGTTCTATAACATCGGTTTTTAAAAACCGTAGTCTATGAGCGTTTTTTTTAATAAATAGATTACGGTTATTTAGTACCGTAGTCTATGAGCGTGTTTTTTTAAATAAATAGACTACGGTTTTTTTGTACCGTAGTCTATGAGCGTGTTTTTTTAATAAATAGACTACAGTTTTTTGTAGTCTATGAGCGTTTTTTTTAATAAATAGACTAAGATTTTTTTATACCGTAATCTATGAGCATTTTTTTAAATAAATAGACTACGGTTTTTGGTACCGTAGTCTATGGACTTTTTTTATTTTTTTTATAAGGGGGCTTATTTTGTGAAAGACGGCCATACTCGCGCCCTAATCGCATTCATCATCTTCTTTCTCCTTTTGCTGTAATCGATTCTAAGTTTCGGTCCTTTTTTTAAATCGATTACAGCGCTTTGATTCTAAGTTTCCCCCCCTTCGTTTTAATCGATTCTATGCATTAATCGGGTCCAGCTTTTTTCTCAATCATTTTTTGTTGCTGTATTTACGAAGCATAATTGCACGGATTTTGGTATTTAACCAAAATCAGCAACCGGCGCCGTATCAATCGGCCACCTCGCTGAAGCAAAATCGCACGGATTTTGGTATTTAACCACTAATATGCCCTAAATTTTCTCGCCTGTTCTATTTTTAGGGAAGTAATGATCTAGTTTTCATGTTTTTTCTTCACTTTGGTACCCAATTATAATTGTTGGGTTCTAGTTCTGTTCAGATTTTACATTTTGACGGTGTGCCTATGAAAGGGTCTTCTGATATGAATTTATGGCATGGTTCTCGATTTGTTGCTTTGACTTGTGCATGAAACAACTTTATGGACCTATCATTTATGTTGTCCAAGTTATAAATTGTCTGATTTGTGTTCCCTCTGATCTTTCTTGTTTTTGGGTTTTTTTTTTCGTCGGGCGGAGGAATCGTTGAGGAGGAGATATAAATTTTCGGGTACGTTCCATTTCATTTTTGGGTTTTTTTCTGCGTATGTTTTACTTTGCTTCTTTATGGGCTTTGTCTCAACTCTTAAATGGCATTTCTGGGAAGCCTTTTTACATTGAAAAGTTTTTTTTTCTTTTCATGTCCATGATATTTGAGATTCAAGAGTCTATTTATGATTGTTTGTTGAATGTGATGTTTTTGTGTTGAAACAGAAGGCAAGTTTCTGATTGAATCTGTGACGTCGACTCATTTCATATGCATTTTTAATGAGTTAGAGATGTAGATTAGTGAATCTCTGTTCTTCTACTGGCTGCAAAAAAACAGGTCTTGCAATCGATCATCTGGGCTTTCGTGTGTATTGCATTACACCAAAAGATCTAACCACCAATCATTCAACTTGAGTATCTTGTAGGAGTTATTGCCTAAGTTTTAGTGCAAACAAGTGCATCATTAAATCTGCCGCATCCCATGTATGATTGTCATCAATTAAAATACTTTCCTGAATGCATTTTCTTCTGGACCTGTGTAATCTTGCTTTATCATGGCTATTATTGCGTGCAATATAGTCGATTACTTGTTTCTAAAAACAAGTAAACTTCAGTTATCCTAAATTAGTTGCACAAGTCCAATTGTTGTTATCGAGTGCTCTATTGGAATTTACAAGCTGTTGATGTATATGTTATATTGGCTACAATTTTCCAAACACTAACTGTACATGTTATGAAGATTTTAAATCTCACGTTATTGACTGCATTTTGTTTGAGTTTAATGTTATATTTTATGTTTAGGCTATTATTTATTTGAAACTTCTTGAATTTATTCTTGTTAATGGTATACATGATGTTTCTTGCTTTCTAAATCAATTAACCTGGATCAAGCTATGCATTACTGTAATAATTGGTGCTAAGCTTCTTGATTTTTGCCTTTATTTTGTGCCAAGTTTTGTTTTTCAGGTTACTTGGGACAGCAAAACTCGATACCCAAGAAAATGTAGAAGACAACACCTTGAAGTTCAAGGATTCTGCTTTCATGCTTGGATCTCTTTGTTATCGAAACCTTTCGAGTTTTAATGTCAATTTTAAATGAGAGAAATGTTTGAAAGTTTCTTGTTAGAAGTTCGAAGTTCGAACTTCATTTTCCTTCTCTTTCTCGCTTCACCTTGAATCAATGACTTGGGTGTATAGTGTTTTAATGTCCATTTTTATATCTCACTTGGCTAATATATATTTTCTCAATGAAACACTTCTTGGCTTCTTGCAGGTGGACAAGGCAACATCTGAAGCTGGTTTTGTAGGTGCATTTTCCCCCAAATCTTATTTTTCAGATCATTCTCTATGGTTTAGTTGGCATTAGTTTAGGAGGCGGTCTGGTTCTTTCATCTTGGTTTTTAGAATTTATTCCTGCTCCAGAGAGAGGTACATGGATGTTAGTATGTTCTCAGCGTTTTGGACAAAATGGAACAATTCTTAAAGCTTCATTGCTTGGGTATGTGATAGCTAATTAATTCTTGTTTATAGTGACTGTTCTCAGTGTTTTGGACAAATTGGAACAATTCTTGAAGCTTCTATTGCTTGGGTATGCGATTGCTAATTTTTGTTTCTTCAAATATATATATATGTGACTTATTGGTTTTTCCTTTGGTTGAGTCTCCATAATTTGGTTGTGACTCAACTTAACTTTTATAGAATAGGTTGATGCATTATTAGAAAATGATAAATGAGACGAGGTAATATTTGATTGAGAGCTTCTGAAATATAAATGTATTGGTGAAGTGTATATACATTCTGCAGCTCATGCACATATATTATTGATTGCAACAGAGGAGTTCATGACGTATATGCTATAGGGAAATCTTCTTATCTTCTGCTTGCTATAGCTCTTGGTATCCCCAAACATGCGGGTTCTTTTTCGGGAGGCCCTTTCGACGGTGCACTGAGTTGGGATAATATAAGCTTGCTTGAGCTCATGTATTCGATCAGACAAATACCTTTATTCAGAACTTTCTTAATTAGATCATTCTAAGGTGTTTAGGTAGTTTTAAATTGTAGGTTATTCTGAGTCGTAAGGATATTCCGTAGCCCCGATTATCCATATGAGACAATTTTGAGAGCATTTGAGTTTCTGAAGGAATTATTTGGTGATCATGTACAGGGAGGCATGATCCAATTACACGGTCTGAATTTTTCATGCATGTAGAATGAACTCCAAAGCAGAAACAACACAAATGCTAGTTAATTTGTTAGCCATACAATGACGGGTAGCGAAACCACATCAAAATGGATCCAGATCGAAGTCCTCATTGGGAGCCAGAGATACTGATTTTGCAAGTGTAATGAAGGTTACTAAATAATGAATTCCTCTATTTTATAGTTTGCATGAAATCATTCAAAATTTGAATTTTTTATTTTGAGTTATTTTGTAATACTAAAAAAATTGAATATTTAATTTTATTTTTGAATTTTGTGTAATTTAAAATATTGAAGGTTTTCTTCTCCGAATTTGTGGCTGGTTGACAAGAAATGAGTTGTTATTTCTACGGTAAGAAATGTCATTCTTACCGTATTCATCGTCTTCATCGTCTTATCTTATCCGCCACGGACAGGATTGTGTGACAGCATTTGCTGCTTAAATATTGTTTTCTCGTGTAGTATGTTCTAGTCTCATCTGTTGTTTGTCTTTCTATAGTTTCTTCTATGTGCAGGGGCTGGTCAGAAAATGTTAGGTTTTTGTGTGCTTATGTAAATGTATTTTATTCTGCTGTGGCATATGCATTTTTCTATACTTATATTTTAAGCTATTTCGGAAAAATAAATCCTAATATTATTTCATTTTTGTTGTTAGAGGCTGCTCGCGATAGGGAGAAGGAGTTACTACATGAGATAACGGATCTACAACAGAGGTATGCATATATTTTAGATGACGGAAGTTCGTCTTGTAGTCGATCATTGGACACAGGATTAGAGAAACATATTCCTTGAAGAGAACAAAGGGCTATGTCAATTCATAACATAACAAGCAAGGGAGATAACTTGACAGGGTCGAGGCCACATATCATGATCATAACAAGGAAAGAAACATGTGTCTTGACCAATCATGGGGAAGTCTCTCCAAAAGCAAGGGAGCCAGGCTTCGAGCTAGTTTTAGCAGAGCTAGAAAGATTAGGAATTTATAACCATTTTTTACTCTATTTTTTAGTGTGTATGAAACTAGGATTCAAAATTTTCAATTTTGAGTAATTTACAATACTGAAAAATTGTATATTAAATTTTATTTTTAAATTTCAAATTATGAGGAATTTATAATATTGGAAATTGTATTTTTTTTTGTTTTATACATAAAAAAGACAAGGGTGAAAAACCGTTGTGAAAGGGGTCTTCAAAATCGTTGTTAAAGCTATGTAGTTAAAAGTGTAATAGAAAAGACTACGGTTTTAACCGTAGTCTTTAACGACAAAATACTACGGTTAAAAACTTAAAAGTGCGGTCATAGACCACGGTTAAAAACCGTAGTCTTTAACGACAAAAGACTACGATTAAAAACCGTAGTCTTTTGTTGTTATAGACTACAGTTTTTAACCGTAGTCTATGACCACACTTTTAACTACATGTCTATTAACTACGGTTTTAAACCCCCAATTAACTACGTTTTTTCACCGTAGTCTTTCAGCATTTTTATTGTAGTGCGGCCTGGGCTTTTGAGTTCCACTGATGTGGGCCACTGAGGTGGACTTTGAATAAAGGATGTTACCAAAAATCACAGGGTGTTCCATAAAACAAAACTGACTCTTGCAATATTCAAAAAAAAAAATTGACACTAAAACAAGACTGGCCCTGATGGAAACAAAATAGGACTGACTGTAACGCAAAAAGACGGCTGGTTAAGAACTAGCTTAGTAAGAAAGTATGACGAGACCCGAGCTGAGCTACTACGGATAGTATTTTTCTAAGTGCTGAGCATTCCATGGCCTTTTACCCTTTTTTCCTTGGGCATCTTCCAAGTAATATGCAGCTATTCCAGCTTTTCCTATCACTTTGAATGGGCCTTCATACTTGGCCACTAGCTTTCCTCTTTCCCCTGGATGTTGTATCTTTCGCATAACCAGGTCTCCCTCCTGGAAAACCTTAGGGTATACTCTTTTGTTGTAGGCCTGGGTCATTCGCTTGCGTAACTGCAGCTCGGGACCTGTGCTCTTCCAGTAAGTCTAAATCCATTGCTCGCAGTTCTTGATTGTTTGCCCCATATGCCATTATCCTAGCACTCTCCTATCCAATTTCTGCCGGGAGCAGCTTCAGTCCCATACACCATACTGAAAGGAGTTTCACCCGTACCGGATCGAGTTGTAGTTCGGTAAGACCACAATACGGAAGGGAGTTTGTCCGCCCACTTGCCCTTGGCTGCATCCAGTCGTGTCTTAAGAGCCTGGACTATCGTTCTGTTAGTAACTTTGACCTGTCCATTCCCTTGCGTGTATGCTACAGAGGTGAAAACTTGTTCGATCTTCATTTCTTGACACCATGCTCGGACTTTGGATCCACAGAACTGTCTTCCATTGTCTGATGCTAACCTGCGAGGGATCCCGAAGCGGCACACTATATTTTTTCATAGAAAATTGAGCACTTTATTTTCCGTAATTTTAGCTAGGGGCTCGGCCTCCACCCATTTAGAAAACTAGTCGACCGCGACCAACAAAAATTTTCTCTACCCCGTGCTAACAGGGAATGGTCCTACAATGTCCATTCCCCACTGATCAAAAGGACAGGCGGGCACCACTGTCTTCATGTATTCTGCAGGTCTCCACTGTAAGTTAGCATGTCTCTGGCCATTATAACACGCATGAACCAGATCTGAAGAATCTTTCCGCGTAGTAGGCCAAAAGAAACCAGCAAGAAGGGCTTTCTGAGCCAGGGCAAGACTACCTAGATGACTTCCGCAAGACCCTTCATGAATTTCCCGTAATACATAATTTGCTTCGTCGGGACCTAAACACTTCAACAAAGGTTGAGAGAAGGATCGTTTGAACAGAATTTGATCTATCATGACGAAACGAAGTTCCCTTCGCTTTATCTCCTTAGCTTTTTTATTATCAATTGGTAATTCTTTCGCGGTTAGATATTTGTGTAGATCATATCTCCAATCCCCTTTTGGTATTTGAGTTAGCATATCATCAAGAGTTTCCAACTGAGATATGAGCGCCCGACCTGCAACAATGGGATCAGGTCGATCATTCAAGGCACTGGCTAAGCGAGCCAAATAGTCGGCCTTGATGTTCTCAGCTCGGGGGATGAGCTCTAAGTTCAGTTCGGTGAATCCTTCCTTGGCTTTGTCTAATGCCTTGGAATATTTCCTCATCTTATCATCTTTGATCTCAAACTTTCCTTTGCTCTGCTGAATAGCTAATTGGGAATCGGAATATAGAGTAGCCCGAGAAATACCCAGATTTCGTGCTGCCTTAAGTCCAAGTAATAATGCCTCATATTCTGCTTCGTTGTTAGAAGCTTTGAAGTCCAATCTAATTGAGATATTTGTTTCTTCACCCCAAGGTGAGATAATCACGACTCCAGCTCCGCTCCCTGATTGACATGATGACCCGTCTACAAAGATCTTCCAAAGCTCCCCTTGTTCTAACTGAACCATCTCTGCTAAGAAGTCTGCTAGGGCTTGAGCTTTTATGGCTGTCCGAGGCTCAAATTTGATGTCGTACTCACTCAACTCTGTAATCCACCTGATAAGTCTCCCCGATGCATCTGGATTAGTTGCAATTTTTCCCAGAACGCTATTGGTGAGCATGGTGATGGGATGTGACAGAAAGTAAGGATGTAATTTTCTTGCGGTGATGACCAGAGCTAAGGCAAGCTTTTCTTGAGTTAAGTAATTGAGCTCGGGTCCCTTCAAAGCATGACTCACAAAGTAAACAGGCTGATGATTTGTTCCCTCTTTCCTAACCAGGACTGAACTTGTTGCTCGAGGTGTGACCGCCAAATATAAGAACAGTTCTTCTCTTTGAGTGGGCGTATTCAGCACAGGCAATTGTTTTAAATAGGCTTTCAAATCCTGAAAGGCTTTCTCACTTTCCTCATTCCATTCGAAAGTTTTGTTCTTTTTTAATACTTTAAAGAAGGATAGACTTTTATCTGCAGACCTGCTTATAAACCGGGCTAATGCTGTGATTCTTCCTGTTAACCTTTGTACCTCCTGTATATTCCTGGGCGAGCTCATAGAAATAATATCTTGGACCTTTTCCGGATTTGTTTCAATTCCCCTTCTCGTAATCATATAACCAAGAAACTTTCCAGCTCGGACTCCAAAAGTACACTTGCTAGGGTTTAGCTTAAGCTGATAGTGCTTCAAAGTCTGAAAAGTTTGAGTTAGGTCGGTAATGAACTGGTCTGTAGTTCGGGTCTTGACCAGGATATCATCTACATAGACCTCGATATTTTTGCCGATTTGTTGCTCGAATATTTTATCCATCAACCTTTGGTATGTAGCCCCAGCATTTTTTAGGCCAAATGGCATGACCCTGTAACAATATGTTCTTGTTGACGTCACAAAAATCACTTTATTCTTGTCCTCTTTAGCTAGTGGGATTTGATGATATCCTTGATAGGCATCCAAGAAGCTAAGCTGAGCAGCTCGTGCCCCGCTGTGGAATCGACAAGTTGATCAATTCTGGGTAACGGATAACAGTCCTTTGGGCATGCCTTGTTCAGATCCCCAAAATCCACACACATGCGCCATTTACCAGAGGACTTTGGCACAAGAACTATATTGGACAACCAGGTCGGGAAATAGATTTCCTCAATGTGTCCAGCTCTGATTAATTCGTCTACTTGTTCCTTTATTACTGCATCTTTCTCAGGGCCGAAGTGCCGTTTTCTTTGAATAATAGGATGGCAACCCTTTACCACATTGAGCTTGTGCTCTGCTACTTCTCGATGGACCCCTACCAGGTCTGAAACTGACCATGCAAAAACATCTTTATTTTTTTCCAAGCATTCCAATAAGGTTTGCTTTAACGGTGTTTCAAGGGTGCTAGCAATTTTTACTGTCCCCGAAGGAGGGGAGATCATGATTTCCTCAACCTCTTCTTCAGCGGTGACAGCTGTGTCTTCTATTAGGTTGACTTTTTCCATGCTAGAAAGTCCAGGTCTGTCCACTCTATCCGTCTTGGTCACCTTTTATTCTATTCTGACCTCCTCCACATAGCATTTGCGAGCAATAACTTGATCACCTTGTACTTCACCGATCTCATTACCAACTAAAAACTTTATTTTCTGATGCAGAGCTGACGCAACAGCCATGAAAGTGGTCATGGCAGGTCTACCCAGTATGGCATTATAGGCAGATGGAGCGTCTACTATAATAAAGCTCACAATCCTGGTCTTGCGACCGTTGCCTTTTCCAAGAGTTAGGGGTAGATTTACTAACCCAACAGGCCGGATTGCATGACCCGTGAAACCAAAGAGTGATGTTACGACGGGCTCCATTTTGTATTGTCCCAGGTCCATTTGATTGATAGCTTCTTGGAATAGAACATTGACAGAACTGCCTGAATCCACAAATATCCGGGCTACATCGTAATTTGCGACCATGGCCCTTATTACCAGTGCATCATTATGGTTGCTAGAAACCCCTTTTAAATCTTTCGGCCCAAAAGAGAGGGTCGGGCCAGTGTTGACAGTCTGATTGTCAATTTCCATATTTATCAATTTTTGGCTGCTAGATTTTCTAGCTCGATTGGAATCTCCATCAGTAGGGCCTCCAGAAATCATATTGATAATTCCTCGAGCAGGTGGGGCCGATCTTTGATGAGCTCGGTCATCCCTGGGCTGGTCTTGATTTGGATGATTAAAATCTTCGTGAGGAGGAACAGTCCTGGCTCTTTGTCTTGACCTTCCTCCCTGTCCCCTGTTCGGGCGATACCCCTCTTGACGGGTCAATATATTTTTTAATTCAGAGTGTTGCTGTATTATCCTTTCAATCTCTTGATCTAATTGACGATAGTTCTCCTTAGTATGCCCATACTCATTGTGAAAGTGACAATACTTATCTGATTCCCTATTTCGAGGTCCCTTTTCAGTCCATGGAGGTCTTTGCGTGAGTTTCCGATCGTCACAAATTTGAAGAGCTCGGACTTTGCTCATGCGCAAAGGAGTGAAAGAGGTGAATTCTCCCAATAGTTCGGGTCGGAATGATTGTCCTATCCCAGAATTACTGCTCGGAACCCTATTATTCTTTGGACTTTTTGGCCGTTCCCTCTTCATAGCTGCTCGCGAGACCTGTATTTCTTCCATGTTGACATATTTCTCAGCTCGGGCGAGTAATTCCTCGTATGTCTCCGGCGACCTCTTTATTAGAGATTTGAGAAAATCCTTCGTATCCAGTCCTTGCATGAAGGCACTGATGAGCAGGTCTGGGGTAGCCATGGGTACCTCGAGAGCCAAGGCACTAAACCTGCGGATATATATTCTCAAATTTTCATGTTCTCGTTGCTTGATTGCAAAGAGGCTGAAAGTAGTGGTAGGATGCTTTTTGCTGCTAGCAAAGTGATGCAGAAAGGATTTGCTAAAATCCTTGATCTCCTTGATCTCCCCAGGGCGTAGCATATTGAACCATTGCTGGGATGGTCCTATAAGAGTAGTAAGAAAAGACCGGCACTTGATCTGATCAGAATATTTATGCAACAGAGCTGCATTCTCAAAGCGTGCTAAATGGTCTT
This sequence comes from Henckelia pumila, assembly GCF_033568475.1. Classification (NCBI taxonomy): domain Eukaryota; kingdom Viridiplantae; phylum Streptophyta; class Magnoliopsida; order Lamiales; family Gesneriaceae; genus Henckelia; species Henckelia pumila. The sequence goes on from NC_133122.1 coordinate 42,029,746, forward strand.
CAGGATCTCCTTTACCATCATACTCCCCGACGTGAGGCAATTTGAATTGTTTGGGGAGATCGGCATCCAATATCTCCTGAGTAAAAGGAATGTTTCTAGTTGTGGTAGCTAGGTACCCGACCTGCTTCTTCCTTAGCTGCTCTATCTCTTCCTTCAACTTTTTGATCTCCTCGAGGTGGGCATTATGATCGGGGTGCGGGGGATTGACTTCACCCCTTTCCGTCAAAGCCCTCTGAACAGCCTGAGTTACTAACTCCTCTAAATTTGGGTGATTTCCATTCTGATTAGCCATCAAAACTCTTTTTCTTCAAATTCCCACAGACGGCGCCAATTGATGATGTCGGAATTTTATCTCGGGTTCGGTCTGGTAGAATGGATCCTCCAACTCCTTTATGAAGCAGGTTGGGTCGGGCTCCACGTAGATCTGCACAAGCAACAGCTAGGTCAAGGGGCGCCGAAGGTGTTTTCGGCGTGACCCCTCCGATGCCTAAGTCAGTGGCTTGAAGGCAGAGAGTATGATTAATGCGAAAACTGAGAGATATGAGTGAGTGAATGTGTGATGAATAGTGAATAGTGAATAGTGAGTGATGAATAATGAAACCATAACAGTACCTGTATTTATAGGGAAAAATAGAGTAAGTTACCTAGTCGAACTATAACATGTCCTGAAGTAGGACTCTTCATTCATTGGTCCGTCCTTGAGTTTATCCCTATCTCATTCATATATGTGCAATGACCAAGCTTATCTTCAATGTATTTGAGTCTTACTTGAACTAGAAAACATACCAAGCCCATTAGGCCCCAGCTCGGGTCGGCCCATTAACAGCAGCTCAGGTCTTGATACGCCCTAACAGATAAAAAACTGGGCTGGACCTTATATATATAATAATAATCCAATAATTGGGCCAATCCTCTTAAACCCATAATGAACGGGTGCGGGTTAAAATAATTTTCCGGAGTATCAAATTCATTCAAATCGAATGACAACGGAAGCTATTTCATAAGTTTAGGAACATTCACATGAATATAAATTAATGAAAAATTTAAATTTACAAATAAAATTCTAGAAAACTAACCTCTAGTTTTCCTCGTGGGCACTCACCGATTTCTCTCAATGCTTTTACTTTAACTTTTTAAGGATAGCACATCCTCTATATTGAGATGATAAAATCTTGATAAGCATTCTCGAAATTCTGATTTAAAAACAAAACATACAAAAGATATCTCAATATCTTTTTTAAAAGATATATATACATACATACGTGTATATATATATATATATATATATATAACAACACCAACGATTGGTGTTGTTAAATAAAATTTTTTTAAATTAAAAAAAATTATATATATTTTTTAAAAATTATATTTTTAAAAAATTATATTAAAAGAAAGTATCAACTTTAAAATTGAAGTCTCTTATCTTTTAATATTGTAGGATTTCACAAATCGTTAACAATCTCAAGAATTTCAAATTTGAATCTCAACAGATCAAATCTTTTATATATATATATATATATATATATATATATATATTCTCAATATATACTAGTTTATTGGTGCACACGTTGTGTGTTTGTATAATATTTTTGTAATTAATTTGATTTATATTCAAATAGGAGAAATATCATAGTTGTAAAAATTATTTAAGGACTAATCTATAATTTGAAATATCGAAATAAAAAAAAAAAGCAAAAGAAAACAAAAGTGTAATATATATATCACTTAAAGGAAATTTTGGCAAAACAAAATATAGTGTCTAAGGGGGAAATTCTTTATATAGATATATTATTGATTTTTATTTGGATATTACCATAATAATTCAAATATATAATTATCTCATAATTATAATTTAAATCAAATAAATATTTCATATATATATATATATATATATATATACATGCCCTTAAATATATGGAACAATTTTTCATTGTTAAAATAGATAATTAAACTATTTAATCAATTTATCCAACTTATTAATTTCGTTATCACTCCATTAAAAATACGGAATTGCATTTTTCTTAGTTATAAAATATTTTACTCTACTAGAAGAGTATTCAATTGATATAATCATTACATATGAATTAATCCTCCATAGACAATTCATAATTTGGAGCTAGAAATTTTTCGTTTACCTCTCCAATTATTTTATCTTCACTTACCATTAATTTACTTGTGAGTGATTCAATTTATAACGCAGTTATAAATTAGTTGGGTCCAACACTCAGTGCTAGAATTAACAAATATAATAATTGTCTTTCTACTTCCCGCGATAAGGAATGGATTCCATGTTTGTGAATTAATATTCTCATTTATCAGCCACTTATTTCAATTATAAATCTAAAATACAAGTGTTGAGAATGAACAATTGCAAACTTTAAACAAGCAAATTAAGAATTACATTGAAATGAACAGGAGTCTATAATCACCTCAGGATTAAGATTTTGTCCATATATGATCATCTTATGATTTAATTAGAATTTCATATTAATAACAGAATTTATTATGAAATAAATAATTAAATCGGTCCAAGTCCTACATAACTTCATTATATATAAATGCCCCCATCTAGATGTCTTCACATCGACGGTCCAGATAAGATGGTCACATTCATAATGTTCATGAGCCGCATTAATGATGTTTTAATTAAAAATTCCATACATTAATTAATTTTATCACGGACTTTATTTAAGTTTATTATCCATAGTTTTAATCCTCTTGTATATATAACTCTAATATACACTAAAATTATGGTTATATCTAGACCTGGCCAAGGTCCGGGTCAAACCCGGACCCGACTCGGAACCGGCCCGTGGTCAACGGGCCGGTTAACCGGGTCAACGGGTTTGACCCAGAACCGTGGCCGGTCCGGTCACGGTTTTTTCATTTGAAACCCGCCGACCCGGCGGTTCTGACCCGGGTCGGAACCGGCGGGTTGACCCGGGTCAACCCTATGGGTCGGCCTATTTTTGGCAGGTCCGGTCACGGTTTTTTCTTTTGAAACCCGCCGACCCAGCGGTTCTGACCCGGGTCCGAACCGGCGGGTTAACCCGGCTCAACCCGGCAGGTCAGCCTATTTTTAAATAATATATTTATTATTTTGTTAAAATTTTAAATAATATATTTAAAACCTACACATGTTGGATTTGAACCCAAGACCAATTGGTATTGAGGTATCACTCTTGCCACTAGGCCATTAGATCATTTGATATTAGATTGTGATTGAAAATAATTAAATGTAATAAATTTGTATACAAGATGTTTAAATTAAAATGTAATAGATTTTTTTATTGAGATAGGTATAGTTTTTAATTGAGTAAAAATTATTTTGGTACATGAACTATTGATAAAATGTCAAATTGATACATGAATTATTGAAAATGATTTAATTGGTATATAATCAAGCTCAAAAGTCAATTTTTCCTTTTACTTAAATTTTTTTAAAATTGAATATTGTTATTAAATTGATTAATTGAACTATATACATATTTTGTCTTTTAAATTATTATATTAATCACAAGTATAAATATAAATTCATATTTACTAACTACTATACAATAAAAAGAATATTATATATCATTATACGAAAAAACATTCAACGTAAAATTTATAAATTATAAATGAAAGACACACACATATATAATTTTTAATTTGATTAATATAAATAATAATATAATAACATAGATAAACAGAAAAAAATATATTTTATTATATATTTTTAATATATATTATTTTTAAATATATAATTTATCAATTGTTATATATATGTGGGTATGTACATGTTTGTATTAATTAATATTTATAATATTTCGTACAATGAGTACGATCTCTTTTCTATATATAAAATTTAAATAAATATATATTTATATTTATAATTGTATGAATAAAATAATTTTTAAAAATAATTTTTGTATTTATTTTAATTTAACAAAAATATTAGACTTTAAAATAATGTAGGTGAAGGGTAAAATTGACTTTATAAGTTGATTATGTATCAATTAAACCATTTTCAATAGTTTATGTATAAATTTGACATTTTATCAATAGTTCGTGTATCAAAATGAATTTTACTCGTTTTTAATATAAGATGTTGAAAGTTGAAATATAATATATTTTTTATTGAATAAATGTAATAATTTTTTTATTGAAATATATATAATTTTTAATATAAAAAATATAATATATTTTTTATTTAATAAATATAATATATTTTTTATTGAGATAAACATAGTTTTTAATATAAAATGTTGAAAGTTGAAATGTCATATATTTTTTATTAAATAAATATAATATTAGAAGATGTTAAAAATTTAAATGTATATATTTTTATTTAATAAATTTATATATTTTTATTGAGATAATGAAATATTTGATAGAGTTTTTAAAAGTTTAATTGTAAAATTTTTAAATTTTTTTTTTTTTTTAAAAAAAGCAAGGGTTGACCCGGACCGGAACCGCCGGTTCACCAACCCGACCGGAACCGGCCAAGGGCGGGCCGGTTAAGGGTTGGTAAAATACCAACCCGGACCCGGCGGTTCCGACCCGAAACCGGACCGGAACCGGCCCGTGGACAGGTCTAGTTATATCCAATAAACTAGGGATTTACTATGATATTCAAGACAATAATTGCAAAAAAAATTGTTCGATAATAAATGTCATTATTATTAATAAAAACATTTACGATCACAATGTTTTAAGGGTACTATCTCCAACACTAAGTTCTCGCAAGTCTCTTGTGAGAAGTGACATATTAACCTTATCAATTTTACAATATAAAGTAATACTTTTGGCATAAAAAATAATATTTTTTTATGAGTAACCTAAATAAAATATATATATCTCACAAAATTAACACGTGAGACCGTCTCACAAGAGTTTTTACCGATAAATAAATATCCATAATTCATCAAATATTTCAAGGATAGGATGTCATTTTCTGGATTATGAGTCAAGACTCGAGACTACAAATTGTACTTGTATTTTTAGGAACAAAATAATACGTATCTTCTACTTTTATGTTTATACTAGTAAGAAGCATGTGTCTCGCACGTGAAACATATATTAGATATAATATAAAATAAAAAATAAATTTAAATTTACTCACATTTATAAACTTAAAATAAGTAATGATTAGAATTTTGAATAATCTATTTGTTTTATTTTTTTAAGATCTATTAAATTTTTAATAGTTGATAAAGTCTTTTGTTTGAGTCTTAAATTTATTTAGATAAATGTGGATTACAATTTGACATTTATTTCAGAGAAAATTGCTTCTTTGATTCTATAAGTTTCTATAGTTGCAATTTTCGATAGTACTCTATGTTTTTAAATTTCAATTTTAGTCTATTATTTGTTTTGTTTTGTGTTTTTTTTTCAAATATAGTCATTTTTTCGATGTGACGCTGATGTGATACCTTTGCAGCGCTGACGTGTATAGTGCCCATCATTATTTTTGATGAAAAATAACTAAAATTGTCAAATATCGAAACATGCAAGAATAAATTGAAATTATGAAATTGCTAAAAACCCTTTATACATGCCTTGTGTTTTTAAATTTTGAGCACAAACACACCTGAAAATACTTACAAATAAGTTGATAAATTCTCAAATTTGAAAACATTGGGATGTATGTGCTCAAGATTTGAAAACACTGGGAGTTAATAGATAATTCGTTTTTCATATAGGGTTTTTAGCATATTGAGATTTCACAGGGATAGTTGACCGAAAATTTTGGTTGGGAATAAATCTAGCAAGCGGACTAGGTCAAATTATAATATAGTCAGATTAGAGTCCAAGTATCGATCCCACGGAGACTAATATTTAATTACTAAAATTTTAACTACTTAACTTAAGCTAGACAAAACAAATAAAGATGGGAGATAGTAAATATAAATCTAGAAATAGTTAACTAGGACAATTTTCAATTAAGGCTAATAAAAATTAATTATCAAGGAAAATATCAAATTTAATAAAGGATTAAGACACACAACGGTACCAAACTCCAATATGTAAGCAAGGTTAAAATCCAATCAATTATTAAATTCTTGCACAATCACAGTGAAATCCCCTAAATTAATTATCAATCTATTTCTAAAATTAATAATCCTATATAAATATAATAGTTCAACTATTCCTAATTAAATTTAATTAGATTTAAATGCATTAAATTGTGATGGAATTTCAGTTTTCACCTAAAACCGCATACTGAAACCGAATTGTAGTGACTCTTACCCGGATCACCTACTAAACAAAACTTAGGCATGCAATTAACTTAATCAAAACAGATATCAGAATAAAACTGCGAAAACCATAGACATTATACAATCCCAAGTAAATGAATCTGTAAATACCCAAATATTATACAACCAGATCGAATAGCTGTATCAATCCAAATAACAACAGAATAAAACCTAGGCGAAGCTCCAGCTGGCCAACCACTGCCTAGCCCCTCTTAGATCCACCCACCTCGTCCAATCGCAAACCTGCCCCATGGAATAGGGTGTCCAGAAACACAGAGTACGAGACGTGAGCATAAAACGCTCAGTACGAGAGTATGAGTATACATGCATGCAAAGTGAACTCCCTATAACTCGAGGTCAAGGATCAGATAACAGAGACAGACCGGGCCATGGTATGTAGCACGTTGTGCCGTCGCTTCAGGAGGTGGCTCCCATACCATAATACCAGTGGATATGCCGGACCCAAATCGATGGAAGTCCAACCACTAACAGGATAGGGAAAAACCCTACTAACAGACATCTCGAAGGAGATGGATCAGTATGCAAATGAATGCAACATAAATCAATGACATATAAACCATGCAGTCACATAATACATGCATACTCAGTCAGGATATCTCGAACAGTACTTTCGTACCTCAAATCAGTGCAAGCTCTACCAACTCTAGGTCCACGCCTATAGTCTGCTCTACACTGCCAAGTGATACTACTATCATTATAGTGCTCTAAAAGCCTTAACTAAGCTATTGCATACTCCTAAATATTTATAGGAAACAAAAGCTATACCTTCGTCCGTCGTTAGCCCTTTGATGTCGATGCCTCCAGAACTTGGGCACAACTCCGCTACGACTATCGAACGCCTCGCCAACCCCCGGGTCAAGCCTATGAAGACTAGAACTACTCAAATATGCTTGGAATAGAGAGGGATTCTCGGAATTGGCAATTGAAAGTGAAGCCTCGGCCTTCTATTTATAGACCACGATCGGAACCTCCGATCCTCGATCGGAACGTCCGATCCTGCCATCGGAGCTTCCGAAGATCCTTATCTGCCATGTGTAAAACTATCACTGGTTGACTTCGGATAGGGGTGATCGGAGCTTCCGATCCTGCCACACGTCATGCCTGACGTAATTCGATCGGAGCTTCCGATCTCACCTTCGGAGCTTCCGATCTTGTCCTGAGCTTCCGAACCCTTCCCAAGTCATTATGATTAATTCCTTAATCACTGATTTTGGTTACGGGCTACTACATTCTCCCTCACTTAAGATATTTCGTCCTCGAAATCAGATCTTAAGTACCGAATGTAATACAGAAATCAGAAACATTCTTTATTCAAATCAAACGTTTATAGAGTTTGCAACTGAATACAACTTAAGAATGAAATCAAAACAAATTAGGATGGTCTTCACACATCCTGTCCTCAAGCTCCCAAGTAGCTTCCTCAGTGCCTCGGCGCTGCCACTGAACTAAAACCAGAGGAATGACTTTGTTCCGCAAAACCTTATCCTTATGATCCAGGATACGAATAGGTTTCTCAACATAGGTCAAATCCTTGCTCACCTGAACCTCAGACCGCTGCAGAATATGAGACTCATCCGCCACATATCGTCGCAATAGAGATACGTAGAACACGTCGTGAATACTGGAAAGATGCGATGGCAAAGCTAGTCGATAAGCTAAATCGCCAATGCTCTCCAAGATCTCAAACGGACCGATAAACCTAGGAGACAACTTGTCCTTAAGGCCAAATCTGAGAATTTTGCGAAAAGGTGACACTCTCAAAAACACTTTCTTCCCGACATCGAACTGCAAAGGCCTACGCTTGGTGTTAGCATAGCTGGCCTGACGATCCAGTGCAGTCTTAATCCGTTTCTTGATCTGATCAACAATGTCAACTGCCTGCTGGATAAACTCTGGTCCCTCAGCCTGTCTCTTCCCCACTTCTTTCTAAAAGAGTGGAGTACGACAACATCATCCGTACAACGCCTCAAAAGGTGTCATCCCAATACTAGTATGATAGTTGTTGTTGTACGCGAACTCGATCAATGGCAAATGATCCTGCCAGGCTGAACCAAAATCCATGACGCACGCTCTAAGCATATCCTCCAAAGTATGGATAGTGCGCTCTGACTGACCATTAGTCTCCGGATGATAGGCAGTACTCAAATTGAGAGTAGTACCCATCGCACGCTGAACACTCCCCCAGAATCTAGAAGTAAACCTGGGGTCCCGATCGCTGACAATGCTCACAGGCACTCCATGAAGTCGAACGATCTCCTGAATGTACAACCGAGTCATACGATCCACATTCTACTCCCGACTATAGGCAATGAAATACGCTGACTTGGTGAGTCGGTCCACCACAACCCATATAGCATCACAGTTCCTCGGGGATACCGACAAATGGGTCACAAAGTCCATTGTGATAAACTCTCATTTCCATTCAGGAATAGGCAAACTGTGAAGCAATTCTCCAAGTCGTCGGTGTTCTGCCTTGACCTGTTGACACACCAAACATCTCGAAACAAACTGATAAACACTGCGTTTCATTCCCTTCCACCAGAAATGAGTACGTAGATCCTTGTACATCTTGTTGCTCCCAGGATGAATACTCAACTTAGTGCGATACGCCTGAGACAAAATCTCCTCTCGCAACTCTACATCCTGCGGAATCACAAGCCTACCAGACAAACACTGAAAGTCATCTGACTGATAATGAAATCCAGACGAGCTACCCTCGTTAGCTAGACGAGCTAAACGCTGGGTCTTCGAATCACACATCTGAGCATCTCGAATCCGCGAATACAAAGCTGGCTCAGATAATATTGCAAACATCTGGATACCCTGCATACCTTTCTTAAGCAAGTCCATCCAACGTCTCTGCCTCATGTTCAACTCCGCCTGAGTGAACAAATACTTGAGACTCTTATGGTCAGTGAAGATCTCAAATTTCTCGCCATACAGATAATGACGCCAGATCTTCAAAGCGAACACAATGGCTGCCAATTCCAAATCATGGACTGGGTAGTTGTCCTCGTGAAGCTTCAGCTGTCTAGAAGTGTATGCGATCACATGCCCATTCTGAGTCAGGACACAACCTAACCCCTGAAGAGAAGCATCAGTGTACACCACATACCCTCTAGATCCTGACGGTAATGCCAACACTGGCGCAGATGTCAACCGCCGTCGAAGCTCACAGAAATTCTCCTCACACTCGGAGGACCACTCGAAATCAACACCCTTGCGGGTAAGTTGCGTCAAAGGTCGAGCTAACTGAGAGAAGTTTAGAATGAAGCGACGATAATACCCTGCTAGACCCAGAAAACTACGGATCTCAGCAACTGTCGTCGGACGCGACCAATTAAGAACCGCCTCAATCTTGCTTGGATCAACATAAATCCCCTCCCTGGATATGATATGGCCAAGAAAGACCACTCGATCCATCCAGAACTCACACTTGCTCAGCTTGGCGTATAACTGCTCATCTCGAAGAGTCTGCAGTACCAACCGCAAGTGAGAAACATGCTCTTCTGTATTACGTGAATACACCAAGATGTCGTCAATGAAGACCACGAAAAACTTGTCCAAATACTCCCTGAAGACACGGTTCATCATATCCATGAATATAGCCGGCGCATTAGTCAAACCAAATGGCATCACTAGAAACTCGTAATGCCCTTAGCGAGTACGGAATGCAGTCTTGGCTACGTCCTGATCTCGGACCCTCAACTGATGATACTCAGATCTCAAGTCAATCTTGTAGTAAACTGAAGTTCCCTGCAGCTGATCAAACAAGTCATCAATACGAGGCAAAGGATACTTGTTCTTCACAGTGACTCGATTCAGCTGCCGATAGTCAATGCACAGCCGCATAGACCCATCCTTCTTCTTTACAAAAAGAACAGGAGCTCCCCAAGGAGATACACTAGGACGAATGTACCCCTTGTCCAAAAGTACCCGACATCAACTCTATGCCAAACTCGACTTCCCTAACAGGAGGAAAACCCGGAATCTCATCAGGAAATACATCTGGAAATTCATCCACAACAGGAATACTCTCTATCCCAATACTCTCAGTGGACAAATCAACTGCATAGATAAGGTAGCCTTCCCCGCCAGACTCTAGAGCTCGACAGGCTCTCAAAACTGATATCATAGGCATCGGGGGTCGTGCTCCCTCTCCATAGAAAAACCAGCTATCACTCCCATCCGGATGAAAGCGTACTAATCTCTGATAGCAGTCCACTGAAACTCGATAGGTAGTCAACATATCTATTCCCATAATGTAATCAAAGTCGTCCATCGCAAGAACCATGATATTCGCTAACAGAATGTTTCCCTCGAACTCTAAAGGGCAACCCATCACTAGACGCTTAGCCAAAGCAGATTGGCCCGTCGGAGTAGAAACAGACATCACTATGTCTAGTGCAATGCATGGTAACTTATGCCTCTTAACAAAATATGCAGAAATGAAGGAATGAGATGCACCAGTGTCAATAAGTATAAGAGCAAGTATACCATAAAGCAGAAATGTACCTGCGATGACTTTCTTATTCTCCTCCACTGCCTGATCATGTCTCAAGGCAAACACCTGGACAGAAGCTCGTGGCCTTAAATGAGAACTCCCAGCAGGCTGTCCCTGCGACCTCTGCTGAACGGTGGCCTGAGAACCAGATCCTGAAGCAGAACCAGAACCGCCTCCCCCACATAGTGGACAATTCCTCCGGATGTGACCCACCTCACCGCAACGAAAACAAGCTCCAGAAGCTTTATGGCACTTGTCGGATGGATGGTTCTTCCCAAAGTGATCACACTTGTCCTTCTTTCCAAAACGGACAACACCAGCAGAGCTAGAGGAAGAAGAAGTAGATCCAGACTTCTTGAAAGATTGGGCACGGGGACCCAAAGAACTAGCAGGTCTCGACTGAGAGAAATACCTATTCCGTCGAATGCTGTCCTCCGACTGGTGACAACGGCTCACCAAACCCTCGTAGGACATGTTATCGCCGACCGCCACACGCTCGTGGATCTCAGGGTTAAGGCCCTGAAGGAACATATTATACTTCATCCCAGAGCTGTCAGCAATCTCGGGGCAATAGGATAGCAGATCAAAGAACTTCTGCTGATACTCATCAATAGACATGGCTCCCTATCGCAGACTCAGTAGCTCGCCCGCCTTCGACTGATGGAGTGCATGAGGAAAATACAGCTTCTGAAAATCTGTGCGGAACTCGGCCCAGGTGGCCACTCCTCTCGCCGCAACAAAAGGTGCAGAAGTAAACCTCCACCACCTGCGCGCACGTTCATCCAGAAGATAACCAAGGGTCTCCATCTTCTGCTCCTCGGTGCATTGGAAAGTCTGAAAAGTTGTCTCCATGCGGTCTAACCAGTTCTTCGCATCCTCCGGAGACTCACCTCCAACCAAGGGCTTAGGCCCTATCTGCAAGAATCGACGTACACTGAAACGGTTCTCATCTTGATGACGATGGCGGCGTTCCCAATGAGGCTCTCGGTTGGCATCACCCCAACGCCCACCAATACTGCCATGAGAACTCTGGTCATCACGATCTGCCATCTAAAAAATTAACCTAACGGTTATCTTATGTAGAATCTAAATCCCAAGAATACTTTGCATGCTCTGATACCATAAATGTAGTGACCCTTACCCGGATCACCTACTAAACAGAACTTAGGCATGCAATTAACTTAATCAAAACAGATATCAGAATAAAACTGCGAAAACCATAGACATTATACAATCCCCAGTAAAGAAATCTGTAAATATCCAAATATTATACAACCAGATCGAATAGCTGTATCAATCCAAATAACAACAGAATAAAACTTAGGCGAAGCTCCAGCTGGCCAACCACTGCCTAGCCCCTCTTAGATCCACCCACCTCGTCCAATCGCAAACCTGCCCCATGGAATAGGGTGTTCAAAAACACAGAGTACGAGACGTGAGCATAAAATGCTCAGTATGAGAGTATGAGTATACATGCATGCAAAGTGAACTCCCTATAACTCGAGGTCAAGGATCAGATAACAGAGACAGACCGGGCCCTGGTATGTAGCACGCTGTGCCGTCGCTTCAGAAGGTGGCTCCCATACCATAATACCAATGGATATGCCGGACCCAAATCGATGGAAGTCCAACCACTAACAGGATAGGGAAAAACCCTACTAACAGACATCTCGAAGGAGATAGCTCAGTATGCAAATGAATGCAGCATAAATCAATGACATATAAACCATGCAGTCACATAATACATGCATACTCAGTCAGGATATATCGAACAGTACTTTCGTACCTCAAATCAGTGCAAGCTCTACCAACTCTAGTCCACGCCTATAGTCTACTCTATACTGCCAAGTGATATTACTATCATTATAGTGCTCTAAAAGCCTTAACTAAGCTATTGTATACTCCTAAATATTTATAGGAAGCAAAAGTTATACCTTCGTCCGTCGTTAGCCCTTTGATGTCGATGCCTCCAGAACTTGGGCACAACTCCGCTACGACTATCGAACGCCTCGCCAACCCCCGGGTCGAGCCTATGAACACTAGAACTACTCAAATATGCTTGGAATAGAGAGGGATTCTCGGAATTGACAATTGAAAGTGAAGCCTCGGCCTTCTATTTATAGACCACGATCGGAACGTCCGATCCTGTCATCGGAGCTTTCGAAGATCCTTATCTTCCACGTGTCAAACTATCACTGGTTGACTTAGGATAGGGGTGATCGGAGCTTCCGATCCTTCCACACGTCATGCCTGACGTAATTTGATCGGAGCTTTCGATCTCACCTTCGGAGCTTTCGATCTTGTCCTGAGCTTTCAAACCCTTCCCAAGTCATTATGATTAATTCCTTAATCACTGATTTTGGTTACGGGCTACTACACGAATACTATTTTTAGTCGGTTTAACCATATGTTGATTGATGTCTTTGAAGCTATTTTTAATCAATCCTATTTAGATTCGTGATTAATCGGCAAACATGTGATTAAATAATCAATCTATTCATAAAAAATATTAAACCAACATCAATCAATAATTGAAATAAAGGAAAATAATAACTTAAAATAACCACAATATCAAACAAATATCGTTTGGCCCTATCGTGGTCTTAATCTAAAAGAAAATTATTCCATAAAAACAAAACAAATAAATAAATCAATGTTTGAAATCATGAAAATAAAGATCTTGGTAGGAATAAAAAAATCTCAGCGTGGTTGGCGCAATTCCTCCTTGAAGTTGTTCTTCTCCGCTCTCAAGCCCTAGCCGTCATCTTTGGTTATAATATGAATCCCTTTTAAGTTGGGTTGTGATTCCCTTTTATATCTCCTCAAAAGCCTTCAAACAATTCTCTAATTTGAGTCCAAAAAGAAATAAAAACGCATGCAATCCAAGGTTTCCAAAAAAAATCCAAAATACTGCGCGTGCGTATGGAATTCCCTGCGGAGTGTCCAGACCCTATGCCACATCCGGAAGGTGGTCTGAACATGGGTCTGAACACAGGTCCGTGTATAATTTTTCTCACGAAACGTTTTGACTTTGGGCGATCTCTTCAGGCGCGCTAGAGCGCGAGATGCTCTGTTTCCATTCAAGATTTTCCTTCTTCCAATGATTTTTCGTCACTTTTCACGGGCTTTGCTCACGTGGCATACAATTGTTGACATTTTTGTCGTTTTTACCATCTTTTTGAGCTTTACTAACACTACACGACAAAAAAAGAATTCTCGTGAATAACCACAAAACTAGGATGCTCAATTGCCAAATAAGCACAAAAACAACGAGATATGAAGTGCAAAACGACAATACTTTTTGTGCTTATCAAACCTCCCACACTTTAGCTTTTGATCATCCTCGAGCAAAATATAGAAAAATTTATTCAAATCTCAATCTACACATGACACAATCCACCCCAAATTTACCAACCAAAACTCATCAAACTCGAATGATAGAAAAATGCTTCGAAAATCAAGATATTTACCTTCAGTGCAATTTCAAGACCCAAAACTTTAACTAGGATTGATCAAGACAATGAAAGGTGTGTTGTGTGTTGGTCAAAAATCATAATTCTCAATTGTGTTTCAGTTCAAGGTTTCGCTCAAGTTTATCTCTCATCTCTCTGTCACTCAAACTCCCGTGAAACGTTCCATAGGCTTGTCATTCATACCCTTATCCACTAAATATTGGACGATTTTGGCTTGGTCAAAAGGTCTTTATAAGTTTATAACGTTATGTTATGGCTCATGACTTCAATAAAAGATAAGGGACTCAAAATGAGAGAAGTAAATAATTATTCAACCAAGCGCACTCCCAACTATAAATCTCCTCCTTTATTGAATTTCATCATTCCTTTTACATTCAAACATCCCTGAAATCCTCATCTTTCTTATCGATTAACTTTTCTTTCTTTGTTTTCATTTCTTTTTTCAACCATTACAAATTCAAACATATTCCTCTTTTTTTTCTTCTTTTCTCAAACTTCGTCTTCATTAGAATATTTATTTTATCTTTAATCTTTGGAGTTTTTAAACAACTTATAAGCGCAAGAAAATTACTTCTCTCAAAATTAGGTAGGAATTATATATGAGTTGACTAAATTAGGGTAGTTGATATGGGATTTCGAAAAAGCACAAGTGGGGGCTAGTTATATGCCTTTGACACACTCCACTTGATTTTAAAATTAGGCACAAAAGGGACTCTATGGATAAAAATGATGTATTCGGTTGGCTCGAAAGGCTCAAACGGTCCAAAGATCGCTTAAATTATTCCTAAACCACCATCATCCGTATTTTTGCCTTGAAGGGTAATTAGGCAAGTTTTAGATTGTTTCATCTCTCTTATATAATGTCAGACAAGCTCACATCTCTCATATGTAGTGTATACCTCTCCTTAATTCACAATTGATTCATATGCATTGACCTAAGTGCATGCAATTTGTTTCAAAGTCCCTTTCAATCCTAGACTCAATTCAAAAATTTATTTTTTTATCTTTTCAAAAAAAGTTCAGTTTACAACTCAGGGCTTCATGCAATCATATGCAAATTTTCACAATGAATACAAAAAAATTTCTGCTAGAGGAATTTGAAAGTTCTAAGTGTATTTCATTTTTTTCTTTTTTATTTTTTTAAAAGACACCCTGTCAAAAGACAACCCCTCCCACACTTTAAAATTTACATTGTCCTCAGTGCAATGCGAAATAAAATTTAAATCAAGAAAGCGTAAACGCAAAGCACTTCCCTGAAATGGTGGAGAGAGCGATATATTGTAGATCAATTCACACTTGAATTTGCTCCAACTATGACGTCCAAATCAACGCTGAGATTCGAAAACCTAAAAACCAAGCAAAGAAATAAAAACACATGATAAAAATAGAAAATAATTAGAAATAAAAAGATAAAGTATAAGAAAAACACTGGGTTGCCTCCCAGCTAGCACTAAATTTATAGTCTATCGCCCGAATTTCCAGAAGTAAACATCAAAGAGCGTTTGCCGCCCATAATAAGTATCATACGACTCTACGTATGAGTCTTGATTTTGTACACCCTCAAGCTTGACGTCATGATGTGATATTGACAATGTAAGCTTGTCGCTCCAACAACACTCAACATGAACTGATTATTTTGGAAAGAGACTCCTAATTTAGGCTGAAGCTCACATGTGATGTAATATTGTGGAGTTGGCGTCAATGGAAAGAATGTATCTTCTAATAATGTATTTTGGACACAGGTGTATAATTTTTCTCACGCCCGCTCGAGCGCGAAACATTCTGACTTTGGGCTATCTCTTCAGGCACGCTGGAGCGCGAGATGCTCTGTTTCCATTCAAGATTTTTCTTCTTCCAACGATTCTTCCGTCACTTTTCACGGGCTTTGCTCACGTGGCATCCAATTGTTGACATTTTCGTCGTTTTCACCATCTTTTTGAGCTTTACTAACTACACGACAAAGAGAAAAAAATTCTCATGAATAACCACAAAACTAGGATGCTCAATTGCCAAATAAGCACAAAAACATTGAGATATGAAGTGCAAAACGACAATACTTTTTGTTCTTATCAATAGTGTATTAGTGTATGCAATTATCTCATATGAAAATATAGATCCAAAATCACAATGTCAAAATTAACAGATCAAAATTGTAATTTTTCCTTTATTTTTCAATAATTACATTTGACTTATTTATATTGATGAATTTACTTTATAATATTTAATTTTGTTTAAATTCTAAATTATCCATTAATTTTATATTATATTTTTCTTTAATTTTTTACACCCATTGTTCATCAAATGTTCAAGCAATTATTTATCGACAAAAAATTACTTTCTGTAATGCACTTGTTTTCTTTCTATTCACACTTTTATAGATATATATATATATATATATACAATATAATATAATATAATATTATATATTTAATATACATGATTTAATTTTATTAATTTTAATGAAAATATTTTTTAGATTTTCAAAGCATTATGCAGAAAATCTTCATAAAATTAATCGAAGAAATATGCAATTTAGGGGCAAAATAGAAAATTCACAGTAATTTTTTTTTAATTCTATTCACACTTTTATTGTTATATAAATATAATAAAATAAATATATATTATCTTTTAATAATTTTAGTTAATATATATTTTTATTTTCCAATATCTAATCATTTTTATGTTCATTGTTTTTATATTTTTCCTAAAAATTATGTTTCGACAAAAAATTATATACATAATGCATTTTTATTATCAAATATCTATTCAATATTTACGTATCATTGTTTCAAATTTGTTTATAATTATGTTGAAACTAAATTTTATTTTTCTATTAGAAAATTTTAAAAAACTCCAATTTGATATCATAGGAAATAAGTCTAACCAATTCATTGAAGTTGAAATTTTATAATTAAATAAGAGACGAATGAACACATTGTATTTTTAATAATAAAAAACTATATGGAAATAATGTATTCCTTGATTGCACTTATATTCTAATAGTATATGATGTTAACTTTATAAATGCAATGTATTTGGAAAACCAATTAAAATGTTATGTTTAATGAGTTCAAAAAATATTATATTAGTTTTTATTTTATTTCTAAAAAATATTTATATGAATGTTATTTACACACCAAAAATTGTTAATAACACTCCATCTTACTTACTATGTTATTGTTAGACATGATTGTCCTCATAGTATCTTGCTTTATATGATAAAATATTAATTTAAGTTAAATAACTCAAATATTAACTTTTTTGTATGTCACCAAATAAATTTTAATTTTTCAAAAAAAATGTCACAACTTTATCATATATAAATAAAATATGAAATCACAATTTTTTATTTTAATCTTAGAATATTTTTACATTTATTCCTAAATTTTAGCATGTATATATAATTAATAATTATTTATTTTTAGCAGTTGCAAATACTACCTTCATATATCTCAATGTAGTAAATACACAATGCAAAAACTTTGCTCACTATTCATGATTTTATAGTATAAAATAAAATAAAATAAAATATAGATATATATATATATATATTTTCAAATCTAGTATAATTAAATTAGTCTCGTAAATGAGACTTGAATTTGATATTATTAGGTCTCGACATTTTACCTCGCTACTAGTCTCATATATCGGGTAATTTGCATTCACCTTCATACACTTTTTGTTTTTTAATATCACTTCTTTGCATGTTACAAACTTACAATTTTTACACTTGATAAGGAGGTGAGTCTCAAATACACAAAGTATAGAAAAAATGAATGCAAATGACCCCTCATACACCTACACTTTTTTTTTTCCTTAGAAGCTAATTTGCACTTTTTTCAGTAGGCCAATTACAAATTCATTTCAATTTATAAAAAGACGCATAATCCTTTATATGAAATTAATTATCTTTACAAAAAAAAAAAGAAATTCCTCTAAAATAAAGAAATTAATTATCTTTTTGTTTAAAAAAATAACGAGGTTTAAATATCAGGATTAAAACACGTCACAAATATATCTGATTTTTAGAAACACAAAATTATGAATTAATTTTAATTTATATAAAGAGTTTCTTTATTTATTTTTATTTTTTATGTTTAGTAGGAATGATCCTTGTGGTTAACTGTAATAATTTTAACCTACCAAAACATAACTGCAGCATATATATTGAAAAAAATATTGCAAATAATGAGTATTTATATATTTACAAAATGTATAAATTAAAGCACACAGAAAAATATTTTCTTTGGCCGATAATCACATTCTATATACTAGCCATTTTGTTGCACGCATTGCGTGCTAATAATTTATTTTTATAATAAATTTATATTTCAAATAAAATTGACAAATAAAATTATTATACTATATATTAAATACAAAAATTGGTGAGAAAATAAAACAATAGTTAGATGAAAAAAGAAGAAAAAAATCATAATTGAAGGAAAAAATTAGATAGTGGAAGAAAGCGGTTGTGTGTGTTTTTTTTGTTTCAATTTATGTATTATTTTAATGGGCACACCAAGAGACCACACTAAGGGATTCTTACATAATATATAGGAATAGAATAATAAATTTATATTTCAAATAAAACTGACAAATAAAATTATTATACTATATATTAAATACAAAAACTGGTGAGAAAATAAAAAAATAGTTAGATGAAAAAAGAAGAAAAAAAACATAATTGAAGGAAAAAATTAGATAGTGGAAGAAAGCGGTTGTGTGTGTGTTTTTTTTTTGTTTCAATTTATGTATTATTTTAATGGGCACACCAAGAGACAACACTAAGGGGTTCTTACATAATATATAGGAATATATATATATAAAACAAAATAACACCATTTCTACACCAAAAAAAAACTAATAATTGTTGTTTTTGTTGTGAAAAAGTAAAAATTTACGGTAAAAAGTAAATACTCCAAAACTCAAAATATATCAAACTCTACACTTTATAATATTTTTCTCTCAATTCAATTGTATTTTTCATCATAAATGAAGACCTATTTATAGATCCACATTTGAGATTAGTCCAAAAATTAATACATCATCATCTACATCATCACACACTAATTTTTCATATTTTACAACTCAATATTCAACATTCAACATTCAATATTTAATATTCAACATAATAATAATAATATATTTTTTAACACTCCCCCTTGTGATGATGATCGTGATATGATGACTGTCTTCATTACGTATTTTATACTGCCTCGTTAAAAATCTTACTAGGAAAAACTCAGTGGGATAAAAACCATAGTAAGAAAAAAAGAGTGCAGCCACGTAAATTCCCCCTCATGTTAACATGAGTGATTCTTCACATATTCCATAGATTGCGCATCCCAACGTTGTATATATGTTTTCTGAATATCGTCGTGGGAAGTGCCTTTGTGAAGAGATCTGATGAGTTCTCACTTGATTGAATGTAACAGATATCAATATCTTTATTCTTCTCAAGCTTTTGAGTGTAGGCAAAGAATTTTGGGGGGATATGTTTGGTTCTGTCACTTTTGATGTATCCTTCTTTCATTTGAGCAATACATGCAGCATTATCTTATATAGTGTCACAGGCTTCTTGTCTACTGTCAATCCACACGATATTTGAATATGTTTGGTCATTGACTTTAACCATACACCTTTACGACTTGCTTCATGTAATGCAATAATCTCGGCGTGATTTGATGAAGTTGTTACGAGTGTTTGTTTCTGTGAACGCCAAGAAATTGCTGTGCCTCCACGAGTAAATACATATCCGGTTTGGGAACGTGTCTAATGTAGATCAGATAAATATCCAGCATCAGCATAACCAATGATACTTTGATTGGTGTTTTTTGAGTACAAAAGTCTCAAATCTGTCATTCCTCGTAGATAACGGAATATATGTTTAATTTCGTTCCAATGCCTCTTTGTTGGATATGAACTGAATCTTGTCAATAAATTTACAGCAAAAGATATATCAGGTCTAGTGCAATTTGCAAGATACATAAGGGCACCAATGGCACATAGATATGGTACTTCTGGACCAAGAATAACTTCATCATCTTCACATGGACGGAATAGATCCTTTTCTATGTTTAATGATCTTACAACCATTGGAGTACTTAATGGATTTGATTTATCCATATTAAAACGTTTAAGGATCTTTTCTGTATAATTTGCCTGGTGAACAAAAATTCCACATTCTTTTTGTTCGATTTGCAAACCCAGACAATACTTGGTTTTTCCAAGATCCTTCATGTCGAATTCTTCCTTCAAGTACATCATAACTTCTTGAATTTCTTTATTCGTTCCAATGATGTTTAAATCATCAACATATACAACAATAATTACACATCCGGATGTTGTTTTCTTGATGAAAACACAAGAGCATATTGGATCATTTACATATCCCTTTTTTTATCAAGTGCTCACTTAGCCGATTATACCACATTCGGCCGGATTGCTTTAACCCATATAATGATCTTTGCAATTTTATAGAATAAAATTCTCTGGGTTTTGAACTTTGTGCTTCAGGCATCTTAAATCCTTCAGGGATTTTTATGTATATATCACTATCAAGTGATCCATATAAGTAAGCTGTAACAACATCCATAAGACACATTTCCAAATTTTTAGACACTGTCAAACTAATCAAATATCGAAACGTAATTGCATCCATAACAGGAGAATACGTTTCTTCATAATCAATTCCAGGCCTTTGAGAAAAACCTTGTGCAACAAGTCTAGCTTTATATCTGACTATTTCATTTTTCTCATTTTGCTTTCGAATAAAAACTCATTTGTATCCAACAGGTTTTACACCTTCAGGTGTGAGGACTATAGGTCCAAAAACATTACGTTTATTCAGCGAATCCAATTCAACCTGGATGACATCTTTCCATTTGGCCCAGTCATGACAAGTTTTACATTCACCAAAAGATTTTGGTTCATGATCCTCATTTTCATTTATGATGTCACAAGCCACATTATAAGAAAATATCTCATCAATATCTTCTATGTCTTTTCGATTCCATATTTTTCCAGTATTAATATAATTGATAGAGATTTCACGATTCTCGTCAGTTTGTGGTTCTAACAGAACATTTTCATCATCAGGTGTTTCTTCTGGAACATCATTTTTTATTTTATGATCATCGTGCTTCTCTATGCCTTTTCTTTTCCGAGGATTTTTATCCTTGAAATCAACTGGCCTTTCACGCTTCAAGCGTTTTATGACATCATGAGTGTCTTCAATTTGTTTCTTTGGAATTTTAATTCGAGCAGGGGCATTTACAACATGTATATATGATTTTGTTACCCCTTTTGTGTCTGCAAATGCATCTGGCATTTGATTTGCAATTTTTTGCAAGTGCACAATTTGTTGTACATCTTTCTCACATTGTTTGGTCCTTGGATCCAAATGTAACAATGATGGTACATACCATGTGATTTCTTTTTTGATTTGTTTCTTTTCTCCCCCTAACATTGGGAAGATTTCTTCATTAAAATGTCAGCAAAACGTGTTGTAAACATATCGCTTCTCTGAGGCTCAAGATATCGAATGATTGATGGACTATCATAACCGATATAAATACCGATTTTTCTTTGAGAACCCATTTTTGATCGTTGAAGTGGTGCAATAGGCACATACATCATACATCCAAAAATTCTCAGATGAGAAATATTTGGTTCTTTACCAAATGCAAGCTGCAATGGGGAGAATTTATGATATGCACTTGGTCTGATGCGAATTAATGCCGCAACATGTAAAATTGCATGTCCCCATATAGAAATAGGGAGTTTTGTTCTCATAATCATTGGTCTAGCAATCATTTGTAGACGTTTAATCAATGATTCAGCTAATCCATTCTGTGTATGAACATGAGCAACAAGATGTTCAATAGTAATTCCCATTGACATACAATAGTCATTGAAAGTTTGGGAAGTAAATTCTCCAGCATCATCAAGTCTTATTTTCTTGATTGTATAATCGGAAAATTGATTCCGCAATTTTATTATTTGAGTCATTAATCTTTCAAATGCCACATTCCGAGTTGACAATAAGCATACATGTGACCATCTGCTAGAGGCATCGATCAATACCATAAAATATTGAAATGGTCCACATGGTGAATGAATTGGCCCACAAATATCACCCTGAATACGTTCAAGAAATATGGATGATTCTGTTTGGATTTTAGCTGGCGATGGTCTTATAATAAGTTTTTCAACAGAACATGCTTTACATTGAAACTTATTATTCTGAAAGATCTTTTGGTCTTTCAATGGATGACCATTCATATTTTTAATAATTCTTCGCATCATTATTGAACCAGGATGTCCCAATCGATCATGCCAATTGGTTAATATTGAAGAATTATTAACCATCATATTTGATTCGATTGGCCTTATATGTGTATAATGCAATCCAGTAGGAAGCATTGATAATTTTTCAACCACATATTTCTTTCCTGATTTATATGTGGTAAGACACATATATTTCTGATTTCCATTAGTTATCGTCTCAGTATCATACCCATAAGAATATATGCCATTAAAACTCAACAAATTTTTTTTTTATCCTGGTGAATATAAAGCATCATTTATAAAAAAATTTGTACCATTAGGTAACAAAAAATGTGCTTTTCCACAACCTTCAATCAAGTCTACAGGACCTGATATTGTATTCACCATTGTTTTTGTTGGTTTTAATTCCAAGATATATATTTTATCTTGGAGAATGGTGTGCATTGTACCACTATCGGGTATGCAAACTTCCATGGGTTTATATTTGCTCATAACATTTTCCATACTTCAAAAAATAGCAATAAAAAAAAGCAAGGATAATATATATATGCAAAGTATAGCATGTTTCATAAGAATGCATGAAAAATATAGCATGTTACATTTCAGTCACACCAGTATATTAATCAATGTTCTCGAAATCATTTGAAAAAATCGGCAGCATTGAAATAAGTTGAACCACTTAAATGGTTACTGTTTTTCAACAAAATTGATCTCTTTTTATTTCCCCTTTATCGATACTTTAAAGAGCTTACATAAGTGCTCAGGGGTATGTGAACAATGTCTTGGAGTGTCACATTTATAACAAATACTCTCATATTGTAACACCCGGTATTTTTAAATACGTAAATTCGCATTCATAATTAGGATATTTAATTATTTAAATTTATGATTTATGGGTTAAATAATTATGTGAATTATTTGTGCATGATTTAATTTATTTTTAAGCATTTAACCCATAATTAGTGATTTTTATGATTTTTAGTATTTTAATTATTTGATCGCGTAGACGGGACCATGGACGGACGAGATGACGACTTTCCACCCAAATTATTTTATGAGCCTTTTTAGAGCCTTAAAATATTATTTTGAGTTTTATTATCTCAAAATTTTAAGTATTTAATTTTATATAATTTTAGGAGTCCATTTTTATTCAAAATTAGCCAAAATATTGACTTTTTAGTATTTTTAAAATTCCTTTAATTCAATATTTCGGGATTTTCATATGTTTAACTTAATATTTCAGATTTCAACTTTTAATTAGAGTTTTTAAATTTTATATTTTATATTTAAACCTTTTTAATTATCTTAAAACCTATTTTAAATCAAAACCTAAACCTAATATACCCAAACCCCTTTAGCCGATCCCTCAACCCCTCCATCAGCCGCCACCCTCATAAATCTTCATCTTCTCCACCGAGCAAGCTCCAAGAACACCATAGCCTCGGTTTTTGAAGGTTCAAGTCGGTTGTCATCGCCCCGTCGTCCCGGACTCGTCGCCTTCTCGTTTTCTCTACTACTTCGGTGAAAGGCATGAATTCTTTTCTAATTTTTTTGTACAATATCAGATATTATAGTGTGTGTATGAGATGTGCATCGTAAATTTTAAAGATTTTCAGAAAAATTTCCTTTGGCCATGTAGAGACCGAATTGGCCGTGTGGTTTCTTGTTGGTGTGCACGTTTTTTTTCTGCTCATGGTGGTGTCTACTGGTGGCCGAGGGTCTGGAAGGGGGTGATGGTGTGGCCTGGCTCGAATGGCTCGAGTGGCTCGAGCCAAACAAGCCAGGAAACCAACCAGAGTCGATCGGCCTCCAAGAGGCGCAGGTCTAGGGTTCGAAGGGAAGGCCCTTCGGGCTTCTAGTATAGGCTGCATGGGGGCTGGGGTTCGGACAGGTTAGGTCCGCCCGGACGTGGGCTACGTCCGGGCGGCGGCGCTCCGGCCAGGGGCGGCCGGAGCCGGCCGGCAGCAGCCATGGAATGGCTGCTGCTCACGGCCGCGGCCTTGGTGAGGTAAGGGGGTTCGGGTTCTAGGGTTTAGGGTACCGGGTCGGGTCGTGGGGGCTCGGGTCGGGTCAGTAAATTAGTGAGTCGGGTTAAGTGGGTCCGGGACCGGGTTTGGTGGGCCGGGCTCGAGTCTTTTTATTTTTAAAATATTTTATGAAATAATGGGTTTTTGAGTCAATTTAATTGAAATAAAATTATTTGGACTCCCAAATAATTTTATTTGTACTTTTAAAATTTTAATTAAGTTAGTCCATTAATTTTATGGGCTTTTGGGCCCATAAAAGTTAATGGGCCAGTCTTTGGGTTTTTGGGCCCAATGGGCCAGTTTAAGTGTTATTGGGCTTAGTGTAATTTTAATGGGCTTAATTAATTTAATTGGGCTTAGATTAATTAATTGGGCTTAAAGTTTAAGATATTGGGCTTAAGTATGTTAATGGGCCAGATTTAAGTTAATGGGCTTGAGTGTAAGGCCAGCAGTCCAGAACCATCCATGAGAAAATTACATGTGTCCTGATTATATATTTAATTATTTTTATGCATTTAAGTTATTTTAATATTTATATGTTAGTAAGAAAATTAAATTAAATATATATGAAGGACACACAATTTATTTAAGTACATGCATTCATGAAATCAATTTTTATGCTATGATTTAATTTCTATGGTTGAGCAAATAAAATATTTTAGGTGGAAATTGAAGTAGTGTGGCCATTTATATGGGCAGTTTCTGCCATTTATGTATGGGCAGTTTTCTGCCATTTATGTATGGGTGGTTCGCCACCAGCCTCGTACGATGGTTTCTTAGACTGATCAGTCGCACTATGGGTCACACTTACGGATAGGACCATTCGATGTTAAGAAAATAAATGCTCAACAACTCAAGTATGTATGTTATGTATTATGTATTTATGTTTATTTAAGTAAGTTATGTTATGTAATTTTTAAGCATGCTCATTCATGTATATGTATGTATTAGTATTAAATTGTTTTAAATTATTTTGAACCCTTGTTAGTATGCATGTTGGGCCTCTAGGCTCACTACACTGATATGGTGCAGGTGAGTACGTAGAGGAGCAGGTTACTCCTACCGGTGGTGAGGACGTATGAGCAGCGCTGCAGTAGCCCCGTGACCGTGACAGCTTCTGAGTCACCGTGCATGATGTCATGTGAAACATTTTATTATATTTTTAGTGGTTGAGGTTTATGGGAATATTTTATTAAATGTTTTAGTGCATGCACATATTTTAATTATTTTATTTATGCAGTATATTTTTAATTCTAGGGTTGACTCAGATGTTTAATTATTTTAAAGAATGCATTTTTTTCTTAAGTATTTAATTGTTTATGTATTTAGTCATGTATTTATTTTAAATATTTTATCCTGTGCATATATGTATGGGCATATATGTACATATTTTATTTAGTAGTATATAAAAAAAAGAAAAAAAAAATTTTCCGCATATTTATTTATTTATTTATTTATTATAGAGTTAGGGTCGTTTCAGTTGGTATCAGAGCACGGTCCTTGGAGGGGTCACTACTGCTTTGCGAGCTCAGAAATCCACGCTACCGGTCTGTAAGTTTTAATGTTTAAAGTATGATTTAATTTCTAGAATTTGAAGTTAGCCTTAATTTTAAACACTTAGTTATGCATGGCGATTTACGTAAATAAATATGTGGTGGTGCAGAATGCCTCCCAGACAGGTGAATCGACGTGGGAGACCTCCACCTCCACCGCCACCTCAGCAGCACCCCATGACAGCACTGGAGCAGGCCAGTGCCACGATGATGGCGGGTATTACTGCCTTGCTAGAGCAGCAGGCTGCCCGTCCCAGACTGTCCCACGAGGAGGACGTCGCAGAGAGGTTCCAGAAGAAGGGGCCTAAGGAGTTTGTGGGGACCACCGATCCGTTGGTGGCTGAGGGATGGATTCGCTCTCTTGAGTCTATTTTCGACTATATGGGGATCACAGACGCCGACAGGGTGAGCTGTGCTACGTATATGATGCGAGGCGATGCAGCCCTTTGGTAGGAGGGTGCAGTCAGAGGAGTCCATCTACCTACACTGACGTGGGCTGAGTTCAGGCGTATCTTCTACGCCAAATATTTCACTGAGGATGTGCGCAGTCGCATGATCCGAGAGTTCATGAGTCTCCGTCAGGGGGACAGATCTGTTGTGGAGTACGTAAGCCAGTTTGAGAGGGGCTGTCACTTTGTGCCCATGATTGCTGATAGTCCGCAGGAGAAGCTGCGACAGTTTGTGGAGGGCCTGAAGGCTGAGATCAGGCATGACGTGCGTATGGCAGACGTCTTTACATATGAGTCTGCAGTCAGCAGGGCCTTGCGTTCCGAGGAGGGACGGAGAGAGATACATAGAGAGCAGCAGGGTAAGAGGCAGTTTATGCAGACAGGGTATCAGCGACCATCTTCGCAGCCACCTGCGAAAAAGCAGTCTACAGGGCCATCTAAAGGCCCGAATCAGCAGAGGCCTCAGGGGAAGCCACAGCAGCAGACTAGGGGCGGGGTCCCTACTCCAGGGAGATATCCAGTGTGTCCGAAGTGCCAGAAGATGCATTCCGGGCAGTGTCTATTGGGAGCAGGAGTCTGCTATCGTTGCAAGGAGCCAGGGCATCAGATTGCCAACTGCCCGAAGAGGCAGAATGTCAGTGGGCGAGTTTATGTGATGCAGGCTGAGGAGGCAGACCCAGATACCTCCTTGATCACCGGTATACCTAACCCCTAGAACTTTTTCAATTCTTTGCTTTTGTTTAATTGCGATTATATCTGAATGCCTGTTACATGAGTTTAATTATCAGCATGCTAGAATAAGAATTTTGTTTCTTTGTGATTAGAATTAAGGATTTTAGTGTTTTAACCTTGGGAGCATAGTGGTATGAATTGTTGGGAATCTTCTGCGTGCAGGGAGAATTCTAGTTGGAGGCAACTCCACGTTTGCGTTGCTAGATTCAGGAGCCACGCATTCGTTTATCTCCCGAGATTTTATCAGACGGATAGGCATTTCACCGGAGGTTGTAGACAGTGGTTACGATGTTACCATGCCATCCGGACAGATTATCACTACCACTAGTGTCATCAGGGATCTGGCATTGGAGTTGCAGGGACACTCCATTCGAGCAGATCTAGTGGTTCTTCCATTGACTGGGTTTGAATTGATTTTGGGTATGGACTGGCTATCAGTTAATGGAGCTTCGATTGATTTCCGACGTAGGACAGTGTCAGTGAAGCCAGCAGGAGGTGAGATGTTTACTTTCTTTGCATCTCAGTCTAGCAGTATTCCTCAGATGATATCACTTGTTCATGCGAGGAAACTGTTGCGCAATGGATGTCAGGGTTTTCTTGCTAGTGTGGTCACTACCTCAGACGTTTCTAGCAGATCTTTATCAGATATAGAGGTGGTACGTGACTATCCAGATGTTTTTCCTGACGATGTTGCAGGAGTTCCACCAGTGAGGGAGGTGGAGTTCAGTATTGAGTTGTTGCCGGATACTGTGCCTATCTCTAAGGCACCGTATCGACTTGCTCCTACAGAGATGAGAGAGTTGAAGGAGCAGATTCAGGAGCTGTTGGAGAAGGGCTTTGTTCGTCCTAGCTTTTCTCCATGGGGAGCTCCAGTGTTGTTTGTGAAGAAGAAGGACGGCAGCATGAGATTGTGCATCGACTACCGAGAGCTCCACAGAGTCACAGTGAAGAATAAGTATCCACTACCGAGGATAGAGGATTTATTCGATCAGTTGCAGGGAGCTTCGGTATTCTCCAAGATCGATCTGCGATCCGGTTACCATCAGCTGAGAGTCAGAGATTCAGACGTGTCTAAGACTGCCTTTAGGACACGATATGGGCACTATGAGTTCTTGGTGATGCCCTTTGGGTTGACCAATGCTCCAGCAGTTTTTATGGATCTCATGCATCGTGTCTTCCAGCCGTATCTAGATCAGTTTGTCATTGTATTCATTGATGACATATTGATCTACTCGAGAAGCATTGAGGAGCATACACAGCATTTTCATACAGCCTTGCAGACTTTGAGGGAGCATCGACTGTTTGCAAAGTTCAGTAAGTGTGAGTTTTGGTTGGAGCAGGTGGCGTTTCTAGGCCACATTATTTCTAGGGATGGAATTGCAGTGGATCAGTCCAAGGTGCAGGCAGTGAGGGATTGGGGGATTCCAAAGAATGTTTCGGAGATTCGTAGCTTCTTGGGTTTAGCAGGATACTATAGGAAGTTCATCAAGGGTTTTTCCTCTATTGCAGTACCCTTGACTTCCTTGACCAAGAAGAACGCGAAGTATAGTTGGAGTCCAGATTGTCAGAGGAGCTTTGATCAGCTGAAGGATGCACTTACTTCAGCACCGGTGTTAGCTATGACAGTGCCACATGAGGAGTTAGTGGTGTACACCGACGCGTCCAAGCTTGGTTTGGGCGCAGTACTTATGCAGAGTGGCAGAGTTATCGCATATGCGTCGCGACAGTTGAAGATTCATGAGCAGAACTATCCGACGCATGATTTGGAGCTTGCAGCAGTGGTATTTGCGTTGAAAATCTGGAGGCACTATCTGTATGGCGAGAAGTGCAAGATTTTCACAGACCACAAGAGCCTCAAGTACTTCTTCACCCAGAAGGAGTTGAACATGAGGCAGCGCAGATGGCTTGAGCTTGTTAAGGACTATGACTGTGACATTAGCTACCATCCGGGTAAGGCTAATGTAGTGGCAGATGCTTTGAGTCGGAAGTCGTCAGTGGTATCATGTTTGACTGTACAGTTACCACTACAGACCGAGATTCAGAGATTTGGTTTGGAGTGCTATCCGAGTGGCCATGCACCGAGCTTGTCAGTGTTGACGGTGCAGCCAGTTCTGCGAGATCGGATTAGAGAGGGACAGTCCACTGATGAGGAGCTACAGCGATGGAGACAGAGAGATGAGGCCAGAGGTAATCTCTTGTATACAATGGAGGATGGCATCGTTCAGTACCGTGGGAGGATGTGGGTACCGAACGTTGATCAGTTGAGAGCCGAGATTCTAGCAGAGGCTCATGCATCTCCGTACTCCATTCACCCCGGAGGTACGAAGATGTACCGAGACTTGCAGTTATTGTATTGGTGGCCTGGGATGAAGAGTGACATCGGGAGAGTGGTGTCAGAGTGCTTGACTTGTCAGCAAGTCAAAGCAGAGCATCAGCGTCCAGCAGGACTTCTTAGACCTCTCCCTATTCCGGAATGGAAGTGGGAGAATATTACGATGGACTTTGTGGTTGGTTACCGAGGAGTACCAGAGGGTGTACAGCGATTTGGGTGATTGTGGATAGACTCACCAAGTCAGCTCATTTCTTGCCGGTAAGAACTACTTACACTTTGACACAGTATGCAGAGCTTTACGTCAGAGAGATTGTTAGACTGCATGGCATACCAGTGTCTATCGTGTCAGACAGAGATCCGAGGTTCACCTCAGCGTTTTGAAAGAGTCTGCACACAGCTTTGGGGACTAGACTTTTGTTCAGTACAGCATTTCATCCCCAGACAGATGGGCAGTCCGAGAGAGTGATCCAGGTTCTCGAAGATCTTTTGAGAGCTTGTGTCATCGATTTTCGAGGATCTTGGGAGACTAGACTGCCATTAGTGGAGTTTACCTATAACAACAGTTTTCAGTCGTCTATAGGTATGGCTCCATATGCAGCACTGTATGGGAGGAGATGCAGATCTCCGGTGCATTGGGATGAGGTTGGTGAGCGGATTTTGTTGGGTCCAGAGATTGTGCAGCAGACAGCTGACATTGTGACGCAGATTCGAGACAGGATGAGGACAGCGCAGAGTCGGCAGAAGAGTTATGCGGATGCCAGACGATGCGATTTGGAGTTCGCGGTAGGTGATCACGTATTCTTGAAGGTGTCACCTATGAAGGGAGTAGCGCGTTTTGGGCGGAGAGGCAAGCTTAATCCGAGATACATAGGGCCATTCGAGATCTTGGAGCGAGTTGGCACGTTGGCCTATCGTTTAGCTCTACCACCAGGGCTAGCGGCAGTGCATAACGTTTTCCATGTATCCATGCTTCGGAGATATGTCTCCAATCCGTCACATGTATTGGATTTCGAGCCCTTACAGTTGCCACCGGATCTTGTATACGAGGAGAGACCAGTGCGGATCTTGGCTAGAGAGGAGCGGAGGCTTAGGACACGGGTCATACCGATGGTCAGAGTCCAGTGGCTGAATCACTCGGAGGAGGAAGCTACTTGGGAGACCGAGGAGGATATGAGGACTCGCTACCCGGAGTTGTTCGGGTAAGTACTTTAATTTCGAGGACGAAATTCAATTTAAGGGGGGGAGAATTGTAACACCCGGTATTTTTAAATACGTAAATTCGCATGCATAATTAGGATATTTAATTATTTAAATTTATGATTTATGGGTTAAATAATTATGTGAATTATTTGTGCATGATTTAATTTATTTTTAAGCATTTAACCCATAATTAGTGATTTTTATGATTTTTAGTATTTTAATTATTTGATCGCGTAGACGGGACCATGGACGGACGAGATGACGACTTTCCACCAAATTATTTTATGAGCCTTTTTAGAGCCTTAAAATATTATTTTGAGTTTTATTATCTCAAAATTTTAAGTATTTAATTTTATATAATTTTAGGAGTCCATTTTTATTCAAAATTAGCCAAAATATTGACTTTTTAGTATTTTTAAAATTCCTTTAATTCAAGATTTCGGGATTTTCATATGTTTAACTTAATATTTCAGATTTCAACTTTTAATTAGAGTTTTTAAATTTTATATTTTATATTTAAACCTTTTTAATTATCTTAAAACCTATTTTAAATCAAAACCTAAACCTAATCTACCCCAAACCCCTTTAGCCGATCCCTCAACCCCTCCATCAGCCGCCACCCTCATAAATCTTCATCTTCTCCACCGAGCAAGCTCCAAGAACACCATAGCCTCGGTTTTTGAAGGTTCAAGTCGGTTGTCATCGCCCCGTCGTCCCGGACTCGTCGCCTTCTTGTTTTCTCTACTACTTCGGTGAAAGGCATGAATTCTTTTCTAATTTTTTTGTACAATATCAGATATTATAGTGTGTGTATGAGATGTGCATCGTAAATTTTAAAGATTTTCAGAAAAATTTCCTTTGGCCATGTAGAGACCGAATTGGCCGTGTGGTTTCTTGTTGGTGTGCACGTTTTTTTTCTGCTCATGGTGGTGTCTACTGGTGGCCGAGGGTCTGGAAGGGGGTGATGGTGTGGCCTGGCTCGAATGGCTCGAGTGGCTCGAGCCAAACAAGCCAGGAAACCAACCAGAGTCGATCGGCCTCCAAGAGGCGCAGGTCTAGGGTTCGAAGGGAAGGCCCTTCGGGCTTCTAGTATAGGCTGCATGGGGGCTGGGGTTTGGATAGGTTAGGTCCGCCCGGACATGGGCTACGTCCGGGCGGCGGCGCTCCGGCCAGGGGCGGCCGGAGCCGGCCGGCAGCAGCCATGGAATGGCTGCTGCTCACGGCCGCGGCCTTGGTGAGGTAAGGGGGTTCGGGTTCTAGGGTTTAGGGTACCGGGTCGGGTCGTGGGGCTCGGGTCGGGTCAGTAAATTAGTGGGTCGGGTTAAGTGGGTCCGGGTCCGGGTTTGGTGGGCCGGGCTCGAGTCTTTTTATTTTTAAAATATTTTATGAAATAATGGGTTTTTGAGTCAATTTAATTGAAATAAAATTATTTGGACTCCCAAATAATTTTATTTGTACTTTTAAAATTTTAATTAAGTTAGTCCATTAATTTTATGGGCTTTTGGGCCCATAAAAGTTAATGGGCCAGTCTTTGGGTTTTTGGGCCCAATGGGCCAGTTTAAGTGTTATTGGGCTTAGTGTAATTTTAATGGGCTTAATTAATTTAATTGGGCTTAGATTAATTAATTGGGCTTAAAGTTTAAGATATTGGGCTTAAGTATGTTAATGGGCCAGATTTAAGTTAATGGGCTTGAGTGTAAGGCCAGCAGTCCAGAACCATCCATGAGAAAATTACATGTGTCCTGATTATATATTTAATTATTTTTATGCATTTAAGTTATTTTAATATTTATATGTTAGTAAGAAAATTAAATTAAATATATATGAAGGACACACAATTTATTTAAGTACATGCATTCATGAAATCAATTTTTATGCTATGATTTAATTTCTATGGTTGAGCAAATAAAATATTTTAGGTGGAAATTGAAGTAGTGTGGCCATTTATGTATGGGCAGTTTCTGCCATTTATGTATGGGCAGTTTTCTGCCATTTATGTATGGGTGGTTCGCCACCAGCCTCGTACGATGGTTTCTTAGACTGATCAGTCGCACTATGGGTCACACTTACGGATAGGACCATTCGATGTTAAGAAAATAAATGCTCAACAACTCAAGTATGTATGTTATGTATTATGTATTTATGTTTATTTAAGTAAGTTATGTTATGTAATTTTTAAGCATGCTCATTCATGTATATGTATGTATTAGTATTAAATTGTTTTAAATTATTTTGAACCCTTGTTAGTATGCATGTTGGGCCTCTAGGCTCACTACACTGATATGGTGCAGGTGAGTACGTAGAGGAGCAGGTTACTCCTACCGGTGGTGAGGACGTATGAGCAGCGCTGCAGTAGCCCCGTGACC
Source organism: Henckelia pumila (assembly GCF_033568475.1). Lineage (NCBI taxonomy): Eukaryota > Viridiplantae > Streptophyta > Magnoliopsida > Lamiales > Gesneriaceae > Henckelia > Henckelia pumila. The sequence continues at coordinate 42,062,931 of NC_133122.1, forward strand.
GTGACAGCTTCTGAGTCACCGTGCATGATGTCATGTGAAACATTTTATTATATTTTTAGTGGTTGAGGTTTATGGGAATATTTTATTAAATGTTTTAGTGCATGCACATATTTTAATTATTTTATTTATGCAGTATATTTTTAATTCTAGGGTTGACTCAGATGTTTAATTATTTTAAAGAATGCATTTTTTTCTTAAGTATTTAATTGTTTATGTATTTAGTCATGTATTTATTTTAAATATTTTATCCTGTGCATATATGTATGGGCATATATGTACATATTTTATTTAGTAGTATATAAAAAAAAAAGAAAAAAAAAAATTTTCCGCATATTTATTTATTTATTTATTTATTATAGAGTTAGGGTCGTTTCACATATCTTTTTGAGTGATTTTTATTTTCACTCATATTTTCATGCTGCCTTTTTGGGTGGTTCGGATGTTCTTTTGAGATTAGTTATTGAAGTAACTATCTCGATTATTTTCATATTCATGGCCATAACCACGACCGTGATCATTTCTACGTCTACGTTCATGAACACATCCTCGACCTCGATCAAAATCTAGTTTATGCCTTTGATTTTGGTTTTCATTTTTACTTACGAAATTTCTTCTGAAAATGCCGTAGATACATGGAGTCGAGATTGATGATTTCTCATTAACATTTCTTTGCTCTTTTCTAGTGATATCGAGAGCAACAAATTTAAGCTTTGTAAAATTTGACATGGTGGTACTAGAAAAATAACAATGCATTTTATAAGTTAATTTTCATTAATATGACAATACAAAATAATGAAAGAACGAAGATTACAAGTGCGTGTACAAATAAAGAAAAAATATATGGTGGAAAATCGCTGGTGAGTACAAGACTTGTGAGCATGATGATCATAATCGTTATGAAAAATAGCCTTAGAAATGTCATCATCTTCATCTTCGAAAAATCGAGGAGAAATTATTTTGAGAGAAAGAGTGAATTTGGTGTGATTGAAAATGAGTTTGAGTGAACATATTTATAGGGCAAAAACTAGCCGTTTGTTACCGTTTGTGACCGTTGGGGGTCAGGAAAAAAATCGAGTATGTGTTGAATAAAAATTTGTGATAATCATGTGATGCATATAATGATAATCATAATTAAATAATTATGTATATCATATCACATTATTATAAGGTCGGTGTCTTAGACAGCCTTTTATATAATATTATGAGATTATACGAATATGATTAGTATATAAATACACAATAATATATATCATATCGCGTTATTATAAGGTCAGTGTCATAGACAACCTTTTATATAATAACATGAAATTATATATTAATATAGTTAGTATATATACATAATAAATATATATCATATCACGTCATTGTTTAAAAACCTTAGAGGCTTTTATACTTGTCGTATCCCTTACTGGGAGTGTGGGATGTCGTCTTAACATCCTCCCAGGATTTATAACAAGTTTTTAAAAACTAATTTTTTTTTTATCCTTTCTGATAATAACATGATATTATATATTAAATATATACACAACAAATAAATAAACAATAAAATAAATATTCTTACTTTTGTTACCTTTTTCTTATGTTTTGGAGCTTGGAAAAATATGGAGGACTTTTAGAGCTTCGTGCTGATAACGTGTTGTGAAAAAGTAAAAATTTACGGTAAAAAGTAAATACTCCAAAACTCTAAATATATCAAATTCTACACTTTATAATATTTTCCTCTCAACTCAATTGTATTTTTCATCACAAATAAAGACCTATTTATAGATCCACATTTGAGATTAGTCCAAAAATTAATACATCATCATCTACATCATCACACACTAATTTTCCACATTTTACAACTCAATATTCAACATTCAACATTCAATATTTAATATTCAACATAATAATAATAATATATTTTTCAACAGTTTTATCTTAAAAATCCATATACTATTTTTCCATGCAAGTAATCTATAATATCAAATTCCTTCTATAGTATCAAATTCCTTCTAACTTATTTACATTAATAACCTTTATCAACTTCATTTAAAAGGAATTAAATTTTAACACGATTTTATTAGTTATATATGGTATATTTTGGGGGACAAAAAGATGTGAAATAATTAATTTTTTTAATATAAATCGTCATCAATTCATGATCATAGTATTTAATTAAATACGGTGTCGTTTGAGGAATCCAGTGATCCTACGAAATGGTTCTGCTGCTGGCACTTCCTCTGTGAACGGTTTCCACTGTAACGCTCCGGCGAGAAATGGCTAGTGTTGCCTCCGGCGAACAACCGCCGCCGCGGTCCTCATCCTCCGGCGGAGACGCCTGTTTGAAGGTGGAAGCTTTGAAGTGCGTAGACGTCACAAGGCTCTCCCAATTGGAACTGCAAGCTCTCTCTCTTTGCTCCGCTTCCTCCTTCGACCTACGCTGTACTGACGATGTTGTTTGTCCCCAACTCGATCGCTCACTCTTCAACGAGTCCGCCGGAAGCCGCCGACAGACCTACTCGCGCCTCCTGCACCGTTCTCACTTCCGACTCCCCGGTCCACACCCATCTCTTAAACCTCCCCGCGATTCTCACCCTTCCTCCGACCCCGTGAACCACTCCATTATCCACTATCTGAAGCACTTTATGAATGGCAACCACAACCCTCCCCCTCCTGCTCCGCCTCCGGCTCCTCCTGCGCAAGCGGAGGCGATGCTGTCGGTGACGGAGGATTCCCGGCATTCACGTTTTCAAGGATTACAAGAAAATCTGAAGATCAAACTCCATGCAGCGGAGAAGAAGCGGAAAAGGGCGAAGAAAAACAAGAATTTGAACAGAAAAAGTTTTTTGGAGAGTGGCGTAGGTGGTGAGCTGCAAAAGGTGAATAGTAAGGGCGAGCTGGTGAATTTGGACGAATTGGAGAAGAATGGCGATGAATTGTTCGCCCAAGAGCTGAGGAGCAGGACTGCGGGATTGGTAACCGAGGAGGGTGTTTTGGGGTTTTTGTGGAGTTTGGAGGGGCAATGGTGTAGCACTAGAAAGAAGAGGAAGTATGTTGATGCAGGTATGTTTGGAGATGCATTGCCCGTTGGCTGGAAGCTCTTGCTTGGAATCAGGAGGCGAGATTTCCGTCCATCCATCTATTGCCGCAGATTCATAAGGTTGTAGAATTTCGGGTTTTTTCCAAATATTTTTCATAAAGTTAGATATTTATCCGATTCTCTGCTGTTTGTCACTGTAGTATTCACGAGCCTACTACCACTGACCAAGTGGTCAATTTGTTTACCTAAAATGATTTATATGAGTTGACATAAATGAAAGATCAAATCCGGAGCAATTGATGAGTAAGAAAGTAACTTTTGTTTGTCATAATTAAGGTGGATATTGGATAAGAAAGAATGTGATGCTAATATTTCTAAAATCAAAAGGATGGTCTGCTTATGATCAAATATTGGATGAACAAGAAAAATCGCTTGGTGCAATGCCTCGGACATAATATATTTAGGCTGTGAAGAGTTTAACAGTCTTTTCCACGGGTAGTAACCACAAAATGCTCCACAGTCTGCACTTAAGGCTCTGTAACCAACCAGTATTATGGATCAATCTATTTACCATGTGGAGGATGCATATTTGATTCTGGAAGTTGGGAGTTAATGGATCTAACATATATTGAAGTTTGTGTTGTGCTGTTGCACATATATCGAGAGATTAACATTTTTGGTTTGTGTGGCAGCATAGAAATACAAATTTGAAGCATTATTATTAATCAATGGAACTTAGTAAGTTTCTTCGTTTTCTTGATTTTTAGGGGTGAGCATGTGACAACTTTACTTTGTAATGCCTTTTGGTGTTAACTGTTGTTCTGCCTGTTCCTGGTGGATATGTTTTTATATTCCACTATACTCATGAATATATACTGCAAAGAGCTTCTCTTTCTCAGAATAAAATCTACCGATTTTACATAATGGAATAATTGAGATAGCTTTCAATAGAACATAGAACTCTGCCCTTACCTTCTGGCTGTCCGTATGAGTTCACTGTCTTCTTAAACAGATCGGTTAATCATAAAGCAAAGGAAATTCCTGCTTTCCTCCTATCTGCTTGTCAGGAAGGGAATCAGACGCTACACATAGAACTACTGAATGGGGAGCATAATGATACTTAACCCGATTTTTATATGTTTAATAAAGACTTAGAAGGTGTTTAGATACCCCTTATGTTACTGGACAAATAAAGCAGATGAGGGACTCTAAGTGATACTCTAGTTGCCGAACAGTCGGGTCAGAATAAAAAATTAAAGGAAATCAGTTGGTTAGTAGTCTGCCTTGTGTAAAACATTGAAACAAAGTACAATCATCCGGTTTGGTTGGAAGTTATTGAATTGCACTTGATGAATGCTCTAATAACAAATAATGACCTCGATGCTGCAGTAATTTTGTTTTATTTTCTAACGGTTAGGAATTTTCATAAGTGGAATCTAATTAATAGCCGTTTTTGAAAAGAGAATTTATTTTGTGAGAAATATTACATGTGTACCAAGTCAATTTGCATCTTTTCCAGATGTTTCTAAAATTTTTCATCATTTTTTACAGTTTTTCTTTGATTCCTATATTTGCTTGAATTATTACTGGTTTTAACCCATTTATCTGCTCTTTCTTCCCTTCCCACCTGCCCTGGCCTGCCCTCCCCCAACCCCCAAAAAAACCACAGCCCTAGTGGACAACAATATTTATCATGCCAGGAGGCTGCATCCTTTTTGAAATCGTATTTTGGGAGTAATGATACTGATCATCCAAGGGATCAGAAGCCTTTTAGCATTCAACAGGCATGTGTCGAGTCAACTGCAAAGGTAAGCATGCTCAATGTTTATCATCTTCTTTATTAATTTGTGAAATGAAACTAATTCGGTATGCAACAGAATGTACATTCTGCTGTCAAAAAAGGTGTCACGTGGCATGACGTGCCACCCCATTCTACTTTGGATAGAGCCTCGTCTGGTTTACATGAGAATAATGAATGCTCTAAGAGCATAGAAAACCTTCCTGAAGTTCAAGTTCAGGACGTCTTTGAATGTGCCAAATGCAAGTTGACTTTTGATGAGAAGAGTGTGTACTTGCAGCATCTGTTTGCAGTCCACCAAAAGACAACGAAAAGGTGCAGAATTGGGACTCCTGTTGGGGAAGGCGTGATCATCAAAGATGGGAAATATGAATGCCAGTTCTGTCACAAGGTTTTTGAAGAAAGGCGAAGTTATAATGGACATGTTGGCGTCCATGTGAGGAATTCTGGGAAAAATTCCAGTGAAATAACTGCTCCTCCAAGCATCCAGAAGAATGAAAAATCTCCATCGCAGGAGGTATTGCTTCCGAGGACATCAAAAATGGATGCTTTGATTGAAATAGCCCAAGGTTCAATACATGAAACCCCAAAAGTTGAAACTTGTGAACAAACCACAAACGATATTCCTCCTGTTGCATTTAATTTGGAAGAAACTCCAGTTGCCTGTAGTAGTCAGGAATTAAATTTGTTTTCTTCTCCTGTGGTACAGGAAGAAGATAAGGTTGACAGATCTGCTTACATAGACTTGAATGCACATGGTAGCCTAGCCATGATGGATACTGATGGTATGGTGATCAATGATTACACTTCTAATATGGACATTAAAATTGATGACAAGTGCGTAAATGAATCGGAATATATTGGGTCACATGACATTGATAAATATGGAAACAGAAATTTGGAGATGAATTTTGGTAATGGATGTTCCAATCCAAGAAATGATCATCTAGAAGATGCGCGTGGATTAAATGTTGGAGAAATTGATTTTTCAAGTGCAGTTGCTTCTGTGCCCTTGACTCAATCATTTCAGTTCTTCCCTTCCTTGGACTCTATGTCAAATAAGGTGAATAATCAGCTTATAATTTTTCTTTTTGTTTTCGTTGGGTGGGGGGTAAAATTTCTTAGATACCTGGATTCAATTGTTGCATACATGAAATTGATATTTAGACTGATAGACCAGTATCCACTACATTCTTTCGGTCGCTAGTTAGCCAATAAACATGTGTAATTGATATGCTCGGAAGTGGAATAATCTCACGTTTTGTCATGTCCCATGATTTGTGGTGATGTAAGCGTTTGAAATCAAATTCATTATTAGAATTAAGAAAATGCAAAACTTCCTGATCTTGTTTGTTATGATTAAAAACTTTACAAGATTACAGGTGCTGAAAAATCTCTCCTATTTGGAAACCGAGAACTTATTTTATGATTTTATTTGTCTTCTCAATTGTAAAAGTGCATCCTATCTGTTGGGATCTAAATGCCAGTGAGCTCAACTCTGTACATGTGCTCAAAATAACCTCTCCAGGATTAAGCAAAATCATCCATTTCCTTGTCTCATTATGCAAGTGTGGTAGTTCTTTTTCCTGCTAAATCGATTTGGTGCTAATAAATTCTATTCAAAATGCAATAACTGCAGGTAGAACATGAATTTTCTTTGGTTGGTCAGAAGCTTGGGAATGCTACAGAATTTGAGGAGCTGAGGTTTGATGACCTGGAACCCTTCAAGTACGGTTTTATGAATGGAGAAGAGTTGCAATCTTTGTCGGGAAGCTCCATGAATTTAGGAAATATAGCTGGGATTGTTGATGGGTTTAATTCCTCAGTTACGTTTGGTTCGGAGGACGTCACGTTTAATTCACTGGATGCAAATCAGTTGACAACTGTGTGTGTATGGTGCAGAGCAGAGTTCAAACTTGACAATGTTGAATCAGAAGCGCCATCAGAATCCATTGGCTATATGTGTCCAACTTGCAAGGATAAAATCTCTGGGCACTTAGCTGGTGGTCTCTCCATGAATCCTCATGGTTTCTGATTCTAGTATCATTAACTTATCAGCTTCTGCTTTTGAAGGTAATTAATTATTCCCATTTGATGTGAAAGGTAAAAGATTACATAGAAATAGACTACATGGTTTGTTGAGTGAAGTTGCCGACATAGCTAGATGATTTGTCCTTGCTTGAAATTTGAGGGAATTCTGTGAGAGGTTGGAACTGATGGCATGACCAATTTTTTTTTTTTTTTTTTCAAGTTAATTTGTCTGTCTTTTCATATACTTATAAGTTGGTTCACTCTCATGTAGTGCATCTTATGTTATTCCCTTCTTCATACAAACAACAAAGATTTCTCACATCCCAAATTATCACAATTTGCGATTTTTCAATTTTCATTAATCCATTATAAGTTTTTCCATGTTCTTTTTCTGGTAACCATCCAAGATATCCGTCTGTTGTCACTTTTCAAGGCCATATCCATAATCTGCAGTTGATTGTTCTTTAATTCTTGCATTGCAGTGCCACATATTCCCGGTAACAATTTTCAGTCTTGTCGGAGAACTGCCGTTAATCTTGTGCCGAAAAGAGGCCCTTCTAAGTTTTTGTATGTATGGCTTGCTAAGTTGTGCTGATCGCCCCCGTGTATTGCATTAGGAGTTGGTGTATCTGTCATATGTATGTATATACAGTCTCTCTCACTCTCGTCGAATGCGTTTTCTATGAGCTCCATATATTTGCGTGTGCATTTTAATTTTTGGCGCTTTCTGCACGTTCTTATGCTCTTAATTTTTAGAAATATTGTGCAAAATCGAGAGTAGATTAAATGGCAGTGATATAATTCAAATATTTTATAGCAATATAGCAGCTCGAGCATAATGCTTTCATCGTTTAGCATGTAATGATTTGAGAAATGTCGTAGGGCGATGACCTTTTTATTCTGTTTTTCCCGTTCTTTGATTTAATGATTCCTAATTCTAGTCCAAATTCTTTGGTGAAAAATGGTTTTTGGAGGGGTCCTGTTTTCCTTCGAAAATTTATTATTTCAGATTTAAATATTGTGGTATTTTAAGAACACCAACAAAATAAATATCCTCTTTCCTTGAATTGTTCTTTCCTTGAAAAAACAAGTGTGAAATCATCCATTATCATCTCTTTTTCATTCAAACATGATTACATGACGACGATGATCAAAACAAAAAGAGTAAAGGTGGGAAAAATATCAAAATGTTTGATATAACAAATTTATAGTACCAAAAAATATCGAATTAATCAAAATTTTCAGAATAATTTGACATCAATGCCGAAATTTCGCTCGATTTTGGTATACATCGAAATATTTAAACAATATATAAATTTAAAAACAATACATATAAATTTAAAAATATATAAAATTTCGATATACAAATAAATTTTACAAACATCACAAGATACCAAGACTCAGAATGTAGAAAGATTTGATACAATACGATTATATATTTTCTTTATCTCATGAGTTTTAATTTTTTTATACGGTAAAAGTTTCCTGTAAGGTATACCACATCTTTACAGGGAATCAAAAGCTACAAAATCATGCAAATTTTGTCAGTCAATGAGCTTCCAAATGAGTTGAAACCTGATCATACAAGACCGACCGCCGAAGGCGTCAGTATGTCATGCTTACAGAGAGTGCAGGCTTGATTATAGTTTCATTTCACACCATATACGTCATGCCTACTCGTATCAGATGTGAGTGAGGAACACTCAAATTGGCTGTTCCCCTCCGGGAATTCTTTCTTAAGAAAGCATAGAAATAGTTGATGATAAGCTTTTTGATAAACCAGGAATCTTTCCTTGCCCTGATATTCCCATGACCAAGAAGATACACGAACCCGCTTTCCTTGGCTTTGCGTATGAAAGAAAGCTCTTTCTCAAGACTTTGTTCTGGGTCTATAGCAGTTTCGTCGGTAGACGTCTCTTGCCTAGCCTCTTCTGACATTCTGCTGGATTCGGGGATGAACTTGTTGGCATCCTTGAATTCGGTCAGTAATGGGACACCGAGTGAATAAACACTGCCGTTGGGGGCTATTAAAATTCTTGAGAAAGAACGCTCTTCCTCAGAACCTGAGTCGTCGTCTTCGCTGTCACTCTCCAATGACCTTTCTTGAGCTTCCCGACGAATGAACTTCTCAAGACTCTCGATCAGCAACTGCTCAAAGGTCTGGTGGTTTTCTTTGCGAACATCCTTGTAACCATATCTGTCAAAATATGAAATCCACCCATCATATCTACATAGTTGGCCAGCTGCTGCTAAGTTAAACATCTTTAAATCGATGTAGACATCATTCCTCTTTTTAGATGCTTTTGTCCTATGAATAGTGTGACGGGATGTACATATATGATGGGGGTATCGTCTTATAAAAATTTTGCATTGCAGCACCCTATATTTTATGGTAATGACCTAAAAGTTGCACAAGAAGACCCCACGTGTGAAGCATACAGAACGGTTACAACTTAGAGACGACACAAGTACCTCCGTCAAGCTAAAAATAGACTATCATAAACTCTGGAAAGTTGAATTGCTGACTAAATGAAATAAAAAGATGCTCTTCCTAACTCTCAGTGCAATCAAACTGTCAAAGATATTTAAATATCTGCAGAATCACGCATTTCAACAAGCCTATTTCACTTGTCATATAGATTATAAATATGGATGGAAATTGTCCTAACCTACTCCAGTCAAGATGAGGTTTAGGATATGCAACTAATGATACAATTGGAGAAATGGTACCTGGCAATGCAACGAAACATGTGGTAGCTTTTAAGGCAGACTCGCCTAAACAGAAACCTTTCATTCTGAGGCACAACAGATACAGGAACATACTTTATACAGACAAAAATGATCATCGAATGCACAGCAGGAAGATCGGTAAGGAAATGTCCAAATACAGCCGGTACACCCTTTGCTAGCTCATTATAAAGCAGCCCAATGCCAGGAGCTCTGACAGTTCCCAGGTTGGGACCTAGGTCCCGCAATAAATCCATTGACATCTTTTGCTTAACCTCTGTTTCATACTTAAGCTTACTCCCATAGTTCCAAATGTACATTATAAAAAATATTACAATGGAAAACACCAGAATGATCCAACTACCATCCCCCACACTCCATAAAACCGACGAAAAGAATGTTAACTCCAACCCCAAGAAAAGTATAGCAAAACTCATAACAACAAAAATGTTAATCTGCCATATAAGAAGCATTACAAGAGTCACTAAGATTGTAGTCATCATCATAACTCCGAGTTCTGCAATGCCTGTCAAATAAGGAAATATCAGGTACCATAATAATAGTTTATACTAGTCCGAAACATTGTGTATTACAAAGTAATATGAAGTCAGATAAAATAGAAAGGTTTAGAAGATTATTTATGCCACAGAGTAATACAAAGCCAGATATAATATAAAGGATTTGCTATTTTGATTTCACTGATCACGAACCATTAATGTGAAATTGCAACAACCTAAAGTTCATTACATATTAGTTTTCCATTATCAGATGGAGTTCGCTACAATATGATATAAGGAACGCCACTGCTATCAAATAGATTGACAGGCAGGGAGCATCATACGTTTTCTCAACTTCTTCTAGATTCACGGAAACACAATAGGAAATCAGAGGCTCTACATGAAAATGCTGATGAAAAATAAATCTAGAGAAAAATATGGGGGGAACAACATATTCATTATAAATCAATTTCATGACATAATGTTGCATATACAAAATGAGACTAATGCGGCAAAAAATTGTTGACCTAACTATATTACAACAAGCCACAAAGCTTAAGGTTGAAATCCAAGTTCGATAGACAGACACCAGTCAACAAATAAGGAATCAAAATATAATCCTGCATTACGTGATATACATGTGGTCATGCTTTGAGGGTCAAGTAATCGTGCCGCCCATGGTACTATACACTTTGGTGCTGTTTCGAGTTGAAAACACATTTTAGGTAAATGGATTTTTGTGCTTGTGGGACTCAACTTTGGGTTTGCTCACCTTCGAGACTGTCGTATCCCCACTTGTGGATTTATCATAGTAAGTATAGGAACCTGGAACTTGAGGAATGTTCATCTAGAGGTAGGAGATGGTGAACTATTATGGGAGCTAAGGTTTTCGAAAATTCATGTACTACAAACATAATTTAGTATTTTATTAATACTAGTATTAGTTTGGTTTGCCGGGGAGGGTTCAAACATTAAATTAAATTATTTAAATATGATACATATGGATAGCATGACTATATTTGGATGATGTAATGGTTTTAAATCATGCGTATAATGGAATGTTGTTATTACTCTAAAAAATATATATATCATGTGTATAACTATTATACAGCATTTGAAAAGAGGCTATTACTTAATTAGGGTACAGCTTAGTTAAAAGAATATTTCTGCTCTTAATTTTCTTGTACGTTAATAACCGCAGGAACAGTAAGGACCCCAAGGCCCCACATACTGGCAGTTAATCAACAAATCGAGGGGAACTTAACAAAATAGACCGACCTGTGGATTGTAATCAACAATAGAGGAAGCATCAGTTACATATCAAGGCAATTGAACAGAGCAGCAAAGAATATCGTAAAAAAAAACCCCGACTGTAACAATAAGCAAAGAGACTAACCATATGCATTTCCAATCTCATAAATACTTGAGATATTGCATACTAATATCAGGGTAAGAGCCAGCAGAAACCAATTCATGACAGGTATGTAAATTTGACCCATGAATTTCCTTGAGGTGTGAATGATTTTCAGACGAGGAAAGCAACCAAGCGCTGCGGATTGTTTAATGCAAGAAAATGTAGCTGTAGTCATGGTCCTACTAGCAATCAGTGCAGCTATGTTGGCTATGAAGAAGACAGGCCAGAAAGCTCCACCTGCAAAGCATTTGAAATAAAGCACTTCATTATTGGAGGTTATTTATCATCACTCTTGTACTTCTTCCAATTGCACATCATACAGATTTTAATATCAAGTATTGAAAATCGATAGACATTCTAGCAGGAAAGAGAAAATTGTATGCTCATGGTAAGCAAATCTAAACAAGTGAAATGTCTTACATTCGCTAAATTGAAGTTTTCATCATAAATAAATCACAGTTAAAAAAAGAATATGCTTACTTGGAACAGAAGAGAAAAAGGCTTGTGTTGTATCAGCGTGGTTCTCCATCAGATAAGCAGCTTGACCCAGGTATCCCAATAGAAGGCAAGGTAATACAAGAAATATAAAAGTAAGCTGCCACAAACATATTTACAAACTTGAATAAGAAAATAAAATTTCCACATAAAAAAAATATATTGAATCTTCTACATTAACCCAGTGAATAAAAATACACATCAAACTCCTGCAGTTCGTTTACCTGCACTGATCTTACAGAAAAATAGCAAAGATCTGCAAACATTGCCTCAGAACCTGAGTCATAAAACTGATGATCAGAAATTGATCAGACACGTTTTTGTAACAACAAATATATAAGCTATAGATAGCAGTCAAAAGTGATATATTACTGATGATTTTTGAGAAACCAAGTCATTTAGACATATAAATATGGGGTACATTCTAAGCCAGTTCATCTACAGAGAGCATAAGCTTAATATGATAGCTTAATAACTGACAACTGATATACAACTCTTTCAGAACAGAGTAAAGAGTACAAAAAGAGAATTTAGCACACATAAGCTGCTCTGAGGAGATTAATAAAGTCACGTAAACTCTTTCTAGGTTACTTCAGCCTTTCCTTTATCACTTTTATTTTATATTACTTCTTATACTGAAATCATCCACATAAGAATTCAGGGTCATTTCTGATGCCCACGAATGTCCGATGCTGATCACAGTCGAGAAAACTGCCAAATTAATATAGAATTTACATAGCAAACTGCAATACAAGAAAACATATATGGTCCAATATGTGATTGTGAAAACTTGAAAACACGTGTAGAGAGAAAAAAGAATGGGCGAGACAAAACCATAGAACCTGCCATTTAAAACGATGGACTTCAAACTCCACAATATTACAGCGCAAAGCTGTATTCGAAGGGGGCCAATAGATAAAAGCAGAAAATAACAGTCGACTGATTCCAAGAGAGCATACCTGTTGCACAAAGAAGACAGCCTCCTAGGGAATACCAAGCCTTGGTTGAGTTGCGCTTAAAGAAATAATATATATGAACTGGATTAAATGCCTTCAGAACACTGGTATCATACTTCACAAGGTTGTATATGCCAATGCCTCCAAGAGAACAAAACCATATGAACAAGGCAGGACCAACTACAATCCCAACTTTACTAGTTCCATACCTCTGTACACTGAATAAAATTATAAGAAATGCGACCGAGATCATCACTACATGATCTGCAATTCAGAAAGAAAGCCTCAAGCGTCAGCTAGACTACAAATTTGCATGCTTAATATGCACTTATAGATGGACAAATTGTTCACATTATGGAATAATCGTTTAAAATGCAACCGCAGTACTAGTCGGACAATATAGAATCCATTAAGTATGGAGGACGTGATGATGGAAGTTTGGTGAATAATGCTATGGTCAAAACTTAATTTTGTGATTGATAAGCTTAGCATGTTTAGCCAGTATTGATTATCTAAGACCAACAACTTACTTTTAGGGAAATGGTAGTTTCCAGTATTTCGAATCTCATATCAGCTTAAGTTGACCAGGGAATTCAATCGTGAATTGATGCAAAAAGATCATAATAAGTTTAGATTTACCAAATTTTCACCAATGTCAAAAGCAAAAGAACATTATTTACAGATTTAGCTGAGTCCCAGTAGTTGAGCGGATCAATCACCTTGCTCTACCCATGAGACTCCGATCTTCAAGCCATCAACAGCAGAGATTACTGCGCAAAAATCATAAGGTAAATTTACCATATTCAATAAGCAAAAAAGTTTTCTTTTTTAATTAAAAAAGGGATCCTTTCTTGGCCTACCAAACAAATCCAGCCGGAATAATTAAATGTATGAAAATGATCTGTTAAAAAGCACCTGACATTGCAGGTGTAACAACACCATCAGCTATCACCATAGAAGTACCAGCCAGGACCAACATCAAAATAAGCCTTTTCAGTGTCAGGGAAGCTTCAAGTCTTTCCTTTATTTTTAGAGATCTTTCCAGTTCAGCTGATGGCACCTTAAGTCTGAAGCTTGATATACGAGCATCTGATGGAAGTTGGTTCGGCAAGAGACTAACTTTGGCATGTCTACAAATCAGGGAGTACAGAGCAAATGTACCACCTGCACCAATTGCGAAAATAATGTAGGCCATGCGTCCAGTCCATATGTAGATTGTGTTTGTATAAATAAAGGCAAAATTTAAGAAACCGTATACCTTCACCATCGTCATTTGCCCAAAGAACAATAAGAACATACTTAATCAGAGGAATCAAAATTAAGGTGTACAAAACTAGGGATAATGCACCAAGAACATCTTCATTCCCATTGACTGGAGCCTTGCTGAACATCACACTGAAGGTATATAATGGACTAATCCCCACATCACCAAAAACAACTCCAAGTGTCTGAAAGGCCAATATGACTCTCCTGCCCATCGTGAAATCCTGCGACTGAAATTTTGAAATGAAGTATGAGCACCCATACTCCCATAGACATCTTTATAGCGAGAAAACTCAATACTAGCAGAACTGCGGTGGTTATTTTCCGGCAAACACTTTCTAATGCAACAAATTCAAAAAAAAAATGCAAGGAGAAAACAATTTTGCAACCTATGAAGGCAGCATCGTATCAGATTTACGAAAAACATCAAAGTACGCACAACCATTTATGATGTCTGAATATATTGTCAAATGTCCAAGATCAATTCACTCTTCATTCACAATAAATTAGGTCAGAAGTCTACTTATTCACCGAGCTCTTCATGAAAAATGGTGCAGAGTATGAACTCGTTGTGACGTGACAGCTACGGTCAGCTTTGTGCGACAAAAATTTGGAGATACCTCGTGTCAACATCCGCCATAACTTATTAACTCTATTGACTTGACTATTCCGGTTTGGAAGATTTAAACCATGTATAAATGTACTAAATTCTTTACAGTTTAATATCATGACTGACACAAACAGCAGAGATAGAAAAAAAAACCCACGAAACTGCTCCGCACAAGCAGATGTGATAAATTTTAGAGTCAATAATACCTCAAATTCATTCCTGTGAGCGCCGGGGATTTCTAGGGCTTCAACATCAAACGAATCTATCCTAGGGCCCGTGCGAATCAACCTCTGCTCCGCATTATCCTCGTCATCGGAACCCTCGCCGCCGTCGACGTAATCGCGTTCGTGATCGATGTCGGAGCCTTCCTCGTCTTGATACACCCATCTGGATTCCATGGAATCCATAGAAGCTAAACCTCCATTATCCCTCTCCGATCCCTCCTCCGCCATCAGTCTTATTGATTATCTAGCGGCACGCATTTTCCAAAATTGGCTGCTGGAAATTGATTTAATCGCCTACTTTCTCGAACGTAAACTCCTATACGTGGAATGAATGAACCCTGGGGGACTGAATCAGACGCCATCGGGCTCCTTCTCTTCAAATTTCGACAACTGTTATTTTCTTTTAATAACTCCTTTATTTTCTTTCAACCGGCCCACTATTTTTTCTGAAAAAACAAATGTTGGCCCCGAGGGAATCCCATTTTAAACCGATTAAGAGGTCCATTAACTCATGCAAAATTAAATCGAAAGATATACATGAGTGATAAAGATTTGAGAGAAAGCAATATGCTCAATTTCAGAACATATTTTATAATATTTAAGCAAATAATATGTTTCACACGAGAATCAAAGCTGCAATATTGAAAAATTATTTTGCATCATCTGACCCACTATTTTTTCTAGACTAGATAGTATGGATCAAACTCATTTATTGTCCACTCTAAAAACTCGAGGATAAATTTTATATATGTATATATGTCTACCATCTATATTATATTATTTATTATTAATAATAAAAAACAATATACATGAAACCAAATAACCTATTTTATAATAATTAATTATTTTCTTCACGGAAAATTTATAATATAAAGTATATTCGTTACTTAACATTTATCTATCTAGTACGTATGGTTATGTGAACTAACATAGCTATCGTGAATGATAATATATTAATTGATTATTAATTTTTATTTTTTTTGGTTAGCTTCAAGTTATAAAAGTTATTAATGTTGTGCTCCATTGTTTTATCTATATATATTAGTTTATAATCTTTATATCATGTATCATTATTATCTCATTTACTAACAATGGGTGTACAAAGTACACGACAACGAAAATTGTTTTGTTTGTGATTATATGAAATATGTATGATATGATGATAATCGATATATTTGGATAAGATAATTTGGCATGACATTAATTTTTGGTAAAAGTTGAGTTATATATTTAACAAAACAAAAATAAACATATTTTAGGATCCATATGAAACGAAAATTTATTAAGTTTTATTTTAACAAACACCTATAAAACATAGTAATAAATAATATGTTACATATGTAAAAATTCTGGCTATTTCGAGAGAAAAATCAAGAAAATTCGAGCTCTCGACATTAAAAAGTATTTTCTTTTTTAAAAAATAATTAATTAATTAATATACTTTATCTTAATTCTTCGCAAGGGTTTTGATTTTGCATCTGCAGCTCCTCTTCGTTTACTGTTGACGCAAATGGGCAGCACGGTAGTAGTTGAAAAGACAGAGGAAGAACTCCGCAGAGAGATCGATGAACTCCACCGCCAGCAACGAGAAGTAAATTTTTTCTTGTATTTTTTTTTTGTTTATGAATGTGTTTGGTGTCTATATACGTTGAAATCTACTGTCTGAAGCTCCTGATTTAATTTTTATGCAGATAATTTTTGCCTTAGTTTTTTTTTTTTTTTTGAATTTATCCATGATACCTCGTTTTCCTATGAGCAGATTTCAGAGCGGCTTCGCGATCCTAGGGGGATTCGCCGTGGTGGTTTATCGAACGCCGGTCCTCGCAATTTTACTGCCAATGGCGGTCGCCAGCGTGGCTTTGTTCGACCCGTAATTCTTTTATTAACTTTTTTTTACACCCTTGCTATACTTTTTTGCTAAAGAAAAATAAATAATTGGTTGTCAATTGATTTATTAGGCGGAGAGAAATGACATGGAGGACCAGCCAGCAGCAAAAAGGAGACTTTCTTCTGCTGTGGTCAAGGTGTGGACATCCCTTGCATAATTTTTAGCATTGTTGCGCTGAGAATGCTTGTGAACAATTTTGGCTTTAAGTTAATTGTTTATATTTTTTTGGGTGTTGAAGCTTGAGGATGGGGAAATAGCTGAAGATGGCTCCGAAGCTGCGAAGGATGCGAAATGGGAAGATTTACCTGTTGAAATTGAAGATACAAATACGAGTCAGAGTGAGAAGAAGCCATCCCTTTGGCCGCAACGGGATGGCAATAAGAGGCCCTTGCCCTCTAAAATGGTACAAGAAAATGAGTTTGGGGTGCGTGAGTAGGATTTAATTTGTTTTCTTATGTCCTGTACTTGGTATAGGATTTTGAAATCCCTCCGGCAGAGCATGTACCAAGGGTATTGCCTAAAGATGAGGATCCTAATTTGGTTAGCAGAAATAAGAGGATGCTGGGTCAGCTTCTTGGGACTTTAGAGGTATTCTCGCTTCTAGTTCTTGTAATTTTTATCTATTTTCAATATGTCGTATTCTCTAATATTTTTGGGTGGATTAGTTATAGTTTCTGAAAACTACTTATAGTTTATGATTAGCTCAGCCAAATATCTCAAAGAAGCATGTAAAACATTGATCTTTGTTAAAGGTCCAGATTTATTACTGGTCATCATATATGTTTTGACCTTTCTGGAGTATTAACTTAAGTGAGATGTTGTCTTATTTCCTAATAAAGGTGCTACTCTTTGTAAGTGGTATTGAGATTCTATATTTTTACCCTAGTACAAAGAGTGATGAATGGAGGTGTGGTCCGTCTGGACATTTACTGTTGTTTGCCCCCTTTCAGAGGTTCAGGAAAGAAGACAAGCAACTTTCAGGTACGGAAGCATACATGCGGAGGTCTGATTCTTTGAAAAGGGTGAGTATACCTTTTCTTTTTTCCTTGTGAAGGGTAAACAAAATTAAACACAAGGGACTGTCTTCTTTTTCTTTTTTGAGAGAAATTAGCTGTCTTGGACTATCTCGCTGGTTTGACAACGTGGTCTATAAAAACTATGGGCTTCAATAAAACTTTGATTTGTATATGTGAGCATAGTTATTGTGAGCTTGGATTGGCAACCTGAAGTTGCAAGTGTCTAAGTTAAAAACTGATTATGATGGACTAATCCTATATAGGGTCTGTGTACGCCGATACACATGCATTGAGGAACACATATATATTTACGTGTGTATGCTTCCGAATCATTTTACTGAGGATGCTAGAAGAAATTTCATGAAATACTGAGTGCAATATTTTTCCTTTTTTCTTGTCCTCCTTGGTTGCCTATGCTTGTGAGTGACTAAAAGTTGAACTTAGAGATTTTTGTACTTCAAAAATTTTTAAGATAATATTCTTTCCATGTCAATTTTTCCAAGATAATATTCTTTCCATATTCTTTCCAAGATAATATTCTTTCCATGTCATTAACTTGAGATATCACGTGTTTACGTAGGCTGAACAGCGCGCACGTGAAGAAAGTGAAAAGCTGAGGCAGCAAGAGCGTGAGCAGATTGCGGAAAAGCGGAAAAGAGACCTGGTTTGCTGTTAATTTTAATCTATTATGTCTGAAACTGTATGCTATTATTTCTGCTCTATGCAAAATAGTAGCACTTCTGAATTCCTTTCTGTATTGCCTGTGTTATTTTTAGACTCTAAGAGCTCGTATTGCTGCAAAGGCGGAGGAAAAGAAATTGGAATTGCTATTTCTTCGATGGAGTGAGCATCACAAAAAACTTGGAAATTTCACAAGGTACTCTTGTTTTCTGTGGTAACAGTCTGAATGTTCTCTAGCATGACCAACCGGCTGATTCTGTTTTTTCTACATGCTGCAGGTTATTATTAATTTTGGTCCAAAAGTGTCCATATTCACAATTTTATTGACACAGAAGATAAGTGTCCACTCGTATGCAGAACTTTGAAGCAGTTAAATGACCCCGGTTTCTTGCTGTACAGGAGTTAGGATGCTCTTATGAATTTCCATCGTTTTTAGTATGACATATTTCTTCTATTTTCCTTGCTTGTGATCTTCCAGGACAAAGACGGAGCCTCCAATCTATTACGTGCTTGCCAGGCCTTTGGATCGTGATGAAGCTTTGCTTGAGCAGCAAAAAGAAGAGGTAAGTATTTTCTGTGACTTATGCTTGAAGCAATGTGCAGTAAGATTGATATTTAAACTACAGATGGGGCTGTTAAGTACTGAAACCCAATCGTTTTCTCCTTTTTTAGTTGTAATTAGATAAAACGTACTTATGTGCGCTGCTAGAATAAATCTTCCATGGAGCAATTTCTTTATTTGTCATCAGATGTTTCAAGAATGGAAGTCTGCTAGGAGAAGTGAACTATCACAGTATCAGAAGGAGGTTTCAGAAAAGTACATTGCGAATGTGGAAAATGGTCTGGAAAGGTGGCAAAATGGAAGAAAATCTTGGATAGCAAACAACGATGCAACAAACTTACAAGAAACAATGGACAAGGAACTTGAGACCCATCAGCTTGAGCACGGACCCAAAACAAGAAAGATCCCTGGACAAAGCAACAACGAAGATGAAGACGATGTGGAAGATATAAATGTCGCGGAGGATGATATGATGGACGACGTGCTTGGTGTTGATGATAATGTTCGACGGGTCGATGAAGTAGTGAAAGCAGAAACAGATAATGACATTATTGTTGAGGAGAACAAAGACGACTAGTTATTTTATCTGTTTTTTTTAAATTCGGCTTTATGTTCTTGTTAGTTTCATAACCTGGGTTTAAATTGTTGCTAGTGTGTGTATTGGAGGCTATTTATATTTTCTTTAAAATCCCAGTTTCTTTATTTGCCTAATTTATTTGATGGTTCGAGAAGTCTGGATTTTGAGTTTTGCTCATGGATGAGTTGCTTATGGGTTGTTCATTATATATGAAATGGAAAGTGCTAATTATCATAATGTTGCTCCAAATTTCATGATTTTATTTTGGTGGGTGCCTATTTAGTTTAGCTCCATGTGTATACAAAGACACACAATGTTGTCGAGTACAGACCTTTATATAAATTATTTTTTACCATCTTAATTTGAATGAATTACAAAATATCTTCTCTTTTCTTCAATTTATTTTACCATGAAAATATATTTCTGTAAATTTATAGTTTGCCGGTAATTATTCTCTTATTTTTTGATAATAAAAAAATCTAAAATAAAATGTGTAATTTTAATAATGTCTAGTAAATAAAATAAAATGATAATTGGATTATATAATTTTTAAAATCGAAATCGAAAAACAGAAATAAAATTTTGCTAAAGTCGAGATGAGCCAACCGATGAACGCTTTTCCATTTCAAGTTGCTACCGTGCCAAAATTATAACAAATTTTTTTAAAAAATTCAATTATAGACACATGAAATCAATGAAGAACGTAAATCGTTGCATGATAATGTTTACCGATATGGAAACATGAGAAATTGTCAAATTGGGGGAGCAGTCTATGCTACCTCATTCGAGCAGTGTCCGAATGTGGATCCAACGACCGAATTTATTTTATATTTGAGATGTTCGCGTGAACATCTTAAATGAAAAAATCATGATTTTTGTGTATGGATATATTATACCTTGTGAAATGAAAAATCATGCAAAAATAAGTATTAATTGGCTCGTTGAGATATTTTAAAAAAAATCTTATTGTCGATAAGAAAGCATTTAATGACATAGTAATTAGTATATGAATAAGCTTATTAATCTAATAATTTCATCCAATTGCTAGTTCTGTTTGTTTATTAGTAAAAAAAAATTAATTAATTAAATAAAGGATAATAAGTAGTGATTAAAATAAGATAATCAATGAATGAATAAATCAAATTATGGTGCACAATTGTATAAATACCAACGAACTCTTAACGTTTCTCAGGATTCTCTCTCCCATTGATTTGAGCCTGCGTTGCAATGTCGAGAGGAGGTGTTGAGATCGCCCCTGAGTCGGGTTCGGCGCCAAATTCAGCCCCCAATTCGCCTAAGAACCGGATCAAATTCTTGTGCAGTCACGGCGGAAAGATCCTCCCCCGCCCCGCCGACCGCCACCTCAAATATGTTGGCGGCGAAACCCGTGTCATTTCTGTGCCGCGGGACATTCCTTTCCAAGGTTTTGCATTTCACTCTTTACATTTTCATTTCGTTCTATCCGCATTTTTTTAAATTGAAAACTAGGAAGTTAAATTTTTGGAAAGCTTTTTTTTTTTCGGAGAATTTTTTGCATGAAGGGGATGGATTTCACCCCTATACGGAACAAATTGAACCTTAATGTATGGATCGTAGTATGAAATGGTTTATGAGAACGCTTGACTTTCTCCATTTACGGAAGAAAAATTGTTCTATTTCATAGTTATCGATTATCTTTTCTCTGATTTATAATTTATATGGTAGATGAGATAGTAGTCTAAAAATTCTTGCATAATGTTGTTTTGCATTGTAGCCTTTGGTTCTCTGCTCATCTCTTTATTCATATTACTTATACGGATTGGATTGCAAAACTTTTCTGTGGTGATGGAGGTGGTGGCGGATAGCAGATGCAAGAATTTAGAGTTGATGCATGATTTACAATGGTGAATTTAGTAGACTTGGAATGTCTTTTGGGAAGAGAAGATGCTGAATCTTGCAAAGGAAAGAAGAGAAAAATGTTTTGATTTTCAGTCCTGGCTTTCAATGTTCTGACAGTGAGTGGTTTCATTATTTACAGAACTTATGAAGAAGCTCACTTATCTAATCGAGGGAGAAATGATCCTCAAGTACCAAGTTTTGTCAGAGGACCTCGATTCCTTGGTCTCGGTTAGATCTGATGAAGATCTACGCCACATGATGGATGAAGCTATCAACTATGAAGCTGCTGGAGCTCCAAAACTTCGAGCATTCCTGTTCCCTGCAAACCCCTTTTCGTTGGAGAACCAGATGGGCTATGTAGATCCCCACGGGCTTGAGCAACGATATATTGATGCCATCAATGGCATGATCCCCTCTACTCCATTCAACATGAAACAACACCCAACTATCAATTCTGTTCAACATGGCTCTTTAGTTTCCTCAGCATGCTCTTCCCCAAGGTCACCAGATAGCTGGACCACGGAAACCATAAACAACGAACCCGTGCTTCATGGAAACCACCAAAGTAGCCGTACCAATATGCACAAGGTTCGCAGTATGCCTAGCATATGCAGCTTAAATTCTCCACAACCAACAGGCCATTATTATGTTCATCAAATTCCTCACCAATATTATCAGAGTTATAGACAGCCACACTATCCTGCCTACCAATCTCCCAAGCCACCTATTGATTTCAATAGAAGTGTTGCCCCCGAAAGGCTAATGTCTGTGAGGTCTGTCGGCCGTGTTGAGGGGGTGAATTACCAAGTTGACCCTGTCCCTCACAATTACTACTCGGCTTCAAGGCAGAATGTCGCTATAAACCCCGTTGTTTTGAGTCCACGACATGGCCACAATGGGATGAAGGCATGGGATAACGCTATGGGTGGAGATACTTAAATTGCCAAATGGGAATAAATACTAATGGTGAAGATTCTATGCTCTTGCTGCGTTATAGTATGTTTACTTGTATAATAGATGCTTTTTAGATCTCGTTGTAAAACGGAATGTACTCGAGTAGTGTTAGTTTGAAAGACGAGTCCTAACATTGTATTGTACATAAAGATACTGAACTTCTGTTTTTTTTGGTCCCTTCTGGATTGTGATTTATGTGCTGTAAGCCTTTGTACATAATTATCTTTCAAAACATGAATATAGGTACCTTGCTTGCAAGCGTATGATGTTAACAAGAAGACCAAGTAATTATACTAATCAGTTCGAGACCGTCAAATTTTATAAAGAAGTAGCAAAGAGACAATAAGAGGGTACCAAAATTCAGTTTCCTTCAATTAGCAAGTGAAATTAATCGAAACATAACCACAATTACTTCAATGACCTAACTTGCTAACTTCTGGTTTTATTTGAACATTTCAAGTGCTTTCTAATTTTATTTAATTTCTAAACTATAGCTAACATGTAGAACAACAAAACAGCTACAAATACATTCGGGTGATTGCATTGTTTTAGTATTTATGAAAAAAGGCCAAGTGCAAGCGCCTCTCGCGACATTCGGAGTTCCCTCCTTTCTTGAATATAAATTTGATAAACTTCGTGTAGCAAGAGTATCATCGTAGTAGCTGCTCGGTGAGAGGGTGCTGCTCTGAACTTTGCATCATGTAGCATAGTATTGAGTCGTCCCGAGATTTTGGTGATCAATATCCAGACACTTATCTGTTCCTCTTGTCATTCACCTGACGAAATGACGACAAAAACATCATTTATAGACCATTTCTGTGGCGTAGATTTTCCCACAGGGTTGATCACAGCATGCTCTGCTGTTGCGAGTCGATACCCAATTACGATTTCTTTGCGTTGGCGTCCCCTGATCATTATTTCGAAGAAACAAAGCTCTTCCTGGTCATAAAGATAGCATTCTGCAGGCTTTATACACATCTCGTTTCCCTGAAGAGCCAGGAACAGATGTGTCAAAATTCGGTAAGTGAATACTCGACAAATATACATTTCCGCCGTCTAAATACACCAGCGGGGCAATGGATTTCTAATTCTTAGGTAGTGTTTGGGAGAACTTCTAGGAAGCACTTTTCAGCTTTTCCTTAACAAAATTTTGAAATTTTGTGAAATTTTGTTAGTAAAAGCTGAGAAGTACTTTAGACTTGTTTGGATGGATAAAATTGAAGCTGACTTAAATTCGCTCCATATCAAATTATACAATTTCAATAGTAATTGAGGTGGATTTTGGTGTATTTGAAATCCATGTCTCAAATCGACATCGTTCATCAAATCAAATACCAGCCTCCAACTCAAATTCATTAATCCAAGTGTAACCTAAAAAATTTAATGGGACAAAAGCATTGTCCAATTCTTACGGGCATCCTCAATCAGTCTCCCCCTACTGGCCTACCAGTCTACATTTTTTACACTGCCCTACTATATATATAAGAAATTACTGAAGGAAACCTCAGAAAGCTAGAATGGTGAGAAGCATACCTCCTCAGCAAATAGTTCTTCAAGCACACGATTGATTTGTTTGTCTTCTGCAACCATGGCTAGAGCCATGCTCACCAGCTCATTTGACAATACATAGTCACTTATCCTAGTCACGGACACAAGATTTCGAGTTCTAGAATCCAATATCTCACTTATAATAATTGATTTGTCTGAAGCTTGCTGCATTTCCCGAATCCAAGAACTTTGTGAGAATCCTGAATGCCTTATAGGAATGGATTTTGCATCCTTGTACGGCAGGCGTTTTGACTGGAGTAAATAATCATCCAAGTACTTTTAATCAGTAACTGAGAATTGTTACAGAACTTCTCAACATGGTGGCGAAAAAATTAGACAGAAAAACCCTGGTAGGAACCGTGGATCAGAGTTGCATTGAAAAATTGGTTCAAACAAATTAAACTTTGAAGGATTTGCACTTGTACAAAGTGACATAGGAATTTAAGAAAATGTTTTTTTGTTAAAATAAGGTTTATATGCACATATAGGAATTATTATTAATCAACAATACGCCAGGGCCTTGGAGCACACCAAAATATGATACCAACTAATTTGATTTATATTTTAGAACACAACATTGAGAAGAGGAGCAGAGCCTTAAATAACACTTTTGGGGACAAAACTAAAATACTAAAAGTTTAGGAAGGGCGAAGTGTATTTTATCCTTATGCATGGTGCAT
This sequence comes from Henckelia pumila, assembly GCF_033568475.1. Lineage (NCBI taxonomy): Eukaryota > Viridiplantae > Streptophyta > Magnoliopsida > Lamiales > Gesneriaceae > Henckelia > Henckelia pumila. The sequence goes on from NC_133122.1 coordinate 42,087,752, forward strand.
GAAAATTTACAGGTGTAAAGAATTATTTATGGCTCTCAAAACAAGCTTCTACTTGGTTCATAATACAATGATTCACGAACAATGAAAAATATACTAAGTATAAATACTGATAAATAAGGCGTGGTTTGTACAAGACCCCAACACTTAACTTAGACCTTCTGGCTATACTAATCATTTAGTCCGGCCTATGCATGAAACCCAAATCACAAATGCTATTCCATGAAATAAGCTAAATAATGCATAACAAAAGGAAACAATAATCTCAAACATTAAAACTAAAGAGGCAGGCCCATTTACATTTAAAAGTCTAAAAATGGCTCAAATGATTAGATCTTGGTCTTGAATTCAGATAATAATCAACTGTAACTCATTGAATCACATTATAATATTATATTATATATACATCTACCAAACACAGATAGAGAAATGACCTGTATATCTCGAATAAGGAGGAGGGTAGCAAGAGATCGTGAATCAGATTGGACAATAGAGTCTTCCACAGATTCATCTGCAAGAATTAAAATCTGTTCTCTTAGAGTTAGTAATGGTCATGACAAGTGGATCCAAACGTCAGTTTCAGAAGTCCTCATTTAAATTCAGTACCTAATCCCAGAAACATCAGTAGATGAACAAAAATTGGCAGCTGAAAACAATTTTAACAAACATAACTAATAGCCTCTTCTCTATCCTGGAAGTGTGGTGAGGGGATGATCAATAATGATTCCTACTCTTGGCAATGCCAAACCTGATTGGATGAACAGGGAACAATTCTGCCTGATTAAGATGAAGGTCTTATTTGAAGCCATGTCATGCATTGAAATGCATAGAGTAATGCTATAAAACTAAATTTCAGGTAACAGGCTATTCAAGAAAAACAGTTTCTTTTATACCACAAGAAGTCATAAAGGAACAGCATATGCAAACCTGATGCTTGACTAAGATTATTTTTCCGGAATAACGATATGGACCTTTTACATTCGGAAAATATAGACATTGAAATCTTGCATTTGTTTACCTCAATCTCAATCCCCATAATGGACAACATAATTTTAAGATGCCATAACAAAAACAATAGCATTCTAGTGCAAAATGCTTTAGATCAGAAAATAAAATACTTCTCTTTCCACGTCCTATTTGGCTACTTGAAATTTTTTGCATAGCTCAACCATCACAATTAGAACATTTCCAGCAGAAAATTTCCGGTATACTGGTGCATTCTAAAGATGAAACTTACAGAATCAAAAGTCTCCAAAGGAAGACTCTCCAAATGGCGTCTGATGACAGCATTCCCGTCCCTATGGACTAGTTTTATGTTCACTAACCCAAGAATATCAAGGCCACCATCTGTTAATTTTTTATGTCGGTCTTCCACAGGAACCTCATTGAACATCCACAATTCAGATCCCGGAGCCAACAATGCCTCTAGCACCTACAAATGGCAGTGTACAACCAAACTAATATTTATGAGATACAGCAAACTTTTATGTAAAAATGCGAACATTTTTCTCATTTAAATAGTATGTGATTAAACACACATTTATCATTTTTATAAAACAGGTTCGAGAAACTTATCAAGCGGTGAAGCTTCGTAAGAACATTGCATATCAGCAATTTCATCAAAAGAACATGTCATCTAAAAGCTTAATATCACAAAAATTTAGAGCATTAATTGTTAATGAGCTCAACCAGGTCCCTCGTGGAAAAAAGATCATTCTTTCTCCATATATGAGTGAAGGTGAGATTTGAGATAAGAACACTCCTTTTGGCTAGTTTATTCAAAACTTCAGTTCATAAAAAAGTGAGATACTTAATATTTGATGTTTGCAACAAATGCCTTACTTAATCTTCAAGAGTATCATTGGTTTTGAGCTTGTATTACACTTGCAAAGGACTTGGCTAGTAAACAGCTTCATAAAATTCTGACTAGATAAATTACAAGAGTCAAGACAATCAAGATGTGCTGGTTTTAATGAAATGAAATGTTCAAGGCGTTTTCTTCAAGAAAAACACTACAAGATAAATTTTATAATAGAAGAGGAAGTATCAATTTTGGATATATAGAATTTTAGAGGGAAAGACCAAACGCAGGCACATGCATGATAAGTTTTGTAATAGTCTCATGGAGTGCTAGGAGTTGTTACCTACTGTCCATGCACATGAAGAGATGCATTCCCTTTTAATTAAAATACATACAAGCAAGTAAAATAACTATTTTTCTCGGCTGATTGATTATGATAGTTCATATTAGATCTCATTACCAACTCTCAAGCAATAGGACACTCTACAGGTTTAGATATAAATCCCTTTATTTGTGCATTATCAGCATCAAACTGTAGTATATAGGTTTTAGAGAGTTGGTTAACCTAAATTGTGCATTGCATTGCAATAACTCGAGTATTGGCTCGATTAATTTATATGTAGAATTGCAATTAATAGTGTTGAGAAAGCTAATTTATATGCAGAACAGCAGTTGCTCAAGCTCTGGATCTGGTAACGCCTGAAAACCAGCGCATGCTAAAATGTGTCACCTTCTATTTCAAATTTAATACTCTCTCTCCCTCATTTGTTTAGTCCAGTACTCCAGTTGACCAAAACTTTAAAATGAGCAACAGCAATTTGTTGAAGCAGTCAAAGCTAGCTCTAGTGTACACAAAAAATCTAGAGCACAAGATCAGCTTATTGTAGCAAATTGAAAGAACCACCAAGATGGAAGGAAACAAGAGCTGTTTTTGATACAAGTATGAAAGTCAAAGAAAAGGAATGTGATAAGTCTGCAAAGAAAATTGAGGTCATCAGTATCAACTTGTTATAGCAAATCAAAAGAACCACAAAGATGAAAGGAAACTAGATTTACTTATAAAATAAGTATGAAAGTTAAGGAAAATGAATGTGATTATGCGCAAAAATCACCATAATCATATCATCGATGTCACGTCGCCAACCACAAAATAGAATCTTTTCAGGGAATTTCGGCGGATCAGTTATCCTGGGCGATAGTCCCTTCCGAAGCTGCAGAAAGCAAGATGCATACATGAGAACGGCAGCTTCTAGAAAAAGTGTAATCACAGCTATAATCTATTGTAGCTGCAGAAATCAAGATGCATACATGACTGCAGAAATCAAGATGCATACATGAGAACGACGGCTTCTTGAAAAAGTGTAATCACAGCAATAATCTATTGTGTCTCTACCGTGTGAGTATGTGTTGCTATTTTAACTTGCCTCGTTAAGAGCAAGTTAACAAGATGGCAATAGGATGGATACAACAAATGGGAGAAATTTTTGTTCAACTCTGAAACATGTAATAGACAATAAATATCACAAGCATTTAGGTCAAGAAATCTTCAGAAATGAAAGTTTATGCTTTGAGAATTTCCCAACTATATATCTTCTCAGGCGGAGACCAATTCATAAAACAAATGCAAGAAAAGTATAGGAGGATAATAAAATTAAATAATACAAGAACTAAATATGTTTGGTACTAGATCTAACCTAGCGTCATAAGGTGCCTAAACTATTTGAACATCAATATACACATTATCACTATTTTGCATTTTAAATCCAAAAAATGGTGTAAAACCTTTTTAAAAAAGAGTGACAGGAAAATCTGTACAATGCCTACCTCATTCAACTCTGTTTATAATTTTCTTTGTTTTTTTTTTTTTAAAGGCAAAGTTTTGATGGACTCGGCAAGAAGAGACTGCCGTTTTTTGCAGTTCAAAGCGGAAACGAATGGTCAGACCATTTGGCAAGGATTCTCAAATTGGTTATTTTGAAATATCAAGCCAGTTGGCCTACAGATAATGGTACACAAAACCTATTAATCTGTCCATTAAATAGAAATCTGAGAGCATTTCGCCAGACAAAACTATTCATGTATATCAACATCAAAGAAAGTGTGATATAAATATAAGATATAGCCTTCGCATTCAAAGTCAAAGATGTCCATATTTTAAACATTATACTAGTGATATTATCATAAAGTTGGAGTTAAGAGGTTGACCTCTGGCAAGGAACTGGGGGCATATGTGTCGTCATCCTCGGCAATGACAAGGATTTCATCACCTTCTTTTAGAACATATTTATCATCAGGATTCATTTTAATCTTTCCACCATCTGCAGCAACTTTAACTCCACAAGGAATTGCATCAGGAAAAGATACAAGTACATCTTCAAAACGGGTACCATCCAGTTCAGGCCATCTTTTGATGTAGAACTCCGCATTTTCAAACCCCAGAATGTCTTCCCATATCTGCCAAGTGGAACCATGATAATTCACATAATAAATACCTAATTCTCATTTTTTTTGGGACAAATTTCTGGATTTTTTTATAGTGGAAGCTACAAGTTTTTGACATTCTAATTGGAGAAGAAGAAAGTGAACTAAAAAAGTTTAGTGTTAACAATATTTCAAATTAAGTTTTCAAATGCCGAAGTAGAAGACAGATTGAATAATTTGTTAATTGTCTAGCAAATCCACACATCATTGATAAAACTTACAATCTTACCATTTTGAAATCCATGAATCCCACCGACTGCGTGAGTTGTTTAATTAGTTATGGTAGGTTTAGATAAATCCTCACCCCCATTGAATAAAAAAATACACACACACGGACTAACATAACGCTCTTTTTAGTCACAACTTCCTTTGATTAATCATAATCAGATGATACGGAAAACATGGATTTTTCCACCCAGCAAATTTTGAACAGTTAATCGAGATCAATTGCCAACACTATTAGTTCATTAAATTGAATAATCTGCAACACTTACTACAGAATATTTGAACTATAAAAGTTGAACTAATGAAATCTGTAATAAGAGCGTAATGTGGCTGTGATATTCGACATGTTAAAGACATGGACAAAACAATAACAAAAAGGATAGTTAACCCAGAGACTAATGTTCTAGGATCTACACAACCTCGATTTTCACCTTTATAGAAGGTACGCTTTCTGAATGATAAAGTTATTGAAATACCCCAGCTTCGTTTCCACAAGTAATAATACACAGCATATGTAGAAAATCTACATATCATAGCTAACCTGCGCCAGGCCAGGCTGGAGAGCACACTGTATCATCAATCTCCCAATCACATCATGGGCAACAACTGTTTCTATCAGTTCTCCTCCAACAAGCTTGACCAAAGGCTCATTATCAAGATCGCTCATTTCCACAACAATATGGCCTCTTAGACCCTCTTTCACACCAGTAAGACTGAGCACAACCCTTAAAGCACGTGCATCACTCTAATATGAAATTCCAAAGCAATAAGCAACTAGAAACTCTAAAATTTAACCATACGAAGACTTATTGAAATAAAAGTAGGGACCTGATCAGCATTTTCATCAGATGCCAATACAATGATTGCCCGTGCCTTGGAGACTGAGATCTGCTGGCCAAACACGGGTATAGGATAAAAGAAAAAATTATAGGGCTCAGTTGGGGTGGGGGGTAAGGGGTGGGGCTTTGGGATGACCAAAAGAATTTGACTTTTGTCGAAAAAATAATTCTTAAAAATGCATCTCAGTATCCTGCTATGACAAGGGAGAATAGATATGGGTTATTGTCAGTATAGTAAAAGCTACCTTTTTCAAGTCTGCAAGTATAAGTGGGCTACCGCTTCTGCAGATAACTGATGTTCCCATCAGGTCAAATTCAAGCTTTGCAATGTCCATTTCCATTTCTTCCTTGTCTCTTTCAGCAAGTACAACAATAACACCACCACCTATGCTCTTATTTGCTATTGCAAGCTGCTTCAAAAGTGAACCCTGTAATAAAGGATAGTTTCTAACAATTAATAAAAAAATTCTCTAATTCAATAATCACAAATTTAACTGCATGTAGACGTTCAACGTATCAAGACGCTTGTTGCATGATAGTATGTCTCATAGTTTCTAGGGGAGAAGGAAAAATGTAGAGCGTAATTACAAACAGTAGATCAGCAGGCACGTCGAAATGATCAGGAATAAATTGATACACATACCTATTAAGCACCTATTACTCATTGAAGTTAAGGAGAAAGAAAAAGGTAAAATTAAATTCAGTGGCATTCTTTTGTGAGATAACACCAAAAACCCAGGAGCACAATACAGAGGTACAAGTCACAATCATTTATAGCAATGTTTGTGATAGAATTACCAGTTTATCACTCCATCCTAGAACGAGGATATGGTTACTTTCAATGACCTCACTCTTGCCTTTACGCAACGAATCCACCTTCTCTGATATTGCATCGGAAACAAGTCCAAGCATCATGGCGAATATAAGCATGCCTCCTGAACTTATAGAAACTGAGACAATTCTCGGACCTGTACCAACTCTATCGGCGTGATTTCCTGAGTCTGCCACAAAGGTCCAAGAAAGCCAAAGGGCTTCGGAAAAACTGCCATCACTTACAGCATACAGTGCCAAGCTCCCAAATCCGATGAGAAACAGAGTCGCAAAGAGAAGTGCAAGCAGCTTTGCATAAGGATAAACAGAGAAGCACACATCAACTTTATAGGCAATTCTTTTCTTCAACGGGACCTCCTCTTTGTTATTCTTTGTCCTCCTCGAAAGATTCTTGATCCGTGGAAGATAATCAAGATATTTGTACAAAATAAATGGCATAACGAGAGTAACAATAACAGTGTAGAGAGCAATAGTTCTACCGTCAGAGTGCCCTAACCACAAGACTGAACTTTCATTTTCAAGCTCCATATCTTTTACATGATTGCTATCGATGTAATTTTTATGAATGCATAATCTATGTAGGTTGGCATTTTCTTCCTGCAAACACATCCATCTTTCTTAATCAGGATTTAATGGCAAACCAGGTTTGTAATGTCATTTAGTATATATCATGATACTCTCATGATATGCCCAAAGGGACACAGCAAACACTGAAAGAAACAAAGGTTACCGAAGGGCGCTCGGAGTTTGCATTCAACCACAACAACATTCCTGTGATATTACCAAAACTTAAAATAGACACACTCTACTTGGAACTTTGAAATTACCTCGAGCCTTGCAACCTCATATCGCATCCCAATTGTGTACAGTAGTGATAGTATACTGAGAAACATGAACTGCAGGTGCAAGCATACCACAAATCACAAATTCATCCATGAAAATAGCTCCAAACAACAATTGAAGCCTAAGAAGCAAATGGCCAGAACACGCAGCCTACGTAACAACAATAAAGAGCAAGAATCCAACTCTATTCAAGATCCCCCTGTGATCTTCTAATATTAATTATGAAGTAACAATCAACTAAACACTAAAAGGAAAAGAAAGAACGAAAGGAAAAAAAGGAAAGAACATGTCATGGAAAAAAAAATCACTCACAAATTTTAACCTCCAAGCGCCCCCGAATGATGAATTCGCCTGAATACTACTGGAATGAGCTGAATCACGAATTAATGTTACTCTGGGAGAAGGGGCCAAAGCCGCCGTGGAGGCTTGAAGTGACAATGTCTTCAAGTCTTTGTCAGCTTTCAGCTTCGTCCTACTGCTCCGGCGTCCGGAGTCCACTGCAGAACCACTCAAATTTGGCGGCATGGAAGTGCTACGAGCAGGAAATTGAGCTGGTCCCTGCTGTTTCGACAAAGTAGAAGATTTGATGCTGAGGTTTCGGCGAGTGGAGTAGGGGCCGAGATTGGATGGGAAGACGTAGTCCCGATCCGAAAAATTGAAGCTGAAAGCATCACTATCGTTGCTGCTGGTTCCACCGCCAAGGTAAGTGGCTGCCGATGTGGCGGAGGATGAGGCGGAACTGATTGGTGGAGATGGAGAGACGCGGCGTCCGGAGGGGAAGATGGGGCCCGGAGATTGTGCAGCTGCTTGGGAATCATCAGAGCCTGAGGCGTCGGTAGGCTCGGTTTTGGACTTCTTGGTCACCGGTGGCCTCTCCGGCATGCCCGTATTCGGCTTCGGGCCCGATTGGCCATTGGTCCCCAACATTCCACCAGTGTTCCCAGACAAAGACTCGGGCTTTAGCTATGCTTAAGTTCCTAGTCTATCCTCCACTGACCCAAAAAGACCCACACCAGAAAATCCAAATGAATTCTAATCGTGGGTGGGATTGGACACACTAAATTTATAATTTTTCTGGCACCATTCGAGGCTCCCGAGTAGAATAACGAGCTGAAATATGAAGAATTAAAGTGGAAAACACATGATGTGATTAACTGATTATTATATTCTTGAAATGACGCAAGAAAATGAGGCACAGCTACGTTAAAAATGTGCATGTTCTCCATATTTAGTGCAGTAACGCCTACTCCGCACTCTGCTCTCCTCATTTTGTTTCTCGGTACCATTCGATTACAGTGAATAATGTTTTTGTTTTTGTTTTCGTTTTGGTTTTGAAATTGCTACAAGAAAAGGAAGAGGATGGATTGGAGACTGCCCAGCTACATTGGCATTTAATTTTCGGTTGAAGTATTCTTTATACTTTATTTTAGTTTAGTTATAAAACAAAAAAAAAACGAAAAATAATTGTAAAATTTGTACTTCACAGTAATAAACGTATTGCCATCTATATCTTTTGCATGTACATCTATCAAAATAGGTCAAGTTAATCAAGTCAGCTAGCCCCGTCATACAAAATAAGATAGTTTATTGACAATTTATCAATTTGCTTAAATAGTAAGACGGTCCGCGACACCTAACCAAATCTAATACAAAATTGGCTAGTGTGTTCCATCACTTAAAATTGTTGAACTAGGATAGTAATTTTTCAACTTACCAAAATGGTGTGTCGATTAGTCTCTTTACATTTTGATAGTTCTACTTACATGTTATCAATTTTTAGACAGAAAAGATAAATAGTGATTTATTTATTTATTCCGATTAAAGACTCGCATATAATATCAAATTTACGAATTTTTACCAAATCACAAAGTGCCTACTTTTCCAACCTTTAGGTCCCAAAATATTGGTTAGCAAATAAATATTGATTTGGAACCACATTTCTCTACGTGGTTTGTGTTTCCAGCCTAAGAATTAAACTGGATGACAAACCAAGAAATTTGGGCTTAGAAACTCAAAAGTACTTATTTTGGTCCTTGGAAGACAGTTTCACGAATTCATATCCATGATATAAACCGGTTCGACTGATATCTACAATGAAAATTAATACTTTGACATAAAAAAATAATAAATTTTTATGGGTCAAATCGAATAAAATATATGTCTAACAAAATTGATTTTTGAAATGTCTCATTTGAAATAACAACCGAAAATCATGCCTCGGAGAACAAGAGAATTTCAAGGGAATTTTCAAATTGTAAGGTGTAAACTTGTTTAGTATTTATATGGCCCCAAAATATGAGCTCATATTTGACTTTGTGTTAGAGGTCATGAGTTCAATTCCTTCTATTTAACACTTTCTTGGAATAGTATCTCACACAAGGCTTGTTTAGTCTGATTTATCTGACTAGCGTAATTTGCAAGCTATTACATTAGCACGGCGTTTACGCACTGTACACGAAAAATAACATCCGCAAATTACCATATCATTAAAATATATATATATATATATATATATATATATATATATATATCCAATAACAACTGTCGGATCTACCTGCCCACAACTTCAGATTTTTGGACCAAAAACATCTGAATTTTAAGGTAACTCGAAATCTGTTTGTCTCCATCTGCACGGGAATCGAAATACACTCCATTTTATGACTCAAATACCACCTGGGGAAAATCAGAAAATGAATCCCCGAACACTGGCCGCTTCGCTTTCCTCTCTGGTATCCCAAATTCTTCTCCTCCTCTTCCTCATTTTCCCAGCCTCACTCACCCCACCTCAAGATTTCCAAGAAATCGTTTTTCCTCTCCTGCACCATTTCCTCTTGACTTCAGATACTGTTGCCACCCTTTCTTTCCGTTCCTTTTCAAGAAAACGGAAGCGGGCTCATTTCCAAAACCCCGATGCGTCGGACGGAGACCATGGCGCCGGGCCCGCTCCCGGGATGGACTCGACGGTTCCTAAGAGCCCCGAGTCTTTCAAGCAGTTTTTTGGGATGAGGATATCTACATTCGAATGGCTCTGTGGGCTACTCGAACCGTTGTTGGACTGCCGTGACCCGGTCGAGTCGCCTCTCGATTTAACGGCTGAGGTAAGGCTCGGGATCGGCGTTTTCCGGCTCGCCACGGGGGCGGATTACCCTGAGATCTCCGGCCGTTTCTGTGTTTCAGAGGCCGCTTCAAGATTTTGCGTCAAACAGCTCTGCCGAGTGCTCTGCACCAACTTCCGGTTCTGGGTAGGGTTTCCGAGTCAAACCGAATTAGAGTCCGTTTCAGCGCAGTTCGAGGCTCTCACGGGTCTTCCGAATTGCTGTGGAATAGTGAATTGCGCTAGGTTCTTGATCGAAAAACGCAATTCTTCGGATGCCAGGATCGAAAACGAGGCTCCAGCAGACAGCATTGCTGCTCAGATCGTGGTGGACTCATCATCAAGAATCTTGAGCATAATTGCTGGCTTTCGTGGTAACAAAACCGACTCACGAATCTTGAGATCAACGAGTTTGTTTAAAGACATCGAAAATGGCGTGATCCTGAATTCGAGGACTTTGCATATGAATGATGTGTGTGTGCCTCAGTATTTAGTAGGAAATGGGGGGTATCCTTTGCTTCCCTTTTTGTTAGTACCTTTTGTGGATCCTGAGGAAGGATCAGTCGAGGATAACTTCAACAATGTGTGCAAATCAATGTGTGTTTCTTCGATAAAAGCTGTTTCGAGTTTGAGAAAATGGGGTGTTTTGAGTGGAACGATCAAGGAGGAATACAAGGTTGCGGTTGCTTATATTGGTGCTTGCTCGATACTGCATAATATGTTATTGGCGAGGGAGGACTATTCGGCTTTTTGCCAAGAGTTGGATGAGGGTGACTTAAACTTTCAACATAGTGCTAGAGTAGGGGAGAATTTGAAGGAAGAGGAAGCCTCAGGAATAAGACAGGCATTGGCTAGAAGAGCAAGAAAATAATTAGGATGAATACAGGTTACAGAACATGAACATCTTCTTTAGTTTTTCGGGTTCGTTATTTCAAGGTTTGCCAGTAGCTAGCAATACAGCTCTTTTGAACACTCTTGATTCTTGAAGGAGGTCCATAAACATTACTTGTAGAAACATCATTTTTTTTTTAGTTCAGAAAGCATAGAACTAAATGAACTAAATACTGGGAGAAGGATAAGGAGTTTCTTTTGTTATTGTTACAGCCCAGGTGTCTTTGTTTTCCAGTTTCAGCTGCTATGTTTCATCGGTTTGTCAATAGGCTGATTCAACGATTTGCTCTAGGCTCTAGCTGATTAAGTTGCGAGTATCTGTTCTTCGCCGTTGCTCAGGACCTCGATAGTTTTGTGAGCGTCAGGCTCGTTGTGGAATCGGCTCACGCAACACGTGTGTTTCTGCTTCCCAACATACGATGTTTAAGAAACACTGTGTTTGTATCTGTATATAGTGACATTTTTTTATTCTTGACAACATGAAGTGTTCTTCAAATTTATTCTTCTGATAAAAAAGTGGTTTGCCATTTAGATGACTAAAGAATGATTGTCATAATGGAGTTTGTTCAAGTGTTAGACGATGTTGCATAACATGGCCCTCAAGTTTCTTGAAAGCCAAATCCGATTTATTGTATCTCATAGTATATACATACAACATGCGATTAAGTTATATCATTCTTAAAAGTTTCTTAAAACGAAGAATAAGATCATCATTGCATTATAAAAGGGGCAACATTCCTCCTCATTTGCAGCCTGGGGGGTGCAAAAGTTCTCACTTTTTGCACGAAAATTACAAGATGTTAAAAATTATTTAGATAAAAATAATAGAAAAAATTGCTAGATTTTTGGACTGTCCTCAGATTAGGCCCACTAAGCAGAGGTTCAACAAAATAAAATCACGCCCGGTGGGACTCGAACCCACAATCGCCTGATTAGAAGTCAGACGCCTTATCCATTAGGCCACGGGCGCTACTTTGACGATGTGCGTATTTTTAATTAAAAGTTATTAAATAATTGGGGTAAATTTTATGCAACAGATCATAGCCTTTTATGCAACAGATCATAGCCACTCCAGTATTTGGATTGAAATTTAAAATATTTCAAGCTTTTGTCAAAAACAGTAGGAAGAAGAATTATTGTTTTTTGGATACATTTCTTCAAGATTTGGTTGTATAGGTAATAAAGCAAAACTATGGCAAACTGAGACTAAGCAACGGAAGAAAATGAATTCTATATCGCCGGCGTTCCCGTTTACCACCACCGCCAAGCCTGCGGCGGTCATTTCTGACGCCACTTTGCTTTACTTACCTTTCTCAATATGCGCAACTACCCAAAGCCCAAAAACCCAGAAGAAACCTGCCCTTAGACAACGCTCTTCGAAACCCAACAAAAATATATCCCCAGCTCCAATCCGCACTCCGTCTACAGGCCCCTCTTCTTCAATTCCTCGCAAAAAGGTCACAGCTTTATATATCTGTGTTTGTTACCATCTGAGTTTCTGTTTCTTTTCTTTAAAAATTGGTTGTTTGCGTTTAGTTTCATGCTTGTGTTTTGCTCTTTTATCTGTCCTCTTGTATTAAGAGGTTTTCTAGATTTTCAAAGTCATATGGTGGATTCTTGAAGACTTGAAGTGATTTGGGGGCGGTGGACAGAACCAGGGGTTGGATAAAACTTAGATTTGTAGAGAGGCTGCATGTAGCAAGTTTTCTTTTTAATGTGAGGGATAGCTCCCTGGCCCCTTGGTAGCATAAAGTTTGTTTTTTCCCTCCAGTCTGATTGCCCTCTTGCAGTTTGTAAGTTATAATTTGTTGGTCACCCTCTGTTTTCCCCCACAAATTATAGGTTCTGGTGCCTATTGGATTCGGGACAGAAGAAATGGAGGCAGTGATAATTATTGATATTCTTCGTCGCGCAGGTGCAGAGGTAACTTTGGCATCAGTGGAGGAGCAGCTTGAGGTGGAGGCGTCTGGAGGCACCAGGCTTGTAGCTGACACATTCATATCTTCCTGTTTTTATGAAACTTTTGATCTTGTTGCACTACCGGTCGGTTAATCTAAACCATGTTTGTGTGGTTTTTGGGTCATATTTATATGTACATTAGCTGGCAAACACACACCTTATCTTACATTTGTATCAACCTACTTTGGCCTTGTGTTGCCAAATAGGGAGGTATGCCAGGCTCCGCTCGTTTAAGAGATTGCAAAATTCTTCAAGATATAACTAGCAAGCATGCTGAAAAGAAACGATTGTATGGTGCAATATCTGCTGCTCCAGCTGTTGCACTTTTGCCTTGGGGGCTGCTTAAGAAAAAGCAGGTACCTTGAATCTGGTGCAATGTTTGAAATTCAATTACTTGTTTTTCATGTGATATATTTGATTACTCTGTTGTCTAATTTGATCATAGTTTATCCTGCAAGACGACTTGTCATCCTGCCTTTATGGACAAGCTTCCTACTTTTTGGGCTGTAAAATCAAATGTTCAAGTTTCTGGAGAGCTAACTACTAGTCGAGGCCCGGGCACTTGCTTTGATTTTGCTGTATCATTAGTGGAGCAGCTCTTTGGCAATTCGGTGGCCATGGATATTTCTGACTTGATGGTACGCGAGAACTACTTATATTTGATGTGTTTTGATTTTACTTGCATTTGAGAGGACGCATGGTTTGTAATGCTGAATTGTATGCACACCCTAAATGTTCCTCATTGTGGTTCAAATTATATTCGAAAACATTTAATGTCCTTTAATTTGTGCAGTTGTTAAATGCTGATGCCAATGCTCTGAAAGAAGAAGAATTTAATGACATATCGTGGGCTCTTGATCATACTCCTCAAGTAAGAGCTTCCTTTTCCTTATCGATACATGTTGTTCACAGAACCTAGTGTATCCTAAATAATCTGTGTTTATCATAACGCAATTCCTTATTCTTAAGCTTCTGATAAATGCCATAGGTACTTATTCCAGTGGCTAATGGCTCTGAAGAAATCGAAGTTGTGACCATTGTAGATATTCTGCGACGAGCTAAAGCAAATGTTATCATTGCTTCAGTTGAAAAATCTTTGCAGATTTTGTCATCCACTGGTACAAAAATTGTTGCTGACAAAATGATAAGTGCTGCTGCTGAATCAACATATGATTTAATCATCCTGCCGGTATGTTACTCTTATATATTTCGCATCTTACCCAAGAAAGAATGCTACGTTTGTTTTTTTTTTTCTGGAGATGACATTTTTTTTGCTATATGTGGTATGACATGTAAGAATGTATTTGCTCAGTGATATTCTATAATATATAATATTTTTGTACAGTAATAATATTGTATATATAATGCTGAAAATATTTATTACTATTTAAAATTTAATTTTGTATTGCCGAAACAATAACAGTGTAGCTCGTAGTAAAAAAAAATCCTTAGCTTAATTAAACCCGTATTTACTCAGCTTGACTTATAGGCACCCCTAATCATCGTCCTTAAAAGGTGTCGCCTTATTTGGCTCATTTTTATTTAGGGAGGAGTCTCGAATGAACGACTTCACAAGTCAAGGTTTTTAAAGAAATTGTTGAAAGAGCAAGACTCCGCTGGAAGGTTTTTTGGTGCCATCTGTTCCTCTCTTGCCATTTTGCAAGGTCATGGATTGCTCAAGGTGCGACGCTGATGGGATTCACACCTCAATATTTCTGTATTTTTTTGTTGAAACCAAAACTCATTCCAGCTCTTCTTTGAACAGGATAGGCAAGCCATAGCTCACCCCTCTGTGATGAGCAATGTCAATCACGTGGCAACTGGCGCTCGAGTCATCATTGATGGGCAACTTATTACCAGCAAAGGAGGCGCTACTGCAACTGATTTTGCTCTAGCTATTGTAAGCAAGCTTTTTGGGGTCGCAAGAGCAAGGAGTGTGGCGGAAGGTTTGGTTCTCAAGTACCCCAGGTGACAGCCGGGTTACCATACCTATGCTCGTCGGAAGCTCTCCGCGAGCCTTCTTCTGCGAGAAGGGTTACATGTTCTCCAGGAGATTGGCAAATCTTGAAATCCAAGAAACAAACAGTTGTGTGGCAAACATTCCACATAGCATGCACAATAATGAGGTAGGCCTATCAAAATTGAGTTTTGTAGTTTATCAATTTTGAAAAACTGTTCAATTCTCATTATGTTATCTTTTTTTTAATACATATATATAGTGGAGTAATATGAGTTATTTTAGTTACCATGGGAATTGAAAATGCTAGTTTAGGTCGGTAAAATAGCCTTCACGGCTTCACTTGTATGTTCTTCAACATGAAAATATAAAAACATGATATATAATACATATAATTTAGTATTCTAAAAGTGAACTGATATAATTTAGTATTCTAAAAGTTTTTGAACAAATCTAACATATATACATACTGAGAAATTTTCAGCTGCTCAATCAATATGTTCAACTCGTTCCCGACCACTAAAACCCGGTATCGTGTTTTAGTGATGTGAAATATATATATATATATATACGCCCACGGGGGCATAGGTGAGTTGGTAAGGACTGAGGTGACGTGGGAAAAAATTTCCCAGCGTTGCGGGTTCGATTCTCGTGTGGAGCATATTTTCGGCTGAAATATTGTGGGGTATGTTCTGGGGGTTGGATCATGTTGTTCCCTCTTTCAGATTTTTGCCGCTCGTGCACATCCCTCGATTTAATCTTCGCATGAGCCAATGGGCCTCTAACTCATATGGAATGGGGTCTCCTTCGGGATCAACCCTTTTAAAATATATTTTTTTTTTACATATAAATATATCATTTTGAATTGTGAATTTTCTTTTGTGTCCTTTATTATCTATTTTATTACATCACCATTAATTAATCATATTGTGTTTTAATTAATATTGTCAATCAAATATCTTTTCTCTATTATGTATTGATATTGAACATATAATTATAAATTTTTCACGTATATCGAATGTGTTTTTTCCTAATATTTTATTTAGCATAAATATATCACTTCAATTGTGAATTTCTTTTTTCATCCTTATTTCCTTCATAAAATTTTCATATTATTGTTAATGAAACCCTTCGTGTTCCACTATGTTTGGAAGCATGAATTTGCTGGGATTTATGAGAATTTGGATTTGTAAATCTTGTTTCAACTGTTTGGCCAATTGGATTTAAAAAATAGAATTGGATTTTATGGGATTTGTTAGGATTTCGTTGTGTAAATAAATCTTATCAATTTTGATCAGATTTGAGGGGATTCGGATATGAGTAGAATAAAAATCAACCAAATAAATATTTTATATTCCTTGTAATTTCATCACTTACGTCATCTTCTTCGTTCATCTTCTTTGTTTAGCCATACTTTTGTCTATCTTCTACCTTCAACCAAAAAGTTCAAATTTCACAATAATCATGTTTTCTTCGCTCATGGTGTGCAATGTTTGCTCCATGAATTTTGAATAACTAACTCATTGAGTCAAGTGACATTTATGTGAAGTCTGTGCAAGGTTTGTTCTTCAAACCTTATTCTGATCTTTTTGTTAGCGTATAATGCTGGCAATATCTAAGGCTGGCAAGAAAAAAATATCGAAATCTGATGACCTGAACGAGAGACTTGAAAGTTTGAATGCCACAATGTCGCAAATTGCCAAAGTGCTAAACGTTATTGAATAGAACAAATTGAAAAAACTGAATGGAGTGGATAGAAAATTCATTTATGAAGCAAATGATTTTCTAATGTCAAATTCAACTACAACTGATTTTTTCTTGTAACTTCCACAAGATGATCTCGTCGATTGGTTAACATGAAAAATGGACAATGCTTCTTAAGATTTATTGATGATTTGATTCGGTAGAATAAAAATTAGGATGTGATTGCTGATTGAATTATTTATAATTTTATTTTTTTCTATTTTGCATATTTGACATTGATTCCGGTTGTTTTCATGGAAATGGAACAATGATAATATTTTGATTTAAATTCACGTATTTGGATTGAGAAGTAAATATTATTTATTTTATAATTTTCACATATCATGTTGAATTTTGATATAGTTTATTTCATAAAATTTTAATTTAAATATTTATTAAATCTTATTTTTTATTATTTTATGTTGATATTTTATTTTTTCACTAATACTTATTTATTAATCTTATAAGATAGTACGTAGTTTATATAAAAAAAATTTATATATTCTAAATTAAATAGTTAAATAGATTTAAAAAAATACGACCAGATTTAATTTTTTTAATTTTGGTTAATAATATTAATAATATATTTTGTAAATTATTTGTGCACAAGATTATAGAAGAGTTAGATATTTATTGAAATATAAAATTCCAAATTCAAATTTCTTTTTCTCCAAACAAAAAATGGATTTCGAAATACCAAAATTGAATTCATAACCAAACAGCAAATGGGATTTCAAATTAATGAAATTCTAAATCCAATTCCGAATTCAAATCCCATTTTTTATTATTCCAAACACAGTATTTCTCTTACTAATGTTTTTAATTGTTAATAATGCACTTGCACTTTTCTAGTTAATCAAAATATGTGGAAAGATGTCATTTGATCCCATTTTAATTGAAATAAATTTTGAAACCACTCATAACTTCGAAGTTCGTTTATAACAGTCTATTTAGATATTTAATCGAATCTATAATTTCGTATGTTACAAAATTTGAACCTTTTAAGGAAAAGAGGACAAAATTGATTTAAAACATCAACAGAGTCGGAAGGAACCGACCAACCCACAATGCACTGTAACCCAACATAGGCTGTGAGGCCTGCCTTTTAGGCTTTAGCGGATTTGGAAATTGCTAACCAAACCTGTTTAATTTAGGCGTAAAGAGAGAAGGTAAACCCAACATACCTAGCCAATATCGTGTAATTTGGTGGGTTGAGACGGGTTGGGACCGAAACCATTAATATATATTGTTGAGAACATCTATTCGGAAAATAATGACCAAACAAGTAATAAGGAACCACAATAGTTTCATTGATTTAACAAGCTAGATTTTACACAAACGAGGAACCTTAAAATTACAATAGGGTTAACCCTACAGATATTAATAGTTTTCAACGAGGAGCAAACAAGATTTTACACAAACAAGGAACCTTAGTGCACTGGTGTTACACTAGAGATTCATGCATAAAGCACGCAATCCTTTTAAAGGATGCTGAGTCAGTTACCATGATATTTTGAACCTCCTCCCCCTAAGCCTACCAAGGTCCAGTGCTCGTCCTCCGCAGACATCTTCTTTGAGCTCCACCTGGTCTCTTTGTTGTCTCCGCCGTCTGTCAACAAACAAAAACCCGTAACTTCGAGATACATGGAACATAACACTCTGTAATATGTAAAAAGCACACTACTCAAATTGTATATATATCCTAAACATCCAGCATGTTGAGAGCAGAATGTTACTGAAAATTTGGAACATACTATATTGTAGCATTTGGTTGCATATCTTTCTCACAAGTGATGTAAAATCTTTCACTAAACTCCAACCATTTTGGGTTGTTCACAGTACACCGAAACAAAATTTTTTGAACATGCAAAATTACACATGAATCATATATAAAATATAGATAGGACTGACAAATACAACTAAATGTCAAACTGTAACATAAACTCGACCTAAAATGTTTACAACATAATCTATTTATACAAGTGACATGCAGCAATAAGTCATATGAGTGCAAGAAATGATATAACACCAGATGTTTGTAATTAATGTTTTGGATATGGTATGGCAGCACATTGGAGGGGAAGACGGGAATCATCACCCGAAAGTTTAAATTAGTCTATCAAAATTTTGCAAGTAAAGCAATTTAAGAGTTGACAAGGAATAAGTACCTGATTTTTCTGCATCTCCAACAGATCATACTGAAGCAAAACATGAAATGCAGAAACAGTATAATATGTTAGAATCAAGAACTCACATGGTCAAAGTTTTGGACCTTTCTTATTGTCCTAAAAATATACCTGTTTTTTGCGCAACTCTCTGTTCATTTCTTTGAGTGTTGCTACTTCCGCTTCCAATTCCAATGTATATGCCTGCATATGTTTCACATTTTGGATCACAATCACTAAAAACATGAATCCCGATGAGCCACAAGTCTACAAGACTATAAAGTGCCATTTAACATGAAAAATTTGTGATGAAGCACCTGCTTCCTAGCACGAGATCTAGCAGCAGACTCCCTGTTCTTTATCATTCTCCTCCGCCTTCTCTCCACTACTTTCTCCAATGAAGCAGTTGATCTCCTCCCTCGTCCCCCAACTTGACCGAATGCATAAGGCACAGGAGAAGGAGAAAGAGATGGTGAATCCATGCAACCCTTAACACTAACATCACAGTGAGGAGAATTCCTGGGCGAATTTTGGGTGACAGTCACTCCATTAGATAATACCCCCATGCCCCTCGTTCCATTTTGATACACGTTATTATCCATAGTATTCGTTATCCCAGCCACTGAACCCTTCATTGGGGAGTTGTTACCCATATTTGAAGGAGAAGAAAAGGCTAAGGTTGTTCTCTTGGGAAGAATAGACTGTAATTGTGGCTGCGGTTGCGGTTGTGATGCAACACTGGTTACACTAACACCACTTGTGTAGACCACCACATTTGAAGGAGTAAGAAAGTGTTGATTGCCCAATACAACATTGTTCTGAGACGGTACTTGCTGAAACTCTGTAGTTAAACCAGTATTATTATTGCCATTTTGTAGAGGTAAACCAGAATAGACTCCATTGCTGGTTGGCCCTCCAGAAGTTTGAGCATCTTCTCTAACCACACCAGCTTTTGCCAAAAAATCTTCTAATGTCATCTCCCCTAAAGTGGGCTCCCTAGGACCCAAGTTCAAGCCACCACTAGCACTAACATCTTGTACGCCAATGGTCTCTTTGAGAACGTCTCTCCACACTTCATCGACGGTTTTTTGGCTAAGTGTACGTGGTAAAGTCAATGAACCCTGCCTCTGCAAACTTCCATTCGGTGCAACACCGTCTCCCATGGCAGAGGTCGAAGCATGTGTTTCTTCAGCTGTCCAAATGCTTTTCAGAAGTTCCTCCATGTTCATGGATCCAAACTCTTTCCCGGGTAACCCCAAAGAGTTTTGGAACTCATCGAAGGTCAAGGAGTATATGGAAGACTGTCGCGTAAAAGGGGGGTTACTTGTTTGATTCCAACCACTGTCATCTGTTTGGGATGTATCTTCAAAATTCTTGAAGTTCATGTAAGACCCCATAAGTACAAGATAGCAAACCGGAGCAACCAGCTGGCTGAACTCACGGTAATCACCAGTTCAGATCTTGATAATCTACACAAAAATACCAACACAACCATTTACGTACAAAGTTGTTCTCCAAAAGTTCATGTAAAAGTATAGACGTGAATGAAAACAGTATCATACTTCAAACCATCTAATAACTAGACCAACTCAATACATCAAATTAATGGTTGCCTCCATGAAACATGCAAATTCAGAGTCTCAACATAAATTAAGATCCCACTTCATAGTTTCAAGGATGCATTTGACTAACATTACAACACATGTAGCCAACTTCTTCTATTTTAACCCTCAAACAAGAGCAACACAGCTTTCACTTGATTAAGTGGAAGTATATTAATTTACTGAAAGATTTCACTCATAGCGTGATTAAATTATCAATTTCCAAATCACACAAGTAGTTACAATAATTCTCATACTTGGGTATTCGCAAAGGGACCCAAACAGCCAAAGTCAGAGTGTTCTTCAAAATAATCCGCATGGCTCCTATTTCTCATCCGTTTCCTTTTCTTTTAAAACCCAGATAACCGAAGTAAATATCAATTTCTAAACACCAAGACAATCAAATCCTAAATTTAACCATGCCCATCACTCCCAATAATCAATTGATGACTCAAATCTCAGCTGCCTCCTATCACTCGAACACGGTGCAAGAACTTACAGAAGAACCATTCCCTTCTTGCCGTCATTTTTTACTATGTCCTTACTGAACAAAAATCTCACCAAATCATCAATAATTCAACACTAGGAGAACCTAAACCTTAATCTTCCCAATCCTATAATAAACCCGTTAACAAATTCAAAACAAAAACCCAGAACTACAAATACAAAAGAAATGTCCGATAAACATCGATCTACTCTCTGTAACCCGAAACATGAACCGATTCAACCAAGTTCCCATCTTTTCAAGCAATCAGCCAAGTCAAAAAAAGTTAGGAAAAAAATGGAAAATAACAGGTAAGAAAAGAAATCTCTAGAACATTATAGAAACCACCAATCACCTTGTGGAGAGAGATTTCTTCACCGACCGGCTTGTAGGTGGAGTCGACAAGTGTCTTGTGCCGTTTCGACACGAGTCTCTTCGTTATAAATCTCCGTCGCTACTTATTTTAATCATTTTCGCCATTTCTTAATTCAACGGGGCCTGAAATTTCAGAACGTGGACCAATGAGAAGGAGGTCTGGGGGCCTCGATTTGATGGACCAGCCAATCAGATAGTTCTACGTGGGCGTATGTGGATCGCTCATATATTCGGACAAGGTGTTAAATGGCGCCTTCTTATTGGTTGGGATTTCGGCGTGGAGTACGGAAATATTTTGGTGCTTTCTAGCAACAATTTAGATTTTTTTAAAAAAAATAATGGGTCGGATCCCATTTTACTGGCTTATTCAGGGGTGAATTTAAAATACTTTGACTTGAAAAAATTATCATATTTTTTATATATTTTTTTTTGGAGCAATTTTTTATAATTGTTTTCATTTATTTCTATCAAACTTTTGTCTCAGGTTCACGTCTTTGGTATAAAGTTTTTTGGAGATTTTTTTAAAAAAAATTAAGTTATATATATATTATATGAGTTTTGAAATTCGTAAAATTCCAATAATATTTTTTTTAACCTTAAAAAAATTTGTCACTTTTTTTTAACTCATGAATAACTAGAAAAATTAATTTTCATACAAAATACTCTTAATGTAAAAATAATTATATAAATACATAGTTGATAGCAATTTAGATATTAAAAAAATAAGTGTTATATAAAGTAAGAATATCGTTTTTATTTAATTAGAAATTAAATTTGGGGCAATTTTTTTCCAAACCACTCAATTTTAGCTTTTACTAGTATTTCACTCCGTGCGATGCACGGAGTATTAATATTTTAATAAAAAAAAATTATTATTACTTTTTTAGAATATATATCATAAAAAATTTATATCAAGTTTATAATTAATATACATATAAAATTGATTTACTAACAATCAATATACCAAACATTCACAACGATACTCTTTTAAAAATTCAAAAATGTAATATTATATAGTTTTTTTTATATATTTAATATGATAAATATTAGTGAGAACTAAGCATATAAAAGTAACACAACACTCAAAATAATAACATAAATTGAATAAAATGATACATCATTGTATATATTTTAATGCATTCTATATTTTTTAGGTGGGTCCAGCCATAATATCGATTATATTAAGCAAAACCTAATTATCATTTATAGCATTTATGCAAATTTTAACATATATAGGGGCAAAAAAAAAAATAAGTGAAATTAATTGAAAAATAATGATATATAATCAAATTTTGAAAAGAAATTGATACATTATTATAAATAACATTATTGAAATTTTTTACATATATATAACACAAAAAGTCAACCAGAATTAAAAATTCGTGATAACTTTCTTTCAAATTTTTAATTTTGAAACAAAAAAATTGATACATTACAATATATATAGTATTTATGAAAATTTTCATATATGTACACAACAAAAAATTGAAATTAAATTAAAAAGTATTGATAATATCTTGTCAAATTTAAAATTTGAATAAAAAATTGGTACTGCATCATATATTGCATTTATGAAAATTTTCAAATATACATAGACATAAAAAAATTTAACTAAAACTAAAAAGTAGGAATAACTTTCGATCAAATTTCATTTTTTTAAATTGAAAAATGTTACATCGTCATATATAATATTTATCGAAATTTACACATATACATGGTTACAAAAAAATTAGAAAAAATTATAAAGTATTAATAGCATCCTTTGAAATTTCAATGTTTAAACCGAAAATTGGTACATTATTATATATAAAATTTACAAATTTTTTTTTTTACATATTTGACCAAAAATTAATTGAAATTATAAAGTATTGATAACATACTAACATCCAATCAAATTTCAAATTTGAACACAAAATTGGTATATTATCATATATAACATTTATGAAAATTTTCACATATATATATGAACATAAAATTTAACTGAAATAAAAAATTGCGATAATATACGATCAAATTTCAAATTTTGAATTGTACATTGGTACATTAAAATTTTTCAAATTTTGAAACATCAGATAAATTTTGAAACATCGGATAAATTTTAAACAAAAAATCATGATATAAAAAAATTTGAAACCTAAAATATTGAAACAATCAATAAAATTTTAAAATTTTAAATATCCAATCAAATATCAAATTTTGAACCGAAAATTATCATATATATACAATTAATGAGAATGTTCACACACGTACATAATTGACTGAAATTAAATTAATAATATTTCAAATAAGTATTTTAAATTTTATTGATAATACTTATTTTATTTAATGAATTATAAAAATTCTTAAAGACGGATCAAATTATTTATTACAATTTTGTTATTATTTGTTGTATAGCTGGTAGTTATTATTGATAACATGTATATGCTGATCACTCACGCATGCAAATATATTAATATTATTTTGTTTAATATTATTTCAAAACCAATATATTCACATAAATATATGAGAAATAATTATGAATGTTATTAATTTTTAAAAAAATACATCAATTAAATAATAATAATAATAATAATAATAAAACAATCGATAAACCTAAAATAAAAAAATTAATGAAATATTATAATCGATTCAGATATTTAAAGTTATTTTATATTTTCAATGTTCTTAATTTCAATCTCAATATGAATTTGGAAAGTTTTGAAATTAATTTTATATTTGATAGGTGAATATCTCTTACTATTATATTAAAGATGTGAGTCTCATACTAATTTTTTTTGGTAAGTTGGTATGACCTTTTCTAATTTTCAAATAATTCCTTACTATTTTACAGAAAAAAACAATGGAAAATAGATAATATTGTAAAATCCACATTTCAAAAAATAACTTCCCATATTCATTTTCTTTGTATATACAGTTATTTTTTCTCTTTTCTATTACTTAGCATTATATTTCTCTTTCTTATGCAAAACAAAAAGAGAAAACCAAAACTAACTCAATTTTTGAAACACTATATCAAATATGTTTAAATTAAGCACAAATGCATTTATCACATTTTTTGGGGAAAATTGCATATATCACCCTTGTGAAATCCCGTGTTAGCTAATAACCCCCCGTGAAAATTTTTTAAGCTAATAACCCCCTGTGATTCTAGATTTGTAGCATACACAACCTTTTCAGCTAAAAAATGACGAAAATACCCCTACATAAAATAAATGATAAATTAAATAGTTCATAAAAGTCAAGGGCATTTTCGTCATTTTTTAGCCAGAAGGGGTGTGTATGCTACAAATCTAGAATCACAGGGGGTTATTAGCTTAAAAAATTTTTACAGGGGGTTATTAGCTAACACGGGATTTCACAAGGGTGATATATGCAATTTACCCCATTTTTTGTTACACACGTGTGTGCCAATGTTGCTAGTAATTAATGAAAAATTTTACATATATATAGGCATAAAAAAATTAGCAAAAATTATCATATTAAACTATAACACACAAATATATATATATATATATATATATATATATATATATATATCATTTATGAAAACTATATGCAAGCATATATAAATGTTTTAGGTTGTGTCGTAAGTTTTTTATTATTAATTTGATATATATACACGATATTTAAATTATTTACGATATTTTTGATAAGATTAATTTGTATATGGACACAATAAATCAATTGAAATTAAAAAACAAACATTGATAAAAGTAGTAAATATAAATTTATTTTTACAAATTTAACCAAAAATATTATTAGTATTATTTGAACCGAATACATTATCTATAGTTTTAACAAAATTTCATCCATAATTTTCATTTATAGTAAGTATGTTTTGGTGGTAAACTACTATATTTAGTAAAAACTCTGCTTTTATATATATATAGATTGGCTTTGAACTTTTATTTCAAACATTTATGATTTTTTTGTTTTGGAAAGATGGATACAATTTAGATATTTAAAAAATAAGTGTTATATAAAGTAAGAATATCGTTTTTATTTAATTAGAAATTAAATTTGGGGAAATTTTTTTCCAAACCACTCAATTTTAGCTTTTATTGGCTTTGAACTTTTATTTCAAACATTTATGATTTTTTTTTTCACCTACTTCTTTATAATCTAAAAAAAAACACTTCAATATGGGCAAATTATTTTAAAATCCCCAAACCCAAACATTTCTTTCTCTTAACTCCCTACACTCCAATTTCTTTGTTTCAACTCCCTAGTGGTCCCCAAATTTGTCTTAATAAAGTGTTTAGCATTTAATTCTTTGTACGTGACATTGTTTTACTTATCGAACCAGTTCAGGCTAAGCCGAACTATCGGTTACGCAAGGTTTCCAGCCGATATACTCTGGATTAGGGTCCAACATGCTTCCGTAAGATGAATTAAATTCAAAAACCTCTTTGACCATAGTGTCGTCGGGTCATACCTGCCGAGTTTTACGAAGCTCTCCTCACACTCCAACCACGCAGTCGCAACAGATGGTTTCTGCACAAGCTCCTTCAATGACACCCAGCACAGCCTTAATTCGTTTTCTACCTTAAGGCGTATGGTATATGAATTTAATTATAAAATATGAGCATGAAAGAACAAGATACTTTAGAAAAATTATTTAGACATAATATTATTACATAAATCAACTCTTTTAAAGAGGAGAAGACAACTTGTTTAGCTACTCATAGTAGCCTTGTTCTTGAAATACATAAACGAAAACTTATATCAATAGAAAGAGAAATATTACAACAATTTATTTGTAAGAAAACTGAAAGGAATGATCGATATCTTCAGCTTCCTTGAACGCTTGTATTTATAGTTGAGGTTCCACTCGTTTCACCGAGAAACTTCAGGGAATCTTACAGCTGTTTGTCTTGTCCTTTTATGCCATTATTAATGGCATCTTTAGCTAGTGGATGAGTTACCCGTTATTCACCTTGTCCTGTTATGCCATTATTGATGGCATCGTTTGTTGGTGGAGGAGTCACATGTCGTCCTTTTTCTTTTGGATTTATGCTCCTCACATGTCTTCTTTATTGTTGTCGGGGCATCTTCTGCTTTTGCAGTGGTCCCCTGAAAAAACGCATCTTTGGTGGTCTCTGTCCACCTTTGCTTGTCTCGGAAAAATCTTTTCGATCCGTTCGGGGTTTGAATGTTTTTCCGAACTCTGGCTCCTTCAGATCAGGACATTCTGGGCAGATAACCTCAGACCATCTTCCTATGTGAGCCATGTTACAAAATTTTCGGCGAGTTTCTTTATTCCCCGGCAGCTTGTTGTTCCACAAAAAGTTTCTCTTCTTTTCGAAGAGTTCTTCCGTGAAAGCTGTTGTTTTTCCTATCATTGTATTTAACAGGAACGATCCATTTACAGAATTCTGGTAGAATTTGAACGGAAATTTGACTTTGTCCATCTCGGTGAGACAGACCCAAATACCCCATGCCCTTATGGTTGAGATTTCATTTTCTCCAAAAGTGGACACCAAAGGTATTTCTTCAGCTTTAGGATCCTTGATAAATTTATGGCCTGTCATATCAGGTCTCCTTAGATTGATGAAATGAAAGGGTTCATGTGATCCTTTCCCTGTTGGCTCTGGAGCTGCACTGAAGAAATATAGTTCTAGCATATCTCCTCTGGACAAATGATCATTATTTGTCCATGTTTCTTGGACTGCTTCCTGGATCCATTTTGGTAACTGTGATATTTCCGGGAAGCTTGGTGACGTTGTATAAACTGAGGCCAAAGCCCCAAATTCATACCAGAGTTTTACATCCTTAGGATTGACATTGTTTTTTAGCCAAACCCTTGGATATATTCCTGCAACATCAACCCTGCAAGTGTTTGGGTTGATTTCACTCCTTGTCTTTAATTTCTCCCACTTCTGTTGATAAACCTGGAATGGAGAAATAATAGCTGGATTAATATCAATCTTAGATTTACCCTTGTCAGTGTTGGGCCTAAGATTGATCTCTTCCTCTTTTACCCCAGAGGCGGAGGGTTGACTTGATGAATTATTCTCATCAATTGTTGCTTCATCCAATTCATCAAAAGCTGATGATAGATTAACACTTGTTTCTTGGGTTTTGGAATCTTCAACCCTTTGTTCTACAACCAGTGGCTGTGTTTTTTCTTCTTGTAAAACCAATGGTTTTAACTTTTCCTGTTTATGAGAAACCAATGGTTTCTCTATAGCCTTAACAATTGGCCCTTGAATAGCAGCCCATAGTTGAGTTTGAGCTTGCATACATCCAGTAATTCGATTAGATACTTTGATCCAATCAGCTTGTTGTAACCTGCCAGCCATTTCAGCATTAATGACTAACTGGTTGAACTCGGTTTGAAGCAACCCAAAGTGTTCCCTGAGATGCCTCTGCATTTTCATGATGGAATCCACGTCACTGCCTTCCATCTCTTGTTAAGAAATCTGCAAGAATATTTTCATGAGATTTAATAATAAAAATATCAAAAATATAATTTTGACATAATGCTTGCCATCTTAATAACCTAGCTTTCTCAGGTTTAGATTCAATCTTATTTCTTAAGAAAGCTTTTACCTGGGTGTTATCAACCTTCAGCGTGAATTTTTTAGCAAGTAAAAATAATGGCCATTTTTCAAAAGCCCTTTTAACTGCATAAAATTCCTTCTCGTTGATATGCCATCTGATGGCCTCTGATTCTGAAAAAAGACCGCTACAGTATCTGCATGGTATTTCTCCATCTGGAGTGATCTTGGTAAGGACAGCTGCCCACCAATCATCACTGGCATCTGTGAATAATATCAGATCATCTTCATCTATGGGTATAGCCATTTTTGGGAGATTCTTACATATCTCCTTTAATTGGTTTACCCCTTTAGTATGGTCATCGGTCCATATAAACCTGGCATCCTTTTTTAACAAAGGACTGAACACCTTTCTGTACATTGCTAGGTTGTTTATGAACATCCCTGCAAAATTAACTACTCCTAGAAAACTCTGGATTTGTTTTACATCTTTAAGTTTATCTGAAAAATTCTTTACCTTTTCCACAATATGGGGTTGTAGAATTATTCCAGTTTCATCAATCTCAATACCAAGGAATTCAATTTTCCTTGTTGCTATGACTGCTTTCTTTTCAGATAAAACCAGTCCTTTTTTTTTTTACAAATCTTAGAGAAAATCTCTAAGTGTTTAACATGTTCGTCTATGTTTTTTGATGCTATAAGAATATCAACAATATAAACAAACATAAAGTTGAAATAATCTTTAAAAAGATTATCCATCTTTCTTTGAAATATTTGGGGTGCATTGGCCAATCCCATAGGCATAACTTCCCAAATATAGTGTCCTTGTGGAGTAGAGAAGGCTGTGAATTTCTTACTGCCTTCTTCCATTCTTATCTGATAGAATCCAGACTTACAATTAAATTTTGAGAACACTCTAGCATTTCGTACACAGCTAATTAGATGTTCTCTACTGGGTATGAAGTACCCATCAAACTCCAGGATTTTATTAATACATTGGTAATTAATAACTAACCTGGGTTTTTCTCTTTTTATTTCACCATGATTTCTGACCAGAAATCCTGGGCTGCTATATGGTGAAACTCCTTCTTTGATTAGACCAAGGTTCAAATGTTCCTTGATAATCATTCTCATATCCCTTTGATCTATTATGTTCATCGGGATAGGCTTATATCTGACGAATTCATACTCTTTGCCTTTATTTAGAGTAAGACTGGCTTTGAGTTGATTTCTATCCCACCATGCCAAAGGGTGCTCGTTGTAACTTTCTTTGAGCCTCTTTTTGACATCTTCAAGGGATACCTTATTTTCTAACTCTATATCTCTGTGATGTAGAGTTACCTTGAGAAACTCCATATCCTCTGTTTGGAGTTCTTGTTCTGTTGTTATTTTCAACACAGTTTCTCCAAACCTCCTTGGATCTTTCATTTTTGGGTGAAAAGGTTGTCCTTTATCACCGCGCTGGCTGCGAAATATTATCGATAATTGTCGATAAAAATCAAATTTGAGTCTTTGAACGATAATTTTATGATCACAAATTGTAGTGAACATAAGTCTTCTTGACTCATTGTCTTGTGTGTACTTCTTAAACATTTGTAAGAAGTTATTTCCTAACAGGATATCAGCTCCTGTATCATGAAAATAGATTGGTGGTGTCTTTACCTTGTACCAAGGTGTCTGCCCTGCTCCTCCCATAAGGATCTCTGCTTGTTTTATTCCTTTGCAAAGAATTAAAATTCTTCGAGAGAAATCTCGTCCAGCAATTTTTGGCAAATCTTCTTCACATTCTTCAGGGAAGACTCCTCTTTTTGCTGTACAAATTCCTGCTCCCGAATCGATATAAGCTGCAAAGTATTCAGCCTTATATTGTTCATACAACATCCCTATCGGAATGTATATGGAGAAAGGACTTGTTGTCATTTTTTAAAGGGATTACTAAATGGCCCTGCCATTTTTAACAGGCTGTGTTGTAACTCAGTAATCCGATTAAGAATATTCACCTTTAGTCTTCCTAAGGCTTCAGAAGGTAGAGTATGGTTACTACTTTCTACATCTTCAATGCGTTCTAGTAAATCATGTTCATGACTTACTAATTTCAACAGTTGCTTCTTCCTCTGTTTGTAAACAGAGTTCTCGAATCTGATTAAGGGAATGTCCCTTATCCAATTCTCTTGGTTTTCCATTTCGTAGAATTCTTATTGAATCCTCCAAGTCTTTTCTTTTGCCATGAACTCTATTCCTTTTTCAAGGCGTTTCCATGGTTTATGGTCTTCCAGAAACTCTAGGCCAAGAATGAGCTGATCCACTACTTTTCCTGGAATTCCACAGATTTGAACTTCCAATTCTCCAATATTTATCAATCCTTAGTAAGTTCCTTTTTCATGTTGTTCCAAATAGTAAATCGAGTTACAAGGGAACTGGTTCCGATGACTTGTAATATCGAATACTATTTTCACTTCTTTCCATCCTTCTGGAGATTTAAGTTTTCCTATTATAAAAAACTCTTTTTTTTCTGGTGGAATTTCTTGAATAGGAGATTTGTCCCATCTCCTACTTGTCATTAGGTTTCCTTGAAAAGATAACCTTCGAGGTTCTATTTTAAGGTCTCTGTATAGAACCGGTCTGTCTTGAATTTGAATGTCTGTTTCCTGAATTAAAGGAAACTCGATTCTTTCTTGGTATATTGCATGAGCAACTTTTCCAAAGATCTCTGGAATTTCAATGAACTCATTTCTAATAAATAATTCAGAATGATGAGTATTAGAAAGAGCATATGAAATTTGATATGTAATAGAATATGGTCTATTACCTTCCGTCATCAGTCTCTTTTTCTTGAAGTTTTGATGCAACGTCAAGGCTTGACTAAAGTCCCTGCCAGCTAAATTGTAGGCTATTCTTGGATAGATAACTCCTACAATTTTTCCTGCACAAAGATTTCCTGAGATAGTACCCAGGACAGCATCTTGAATATTCCCCATTATTTTATCGCATACTACTATATCTATGGGTGAATCTATTCCTTCTTTAAAAGTTGCCTTGATCATTATTTGGATTGCTCCAATATGAATCCAAGACATCGTCCTTGCTACCTCACCTTTCAACTTTTGCAATTCCTCTCTTATTTCTTCAAAAGGAATTAACTGCATCTCTATTTGATTACTTGTTAACTCCATGGGGATTGCCATTTCCCTTCTGGATAATTTGTAAATCAAATTATATCTTCTTTGTCTAAGCCCTAGGTTGCCTAAGACTCTTTCTACTTGTCCTGCCGAAAATCCCTGGTACTTTTGTAACGTTGGATTTTCTCTCATAATCCTTTGGACCATATTATGAGATATCGTGGTTTGGCTAAAGAATCCAGCCAAACTTTCATGTGTTTCATGCCGAAACACTTCTTCTTTATTCTGATTCTGATTCTGATCCATCCTCAGAATCTTCTTGACTAAACAATATCTCTTCTTCGTATATGCTTTCATCTGAGGGGATATCCTCAAATTGATATACTTGGACTAGATCTTGAAAGAAGACCGCATCATCCATATCTGTTGTTGCTTCAAAGAGTTTAAATCCTTTTTTCTCGTTTTCTAGACAATTTGTAGATATATGTCCTCTTGCTCCACATGTCCAGCAGTTGCAATCCTTGAAACTTTCACTTGCTCTTGTATGAGTTCTTCTGAAAGTTCTTCTTGATGGTGTTCTTCCCCTGCTTTGTGATGAGCTTGTTACTGGGGATGTTCTTGTAGGTCCACTTCTTTTTCCTGACCTATAAGATCTGGCCTTTTGTTTGGACCAAATTGTTCTTGGTTTCCAAGAACTTCTCATTCTTTTATTGTAGGGATTACTTCTGAATTTCTTCCTTTTAAATCCCTGTGATCTGTTTCCAATGATCGTTGGAAGATCATTATCTTTACAACATAAAGGTGTACGTTTATTTATACCCCTTATTTTCTTGTAGTTCTTCTGTAATGCTGCTATATGGCACCATTCTGCCAATTTTCCTTTCAAAAAGGACGCGCGTCTTGCCAAAGTGTCAAGATGACCTGGAACGTATTCTTTAATCAGCATTTCTCTCCAGGGACTTGGCATTTTTGCGAAAAATAGCTGAATAGCTACATTTTTCTCGACTCCTGAATTCCATCTGTATTTAGTAAATAACATAATGTATTCATCAACTAAACAGATATCATGTAACTCGAGGCTATACAGAGCTTGAGTATATCTTCTCTTTTTCTCTGTATCTTGATTGTTGAAATAGTCTACCCCTATGAATTGTGCTTTAAATAGGGTGGCCATTCTTTCTCCAATTTCGCTGAGGGATTCTCCTGCTAAGATTGATTCCTTCGTATCTGGCATAGTTATCTCCCAAGCAATCTTGACAGATCCCATTAGACTCATTTCTAGAAGTTTAATGAATCCTTCTTTATTGAGATCTAATGTCCCTGCTGCAATTCTCATAGCTGACGTCCAATCATCTATAAGATCTTTTCTGTTTTTGAAGTCCAAAACATCAAGGTTTAACATAACCCCATAAGGATGTATTGGATCTAAAACAATTTTTCCGTAAGGAGTTTGATGGAGTGGGATTTTACTCCTTCTTGATCTGGTTCCTGCTGGATGTGAATTTTCTCCAACCTGAAACTCACTATGTGGTTCTTCTGTTTTAACCACATATCTTGGGGGATTCCCTATGGGTTGTTCAGCCTCAGGGGAGTTCATTTTTAGATCTACTACTTTGAGATTCGCAAAAAAATCCGCGAGATCTTGTAGATCCTCGAGATTTAATCTCTCTAAAGTAGTCATCAGATAGTGTTTTTCTCTGATACTGCTTTTATAAGATTAATCATCCTTTCATCATCAGTTAAAGGTTTTTGAACCATTTTGGTTTTACCTTTCTGATGTAACAACGGTTCGGTACCAAACGAGAGTGATAACCTTCCTCCTGTATTTCCTTTTCTAGAACCTGAAGTTTGTTCTAGATTTGTGATTTTAGTTTGAAGATCCTTTAGGGTTACAAGAATTTTTTCTTGTTTCTTAAGGATTTCTTCAATCTGCCGAGGTATTTTATACAGCTGATTGCTGTAATATTGTACCGTCTTTTGAATTTCTCTAAGATCTCCGGAGAGTTTAGAGGAATCTGGGGTAATTTCTAAAAATTGAGAGTTAGAAATCATCTTTCTGTCGTAAGTAATCTATTGTGAACAGATTAACTTGTTTATAGGATTTCATATAAATAAAATCCTCTTGATTCAAACCTTCGTTTGAAGTCATCTTTTGTAAAAAATCTTCTCCTCAACAAAAAAAGTATGAGTTAACGAATAATATTAAGTATGAATATTTAACCTAAAGCTCTGATACCATTTTTGCGGATGATTCAAGTACCATAATTGAGCACAAACATTGCATAAATGGAGTACATAAATGCATAAATTGGGTACAAGAATTAAACATTGGATTTGACCAAGTTTGGTGGTCCTAGGGAGTTTTAAGAAAGAATTTTTATTGTAGGGATTTATAAAAAAGTTAGGTTTGAATTTAGGGATTTATTCACAATTGATTCCTTCAATATAAGTAGAAATTCTTACAAATACTCTTTTAGTTTGGTTGATGAGATTTGATCAAATAAATTATTTTGTGATTATTAAGGTATACAAGTAAGATGTGAAATAACAATCAATAAATAATATGTGTTTGTTTTGATTGATTAAATTTGATAATTATATTTTTAATTTTTTTAAAATTAAATTATATTGATAAAGTATATATATTAGTAGGAATATTAATCGGTCGGTTAAATTTTTTATTTTTATTTCGGTTTTTAATTTTATTAATAAATAATTTGATATCCAAACCGTTTTCTTTCGATTCCGTTCGGTTAATAATTATTTAAATTGATATTTAGAATATAATATATATTTTTAGTAAAACGTCGAAATACAAAATCTGAATGCATTAAATTAATAAAAATAAACTAAAAACAAACAAAAATGGTAGGGATGGCAATGGGGCGGGTCGGGGACGGGGATGCCTTCTCCATCCCCGTCTCCGAATTCAAATCCGATCCCCATACCCGCCCCGATCCCCATTAATTTTTATTGGGGATTTCCCATACCCATTCTCGCAGGGATCAAATCCCCATACCCATACCCGAAAATATATATATAAAAATATATTATAAATAAATTTTATTATAATATACACATATATATTATTATTATTATTATTATTATTATTATCATTATCAGGGCGGGTTCGGGGATGAGGATAGCATCCCCATACCCACCCCAATATGTTTCGGGGATTTTTAAAAATCCCGAACCCAAACCCATACCCGAAAGTTCTCCCCCAAACCCGCCCCGTTTCGGATTTTCAAATCCGCGGGGAAAATTGTCATCCCTAAAAAATGGTCTTTAGTTCACTAAATATATACTATCTTATAAAAATATATCATCTAAATAAGTAATAATGGTTTTTTTGGTTAATACGATTTTGACAATTATAATTCGAAATCAAACCATATAAACTTTGGTTTTATCATTTATATCTTAATTTAAAAATCCAGATTTTGTTTTCTTCAATTTGAATTTACGGTTTTTTCCATTTAAACCAAAGTTTTTATATTAATAGTAATATTATCCTATTTAATTATGATTTGATGGATGTAGCTGGATCATTATTATATAGATAAATAATAATTCCAAACGTTTGATGAGATTGGATAAAGAATATATAATTAGTTCTATATAGGCAACTAATCTAAACTAGCCTTTATGTCAAAGTGTTACTCTAGGATAATAAAAGGTAGATTAACATAATTAAATTACATTTTTTATGATAAACAAAACCTATTTGATGGTTTAACTCGGCATGAAAGTTGTTCTGTTTTTTCGGAATCTTTTCCAAAAAACTCTTTGATATAATCAAATCAAGAGTGTTTGCTTTGAATTTTACCGATGTGTCGCGTACGCAAGGATGTGAATCCCGATTCGAATGTTGGGTCTATCTTCATCGGTTAAATGTGACTAAGAGGGTGTTTGGTAGAGCTTTAAAGCTCTTTCAAACAGCTTATAAGCAGTTTTAGAGCTTTTAAGCTTCGAAATTGTATTTGATAATTTTTTTAAAAAACAACTTATAAGCTGTCAAAATAAGCTGTTTGACATCTTATAAGATATTTTTTAAAAAGTAAGGGGGATATATACTTTTTTCACAAAGATCTTATTTTAATATTCTATCATTCTAAAATATCCTTAAATATTTTCATAAATCTCCATCATATCCTCCACTCATTAAATATTAAATATTATTTTAAAAAAAATTACAAATCATATACATTTTTCTAAAATAAAATATTAAAACAATTTTATTTTTAATGTAGGTTTATTCTAAAATTATTTTTGTATATGTATAACTCGAAATATTATTTTCATAGAATTATACCCTTTTTGGTAATTTTGACAATAAAAGATCTTATAATATCAAACATATCAACATTTTTAAGTTGTTTAAAATAAGTTTATCTAAACAATTTAACAACTTATTTTTAAAATAAGTTCTAACAGCTTATAATCTCGTAAAACAGCTTTTAAGCTCTAAAAGCTTATAAGCTTTTTTTAATAAGTTTAACCAAATACCCTCTAAAACGAATTTGATTAGAAGAAATTTAAGAAATTCTTCAACTGGTATGAATACATGATATGCTACTAAGAATTGAAAATTACATTTTTTTTTTATCGGACGTGCAAAATGAAGTACAGGCTAGAAATCGGAATAAATTGAAAATAAGATATGAACAATGATGCTGAAATTGAAACTTAAAATTTTTGCAAAGTGTTTTGTTTGAGTGGCCTAGTTCATGGCTCCTTCATCCTCCAAGTTCCAAGTTCCAAGTTCCAAGTTCCAACTGCCTATAAATTCAGCCACAAAGCTTTCATTTTATCCTAATATATGTAGGTCATACTTTATGTTAGTTACGAGTTTGTTATAGCGATGCATTTATTAAAATTTCATATCCAAACATGATAATTACGAAAAGGATATAAAATTTCCATGAGTGATATGGGGACTATACGGTACGGTACTGCGGGAAAAAAAATATTACCGGGAATACGCAATTTCCATGAGTGATATAAAATTATTTTTTGTGGAAAATAAATAAACATGAAGTTTTATTTTGTAATTTACACAAATAAGAGTTCGTTTGGATTAAAAAGTTAAAATAGAAAAAATGTTTTTATATGAAAAGTTATTTTATTATTTTACAAGTGTCAGGATATATTTGTAATGCTTTTACAAGCACTTAATTAAGTTAAAATAAGTGTTTTTTTAAAACTTGTATTTATAGTTTTTAATGTGATTTTCTAATAATTCGACTTAAAAAATTGATTTCAATCACCAAACACAAAAATTTTTGTGCGACAACCTCAAAGAAAAATTTTGTGAGAGATATCCTAATTGGGTTGCACGTGATATTTTGTATTATTTTTTATTTCAAAACTCAAAAATATAACTCCTTATTGTAAATACGGGTGAATTTCACTCGTCTCACATATAAAGATATGTGAAATCATTTCACAAAAGACCAACTCAACACAAAATCATTGCAACTTTTATATTAAAAAAAATTACTTTTAAAAGTCAACTTTTTTAAAAAAAAGATTCAAAGAAAAATGCTTATATGTCTACAGTGACTCTAAATAATTTTATTTTCATTTGCAACTATGACATCATTTGACATTTGACGATTCCAATCGATCACTTTTATACAAGAAGACTCGATATATATATATATATATATATATATATATATATATATATATATATATATATATATATATATATATATATATATATATTTATATATATAGTTTCTTTCAAGAGTCCACCTATCATGCCCACTATTATGCTCACCAATGATGTGACACTATTATATTGGATGTGATAAAGATGTGATAAATTATAGGTCCAATAGAATAGTGTCATCCAATAGAATAATGCCACATCATTGGTGGGCATGGTAGTGAGGATGATAGGTGGGCACTTGAAAGAAACTCATATATATATATATATATATTGATATACCTCAATAAAGTGATCTCCTTGGATGAGCTGAAGAAGCTCCTCCAAATAAAAGATGAACTGCTGCTGACCTGAAACCACTAACAAGAGTGTTAAGGGGGGCCGGAAGGTGTTCCGGCGTATCCCCTCCGACGCTCAAGTCAGATGCTAGGATAGCGAAAATATAGAGAGTGGTGCGTGCACACGAGTGAAAAATTAGGATCCAAATAATGAAAGTGAACCTGTTATTTATAGGAGAAAGCTCCGGATTTAGCGCCTACCTTCCTTATCAAGAATCCGCGAATCTCGGGATCATAATCCCGAATATTTAGGCTGAGATCTCGCCCGAATCTTGTCTGACAAAGGAAATAACAATACACTTAATTTGAGCTGAACTGTCATCATGAGGACGCTATACTGCTGCTCTCCCTGAGATCATATATGGAAAAGGGGTGAGTGAGTTATTGCTGAACCCCTGAACTCAACCTGAACACTGATCCTAACATCTTAGCTAGCTCATCAAGGTTGTCCAATCCCTCTACTAAGTGAAAGAGTTGATGACCCGCTAGCCAACTTGTGGCTAAGGGCTTTGAGAGTCTCTTTTTGTAAACAATCTTTGTTTAATATAATATACGTTCTTTAAATGGCGTTCACTTTATCTTATTATTATATAATGATATACTGTTGCTATTTTGATAAAGACCTTGAATATACTAAAGTAAGATGAGATAGTGAATATAGAGAGATCACTGTCATAAAACACATCTTATGTTCATTGTATATTCTAAACATTTCCTAGTCAATTGAGCCGTCCACAAATAAGGATAAGGATCGCTCGAGATTGAGACTAGCATTTGCGATGCCGAGTACCACGTTTCATTGGTATGGAACATAGAGATGTTCGAAGCATGCAAATGGATATTCATATGATAAATGATCGAACTACCCTATTCGGACTTTCCAAGTGGTTATCACTTATC
Organism: Henckelia pumila; assembly: GCF_033568475.1. Classification (NCBI taxonomy): domain Eukaryota; kingdom Viridiplantae; phylum Streptophyta; class Magnoliopsida; order Lamiales; family Gesneriaceae; genus Henckelia; species Henckelia pumila. The sequence goes on from NC_133122.1 coordinate 42,125,569, forward strand.
AAGTGGATATAGTCCGCGGTTTTGGTTGTACACCATTAGTCCTTATTACTTGAAACATCATTGAGACTCTATATGCTAGTACTGTGCTTTGACTCATTTACCGACTCTATTAGGGTCATCAGGTGTCGGGATTGGGTACAGTTATGACACATATAGGAGTCGATATTTTGTTGTCAAGGATTCACCGCACACTTGCGAGTGTGGATATCCTATGCAATCTGAGGAGATATTAGTGTGACGAATCTCTGGCCCGAGTACATGATGTGTTTTAGGTTACTTGGTTTCCTAGTAGCACATGCAATGTCACTATTTGATCTTCAAGATGCATTTCATAGTTATCGAATCTCGAACGACTCTCGATGTACCAATGGTTGTTGATTCGATCGGGATATATGGATGAAGGGACCGTACTATACGCTAACCAAAATCTATTGGTTCTTGCAGGCACTATCAGTGATACCTAGGAAATCATGGGGCGATTTTGCTAGGCGCTCTTACCATGATTCGTTGGGTAAGTCGAAAATTGTTGTTCCGAGTCACAAGGAGTTGTGAGCCCATGGCTAGCTGTATTCTTGAACCATTGAGGGTCACACAAGTAATGGATTTTTAATCCCCGTTGAGATAATTAAATTTAAAGAGTTAAATTTAGTGAATAAAGAAGTGGGACTTCTTATTTAAGAGTAGAGGGAGTAAGATTTCCCAAAATGACATAGTGATGGACATTTTTGGAAATCACTGAATTCGGATTCAGAAAATTTATCTTGACTTTAAAAGATGCAGAAATGGTTTCTGTACACATTGGTGAAATTGGTTTATCAATCTGAGTCACGATGAATTTTATATTAATTTTTGAACATGCGGGCTTTGCTTGTCAGACTTGAACTTATGACTAATGGGCCCTAAGCTGTTAGCAGCCCACATTATAAATAAGTTATTGCAGTACAGAAATTACACACAACACAGGCATAATTTTTGAAAACCTAGAGCCTCCTCTCTTAGGGTTTTCGGCCGCCCCCCTCCCCTACTGTGTTCGAGAATTTCAGTCTGCAAATTTTGAATTTGCAGTCTGAATTAGCAGATCAAATATGTTATTTCTCTTCGTAGAAACTTCTGATAGACTTTCTAGTGCAGTCTATCAGAGGGATTAAACTTCTGTTCGTGGATCTGATTGAAGAAACGTTCGTTCATCAGTTTCTGGGATATACAACAAGATCAGTTTAATCTGTTGGTGTCCATAATCTCGCTTCGAGATTTTAAGATAAAATTTACATTGTTTAAATTTTATGTTATCAATTTTAATCGTAGGAATTTGATACCCATATGGAATCGTTCCATATAAAAATTTTAAAACTTCCGCTGCAACGGGTATCACTTTCTTTTTCGATCCGGAGAACGACCGTGTTCCAACAGTGGTATCAGAGCCAGGTTGTTCTCGGATTTTACGATTCAAATTTATTCGATTGTACCGACCTCGATTTTTCAGAAAAAATAAAACGAAAATTTTAAATTAAATTCCAGGGCAATCGGGCAGCGAGTGTCGCTGCCCACGGGCAGCGATTGGTTGCCCACCTCCACGTGGGCAGCCCTGTCCCACGTGGAGGCCGGGCTGCCCGAGATTGTCCCGGGCAGTCCGAAAATTTTAAAATTTAATTTTTTGATTTTTTGAAATTTTTGAAATTTCAGTTTTTGGTCCGATTGAAAATTGTTTTGATTGGTCCACGAGGCATCAGATCAAATTGTTTGAGTCCGAAATTTTAAAAATTGATTTTTGGATAAATTTGAATTTTTGGAAAATTTATAAATTTTATCCATTAAATTAGATTTTATAAAATTAATAATTTTGGTACAATTGATAATAAAATATGATTTTATGTATAAAATTGGATTTTATATGTAAAATATGATTTTATGGATAAACTAGATAAAATATAATTTTATATATAAAATAAGATTTTATGTATGAAATATGATTTTATCTATTTATATTTATTGACATTGCATGATATCCAATAAATTAATTTTTGAATTAAATATTATTGGATAAGGATGATCGATTGTCATGACCAATATTATAGGTGTATGTTAGGTTGTTTACATTTGGTTTTAATTATTGTTGTTGGATTTATTAATGGGCCTGGTTTATGGCCCAATATGAATTGTCATATGTAATAAAAGTGGGCCTGGTTTATGGCCCGTTCCCACCCCTTAAATATGTATCCCCTGCTTGTCATCGAAATTTATTGTAAATTTTAGACTTAGTGGGAGATGAAGATTTGAAGACAAAGGTGGGCCCAGCAGACAATAAAGACCGAAGAAATGTAAATTGGAAGCTCAATGTAATAGGATTGCATTGCATACTTGCATATTACCTAGGATTGGACTTAGACTCGTGATTGGCAACCACGGGTCGATTAGTAATGGAATCGATCATCCTAAAATAATATATGATATTATTGTTGTATGCATGTTTAGACTAAATTGTATGAATCCCGCAAGCATATAGAATTTTAAATGATGAGACAAATTTTCGAAATTAAAATCCCTCATTTTAAATATGATTTAAAATTGATATCAAAATAAACAAAAGGGCATTTAAATATTGTTTAAATGTTTCTACCTTCCACAACGATCAATGTATGAGATGCTACCCGCGGATACGGTCCGACTCATATTATTGGGGGGGCCCGTTCGTCGAAAAGCTGTACATTGGATCGACACATGTTGTAAGTTGGATGGAACTCCCATGAGATTGGCTCATATTATTGGGGATCCACATGGCGACCGTCCATCATAACTTAATATTGATGGGTCATTTTGACGTGTCACAATAAACGACGTCATATTATTGGGCCCTTATTGGATATGAGGTAAAAACATGGAGGTTGCTTTGGAAGCAATTGGGCTCTACCATTTGAAAATTATGATTGACTGATATTATTCGGGACTATAGTTTGTCAATTGGACTCCATGTTCCCACTAAAGAAAATGTTTCTCGTTTTCACTAGAGGGTAGTGAAATTGTTAAAATAGTGGGAGTGAGATTCATAAAATAAATTTTGCCTTATTTTATGTCTTAGTAAATTAATTAAACAATCACTGATTATTGTCTGTTTCTTTTCAGTATTTCATTAAAATGAATTCGCGCAATCCACTATTCTCTATTCTCGAACAAAACAAACTGACTGGCGCAAACTATACGGAATGGTTCCGTAAGTTGAAGATTGTCTTGACCTCGGAGAAGATGTTCTACGTGTTAGAAAAATCTCATCCGAAGGAAGCACCAGCTGATATAAGTCCGGAAGAGTTGGCCAAACTTGATAAATGGTGGGACCATGATATCAAGGCCAAATGCTATATGCAAGCTTCGATGTCTGATGAACTTCAGAGGCGATTTGAGGATACCGTGAATGCTGCTGACATTCACGCACAACTCAAGGAACTTTTTGGGGCTCAATCGAGAGCTGAAAGGTTCGCTACTGTAAAAGAGTTAATGACGTGTCGCATGCATGAAGGGACTTCGGTCCGTGATCATGGGGTACGCATGATTTGGCTCATTCAGAAGTTGGTAATGCTTGAATTGGTATTGGAGCATGAACTCAATGTGGACTTATTACTTCTCTCTCTTCCTTCATCGTTTGACGGTTTTGTGGTGAATTTCAATATGAACAAGATAGAGGCCTCCCTTGAAGAGATGGTCAATATGCTTGTAACTTATGAAGCCACTTTAAAGAAGGATAAACCGGTTCTCTTGGTAGGCTCCTCTTCTTCTGCTAAGAAGGGGCCAAGTACAAAGGGTAAGAAACGTTCTGCCCCATCCAAGAAAACCGGACCCGAGAAGAAGAACAAGACAAAGGCTTCAAACATGGAAAAATCCAAGGATGTTTGCCATCACTGCAAGAAACCCGGTCATTGGAAACGTAACTGAAAGGAATATCTCGAGCAGTTGCGAACTGCGAAGGGTATGTTTTATATTGAAATAAATGTTTCACTTAATACTACTTCTTGGGTATTGGATACCGGATGTGGATCTCACATTTGCAATGATTTGCAGGTGATGACAAGAAGTCGCAAGCTTAGGATGGGTGAGACCCAGCTGAGGCTCGGAAATGGTTCTCGAGTTGAAGCCAAAGCTGTGGGAGACATTTTTTTAATTTTGGAGAATGATTTTAAGTTATTTTTGAGAGATGTTTTATATGTGCCAGATTTGATTAAAAACATTATTTCTATTTCTATGCTTGATAGAGATGGTTTTTCTTGCAATTTTGTGAATGAGATTTGCAATATTTACAAGAATGAATGTTTAATTGGATGTGGACAACTTGAAAACGATCTATATAACTTAAAATTAAAAGACGTTCCAATTAATTATGTTGATAAACCGGTAACAACAAATAAAAGGAAAATTGATAATCAAAGCCCGGCAAACCTTTGGCATGCTAGGCTAGGTCATATTTTTTCAAGGAGGATGAACAAGCTAGTGGGAGAGGGCATGTTTGATATGTCTGATATTAACTCTCTACCTACTTGTGAGTCCTGCCTCAAAGAAAAAATGACTAAATCTCCTTTCAAAGGGAAGCCAGAGCGTAGTCAAAATCTATTGGATGTGATCCATACAGATGTTTGCGGACCATTTAGTATTGGTACAAAATTTGGTCACACCTACTTCATTACCTTTACTGATGATTATTCTAGGTATGGGTGCTTATATTTGATGAAATATAAGTCTGAATCATTTGAAAAGTTCAAAAAATTCAAGGCTGAAGTAGAAAACAAACTTGGTAAGAGTATTAAAGCACTTCGATCAGATCGAGGTGGAGAATACTTAAGTACCGAGTTCTTGGATTATCTAAAAGAGAATGGGATTCTCTCTCAGTGGACTCCTCCTATGACACCTCAGCTGAATGGTGTTTCAGAGCGTCGCAATCGAACCTTGTTGGACATGGTTCGATCTATGATGAGCTTCACTGAGCTCCCACCTTCATTTTGGGGCTATGCTCTTGAAACGGCGGTATTGTTGTTGAACAACGTCCACACTAAAGCAGTGGAAAAAATACCATACGAGTTATGGAATGGCAAAGCTCCTAAGTATTCGTACTTGAGGATTTGGGGATGTCCTGCTTACGTGAAGCAGACAGTGGGAGATAAGTTGGATAGTCGATCCACCTTATGTTATTTTGTAGGGTATCCGAAGAATTCAATCGGATATTATTTCTATCATCCTACTGAAACAAAAGTGTTTGTTTCAAGGAATGAAACCTTTTTGGAGAAGGAGTTCTTATTGGATAAGAAAGGCAAGATGATGGAACTCGAAGAAATTCAAGAAGAACCCGAGATACAAAATAATGATCCTATACCTCAAGAATCATCACAAGACACGCCTAGTCTTCTTCTTGAAGGGGATCAAAGTGAACCCGACATTGGATGTGATCCAAGAAACTTCAAGGAAGCAATTTCTGATGCGGATTCGAATTTATGGCTTGAAGCTATGCAGTCGGAAATAGATTCGATGCATACAAACTAAGTTTGGTCTTTAGTAGATCCTCCCGATGGAATTGTTCCAATAGGGTGTAAATGGATCTACAAGAGAAAACTTGGGCCTAATGGAAAGGTACTGACCTACAAGGCACGATTGGTGGCAAAAGGTTATACTCAAAGACAAGGAGTTGACTATGATGAAACTTTTTCACCAGTCGCAATGTTCAAGTTCATAAGAATCCTTATTGCCATTGCTGCATGGTATGACTATGAGATATGGCAAATGGATGTGAAGACTGCATTCCTTAATGGAAACATTAAGGAAGAGATCTATATGATGCAGCCCGAGGGATTCACATCCATGGAAAGCGAGCATAAGGTATGTAAGCTTCAGAGATCGATCTATGGTCTCAAACAGGCATAAAGAAGTTGGAACCAAAAAATTGATGAAACAATAGAGGACTTTGATTTCATCAAGAACCCGGAGGAACCGTGCGTGTACAAGAAAGTAGTTAAGGATGCTGTGACATTCTTAGTACTTTATGTTGATGACATCTTACTCATTGGGAATGATGTAGGGATGTTGCAGTCAACAAAGATATGGTTGTCAGGTAGATTCTCGATGAAGGATTTGGGTGAGGCGTCCTATATTCTAGGGATACAGATCTATAGAGATAGATCTAAGAGAATGATAGGACTTACTCAAGCTACCTACATCGACACTATATTGAAAAGGTTTTCAATGGATGAGTCCAAGAGAGGACATCTACCTATGTGTCATGGAGTATCTTTATCCAAGTCTATGTGTCCAAAGACTGACGAAGAGGTAGAGAAAATGACACACATATCATATGCGTCAGCCATAGGGAGTATCATGTATGAGATGATATCTACCAGACCGGATGTGGCATATGCTCTGAGTGTCACGAGCATATATCAAGCCAATCCTGGTCAAATGCATTGGAAAGCCGTGAAGGATATTCTTAAGTACTTAAGAAGAACTAAGAATGTATTCATGGTTTATGGAGGAAGAGATCTGAAATTGGAAGACTATACCGACTCTAGCTTCCAAAGTGATGTGGATGACTCGAAGTCAACCTCTGAATTTGTGTTCATGCTCAATGGCGGTGCTGTCTCTTGGAAGAGTTCCAAGCAGGACACCACAACGGATTCCACCACTGAGGCAGAATACATTGCGGCATCAGCTGCTGCTAAAGAGGCCGTTTGGATGAGAAATTTCGTCCAAGAGTTGGGCATTATTCCTGAAGCTGTTGGTCCAGTCCCGGTGTACTGTGACAACACGGGTGCCGTTGCTCAGGCAAAGGAACCAAGGTCTCATCAAAGATCCAAACACGTACTGAGGAAATACCACATCATCCGGGAGATCATGGAAAGAGGAGACATTACTGTCGAGAGAGTGGCCTCTGCAGACAATATCGCTGATCCACTTACTAAGCCCTTGCCAGGACCATTATTTGACAAACATCGCGAAGCAATGGGACTACGTAGTATGACTAGTTGGCTTTAGGGCAAGTGGGAGATTGAAAGAGTTGATGCCCCGCTAGCCAACTTGTGGCTAAGGGCTTTGAGAGTCTCTTTTTGTAAACAATCTTTGTTTAATATAATATACGTTCTTTAAATGGCGTTCACTTTATCTTATTATTATATAATGATATACTGTTGCTATTTTGATAAAGACCTTGAATATACTAAAGTAAGATGAGATAGTGAATATAGAGAGATCACTGTCATGAAACACATCTTATGTTCACTGTATATTCTAAACAGTTCCTAGTCAATTGAGCCGTCCACAAATAAGGATAAGGATCGCTCGAGATTGAGACTAGCATTTGCGATGCCGAGTACCACGTTTCATTGGTATAAACATAGAGATGTTCGAAGCATGCAAATGGATATTCATATGATAAATGATCGAACTACCCTATTCGGACTTTCCAAGTGGTTATCACTTATCGAGTGGATATAGTCCGCGGTTTTGGTTGTACACCATTAGTCCTTATTACTTGAAACATCATTGAGACTCTATATGCTAGTACTGTGCTTTGACTCGTTTACCGACTCTATTAGGGTCATCAGGTGTCGGGATTGGGTACAGTTATGACACATATAGGAGTCGATGCTTTGTTGTCAAGGATTCACCGCACACTTGCGAGTGTGGATATCCTATGCAATCTGAGGAGATATTAGTGTGATGAATCTCTGGCCAGAGTACATGATGTATTTTAGGTTACTTGGTTTCCTAGTAGCACATGCGATGTTACTATTTGATCTTCAAGATGCATTGCATAGTTATCGAATCTCTAACGACTCTCGATGTACCAATGGTTGTTGATTCGATCGGGATATATGGATGAAGGGACCGTACTATACGCTAACCAAAATCTATTGGTTCTTGCAGGCACTATCAGTGATACCTAGGGAATCATAGGGCGATGTTGCTAGGCGCTCTTACCATGATTCGTTGGGTAAGTCGGAAATTATTGTTCCGAGTCACAAGGAGTTGTGAGCCCACGGCTAGCTGTATCCCTGAACCATTGAGGGTCACACAAGTAATGGATTTTTAATTCCCGTTGAGATAATTAAATTTAAAGAGTTAAATTTAGTGAATAAAGAAGTGGGACTTCTTATTTAAGAGTAGAGGGAGTAAGATTTTCTAAAATGACATAGTGATGGACATTTTTGGAAATCACTGAATTCGGATTCAAAAAATTTATCTTGACTTTAAAAGATGCAGAAATGGTTTCTGTACACATTGGTGAAATTGGTTTATCAATCTGAGTCACGATGAATTTTATATTAATTTTTGAACATGCGGGCTTTGCTTGTCAGGCTTGAACTTATGACTAATGGGCCCTAAGCTGTTAGCAACCCACATTATAAATAAGTTATTGCAGTACAGAAATTACACACAACACAGGCATAATTTTCGAAAACCTAAAGCCTCCTCTCTTAGGGTTTTCGGCCGCCCCCCTCCCCTACTGTGTTCGAGAATTTCAGTCTGCAAATTTCGAATTTGCAGATCAAATCTATTATTTCTCTTCCTAGAAACTTCTGATAGACTTTCTAGTGCAGTCTATCAGAGGGATTAAACTTCTGTTCGTGGACCTGATTGAAGAAACGTTCGTTCATCAGTTCCTGAGATATACAACAAGATCAGTTTAATCTGTTGGTGTCCATGATCTCGCTTCGAGATTTTAAGGTAAAATTTACATTGTTTAAATTTTATGTTATCAATTTTAATCGTAGGAATTTGATACCCATATGGAATCGTTCCATATAAAAATTTTAAAACTTCCGCTGCAACGGGTATCACTTTCTTTTTCGATCCGAAGAACGACCGTGTTCCAACACTAAGCTAACTCCCTACTGACATCAAGGCTGAGATGAACTCCAGAGCTCCCAACCCGAGCTGGAGATGACGGTAGAGGAGCTTGGCTGAGCTCCCGACCCGAGCTGGAGGTGATGGTGGAGGAGCTTGGCTGAGCTCCTGAGCTCCCGAGCTGAGCTCCCGACCTGAGCTAGATGATGGTGGAGGAGCTTGGCTGAGCTCCTGAGCTCCCGACCCGAGCTGGAGGATAGTGGAGGAGCTTGGCTGAGCTCCCGAGCTCCCAAGCTGAGCTCCCGACCCGAGCTGGAGGCAATGGTGATGGATCTTGACTGAGCTCCCGACCCGAGCTGGAGATGAGCTCTTGAAATAAGCTGGTCATTATGATGGAGGAGCTCGGCCAAGCTCCCGAGCTCCCAAACTCCCTACCCGAGCTGACCCCTAGACGATTCTGGCTAGCTAAGGATTGATCTTTACCTTAGGGTCATCTATGAGCTGAGGTGATTTTCTCTTCCGGGTATCACAAGTCCCTCCCATAAAATTCGAATTGAGGTCAAAGACTCGAAATTCGTTTTTATGCTGAGATGACCCTAAGTGGATGCCGAGCTGAGGTGCCTCACCAAGCCCAGCTATCATTCTGGCAAGTACTATGTAACGGTAACTTTTTGAATTCTACTCAATTTGAGCCGTCCACCTATCCCAAGATCAACGACCTGGATTGATCCGAGCTTTCTATAAATAGGCCTCACTGTAAAAATTTCATTTTCACTTTCTCCGCCTCTTGTTTTTGTGAATTCTCTCTTGAATTCCTTTTTTCCGAGCTCCTTTGCTTTCCTTCCTTTCCTAAAGTTTCCGAGCTCCCTAAGTAAGTAAACACTCCTCATGGCTACTTCTTCCCGAGCTTACTCTGGGAGCTCAGACGAAGTATTTTCTGAGGTGGATCGATTTGATTCCCTCACTCTTACTGCAGGAGAGCCTACAGGCCAGGACCCTGCTTTCGCATCATCCCCTGCTTGGGATGATGACCTAGGCTACGACCCTGAAACCCCTGCGGTGCCGTGGTATGAGCAATACCCCTCCGAGCTGGATGCTTCGGATGAGGACAAGATAAGAGGTCTATCCCACGCCCCTAAAAATTACGAGTTTATCATTCCTGACCCAGAAGACCGAGCTGACCGTCCCCCACAAGGATATTACACTTTTTACTTGGACCAGCTAGAAGCTGGCCTCCGGTTCCCCCTCCCCCTCATTTTCCAACAACTTAGCCTTTATTACGAGCTTCATTTAGGGCAGTTCACTCCTAACTCCTTCCGAACCCTGTGCAGCTTCATAGTTCTTTTTAGAACCTTAGGTTTTGAAGTAAACTACTTTACTATCTCTAACTTTTTACTCCCCAAACGTTCTGAGGAGGGCCCTTTCTACCTTTCTTGCCGACCTAACTGTAAATTCTTTAAGGGCTCTCCCAGTTCAAACAAAAATTGGAAAAATTCATTCTTTTTTTTCCATCCCTCCGAGGCTTGGGATATATGCTCCACTTGGAGGGAAGTCCTCCCCTTTTTGCCTGTTCCTGCCCCGGGCTTTCGACAGGGGGAGTTATTCACAGGAGCTCAGAGGGCTATAGGGGGAAGGTGCTTTAATATTGCTGCCCTGATGGCAGAGGATTTGCTCTGCCATCATGGGCTTAGCTCGGCCAATGTTTCTGTTCGGGGAAACTTAGGTACGGCCCTCCCCCTCTCTAGCTCCGGTGCTGTTTTTTTTTTTTTTTTTTTTTGCTGACCTCCTTCTTGCCTGCCCAGAAAAAAGAGTGATGAATGCTGCAATGAAAAGGATGTTTGAGAAGAAGAAAACAACAGCTCAGCCCGGGAGCAAGGCTGAAGCTTCCTCGGGCAAATCCAAAATTGCTTCACCCCGAGCTGCCGCCGCCTCTGAGCCCTCCACTGCCCCTTCTAAAGGATCCAAAAGGCGTGCGACCTCCAGCCCCCACCCCGAGGTAGTAGAGCTGGATTCGGGTAAATCTACCGTTCCCGAGGTAGCGCCCCTTCGGCAGTTCAGGTCTGACAAACCCCAGACCCCCGTGATTCAATGTCGCTCCAATTTCTTCAATATGTATCATGACGAGCTTCGGATAGTGGGGGTAGGCCCCACCCCAACAGCAGGCTCATTCCTTCGGGACATGCTCTCTCAAGCCGATGCTGATTTTGTGAAGAGTCTTACCTGGACTGACCTCCTACACCGTTCCAACACAGCTTCTGCCGAGGTAGCTTACTCTCTTGTCTCCTTTATGTTTAACCCCTTATTCCTATTCCATTCAGGAACATTTTTTATTTTATTACTTTCATGCTAGGCCGCCGCCCTTAACGCCGAGGTATCTCTCCGAGCTTCCATTGCTCGGAAGCAACTTCTCAAGGAGACCCGAAGCTTCGAAGCTCATGTATCCGATCTCAATCAGGCATCTGAGGATATGAAGCTGGCCTCCGAAAGAGATAGCCAATCTCCGAGCTCAAATGGAGGAAATGAGGGCGGGCTTCCAAGCTGATCGGCTGAAGCTACTGAATGACTTCAGGGTCTCTGAGGTGCAAAAGGAAGCTCTGCGGAGTGAACTCAAGGGCTCCCAGGATCAACTAGTTCAAGCCATGCAAGAGCTGGATGGGGCCCGAGCTGATCTGGCGAAGGGAGCTGAGGGCTTCAAAGAGGCATTCCTGAAGTCCGATGACTTCATGGATGAGGTAGCTACCCAAGCTTACGGCTACCTAGCTAAAGGGTTTGAAGGGTGTACCTAGCAGTTCAGGGCGGTGGGTTACCCTCCTGAAGGGACCCCTGTAGATTTCCTGGACCCTGAGGGGTTTGCCCTTTCCCTCACCTCAGCAGAGGCAGCGAAGGAGGATGAGGGAGAGGCTGAGCAGGGTGAGGGTGAGGGAGAAAATGATCATTAATTTTTGTTTTTGCAGATGTAAACATTTTCTCTTTTTTTTTTATGCTATGCAAGCTTAGTTCGGTTATTATTCTCTTATGTTATCATGATTTGAGTTTCGATTACTGACATCCTAAAATGAGCTTAGCTCAATTTTAGGTGACCAAACTGATCTCCTGTAAGGGAGGTAAAATTAACACTTAAAAATAAACTAACACCCGAAGGGATTGAGTTGAGCAGAGCTGATCTGCTGAAGGGAGGCAAGATAAATACTTAAAAATTTACTAACTCCCAAAGGTGAGCTGAGCTGAGCTGCTGAAGGGAGGCAAGATAAATACTTAAAAATTTACCAACTCCCAAGGGTGAGCTGAGCTGCTCAAGGGAGGCAAGATAAATACTTAAAAATTTACCAACTCCCAAGGGTGAGCTGAGCTGAGCTGAGCTGCTAAATGGAGGCAAGATAAATACTTAAAAATTTACCAACTCCCAAGGTGAGATGGGCTAAGCTCCTGAAGGGAGGCAAGATAAATACTTAAAAATTTACCAACTCCCAAAGGTGAGCTGAGCTGAGCTCCTGAATGCCGAGCTGAGCTTCCGAATGGCTGAGCTGATCTCCCGAGCCGAATTTCCAAATATTCCGGGGAGCCTTGTCGAGCTCTCGGGCTCCCGACCTGACCTGGATTATGTGACCCGAAAGCTTGAATGGACTCCCGAGTTCCTGACCTGACCTGGATTATGCGACCCGAAAGCTTGAATGGATTCCCGAGCTCCTGCTCTGACCAGGATTATGTGACTCGAAAGCTTGAATGGACTCCCAAGCTGACCTGGCTGATGTTATCCGAAAGCTTGTATGAGCTCCCGACCTGACCTGGTTTGTGTGACCCGAGAGCTCGAATAAACTCCCGACCTGAACTGGGAATTATGGTGGGGAGCTTTCCCGAGCTCCCGAGCTCCAAGCCAAATTGCCTTGCCTACCAGCTCATCTAAATGAGAGCAATGTGAAGTGACTCCTGATAATTACCAAGTGCGTGTTTAAATATCCTGCTAACACCATTTGTACTTGAGTATCTAAACTGAGCTAAGGGCTAAAATCAAAGGGCTGTAACTGAGCTGATCCCAAAAATCAGGGTCGAGGTGACGTGATTGAGGTAGAGAGCTGAACCAAAGTCAGGGGCCTAAGAGGCGTGACTAAGGTGATGAGCTGAATCAAAGTCAGGGGCTTAAGAAGCGTGGCTAAGGTGATGAGCTGAACCAAAGTCAGGGGCCTAAGAGGCATGACTAAGGTGATGAGCTGAACCAAAGTCAGGGGCTTAAGAAGCGTGACTAAGGTGATGAGCTGAACCAAAGTCATGGGCCTAAGAGGCGTGACTAAGGTGATGAGCTGAACCAAAGTCAGGGGCTTAAAAAGCGTGACTAAGGTGATGAGCTGAACCAAAGTCAGGGGCCTAAGAGGCGTGACTAAGGTGATGAGCTGAACCAAAGTCAGGGGTTTAAGAAGCGTGACTAAGGTGATGAGCTGAACCAAAGTCAGGGACTTAAGAAGCGTGACTAAGGTGATGAGCTTAACCAAAGTCAGGGGCCTAAGAGGCGTGACTAAGGTGATGAGCTGAACCAAAGTTAGGGGCTTAAGAGACGTGACTAAGGTGATGAGCTGAACCAAAGTCAGGGACCTAAGAGGCATGACTAAGGTAATGAGCTGAACCAAAGTCAGGGGCCTAAAAGGCATGACTAAGGTAATGAGCTGAACCAAAGTCAGGGGCCTAAGAGGTGTGACTAAGGTGATGAGCTGAACCAAAGTCCGGGGCTTAAGAAGCGTGACTAAGGTAATGATCTGAACCAAAGTCAGGGGCCTAAGAGGCGTGACTAAGGTGATGAGTTGAACCAAAGTCAGGGGCTTAAGAAGCGTGACTAAGGTGATGAGATGAGGCATGTCTACATCAATATTTTCAAAAGAGCAACTGCTTATAGATAAAAGTAAAATGTAGCCTGCATGAATTACAACTGAAAGGAAAATTGTTCTTGCAACATTTAAGAATAATATTTGCGTAAATTGTAAGCACTCCAAGGTCTCTTCAGCATCTTCCCCTTTGAATCTTCCAAGTAGTAAGTTGTAAGCACTCCAAGGTCTCTTCAGCATCTTCCCCTTTGAATCTTCCAAGTAGTAAGCATCCGAACTGAGCCTCATCACCACCTTGTACGGTCCTTCCCATTTAGGGTCGAGCTTCCCTATAGCCCCCTCCTGAATTTTTCTCAGCACCAAATCTCCTACCTGGAAGCCCTTCCTGCGCACCCGACGATTATAGGATCGAGCTACCCTGTTCTTGTATGCCTCCATTCTGATGGCAGCAGCTTCTCTCTTCTCCTCCATAAAGTCTAAGTCTTCCATTCTCTTTTCTCCATTCTTCTCATCGTAGAAAATGATCCGAGCTGACTCTTCTCCAATTTCTGCTGGCAAGACCGCTTTATTTCCATAAACCAGACTAAATGGAGTCTCTCCTGTCCCAATTCTGGGTGTGGTACGATATGACCATAACACACTAGGGAGTTCCTCCACCCAATTTTCTTGGGCTTTTCCTAATCGGGTCTTCAAGCTTTGCACCAAAGATCTGTTAGTGACCTCCACCTGACCATTGCTTTGAGGATAATGGACAGATGTGAAGTGTTGTTGAATTTTCATCTCTTTGCACCAAGCTTGCACCCGGGCTCCTTGAAACTGCCTCCCATTGTCGGAGATAATCTTCCGCGGTACTCCAAAACTACACACAATATTCTTCCATAAAAATTTCAGAACTTCTCCTTCAGTAATTCGTTCCAAGGCCTCCGCCTCCACCCATTTAGAAAAGTAATCTATAGCGACCAACAAGAATTTCTTCTGAGCTGGGGCTAGAGGGAAAGGACCCACAATATCCATTCCCCACTGATCGAAAGGACACGCTACCACGATTCCTTTCATTAATGCCGCTGGCTGATTCTGAAGTCTGCTATGTCGCTGACAACTGTCACAAGAAGTCACCAAAGCTATGGCACCTTTCAAAATAGTAGGCCAAAAATATCCTGCTAAAAGAACCTTACGGGCTAGAGAATAAGATCCCAAGTGATTGCCACAACACCCCTCGTGTATCTCCTTCAGGACATAATGAGCTTCCTTAGGACCCAAAAACATGAGAAGAGGTCCAGAAAATGACTTCTTATAAAGAACTCCCTCCACCATCACAAAGCGGAGACTCTTCTGTTTCAACCGATATGCCTTCTTTGGATCCTTTGGTAACTCGCCCTTCTCCATGTATTCCAAGAGCTCTTTTCTCCAGTCACTCTCTTCCGGAGCTAATGATGTGAGCTCCGTAGAAGGTGTTAATTCCACTTGTACGACTACCTCTCTGTTTTTCCAGTTATGAAGTGAGCTAGCCATCTTGGCCAGAACATCCGCCTTTTCGTTGCTCTCTATAGGGATCTGCTCAAACATTACCTCATCAAATAGGCCCCGAGCTTCCTCTATTGCCTTCATGTACTCTTTTAACTTCTCACTTTTCACCTCGTAAGACCCATTCAATTGCTGAGCTACCAATTGCGAATCAGAATAGAGATGTATCCGGGCTGCCCCAACTTGCTTAGCTGCCCGAAGGCCAATTAACACTGCCTCATATTCTGCCTCATTATTGAAGCTCGAAAATCCAACCTGACTGCCAATCGGATCTCATCTCCTTGAGGGGATATCAGAAGCACCCCCACTCCACATCCTTCGCTGTTAGAAGAACCATCAACATACACTTTCCATAAGCCCTGCCCTTTCGTATGTTTTGTTTCGGCTAAAAAATCAGCCAATGCTTGAGCTTTAATCGCTGCTCTTGGTTCATACTGAATATCATACTCACTGAGTTCAGTAGTCCACTTCACCAATCGTCCCGAAATGTCAGCGTGAGTTAATATCCTTCCCATGGGACTATTGGTTAACACCACAATAGGATGTGATAGAAAATAAGGTCTGAGCTTCCGGGCCATCATAACAAGTGCAAGTGCCAACTTCTCGACCTCTGAATACCGGAGCTCAGCACCCTTGAGAGCATGTGAGAAAAAGTAGATAGGATGTTGAGCCTCTCCCTCCTGCCTAATGAGTACCGAACTGACCGCCCCCTCCAAAGCTGAGAGGTAGATGTATAACGGTTCACCCGGAACTGCCTTAGCCAATACAGGAAGTTCGGATAAATAATTCTTTAAGTCCTCGAACGCCTTCCCACATTCAGCATCCCACTCAAACTTCTTAGCTTTCCGAAGAACCTTAAAGAAAGGTCAACTTCTATGAGCTGATCTGGATATAAACCGAGATAGAGCTGCTATCCTTCCTGCCAACCTCTGAACTTCCTGCAGATTTCGAGGATGAGACATGGATCGGATAGCTTGCACTTTCTCGGGGTTAGCTTCAATCCCTCTCTCAGTCACCATGTATCCCAAAAACTTGCCCCCTCTTACTCCAAACACATATTTTTCAGGATTGAGCTTTATTCCGTAGGACCTGAGCGTGGCAAAGGTCTCCCTCAAGTCGGTCATCAAACCTGCATCATCCTGGGATTTTACCAGGATATCATCCACATAAACCTCCACATTTCGGCCAATTTGGGAAGCAAACACCCTATCCATGAGCCTCTGATAAGTAGCCCCTGCATTTTTCAAACCAAAAGGTATCACTCTGTAACAGAAAGTTCCATGAGAGGTAGTGAAACTTACTTTATCTTGATCTTCCTCTGCCAACGGAATTTGATGGTACCCTTGATAGGCATCCATGAAACACAAATACTGATGACCTGCCGTAGAATCAACCAACTGATCAATTCGAGGCAGTGGATAACAATCTTTTGGGCATGCCTTATTTAAGTCTCGAAAATCAACACACATCCTCCATTTGCCTGAACTCTTAGGGACAAGGACAACATTTGACAACCAAGTAGGGAACTGGACTTCCCTAATATGACCTGACTTAAGGAGTTCATTCACATCTTTCTTAATAACCTTATCCTTTTCAAGCTTAAAGTGTCTCTTTTTCTGTTTTACCTGCTTCGCTCCCGCGAAAATGTTGAGCCGATGAACCATAACGTCTGCACTAACCCCTGTGAGCTCTAAAACAGACCAAGCAAAAACATCTTTGTTCTCCTTCAAGCAATCAATCAAGCTTTGCCTCATTGAAGAACTGAGATCAGCGGCTAACTTCACCATCTGAGCTCCAGGACTTAGCTCTACTTTCTCATGATCTTCTTCAGACATTAAAAATATCTTTTGACCCAACACCCTTGGTGCTCGGCCTATCAAAACTATTTCTACTTCCCTCCTACTTCTCTTTGCATCAACCTTCACTTCATTCACATAACACAAACGTGCTGCCTTTTGATCACCCCTGACAACCCCCACTTCTTTTCCACTTGGGAACTTTAATTTCTGGTGGTAGGTGGAAGCCACAGCTCGAAAATCACTCAGGGCAGGGCGTCCCAATATTCCATTGAAAGAAGATGAGGCATCCACCACTGTAAAGCAAGCCATTTTGGTTACTCTCTGCTCTCCACTCCCAAGGGACAAGGGGAGCACTATCTGTCCCAACGGTTGCAGAGCATGACCCGTAAACCCATACAACTCTGTGGTGATTGGATCCAACTCAAATCCTTCCAATTTCATTTGGTCCAGAGTTTCTTTAAAGATAATGTTTACTAAACTCCCAGTATCCACAAAGATACGAGCCACGTCATAATTGGCTATGGTCAAGGTGACCAGTAAGGGATCATTATGAGGTAGCACCACATCTTTTAAATCTTCCCTTCCAAAACTGATATTCGGATCAGTGGGACAGCTGAGCTGAGAATTTACCTCAAAATTTTCCAACCTACGCCCGTGAGCTTTGCGAGCCCTTCCCGAATCTCCATCCGTACTACCCCCGGAGATCATATGGATAACACCCCGATTGGGATGATTTGCAATTTGCTGCACCCTATCTCCTTTACCATTTTGAGGAGCTCTTCCTTGATGATCACCTTGATTCTCTCTAACTTCATTCCTTTGATTCCTCCATTGGGGAGCTCGGCCTTGGCGAGGAGGATTTGCCCTTCGAGTCAGCTCAGCTCTGATTCGAGGGTCATCATACATGATCTTTTGAACCTCTTCACCTAGCCTCTGACAATCATTGGTGATATGCCCATACTTCTGATGAAAATCGCAAAACTTGTCGGATGGCGGTAACCGCGGGCCTTTCTCAGCATTACGGGGCCTCACAAGTGCTCTCCTATCCTCACATACTTACATTGCCTTCTCCAATCTTACCGAGAGTGGTACATAGGGGTAGGGTCCTTTGACCCTGTTCATCTCTTCTGCAACACTCTTCCTTCCTCCTTCTGTCTTCCCCTCTGCCTTTGCTCCCACCTTGGCACTGGGCTTACTCCCAGACGTTCCTTCCTATCTCCTCTGCCTCTGTGCATCCTCCAAATTCACGTACTTCTCAGCTCGACTAAGGAGCTCATCATAAGTCAAAGGAGGCTTCTTGACCAAGGATCTGAAAAACTCTCCTCCTCTCAACCCTTGAGTGAAAGAGTTGACCAAGGTGTCAGCAGTGGCATCAGGTAATTCCAGAGCTGCTGTATTGAAGCGCTGAACATACTCCCGCAACGGTTCCACCTCAGATTGCTTCATATTGAACAAACTGAGAGAAGTCTTCAAATATCTCTTGCTACTCGCATATTGGTGTAAAAAAGCTGAGCTGAAGTCATTGAAACTCTGAATACTACCAGGCTGTAAAAGGTTGAACCATTGCTGGGCTGACCTTACCAAAGTAGTGAGGAAGACCCGACATTTAATTGCATCTGAATATCTATGCAACAAGGCTGCATTTCTTCATCTAGAATAGCCCGAGCAAAAGGAATTTCCCTCTGCATAGGCCCAGGCCGACCTCTGACTTGCCGACCTAGTCTCCTGATCTCTTCCCACACCGCATCCATTGGGTTTGGCTGACCCACGGGAGGAGGTGGTGGATTTTGACCCATGGCCGCTTGCACCGTTTGAGTGATGAACTGGCTGAGCTGATCCACAGTCATATTCGCCACATTTCCTCTTCCCCTTCCTCTTCCTCTTCCTGCCATATCTACGTCTTAGCTTGAATTTCCCACAGACGACGCCAATTGATATACCTCAATAAAGTGATCTTCTTGGATGAGCTGAAGAAGCTCCTCCAAATAAAAGATGAACTGCTGCTGACCTGAAACCACTAACAAGAGTGTTAAGGGGGGCCGGAAGGTGTTCCGGCGTATCCCCTCCGACGCTCAAGTCAGATGCTAGGATAGCGAAAATATAGAGAGTGGTGTGTGCACACGAGTGAAAAATTAGGATCCAAATAATGAAAGTGAACCTGTTATTTATAGGAGAAAGCTCCGGATTTAGCGCCTACCTTTCTTATCAAGAATCCGCGAATCTCGGGATCATAATCCCGAATATTTAGGCTGAGATCTCGCCCGAATCTTGTCTGACAAAGGAAATAACAATACACTTAATTTGAGCTGAACTGTCATCATGAGGACGCTATACTGCTGCTCTCCCTGAGATCATATATGGAAAAGGGGTGAGTGAGTTATTGCTGAACCCCTGAACTCAACCTGAACACTGATCCTAACATCTTAGCTAGCTCATCAAGTTTGTCCAATCCCTCTACTAAGCTAACTCCCTACTGACATCAAGGCTGAGATGAACTCCAGAGCTCCCAACCCGAGCTGGAGATGACGGTAGAGGAGCTTGGCTGAGCTCCCGACCCGAGCTGGAGGTGATGGTGGAGGAGCTTGGCTGAGCTCCTGAGCTCCCGAGCTGAGCTCCTGACCCGAGCTGGATGATGGTAGAGGAGCTTGGCTGAGCTCCTGAGCTCCCGACCCGAGCTGGAGGATAGTGGAGGAGCTTGGCTGAGCTCCCGAGCTCCCGAGCTGAGCTTCCGACCCGAGCTGGAGGCAATGGTGATGGAGCTTGACTGAGCTCCCGAGCTGAGCTCCCGACCCGAGCTGGAGATGAGCTCTTGAACTAAGCTGGTCATTATGATGGAGGAGCTCGGTCGAGCTCCCGAGCTCCCAAACTCCCTACCCGAGCTGACCCCTGGACGATTCTGGCTAGCTAAGGATTGATATTTACCTTAGGGTCATCTATGAGCTGAGGTGATTTCCTCTTCCGGGTATCATATATATATATATTATATATATATATATATATATATATATATATATATATATATATATAATATGGTGAACAACCACCGTGAGCACCCATGTGAGCACCTGCTCATGTGGCATCATGCACATCCAATAAGTGAGTGACACGTCAACATGTGCTCACATTAGTGCTCACAATGGTTGCTCACTATATCATTTCTTTACATATATATATATATATATATATATACATCGATCCATTATGCGAGGATGTAACAAAGTTTGTTTTTAGTAAGTACCCCTGAATTAAGTTGTCATATACGGTGGAAATCTAATTAGAGTTCGATACTGAACGTACATTTTGAAATATCCATGTTACACCAAGAGATTTTTCAAGGAATTAAGCTGCTATCCCGGATTATGTTCGGCGTCTAATATGTTCCAACCAGAATGTTTGTTTTTGCATTTAGCTTTTACAGTTTTGTTACAACTCTCGATCGACGAGAGAACACACATTCAAAGATCCATAAATAAAAAAAAAAGCACAAACACACATAAACTCTATGAGACGATTCAATTCATAAAAAAAATTATTTTTTATATAAAAAATATTACTTTCATTATAAATATAACTTGGATCAACCCATTTTATTAATATATATTCGTAAGACCGTCTAATATTCTTAAAAAAAAAAAAAACATATTGCTGGTGCATCATCGTGGAGTACCTGGATGTGCACTACTCACCGTGAAAAAGTGGGAAATGGGGAATCCTATAAAAGAGAGATAACTCACTCCACCCACTCGCCAGCCCACTCAAAATCTATCTTTTGCTACCTTTCTGCTTATTATGATATTCATATTATCTCCAAGCAATCGATTCTTCGCGTATTTATTTTTCTAAATAGAATTTGGATATTTTGACTAACAAAATAAAATTTTAAAGCTAGTCCTCAGACTAAATAATAGTACACGACAGAATATATGCAATATCTACCTGTTATGTTTTAAATGTAACGCATGTCTCCGACCGTTGTCATACATGTTGCAACGATAAAAACAGATCGGATTTTGATTAACTTTTTAAGTTGGGATTATTAGTTATAAATTAATTTTGGAAATCAATCAGCAAATTCATTTATAGAAATATTAATGTATCCCGATGGATAATACTCTAGCATTCATAGTGACTAATATACAAATAAATAAATAAAACTAAATAAATTTACCATGCGCTGTAAATAAAATATCCAACGTAATGGTTTTGGTGAATAGTTTGTTACCAACTTACCATTATGGTAGTTATATATGAGTAATAACTAGACAGGGGTTGTTGGGCATTGGGCAATTTGGGCCCAGGATTGAAGCCCATGGGCCTTCAGGACAGAGACCTGGGTACTTGGCAAGTAGATTTCGAACAGTGGATTGCTAGCTTGGAAGATCTTCTATAAAAGCTCCAAGAAAATCTGAAAATTGATCGGAAATATATTGCTAAAAAAAACATTCTTTTTTCTTTTTGGAAAAATACTGAACAATAATTGTTCTGTACTCCATATTCTAGTGCTTATTTATTTTATCACAAAAATCCATATAAGATCGTGTACCGACACAATTTTGTGGAATGTTACTCTTATCCGATTCGATCAGAAAAAAAAATGTTATTTTTATGCCAAAAATATTATTTTTTTATTTCAGATACGAGTCAGATAGATCCATCTCATTAATATAAATCCGTAAAATCATCTCACATGAGTCAAGAAACCTACTTTTCATTTATTACCTTCACCCCTGGAAATTCAAAGCTACAGAGATGGTATTACCCTCCTCTACGGCATGGGTACCTTTTATTTGCCAAAAGCATGTGGGTTCCATATAATTTGATGTGGGGTCAATTGCTGACCACACAACTACAGTGGGAGTATTACCTCAATGTAGCTTCGACATTCCCATATTTACGTAACCTTTTTTTTAATAATCGTGTTTCATATATTATTACATATTGCATGTATTGGTTTTTGTGTGGAAGATAATTAGAGTGATATGTTAGTTTAAAATATATTATTTTGATTTGAAATATATGGTTGAGTCGATGCCGCCCGCAGGGTAGTATTTTGCGGGTGACGTGTCGACTCATGATTGGTTAAAATCAGTGGGTTCCATATGAGACCCACTAATTTTGACCAATCATGGGGTTACACTGCGGGTGGCATGTACTAAACCCATATGATAGGAATAGATTTTTCCAAATTTTTTAAGAATCGAATTAAATGTAATGATTATATATTTTGAAGCACAAAACTGCGTAGGCAGTAGGAATATGCTTTCGAGAAATAGATTGAGAATAGACAATTATATTTAATTTAATTTCTGAAATAGACGATAGGTTTGAAAGATAAATAATTAGACCCAAAATAAATCATCACAAAAACCCATATAAAATGGTCTCATGAGTCAATTTTTTAGACATATATTTTTAAGTTATTTTTTATGATAAAAGTATTAGTTTTTTACGTGGACAAGTGAAATGCACTGGTATCGTGGATGAGATCCTATGATATCATATACTTGTTATACGATTCATACTACAATAAGACTTCGAGGATGTTTGGCTAAACTTATTAAAAAGAGCTTATAAGCTCACAGCGCTTAGAAACTGTTTTAAGAGCTTGTAAGCTTTTAGGAGTTATTTTAAAAATAATTTGTTAAATTTTTTGGGTAAAATTATTTTAAAAACTTAAAAGATGTTGATATGTTTGGTATTATAAGATCTTTTTATTGTCAAAATTACCAAAAAAATATAATATTATGAAGATAATGTTTTGAGTTATATATATATACGAAAATAGTTTTAAAATAAACCTATATTTAAAAAAAATAAAATTATTTAAATATTTTAATTTAGAAAATTTTATGTGATTTAGAAACTTTTTAAAAATAATATTTAATATTTAATTGGTGAAGGATATGATGGAGATTTATGAAAATATTTAAGAATATTTTATGGAGATAAAATCTTGAAATAAGATCTTTGTAAAAAAAAAGTACTCTCCCCCCCACTTTTTTAAAAACAACTGGAATAATAGGCTCGTTAGCTCATAAGAAGGAAGAGCTGCTATTCTATTCCTTCAGGTGCTTCAGGAATAGGCAGCTCGGTAGCTCCCGTAGACCGGTAAATTAAAGTCATGGAAAACAAGTATGAATCAAAAGAACTCAATACGCAATACGTACCCGCGCCCGCTTATCGCTCTCATTCACTTCGTGAACTCAAGCTCTTTCTGGTCAGAGCTGCGTCATTCCTCTTCGTGTGAGGATAGCTCTGACCTAACGGGGAGTTCGGCTCAGAGCCTCATCATCTTCGAGCATCGAAATTTTGATAGCTTATAAGTTGTTTTAAAAAATTTTTATCAAACAGATTTGTGGAGCTTATAAGCCCCGAAACAACTTATAAGCTGTTTTGGAGAGCTTATAATTTTGAGAAATATTTTTAAAACTTTTTGTTTTATAGGTGAAATTTTAAAATATGTATTGATCGGTTTTGAAATTTTTTTCTTCAAAAATATTCTCAAAATATAGTTTTTAAACAACAATTGAGATTTTTTTATGCTTTTAGAATAAAAAAAACACGGCTCAAATGATAACTAAAATATTTTTTATAAAATAGTAATCCAAATATATTCTTAATTATTTTAACTATAAAATCGTTTTCTTGATAATTTCCAGAAACCTTTTCAACTTTATTAATGTTTCCTAGAATAATTGTTCAAACAAGTATTTATTTTTTAACAACTTTTAAAATATTTTATAAAAAATTACTTTTACACACATTTTTAAAAGATATCTGTTATCCAAAATATGTAACTCAAAACGCGAATATAACAGAAATAATATACTAAGAACGAAGTAAAATCGTATAACAATTCAGTAGTATATTGAGCATGTAATTACTGTAAAGTATAAACAGAATGAGTAAGGAAACAGTTAAGAAAACCGAGACCTGTAACTAATACAGTTTCTTTATAACAGATTCGTCCCCTCCTGTGTGTGCTTTGAGGATTACACGGACGTCTGTCTCCTAGGATACAACGGGAAAACCTTGTAGAAACCTAGCACGAAGGAACTACAATGGCGAACCGAGAATGTACCTGAACAGTAACACGATGAAACAGAAGAAGAAGAACAGAGCTACAGCGAGAACAGAACGCAGCTGATCCGAGGAACAGCGAAAGCAGAGTGCAACTGAGAGGATTTCGTGAGATTTGTTTGCTTGTGAGTATGTTTTTGAAGGACTAGAGTCTGCCTCTATATATAGGCATCAGGCTGGGCATATGGAAGGCCAAAGGCTGGAAGATGAAGCACCAATAGTCTGGCAGCTGAAGCACCAACGGACATCCAGCTGAAGAGTCTCATCCAGAAGCTTCTCAGGGCATGTGGAAGGTCAAAATCGAAAAATAAAATAGCAAAAGGTGGCCAACACTTGGTAGACAATTTTGCCTTGATTGTTCCGACATTCGACGCACCCAAGTCGCGCTCGTACGCTTGCACACAAATCAAGCTTGTTTCAGTGCAAATCGGGCCCTTGATTTGCAACCCCCCTTGCGCAGGCGCGCGCTAGAGAGAGCCTCTTGACCAATCATTCTTACACCTTTACAAAGTGTAACACAATATTAGCACACCCATGCCAAGTTTTTTTTCCAATGTGGGACACTCATTTTTTTCCCACTTACACATCCACATAACAAGCCCAATTGCTTGTCCAAAATTTCATTCACATAATGAAAGCCCAATAGCTTAACCAATTTTCATTCACATAATGAAAGCCCAATTATCCTAAAAAGTCCAACAATCCCCCACATGAATGAAAATTGAAAGATAAACGAAGATAGTCGTGATAAAGTTCAACAATTGAATCCTGCATAGGATAGGTAGGTATTACCCTTTGAACCTTCCCTTGTGAGAGTATAATAATTCACTGGTTGACAGTAGACGCGATTTCTTTGAACTATACAGCCATTTGTGTAAATTAAGATATACTTCACATAGGACTCTCCCTGATACATTTCAGTTCTCATGATTGTGTTCGTTTTTTGCCATGAACACACGCCTGATTCTGTAAGAGGGTCTAGAATTAAGCCTTGCAATTCCTTCGAAGCGGCCCCACTTCTCTCTCACATATGTGATTCTATGTTGAATTCCATCAGAATCATTAAAAGTTTTATACTTATCCTCAACATTCACTGTTTGAAATAGGAATAGACTAACCCCCATAGTGATATACCAAATCAGTGCGATTAGGTTGTCCGATTGAACCTAGTTCTTGGGATCTCCAGTTAGCATAGGTTGGGTTTTCCTTCACACCGATTTATTCTATTGGCTTCAGTCTCATTCCTTTTGAAGATTTTTCAACTAACTCTCTATTTAACCCTTTGGTTAACGGATCCGCTATATTATCCTTTGACTTTACATAGTCAATAGAGATAACTCCAGTTGAGAGTAGTTGTCTAACGATGTTGTGTCTACGACGTATATGTCTAGACTTTCCATTATACATCTTGCTTTGTGCCCTTCCGATCGCAGATTGACTATCACAATGAATGCAAATAGCCGGTACAGGTTTCACCCATCCTGGAACATATTCTAAAAATAGACGCAACCATTCAGCTTCTTCAGCACACTTATCAAGTGCAATAAAATCAGATTCCATCGTGGATCTGGCTATTACAGTTTGTTTAGAAGATTTCCAAGCAATTGCTGCACCTCCTAAAGTGAATACAAATCCACTTGTAGATTTTGAGTCTTTCATATCAGATATCCAGTTCGCATCACTGTATCCTTCAATAACAGCAGGATATCTGGTATAGTGCAGCCCATGGTCACGAGTGTATCTCAAATACCTTAGCAATCTTATAATTGCTTTCCCGTGTTCATCTTCTGGATTACTCGTGAATCTGCTCAATTTGCTTACTGCATAGGCTATGTCTGGTCGGGTACAACTCATTAAGTACATCAGACTACCAATGACTCGAGAGTATTCTAATTGGGAGATACTCTCACCCCGATTCTTCGATAGATGTTGACTCGTATCTATCTGGGTTCTAGCCAATGCAGAGTCATCCTTATTGAATTTCTCAAGTATTATTTTCACATAATGTGATTGACTTAGAACCATCCCTTCTGATGTTTTATGTATTTTAATTCCAAGAATGACATCGGCTAATCCCAAATCTTTCATGTCGAATTTTGAGTTTAACAATTTTTTAGTGGATTTGATCATCTTATCATTGCTTTCGATGATAAGCATGTCATCTATGTAAAGACACAAAATGACGTAGCCACTTTCAGTGTTCTTTACGTATACACATTTGTCACACTCATTGACTTTAAATCAACTTTCTAGCATGGCTTTGTCAAATTTTTCGTGCCATTGTTTTGGTGCTTGCTTTAAGCCATACAAAGACTTCACCAATTTACAAACCTTATTTTCTTGTCCAGGTGCAGAAAATCCCTCAGGTTGTTCCATGTAAATTTCTTCTTCTAAATCTCAATTTAGAAAAGTAGTCTTTACATTCATTTGGTGTACTTCAAGATTCCGCAAGGCGGCAATTGCAAGTATCACTCGAATTGAAGTTATTCTCGTTACTAGAGAATAAATGTCAAAGTAATCAAGCCCTTCACGTTGAAGGTAACCCTTGATTACCAGTCTGGCTTTATACTTATATATTGTTCCATCTGATTTCATTTTCCGTTTAAAAATCCATTTATATCCTAGTGTTTTGCTTCCCGGAGGAAGGTCCACTAGTTCCCACGTATGATTTTGCAAAATGGATTCTATTTCAAAATTTATAGTCTCTTTCCATTGAGGTCCTTCAGATGAATTTACAGCTTCCTTGAAAGTTTGAGGTTCACTTTCCATCATGAAAGTGATGAAATCCGGACCAAATGATTTCTCAGTTCTAGCTCTTTTGCTACGTCTAGGTTCAACCTCGTAGTTAACCTCTTGTTCTGTTTCCATTGTCTCATGTAATATTTTGGATGAACTTGGTTATTCCTTAGATTTGCAAGGGAACACATGTTCAAAGAACGAAGCATTTCTTGATTCCATTATCGTATTCTTATGAATGTCAGGAATTTGAGATTCATACATGATAAGTGCATTTTGTATGCATTAGTTTGTGATATTTTTATGTCTATTTTTTTGTGCATTCATATTGGTTTTATGTATTTTTATGTATTTTAAGAGCATGTGTGTGTATTTCACTCCTCGGGTTGATTTTGTAGGAAAATAGATTTTTGAAGAGTTAATTATGGAGCAGCCTTGATCTAAAAATCATATTTAATTTTAAAAAAATTCAAATCCGATCTCCACCAATCAGAATAAAGTTCAAGATGTTTTGAAGCTGATGTCCAAATTTTAGCTCGATCCGACGACTAGAAATCAAGATATAACTTTTTCAAAAGTGTCGCTCGGAGCAGGTTGAAAGTTGCGCTTATGGTGAGTGTGTAGCGCGTTTGCCCTTGTGTTTGGCGCTAACAAGAAATGGTGGAGGCGCTATCGCGCTAAGGAAAGGGAGTTTAGCGCATGAATGAGCGCTAACGCGCAAGAGGAAGAAGAGAATCGTGCATGAAGTCTGTGCGTGAGTTTTTTTCGGGCAGAAAATGTCTCGCTCGAGCGAGAGTTGATGCTCGCTCGAGCGAGCGAGACGTGATTTCAAATCTTCGGAGCATAAGAGTGCTCGCTTGAGCGAGACCCTATGCTCGCTCGAGTGAGCCGCGGGACCAGAGTTTTATTTTTGGAAAATTCTTGCTCGGGAAGGATTTTATCTTTTTAATATTTGGGACCTATAAATATATTTTTTAGCATCAGAATATGGGTTCCAGTTCCAGATTTTCAGAGGCGGCTACAGGCTACACGCTTGGGAGAAGATTTTTTATTCTTTCTTTTATTTTATTTTTACTTTTCATGATTAAAAACCTTGTTTGATCATGAATTTATTTATTGAGTAGTTTTCTCTTTCGATCAAGGCCACGTGATTGGGCCAGACAATTTATGTATAAAACTCGTTTGTTTATTTGAGATTTTTAGACTTGATTTGATTTTATTGATTATCGAATTTATATTTATCTTACAAATTTCTTGGCCAGTTATTTGTTTGCTTGTTAATCGATTCCAAGTCGACAGAGGAGGTCTCGAATTCGATCACTTTGATAGTCAACATAGTGTAAAACTGACTAGAAATAGAATTCGGTTTCATTATGCGGTTTGGATGTAAACTGAATTTTCACAGTTATTCATGCATTCAAGTTTGATTAGAATTACGAAAGATTAGTTCATCAATATTTGAATAGGTTTGATTGTTCTAGAAATAGTCCTTCGAACAAATTAGGAAAATTCCCGTGAATTAAGATTAAGTCTGATGTCTTAGATCGACTGCTTGTTACATGAATTGTCTGGTACCTACGTGAGTCCTTGATCGAACTTTTACCAAATTTGAGTTAAATCCAAATTTTCCAGCTCCGTTTTAGTTTATTTAATTTTATTTGCAATTTTATTTGTTAGTTAAAAATCTGAAATCATCCTTTTAATTAGTCTAGATTAGGTAGAAATAAATATATTTTGGCAATCATTTTTATGCAGTCCCTGTGGGTTCGACACTTGGACCTTTGTCCACTATATTATTACTTGACCTGGTACGCTTTCCAGTTGAATTTATTCACACCGATTAACGCGGTCAAGTTTTTGGCGCCGTTGCCGGGGACTGTTTTGATATCTGAATTTTTGTTTCTATTGAGATTAGACTTTATTTTAATTTTTTTATTAAATTCTGAATTCCTCTCTTTTCTTTGTAACTTTCAGGTGCTAGGATAGATGGCGGACAATCATACTGTTTGGGATATTATTAGGCCGCCATTTGAAGTGTTACGCCTTAAACGCATATAAATCTCGAATTATGAGATTAATGTTTTTAATGCATTAACAAGTTTTATTTCTCTATGTTTTGATGATTAACAAAACTAGGTTAAAATGTTACTAATATTTACATTGAGCTTATTACAGAGTTAAAATTTTCAAGATGAATTAAGACTAAATTCATACTCAAGATCAGAAACAAAATTCGAAGAAGTATACTGCTACCGGATCGGAAGCTTCGATTGGAGATCGGAACCTCCGATCATGATCAGAAGCGTCTTCGGAAGCTAAGGGTAGATCGGAAGCTCCAATCAGGGTTCGGAAGCTCCGATCAGGGTTCGGAAGCTCTGATCTATTTCAGGGAGTTTTATATTGTTCGGAATGAAGAACGGAAGCTACGAAGAACAAGTTCGGAAGCTCCGATCTATGATCGGAAGGTTCGATCATTTTCTAAGAATATTATATTGTTAGGAAGCAGATCGGAGGCAACGAAGTGAAGCCGATCGGAATCACCGAACGTGATCGGATGTTCCGATCTTGAACGGCCGCCTGATAATCTTGTCCGGAAGACTTTTGCTCGACAACACATTTATTGCGCCGATCGAAATCTCCGAAGTGGATCGGACGTTCCGATTCAGTACACCCGCGTGTCTCAGAATTCAAATTTCGGAAGCTCCGATGCAGGGATCGGAAGTTCCGATCGATGCCGAATTTTCAGCTATAAAAAGAGACATTCCGAGGCCATTCAACACATCCCAACATCTTCAAGTCTCTCAATCCTCTCAAGCATTATTCAAGCCATTTGTTGAGCAATTTGTAGCCCTTTTTGAGTGTTCAAAATATATTCACATATCGAGTTGTATACGGGGTTGTAAAATCGAGGGTTGTTTGTTTGTGAGTTGGTTGCTCGGTTTTGTAAACACTTGTGTGTGAAGCCAAGTGTATTTTACGAGTGTTGAGGCTATCCTTGGAGCCCTTAAGGCCAAGAGTGTTGAGTTGTATCGGCGCGGTGATCGTGTCAAGTTGTAAGGCTATCCTTGGAGCCATCAAGGCCAAGACGTTCGAAGTGCTAGTGGATCCTTGGTTAATCGACTTAACCAAGAAGGGGAGACGTAGACGATTTATCGTCGAACTTCCATAAACATCTCTTATCCTTTTTACTGCTTTATTTATATTACGCATTTATTTACCGCACTTATTATTTGATTGCTTAAGTCTTCCGCTTGCGTACTTGAATAATCTCTTTAAAGTGCTAAAGTTGCCAATAGAACCTAAATCCCCCCCCCATTAGGTTCTAACAAGTGGTATCTGAGCCACCTTTTTACAAAATATTTTCAAAAATGCTCTATGGCAAATCTAGCGAGCGACTATGCTCAAGGGCAATCAACAAATCGTCATCCTCTTTTCAATGGCATAAACTACGGATATTGGAAAAACCGAATATCCCTATATATCCAATCCGTAGATTATGATCTTTGGAAAGTTACTGTGAAAGGTCCCTACATACCTACTAAAGAGGTTGAGAGTGTCAAAATTCCCAAGGGAATGGACGACTTTTCCAAGGAGGACATGCGATTAATTTCTCAAAATGCTAAAGTCATGAATATTCTTCATTGTTCCTTAGATATGAATGAGTACAACCGGATCTCAATGTGCTCATCCGCTAAAGAGATATGGGACAAGTTGGAGATATGCCATGAAGGGACTAATCAAGTCAAAGAGACGAAGATCGATCTACTCCAACTCAAATATGAAACATTCGAGATGGAATCAAACGAAGATGTAGATACTATGTTCCGAAGGCTTACTCAAATTATCAATGAGCTAGCCCAACTCGAAGAACAATATCCAACCAAACAAGTGTGGAGGAGAGCTCTACGCGCCTTACCCAAGGAGTGGGATGCCAAGAGGACGGCCATCATCGAGTCAAACAAAAGCGACACCGCATCCTACGATCTTGATCAACTACATGGGACTCTAAAAACCCATAAGCTGGAATTATCAACAAGGAAGGAATTAAAGAAAGAAGATACCAAGGCAAAGGGGATTGCTCTATCTAGCCAATCCAAAGAAGATGATGATGATGATATGGCACTCTTCGCAAGAAAGTTCAAACGATTCATGCGAGGAAACAAATTCCAAAAGAAGCCGGATAAGGAAGTTACTTGCTACAACTGTCAACAACAAGGCCACTATGCAAATGAGTGTCCTCTCAAGAAAAAATTTGACAAGGGAAAGAAGAAAGCACTTCTAGCCACTTGGAGCGATAGCGACGATGACGAGGAGGAAGCCAACATCTGCCTCATGGCTAAAAGTGATGACATCGTCTCCGACGATGATGATGAGGTACCTTCCTATGACGAACTACTACATGCATATAAAAACATGTTTGATATGGCTAAATCTCTTAGAAAAGAAAATAGAAAGCTCAAACATGAATTAGAAACTAAGGAGCATGAAAACCTAAGATTAAAGGATGACATAGCTCACTTAGAGAAATATTTTGATAAATTCAATGTAAGTAGTAATAACTTGAATAATTTACTAAGCATGCAAAAATGTAGTTTTGATAAGGGTGGAATAGGGTACGATAAGAAATCTATAGATTTCACTAGTCTAATTGCTAAAGAAAAAATGAGATCACCCCCTGCATGTTCTTACTGTTGTAAAATAGGACATGCTAGACATAAGTATAGATCTTTAAAATATCAATATGATAAAAAGAGCTATATGAAATGGAGGCCTAAGAGTACTTAACAACTCATCAGTTGGCATTATGAGATCATGATCTAAGGGAGTTCATCATAGACCGGTTTAAATTGCCTTGATGAGACTGGTCTTCCTGATGAACGCTGCTCTGTCCAAGAAAATAGGTTTTTAAAGAGGCATAGCCCTACCTACTACTGGGAGCACTCTTAGAAAGTGGCGATGATGTCGCTATGAGAGACTGAACTCTTGGAAATCTGTTTTGTATTTTTCTTTTCTAACACTGTGGACCCAAAAGAACTAAAGGGTACCAAAATCTCTTCTTGTAGGGAAATAGGAAAATCGTTCTCCCTAGCATATGGTATCTAGACAGTGGATGTTCTAGACATATGACGGGGAACAATGAGCTACTTCAATCAGTCAAACCAAAGGAGAAGGGAACTGTAACATTTGGAGAAAACAGCAAAGGAATCATTGAAGGAATCGGCTCAATAGATATATCTGAATCTTGCTTGATTGATGATGTACTCCTAGTGAAAGGGCTTAAGCATAATCTACTAAGCATAAGTCAATTGTGCGATAGAGGTTATGAAGTCAAATTCACTCCCCAACACTGCACTATATCCTCACGACTGACAAATCCATAAATTTCAAAGGATATAAAAGTGAAAATGTTTACAAGGTTTCTTTAAACAATTTATCTTTATCAAATATTAAAAGCCTTGTATCCTTAAATTTTGATGACAACATTCTTTGGCATAGACGACTAGGTCATGTTGGTCCTAGTACCATAGAAAAACTTTTTAAACTTGATTTAGTTGTTGGTATGCCAAAACTCAATTTAAAATTAGATTCTGTTTGTGATTCATGTCAACTTGGCAAACATACAAGAAAATCTTTTAAAAGCAAAAATTTTATATCAACTTCTATGCCCCTTGAACTTCTTCACCTAGATCTATGTGGTCCCTCGAGGAACGCTAGCCTAGGAGGGAAGCTTTATGCATTTGTCATTGTGGATGATTTCCCACGATTCACATGGACATTGTTTTTAGCCCACAAAATGATGCTTTTGATTATTTTAAAACTTTTGTGAAACGTGTTGAGAATGAGAAAAATCTTTCAATAAAGCAGATCCGTAGTGACCACGGATCTGAATTTCAAAATGAGAGCTTTTCAAACTTTTGTGAAGAGAAAGGCATCGGTCACAATTTTTTTTGTCCTAGGACTCCTCAACAAAACGGGGTCGTTGATAGGAAAAATAGGACACTTTTGGAGATTGCGAGGACCATGATATGTGAGCATTCTCTACCAAAATATTTTTGGGCTGAAGCAATGAACACTGCTTGTTACATCGTTAATCATGTATCAATAAGGCCAATTCTCAAGAAAACTCCATATGAATTATGGAGAGGGAGAAAGCCTAACATTTCTTACTTTCGAGCGTTCGGATCAAAATGCTACATACACAATAATGGTAAGGACAACCTTGGCAAATTTGATGCCAAATCCGACAAAGGTATCTTTCTCGGATATTCTACCACAAGTAAGGCTTTTAGAGTTTTTAATAAACGTACTTTACTTGTTGAAGAATCTATGTATGTGATTTTTGATGAATCTATGTCTACTATTGTTCGCACTAACATTGATGATGTAGAATTACTCGAAGAAGAGTTGGCCTCCTCAAGTCTAAATGATCTAAATGTTTCTGTTGAGGAAACATCACTTTCGAAGGATTGGACGCTTCACAAAGATCATCCTATGAATCTTATCATTGGAAGTCCTTCGAAGGGAGTAACTACTCGATCCTCTCTTAATAATATTTGTAATCATCTTGCTTTTGTTTCGCATGTTGAACCTAAATGCATAGATGATGCTTTATTAGATGATGCATGGATAATTGCAATGCAAGATGAGTTGAATGAGTTTAAACGCAATGATGTTCGGTTTTTTGTTCCTAGGCTGCATGATAGATCTATCATTGGTACTAAATGGGTGTTTAGGAATAAACTTGATGAGCATGGTACTATCACTAGAAATAAAGCTAGGCTTGTAGCTAAAGGATATAGTCAAGAAGAAGACATAGATTATGATGAAACTTATGCGCCTGTTGCTAGACTAGAATCTATTCGCATGCTACTTGCTTTTGCTTGCTCTAGAAATTTTAAGTTATTTCAAATGGATGTCAAAAGTGTCTTTCTTAATGGTGAATTGAAAGAAGAGGTTTATATTGAGCAACCTGATGGCTTTGTTGATCTTTCTTTGCCTGATCATGTGTTTAGACTAAACAAAGCATTGTATGGTTTGAAACAAGCTCCTCGAGCTTGGTATGATAAACTGTCTACTTTCTTGCTTTCAAATGGTTTTTCAAGAGGAAAGATCGACATTACCTTATTTACCAAGAATGTCAAAAATGATCTTTTGATTGTGCAAATTTATGTTGATGATATAATTTTTGGTTCTACTGACGAAACTCTTTGTCAAGATTTCTCCAAACTTATGCAGAAACACTTTGAGATGAGCATGATGGGGGAACTTAACTATTTTCTCGGATTGCAAATCAAACAGTGTAAAGATGGGTTCTTTGTGAACCAAAGCAAATACATTAAGGAGATTCTAAAGAAGTTTGGGATGGAGAACACAAAATCATCATCCACACCGATGAGCACAGTAATCAGACTCGACAAAGATGAAAATGGTAAAACTGTAGATCAATCTTCCTTTCGTAGTATGATTGGCTCCTTATTATATGCTACTTCCAGTAGGCCGGACATTATGTTTAGTGTTTGCTTGTGTGCACGATTTCAATCATGTCCAAAGGAATCACATTTGTTCGCCTTAAAACGCATTTTCAAATATCTTTCAAATACTCCAAATCTCGGCTTGTGGTATTCGAAAAATTCTTTCTTTGATTTAAAAGCTTATTGCGATGCCGACTTTGGTGGACCGAAAAAGCACTAGTGGAACTTGTTTTTTTTTAGGAAACTGTTTAGTTTCTTGGTTTTCCAAAAAGCAAAACTGTGTTGCGTTATCAACGACCGAAGCCGAATATATGGCTGTCGGTAGTTGTTGTGCGCAAATTCTTTGGATGAAGCATCAATTGCTCGACTATGGTGTATCTTTTTCAAAAATCCCTATTTTCTGTGACAACACTAGCGTCATATGTCTAACAAAGAATCCGATTCTACATTCGCACACCAAACATATTGACATTCGTCATCATTTTATTCGTGACCACATCGAACGAAATGAAGTTGAACTTCAATACGTTGACACGTCAAATCAAATTGCCGATATTTTTACAAAACCACTAGATGAAAATACTTTTATTCGTTTGCGTGGTGAACTTGGCATGATTGAGTTGTAATCACTTGTAGACATAAATTAAATTTAATGTCATATTAAGGGAGAGCTTAATATTAAATTCGAGCAAATTAATTTTGGATAATACAAATCAATTGTATTTATTCAAAATTAAGAAGCTCACATTTTTATGTGAATTATTTGCTTAAATGTTAAATAAAATAAATTTTAAAGAGTCGAAATCATGCTTTCTTCCTAAGGCAGATCGGAACCACCGATCCAGATCGGAACTTCCGATCTGTATCCCGCCACTTTTCAACTTGCGCGATAAATTTTCCCTCCAAGATGAGGATTGGAACCACCGATCACAATCGGAAAGTCCGATCCCCATCTGATCCATCTTTTCAAATTACTTTTCACCGCCTTATCTTTAATTACCGCCTCAGGATCGGAACGTCCGAAACCTGTTCGGAGCTTCCGATCGACACATGGCCTTACCTCAGTGGACCGCACGATCGGAACGACCGATCAGGATCGGAGCTTCCGATCGTTCCAACCCCTATAAATATCAGATCACTCAGTCCGATTTCTTGCACCTAAATTTCTTCTCTTTTCTCTAATTCATCCGATTCCAACTTATAAAAATGCCTATCAAACGCCGTCGCGATCAAGCGAGTTCTAGTCACCCTATTATTATCCGTGATCCTACCCAACCAGCTGTTTCTAGGCCCATTCCTGATGATTATTTGCATCGTCCTATTCATCCGGGTCGTATCTTAGATACTACCTACTTGGCCCAATCCCATTTTGTAGTAGCCCGTACCCTAATTGAGTAATTAAAGGATTAATTCTAATTAAATGAATTGGGTATCGAAAGGATCGGAAGCTCCGAAGGCACGATCGGAAGCTCCGAACAGGATCGGAAGCTCCGATGAGCGATCGGAGGCACCGATGATATTACGTCATCCATGACGTGTGGTTGGATCGGAAGCTCCGATCAGGATCGGAAGCTCCGATCACCCCTATCCGGAATCAACAAGTGATATTTTGACACGTGGCAGATCAGGATCTTCGGAAGCTCCGATGGCAGGATCGGACGTTCCGATCGAGGTTCGAACGTTCCGATCGTTGTCTATAAATAGAGGGCCGAGGCTTCATTTCCAATTGCCAATTCCGAGTATTCCCTCTCCTTTCTAGTCTATTCGAGTTGTTCTAGCCTTCCTAGGCTTGACCCGGCGGTCGGTGAGGCGTTCGGTAGTCGTAGCGGAGTTGTGCCCAAGTTCTGGAGGCATCGATATCAAAGGGCTAACGACGGACGAAGGTATAGCTTTTGCTTCCTATAAATATTTAGGAGTATGCAATAGCTTAGTTAAGGCTTTTAGAGCACTTTAATGATAGTAGTATCATTTGACAGTGTAGAGCAGACTATAGGCATGGACCTAGAGTTGGTAGAGCTTGCACTGATTTGAGGTACGAAAGTACTGTTCGAGATATCCTGACTGAGTATGCATGTATTATGTGACTGCATGATTTATATGCCATGATATTATGCTGCATTCATTTGCATCTTCCTGTATCTATTTCGAGATGTCTGTTAGTAGGGTTGTACCCTATCCTGTTAGTGGATGGACTTCCATCGATTTGGGTCCGGCGTATCCACGGTTATCTCGGTATGGGAGCCACCTCCTGAAACAACGGCACAACGTGCTACATACCAGGGCCCGGTCTATCTCTGTTATCTGATCCTTGACCTCGAGTTTATAGGGAGTTCACTTTGCATGCATGTATACTCATACTCTCGTATTTGAGCGTTTTATGCTCACGTCTCGTACTCTGTGTTTCTGGACACCCTATTCCATGGGACAGGTTTGCGATTGGACGAGGAGGGTGGATCCAGGAGGGGCTAGTCAGTGGTTGACCAGCTGGAGCTTCGTCTAGGCTTTATTACTGTTGTTTGGGTTTATACAGCTATTCGATTTGGTTGTATATTATTTGGATTAATTACAGATTCCTTTACTTGGGATTGTATAACGTTTATGGTTTCCGCAGTTTTATTCTGATATCTGTTTAATTAAGTTAATTGCATGCATAAGTTCTGTTTAGAAGGTGATCCGGGTAAGGGTCACTACATTTATGGTAACAGAGCATGCAAAGAATTCTTGAGATTTAGTCTCATCATGAGGTATTTTTGTAGATGGCAAATCGTGATGACCAGAGTTCTCATGGCAGTATTGGTGGGGCGTTGGGGGTGATGCCGACCGAGAGCATCGTCGAGAACGGCGTCATCGTCATCATGACGACGAGCGTTTCACTGTGCGTCGATTCTTAGCTATGGGTCCTAAGCCCTTAGTTGGAGGTGAGTCTTCGGAGGATGCGGAGAACTGGTTAGACCGCATGGAGACGACTTTTCAGACTTTTCATTGCACCGAGGAGCAGAAGATGGAGACCCTAGGCTATCTTCTGGATGGACGTGCGCGCAGATGGTGGAGGTTTACTTCTGCACCTTTTGTTGCGGCGAGAGGAGTGGCCACCTGGGCCGAGTTTCGCACAGCTTTCCAAAAGCGGTATTTTCCTCCTGCACTCCGACAATCGAAGGCAGGCGAGCTACTGAGTCTGCGACAGGGAGCCATGTCTATTGATGAGTATCAGCAGAGGTTCTTTGATCTGCTATCCTATTGCCCCGAGGTTGCTGATAGCTCAGAGATGAAGTATAATCTGTTCCTTCAGGGCCTTAACCCTGAGATCCATGACCGTGTGGCGGTTGGCGACAACATGTCCTACGAGGGTTTGGTAAGCCGTTGTCACCAGGCGGAGGACAGCATTCGGCAAAACAGGTCTTTCCCTCAATCGAGGCCTGCTAGTTCTTTGGGTCCCCGTGCCCAAACTTTCAAGAAGTTTGGATCTACTTCTTCTTCCTCTGGCTCTGCTGGTGTTGTCCGTTTCGGTAAGAAGGACAAGTGTGATCACTGTGGGAAGAACCATCCATCCGACAAGTGCCATAGAGCTTCTGGAGCTTGTTTCCGTTGTGGAGAGACTGGTCATATCCGAAGAGATTGTCCACTATCTGGGGGAGGCGGTTCTGGATCTGGTTCAGGATCTGGTTCTCAGGTCGCAGGGACAACCTGCTGGGAGTTCTTATTTGAGGCCACGAGCTTCTGGCCAGGTGTTTGCCCTGAGACATGATCAGGCAGTGGAGGAGAATGAGAAAGTCATCGTAGGTACATTTCTGCTTTATGGTATACCTACTCTTGTACTTATTGACACTGGTGCATCTCATTCCTTCATTTCTGCATGTTTTGTTAAGAGGCATAAGTTACCATGCATTGCACTAGACGTAGTGATGTCTGTTTCTACTTCGACGGGCCAATCTGCTTTGGCTAAGCGTCTAGTGATGGGTTGCCCTTTAGAGTTTGAGGGTAACATTTTGATTGCGAATCTCATGGTCCTGGCGATGGACGAC
Organism: Henckelia pumila; assembly: GCF_033568475.1. Taxonomy (NCBI): domain Eukaryota; kingdom Viridiplantae; phylum Streptophyta; class Magnoliopsida; order Lamiales; family Gesneriaceae; genus Henckelia; species Henckelia pumila. Next base: position 42,163,830 of record NC_133122.1, read on the forward strand.
TTTGATTGCATTCTGGGAATAGATATGTTGACTACCTATCGAGCTTCAGTGGACTGCTATCAGAGATTAGTACGCTTTCATCCGGAGGGGAGTGAGAGCTGGTTTTTCTATGGTGAGGGAGCGCGACCCCGATGTCTTTGGTATCAGCTTTGAGAGTCTGTCGAGCTCTAGAGTCTGGCGGGGAAGGCTACCTTATCTATGCAGTTGATTTGTCCGCTGAGAGCATTGGGATAGAGAGCATTCCTGTTGTGGATGAATTTCCAGATGTATTTCCTGATGAGATTCCGGGTTTTCCTCCTGCTAGGGAAGTCGAGTTTGGCATAGAGTTGATGCCGGGTACTTCACCTATTTCTAGAGCACCGTATCGTCTGGCTCCATCAGAGATGCGTGAGTTGAAGAATCAACTACAAGATCTTTTGGACAAGGGGTACATTCGTCCTAGTGTATCTCCTTGGGGAGCTCCTGTTCTCTTCGTGAAGAAGAAGGATGGGTCGATGCGGCTGTACATTGACTATCGGCAGCTGAATCGAGTCACTGTGAAGAACAAGTATCCGTTGCCTCGTATTGATGACTTGTTTGATCAGCTGCAGGGCACGTCAGTTTACTCCAAGATTGACTTGAGATCTGGGTATCATCAGTTGAGAGTTCGTGATCAGGACATAGCCAAGACTGCATTCCGTACTCGTTATGGGCATTACGAGTTCCTAGTGATGCCATTTGTTTTGACTAATGCGCCAGCTATATTCATGGATCTGATGAACCGTGTCTTCAGGGAGTATTTGGACAAGTTTGTTGTGGTCTTCATTGACGATATCTTGGTGTATTCGCGTAATACGGAAGAGCATGTTTCTCACTTGCGGTTGGTACTGCAGACTCTTCGGGATGAGCAGTTGTACGCCAAGCTGAGCAAGTGTGAGTTCTGGATGGATAGGGTGGTCTTTCTTGGCCATATCATATCCAGGGAGGGGATTTCTGTTGATCCAAGCAAGATTGAAGCGGTACTTAATTGGTCGCGTCCGACGATAGTTGCTGAGATCCGTAGTTTTCTGGGTCTAGTAGGGTATTATCGTCGCTTCATTCTGAACTTCTCTCAACTAGCTCGACCTTTGACGCAACTTACCCGCAAGGGTGTGGATTTCGAGTGGTCCTCCGAGTGCGAGGAGAATTTCTGTGAGCTTCGACGGCGGTTGACTTCTGCGCCGGTGTTGGCATTACCGTCAGGATCTGAAGGGTATGTAGTTTACACAGATGCTTCTCTTCAGGGGTTAGGTTGTGTCCTGACTCAGAATGGGCATGTGATCGCATACGCTTCTAGACAGCTGAAGCTTCACGAGGACAACTACCCAGTCCATGATTTGGAATTGGCAGCCATTGTGTTCGCTTTGAAGATCTGGCGTCATTATCTGTATGACGAGAAATTTGAGATCTTCACCGACCATAAGAGTCTCAAGTATTTGTTCACTCAGGCGGAGTTGAACATGAGGCAGAGACGTTGGATGGACTTGCTTAAGGACTATGATTGCAAGATTAAGTACCATCCGAGAGCTGCTAATCTCACCGCTGATGCCTTGAGTCGCAAGGTGCGACTATCCGCACTTCAGACTTGTTCGATGTCTAGTGCGATCAGTGACTGTTGTACTTCAGGTTATACCTTCAAGCATAAGAAAGGCATGCAGAGTATCCAGATGTTTGCGATATTATCTGAGCCAGCCTTGTATTCGCGGATCCGAGATGCTCAGATGTCTGATTCGAAGACCCAGCGTTTAGCTCGTCTAGCTAACGAGGGTAGCTCGTCTGGATTTCATTATCAGTCAGATGGCTTTCTGTGTTTGTCTGGTAGGCTTGTGATTCCTCAGGATGAAGAGTTGCGAGAGGAGATTTTGTCTCAGGCGCATCGCACTAAGTTGAGTATTCATCCTTATTCATCCTGGGAGCAACAAGATGTACAAGGATCTACGTACTCGTTTCTGGTGGAAGGGAATGAAACGCTGTGTTTATCAGTTTGTTTCGAGATGTTTGGTGTGTCAACAGGTCAAGGCAGAGCACCGACGACCTGGAGGATTGCTTCACAGTCTGCCTATTCCTGAATGGAAATGGGAGTTTATCACAATGGACTTTGTGATCCATTTGCCGTTATCTCCGAGGAACTGTGATGCTATCTGGGTTGTGGTGGACCGACTCACCAAGTCAGCGCATTTCATTGCCTATGGCCGAGAGTACTCTGTGGATCGCATGGCACGGATGTACATTCAGGAGATCGTTCGACTTCATGGAGTGCCTGTGAGCATTGTCAGCGATTTGGCTTATCGACTAGCTTTGCCACCGCATCTATCCAGTATTCACGACGTGTTCCATGTATCTCTGTTGCGACGGTATGTGGCGGATGAATCTCATATTCTGCAGCGGTCTGAGGTTCAGGTGAACAAGGATTTGACTTATGTTGAGAAACCTATTCGTATCCTGGATTTTAAGGATAAGGTTTTGCGGAACAAAGTCATTCCTCTGGTTTTAGTTCAGTGGAAGCGCCGAGGCACTGAGGAAGCTACTTGGGAGCTTGAGGACAGGATGCGTGAAGACCATCCTGAGTTGTTTTGATTTCATTCTTAAGTTGTATTCAGTTGCAAACTCTGTAAACGTTTGATTTAAATAAAGAATGTTTCTGATTTCTGTATTACATTCAGTACTTAAGATCTGATTTCGAGGACGAAATATCTTAAGTGGGGGAGAATGTAGTAGCCCGTACCCTAATTGAGTAATTAAAAGATTAATGCTAATTAAATGAATTGGGTATCGGAAGGATCGGAAGCTTCGAAGGTGATGAAACTTAAAATTTGTAATTATTTATATGTTAAAAAGTGTGTTTTAAAATTTAAGTTTAATTAAAATTATGAAGTTGTATTATTTTAGTGTTATGTGTTTATATTTAAATGTTTTACTAAAATGTTGTATTTTATGGTTTGCGCAGGTTTGGTAAAAATAAAATTACTCAAGCTACAGAGGTCATAATGGAGTAATCTCAAAACCTGTAGAATCACAAAAGAGGCATCTTCAACTTTGTAGAAGACAAGAAATTCCAAAAACTTCATTAAGATGATCAAAATAATCAAATATCAAAATGGAGACAGATTTACTTTTACTATGACCAGCTTGGAGTAAAAATATCATAAGTATTTCATATTTTATCCAAAAGGGGTGAATGAGTTATCAAAACACATCTACAGACAAAGGGCTACGTGTTATATGTTTTGTGCAGAAGCAAAATCGGAAGTCTAAGGCATCAAACATGCCAATTAAAGTTGGGTCAATGTATTGACATTCAAGGAGACAAGCACCCACCAACTTTACTATTCCATATTTAATGAGTTTTGGACCCTTGCTCTCATTTGGCCTATAAATAGATGTGTTGTATAAGCTTTGTAGTGTGCAAGAGTGTAGAGAAGTCCTCATTTGTAAAATAAATATTGTTTGTGTGAGAATATAAGTTTGAGTGTGCATATTTCTCAAGTTCAAGTATGAAATTTATTTTATCCTTACTCTTGAGTTTCATATTCATGGAAAGCTAAATCTTTTTATGTCAAGGTGAAAAGGTTTCATTGTTGGTCAAGTAAGATTGTTTATATTTTGTATATTCTTCTCTTTTTCTATTTCTATTTTGTTTTTCTAATTGATCCTTATTTGTATGTATAATTTTGGAAGATTTGTTGTTATCTATTTACATCAAATGCTTGGTACCTTGAATGTGGTTACCTTGATTTGTTGTCAAATATGATACAATAAATACTACAATAATTATATACTATAAATATATGTATCTATTTATAATAAAGTCATATATATTATTTAGACGATAGCGTGACACTGTCGGTTGTTCTAAATAATATATTGTGATTTGAACTAACATTTACTTTCTCGCATCTAACTTTTACTTTATCGCAACTAACATTTACTTTTCCGCAACTAACATTTACTTTCTCGCATATAACATTTATTTTTCCGCAACTAACATTTACTTTATCGCATCTAACATAAAGTCATATATTTTATTTAGACGATAGCGTGGCTCTGCCGGTTGTTCTAAATGAAATATTGTGATTTGATCTAACATTTACTTTTATGTCAATTTATATTTATGCATTTATATATATATTATGGGTACCATGTATTAAATATCGGCTGATATTAATATAGTGGGAACTATATTATATGATATACTTGTTTAAATATTTAATTGTTCTTTTTATGTTTATATTTATTCATCTATATATATATTATGGGTGCCATGTATTAAATATCGTTTAATCTGATATTAATATAGTGGGAACTATATTATATGATATACTTGTTTAAATATTTCATTGTTCTTTTATGTTTATTCTTATTTTAGTTTCTTTTATTTATTTTTATTAAGCAATCTTAAATAAACCAACAATGAACCTTTGAAACCTTGACAATTTTATAATTTGTGTATTTAAAGTTTTATAATAATATTTTCATCTATAATATATCATTGCTAAAATTAAACTTACAACATCCTCTCCGTGGATCGATCTCGTACTCACGAGTATATTACTTGCTGACAACCTACACTTGGGTGAATTACAATTTAAGTTGTAGCAAGTTTTTGGTGCCGTTGCCGGGGAGGTATAAATTAAGTTTAATTTTGTTATTATGTAAATAGTATGTTGTTTTTAATTGTATGATTGTTTGGAGTCGTAAACAAAGTGGTAGACTTGTTCGAGTAACTGAAAATATTTTAAACATGGACGATAATTCTAATAATCAAGATAATAATAATAATAATAATCATCATCAAGAACATGAACAACCAAGAACACTTAGGCACCATATGAATCCAATAAGAACTAGTACACCATCTTGTTTAGTTTTTTCTCCTGATGCATCTAATTTCAATTTTAAGCCACAAGTCATTCAACTTTTACCAAATTTTCATGGCTTAGATTCTGAAAATCCATATTTGCTTTTAAGAGAATTTGAGGATGTTTGCAACACTTATAATGATCAAAATTGTAGCATGGATACTGTTCGATTAAAGCTTTTCCCTTTTTCCTTAAAAGATAAAGCTAAAACATGGTTGCAAAATTTGAGATCAAGTTTAATAAGATCATGGGAAGAAATGCAACAACAATTTCTAAAAAAGTTTTTTCCTTCCCATAGAACAAACTCTTTTAAAAGACAAATTACAACTTTTTCTCAAAAACAAGGGGAAACATTTTATCAATGTTGGGATAGATATAAAGAGTTACTTAATACATGCTCACATCATGGTTTTGAAATATGGAGGATAGTTTCTCACTTTTATGAAGGATTAATACTTAAAGATAGGCAAATGATAGAATTCATGTGTAATGGAACTTTTGAAGATAAAAACCCAAATGAAGCTATAGAATATTTGGAGTCATTAGCAGAAAATGCTCAAAATTGGGATAATATAGGCTCAATTGAACCACCAAGTAAAACCAATAATTCAACAAATGGGGGTGGTATTTATCATCTTAAAGATGATGTAGATGTTCAAGCTAAACTTGCATCTTTAGCAAGAAAAATCGAGTCATTAGAAATGAAAAAGAGTGATCAATTAAAAAGTGTTCAAGAAATTGTTTGTCATATATGTGACACACATGATCACCTTACAAAAAATTGTCCTACTTTGCCCTCATTTAAAGAATGTCTCCATGAACAAGCCAATTATGTTAACAATTTTAAAAAACCAACATTAGATCCTTTTTCACAAACATATAATCCTTGTTGGAGAAATCATCCTAATTTTAGTTGGAGGAACGATAATAATGCACAACCTTCACAAAAACCTTTTCACAATAACCAAAGTCATCAAGGTTATGCTCCTTATATCCCACCTCCAAGAAAACATTTTGAAGATGAAATTCATGCATACATTCAAAAGCAAGAGTCTATCAATATTCAAAACATTCAATCTATGAATGATTTGAAAGAAACTCTTGCAAAATTTGCATCTGCACTTAATATTCATGAAAAAGGAAAATTTTCATCTCAACCACAACCTAATCCTAAAAATCAAAATCAAGAAAAAATTGATCAAATAAAATCTGTTATTACTCTTAGAAGTGGTAAAATAGTTAATGATCCATATAGTGATGAAAACAAAGATCAGTCAAACTCAAAGAGTAAAGATGAAAATCTTGATACTTTCGAGAAAGATGATGCTTTGAGTCCTAAAAATAAGAAAATTGATGATAAAATAAATAAACATGTTCCTTTTCCTCATGCATTAGTAAATAATAAAAAACAAAAAAAATGATTCAGATATTTATGAAGTTTTTAAACAAGTAAAAATAAATATTCCATTATTAGATGCTATTAAACAAGTGCCTTCTTATGCAAAGTTTTTAAAAGATTTATGTACTGTGAAAAGACAATTGCATGTAAAGAAGAAAGCATTCTTAACGGAGCAAGTAAGCTCTATTATTCAAAATAATTCTACCTTGAAATATAAAGATCCCGGTTGTCCAACAATTTCATGTATTATTGGAAAAAATAAAATTAAAAAAGCTTTGTTAGATTTGGGAGCAAGTGTGAATTTAATTCCTTATTCAGTTTATGAAAAGCTTAAGTTGGGAGATTTAAAACCTACATCTGTTACTCTTTTACTAGCCGATAGGTCAATCAAAATACCTAGAGGTATTGTAGAAGATGTATTAGTTCAAGTTGATAAATTCATATATCCCGTGGATTTTATTGTCTTGGATACACAACCAATAGAAGTACATAACGAAATTCCAGTAATATTGGAACGTCCATTTCTAGCAACTTCAAATGCTTTAATTAATTGTCGAAATGGAATAATGAAATTGTCTTTTGGAAATATGACTTTAGAACTTAATGTGTTCAATTTATGTAAACAACCAAGTATTAATGAAGATGAAGATGATAATGCAATAGAAACAATTGTGGAAGAAAATATACACCAAGAAAACTTAAATCAACAATCTGAAGTTTGTTTAGTGGAAAGTTTTGATTCAAAAAATGTTTTTAAATCAAAGTTATTTGAAGAAATTAATGAACTTGAAGAAGTAAAAGAAAATAATCATCCAAAACTTGAATTAAAACCCTTACCAATAGAACTAAAATATGCTTTCCTTGGTGAAAATCAAACATATCCTATTGTAATATCTTCTACCCTCTTACCAAAACAAGAAGAAGATTTAATAACACTACTTAAAAAACACAAAAATGCAATTGGATGGACTTTGCAAGATATAAAAGGTATAAATCCTTTAATCTGCACACATAGAATTCACTTGGAAGAAAATGCTAAAACATATCAACAACCACAAAGAAGATTAAATCCACACATGAAAGAAGTTGTTAAAAATGAAGTTTTAAAACTATTAGATGCCGGAATTATTTATCCAATCTCGGATAGTAAATGGGTAAGTCCAACACAAGTAGTACCAAAAAAATCAGGCATCACTGTTATAAAAAATGAAAAGGGAGAATTATTACAAGCTAGGATTCCATCTAGTTGGCGTATGTGCATTGATTATAGAAAATTAAATGATGCAACTAGAAAAGATCACTTTCCGTTACCATTTTTAGATCAAATTTTAGAGAAAGTGGCAGGTAATCCTTATTATTGTTTTCTTGATGGGTATTCGGGGTATTATCAAATACCAATATCATTAGAAGATAAAAAAAAAACTACTTTCACTTGTCCGTTCGGAACTTTTGCTTTTAAAAGAATGTCATTTGGTTTATGTAATGCCCCGGCTACTTTTCAAAGATGCATGCTAAGTATTTTTAGTGACATGATTGAAGAATTTGTGGAAGTTTTTATGGATGATATAACTGTTTTTGAAAACTCATTTGAAAACTGTCTTAAAAACTTGGAAGAAGTTTTAAAAAGATGTGAAGAAAAAAATCTTGTTTTAAATTGGGAAAAATGTCACTACATGGTTAAATCCGGAATTGTGTTAGGGCATGTCATATCTGAAAAAGGAATTGAAGTTGATAAAGCTAAGGTTGATGTTATTGCTAATTTACCATCACCAAACACGATCAAAGAAATTCGATCATTTTTGGGTCATGCGGGATTTTATAGAAGATTTATAAAAAATTTTAGCATAATATCGAAACCAATTTCAAATCTTTTAACAAAAGATGCACAATTTGAATGGACTCAAGAATGTGAAACTGCTTTTAAAAAGATAATTAATCTTTTAACTACATCACCTATTTTACAACCTCCTGATTGGTCTTTACCATTTGAATTAATGTGTGATGCAAGTGATTATGCTGTAGGAGCCATGTTAGGACAAAGAAAAGAAGGTAAACCTTATGTGATCTATTATGCAAGTAGAACCTTAAATAGTGCTCAAATCAATTATTCAACAACTGAAAAAGAATTACTTTCAGTAGTGTTTGCATTAGATAAATTTCGATCCTATTTAATTGGTTCTACTACTATTGTTTACACTGATCATGCTGCCATAAAATATTTATCAAATAAACAAGATGCTAAGCCGAGATTAATAAGATGGATTTTGTTGTTACAAGAATTTGATCTTGTAATAAAAGATAAAAAAGGAAAAGAAAATGTAGTAGCCGATCATTTATCAAGAATAATTTCTGAATCATCTCAAAATGAAATACCAATAAATGAAAATTTTCCGGATGATCAACTATTTTATGCTACTACTATGCCTTGGTTTGCTAATATTGTAAATTTTCTTGTGACAAATAAAATGTCTTCTCATTGGAGTTCACAAGATAAAAATAAATTCTTGAAAGAGGTCAAAAAATTTTATTGGGATGATCCTTATTTGTTTAAGTATTGTCCTGATCAAATTTTTCGACGATGCATACCCGACAATGAGGTAAGTAGTGTCATTAAATTTTGTCATTCTGAGGCATGTGGAGGTCATTTTTTGTCAAAGAAAACAGCTGCAAAAATCTTTCAATATGGATTTTATTGGCCTTCTTTATTCAAAGATACACATTCATTTTGCAAATCTAGTGAAAATTGTCAGAAAATGGGTTCAATTTCAAAACGAAACATGATGCCTTTAAATTCAATCATGATTATTGAAATATTTGACAGTTGGGGAATAGATTTTATGGGTCCATTTCCATTATCTTTTGGATTCACTTATATTTTAGTGGCTGTCGATTATGTTTCAAAATGGATTGAAGCAATTGCATGTAGAACTAATGATCATAAAGTTGTGATAAAATTTTTGAAAGAAAACATTTTTAGTCGATTTGGAATACCTAGAGCTATAATAAGTGATGGGGGAAGTCATTTTATAAATAAATCATTTTCTTCGTTGTTAAGAAAATATGGTATTACACATAAAGTTTCTACTCCATATCACCCTACCCTCAAACGAATGGTCAGGTTGAACTTGCAAATAAAGAAATAAAACAAATTTTGGAAAAAACAGTCAATCCAAATCGAAAAGATTGGTCTTTAAGATTAAGTGATGCATTATGGGCATATAGAACTGCATTTAAAACATCATTGGGGATGTCACCATATAGATTAGTTTTTGGAAAGCATTGTCATCTACCTGTTGAAATTGAACATAAAGCTTATTGGGCAATTAAAGCGTTTAATACTAATTTAGATGATGCATCTAAATTAAGAAAATTGCAATTAAATGAACTAGAAGAATTAAGAAATGATGCATATGAAAATGCAAAGATTTATAAATATAAAACAAAAGCATTTTATGATAAAAATATTATGAGAAAATCTTTTGAAATCGGACAAAAAGTTTTACTTTATAATTCTCGCTTGCATTTGTTTCCAGGAAAACTTAGATCGCGATGGTCTGGACCATTTATTGTTAAATTTGTCTATCCTCATGGTGCTGTTGATGTTGAAAATCCTAAAAATAATAATGTATTTAAAGTTAATGGGCAAAGACTTAAACCGTTTATAGAAAATGAAGTTCTTAATGAAGAGTTTATGCCTTTATATGATCCAACTTAATTGTTACTTATATTTTTATTTTATTTTTGCAGAATTGAGTTCACTTCCCGGTTAAGTGGCGGATAACGGTACTCCGTGACTACTTTCAGTCGGTTTTATTTCAATTTCCCAAAATAATTGAATATATATATATAAATATATATTATGGATGAAGCTATCAAAAAACTTGGTAAATATTTTCCATCTGTTTCTAAAAAAGTTCTGAGAATGATTTATGAAGGCAGATGTGAAAGATTGAGAATGCTTATGCAAAAAGGAATCCCGGAGGATATTCGTCTTATAATTGAAGCCAAGGTTCGATTAGGTGGTGAAGTTCCAAAATTCTTACTTGTTCGAAATATGTCTGGACTAGGTAAAAGTACCTATGCGAAGAAAAGAAGGGCTAAAAGGTTAGATGTTTGTCATAATTGTGCCAGATGGACTTGTAATAGACAATGCAGATCTTTGGGATATGTTTCCATAAATAGAGAAGATAAAATTGATTTCATTAAGAATGGGCTGAGTAAAGAGTCATTAGATGATATCTCATTGACTCTTGAGACGCATTCTAGTGGAGATGTTCAAGGTCAACTTCTCCGTTTATGGAAACTATTCCAAGCGCAGCGTCATGGTAATGGTCTTGGAAATCTGACTAAAAAAGATCCTATTTGCCAATTTATAAGAAAATTGGATGGTAAGTCAACCCTCGACTCATAAATATTGAAGGAACACTGTGAGCCACAATCACATCACTGTTTATACGCATGCATGTTATTATTATATATTATTGTTTTTTTTACTATTTTCATCATTTTGTTCACATCTGTATTCCTATTTCTGTCTTATTCCTTGTTTTCCTTATAAAATCACTCAACTCTCTCTATATTTTTGAAAAGAAAAAAAAAACATGACAGGATCTTCTTCACAAAAATTGAAAAATATTTGTGTCTTTTGTGGTTTTAATACTGGAAAGAATGAAATATTTGTTGATGCAGCAATTAATCTTGGAAAAAAGTTAGCAAAGAGAAAAATTCACTTGGTTTACGGAGGAGGCAATATTGGGTTAATGGGATCTATTTCAACAGCAGCTCATCTTGGAGGTAGTCAGGTTTTGGGTATTATTCCTACAGCTTTAGCTGAAGGAAATATTACAGGTGTTACGGTTGGGGAAGAGTTGAAAGTTTCATCAATGTACGAGAGAATAACTAAAATGATAGAAAATTCTGATGCTTTTATTGCCTTACCTGGTGGTTTTGGTACTTTAGAAGAAATTTTTCATGTTGTTTCTTGGGCACAACTTAATATCCATAATAAACCTGTTGGCTTGTTGAATATCAATAACTATTATGATGGTTTGTTGACTTTTCTTGATGTAGCCGTGGAACAAAATTTTATTTCAGAAAATTCACGAAGGATGCTCATCTCTGCTTCGAATGAAGACCAATTAATTGATGATCTCCAAGCTTTTGTTCATCAACCTGATTCGGCTATAACAAAGATCAATTGGTCTCAACCAACTAGTAAGAAAAGAAAACTGGATCATTGATTCAACATGTCACGAAATGGTTTGTGTTTGTTTCTTATCTTCAATAAATTACAGGTGATATCTCTTTCATCATGTACTCTTTATTTTTCTTTAAAAAAAATGTCATATTCAGGTTTGGGGGAGGGTTTATTTAAAAAAAAAAATTTAAATTTTAAAAAAAATATTTCTATAATAATATATATTTTTTCTTTTTCAATGGCAGAGTAAGGAGTCAAAAACTCCTGACGCGCATTAGTTTTTATTTATCATATTATCACAATAGATTAGATTTTAATATTCCGTATATATTTAATTTGCAAACTACTAAAAAAATGAAGTCTTTTTGTATAGATTTTTATTTATTCTTCTTTTTATCAATTTAATAGAAAATATGTAATTGATGGGATATAAGTTATAAATAATATATAATTGTGTGTTTTCAAATAACATATTTTCTAAAACTTTTATGAGTATATAATTAAAGTGATATTGATTGAATGAATAATAACATGTATAATTGAGGGAATTAATTTGTAAAAGTGCAATATTTACTCACATAAATTTTGTGAGTGAGAGGTGAGAATTGAGAAAACAACTTATAAGCTTTTATTGATTATTAAGAAATAGTTGATTATATCTTAAGTGGGGGAGAATGTAGTAGCCCGTACCCTAATTGAGTAATTAAAAGATTAATGCTAATTAAATGAATTGGGTATCGGAAGGATCGGAAGCTTCGAAGGTGATGAAACTTAAAATTTGTAATTATTTATATGTTAAAAAGTGTGTTTTAAAATTTAAGTTTAATTAAAATTATGAAGTTGTATTATTTTAGTGTTATGTGTTTATATTTAAATGTTTTACTAAAATGTTGTATTTTACGATTTGCGCAGGTTTGGTAAAAATAAAATTACTCAAGCTACAGAGGTCATAATGGAGTAATCTCAAAACCTGTAGAATCACAAAAGAGGCATCTTCAACTTTGTAGAAGACAAGAAATTCCAAAAACTTCATTAAGATGATCAAAATAATCAAATATCAAAATGGAGACAGATTTACTTTTACTATGACCAGCTTGGAGTAAAAATATCATAAGTATTTCATATTTTATCCAAAAGGGGTGAATGAGTTGTCAAAACACATCTACAGACAAAGGGCTATGTGTTATATGTTTTGTGCAGAAGCAAAATCGGAAGTCTAAGGCATCAAACATGCCAATTAAAGTTGGGTCAATGTATTGACATTCAAGGAGACAAGCACCCACCAACTTTACTATTCCATATTTAATGAGTTTTGGACCCTTGCTCTCATTTGGCCTATAAATAGATGTGTTGTATAAGCTTTGTAGTGTGCAAGAGTGTAGAGAAGTCCTCATTTGTAAAATAAATATTGTGTGTGTGAGAATATAAGTTTGAGTGTGCATATTTATCAAGTTCAAGTATGAAATTTATTTTATCCTTACTCTTGAGTTTCATATTCATGGAAAGCTAAATCTTTTTATGTCAAGGTGAAAAGGTTTCATTGTTGGTCAAGTAAGATTGTTTATATTTTGTATATTCTTCTCTTTTTCTATTTCTATTTTGTTTTTCTAATTGATCCTTATTTGTATGTATAATTTTGGAAGATTTGTTGTTATCTATTTACATCAAATGCTTGGTACCTTGAATGTGGTTACCTTGATTTGTTGTCAAATATGATACAATAAATACTACAATAATTATATACTATAAATATATGTATCTATTTATAATAAAGTCATATATATTATTTAGACGATAGCGTGACACTGTCGGTTGTTCTAAATAATATATTGTGATTTGAACTAACATTTACTTTCTCGCATCTAACTTTTACTTTATCGCAACTAACATTTACTTTTCCGCAACTAACATTTACTTTCTCGCATATAACATTTATTTTTCCGCAACTAACATTTACTTTATCGCATCTAACATAAAGTCATATATTTTATTTAGACGATAGCGTGGCTCTGCCGGTTGTTCTAAATGAAATATTGTGATTTGATCTAACATTTACTTTTATGTCAATTTATATTTATGAATTTATATATATATTATGGGTACCATGTATTAAATATCGGCTGATATTAATATAGTGAGAACTATATTATATGATATACTTGTTTAAATATTTAATTGTTCTTTTTATGTTTATATTTATTCATCTATATATATATTATGGGTACCATGTATTAAATATCGTTTAATCTGATATTAATATAGTGGAAACTATATTATATGATATACTTGTTTAAATATTTCATTGTTCTTTTATGTTTATTCTTATTTTAGTTTTTTTATTTATTTTTATTAAGAAATCTTAAATAAACCAACAATGAACCTTTGAAACCTTGACAATTTTATAATTTGTGTATTTAAAGTTTTATAATAATATTTTCATCTATAATATATCATTACTAAAATTAAACTTACAACATCCTCTCCGTGGATCGATCTCGTACTCACGAGTATATTACTTACAGACAACCTACACTTGGGTGAATTACAATTTAAGTTGTAGCAGAAGGCACGATCGGAAGCTCCGATGAGCGATCGGAGGCACCGATGATATTACGTCATCCATGACGTGTGGTTGGATCGGAAGCTCCGATCAGGATCGGAAGCTCCGATCACCCCTATTCGAAATCAACAAGTGATATTTTGACACGTGGCAGATCAGGATCTTCGGAAGCTCCGATGGCAGGATCGGACGTTCCAATCGAGGTTCGGACGTTCCGATCAAGGATCGGAAGTTCCGATCGTTGTCTATAAATAGAGGGCCGAGACTTCATTTCCAATTGCCAATTCCGAGTATTCCCTCTCCTTTCTAGTCTATTCGAGTTGTTTTAGCCTTCCTAGGCTTGACCCGGCGGTCGGCGAGGTGTTCGGTAGTCGTAGCGGAGTTGTGCCCAAGTTCTGGAGGCATCGACATCAAAGGGCTAACGACGGACGAAGGTATAGCTTTTGCTTCCTATAAATATTTAGGAGTATGCAATAGCTTAGTTAAGGCTTTTAGAGCACTTTAATGATAGTAGTATCATTTGGCAGTGTAGAGCAGACTATAGGCGTGGACCTAGAGTTGGTAGAGCTTGCACTGATTTGAGGTACGAAAGTACTATTCGAGATATCCTGACTGAGTATGCATGTATTATGTGACTGCATGATTTATATGTCATGATATTATGCTGCATTCATTTGCATCTTGCTGTATCTCTTTCGAGATGTCTGTTAGTAGGGTTGTACCCTATCCTGTTAGTGGATGGACTTCCATCGATTTGGGTCCGGCGTATCCACGGTTATCTCGGTATGGGAGCCACCTCCTGAAACAACGGCACAACGTGCTACATACCAGGGCCCGGTCTATCTCTGTTATCTGATCCTTGACCTCGAGTTTATAGGGAGTTCACTTTGCATGCATGTATACTCATACTCTCGTATTTGAGCGTTTTATGCTCACGTCTCGTACTCTGTGTTTCTGGACACCCTATTTCATGGGGCAGGTTTGCGATTGGATGAGGAGGGTGGATCCAGGAGGGGCTAGTCAGTGGTTGACCAGCTGGAGCTTCGTCTAGGATTTATTACTGTTGTTTGGGTTTATACAGCTATTCGATTTGGTTGTATATTATTTGGATTAATTACAGATTCCTTTACTTGAGATTGTATAACGTTTATGGTTTCCGCAGTTTTATTCTGATATCTGTTTAATTAAGTTAATTGCATGCATAAGTTCTGTTTAGTAGGTGATCCGGGTAAGGGTCACTACACATCTCCTACTGTTAAACTTAATCAATGCTCAACATTGGGAATCCTTTTTTCAGCCATCTGTCCCCGACCGAATCTTTCCTCCACTGATTCACGAGTTCTATGCAAACCTTGAACTCGAATTAGGGCATGGTGATATCACCATTGCCACGATCGTTCAAGGAAGACATATCATCTTTTCTTCTGCTGATCTGTCCTCCTGGTTTGATCTTCCCAGGAATGGACCCGGTGAATAATTTTCCTAAACTTGGCCACAAAATGATCCAAATTTTGATCGTAATCTCTTTCTTAGTACTATTCTCGGTCGACAAACCACTGGTGCTGACGATCGAATCCATCTCAAGAGTCTTTGTCATGATTTCCAAATCATTCAAAAACTCATTACCACATCCATAGTTCCCCGCAGTGGAGACCTCTCCACTTGCAAATATCTGGATTTGTATATCCTTTTTCATATCATCTCCTCTCGATCTTTTAACCTTTCGCGCCTTGTTATGCAGACTATGCATCACACGGCAACGACGACTAAAAAGGTTTCCTTTCCTTTTGCCCGGTTTATTAACCGGATTTTGAGTCGTTTTGATATTGATTTTGAGGGGATCCCTTCTCTTGAAATCCAGTCGAGTCATATCATCAACCATCAGTCTATTATCAGGATGGATTTATCTTGGAATCCTGTGTATTCTCGATGGGTTGATGATCCTAGTCGAGCTTTTTCTAGATTTTCTCCTATTTCTGATTTTCATCGAGACTTTTCCTCTCTTCCTCACTCTATCCAAACCAAAGGTTTTCCGACTGGTCCGCCCAACACTGATATTCCATCCTCTTCCAGTTTTGAGGCCTTTGCATCTACCATTGGTGATCTTCCTTTCCAAGCTCCTGAGGTTCCTCCTACACCAATAAACCAATTTCCTAGCGACCGACTCTTCGAGACTCTTCATCGCATTGAGACGAGTATGCACACTCATTTTACCGAGTTGACTGCTATAGTTGCCTCTCTGGAGACTCGATTTGATGACTTCGCCGCTCGCTATCCTCCTCCGCAGCATGATGATGACTCTTAGATTTTTATTTTATTTTTATTTGTATTTTTTCTCTTGCTTTGTATTAAAAATTATTATTGTAATGAAATTGTTGCGTATTTTTTTAATTCTATATTTCATTACTTTTTGCTTATCACAAAGGGGGAGAATTAATGGTTAAAATATTAATTGAGATAAAATTTGTTTATCCGTTAAACTCTGTTGCTTATAAAAATTGTTTATGATTATCGTATATTTTATCTCCTGTTTTTAACCAAGTTTTGTGATCATCAAAAAGGGGGAGATTGTTGCGCCTTAAACGCATATAAATCTTGAATTATGAGATTAATATTTTTAATGCATTAACAAGTTTTATTTCTCTATGTTTTGATGATTAACAAAACTAGGTTAAAATGCTACTAATATTTACATTGAGCTTATTACAGAGTTAAAATTTTCAAGATGAATTAAGACTAAATTCATACTCAAGACCAGAAACAAAATTCGAAGAAGTATACTGCTACGGGATCGGAAGCTCCGATTGGAGATCGGAACCTCCGATCATGATCAAAAGCGTCTTCGAAAGCTAAGGGTAGATCGGAAGCTCCGATCAAGGTTCGGAAGCTTCGATCTATTTCAGGGAGTTTTATATTGTTCGGAATGAAGAACGGAAGCTACGAAGAACAAGTTCGGAAGCTCCGATCTATGATCGGAAGGTCCGATCATTTTCTAAGAATATTATATTGTTCGAAAGCAGATCGGAGGCAATGAAGTGAAGCCGATCGGAATCACCGAACGTGATCGGACGTTCCGATCTTGAACGGCCGCCTGATAATCTTGTTCGGAAGACTTTTGCTCGACAACACATTTATTGCGCCGATCGGAAGCTCCGAAGTGGATCGGACGTTCCGATCCAGTACACCCGCGTGTCTCAGAATTCAAATTTCGGAAGCTCCGATGCAGGGATCGGAAGTTCCGATCGATGCCGAATTTTAAGCTATAAAAAGAGACATTCCGAGGCCATTCAACACATCCCAACATCTTCAAGTCTCTCAATCCTCTCAAGCATTATCCAAGCCATTTGTTGAGCAATTTGTAGCCCCTTTTGAGTGTTTAAAATATATTCACATATCGAGTTGTATACGGGGTTGTAAAATCGAGGGTTGTTTGTTTGTGAGTTGGTTGCTCGGTTTTGTAAACACTTGTGTGTGAAGTCAAGTATATTTTACGAGTGTTGAGGCTATCCTTGGAGCCCTTAAGACCAAGAGTGTTGAGTTGTATCGGCGCGGTGATCGTGTCAAGTTGTAAGGCTATCCTTGGAGCCATCAAGGCCAAGACGTTCGAAGTGCTAGTGGATCCTTTGTTAATCGACTTAACCAAGAAGGGGAGACGTAGACGATTTATCGTCGAACTTCCATAAATATCTTTTATCCCTTTTACTGCTTTATTTACATTACACATTTATTTACCGCACTTATTATTTGATTGCTTAAGTCTTCTGCTTGCGTACTTGCATAATTGCTTTAAATTGCTAAAGTTGCCAATAGAACCTAAATCCCCCCCCCCCCCCATTAGGTTCTAACATGAAGGTTATGGATCTAGCATCGTTCGCCCCGCTGTTGAGGAGAACAATTTTGAACTGAAGCCCTCTACAATTCAGCTGATCCAATTACAAGCTAGATTTTGGGGTACGTCTGTGGAAGACCCCTACGCTCATCTGGAGCATTTTCTGTCGACATGTGACACGTTCAAAGTTAATGGGGTAACATCTTATGCATTGCGACTGTGGTTATTCCCATTCTCTCTTCAAGGCGAAGCTGTTGAGTGGTTAGATGATTTACCTGCGGGTTCCATCACTACATGGAACCAACTTGTTCAGACTTTTCTGAACAAGTATTTCCCTCCTACTAAGATGGCGAAGTTGTTCTCAGATATTATATCTTTCAAGCAGAAGGAGGGAGAATCTCTATATGTGGCGTGGACTCGATTTAAAAATATGTTAAGGATATGTCCTTAACATAATCTTACTCAGAGCCAGCAGACTCAGACGTTCTACAATGGAGCCGATCAGTCGGTTCGATCTATGCTGGATGCTGCGGCTAATGGATGTTTGTTCAGGAAGACGCCAGCTAAAGCCTGGGAGATCATTGGCAATATGGCAGAGAGTAACATTGGGTGGCCAGATGTAAAGAGAGAGATGAAGGCTGGAGTTTTAGAGGTCGATGCTTTAATGACCCTGAATGCTAAGATTGACGCGTTGACACACCAAGTGGCACTCATGAAAATAGCATCGGTCAATCAAGCACAAGGGAATATGCAACAAGACCAGCAGTTATTTGAATTTGAGACTGTGAATTTTATGGGCAATCAAGGAAGGCAGACGTACAACTCCTACAAAAACTATAATCCAAACTGGCAGCCTAAGCAAGAGGAGAAGAAGCCGAGTTTTGAGGAGATCATGATGAAGTACGTGGCGGGTACTGAGGCTCGCTTGCAGAATCAGGAGAGCATGCTGCAGAAGCTGGAAATTCAGATGAGTCAGATCGCAACCCAATTATCAACCCGGCCTGCTGGAGCTTTACCGATCAACACTGAACCAAATCCCAAAGGCGTGAATGCAATTATGGTAGTGACGAGATCACAATCTGAACAGTCTGAGAAGCAACCGGAAGAAGAGAAGGCTATGGAAGGGCCGAAAATTGATGAAGAAAAAGAGGAGGTGCGTGCAGAAAAATCCTCCACGACAGGTAAGAAAGGTAAGATTTCAGAATTTGAAGTTAATGAAAATGTTGATTTATCTACTTTACCTTTCCCCCATAGAGCTAAGCAATTGTTATTTGATTCTTAATTTAAAAAGTTTCTTGAAATCTTCAAGAAACTGCATATTAACATACCTTTTGCAAATGTTTTGGCTGAGATGCCGAATTATGCAAGATTTCTGAAGGACTTGCTGAAAAACAAAAAGAAATTGAATGACGTAACACAAGTCACACTGAATGAGGAGTGTTCGGCGGTGCTAAAAAAGAAGCTTCCACCAAAATTTCAGAATCCAGGGAGTTTTTCTATACCCTGTCATATTGGAAGTCTGTCTTTTGATAATGTGATGTGTGATCTAGGATCGAGTATAAATTTAATGTCATATTATATTGCTCGAAAACTAGGAATAGAAAATATTGAACCTGCTGCTATATCTCTCAAATTTGCTGATGGTTCTATTAAATATCCGAGAGGGATTGTAGAGAATGTCCTAGTCAAGATTGATAATTTAATTTATCCTGTAGACTTTGTTATCCTTGACATGGAGGAGGAGTTAGAGGTTCCGTTGATTTTAGGATGCCCTTTAATTGATGTTGAGAGAGAAGAGTTGGTACTGAGGCTGAATGATGAACAAGTAGTTTTTACCATGCTTAAGTCGGCTACTGAGAGCCCAATTTTGAAAGCTTGTTCTACTATTCGTTTGATTGATATGCTTGATGTTGTTGGTGATGCATGTCAGCAAGTGCAGTTGTCTGCAGGAATTGGTCCAATGCATAAAATTTTTAATGATGTAGCATGCAAGTGCAGGACTGATTCGAGTTTTTCACAGACGGTGGATAAACCACCTTGAATTTCGCCACTCAAGAGAGGAGTATAGTCGGGCTATAGACTATAAATTTAGCGCTGACTGGGAGGCAACCCAGTGTTTTTGCTTTTGTTTTTTATTTTGTTTTTGTTTTGTTTTTATTTGAGTTTTTTTTTTTTCCCATGCCCGTTGGTCGTGCCTGCCGATATTCTATAATGCTGATACCGTCCCGAAGGATTCTGTCAAGAAGGAAGAGAATGAATCGAAAACCAGTGGAGTGTTATTTTTGTTTTCTTTGTGTTTTTGTTTTTCATTGCATTGTGTGTTTGTTTGCATTCCGTTCATTGTTCTGGAGCATTGAGGGCAATGCTTTGGATAAGTATGAGGGGGGGGGGGGGGGGGGGGATAGACTAGTTTTGCATTTCTGTGTTTGTTTTGCATCTGTCATGTTTCATGTTTGTTTTCATATTATTTATTTTTGTTTGTTTGTGTTGTCTTGCATGAGTGGGATGAGTCATAATAGCCAATGATGATGAAGTTTATGTTGAAAAAAAATTTATTTTTGAAAAATTTTGCTCTTGACTTGACACGAGAAACTGTAGGTTGAATCGTGAATATTTATAAGCACTTGTGTTAGACCAGTGGAGTGTAACGAAAGATTTGATGAAGTTTCTGTTTGTTTGACCATTGCACGGCAATAGGTGGTTTGTGGATCTTGATTGTGTTCTATGAATTTTGATGAGGCTCTAGTTTACACTTATGATCTTGGGCGCACCTAGAAAAAAAAATTTTTGTATACAATTCCATCCGGGCCTTGAAAGGATTAAAATCCTATAAAAAATTAAATTTAAGGCTAAGTATGCGGATTAAATGGGATTGATGCTCCATCCGGGCTATAGACGAGGGGATTAGAAAGAAAAAATAGAATGCTTTTTCGTATCCTAGCCAGTTATAGCAAAGTCAGCGGGTAATTATTGGGGCTAAAGCAATACCGGGTGCAAAATCCGGAGGTGTGTAATTCATTATCTCAAGAGAGGTGGGTATGTCTAGAGGTAGTTGGAAGGAGTGGACACTTGAAGAGTGAAACTTGCACTAAATTGTCATAGATCGCAAAACAGATTTGAGACGAATTCGGTCTAAGTTGTATGAAACTGGAATGACATTTCACACACACACGTTCACGTTAAACCGAAAGTGTATTATGAAAAGTTGAGAGCATGTAGGTGATTTTGTTTTGTGTTTGAACTTCTCGGAGGCTGTGCACATTCATGATTCGTCCTCACTTATGTTTTTGTTTGCATATTATTTTTGCATGTTTTGCTCGAGGGCGAGCAAAGTTTAAGTATGGGAGTGTTGATAAGTGAATTTTGTATGCATTAGTTTGTGATATTTTTATGTCTATTTTTTTGTGCATTCATATTGTTTTTATGTATTTTTATGTGTTTTAAGTGCATGTGTGTGTATTTCACTCCTCGGGTTGATTTTGTAGGAAAATGGATTTTTGAAGAGTTAATTATGGAGCAGTCTTGATCTAAAATTCATATTTAATTTTAGAAAGGTCCAAATCCGATCTCCACCAATCAGAATGAAGTTCAAGATGTTTTGAAGCTGATGTCCAAATTTTAGCTTGATCCGACGGCTAGAAATCAAGATATGAATTTTTCAAAACTGTCGCTTGGAGCAGGTTGAAAGTTGCGCTGATGGTGAGTGTGTAGCGCGTTTGCCCTTGTGTTTGGCGCTAACAAGAAATGGTGGAGGCGCTATCGCGCTAAGGAAAGAGAGTTTAGCGCATGAATGAGCGCTAACGCGCAAGAGGAAGAAGGGAATCGCGCATGAAGTCTGTGCGTGAGTTTTTCTCGGGCAGAAAATATCCCGCTCGAGCGAGAGTTGATGCTCGCTCGAGCGAGCGAGATGTGATTTCAAATCTTCGGAGCAGGAGAGTGCTCACTCGAGCGAGACCCTATGCTCGCTTGAGCGAGCCGCGGGACCAGAGTTTTATTTTTGGAAAATTCTTGCTCGGGAAGGATTTTATCTTTTTAATATTTGGGACCTATAAATATATTTTTTAGTATCAGAATAAGGGTTCCAGTTCCAGATTTTCAGAGGCGGCTACAGGCTACATGCTTGGGAGAAGATTTCTTATTCTTTCTTTTATTTTATTTTTACTTTTCATGATTAAAAACCTTGTTTGATCATGAATTTATTTATTAAGTAGTTTTCTCTTTCGATCAAGGCCACGTGATTGGGCCAGATAATTTATGTATAAAACTCGTTTGTTTATTTGAGATTTTTAGACTTGATTTGATTTTATTGATTATCGAATTTATATTTGTCTTACAAATTTCTTGGCTAGTTATTTGTTTGCTTGTTAATCGATTCCAAGTCGACAGAGGAGGTCTCGAATTCGATCACTTTGATAGTCAACATAGTGTAAAACTGACTAAAAATAGAATTCGGTTTCATTATGCGGTTTGGGTGTAAACTGAATTTTCCCAGTTATTCATGCATTCAAGTTTGATTAGAATTACGAAAGATTAGTTCATCAATATTTGAATAGGTTTGATTGTTCTAGAAATAGTCATTCGAACAAATTAGGAAAATTCTCGTGAATTAAGATTAAGTCTGATGTCTTAGATCGACTGCTTGTTACATGAATTGTCTGGTACCTACGTGAGTCCTTGATCGAAGTTTTACCAAATTTGAGTTAAATCCAAATTTTTCAGCTCCGTTTTAGTTTATTTAATTTTATTTGCAATTTTATTTGTTAGTTAAAAATCTGAAATCATCCTTTTAATTAGTCTAGATTAGGTAAAAATAAATATATTTTGGCAATAATTTTTATGCAGTCCCTGTGGGTTCGACACTTGGACCTTTGTCCACTATATTATTACTTGACCTGGTATGCTTGTCAGTTGAATTTATTCACACCGATTAACGCGGTCAATACACAAGGAATCTATAAGCGCTACTGTTGTGTGCATATCCTATGAAAATGCAATCAACAGTTTTTGGTCAAATTTTTACCTTTTTCGGAGTAGGTACGACTACCTTGGCAAGACACCCCCACACTCGCAAATATTGGTATGAAGGTATTCTTCCTTTCCATAATTCATATGGACTTTTATCTTGCTTCTTTCGGGGTATCTTATTTAAAAGGTAATTAGCTGTTAGAACAGCTTCCCCCCACATGTTTTGTGATAAACCAGAACTCAGTAACAGTGCATTCATCATTTCTTTCAAAGTGCGATTTTTTCGCTCTGCGACACCATTTTGCTAAGGAGAGTAAGGTGCAGTTCTTTCGTGTCTGATACCATGTTGAGCACAAAACTCAGCAAATGGTGATTCATACTCTCCTCCACGATCACTTCTTAGCACCTTAATTTTCTTGCTAAGTTGGTTTTCAACTTCACTTTTGTAGTGGACAAACTTTTCAATAGCTTCATCTTTACTTTTAAGAAGATAAACATAACAATATTTTGTGCTATCGTCTATAAAAGTAATGAAGTATTTGTTTCCACCACGTGTTTGTACTCCTTTTAAATCACATAGATCAGAGTGTATTAAATCAAGGGGTTCACTTTTCCTTTCAATTGTTTGAAAAGATGATCTTGTTAGTTTTACCTCAACACAAGTTTCGCATTTGTGTTGTGTATCAATTTTGAATGTAGAAATGTTTTTCAAGTTAATTAATCTACGAATCGTATCATAATTAACATGTCCTAGTCTACCATGCCACAAATTGGAAGACTCAAGCAAGTAAGCATAAGATTTCATCTTATTGATCACGGGCTTAATAGCCATTACATTGAGTTTGAACAAACCATTGCTTACATAGCCTTTTCCTACAAACATTCTACTTTTAGACAAAACAACTTTATCTGACTCAAACACAATGCGAAAACCATGCTTGTTAAGCAGCGACCCGGATACCAAGTTCTTATGGATGTCTGGCACATACAACACATTGTTCAAAGTCAGCTCTTTTCCAGAGGTCATCTTCAAAACCACTTTTCATTGTCCCTTGATTTCAGAAGTTGCAGAATTTCCCATAAACAACATTTCCCCGTTCTCGGATTCCTCAAGATTTGCAAACATCTCTTTGTCAGAGCAAACATGGCGAGTGGCACCAGTGTCAATCCACCACTCCCTTGGGTTTGAACCAACCATATTTACTTTAGAAATGACAGCACAGAGGTTCATGTTTGAAACCTCATGGGATATGTTCTCCACCATATTCACCTCTCGGTTTTTCTTTGGCTTCTTGCACTCAGAGGCCTTGTGACCAGTACCATCACAGTTGAAGCATTTTTCGGAGAACTTCTTCTTCGTAATGCCTCCTTTTGGTCCCATCTTCATCCTTTTGTTCGAAGGATTGAAGTGTTTCTTTTTCGAGCTTTGTCCATGCTCGACAACATTTTCTTTAGCAATAATCGGAGAAAACAGTCGTCTTTTAGAGCTCTTGTTGTCTTCCTCGACATGAAGTCAAACAATGAGTTCTTCAACATTCATCTCCTTTCGCTTATGTTTCAAGTAGTTCTTGAAATCCTTCCATGCCGGTGGTAGATTCTCAACAATGGCCGCCACTTGGAAGGATTCGCTCAACGTCATCCCCTCAGAGTGAATCTCGTGAAGAATCACTTGGATCTCTTGAACTTGGCTGATAACTGGCTTGGAATCCACCATCTTAAAATCCAGAAAGTAGCCTACAAGAAACTTCTTGGCCCCAACATCCTCGGTTTTGTACTTTTTGTCAAGGGATTCCCATAGCTCTTTGGCCGTTTTCTTTTTGCAGTACACATTGTAGAGCGAATCTGCCAATCCGTTCAGTACGTAATTTCGGCATAGGAAATCAAAATGATTTCATGCCTCCAAAGCACTGACGGATTCAACATCTCCCTCACCCTCCTTGAGCCTAGGAGCATCTAGCGAGAGGAATCTGGCGAGGTTCAGCGTCGTCAAGTAGAAGAGCATTTTCTGCTGCCACCTCTTGAAGTCTGCACCAGTGAACTTCTCTGGCTTTTCTTCGTGACTGTTATGAACAGGAACGGCAGTACCACGTGGGGCAACAGGAGGAACGACACGGTTTGGAACCGTGACAATAGGGGCAACCAGAGTAGTCTCACTTGAAGCAGAAGCTATTACTGAAACAATTCACGTAGTGAGTACAAAAAATCTGTTTTAAGTTTGTTATCCAAAATATGTAAACTCAAAACGCGAATATAACAGAAACAATATACTAAGAACGAAGTAAGATCGTATAACAATTCAGTAGTATATTGAGCATGTAATTACTGTAAAGTATAAACAGAATGAGTAAGGAAACAGTTAAGCAAACCGAGGCCTGTAACTAGTACAGTTTCCTTAAAACAGATTCGTCCCCTCCTGTGTGTGCTTTGAGGATTACACGGACGTCTGTCTCCCAGGATACAACGGGAAAACCTTGTAGAAACCTAGCACAAAGGAACTACAATGGCAAACCGAGAATGTACCTGAACAGTATCACGACGAAACAGAAGAAGAAGAACAGAGCTACAGCGAAAGCAGAACGCAGCTGATCCGAGGAACAGCGAAAGCAGAGTGCAACTGAGAGGATTTCATGAGATTTGTTTGCTTGTGAGATTGCTTTTGAAGGACTAGAGTTTGCCTCTATATATAGGCATCGGGCTGGGCAGATGGAAGGCCAAAGGCTGGAAGATGAAGCACCAATAGTCTGACAGCTGAAGCACCAACGGACATCCAGCTGAAGGGTCTCATCCAGAAGCTTCTCAGGGCATGTGGAAGGTCAAAATCGAAAAATAAAATAGCAAAAGGTGGCCAACACTTGGTAGGAAATTTTGCCTTGATCGGTCCGACATTCGACATACCCAGGTCGCGCTCGTACGCTTGCACACTCAAGTCAAGCCTGTTTCAATGCAAATTGGGCCCTTGATTTGTACCCCCCTTTTGCGCAAGCGCGCGCGAGAGAGAGCCTTTTGACCAATAATTATTACACCTTTACAAAGTGTAACACAATATAAGCACACCCATGCCAAGTTCTTTTTCCAATGTGGGACACTCACTTTTTTCCCACTTACACATCCACATAGCAAGCCCAATTGCTTGTCCAAAATTTCATTCACATAATGAAAGCCCAATAGCTTAACCAATTTTCATTCACATAATGAAAGCCCAATTATCCTAAAAAGTCCAACAATATCTATCCAAATAGAGCTTAATATAGATGACATATTGTCACATAATGGTAAGTAAATTCTTATGTAATTAAATTATTTATTATTATATTATATATATATATATATATATATATATATATATATATATATTTTCGTGTAGCATGAAACTAAGTACAAAATTCATAAAAGGAACCCGCCCACCATTATTTCTGTTCGTCTTGATATTCAATGTTCATTAAGTAAAATTTTCAATTAATACACTAGCTTGCAAACAAAATAGTCAAATAATATGCATTATAAAAATCTTGTGACACACACTTCTTAAAAAAATATTCGTAAGAAAATCAAACGATCGTTTATTTCATCGATTCAAATTCGTAGATATTTTTCCTAGTTTATTATAAACGTTAAAATATAAAAATAAATTAAACATAAACTTGGGAAATTATTCAACGCGTGGGGCCGGTCGAATTATCCAGAATACCACATCCATTTGACCTTATGAATAGACACACAATTAAACATGGAAACAATAAAATTAAGTGGAAAAATAGTGTTATCTTAGCTGTATTAGTAGTTGTCACTAAAATATCTCGTTCTCTAGATATTTTGCTTATACTTTAATTACGAATCAAATCAAACAAGGGAGGGCCCAAACATGGCGAATCATTTGTCATTTATTTCAAAACAGAATAATAATAATTAGACGCAGCACATGTATTTTTGTTTGTTTAGGTATGAATTATTGTTTTACTTTAGTTTGAACTCGAGATATCGTCTCAATATGAGATTGATGAGATATCACGGGATCAAACCACATCTGACATATACTACATATATCTATATCCATGACTATGAGACTATAACTACACTATACTACATATATCTATATCCATGACTATGAGACTATAACTACACATAAATAGTCATATGTTGCGATTTGAAATTAAAAATTCAATAATTCAATATTCTTGAGCTTCTCATTTTATATTATTTATTGACAAATGAGATAATTACACGTAGTAATGCAAAACTCCAACATGATATGGCTAGAGGCTTTCACCTGATGTAATTGGCCATGGGAATAGTGTGGGGATCTCAAAGATCATATTGCTAATGATGGATTGTGAACTGGGTGGATCACACACTGAGCTGCAAAATGATGTGTACTAAACTGCTAATTGATGTGGTATAAGAAAATATTGATGTGACATTAAAAATAAATTATGTATTGATATTAAAAAATTTATTATTTGTACGACGTCAACTCAGTATTTTGACAAACTATGATTGAAAATCAATTTTTTTAATAAAAAAAACAATGTTACGGGACTAAAATCTAAGCACAATTTTTTTCCCCTTAAGCATTCATTTCATTGAAAATGAGATCATACTCTTAAAACAATGTTATAAAAGTGTATTTAAATATATTTATCAATCCGGAGTTCACACTTTTTTCAATAGATATAAAGATAATTATCCATCTTATATTCAACTGGTGCTTTTGTTATTGAAAATAAGATCTTACTCTTAAAACAATGTCATAAGAAGTGTGAAATTTTATAATAGATATATAAAGATATTTACATATTCAACTTAAGTATTATCTGAAGGAGAAGGTGAAATTTCTCTGATTTCATATTCAATAAAATATAATTATTTTATCGCATTAAATTCTTCACCCCAAATATCATTTTGAACTTGAACAAATGCATTTATGATTTTAGTAAAAAAAACAACACCGACCAATTAATCTGAAAAAAAAAAAAAAACTGTATTCAATTGAATTTTTTTTAAAATAATATCCTTCTAAAAGGCTTTATTTTTTAAAATAATTTTCATGCAAATAAAATTATTTTTAAATCTAATGTTCTCCATCAATTTCGTATGAATATATGTAAACGCACTATTTTCAATTTATTTTTAATTTTTTTGTTATCATTACATATTATCTATACCTACATACCTACATATTAAGTAAGAAGACCTTATGGTCTCTTGGTATAGTATACCAATAAAATAAAAATTAAAAAAAAAAAACCATTCCCTCCACTATTTCAAATTTTTCCCTCCATTATGATTTATTTTTTTCTTTTTAATTTAATTACTTCTTTTCTTTTCACCTCAAATTTTGTATTTATTATATAATATAATTATTTTAATTGAAAATTTTAATTAAAATATAATTTTATTATAAAAATAAATTATTTAGCACGCATTAGTTGATAGTATTATATAATATACAAAACATTAATTTAACCGTAAAAAAAAATACAAAACCTTAATTTTTGGTACAGGTCTACAGAATGGATACACACACACACACTTGCCATCATGGCCCACGGGCTTATCTTTTTGGCCCGAGCTGGGCTTCGGGCTACAAAAATATCTGGTTGACATCAGCGCCGCCTGACGTGTCAGATTCTAGCTTTAACTGACACGTGTGAAAAGCGCCTTAATGTGGGGTCTCCTTCCTTAATCTCTGCTGCGAAGGGTTTTTTTTGCCTAATTGCTCCATACATTTTCTTCAGATTTATCCGGTTTGATTCCTGTAATCGCCATTTCGACTTCATGGAAGGAAATTGTCAGCCGAAGATGCCGCCGCCGCCGCCGGCGGGGGATTTTGGTTGCGTTCATGAGTTATCTCGGTCGAACTTGGACACTTTTGCTGCGAATGGGAAAGATATTTTACGTCGCACGGCGAATGCAGTGACGGTAATTTTCCTATTAGTTTTATGTTTTGTGACTCTTTGTTGTGTATATATTTTTTGTTTCGTCCTTTTGACCTCTAGACTCTAGTTTTCGTCTGATCTTTTAAGAATTTTATGCACGCTTCTTGCTTGGTTGATTGGAATTGCTTTTGAGATTCCTGTGACTGGTTTTTATTTTTATTTTTCTCACTTTTGCTTCCTTGGTCCTTTTTTATTTTATTTTTTTATGTGGTTGTATTAGGCTTCGGTTTTTGATGTCATGCGCTCATTTTGGCTGGCTCGACTTCAGATAAAAGTGATTTTTTGTTGCCTTATATGAAAGGAAAAGCAGCTCTTCAAACGGATAATTTTCATGTTGAGGTTTTGATTTAGATTTATTAGTTTTTTTCAATACCTTTTGTCTCTTAAATTATGCCTTATGGAGTGGGAAAAATTTTGTTTCGATCCCTTTAACTGGAACTGTCACATTTGAACACACGCGTTCGTCAAATGTAAGTTGTAACCTGTTCTTAAGATGGTTAAATTGCTATAAGGAAAATTGGCTCAGATGTAAAACGAAGCAGGAGCTTTAAAGAGGAAGGTCGATAATTGTTTATAGAATTTAAGTAGATTCACTTGAATGTCAAAATGATGATACTGGCCCTTCTTAGTTGCGTGGTCTCATTTTCATTGTGTATTACATTAGCTATTGATACATTTTTTTGCAAATGTTAACTGGGCATAATGCAAATTTTTAGGTTGCATCTGGTTTGGATAACATCCAACCCCTCGTTTAAAATACTGTCCTCTATTTTGCTAGCTGTAGCTCAATTATTTGATTAGAGTTTCGGGCAAAAGGGGCTTCAAAATTCGTTTTGGAGTTTTAATGCTCATAGGCTTTCATGAAGCCATGGTAGACGTAAAAGAGATGAAAGTAAACCCTGGACATCAACCTAGTTAATTAGCTGTATGTGTTTTAACTTTTAGTCATACATTAGTTTCATGTATCAGACTTCCTAGCATATTAAAATGAAAGGATTATTTCCATGGAGCCTAAAAATCTTAAAGTTAGTATTTTTACTGGTTTTCTCCATGATTCTTCACAGGATGACTGCACTCCGTGGACAAACGAGAAGCACAGTTTATATCTTACTCATTTGGAAGTGTCATTTGTAAAACATTTGCATCGTTCAATGGATTTGATTGTGCAGAACTCTGAGAAGAGCCAAATAGACACAAATATTTGCCAAAAGCGACCAGCCAATGTCCAAACTTTTGCTGAGCAGGTTAAACACATTGAAGATCTCAATTTACGTTTTCAAACAAACTGCATACATGACCACATTAACTTTTTTGTTTTATTTTCCTTTCCCAGTTTACTGTTTCAAGGCATGGTTATTGTCCAAGGATTAGTAATGAAAGAGACAAGTCTTTTTCCCATGTTTCTTCTGATACTCATAATTCTCTCTCGAGTCCCTGCGTAGACAATTTCAAACACTTCCAAAGGTATTGCCAGCCAATATCAGCTGATATGCATCAATTCCTAAAGCTTCACTGTACGAAGAAACACAAAAATGGAAAAGTGATGGTCTCTCCTCAGTTGGCAACATGTTCAAAACAATTTTCTGCCTGTAAATCGGACAAGGCTGATACATTTCACTTAATGAAAGGTGATTCCAACTCAATCTTTTGGTGATACTGATAACTAGTTTTTTTTTTTTTCCCTTATTTTTGGTAAGGAAGCTGTAGATTCAAATTGCTGGTACTAGAATTTTCTTATACGAGGGTGCTGAGGCTTTTTTTCTTTTTCTTTTTCTTTTTCTTTTTCTTTTTCTTTTTCTTTTTCTTTTTCTTTTTCTTTTTCTTTTTCTTTTTTTCTTTTGGTATGAATGTCCAATGGCGTTTCCTGCGCCAAGTGGAAGTATATAGCATTATACACTCAGATTCAAAGAAACTGAACACCCATTTTCTTGCTTATGAGTTGTTGATGCCATGAAATATGCATGCCAGCAAATCCTAACCAAAATTTTAGTGTAGCTTCTTCTCCATTGCTCCTTAATGACTTTCATATATTATTAATTATAATATAGCTATCTCATGGATGATACATTTTTCAGAAAGTTTGCTGCACTTCTCAAATTTTAAGTTCAAAATATCTGGCATCTCTGATGTATGCAGTTGAGCTTTAAGTCTGAACAAGTATGAAGTTTAACATTCATATTGTTTCTAGTGCAATGCACATGAAGAAATGAGTATGATCGTCATGTTACAAGTCTTTATGATTGCCATAGGCATTTCCCAAGAAAGAGTAAATATAATACTCTCAGCTTGTTTCTTGTGATGAAATAAACATGCAAGAAAAATTTAATATTTGTTTGGTTTGTTAGTGTAGCCAATTCATAATTGGAAGGAAGATGGTTTTTTAATTCAATAAAGCTGCACTAAGCTGGGTTACCAGTTGACTCGATTGATTTTGTTTTGCCAGTCCGCGTAGCTAATTAGAGAGGATTTGAGGATTAGCTTTGATCCTATTTTAGAAAATGGTTCAATTGATTGGATTTTAGTTTGTATAACCTGAAGCGAAATAATAAAAGTCAAGATAAAAAGGAAGGATGATGGTTGCGTGTGCAGAGTATGTTTTACCAGAAAGTAGAGAAAAAGAATATAAAACCTGAAAGTTGAAGAATCAAATTCAAAAGACGAGGTTCTTTGCAATTTACATGACGTTTCATCGTATGAAAATACTGAAATTCATGGTGATTGACAGTCTTTTTTCTCTTCTGTCTTCCTCAGTTGCAAAAATGATTTTCTAAACCAAAAATATTTTTATCATGTCATCATTTTGCAATTTTCTTATGTGACCTTTGCGTGTTTTAAATGTTTTTCATGAGCACTGACATGTGAAAGTCAGGTAAGCATATATATGTAATCAATCTATCCTAGCAGGTAAGTTTTGCCGTTAGTTTTGTAACATGTTTCTGGTTTTTCAGAATCGCTAATGTCTGCGAATAATAGAAGTGCAAACAAATTTCAGTTGGCAAGTGTCCCTATACCATTTTGGTCATTAAATTATTCCAATGATCCTTTTTTCCTGCAGAGGGTATGGGGCAAAATTTTGTGGATCAAGACAATTCATACAATCCCAAAAACAAGTCTCAGTCGAAGAGATTGAGGACAGCAGTAGCAGGTCGTTTAAGTTATGATCACAAAATTTCTGGAGATTATTTCCTTTCATCAATTGATTTTTGTTAGATATGTTTCTGATCCATCTTTTGGTTCTTTCAGATTGTGACACACAAGAAATTCCATAAACGATAAAACAGATGACTCAGGCTGTTTTAGACCACCTTTTTCTCATCCGATTCTCACGGGCTGAGGCTTTGCTTCTGATAGACAACTGAAACGGGAAAAATTGTCACGCCGTGAACTCAAGCCATTTCCAAGGTTTTTAATGTCAATTTACATGTTAAGAGATTGCGGCCGTGTTTTCGATCTTATGGTAAGATAATGATGCCACGTTAATTCATTCGTTTGATGTATAGAGGAAGTGTAGATGATATATATCTATGTAGGGAATGGAAATTTGTTTCCTATCCTTGGTTTGTATTAGTCTGAATTGTTGAGATGTGTAAATGATTTGTAATTAAGAGGCCATCTTGCTTTTTTTGGCCACTTTTTACGGGTTGTTTTGTGGAGTTATTAGGTTGAATATTTGCCTAGGTACATATTACATGTACATATAAATTCAAATCAGCATATAAGCATATATTGCACACTATTTATTCATAACATAATTAAAAAAAAATGATGGATATGAAAACTTACTATTCATGAATACAATATTTTTCACTTAAGCCAACATATATTACATATTATTTTTTCATAAGTCAATTAACAAAAATGATATTTTTGCAGGGAAAATTATTTTGGACATAAAAAATAATATTTTTCATAAATCTAATAACTTTTACTTAAATCAGCATAAGTGATGCCCCGGTAAGCCAGGAGGGCAGAGCCACGAATGCCCCGGAGTGGTAGGGCCGTATTAAGGCAGCCCAGTAGCCTCAGGAGCCCGGAAAACCAGGTCTGCAAGACTTATATAAAGCCCGTGTTTTAGGGGCATGATCCCCACGATTATCATCAACCCGAGCTTTTCGGGTTCATCGTACGTGACAGGCAAACATGGGCAACTACCACACCCACGATCCAGATCGTGGCCACTACCCTGGAATTGCGGAGTGACACTCTCACTCCAAGGCCTTTAAATACCTGGTCACAGATATTTGTAGAGGTATGTTCACCTAAACTTCCAAAGCACTATACTCATTTCTCTAAAAATCACACTCTATTTCTAAGTCTAACTTAAGCATCGGAGTGGCCCCGCCGGAAACTCCTCCGGCGCCCCACTAACGTGCTTTTTATTCCCTTCCTTGGTGTGCAGATCATCTTGATTAAGGAAGGGCAACTCATATATTACTTCCATTAGCTCGGTCACCACGTCAGGCCCACAACACTACCCTGATAGCCCGGGCCCTGGTTTTACAAACCATCATCATTGGCGCTGTCTGTGGGAAAGCTTGTTCTATAGACGTAGATATGGCTTCTCATGATCAAACATTACCTGGAGACCATCAGCCAGGACGGAATATTACCATTCCCTTGGAGCAGTTAGAATAATTTGTCCAAGATGTGGTACGGAAGTCATTGATAGCTGCAAAGCAGCAATCAAAGGACATAACAGTGGAGGAAGAAGGGAATCAGGGTAATCCAAACCCTACTGCCCAGGTTCAAGAAGGAGAAGAAGAAGAAAGCTCTTGGATGCACTCAATACAGCCGTCCATGGCAAATGAGTTGCATGAGCTCAGGAGGAAGGTACAGAAGTTGGAGGAGGGGGGTTCCCAAATGGCTTGCCCTATCAAAATTCCGGGTTGCCCTTTTTCACAGGAGGTGATAGAGGAACCCTTGCCACTGAATTACAAGTCGGCTAAAATCCGGGAATACGATGGGAGCACAGACCCAGAGTAGCACCTGGCTCGATTTGAAAATGTAGCCATGTTACATTGCTATGGAGATAAGATCAAATGCAAAGTCTTCCTAAACACTTTGGTGGATTCTGCCCAAAGATGGTTTGAGAAGTTGGAGCCCCAGAGTGTTCAATCATTTGCAGAATTCAAGCAAGTATTTTTGCAGCACTTCGGCAGTAGCAAGAGGTATAGGAAAACTGCCTATAGCCTTTTTGAAGCAAAGCAGTCAGGAGAGGAGTCTTTACGAACCTATATCAAAAGGTTTAACAAAATTGCTTTGGAGGTCCCGACTTGTGCCCAGGAGACCAAGATCACGGCTTTTACTCAAGGTCTTCGGGAAGGGGAATTTTTCAAATCACTAGTGAAAAAAGCACCCTGGACCTTCGAAGATTTGCTGGCTCGGGCTGAAAAATACATTAACATGGAGGAAGCTCAGAGGCAGAAAAAGGAGGTGGCCCGGCGGGAGGGAGGCCGGGAACAAGGAAGAAGTAGAGAGAACCATGATCCAATGGGGCGATTGTCCCGGTATGCTCCGTATCGAGGGACCCGAGATAAGGCTGTCCATATGTGTGAAGAAAGGGTGGACACGCAGGCCCCTGTTTCTAAGGAGAAACTCTGGAAGTACTGTGCACTTCATCAAGAGTGCACTCATGACACCAGTGAGTGCCGAACTCTGCAGCAAAGACACCAACTGCCTTATGTTAGAGATGGTAGGCCGGTCCCAAAAAAGCCTCGAAGCGTGCCTTGGTTTCGGGGGTCACAGACGTCGATTCCTCCCCAGGATGCCACCAGCTCTCGGGAAAAAGGGAAACAAGAAATGGATCATGCAAAAAAAGACAAAACATCTGGGGACGGGCCAGCCAAAGGTATCATTAACATGATATCGGGAGAATCTACGGATGGATATTCCAACCGGGCTAGGAAGGCCTGGAGTCGGAGGGAAAGTTTAGGAGTGGAGGAAGGAAGGCAGGGTGCGGGGCCAATCATCACATTTGGACCCCAAGACCTGGAGGGAGTAAACTTACCCCATAATGACGCCTTGCTTATACAAGCTCGGATCGCCAATTATGATGTTCGAAGGGTGTTCGTTGACTCGGGAAGCTCAGTGAATGTCCTTTTTCAGGAAGCATTCGAGCAGATGGATTTGCAGGGGTATGAGTTGAGCCCGGTAAAAACCGCCTTGTATGGTTTTGCCGGGCACACTGTCCAACCCCAAGGGGAAATGTTGCTGCCTATCACCTTGGGATCAGGAGATGAGAAGGGGACGGTCATGACAAGATTCACATTAGTGGAAGCACCTTCTTTCTATAATGTCATCTTGGGTAGGCCGGCTATGAACTCTTTCAAAGCCGTAGCCTCAGCTTACCATCAAAAGATCAAATTCCCAGTGGGAGATAAGGTCGGAGAAGTTCGAGGAGATCAGCCTTCCTCTCGAAAATGCTATACCGAGACAGTGAAGATAGACTACAAAAGGGCAAAACAGAATGGAAAGGAAGGAGCCTTGGGGGGAAGAGAAGTCTGTTCTGTGGAGGAATCTAAAAGTGAGTATGAAGAGGTAGAGATAGAGCCCGGGCAAACAGGGAAGTCTGTTAAAATAGCTCGGGATTTAGACGCATGGTTGATTGAAGCATTGAGAGGCTGCCTCATTCAGAATAAGGATGTGTTTGCCTGGGCTCAGGGTGATTTGGTGGGAGTTTCATCTCGGGTGGCAGAACACAAACTAAACATCAGCCCGGTTTCCCGACCTGTCTTACAAAAGAAGAGGCATTTTGGGGCCGAGAAGGATAAGGTGATAGCGGAGCAGGTTCAAGAGCTACTGCGGGCCGGGCACATCAAGGAAATACAATTTCCTACTTGGTTGTCCAACGTAGTGCTAGTACCAAAGGCTACGGGGAAGTGGAGAATGTGTGTGGATTTCCGGAATTTAAATAAAGCCTGTCCCAAAGATTGCTACCCTTTGCCCCGAATTGACCAGTTGGTGGACTCCACATCCGGGTGTGAGTTGCTGAGCTTCATGGATGCATACCAGGGCTATCATAAAATTCCTTTAGCCCTGGAAGATCAAGACAAAGTCAGCTTTGTCACCTCGGGAGGTACTTTCTGCTACGTAGTGATGCCATTTGGTTTGAAAAATGCAGGAGCTACGTATCAGCGGATGATGGACAGAGTGTTCCGGGAACAGGTGGGTCGAAATGTGGAGGTATATGTGGATGATATATTGGTGAAGTCCAGGACCCGGGATAGTTTCTTACCCGACTTGGAGGAAACCTTTGCGACAGTTCGGCAATATGGGATCAAATTGAACCCGGCCAAGTGTATGTTTGGGGTGAAAAGTGGCAAGTTTCTGGGGTTCATGGTCACTGAACGGGGGATAGAAGTCAACCCTAAAAAAGTAAAGCTGTTGCGGGAAATGCCTTCACCAACATCTATTAAGGAGGTACAGCGATTAACCGGTCGGATTACAGCCCTGGCTCGGTTTATAGCTTGATCAGCTCATCGCAGCTATCATTTTTTCCAAGTATTGCGTAAATCCCAGAGGTTTGGCTGGACTGAGCAATGCGAGCAGGCCTTTCAGGAGTTGAAGTAGCATCTGGTTAGCTTGCCTATCTTGGTTAAGCCGAAACCAGGGGAACGATTGTGGATATATCTATCCACTACAGAAAAGGCGGTCAGCACTGTCTTGATAAAAGAGGAAAAGGGAGATCAGAGGCCTATGTACTACGTCAGCCATGCTTTGAAGGGGGCGGAAGTTAGATATACGGAGATTGAGAAGATGGCCTTGCCTCTAGTAATAACGGCCCGGAAATTGAGACCTTATTTCTTGTCTCACCCGGTAACTGTTCTTACTAATAGCCTCCTGGGGCGCATTATGACTCATCCAGATGCCTCGGGGAGACTCGTGAAATGGTCGGTGGAATTAGGAGAATATGATATTTAGTACCAGCCACGTAAGGCCATCAAAGCCCAGGATTTATCTGATTTTTTGACAGAGGTGGCCGTTTTTGGCCAAGAGGAAGTATGGAGGGTTTTTGTAGATGGAGCAAGTGGTGTTGGAGGCAGTGGTGTGGGGATCATCCTGATCTCACCTACCCAAGAGAAGATTGAGATAGCCGTGAAGCTAGACTTCCAGGCCTCCAACAACGAAGCTGAATACGAGGCTGTGATAGCTGGGATGCAACGAGCCCGGGATGTCGGGGTAAGTCATATCATTATTTATTCTGACTCTCAGTTGGTTGTTCAAAAAGTAAACAAAACCTTCTGTACTCGGGAGGAGAAATTGATAAAATATTGTAAGATGATTGAAGAGCTCAGGGCCAGTTTCAACACTTGGAGTATAGAGCAGATACCCCGGGAAGAAAATATGGAAGCAGACGCCTTGGCTAAAAGAGCGGCCGTGGGGGAAGGTGATAGTAGGGAATCCCTTATGCAAAGGGAAACGGTGGCTGCCATAGAAGCCTGGGAGCCGGTCCTCCAAGTAAACACATGAAAGGCCCCGATTGTCAAGTACCTAACTCAGGGGAACCTCCCGAAGGACAAAGGATGAGCCCGGATCATACGAAGACAGGCAGACAGGTTTGCTATCTTGGGAGGAAGCCTGTATAGGCATTCCTACCAGGGCCCTTTGCTCAAATGTTTGGGGGAAGGAGAAACCGAATATGTCTTGCGGGAAGTGCACGAGGGATGTTGTGGAAACCATGAAGGGTCTATGAGTCTGGTCCGAAGGGTGTTGCTGTCAGGATACTGATGGCCCACTATGCAGGCAGACGCATCCAAGATTTCCCGATCTTGTGAAGGATGTCAGAGGTTCGGAAATATACAGCATAGCTCGGCAAGCAACTTGAATCCGATATGGGCATCCTGCCCCTTTGATCAATGGGGTCTGGACATAGTGGGACCTTTTCCACTAGCCCGGGCACAGAAAAAGTTCTTGTTGGTAGCTGTTGATTATTTTTCCAAGTGGGTGGAGGCAGAGCCTTTTGCGAAAATAACAGAGGCCGAGGTGATGAAGTTTTTATGTAAAAGCATAGTATGTCGATTTGGGCTACCGAGAAAGCTAGTCTCGGATAATGGCAGGCAATTTCAGGGGCAAAAATTGGCAGACTGGTGTGCCGAGATGGGCATTAAGCAGGTTTTCACCTCGGTCGCCTATCCTCAAAGTAATGGCCAAACAGAGGTAACCAATCGTACTATTGTTCGATCTTTACAGGCGCGATTGCATGGAATGGGGAAAGATTGGGTTGAAGAGATCCCGAGTGTATTATGGGCCTACCGCACCACCCCACACACTGCAACACAAGAATCACCTTTTAGCCTGGTATATGGGTCGGAAGCTATTTTGCCAGTAGAGATCAGACAGCCTTCAGCTCAGATTAAAGCATATGAGGACACAGATGAAGGAGCCCGGGCACAAGAATTGGATCTCATTGACGAACGAAGAGAGAAGGCGGCTCGTAGAATGGAGGCCTACAGAGCTCGGGTGATGAGAGCCTATAATCAGAAGGTCAGGCCTCGGGAATTTCAAGAAGGAGAATTTGTGTTGAAAAGAGTTAATCCAGCAGGGGAAGTAGGGAAGCTAGATGCCCGATGGGAGGGACCATATAAGCTTATCAGAAAAGTCGGTGCTAATACTTGGTACCTACAAGATAGCCAGGGACGCCCCTTCAAGCGACCATGGAATGCTTTACATTTGAAGAAGTATTTTGTGTAATGATTTGTATTCAATGTTTTATTAATGAAGGAGTTTTATCATGAAAGAAGGATTTCCATTATATAAGCCCGGGAGGTTCCAGGCCCCGGCACCCATCATAAGCCCAAGGCATATATAAGCCCTTGGCATTATATAAGCCCGGGAGGTTCCAGGCCCCGGCACCCATCATAAGCCCAAGGCATATATAAGCCCTTGGCATTATATAAGCCCGGGAGGTTCCAGGCTCCGGAACCCATCATAAGCCCAAGGCATATATAAGCCCTTGACATTATATAAGCCCGGGAGGTTCCAGGCCCCGGCACCCATCATAAGCCCAAGGCATATATAAGCCCTTCGCATTATATATGCCCGGGAGGTTCCAGGCCCCGGCACCCATCATAAGCCCAAGGCATATATAAGCCCTTGGCATTATATAAGCCCGGGAGGTTCCAGGCCCCGGCATCCATCATAATCCCAAGGCATATATAAGTCCTTGGCATTATATAAGCCCGGGAGGTTCCAGGCCCCGGCACCCATCATAAGCCCAAGGCATATATAAGCCCTTGGTATTACCTACTCTTTTATTTATATATCTCAGGCATTAAATAATGGATAACAAGAACAGAGGAGTTACATTGACAACAGATTATGAGAGGAGGGGCTCCTACGGCCCAATTACAAATAATATTTCAAAGTGCGGGGTTATTAGAGGGACCGGCATCTGCAGTTGTCTGACTCGGGGCAGCCTTCGCATTTTCAGCTCCTTGGGTGGCGGGGAGGGAGTCGATGGTCTTATCCAAGTCGGGAAAATCTCTCTTGTCAGAAGACCATAGGCCAGCTTCCTCGAATTGATCTCAGCATTTGTAAAATCCGACCTGGAAAAAGGTGTATGATCTATCCACCACTGCCTCTTGAAACTCAGCAGAAGATAGGAAAGTTGATTTGAGCTCTTCCTCTGACTTCAGGCGAGTTTCTAGAGCTGACACTGCTTTCTCCGCTTTATCCCTCGCACTGGCCGCTTCATCTTGAGCCGTTGCAGCTCGGTTTTCAGCCACCCTCAACTCATCCATAGTGGTGGCTAGAGCATCTCGAGCCTGCCCTAGATCAGCTTTAGAGCGGGCACAGTCTAGCTGAGCAGCGTGCAGACTTTGCTCGGCCGCCTCCAGGGCTGAACGGAGACTAGACGCCAATTGATCATGACTTTGTTGTGCCATCATCAAGTCTTGTTCTAGTTTTTTGATCAACTCCGCGGCAGCCCGAGACTTCTCAGCCTCTACGTGTGCCCGATCAGTCTCAATCCGACCAAATTTGGTCGCGTCTTCATAGCTGTCCACCAGCATATGCAGTCCCTGAAAGCAGAGGTATTAGAAATAGAAAATAGAACACGTTTGAGACTCGGAGCAGTAAACTTACGGATATAACCCGGTGGGTGCCCTCGAAATACTTCACGTTTGGGTTTAGGTTATAGAGGTGGAGCTGCTCCGCAGAAGTCAAGAGGTCCTTCAGCATCCGCACTCCCCGGCCAGAGGCCCCGGCTTGGAATATATTTTCCCTAGCACCGAAGGGACTAGATCCCTGGGCAGCCTGGTAAAAGGGGGCTAACGGAGGGAAAGAGGGAGAGGAAGGAGCCACCTCTTCTGGGTCACTAAGTATGACCATTTTCGGCTCCTCTACGGCTTTCCTCTTCCGCGTCAAAGGAGAGGAGGGACCGGCAGCAGAAGGAGCCTGCTCATTCGTCCACCCTGCCTCCACAGATGGAACTGGCAGGGGTACGGCAGAAGGTGAAGGAGCGGCGACCTCGGGGGTGACAACTGCAGTGGTAGCCTCCTCACCTAGGGCTTGTTGAGCCCTGCGTTCCTCCGCTAGTTGAAGGGCTCGGGTCTTTTTAGCTGCCTCTGCAGCCCTGGCTTCTTCCTTTTCCCGGGCAGCTGCCTTCTCGGCTGCCCGTTTCTGAGCAAAGGCCTGCTTCATCAGTCGAGATTTTTTCTTCTTAGGCGGGGCTGGGGATGCTGCGCAAAAATGATAAAAATCGGTACATTAGAAACAGCATGTAAGAGAAGCAAATACATGGTAACAGTAAAGCATACCAGGGACTGGGGCCGACTCATCATATTCATCAATAATCCGATCAACCGGATCAGTTACCCGGGCACCCAGCCCGTAATCATTCAAACTTTTTTCCTCCAGGAGAGGGGCTGAAGGAAACTTCTGGTTTTCCACTAGCTCTTGGGTTCGGAGGTAGGGTTCCTCCAACTTATAATTTTTAGGGAGCTCGGGTTGAAGAGAAAGGGCCGTCAAGAATTGGGTAGGTCTGGTTCGGGCACCAGGGAGTTGAATATAAAAGAATCTTTCTTTCCATCCCTTCCACGAGGACGGGGTATCATCTAGAAACCAGGCATTTTGCCTGGCATTCAAAGAGAAAGCCATCTCCGTGAAACGGCAGGCATAATAGTAGTGAAAGATGAGAGGGGTGATGGCTAAGTTGTTCGCTTTGAAAAGAACGTAAGTGGCAGCCATCATGCGGAAGGAATTGGGATGAAATTGGTTCAAGGGAACCTTGTAAAAAGAAGCAATTTTGTAATAAAAGGGATGAATAGGGAAACGAAGCCCATTCCTGAGCTGTTCCCTGAAGAAGGTATAGAACCCCTCGGGCGGCTGGTCAGCCCGGCCTAGGGGCCCCGGAATGAGAATAGAGTACGCAGGAGGAATGTTACCCATAAGCCTAAGTTCCTCTATGGATTCTGGGCGGAGGGTACTGGTAAAGTGGGAGAACCAGGGACCTTCGGGGTTTGGTTTGGGCAAAGGAAGGAGAGGCCCAGAGTCGGATATTTTAGCCTTATCCTTGTCCTTAGAAGGCCCAATTTTAGCCTTCTTCGGACGAGATGAGGAGGGAGCTACTGTGGATTGGACATGGGAGGTGACAGGAGGGGGAGAATCGTGGCGTAAGGCCTCGATTCTATATCAGAGGAGCCACGAACGTGGCCACCAGAAGTTGAAGATGTGGAATTTGACATGTTCAAAGGACAAGGAAACTTTAAGGTAAGATAGACAGAAAACTTACAGAAGAAAGCAAGCTTGCTAC
Organism: Henckelia pumila; assembly: GCF_033568475.1. NCBI lineage: Eukaryota > Viridiplantae > Streptophyta > Magnoliopsida > Lamiales > Gesneriaceae > Henckelia > Henckelia pumila. The sequence continues at coordinate 42,205,344 of NC_133122.1, forward strand.
GCGGAGTCGCCGGAGCCGGAGAAGCTTAGAAGCAGGGAGGGAATACGTGAATAGGGAAAGTAAAGAAAAAGTGAAGAAAGGGGCCTTGTTTTTATAGGCGAAGAGCTTTAATGCTGGCCGTAGATGAAAAGATGATCGAAGGGTAAGGGTGATCTTGGGAAGTTGAACCGGGCAGCGTAATGATGACGCGGGCAGTCGAAAGGACAGGTAACGTCCTCTGACACCTGCCCGTCTTTTCAAAATTCTAGGGTTAACGTCAGCCCTAGAATTTTTGAACATTACTGGATGATACCCCCAGAAGGCCGAGGTAGCAAGGCTTTGAACAGCCAGGGGCAGGACTGTAAGTCAGGACAGCGAGTAAGACTCTAGCCCGACTATTTTTGGGATGAGTAGTGATGCCCCGGCAAGACAGGGGAGCAGAGCCACGTATGCCCCGGGGAGCATGGACATAAAGAGTCAGGGATTACAGGGTTGTATTAAAGCAAGGGTGGCGGAACTGTAAGTCAGGACAGCGAGTAAGACTCTAGCCCGACTATTTTTGGGATGAGTAGTGATGCCCCGGTAAGCCAGGAGGGCAGGGCCACGAATGCCCCGGAGTGGTAGGGCCGTATTAAGGCAGTCCAGTAGCCTCAGGAGCCCGGAAAACCAGGTCTGCAGGACTTATATAAAGCCCGTGTTTTAGGGGCATGATCCCCACGATTATCATCAACCCGAGCTTTTCGGGTTCATCGTACGTGACAGGCAAACATGGGCAATTACCACACCCACGATCCAGATCGTGGCCACTACCCTGGAATTGCGGAGTGACACTCTCACTCCAAGACCTTTAAATACCTGGTCACAGATATTTGTAGAGGTATGTTCACCTAAACTTCCAAAGCACTATACTCATTTCTCTAAAAAGCGCACTCTATTTCTAAGTCTAACTTAAGCATCGGAGTGGCCCCGCCAAAAACTCCTCCGGCGCCCCACTAACGTGCTTTTTATTCCCTTCCTTGGTGTGCAGATCATCTTGATTAAGGAATGGCAACTCATATATTACTTCCATTAGCCCGGTCACCACGTCAGGCCCACAACACTACCCTGATAGCCCGAGCCCTGGTTTTACAAACCATCATCAATAAGCATATAATACACTATACAAAAATTCCTATTAAACTGTTTGACGAGTCAATTGTGTTTGACAAATTCGACTAATGAAAACGTATTACGTTTTAATATAATTTTGTTTTTTGAAGTTATATTCCATTTGATACCTTCTGTAGTTTTTTGTCTTAATTCCGAGTGACCGCATACTCTCACGCACAGAAAATACGGAAATCTGAAAGTGTACGGACATCAACATTTGTCACATTATCAAGAAAACCACGGTGGTCCAGGTTCCTAACTCCTAACTAACAACTTAACAAGTGAGATGGCAATTTCGGGCCACCCTCTATTGGGCGAAGAATTCCAGCCCAGCTCCAGCAGCCCATTCAAAATGGGTAATTTTGTGCTGGGATCAGATGACGTCATATTCTCTCCTTCTAGACTCCACTCGCCCGTCAAAGCTCCCGCGTCAAACAGGCCGGGCCCGCCACAGATGACATCAACCACACCCGCCACTTCACAGCCAACTGCCACGTGCCGTTTCCACGTGGCAGCTCAATTTTTTATTTTTATTTTTCCCCGTGTAAACGCAGTGTACGAGGTTGTGTTATATATACGAGTGAGTGTAAACATAATATCCTTAAAAACAATACTAAAATAGTCAGCTCTGTTCATACGAGAGTTCGAGGTGAAGTGAGCAGTCAAATGAACGGCGGCCTTCCCACGACGGCGGTGGTGGCGCGGTTGAGCAGGGAGGAGGAAGCTTCCATCATGGTGACTGCTTTGAAGAATGTCGTAGCAGGCGTTGGCGGCGCCGCCGAACACGATCAGCTCACTGATTTATCGTGGCATTTTGAAGGAGGAGGCGCCGCCGCCACGACATCTTCCGGGGTTTCTTTGTCTGTTTCCGACGACGGGGAGACTTGTGGGGTCTGCAGGATCGATGGGTGTCTGGGGTGCAATCTTTTCATGGAGGCGGAGAGCTGTAACGGTTCCGACAAGCCGGCGGGGAAGAGGAAGAGGAAGAAGAATAGGTACAGAGGGGTGAGGCAGCGGCCGTGGGGGAAATGGGCGGCGGAGATAAGAGACCCCGTGCAGGCGAAGCGTGTCTGGCTCGGGACATTTGATACGGCGGAGGATGCAGCCAAAGCTTACGATAGGAAGGCGATCCAGTTCCGCGGCCTTAGAGCCAAGCTCAATTTCCCTTTTGCAGACTACGCCGCCGCCTCCTCCTCCTCTACCGCCTACTTCACGGCGGCGAGAGTGCATGGAATGGAGGGGATTTCGGAGTTCTGGCCCACGAGTAGTAATAATCATAATTTATAGCCAAAAGGAATTCTGGGAATTATGAAATTTTCAACGAACTCGGTAAACGGGCAACTGGGGAAAGTTTTATGGATCATGCTATATGTATAACGAGGCTTACATGGTTTCAAATTCCATTAATTAAAATTACAAAACTATTTTACATATATTTTTAAAATATTTCTTTCAAATTAAGTGTAGGAATAATTTTATAATTTTAGATGTAATTTGTAATCCAATTTATAACTTTCTTTATATATATAGTATTTTCATGGTTTTATGTAGGAGGAGCACTACTCATTTGAAATTTTTTGATTCAATTTTGGGCTAATATTCAATTATTATTCATTATATATGATACTTGCATAAACTTTTTTGTCCTACAATAATATATATGATCAAACAATATTATATAACATAGACATATAACAAGTATACATTAATAATCGATATGATAGCTAGCAAGATTTTTTGTTTTTGATAGCTAGCAAGATTGTGCATGTTGCATGTGTACTTGGATTCGGAGCCTAGAGGTATTATCACCAATTTATTATTTTTATTTATCGACTTGCATGGTTGATTTGAGAATTAATGTAAGTCTCAATTTCAACTAAATGAGCTATTTAATATTATGTATTTTGACCAAATATTTTAATTTTGGGTGATAAAAGTCGGTAGTAACTATGAAACAATCCCTTTACAGAAAACAATATCCCTTTACAGAAATTTTCTTTTTGTTGTTAGGCTTAAAAATACGAATTTGTCCTCCTCCAACACAAAATACAATTTCATTTTTCCTTATTAGTAATGATAACTGTACGACCCACATAATAAAAGCATGCGTAATTAATGATAAATATGTACGTGTTGTCATAGACACGTTACATTATCCGATAATGATTGACGCCCGGAACGTCCTATAAGATTTTATATAAGAATATCGATATAGTTCATAATTCGATCAATTCAAATAAAAAAAAGTAGGTCTCTTATAAGACGAATATCCGTGAGTCCGTGACACAGATCAATCCAATTAATATTTATAATAAAAAATAATAATTTTGACATAAAAATACTATTTTTTTCATGGATGAATCAAGCTGTTAAGGATCCGTCTTACGAAATTGATCCGTGAGATCGTCTCACAAAAATTTTTATGATAAAAAAATATTATGAATGAAGTCTAGCACACTGCACATCCCAAATAAAATTAGGAAACCCGTACCTGTATACGTTAGCATTAAAATAAAATTAAGAAACTCGTACCCGTATACGTTAGCATTAAAGACCTATTTTTTCAGTTAAAATCGATAGACCTACTATTCGAAAACATAACATCGGAACATCTCCAATATATGACACATAAATACTTCTAAAAAATTGTGAGAAAGCTGAGAAGTAATTCATTTCCGCCATAGAGTGAGGTTAGTGACAAAGAGACAAGTAATGGGAAAATGCCACTGAAAGTTTTTGAATTCAGATCCACATTTTACACGTGGATGGACGTACGAGTACGAGGATAATATTTCCCACGAGGTGGCCAATTTATTCCTGCACGCGCTGCTCAGTCAACATGTGGCTCTTGGTTTTTTGACTCACCCCCTTTTGTTTTGTTTTCTTTTAAATTATTATATGTTGTGAAGAGTAAAATTTATAAAACTTAAAAACTCAAAATATTTTTAAACTTCACATTTTAAATTTATTTTCTCAAATTGTGTTTTTCTACACAAATGGAGAGACCTATTTATAGATCTCAATGGGAGATTAGTCCAAAAATTAAATCATCATCATCTACATCATCACACACTAATTTTCAAAATAATACAACTCAATTTTCAACAATTCTAATATAATATAATATATTTTTAGCACTCCCCCTTGTGATGATGATCGTCATATGATGATTGTCTTTATATTACGTGTTTTATGTTGCCTCGTTAAAAACCTTACTAGAAAAAACTCAGTGGGATAAAAACCATAGCAAGGAAAAAAGAGTGCAGCCACGTAAACTCCTCCTCATGTTAATATGAGTGATTCTTCACATATTCCGTAGATTGCGCATCCCAATGTTGTATATATGATTTCTGAATATCGTCATGGGAAGTGCCTTTGTGAAGAGATCTGATGAGTTCTCACTTGATTGAATGTAACAGATATCAATATCTTTATTCTTCTCAAGCTCTTGAGTGTAGGTAAAGAACTTTGGGGGGGTATGTTTGGTTCTGTCACTTTTGATGTATCCTTCTTTCATTTGAGAAATACATGCAGCATTGTCTTCATACAACGTCACAGGCTTCTTGTCTACTGATAATCCACAAGAAGTTTGGATATATTATGTCATTGATTTTAACCACACACACTCACGACTTGCTTCATGTAATGCAATAATCTCGGCGTGATTTGATGAAGTTGTTACGAGTGTTTGTTTCTGTGAACGCCAAGAAATTGCGGCGCCTCCATGAGTAAATACATATCCGGTTTGGGAACGTGCCTTATGTGGATCAGATAAATATCCAGCATCAGCATAACCAATGATACTTTGATTGGTGTCTTTTGAGTACAAAAGTCCCAAATCTGTCGTTCCTCGTAGATAACGGAATATATGTTTAATTCTGTTACAGTGCCTCTTTGTTGGATATGAACTGAATCTTGCCAATAAATTTACAGCAAAAGATATATCAGGTCTAGTGCAATTTGCAAGATACATAAGGGCACCAATGACACTTAGATATGGTACTTCTGGACCAAGAATAACTTCATCATCCTCACATGGACGGAATGGATCCTTTTCTATGTTTAATGATCTTACAACTATTGGAGTACTTAATGGATTTGATTTATCCATATTAAAACGTTTAAAGATCTTTTCTGTATAATTTTCCTGGTGAACAAAAATTCCAAATTCTTTTTGTTCGATTTGCAAACCCAGACAGTACTTAGTTATTTCAAGATCCTTCATTTCAAATTCTTCCTTCAAGTACATCATAACCTCTTGAATTTCTTTATTCGTTCCAATGATGTTTAAATCATCAACATATACAGCAATAATTACACATCCGGATGTTGTTTTCTTGATGAAAACACAAGGGCATATTGGATCATTTACATATCCTTTTTTCATCAAGTGCTCACTTAGCCGATTATACCACATTCGGCCGGATTGCTTCAACCCATATAATGATCTTTGCAATTTTACAAAATAAAATTCTCTGGGTTTTGAACTTTGTGCCTCAGACATCTTAAATCCTTCAGGGATCTTCATGTATATATCACTATCAAGTGATCCGTATAAGTAAGCCGTAACAACATCCATCAGACACATTTCCAAATTTTCAGACACTGCCAAACTAATCAAATATCGAAACGTAATTGCATCCATAACAGGAGAATACGTTTCTTCATAATCAATTTCAGGCCTTTGAGAAAAACCTTGTGCAACAAGTCTAGCTTTATATCTTACTATTTCATTTTTCTCATTTCGCTTTCGAATAAAAACTCATTTGTATCCAACAGGTTTTACACTTTCAGGTGTGAGGACTATAGGTCCAAAAACATTACGTTTATTCAGCGAATCCAATTCAACCTGGATGACATCTTTCCATATGGCCCAATCATGACGAGTTTTACATTCACCAAAAGATTTTGGTTCATGATCCTCATTTTCATTTATGATGTCACAAGCCACATTATAAGAAAATATCTCATCAATATCTTCTATGTCTTTTCGGTTCCATATTTTTCCAGTATTAATATAATTGATAGAGATTTCACGATTCTCGTCAGTTTGTGGTTCTGACAGAACATTTTCATCATCAGGTGTTTCTTCTGGAACACCATTTTCTATTTTATGATCATCGTGCTTCTCTATGCCTTTTCTTTTCCGAGGATTTTTATCCTTGGAACCGACTGGCCCTCCACGCTTCAGGCGTTTAATGACATCATGAGTGTCTTCAATCTGTTTCTTTGGAATTTCAATTCGAGCTGGGGCATTTACAGCATGTATATATGATTTTGTCACCCCTTTTGTGTCTGCAAATGCATCTGGCATTTGATTTGCTATTCTTTGCAAATGTGCAATTTGCTGTACATCTTTTTCACATTGTTTGGTCCTTGGATCCAAATGTAACAATGATGGTACATACCATGTGATTTATTTTTTGATGTGTTTCTTTTCTCCCCCTAACACTGGGAATATTTCTTCATTAAAATGACAATCAGCAAAGCGTGCTGTAAACACATCGCCTGTCTGAGGCTCAAGATATCGAATGATTGATGAATTATCATAACCGATATAAATACCGATTTTTCTTTGAGGATCCATTTTTGATCGTTGAGGTGGTGCAATAGGCACATACACCATACATCCAAAAATTCTTAGATGAGAGATATTTGGTTCTTTACCAAATGCAAGTTGCAATGGAGAGAATTTATGATATGCACTTGGTCTGATGCGAATTAATGCCGCAGCATGTAAAATTGCATGTCCCCATATAGAAATAGGGAGTTTTGTTTTCATAATCATTGGTCTAGCAATCAGTTGTAGACGTTTAATCAATGATTCAGCTAATCCATTCTGCGTATGAACATGAGCTACAAGATGTTCAACAGTGATTCCCATTGACATACAATAATCATTGAAAGTCTGGGATGTAAATTCTCCAGCATTATCAAGTCTTATTTTATTGATTGTATAATCGAGAAATTGATTTCACAATTTTATTATTTGAGCCATCAATCTTGCAAATACCACATTTCGAGTTGACAATAAGCATACATGTGACCATCTGCTAGAGGCATCGATCAATACCATAAAGTATCGAAATGGTCCACATGGTGGATGAATTGGCCCACAAATATCACCCTGAATACGTTCAAGAAATATGGGTGATTCAGTTTGGATTTTAGCTGGTGATGGTCTTATAATAAGTTTTCCAAGTGAACATACTTTACATTGAAACTTATTATTCTGAAAGATCTTCTGGTCTTTCAGTGGATGACCATGTGTATTTTCAATAATTCTTCGCATCATTGTTGAACCAGGATGTCCCAATCGATCATGCCAATTTGTTAATATTGATGAATTATCCATCACCATATTTGATTCAATTGGACTTGTATGTGTATAATGCAATCTAGTAGGGAGCATTGGTAGTTTCTCAACTACAAATTTCTTTCCTGACTTATATGTGGTAAGACACATATATTTCTGATTTCCATCAGTCATTGTCTCAGTATCATACCCATGAGAATATATGTTATTAAAACTCAACAAATTTCTTTTCGATCGTGGTGAATATAAAGCATCATTTATCAAAAAATTTGTACCATTAGGTAACAAAAATTTTGCTTTACCAAAACCTTCAATCAAGTCTACAGGACCTGATATTGTATTCACCATTGTTTTTGTTGGTTTTAGTTCCAAGAAATATCTTTCATGTCGCAGAATAGTGTGCGTTGTACTACTATCCGGTATGCAAATTTTCATGATATTATTTCCATGTTTGCTCATAGCATTTTCCATATCAAACTTCACAAAAATGTAACAAAGAAAAATTAAGTACAATACAAATGTAAAATATAACATGCTTTATACTACAAAAATGCATGAAAAATACAAATTTGTTACAATCTAGTTCCACCAATCTTTAATTAATGTCTTCGAAATCATTCAAAAAATCTGCAGCATTGAAACTAGTTGAACCAATTAAATGGTCACTATTTTCAACAAAATTGGTCTCTTTTCCTTTCCCCTTTGTCGATTCTTTATAGAGCTTACATAGGTGCTCAGGGGTTCGACAAATATGTGACCAATGTCCTGGAGTGCCACATCTATAACAAACACTCTCAGTTCTTTTTGAGTGATTTTTATTTTCACTCGTATTTTCATGCTGCCTTTTTGGTGGGTGGTTCGTGACGTTCTTTTGAGATGAGTTATTGAAGTAACTATCTCGATTATTTTCATATCCACGGCCGCGACCACGACCACGACCACGATCATTTTTACGTCCACGTCCACGCCCACGTCCTCGACCTCGTCCACGACCAAAATCTGGTCTATGCCAGATTTTGATTTTCATTTTTCATTACGACATTTGCTTCAGGAAATGTCGTTGATCCAGTGGGTCGGGATTGATGATTTCTTATTAACAATTCGTTGTTCTTTTCCGCCACAAGAAGACATGCAATGAGTTCAGAATATCTCGTAAAACCACGCACTCTATACTGTTGTTGTAGAGTTATATTTGATGCGTGAAAAGTGGAAAATGTTTTCTCAAGCATTTCCATCTCTGTGACTTCAAGTCCACATAATTTTAATTGCGAGACTATTCGATACATCGCAGAATTATAATCACTGACTTTTTTAAAGTCTTGGAATCTCAACGTATTCCATTCATCACGGGCGGTCGGGAGTATTACTTCCCTTATATGCTCAAATCTTTCTTTCAACCCTTTCCATAAAATCATTGGATCTTTTTCTGTGAGATATTCATATTTCAACCCTTCATCAAGATGTCGGCGTAAGAAAATCATTGTCTTTGCTTTATCTTGTGAGGTTGATATATTAATTTCTTTGATGGTATCACTTAGACCCAATGAATCAAGATGCATCTCAACATCAAGAGTCCATGGCATATAATTTTTTCCAGTGATATCGAGTGCAACGAATTCAAGCTTTGCCAAGTTTGACATGGTGGTACTAGAAAAATTACAATGCATTTTATTAGTTAATTTCCATTAATATGACAATACAAAATAATGGGAAAATGAAAATTACAAGTGCATATACAAATAGATAAAAAGTATGTGGTGGAAAATCGCTGGTGAGTACAAGACTCGTGAGCATGATGATCATAATCGTTATGAAAAATAGCCTTATAAATGTCATCATCTCCATCTTCGAAAAATCGAGTAAAAATATTTTGAGAGAAATAGTGAATTTTGGTGTGATTGAAAATAAGTTAGAGTGAACATATTTATAGGCCAAAAACTAGCCGTTTGTGACCGTTGAGGGTAAAAAAAAATCGAGTATATGTTGAATAAAAATTCGTGATAATGATGCAATGCATATAATGATAATCATAATTAAATAATTATGTATATCATATCACATTATTATAAGGTCAGTGTCGTAGACAACCTTTTATATAATATTATGAAATTATACCAATATAGTTAGTATAAAGTCAGGTATAGTATATCATATCACATTATTATAAGATCGGTGTCATAGACAACCTTTTATATAATAACATGAAATTATACAAATATGATTATATTGTTTAAGAACCTTAGAGTCTTTTATACTTGTCGTATCCCTTACCGGGAGTGTGGGATGTCGTCTGAACATCCTCCCAGGATTTATAACAAGTTTATATTTTTTTTCATAACATGATATTATATATTAATATATACACAATAAAAATATATAAACAGTAAAATAAAAATTCTTACTTGTTGAATATTTTTGACTTCTTCTTGTATTTTGGAGCGTTGAAAATTATAGAGAACTTTCGAGCGATTGTGCTGATAACGTGTTGTGAAAAGTAAAATTTATAAAACTCAAAAACTCAAAATATTCTCAAACTCCACACTTTAAATTTATTCTCTCAAATTGTATTTTTCTACACAAATGGAGAGACCTATTTATAGATCTCAATGGGAGATTAGTCCAAAAATTAAATCATCATCATCTACATCATCACACACTAATTTTCAAAATAATACAACTCAATTTTCAACAATTCTAATATAATATAATATATTTTCAACATTATCATCATTATTATGATTATTATTTATAAAAACGTGGGGTTTAAGACCCCAATAATTAATTCACCAACATTAGCTCAAAAGAGGAACAAACTTAAAAACGAATATTATTTTTCTTATCTGAATCAAACTCTAACGTTTAATGATCAATCCCAGAAATTCATACGAAAAATTATATTCGTTTTCTGGGGAAAAAAACCTGTGATTTTTAATGGATAATCAAAAACCGAATTTGACCCTTATCTTTGGGATTTTACATGCTCAAAATTTTTAGAACAAGATGGACCGTCGAGACTAAATTTTAAAATTTACAAGTTTAAACGAGTTAAATATGAGTTTAACTGTAAAAAATGTTATTAATTTTTATTAAGCTTTTAATTATCTCATAACAATATTTTTTTTTTAAATCAATAAATTTTATTTTTTTATTTTTTTATTTTTGTGACGTGGTAATCAGCAGCCGCTACTTTTTGGTGGACTCTTAGTAAACTCTCGAACTAACGCAATAACCTGCAAACTACGCTAGTCAGGTAAACCATACTAGGCAAGTTCTGTGTGACAGATTAGTCCAAGAAAGTATTGGCGGAAAGAATCGAACTCCTATCAATAAATTTTATTAGTTATGCGCATAGTTGTTTGGACTTTGGCGTGTTCATAAATTTTAATCATGTTTTTTGTTTTATATTTATATTTGCCAGCTCGAACAACAATATCATAGTGCTTACACGTACGCATAAACCTTGAGAAATTAAATAAGCAACTAAACTATCATAGCTTGGAAGGACACACTGAAAAATACAGCCTCCTAATAACATGTAGGGTCGGTCCTAATAATTTTTTTTGTCCGAATCTATATTTTAAAAAAGGGTTATAAACAATAATGTATGTTCCGTACTCTTTTAGTTCTATAAAAAAAAATTCGAATTAAATCAATACGTTGAAAATAATTTTAAAAACTAAACAACACACAATAGTTAAAATATTTCTATTACCATTAGAAATTTCATTGGCATAGGAGAAAGTGGAAGAATGATTAAAATATGCTAAAATATACGCTATTCTTTAATTTTAATTATTTAATTTTAGGTTGTGTTTGGATGAAATAATTTTAAATATATTTAAATATATTTTTGTTGTGTAGATAAGTAACACCATAACATTCAAATCCACTATTTCCATGTTTATATGGTATGTTCGTGTTAGTTGGGATGTATTTTAATTCCACCCAATATTACTGTCATTTGAAATTATTTCTACTCTTTAAAACTATAGAGTAAATAAGTAGTGCATATATTTAGAATCCGATCTATTATTTGTTAACAATGAAAAATAATCGAAATCCATAGATTTGAAATCATTTCATTCAAACGTAACCTTAGATTCTTAATTAGCATTACCATGGAATGAAAAATTTGCCAACGTGCAGTTTATATATTTTTTGACTCGAGATGAAATGTGAAATTCAAAAGCGAATAAAAAAACTTCTGAAACCGTCTCACATGTTAATTTGGTGAAACGGATTTCCTATTCGGCTCGACTGGTGAAGAAAAGTATGATTTTTTACGCAAAAATTAATAGAGTTAGTCTTGTAAGATGGGTCAACACCGTTCATAATTACAATAAAAAAATACTTCAATATAAAAAATAATATTTTTCATAAATGAACCAAATAAAATATTGCATGAAATTTTTGTACGAAAACATTCATTTTTACTCTATACATAATTCAAATAGACCCGTTTGATGGAAAATAACGATATTGGGAAGAATACTTTTGAGTTTTGTGTGGATCCTTTGTTTGGAGGCCCAATACTGTTTTGGGCTGATTTCATAAAAAAAAAAAAAAAAACATTGATTTTGCTTACTTCGAAAGCAAGCAGCTGCTGACTTACATGTGTCTCCGTTGGATCTACGCCAACTCCATTTCGGTAACTCCCAGAATTTTCTCTACTATAAAGCCCTAACCGCCTCCGAATTCCGTGAAATTTTTAATTTTTTTTTCCAACATTCATCAGATTCTTCATTGGAAACGCTGCATTTTCATATTTGGAAATCATTGATTTTGATCTGTGTGTGTGTTTTTCTCCCCGTTGTTCAAACTACACGATTTGTAATTGTCGATTGTTTGATAAGTCTGAAAAATTGAGCCATGGGAGGTTCACATAGTCGTGAAGGACTGGAGCTTTCTGATTCATCTGACTATTCTGAGGAGGATGAGGAAAAGGAGCAAAATTCGGAAGAATTTGTTGATGCGGATGATCGGAGTCCAAAGGTGAGTGCGAAAATCTTAGATGATGTTGATTCTAGGCTTCAGGCTTTAAAGCTGAAATATCCGGAAAAAGCATCTCTTTCACCTAGAAAACCTGTAAATCGCGCAAATGCTGTTAAGCTTTACCTTCATATTGGTGGAAACACACCGACCGCGAAATGGGTTGTTTCCGAAAAGCTTGCTCAATTTAAGTTTGTTAAGAAATTGGAGGGTGCGGCTGAAAGTGATGAGGATGATGATGAAGGTGAATTACGCGGAGGTGGGGGATTTTGGGTTTTGAAGATAGGAAAGAAAATTGGAGTGAAAGTTTCTACTGATATGCAGATGAAATATATTGGGGAGCAGAGGCGGGTTGATTTTGTGGATGGTGGAGTTTGGGCCTTGAAGTTTTTTACGGATGTGGACTACAGAAATTTCGTGACTAAATTTCAGGATTGTTTGTTTGAGAATGTTTATGGTTTGAGGTCGACAGACGAAAACAAAGTGAAAACTTACGGGAAAGATTTCATTGGATGGTTAAAGCCAGAGGAGTCGGATGATTCTATGTGGGAGGATGCAGATGATGGGGACTGGAGGACTCCGGAGAAGAGGCCAATGGAATTTTCGGTGAGAGATGGCAATGACTTGTTACAGGAGTTCGAGGAAGCGGCCACGGGTGGAGGAATTCAGAGCTTGGCTTTAGGGGCCTTGGATAATAGTTTCTTGGTTGGTGATTCAGGGGTTCAAGTTGTGAAGAACTTTAGCCATGGAATTCATGGGAAGGGGGTCTATGTGAAGTTTGATGACCAAAAGTTAGGGTCTGGTGGTGGGAACTCTGGAACGACTCCTAAAAAGGCCCTCTTGATGAGGGGAGAAACAAATATGATGCTAATGAGTCCTCTGAAGGAAGGAAAATCTTACTCCTCAGGGCTCCACCAATTGGATATCGAGACTGGAAAGATTGTCACGAATTGGAAGTTTGAGAAGGATGGCACTGATATTACGATAAGTGATATAACAAGTGACGCAAAGGGGTCTCAGTTGGACCCATCGGAGTCAACTTTCTTGGGTCTGGATGATAATAGATTGTGTCAGTGGGATATGCGTGACAAGAAGGGGATAGTTCAAAATATCGTAAACTCGAAATCTCCTGTATTGCATTGGAATCAAGGGCATCAGTTTTCAAGAGGCACAAATTTTCAATGTTTCGCAACTGCTGGGGATGGGTCGATAGTTGTTGGTTCGCTTGATGGGAAAATAAGACTATACTCAAGGACTTCAATGAGGCAGGCAAAGACTGCTTTTCCGGGGCTTGGTTCTGCTATTACTTCAGTTGATGTTACTTATGATGGTAAATGGGTGTTGGGAACCACTGACACTTATTTGATCTTGATATGCACTTTATTCACTGACAAGGACGGTCAAACTAAGACTGGTTTTAGTGGCCGAATGGGGAACAAAATTCCAGCTCCAAGGTTGCTGAAGCTGACCCCTGTGGATGCCCATTTGGCTGGATCTGGTAGTAAGTTCCATGCTGGACATTTCTCTTGGGTAAGTTATTTATACTTCCTAGAATTATATTGATACACTTGGTGAAATTTTTAGTATTGGATAAATACTTGCTTATCTATCTAATTGTGTTACATGTCATGAGAATGAGATTGCATTAATATTTTGTGTATGTTGTCCATGCACGCCATGACTCAATGTCTTGTATCGAAATCCAATGTCAATACTACTTGACCTCTGACTGAAAATGTTTGTCTTATATGTGCACATTTCTTGTTGGAACGTATACACTCACATGCCATTGATCTTTATGAATAATTTATTTGCTGTATTTAGAGTTTGGACATGGCTTCTGTTTTTTTTAAGGTTGTAAGTAATCTCTTTTGCACCAATAGGCCTCATAGTGCAATACCACAAACTCACATTGTGGGATAGTTTAAAAGCCTTGGAAAATCCATTTTTTTCAAGAAATTGTTATGCACAATCAATTCCAGAATGGATCTCTGGTTTGGATGTGATTGTGAATGTGTCTAGCTGTGGATCTTGAAGGCTTCTTTTTTTTTTTTTTTTGGAGCGATGAAGGCAAATAGAAATTTGATTTTTTATTTGAGTGGATGATTGCTAAGGGTGTTCCTTGTTTTTGGTTTTGAAAAAAACAATCCACCAGTCTAGAGCTCAAAAATTTCCGAACTGAAACTGGACTAAAACTCATTCATAAATCAAACCAAAATATGCCGTTGATTTTGTTTTAAGCTGCTTTTTAGACCAACAGTTTCTTTTTCCCCTATTTTTCTTTTATATTTTTTCTATTTTTCTTTATTTTGAGAAAAAAATTGAATCTTATTAATGAAATTTGAAGTCTTTTCATAAATCAAACCAAAATGTGCTGTTACTTTTTAGAAATGAAAAGTTCCGGTTTTTGTTCAGGTTCCTCTGTTCAAATCGAAAGGAGATATGAGGTCTGATGGACCTCCAGGCTCCAAACCGCAAACTGAATTGAAATTTTCAGTTCCTGTTTGAAACAGGCCGAAATTTTCGGTTCTCTTGGTTTCTGTTTATTTTTTCAAACTAAATTTTCATTTTTGGTTTTGATAATTGTGATTTTCCAGATTTTTTGAGATCAATTTATTATGCACCAATGTCCCCTCATTTTGCTTCAATACCTCGTTCTAATGTTGTCAGGTTACTGAAAGCGGGAAACAAGAAAAACATTTGGTTGCAACAGTGGGGAAATTCAGTGTAATATGGAACTTTCAGCAGGTGAAGAACAGTGCACACCATTGCTACCAGAATCAGCAAGGGCTAAAGAGCTGCTATTGCTACAAAATTGTGCCCAAGGATGAGTCCATCATCGAAAGTCGGTTCATGCACGATAAGTTCTCATTCAGCAACTCCCCGGAAGCTCCGCTGGTAGTTGCGACGCCCCAGAAAATTACGTCCTTCAGCTTGTCTGGCAAGCGATGAATCCATACCAAATGACTACATTAATTTAGCAATGCCCATATCATTCGTTTGTAAATTGAAATTGGTTTCTTTCTTCTTCTTTTCTTGATAAGTTCAGTTTGGTTTCTGCGTGGTTGTGAAGTGTTTGTTTTGTTTCAGCGTCTTTAGGTCCAGTCTTTCGTACATTTAGTTGCAAGGAGCCCGTTGCACTGATATGTATGATATAAATGACATAGCACTACTCAAAAAAACGAACTTTGCTTATGTTATATTACATTTTTTATTTTTTGCTGACCTTAATCTTTCAAATTTAAATGAATAAAGAACGGAGTTTCAAACATATTGTTCATAATTTCTCAATGAATAGCGGCGGATTTTTTTTCGTGGTAAACATGAAACGATAATATGCACTCTTGTTATTACCATCATTTTGGTCATAAGAACTCATATGAGATGGTCGAACGAGTCAATTTTTTAATAAATATCTTATCCAAATCAAAGAACTCACGTCGATTAGATTTGACATTTTTGAACGACGAAAAGCTACGTTTGACATTTTTGAACCATGAAACGCTACGAAATGTTCAATTTTCATGAGATTTGACATTTTTGAGCTATAAAACGCTACGAAATACTTCGTTATCATTTGAGTGGTAAGAGTCGTGATCCCGCAAGGGTGAGCTAATCCCAAAAACCAATCCTCAGTTCCGATTGTAGGCTGCAACTCGCCTACATAAAACCGGAATTTCACTGGTCAGCCATATGGGAATGAATTCATTCTCTGGCTTTGTACACATTGCCCGTCACACTACGGGAGTCAGTCATGCCCGACGTCGTTACTTTAACCTTCCTAATTCCAACCTCATCAGATAGTATACATCATAATCATTAAGCATTTATGATTAACACATCTAAAATATCTAGCTATTTATTGGAAAGACATGCAAAATAATATCATTTTAGGTGTATCTGAAATCCATTACAATTGCTATTAAAATTACATAAACATGATAAAAAGAGTGAGTTTGATATGCATTATCTCAAATCCATCAAATGATCATCGAGCATGCATGAGTGTTTATCATTGTAGAACAATTATAAGATGAGAACTAAAATTGAAATCTAAATGGCCAAAACACATTAAATACAGAACCAAAATAAAATGGTTACCAATAATTTTTATTTTTATGATATTCTATATATAGAATGTGGATGAAACTTTTAATTATGCTCGTTAGTAGACTCGTGAATCAAATATGTTTTATGAATAAATTTTATAAATCGAAGGGCCAAAAAAGAACTTAAAGCAACGAGGTTCAGTCAAATGGTAGAGCAATCTATGTTCATGCACAGCCCTTAAATTTATGGGTACTCTCTCACCAATATTCAGGCCAAAATCCCATTTTCCATGCATCGTCTTCCGTTTAAACTCTCACCGGAAACTTCCGCAATCCTCCCATTGCGCCGCCACCACTCCGCCATGTCCACCTCCATCTTTCTCCTATGGCTGGTGAGCATCCCCCTCACAATCCATGCCATGCCACAACCTAAAGGTATCAAAGGCAATAGACTCATATCATGCAAATATTACATATAGTTAATATTTTTTCCATTGCTTTTCGTTTTTTAAGTAATATTGTTTCTTCTTTCTTTGAAAAAAAAATTATTCATGCAGGTTACCTCCTAAATTGTGGCTCAAATCATGGTGTAGAAGAAGGACAGATCGAATACGTCCCGGATGATGAATATATATCAGTTGGAAACAAAACAACCTTAGATAGACCAGAAATTTTGCCAAGATTACAAACTCTCAGGTATTTTCCCAATGCAAAAGCAAGAAAATACTGCTACACCTTCCCTGTGATCAAGGGTGGAAAATTTCTTGTGAAAACTGTATATTACTACGGAGGATTCGATGGAGGGGACGAGCCACCTGTGTTCGATCAGATCATTGATGGTACAAAGTGGAGCACTGTGAATACTACAGAAGATTACGCGGTGGGGGGAACCTCGTTCTATGAGGCCATTTTCATGGCTCAGAACAAGTTTCTCAGTGTTTGTCTTGCAAGAAACGAGCACACTGCTGTTGGTTCCAGCCCTTTTATTTCATCTCTTGAAGTATATAATCTTGATGATTCTGTTTATAATTCGACCAACTACGAGAAATACGCGTTAGCCACTGTTTCAAGAAGCTCTTTTGGCTCTACAGGAGATACACTTAGGTATGCAAACTCTGTTTCATGTTGCTCCTATTCTTCGACTATCATCTTTGTCGGACCTTAACGCATCACTAGTTTTTAAGTTTCTAGTGTAGTTTAATCCTGAGTTCATCAACACCTGTGGAGGTTCTCACTATTAATCTAAAACAAGTACCTATTTTTAAACTTTTAAGGTAGAAGTGTGTATTTTGTTTCTGTTTTGGTTTTTGACTCACGAGTGTTAGAAGTATAGTACTAATTGCGTATTCGTGTTGCTATTGATGGGACGAAAGAAGATAGTCAATCTCTTGTTTACATTTGAAATCCAAAAACAAATCATTGCCACACTATCTAAAATGGATAAAAGTACATCTCTAACTTTGTTGCATTTTGTGGCCAATGTTCTTGTCCAAAGTGATGTATGAAGTGAATATATATTAGCATCTGAAACTGATCTTTGAACAATACACTCGTCGAATCAGTTATCCAGATGACAGTTTCAACCGGTACTGGCAACCTTTCACCGACGACAATCCATATGTCTCAAGTCAAGCCAGCGTAGACCCTTCGAAATTTTGGAATAATCCACCACAGAAGGCCTTTTTGTCAGCACTAACAACCAGTAGAGGCAAGACTCTAACATTGAGATGGCCACCATATTCGCTCTCCAATGGACACTACTACATTGCACTTTATTTCCAAGATAACCGATCCCCGAGCCCGTTTAGCTGGAGGGTTTTTGATATTCATGTGAATGGACAAATATTCTTCCAAGATTTGAATGTGACAGACAATGGTGAGAACGTTTTTGGGACTGAATGGCCGCTTAATGGGCAAACTGAGATATCTCTTGTTCCCAAAGATGGCACTCCTGTTGGGCCATTGATCAATGCTGGTGAAGTTCTTCAGATTTTCCCACTTGGAGGAAAAACTGTGACAAGAGATGGTAATTTATTTCATTCAATAATTAAGCATCCAATCAACTGGAACACAATCGAAATCAAAGGTAGGAAATATTTTATTTTAGATGTCCTAATCAAATGCAGCCTCAGGTTGCATTTGGGTAGTCGGGAATTTGAAATAGTCAATGGGAATCTACTAAACTTGTGGGGATAATTTTCAACACACAGACTTGAAATTCTATAGCTACTAGTTTTATTGTTTTTACCCTCGTAACAAAGGATGTCGAATCCTTACTTTATGGTGGGATTTGAATACACTCCCTAGATTAAATCTTTTGAGGCAAAGACAAAATTTTCTTACTTCTTGAATGTTTTTTTCTTGCCTTAATATGTTCTTTTTGACAGTGGTGGCAATGGAAGACTTGAGAGTTGCTCTGAAAAATCCTCCAGAAGATTGGGCCGGGGATCCATGCTTGCCTAGAGTAAATTCATGGACTGGAGTTTCATGCTCAGAAGGAGATATTATCCGAGTTATCTCTTTGTATGTATTCTTTACTAAATACACAAGTCATTGAAAACATATTCAAAATCTTAACCTCCAATATGACTAAATTTGACATCTTTGAAATTCAATGTTATATTGTATCCCAGTATGATTGTTAAGATCGTTCAAAGTTTATCGCGTGTTTAGGATCTATCACTGGCTTTATAGTTCCCAAATCTGCAAGTTTTTCAACACTGGTTCGAATATGAATGTAGGAACCTGACAGGCTTAGGATTGTCTGGATCACTGCCAGCAAGTATATCCAATTTGACAGCACTCAGGCTTCTGTAAGTGATTTTGAATTCTTAGTACATCAGTTACTCGAGTTGACATGATTTTTATCGTTCGAATTTCAGTTTGCTTGGAGACAACAGCCTTTCAGGTTCATTACCTGATTTGAGAGGCCTGCAGTCTTTGGAAATTCTGTATGCTCCAAAACTTTTTTCCTTATAATATATCATGATTCATATCCATTATAATTCTTAAAAATTAATCAAATATCTATGCTTTGATCTTTGAGAAGGCATTTGGAGAACAACCAGTTTGAAGGGTCACCCCCAAACTCATTGGCTGAATTACCGAATCTTCGTGAAGCGTAAATGCTAATGCCTATAAATATTCTGCTGTGATTTTGTGTGTTTAAGATGTGCTCATCAGATTTCTCATTTAGCTCTGTTTCAACAGATTCTTACAGAACAACAGGTTCAATGGTAGCGTCGCCGAGCGACTGAATAACAAAGATGGATCCATTAATATTCAGTAAGTCAAGAAATTGTTGATCTCAAATTTGCAGACACTGGCTGCTGGAAAAGTAAATGAAAGATTACTTTAAAAGAAGTTTTAACCCAATTCTGAGGTGGGAAATGTGAGACTTGTTCTTATAAACAGGTGGTGATCTATGTTTCTGCCTTGATATTTCTGTGCAAGAAGAATGATGCATAACATAAGAAGAAAGAAATGAACAAACATGGAAACAGAATATCAGAAATTTGTGAACTGCAGCCAATTATACCGAGATTAAATTTGACTCGAGTTCGGAAATCAGATTTGATGGTTTCTTTTAGAGAAACTGCAACCTTTTGTATACTTTTATTTTGTTTGGTTTTTCCCCAGTTTGATTGGGTGAAATTACATCTGATGAAAATATAACTTTTTTTTTTTTAAATGGCATTTCACAGCAAACCAGAACTAGAACTAGAACGCAGCAGAAAGTATTGATTTAGAAAAGTATTTAAAATTTCTTTAAATTTTGAATTGAATAGAAGTAATTTCTTTGAATTGAATTTAGTTTTTGAAAAGCTCTTGAAATCTTGAATAATGTTGAAAGATAAAATTTAATAAAAAATTTGAACAATTTGTCTTCAGTTAAATAAAAAATTATGTCACTATGTCATAAACCTATATATAGTTGAAAAAAATATTTATTCTTCCAAATCTCGGCTTCAAGTTATCCACCATGTTCGTCCATTGGGTAATATTGGGATTCGATGGTTTTGAGTTAGAGAAAGATCTGATGCTCCAAGGTGTACATATTGATTTTGATGTGGCATACTTCATGTTTGGAGTTGTAACTCCATCGGTAGAGGCTGTGGTGACCATTGTAACAAAATTCTTTGATTTTATAGCAAAGTTAAATTGAATTTAAAAAAAAAAAAAAAGGATCGAAGAAAAACTATAATCTTAAATATATGGTCTCATGAACCGACATTTTCAATATTATCTCATCAAGTCATGAAATTTACAAAGTAATAAATAACATGGCATGAGATGCCAAGCTGCAGTACAATCCAAAGCCACTGTAGGGTAAAGTTTACTCTTGAGTATTAAGGAAAATGATTTCCGAGAAGAAAAATGGAAGTCATAAAATTATTGTAGTTGTTACCAGGAAAATTGATCAGACTATTTGGTAATTTTCTGTAGAAAGCAGTGTTCTCTGGGAAAACTTTGGCGGATTCCCTCCCTTCAGTGGTAAAATGTTGACAACCTGCCAAAATTGAAAAGAGTTAAAATCTCGAATTAATATGGAGACAAGAAAAGTGCCAAGTGCAATTTGAATGAAGTTCCTATCATTTTAAACTCAGAGATTTAATTTGTGCTCAAAGCCCTCTGTGAAAATCAAAATGCATAAAAACCTATATGTTTCCCAAATCATAGCTAAAACCGACATAAGTCGAAATACAAGAAATGAAGAGAACTCCATCTGAAAGGAGTTCATTTTACAATATCAGTCCCAAGCCCAGATGAAATATTACATAAAAATGTAAGATGATGGATTGTTCAAAATTTCATCAGTTACAGATTTGCCAATTTTGTAACGACAACAAGAAGATATAATAAAAAATGGGGTAGAAAGAAACCTTGAGATCACTGAAAGTGCTTGTAGAAGTAAAACGCACGGAAATTGGGAAAAACTCAGTGCCTGCTGCAGGAATTACAAATTCCATGGATCCACTGCAAGTAAGCCCACCAATCAAACCAAATAAGCACGCTACGAGATTGTTGTACACATGAAACTGAAAAGCAATTTTGACAGTAAACCAACCTGCGATTCGAGTTATCAATGAGCACGATAGCCCACTCTAAAATAGACTTTCTGGAATCATACCTGCAATGGGCATCAACATGACACTGCTGTAACGACTAATTAATTTGAATTACGGTTATGAAAACAAGTATGATACACAATTATTTTCTTTATTAACTACACAATTCCCAATAATTTCACTTTCATGCATCTCAACAAATTTCCACAAATACCCCACCCACTAGGCCCAGCCAATTGCTTTTCACCTCTCATTAAAAAATTACTAGAACCACGTCCCATTATAATTTATGCCCATTTTCCCTCCAACGAAAGATGTAGAAGTGCCAGCAATTGGAGAGCATCTTACTTTGAAAAATTGACCCAAAACCATAGTGCACATGCTAAATTAAAGCATCAGAAGTAGTATAGGAGATGCTTGGAACTCGATGTAATATTTCCATGTCCTCCCACCACCAATCAAAAAAGACTATACACAATTCAACAAATGAAACGAACCAATCCTGCAAATATCCACTTTGATGACAATATTTGTCATAATTTTAATAAAAGAATAAAAGTAAATCCTCACCTCCACTCCCCATCAACCTGTTGTACTCTTGGTGGTTCTCGAAGAGCAGGCAGAGGAATTGAAATGACAACATTTTGTAGGTCAAACATTGGAGGAACTTCGTACTCCAAGTTTACATAGGTATCATTTCCAGAAAGAGAGGGCCAGCAGTTAACTGCAAAGAAAGTCTGAAAGTGAACAACTAAATTGCATGACAAAAAAACATCTTGTGTGTTGTGTTGAGAACAGGTGTATGTTAGCAGCAAAGCTCACTTGATACTGGCACAAAAGACTCATCTGCATTCTGCATTCTCCACTTCAACAGACCAACACCATCACCACCTTGACCAGCAGGAAATGGCCTGTTTGGATCCTTGAGACCTAGTATATTTTCACCCGAAAATAGTTCTTTGTTGACATTGGGGTGTGTTTTAAAATGAATTCCTGGATTGCCACCAGTTTCAATCTGAAATTTTTTGAAATAAAAATATTTATGAAACACTTGATACATGACCACAAAACTGAGAATCCTTCTAAACAAAATAGCAAGAACATCTTGCGTGCATAAGGAGCAATAATGGAGTGACAAAACTAGAAACCTGAACTTGGATGAGTCCATCCTCTTGGTTAAGTATTTGGAGTAACAGGGTACCCTGTAAATCAAAACTTCCAATACCACCATCCTTCTTTAAAGTTACATTAAGCTTTTCTTCAACAGTTAATGTAACAGGATCACTAGGTGGTAATGCAGCTGGTTTGGTTTGACCAACACTTGGTCTCACATCTTCCACAATCACTTCACCTTCAGCTTTGAGAGATTCCAAAAATTGGTTGGTCCTTTGTGTTTTCCCAAGCTTCATACCAAGACTTTTTGGTGGAGCTGATGCAGATGCTTGTGGACGACCTAATGATAATAGTTAAAAAACCAACAATCTCAGTCAGCTATTACTCAAATAAACCTATCACCAAAAAATCACCTCACAACCAACAACAGGTTAAGCATACAAAAATAGAACACCAAGAACAACTTGTAATCATATCAAATAATTGTCGACAGAGCCAACAATTATCAGTCATTCAGTCATAGACTCATGATAATGGTTCTCATTAAAACTATGCATCTAGCTTTGCTCCAGCAAAAATTTACTAGTCGTAGACGGATTTATTAAATGCCAACTGTTAAAGGTAACTTTCAAAGGCAACTATAGCTATCATGGTGCCTTATTGTACTGCTATAGCAACCATCATAACCCACATGATCAACCCATACATTCGTGATAACATTTGTGATTCTTCACCATGGTGGTTTACTTCAATTATCCGTGCATTAAATTTGAAATGAAGGGGAAATAAATAATTATAGTGCACCGCCCAACAAAAGCCACCCACAAATTCAAATATCCGAGTTGATCACAAAGATGATAAAAATTCTTGTCTACAACATATCCTCTTGCTTCATACCTCTGTGTCTCCTATATCAGAAGATGACCAACTGCATACCTCAGACACCCATTTTTAGTTTCTGCAACATCAGAAGTCGAACTTGCATTGTTCTACACTTTCATTTTTCAATTCCCAGGGGAACACACAGAAAACAAAATAACTCCACACGATAAAATGGACAAGTGGTTTAATTTATGAGTTTGATTGTATATTTCAACAAACTAAAATGAAGGCAATGTAAAATTATAATTTATAATAGATGCCTCAGCAACAAGAATATATCACCATAATTTTTATGTTCACAGAGTACGATAGACTATTTCGCAGTTTTTTAAAATTTCACGAGGTAGAGCAGAAATAAACCTTTAGAAGTAGAGGATTGGGGTTCCACGTCTGTGCTTAATCCAAAAACAGAGCCACTTCCAAAACCACCATTAGTACTAGATATGCTGGCGTCGCTGCCAAAGCCAGTGTCAATCCTTCCAGAACCCACTGAAGACATGAATCCTCCTTTCTCACCCCTATTCTTCTCAATCTAAACAAAGTTAACACAGTACATCAGTATACAGGTGATTCACAATATTATTGATAGATGATAAGAATCATGAGTTGTGCCTCAACCAAATTACCTTGCTTTTGTCAATTTCACTAGCTTTGCGCTTCATGACATCCTTAGTCTCATTGATCTTGCTTTGTAATACCAGCTTGTGCAATTTCTCTTCATGACTTTCCATCTCACAGTACTGTTTGACCTGTGCAACTGTAACATTTTCTCTGTGCCCAAGAGAGATAACCTCGTCAAATGCAAAAAGAATCTCAAAAGCGGTATTGCCAATGCCCTCTTCATCTAGTGTATAAGAATATTCAGGAACCTAAACGTGATTAAGGAAATAATATCACAATATTAAATGCACCAAGTGAAACTTGTTCCATGGAAAATACTAACGATGACTACAAGGAAAACTAAAACAATTTCAGCTGCATGCATGGACAAGAACAGAGAATATTTTTACTGCTTCATTCTGATGGAAAGAAATAAGGATGCCTAGCCTGAGAGCGCAAAATACAACAGTTGCAAGGTAACAATAACAGTTTTAGATTAACACTACCCATTTGCTGTTAAAAAGGATACAAGCTTTGAAAGTAGCCTCAATGTCTCCAAATCTTCAAGAATGTTGCTCTGCTTATTTGTGACAAGAAGCAAGTACAGGGACTCTATCGGCTGGTAAACATAACGGACATTTTCAGTCTCGACGTATGTGTGCTGTTTTCCTGTTCCAACCAATTTGGGGAAGGCGGCAAGGTATCCCTCAATTCGTATCCGAGACATATCAACAAACTGCCTTGAAACAAGGGCTGTGGGAGACATAAAGTCAAATAGTTTAAAATGGTCATCAGTAGCAGAGATACAAAAAACTGTACTAGCGAACAAAACTGAATTTGAACGTAAAAAATCACCAAAAAAATACTTAATCTATAATGGTAAGGGTAAAAAGGACAGCGGGTCCAAAGTTCAAAATTAAGGAGTGAAAAGGGAAGGAAATAGAGGGGAACAATTCAACACAAAGAAAAACCCAGACAAAAAAAGGTTACCACAGAAAAAGAGTTTCATTAAGCAAACAACACGGGAAATGGATAACTTAGCTCAAATTCAAAGTAGTTTCAAATTTGTTACAAACTTACCCAAGTCAAATTTCCATCGAAGAGCATAAAATATCAACGAGGCCAAAGAAAAACGGACCAATAAGCAAAGCCATAAATTGTAAGAAATATAATTGAATTCAATCAATAAATAATAGCTTTTTGACAAACATCTATTTCAATGATTGGAAACCAATGACACAGTCAACTTTGAGTCTAAAATAACTACAGCTTCAAGCCTTTGACTCTGATATAGTCATGAGACCAATTTTTATCTTATAACAGGTCTTCACTAATCCAGAAACCTTCACATTGATTGGTAACATGAAGAATAGATGCAAGGTCCAAAATGAGAAGTCATGAGTCATCCCATCATGATCTATTCAAATAGTCCAATTACAAACAAGTTCCCAGTACATCTATGCATATGCATGCAATGTCTGCAATTACGATGTATAATGCAAAACTAGGTTATATTTTAGGGATTTATCAAAAAGGCCACATCCTATGAAGAGTTTCTCACTAGATGGCTTGTTCGTATTAAAAATAACTAATTGAAACTCTTTAATAAGAAGACGACCACACTTTTCTCATCGAAAAAATATCAGGAAGTTGAGATGAAGAAGTCACCACTTAAAGCTTCACACACCGACATAAACTTTAGGATTCCAAAGACCTGCCAATTCTAGATGAAAATTTAACCCAATTTGACAGAGAGTTCAACCAATTTTCAATCATATCAAAGTCAAACACGGCCAAATGAAGCTTTAAGAAAATAGACAATAACCTCTAAAACCAGAAGGTACGATGATCAAAGTAGCACCATACACATCCAAGTTACTGATAAAAGAACCAAGAACTGAACTTTGAGATCACGAGGCTTAGAAGGTTACCTTTGCCAGATTTACTAATAATGCTAGCGGCAAGCACAACCTGCATCACATATAACGAAGATAATCATAAATAAAACAAAACCAAGATAATAAAACTAACAAAAAATGAATAAAAAATGATGAGAACATTTACCATTTTGTTCCTTCAACTTCCACCAACAGTCTCCAGGTAGAAAAAAGAAAATGAAGAAGCGGGTCACCTAACTACACTTGGAAAAAAGAAAGGAAAAAATCAATTTCACAACAATCTCAACAAAACATATCATTCCCATAAATTTCTTCACACACTAATGCCCACTACGATACGTGACTGCATCCAAAGACCCAGATCTGAATCGGTAATGTAGAATCATTATTTCCGCAGATCGATAGATTTAGTTCGAGTGTGAATTCATGCTGCAAAAATCACATACTTCTAGATAATTCAGCACCACCAAAGGTCGTGGATCCCCGAATTGAGCGAGAAACAGGCCCATACAGGTAAAATCTTATTCAGAACAGATCAGAATTCGAATCATGCAGCACCCTTCTAAAATATACTGAGAAGAAATTATTATTGTACCTGTGAAATCACCGGATCAAGCGAGGCAACGGAGAAATGGTTACAGAAGAACTTTGGAGCTATCAAGTTGAGAATTGATCGGGCTTATATAATTTGGGAATGTTGAGCTATTTCTGATACAGATCCAACGGCCATAATTCGATCTAATTATAATCGTTGGTCGCAAATTTTGTATAAATCCAAACACTAAATTATTTGTGCATTTTTTTTGGGTATAAATAAATATGTAAGAAATATCATTTAAATTAAACATCATAGTTCGTAAATTCATCACTTTCATTATTACTCTCATAATTTGTAGATATTTTCGTAATATCAAAAAAAATATTTTTAAAATAAATTCCATCAAATGCAAGGTTGTTTACTTGTTTTTGAATGGATAGATTTCACAAAATAAACTTCATTGATTTCAACTTGTTTGAATGAAAAAAATTCAAGTTAATTTTAAATACACTTAATATCAAAATTATGCAATTTGAATAATAATTTTGGTATATTTTAGGTACATTCAAGATTATGTTCATTTGAAATACAACATTCAAAATCAAATACAAATTCTATAATTTCAATAATAACTTTAATGCATTTCAATTACACTCAAAATAATGGTAGTTTGAAATACATCGTACAAAATCAAATACTTTCGTCCAAGCGCAATACAAGTACAAAATCAAATACTTTCGTCCAAGCGCAATACAAGTACACAGCGTATACGAGCATTGACCAATTCTAACATTGCCTTCGATAAATCATAAAATTCACACCCCTCAATTGAAGTATTCCAAGATGTGTCGGTCAATGACAAATTCGATATTACAACTAAACGTTTGGATACTTAACAAGCACTGATAAATCCTCACATTATTTATTTGATACAAAATCCAGTCTGCAAAACTTTATGACTGCATAATTTTGGAATCCAAACAGAACCCTTGGATAGAGTACCTTGATATTGAAATGCGAGAGAGCCCGTGCAGGAGTTAAGATTAAAGCTAACTTGATGCATGTGAAGAGTAACAATCAAAGATATAGAAAAATAAGTTAAAGCATCAACCAAAAATGCAAATTTGAATTCATTACTCGCAATCAATCCCAAACATTAAAGCAGAACAATCGACCAAAATACAAAAGCATTTTTAGATGAACGATTTGGCCAGATTTATGATTGTTGGGGAGCCCCAGTCGGAGCTTTCGGATTAAAAGATACTTGGTCACCATCGGGATGAGGTAAAGGAGGCCGCGGTGGTGGATATGGCTGAGGGTATTGCTGCCAAGGTGGAAGCACGGGAGGCGGCATATACCCATATTGTGGATGATATGGTGGGTAGAATTGCATATGTGGGGGACGCACACTCGAGTAACCAAATTGCTGACCTTGATGCTGCATCTGATCCGAACCACTTTTACTCTCGTATGATCCACCAGGGCCAGACGCACTTGAAGATCCCTCATGAGATGGAATGAGGGCACCCATTCTCTGGGGATCCATTGAAGGATAATATGCTCGATCTTGTTCAGGCAGCGGAGGAATGTTGAAGTACGGCATTGGAGGCGGGTTTTGTATGTCAGTAGGCTGAACAGTTTGCTGCTGTGATATCACTGCCCTAGGCAACAATCCACTGTGCGCTACTGCTGCCTGCTGGCTTGCTTGGTCAGAGCCTTCAGATTCAGGCTTTGGGGCTTGTGGTTTACCCCAGAGCAGCTTCATCCTCAAGCCTTTAATAACTAGCTTGTTGGCAAGTTCTTCAGCCGCCCTCTCTGTACCTTCTCTTGTTGTGTAAGTCACAAAAGCACAAGCACGTTGGATAACCATCTTTATGGATTCAATTTCTCCATGGGCATAGAAATTGTCTCTTAAATCCTGCTCGGTAATTCTTGCATCAAGCCCACCAACATACAGGGTTCTGATGCTTTCATCTTCAGGAGGCTCCAGAGAAGGCATTTCTCCAGCCTTGCTAAGCAACTTCAATGCCACTGGATCGTTAATTCTGCACATGCATACAATGGAAAGGAAAATAAGCGAATAGCAAAAGAATGGAATAAATGCAAAGGATAGTAAGAATTGAAATTAAGAAAAAATAGAGACGTCTGCAGAACAAAACAAGAAATTCAAGCGCATGATGAGAAGAAAAAATGAACATGCTTCTCATTCAGCAAGCGAATAATGTGCTGGAACTAATGACTGCACCAGAATGAGAAAGAGGAGCTGCCCAAAAAATGGAAAAGATGAACTAACGAGCTGTAAACGTGCAACACCCTTGTGGTGTAATGCCATAAACATCTCCTGATAGTGGAGACGTGTATGAATCCACGTTACAACAAAAAACATCTGCCCCCATTGTGAGAGAGGGAGAAGCTAATAACCATAAGCTAAACAAAATACGAGACCCTATTTTGTGGCAAGCTGACTCATCGATTACAAAGCATCTGACTTTCTCAGAAGCACCCATGCACAGCATACATGATACTTTGTAAAAGTAATAGTATATTATCTAAATCATACATTAAAAGCAGAAAAACAAACAAAACTTCAAAGAACATGATCGAAGCGAATCGTCATACATTCTAAGCATTCAAATAAAATGCACACTTATCAACTGTACACGCAAAATCAAGTGAATAATTGATTCCAGAACAGTAGTTGATTCCGGAACCGTGTTACATACCCATAGTAACGGTCTTTGATGTTTTGTTGTGACAACTCCCCAGTTTCGGGCATCTCATGCCTATAAGGGCATTCAGGACCTCTAGTGCATTGACCTCGAATAAAGAAACTGCAAACATGAGCTCTGTTTCTCTTGTAATATGGAGTGGTTCTCTGAAGTTTCAAGATGGTATCGCTAGCGCGCACCTTCCCATACGAAGATTCATAATCGATCCCAGCTCTTGCCTGCATATAGCAAATATTAGTCCACAGAGCAGGAGAAACATTCAAAAAAGAGCAAGAAAGATACACCAAGTGGTGACTCAACCAGGGTGCTTCAAAAGTAGGCTTCAACTCAAAATAGATTACAGATCTATGGTTCATAATTCATAAACAAACACCAAAGTTATTATTTATAAGTTGGCAACCTACATTAGCTTGAATACACCACGGTGAAACTTATTTGTATTGAGAATACATATTCTGATTCAGCAGTCTTCCCATATTCGCAGTACACTTTTATTTATCGATAATATGATGAATCTATATTGAAATCAAATGGTCTAACACACAATCCAATAGCAAATGAATTATCTTGTTAGTTTAAACTTTAAAGTTTTGGCAGTTAGGCGTTCGAAGCAACTCCAAGTAAAAGGCACGAAGACTGTTCTCAGACAAATGGAACATACCTTGCGGTCATGCTCCTCTGCAAAATATTCCCTATTAACGTCGCTCTTTGGAATGGCATCATTTGAATCGATACTGAGGGCAGTATCTCTAACTTGAACTGGCAGCCCATATTCAAGATCTAGAAGGCATACTTGGCAAACATTTTTCAGCTTGCAGCAAGTTTGGCAAATCTCCGTCTTTTTGTATCTTGCGTCGCGACCGGGCCTCCATCTAAAAACTGTGAATGGCCGAGAACATATCTTGCACTCCTTGTCATAATCAGCTTTTGTCTATCCATGTTAACAGAAAATGTTAGTTAAGAAGCGCCCCATTTTATTTATTTATATTAAAAAAACATTTTCCATAGTCTGATCTTGTCTAAACCTGTCTAGAATTTATTGACCAGCTATTAGGAAAGGCATAAGAACCAGCACAAAGGCCGAGATAACTCCAGAAGTTTAAGGAACACTCAACACTACATATATTGTCAAAATATAATGAAGATTAACAAGAATCCAATACCGGTATCAATTTTACAAAAAAATCATACTTTAACATGACTATGTTGTTTGCAGTCCTTTCATTCACCTGTGTGACTTATCTCCTGAAGATCTATAATTAAGGAACAATGTTGAAAGAAACAATACAGAAAAAAAAGAACAGGATACACCAAAACAAGTGAGACAAAGCCCGATCCTAAACACCACTGAAGACCAAATTTAACCTGTAACTATGCATGGTAAAATCTGTCTTTGCATACAGATCGATATCCATGGTATTCCAGTAAAAACTGAGCCAATGAAGGTAGCTTCTTTTAGCAAATATTTAAGTAACAAGAGGGGTTGGGGGATCCAAATCCGTAACCCTAACATTTTAAGTTCTCAGATATCTAACGAATCTATTCGATTCCCGTAAAGACTGAGCCAATGAACTAATTCAAAGTAAATTTTTCTGAACTTTCTTCCACGAGTAGAAAATCACTTGATTTCCAAAAACAATAGGGAAAATAGAAAATCTAGAGCTCAAATACACATACCATTCGAACGTATGGATTGTCTCCGAGGCATGATTCACACACAATAGGGAAATCAGTCCGCTCCCATCCATCGGCTTCCGCGTCTCTGAGCAGTCTATGCGCCATTCTTCCCCACTCTGGTGATGATTGGAACAATGGAAGATAAGAACGCGTACAAAGCCCTAGCTATTGTGGTACAACACGAGATGCGTAGGGTGCAACAGATGTCTATTATTCGGTAATGCTGCACTGAATAATTGGAATATGTTTATACAATATATAATTAATATAATTATATTTTTTATATAAATTTTTTTTTTGAACTGTTTCCCTATGTTTGAGTCAACTTTCTTAAAATCATATGAAACTACTTTATGAAATTTGTTGAGATCTTTAATTATAAATATCATTTTGATTGTTCCGTATAATGTGATTTAACACTATATTTGGATGAGTGGAATTAGACGAGATTCGGTGGAATTTAGAATTGAAAATAGCGTTTTAGTATTTGGTAATACGATATTTTAAAATAACATTCATATTTGATGGGATTTCATAGGATTTAACTTAGTTAAATGAAATCTTGACAAAAGTGATCAGATTTGACGCGATTTGAGTTTATAAAACAATAAAATTAATTTTAATAATAAATTTATATACTTTACTTATAAGTTTTAAGTTTTTTTTTATAATTTTTTTTATAAAATATCATTTATCCAAATTTTATACTATCAAATTCCAAAATATATTTTAACTTTTTTTTCAAACACCAAAATAGAATTTCAATTTCAAATTCAAATCCAAATCCAATTCCAAATTTTATTTTTTAGTCATCCAAACAAACTGTAAACGATATTGGTATTTGTTTATTGGTTTTTGTTTGGTATAAATCAGAAATTAACCAATTTTTTTTTTTAAAAAAATGAAGGCCAATTATTTATTTTGAGAGGAAAATGAAGGCCAATCTTCAAAGCCCAAGAAAGTGGTGGCCCATCAGCCCAATCGACAAACAAGTCCCGTCTCCCAAGAAGCCGAGCCGAAGAGGAAGAGGAAGACTATTATCGACTCCGCCGCAAGGCCGCCGCATTCGATGGCTTTCACGGCTCTGTCAGGTGCCTTGGCCTCCAAATCCTACGACCAGATCGCGGATATATGCGACACCCTCATGCTCCAGGTTAACTATGCCTCTCCGATTCTACCCCTTACCAGCCCAAAATTTCTATTCACTCTTCTCATCAAGATATTTTCCTGACAATATTTCTCTTTTCGTCTCCGGTATTCTTCACTTGTTCAGGTTTCTTCCGAAGGCGTTGCGTTTGAGGACGATTGGCCTTATGCCATTCATCTTCTGGGCCACATTTACGTCGATGACATGTAATTTCAATCACTGGCATGCCTTAATTTGTCGTTTCGGTTTTTGAACTGTTTAGGGTGCTAGGGTTAGAGTTTGAGCTGTGCTTAACTGCAGTATTACTGGCTTCGATGCAGTAACAGTGCTAGATTTTTGTGGAAGATGATACCGTTGGCAGTAAGGGATAGCCAGCCAGAGGTTTCGGCTGTTTGGAAAATTGGGCAGAGGCTGTGGTCAAGGGATCTCGTCGGTGTTCATGAAGCGATTCGGGAGTTTAATTGGAGTCCTGACACTCAGAGCATTGTGGCAGCTTTCTCAGGCAAGTTATATTGCCCGTAGATTGATGTATTTGCAATTGTAAATTATTTGTGAAGTGTAACAAATTATGTTTTGTGGCTTCTTGTTCTATGACCTCTGCAGAATTCAGAGGTTACTAGGTCTGTTGTTTTTCATGCTTGTTTTATGAAAACTAACACTTTCTTTATATATTTTGCATGTTTTTTTTCTCAAAAGTCATCTCCATGTTATTATTGGTTATTATTCCTCGGGTTTAAGTATGAATTTTCATGAATTTTGAATCAACTGCAGAACTTTACACCAAAAGGATGTTCGAATTGCTGCTTTCTGGGTACTCAACCATTAGCATCGAAGACACTGCTCTTATCCTTGGAATGAATGAAGATGATGCTACTAACTGTAAGCTCCCGAATGTTCATGTGGTTAATAGGTTTTTTTTTATTTTATTTGTGGTTAATAGGTTGTGCTATGACATACTTTGCTGTTTGCATGAACTGTGAATCGTTTTCAGATAATATTGATGTCACTCTGTTGAAGTTGTATCTTCTTGCATTAGTGATTCTAAAACATATCTTTTAAATTACCTGAAGGGTGATTGTTCAATTTGGAAATTCTATCACTCTGGTGGCTTCTGCAACAGATTACAATTCTAGTTTTCCATCTTTAAATTGTGAAACACTCCGTTCATTGTGAAAGAGGTCTCTTTGCTTTTTCATTAAAAAGCCGATTTGCTACCAATTTATTCGAGTTTACTGTCGTACCTCTGACAATGAACGATAAACTTTTGGGGTGTGGGTTAGAAGTTAATGTTTATCTCCACGAACTGATCCCCAGATTCATATTTCTTTCCCCGTGGGCTAATTTATCTACATCCTGAAAGAAGAATTAATTTGATGACATTTACGTGGTCTACCAATCAATACTCATTTTTTGTGCTGTTTCTCAACTTCTCATTTTGCCTGTCAAATATATTTCATCTTGTCTACTCCTAGCAATGATGACCATCATTACGGGTATGTTAAGCAGCTGCAGTTACTCCGAGCAATGCCCCCTTAATATGGGGAAACCATTTTTCTTCTAATTTTTGGGAATACTTCTTAATAAAAATCTTACAGACGCGCTTCAGCAAGGCTGGACCCTGGATCCCACCTCAAGAATGCTCACCGTGAAGAAGCAGGTGGTAGCAGCAGAGCAGAAAGTGCATCCAAGTAAACTGCAGCAGTTGACGGAATATGTATTCCACCTTGAGCATTGATCTTGCATAATCTGATTCAAACATAATACATTCGGTGTGCTCTCTGAATCTTCTTGGTTACATGCTGTAACTGGTAAAGTACATGATTCGTAGAAGTTGGGGTGACAGGCTTTGAGTTGTTTGTCGACGTCTAGAGTTTTTTGTAGTCACAGAATTTGGAAAAAGTTGCATCAAAAAACAGATCGGCTGTAATTTATAAAATCGGTATGACATATCGTGGGATTGAGCGTTTGCTCTTTTATGGAAAGTCATATATCTCACATTAATGGTATAATTCAAATGCTAAATTGTGCAGCAGTTTAAATGTTAGATTTGGATCCTTATTGGCAAAGAGAATTTAAGAGAATTTTTAGAATAATGCTAAAGATACAACCAATATATATCGTACGACAATATTTACGGTAATTATATTATCATATTTTGGTATTGTATCGTGATATTTTGTATTTAATGTATGATGAGATTTGATAAATAAAATTTTTGTATATAATGTAAAAATTGTTATACAAGTTTTGTTGTACCCGTAATCCTTATTGGCAAAGAGAATTTAAAGAAATATTTTAGAACAATGCTAAAGATACAACTAATATATATCTTACAACAATATTTACAGTAATTATATTATCATATTTTGGTATTGTATCGTGATATTTTGTATTTAATGTATGATGAGATTTGATAAATAAATTTTTTGTATATAATGTAAAAATTGTTATACAAGTTTTGTTGTACCCGTAGCAGTACTCCAATGTTTATCCCAGATTCCCAGTCCTTTGCCTTTTATTTAAAAGAGTTGACCTCGAAGAGAACTTCATCCCACATGAGTCAAAAGTCCATTGGTTCATGCGGGATTAAATTGAGGGATGTGCACCCTATTTTTTTTTTTTTTAATCCTTTCCTCCACCAGATATGCCTATTTATGAGGAAAAAGTAGCTTCGTTTTTGTTTTAACCAAATGTATGAAGTATTTTATTTTTCCTCCACCGAGCAATACCTCCTTTACTTTTGCATATCTATTTATTTGGATTTTGAAATTTTCTTTATCAACATTTAATTTGTATTCAAAATATTAAAATGTGAAAATTACTCATTTAACCTACATATGTTTTGATCTTCATTCTCTAAAGTTTCAATCGATTATCATTTTAATAGTTATTTCGTTTGGACAGTGTAAGAGCGAGAAATCTAACGAGTATCGGCATTCTGGTATTTATGTGAATGTGGCTGTACTAAATACACAATACGTTTTGTCTGAGCTCTTGTGTCATCGTACATAAAAGTATTTTGCGTACCTTCTAATATCCCAAAACCAAGGGTTTCTACATCATTAAGAAGTATGTGTACTATTATTACCTAGTAACCCGCTGTAGGGAAGGCCAAGCAACCTCATCGTCGTTTGTGTAGCCATGTATGAGAAAATCTGAGCAATTCTTCCAACAACCATGATTATACGGGTTGCGAAACCGCCCATCTGGGCCACGCAGATAACCATAGCGTATAGCGTTGGCTAATTCATTGGTGGTGATATTCCGAGCAATCTGTAAAATCAAACATCAATGCGGTATATCATCTTTCTTTTCACCCAAGCCTTAGTTGGAGTCACCTTCTTTTAGGACCCAATGAACCATGGAGACACAAATATAAGATCTGGCTACTGTGAAAAGACAAACTTCAAAAACTTTTAATGTTCCATTTCTATTTTGCAACAATGTGATATCTTTGGCTTCCACCAGGTGATTACTAAGGTTCAAATGTTATGTCTTAACACCCAAACATCAAACCAATTTCAGCCAGCAAAATGCAATATGTCGCAAACGACGGAAGCAGGACCTACTACCAATTTGTGCATTACGGTATTTAAAATTTATAACGATATGGAGCACTTGCAAAGGTAATTTACCGACTGTAGAGAAAATATATAGAAGTAATAGTATAACAGTAAAAGCAATATTCGCTGTTACGATCTCCCAGACTATATGCAACGACGATAGGAAAGTCGACAATTAGAAGCTGGCACGAACAACTTAACCACCGCCAAGTGAAATTCAACACGAATAAAATCCACAAATTTAAGAACATCAAAAGGAATAATCAATGAGAAGACAAATTTCACCTGTATCGATTGAAAAGACAGTAAAGTTGCAGCAGCAATTAAGATAATCGCATCCATGACCAAGAAAGCAATCATGCCAGGATTATTTAAAAGCACGGGCCTGATCCACGTTTCCCCAGTTTGCAAGAGTGGCACTGATGTCCAAATTCCTGTAGTTCGAAATCAGATATACACATTTCTGAAAATGTCAAGAGTTTGACCATTGTAAATCACTTGAAAAAACCCCACTTTTGAGACCTATTATTCTAGCATAATCTTATTGTATAGCATCAATCCCTACTTTTATGCCAAGTCTTGATTTGTTCCAAATAATCAATAGTGGGCATGCAAAATGCCCGTGAGCAAGGTGCCTGCTAGTCTTTTTGGGTTGATCGATACCTTTAAGTTAATCTAATAAAATAACTAAAGTGTGGCAAAAATCTGTGACAACATATTTTAAAAATGTAACTCCGGAGACTGAAATGAGACTTAATTGAATCCCTAGGGACTTTGTTATCAACTGTAGATTTTACTACTTTAGAACTTAAAGCAACTCGAAGTTAATCATCCAGCATACTTTGTAAAGCAACCATTCCACCAATCAATGATGTCATAAACCCCATGCAGAGAAACACGAAGAAGTCCCGCTTATTCCTCTGCAAAGACAAGAATGAAATTCGATGAAAATGAGAAATCAGTCAAACTCCCCTTGGTGGTGGGGGATATAGGAAACTAAGAGAGTTGCACATGTCCAACATTATTACGAGTAATATTAGCTTCGGTCCACAGCTATTATCCATTTGTCACAATATGACTATGCTCAATGTTGGCAATAGGTCTCGACAGAGAGATTGATTGTCAGTTCACCAAATATTAAATAGGATAAGAAAGGGATACTTTCAAGTAGGATAGAGCCTTTTGATGTATCACACTAACCATGAACATTCTGTAGTGTTCGCAGGAGTGCAAGACATTATTATTGTACAATGTTGTTTACTTGAGCTGTTGTCAGTGGACTTTACTATACCTTCCAACCATTAGTTAATACTTGGGCTTCAGGATCATGGCTTTCAGTCCAATGGAGTCCCTTATAACCACATACTTTGGGGAATCACTGTTGGCTTAAGTCCAGAACTTTCAGACGTTATAAAGAATTTGGTATCAAAGACAGGGATTCAGAGTTGCTCTTCATATCAGTGTAAAACAAAAATGTGGTTCAGGAAAATAAATTATATTCACATATCAGTGCATTTTATAGGCCAAAAAAATAAATTCATCTTTCCATGCATGGAACAATATGTACCTTCCCCACACAATTTGAGATCCAGGGACAGTGATGGTCAAATTGCTCCACGCAGCGCTTACACGTAGGACAATGTTTTGAGCGAACAGGTCTTATTATCTAAAAGCAAAGGAAAAAACCATGGATTAATGAATTCATCAACACTTAATGCATCAGAGAGATGTCAACTACTTTTGAACTATCGGTATTAACAGACAAAGCAACATCATGGATGAACCTTGCAAGTAGGGCAAAGCTGAGACCAGTTCCCTGCCCAAATAGAGCTGTCATTCAGATCAATATTCATCAAAGGATCCTGCATGAGATAATTCATTAGTTCCAAACAGATTGAAAAGCTACAAGTGTTGGGAAATCCAATGCAAACAATAGACCGAAACCAACTTCAACAAAAGAGATAAGTACTTCTGATGCATTAGACTGGGTTGCCTTGCCTGTTTTTACATAACCTGGATCTTTACTGCAGACAAATTAGAGAAAATCGTCAACAAGCTAACTTATTCAAAAGGACCAAGGCAAGTCTCCTTCTCAGACAATCATGAATGAAAGCACAAGATGTAAATTTGAAAAACCTCTCAATATTTTTTGCCGCCGTCTAACATTCCATTGGGTGTTGCTAATATTTGGTGTCAAGTGTCAAATTAAAATTTTATTCCCTTTCAAAGTCTCAAGGATACATCTGTCCATACATGCAATGCCATCTTTCTTCGAAAAAGACAATCAGAAAATAACAAGCTACAAACTGACGATGAAATACATAAAAACAATAATGATAATAAAAATTAAACAGCGCTGAAATAAAATGAAATTCATAAAATTATGGCCTTCACTTGCAGTACAATAGTTGAAAAATTACAAATGGGAAACACCCAATCACCCACATCATCAAGCCAGACACAAGATGCCAAAAACATGAATTGGGACAAGATTGATAATATTAAGATCTTCAAATTGATCCAGCAATTATTAAGAAGATGCAACATTAAATTATAATCGTACAATGCACGTACCAAATTTATGATTTATGATTTACAATTTACTAATGTTTGTTTTAACCGTCAAATAATTACAAAAAAAAAAGACTTCAATAATTATTTATAAAGTTAACAAATCAATTCATTCACATACCTCACTAAATGTGGCTAAGACAAATAAAAGACAAGAAGTTCAGTTAATTTAGACATATATCCTTCAAAATTATGGAAAAGCTCTACCTACTGCAGCGGACAAACATAAATAAAGAACCAACTGCTAGAGAAACCCCGCTCCAGCCCCAAAGTGCAACAAATGCAGTAACCTTTGTAAGATTAGGCGCTAGCATAAGAGAACTTAAAAGTCAGCAAAAGAATTAAACCACACAGTAAAATGAAATTAAGTTACAGATACTCACCAAAAAGGACTGAGGTAAGAAATAGAATCACATTAACAACTATTGCAGAAAAGAGAACAGGTGCGTAACCAACTTCCCCTCCTTTTCCTGAACAAAGTCTGTCTTTCCAATTCTTGTTCAGTGCACTCCGTACATTTGACTGCATCAGAAAGTTTTATGTTAAGCTCAAAACAATGGTACCTCATGAGAAAATATCCAGAGAAGGATAATGAAAAGTGACATCATATTTTTACTCCCATTGGTAACGTGGATCTTTCCATGTATACACGGTCTTAGTAGTTAAAATCCATCAAATTACCAACGTATTTAGCCTAATTTTAAGCAGAAGTTCACCAAGCAGCACTCATATGTGCCCTATAACGATGATAGAACCTGAAAATTGTCTAGGTGCAGATGCACAAAGTGGAACCAACAAAGTTTTCAAAAAGCGAGACCCACAAATCTTGATAGTAGAATCTATTTTTCAGCTAAATGCCAAGGTACAGCTGCTACCTCTCGTCATACCACGCACCACAAATATGAATTTCCCTCAGGAGTGAATAAGCCAAAAAATTATTTGTTGCAACGATAGCGTTAGTTAATCTATCATCAATAACACATAATTAAATGGTTTGCGCAACAAAAAAATATAAAAGGTGTTGAGAATTCAGATTCTTGGAAAGCCCAAGTCATAGGTATTATCTTTTGGGGGTATGTTTATGCAATACAAAAAAAAAATCAATAATAATTACCATTGAAGTTACATACAAGGAAAATTGCGATTTGCCGATGATTTTTGTCAGAGGCAAGCTCCAGGGGGGTGTTTCCTGCTTTGTCTTTCACCATTAATTCCTCCTTAGTGCCAGCATGTACAAGCACAGTGCATGCCTCAACATTTCCTCTCAATGCTGCCCAGTGCAGAGGTGTACATCCTAGTAAATATAAAACAATATTGACATTAACAAAATTGAAAACCAGATCAGAATGAATTTTTTTGGATAGGAAGGACTCCCCATATTACCTTCAAAACCTGTGTACATCCATCCACATATGCAAGATATTGTGCTACTATGATTTCATAGATGCATATGATTAAAACAAAAAAAGGAAATTATAATGCCAAAATAAACGCATAGTTCCAAACTCACTTTTAAGGTTCATTTATCCTCGATTTCCTTAATATTCATATCCACATAAAAGAACAAGTTTTAAGCACAAGAAATGTCCTCAGAGGTGAGATTAAGGTTCCAAATGCAAACAGTTTTAATACATACACAATCACCCATAACATCTATCTCAGGTTCATAGTTATCAAAGGCACATGGAGTGGAGCCTTGGGCACAAAGTGAAAGGGGAGACTCACAAGTCACACCTTACTAAAATAAGGCTCAACAGACATGATTTTTTATGATATGCATATATGAACTAGATTTATTACAATATCAAATAGCACCAAATATGTATTTACAATATATTGAGTACTAATATAAATCAATATTCATTAGTAAAAAATGGCATGATTAAAGAAAAAGAAAACTTCAGTCACCTAGGATGGGAGAATAACTCGACCCAACAAAATATTCAATAAACGCACTACCTTTTCGTCTTTCAAAAGATTTATGCATGTGCCAACTCCTGTTCAAGTAAGTTATCTTTGAGATAAATGGGGAGCTTCAACCAAGGATAGCTTCAATTAGTGGCTCAAAGTTATCATATTTCACAGAATAAAGTAAAATATTTACACTCTTCATACATCTAGCAAATTTGTGCACCATATACTCCCTTATTATCTTATTTTCATCAAATTTACGCAACACAAAAGACATGTGCTTTTTGAAAGGGCCACACCTAAGGGGCATGCGAGGCTCTCTCATATAAGTACCAAATATTCTGCCCAAGATTTTTGTTGACCAACATTAACCAAGCATATAATATTTAACATATCACAAATTTCACGTGTTTTCAAATTCGCACTTTTTGGCTTGTCACTTTCTCTTTTATATAGCTACAAAATATCATATACTTTGTACCTTCTTTATCTTGTTTTCCTTGGAAAGCATCTCTAAATAGAAGCAATCTAATAGTATCAGCATATCCCTTGTATGCAGCCCTAGTCAGAAGAAGAGAAAAAAAAAAAAAAGTCAAACTGCAGTCAAGAGAAGTACAATCAACGTTTCACAACATATAATCAACAGCATTTATGCAAAGGAATACCACGAGTGAATTAATATCAAATTTTAAGTATGAGATGTGCCTTCCAAGATACATTGTCAAATTTTACAAACGTAAGAAATTAAAAGGAGTCAGCATAAACTCAAGAACGAGTATGGTTAAGTGTATTTACTGCCAGTCTATTTACCATACCAGTGAAGAGGGCTTCTTCCATCATTATCAGGAACATCAAAATCAGCATGATACTTGGCAACAATGTGATTTAGGAATGTTGTCTGCCCATATTGAGCAGCAACATGCACTGCCTGCAATCAAAATCTTTTTAAGTATATTACCAAATTCTGTTCAGCATTAACAATGATAATAACATCAATAATCTATATCGTGGAATTTTTTAATGTGTAACCACAATATTTTATAATTCTAGTCAAGATAGACCGTTATAAAACCAAAAAGCTCCGAAGCACGCATGACAACACTTGGATGCGGGATTAAAACCCTGCTTGCTGTGAGATGACAACCACACCATAAACAATACACCATATAAATGCACGGTTCCATCATAATGCTCAAGCCAATAACATTTCCTAATCATTAAATTGTTGCTACAAACTTTCCTTGCTAGGTGACATAATCGGCAAGATACACGAGTTTGTATTATTAGTTTCATCTCTTCTAATTCACTTAATGTAATGAAACAGCTCACAACCATGAATCGTTAATACACAATAGGTAATATAAAAACAGGAAACAAAAATAATCCGATTCTCCACACAATCGTCGGCAGCTTGTCCATGTTTTTTTCAGTAACATTAATACAGGAATAAGTAAAAGAAATTGGCATATAAATATCAATCCTTCTGAGAGAGAGAGAGAGAGAGAGAGAGAGAGATGAAAACTTCAACAAGGTACCATAGAGAAATTACCCGGTAACCATTAATATCGGCAGCCTCGACACGTGCCCCATTCTGCATCAACACATCAGCTGCAGCAATCGAACCGCGAGCAGCGGCCCAATGCAATGCTGTCTGCTCAGTGTTATCCTTGGCGTTCACATTTCCACCATGCTAAAATAAATGAACTAACGAAAATTAGGGGCTAAGGACCATCCCAATAATAACTTTGCAAATAATGCCGTTGCCTTCCAACAGGCCCGATGCCCGTCAAATCAGTTATTACTTTTCCACGCATTCGATTATAATATGAAAACTTAAGCTCTATAACATCGGACTCATAACATCTATGAATACTTTTTATAAACGACCACAGACAGATAAGAGCAAATCAGGGATAATCAAACAAGAATAGCTGAAAATATAAACATATTACCTCGATTATGTACTGAACAGTATCCGCAAAATTGTTGAGAGCAGCCCACTGCAGGGGATAGTAGCCGTTCCCGTCGGGTTGGGAGACCGAAAGTCCGTCGTTCTCGACGAATTTCCGGAGCTTGATGAAGTCTCCGTAAGCTGAAGCTGAGAAAACGTCGATGATGATGACTTCTTGGTTAGGGTTTCCGTCGGAGGGTTTTTGTTCGTCGCCGACGGCTACGACTTCGATTTCCGATGTAGCCATCAGCAATAAGTAGAAAACATAGGTTGCATCATATAGAGCGATCGAGCTACGGGACTGCTAAAAATATATTGTATATTACTACTTAGAAATATATTTAAAAAAAATCATGGATGTTTTTGTCCATGCATTCCGAATCCGAGTTCGAGTCGGATCTTTATCTCATTATTTTATACGCTAGAATTCAAATTTTCGAGTATTTCGAGCTCGTGAAACTATATATATTACGAGTCGAGTTCGAGTTTAAAATAGATTACTCAATTGAACTCGAGTATATTAATTTTAATTTAAACCGAGCTCGAGTGGTATAGTATTTTGACTCAATTTAGTTCGTGTCGTTTGAACGATTGCGCCTCATGTATGTACTAAGAGTTTAGCACAAATTTCGTATCTTTGAAGGTATATATGGAAACGAATCCAATACACTATGGTAAAAAAATTTAAGGTTCGGACTAAATATATTTGATATTGAACTTAATTCGAAGCTCGAAAATTTTAAAACTTTTCGTTCGAATCAGAATCGAGGTTTGAGTTCGACAAAAAATATTCAAACATGTTTGCGACTATACAAATGATTTGCTTGAAAATAAATAGTTGAAAAACTCAAAATATATTTATTTAATATATTTATATTAGATTAATAAAATATCAAGACCCGCGGCCGGCTCGCGAACTATCAAACAATATAATTGGAGTTCGAAAAAGTTTGTACATGTTTAAATTTGGCTCGAAATGATAAATTCAAATACGAATAAAATATTTTTCGAGTCATCCCAAAAAAACTCGCGAAAAGACTCGATTCATTTATGCCCTGTTTAATCAATAATTTTATTATATTTGCTCGACATGAGATACATTTAAAGTTGTATTTAAAAAAATGAAAAACTTTTGAAAACGTATGTTATTTAATTATGATAAAATTTTATTATTATTGTAGGAAAATAATATAATATAATTTGAAAGGGAGGTGTTTCAAGAAATCTACATTCACATTTGATTAATCAATAAAATGTAGAGGCTGTTATTTGTTTTAGTGGAGAGGATGGTAGTAAAATAATTATATTTCTAGTAATATATATATATATATATATATATATATATTGAAAATATATACATTTAAAATCATAAAAACTCATAGATAATATATATCATTGAATACTTTTGTAATATAAATCTCCAACTCTCAAATATTAGTGTTATTATAATAAATATAGATCAAATCGAGAAAGAAAATAA
Organism: Henckelia pumila; assembly: GCF_033568475.1. NCBI lineage: Eukaryota > Viridiplantae > Streptophyta > Magnoliopsida > Lamiales > Gesneriaceae > Henckelia > Henckelia pumila. The sequence continues at coordinate 42,248,955 of NC_133122.1, forward strand.
ATATAATTGTCCATAAAAGGTATTTAAGTTGGTGGAGTAGATGAACTCGTAGCCAAAGTTCAGGAGTTCGATTCCCCTTAGCAATACTTTTTTGAACTAGTCTGTCACACATGACTTGTCTAATGTGGTTTACCTGACTAACGTAGTTTGCAGGCTATTGCGTTAGTTGAGGTTTACCCAGTGCGCACTGAAAATAGCGCTTGCTCATTCCCACGTCAAAAAATATATATTTATATATAATTGAAAATATAAATAAAATGATTTAATTAGATCGCACAATAATTTATAAAGGTTCAAAGATTCAATCATTGATCTTATTTGTTCGTTATTTCATGTGAGTTGTATCTTTCTTATGAACGCCTTATGTTTGATCAACAAACCTTGCTCAAGATTTAATCTTAAATTTCACGTATACATATCATCTTTCGCCTCTTCGAAACTTGGTCCTTCACTCCAAGACGAGTGCCATGTTGGGATATGCACAAAATCCGACTTCGTGGATATTCAGCAAAACTTTATTCAAAGATGTGCAAAACGGAGAACAATTCTTCAAGGCAAAGCTTGCCATGCTCAGGTTGTTCAATTTGGCTTGCAAGCAGACACCTGGACCTCGAACATGCTCGTTAATATGTACTCAAAGTGCGGCGATGTGGATTACTCACGGAAAGTGTTCGATGAAATGCGTAACAAAAGTGTGGTTTCTTGGAACACTATTATCGGGTCGTATACTCAAAATGGGAATGGAGAAGAGGCTCTGAAACTTTTCTTGAGGATGTTGAGAGAAAGTAATGAGTTCAGTGAGTTTGCTTTGTCAAGTGTTCTGTGTGCCTGTGCGGCCAACTTTTTAGTGTTTGAAAGTAAAGAATTGCATGCCCTTTCAGTGAAGTTGTCCATGTTATCGAACACATTTGTGAGCACTGCTTTGCTAGATGTTTATGCCAAGTGCCAATTAGTTGGTGATGCTTTTCAGTTATTTGAATCGATGCCTGAAAAAAATGATGTGACATGGAGTTCAATGATGGCTGGGTTTGTGCACAACGAGCTTTATGAAGAGGCTTTTAGTTTGTTTCAAAGTGCGCAAAGGTCCGACGTAGAACTCAATGTGTTCATCATTTCATCGGTTCTCAGTGCTTGTGCTGCCTTGACTGCATTAATAGAAGGGAGGCAAGTACACACGGTAGCTTGTAAATCCGGTTTTTGCACAAATGTATATATTTCATCTGCTCTTGTAGATGTATATGCTAAATGTGGAAGCATTAAAGAGTCTCACCTTGTGTTTGTTAACACAGAGGAGAAAAATGTTGTGCTATGGAATACAATGATTTCGGGTTTTGCTCGACATGCTAGATCTTTAGAGGCTATGATATTATTTGAGAAAATGCAGCAGATGCTTTTGTGCCCGAATGATGTAACATATGTCTCTATGTTATCTGCCTGTGCGCATGTGGGTTTGGATGACAAGGGGCGTAAATATTTTGACATGCTGAAAAAAGAGCATAACTTGACACCTAATGTGTTTCACTTCTCGTGTATGGTTGATATCCTAGGTAGGACGGGACATCTTCAAGAAGCTAAGGATTTAATCGAAAAGATGCCGCATGAGGCAACGGCCTCTATGTGGGGCTCTCTTTTAGCGTCTTGTCGGGTTTACCGGGCTGTTGAGATTGCGGAGATTGCTGCAAAGAAATTGTTTCAGATAGAACCAAATAACGCAGGGAATCATGTAATTCTCTCCAACATATATGCTGCAAATGGGAAATGGCAGGACGTTGCATCTGCAAGGAAGCTTCTGAATAGTAGTGAAGCTAAGAAGGAGAGAGGTAAGAGTTGGATTGAAATCAAGGACAAAGTTCACTCATTCATGGCAGGGGAGAGAACCCATCCAAGAATTTCGGAGATTCATTCTAGGCTGGATAGTTTTCTTGAAGATGTGGAGAAACGGGGTTTCAAAGGTCGCGTCGAACATGAACTGCATGACGTCCAAGATGACTGCAAACGGGAACTACTGAAACACCACAGCGAGAAGCTAGCCTTTATTTTTGGGCTAATGTGCTTACCCCCAAACGCACCTATAAGAATCATGAAGAACCTTAGGATCTGTGGGGATTGTCACGAGTTTATGAAGGTTGCCTCCAGTATCACGAATCGGGAGATTATTGTCAGGGACAACAATAGGTTTCATCATTGTAGAGATGGATATTGCTCATGTGGAGATTTTTGGTAGCAGCACATTTGGTATAAAAATCTTGTCACGCATTTCTTTCTCATGCTTCTTCGCACGAGTGTTAGGTTTATGTTTCGTTGACTCGATTATGGCAGCATGGAATATTGAAGCACTGAAGGCTATCTCTTTGTATGATCAACGAAGGAGACTTCTCAAGTTTTGCACCCCAATTGAAGCAAAGAGGGGGCAAAATCATTTTTTTTAATTGTTTCAGTTCTTTAATAATTAATAAATATCAAGGTCTGAAATGGCATATGTAGAATAATTCACTTCTAGTATTTTCCTGAACATCTTTTCCAATCATCAGTGATGCTGAGCATTACGGTTTTGTTCATGCCACTCGTAGGGTAGTATCCTGCGGGTGATGTGTAACCCCATGATTGGTCAAAATCAATGGATCTCATGTGGAACCCATTAATTTTGACCAATCATGATTCGCCACGCTACTCTCAGGGCACTACCTGCCCAGGATATCATCGAACTAACCGAGCATTGCATAGATAATATAGAACGTCTTTATATTATACTACCGTGCAAAAAACAGTGTCTTATAGTTCTGGGATTTGTTTATTAGCAATTTACCCTTGTCTCAAACTAAATAATATTTTATTATCTCAAAACAAAATAATACTATTTATTTCAATATGTATAAATAAATAATTATCTACGCATGGATGCATCTAAAAAAATAATAAAGTATTCGTTCCACCGAATCCTCGGTTATTGGGGGTGTAACAAATCCATTCTGTTTAATTGTATTTGTTAGCAAAATCTGTTTCTTCACTGACTCACACCAAAATTTCCCCTTCACATCCATTCTGTTTGAACTGAAACATGGAGAGGAAGGAAGAAGAAATTGTTGCAGGAAATGGAAACTCTGAGATCCCCAAGGATGGTTCCATTTGTGGGTTCGATTCCCTTCACCAACTACTCCAATCTTCCCTCTCTCCCCAACTTTTCCAGGTTAAGCTCTAGCCCGCTTGTCGTTTAAAGCGCCTATTTTTAGGTTCTTCGATCGTTAATCCATAAATTTGTAATCTTTAATGGTGGTTCAGTTTCTTGTACCTGATCATGCACATGATGTTAGAACTTAGAACTGAGACCGACGATGTTTAATTAAAGGCCTAGAAATTATAGGGAATTCGACTTATGCCATTTTTTGTTTGTACTTACAATGAACATCAATAAATGGGCTCATCTTCAGATTTAAATTTTTATTTGAAATTTTTGTGTTTGCGGGACTGATATTTTATACTGATTATTGGCCGTAAACCTCACTATTGTCATCTTCGGTGAGTATCAGGAAGTCAGCCGCTTATTACTTGGGCTCAACTGTGGAAGAGCCCTTGATACTATTGCTATTGCCGAACCAGCCAAGTCTCTTTCTTTAAAACATGATTTTGATCTTCAGGTAAATGAAGTTGATGGTTACCAAGTCTTCCTTATTGGAGTTGGTTGCTATTTCAAAATTGTTAGTGAAATTTGATTTACATCTGTCTCCAAGAACTGGTTTTGCTGTTGGTCATAAGACCTGCTGATTTTTATGCATTTACGTGGATTTTCATGTCGAGAGCATTTATGAAACAAACAATGTAGTGTGAAAACGGTATCTTACTCAAGGGATTATTGTGAAGCACACCAATTGATAAGTGAAATGTACTAATTCTAAAATTTACGTAGTATATCTAGATCGAAATTTGGCAGAGCTAACAAGAATGCAAGATATGTGTTTCTTCTTTAGATTGTTGGCCTTTGTTAGAGTTCCTGTTCCTTTAAGAAAGTATTGAGGAAATCATTTGCTTGCTAATCTTTATTGTCTATGTTGGAGAATGATTTTCACTTCTGTCATTTTTCCGTGTAGGCCTACTCGTTTCGCGCCGAAAAGGAATCTCTGAGACAACCTTGCAATGTGAAGGTGGGTCTCATTCAGAACTCTGTAACTCTTCCGACTACGGCACCTCTTTTGGAACAGAAAAAGGCCATCTTTCGAAAATTGACGCCAATTATCGAAGCTGCTGGCTCTTCAGGGGTCAATATATTATGTTTACAGGTAGTTGTCCCTTTTATTGAATAAATTGTCGCTGTTAGAGTTTTATCAAAACTTTTTAGCTAAATGTTGTTCATATTCAGGAGGCTTGGATGATGCCATTTGCATTTTGCACTCGTGAGAAGAAATGGTGTGAATTTGCAGAGCCTGTCGATGGAGATTCAACACAATTTCTTGTGGAATTCGCACGGAAGTACAACATGGTCATAATAAGTCCCATTCTTGAGAGGGATGTGAAACATGGGGAGACGATATGGAATACGGCTGTAATAATTGGAAATCATGGAAACATAATTGGAAAGCATAGGAAGGTAACATGAGCGTCAACTGAGTTTTCATAGGGTTTTGTCTGATGTTTGCCATGTTTCCATGTGTAATTGTATGACATTTGCAGAATCACATACCTAGAGTTGGGGACTTCAATGAAAGCACATATTATATGGAAGGAAATACCGGCCATCCTGTATTTGAGACTGCTTTTGGAAAGATTGCAGTTAACATATGTTATGGAAGACATCATCCTCTGAACTGGCTAGCTTTCGGCTTGAATGGTGCTGAGATCGTTTTTAACCCTTCGGCGACTGTTGGCGAACTGAGTGAACCAATGTGGCCTGTTGAGGTACCCCTTCATTATGTCTCTTGTCTTGTTTTTTTTTTTTCAAGTGAATCATCATTATCTTCTTACCTCTATTGACGAGTTTTGCATGAAAAACAATCCACGTTATGCTTGGTTGTTTTTAAAACCATGTTTTCCATCCCTGAAAATAAAGTCGACATACATACATACATTCTCCAGTACAAATTATCAAAAATATATTTATATTGCATTTTCGCATCTCTCAACGTGATTTTATTTTTAATTAAATTTGTATGGTTGTATGTAATCATCAACCAAACATATTGTTATATGAATGATATCTTTGCTAATGTCTCTCTGAACCTCCTTGTTTTGTAAATATCCTCTTCGAACAAGTTCTGCTGGAGACAAAATGATCCATGCAGCACCTGTGGTATGATCAAGCTTGTTTTCATCACGAGTTACTAACTTGAATTTTCAGGCTCGTAATGCAGCTATAGCGAATAGCTACTTCGTTTGTTCAATCAACCGTGTTGGGACCGAGGTCTTTCCAAATCCATTCACTTCAGGAGATGGAAAGCCACAACATTCAGATTTTGGCCATTTCTATGGCTCCAGCTACGTTTCAGCACCCGATGCCTCGTGCACCCCATCTCTATCCCGTCACAGAGATGGGTTACTGATATCAGAGGTGGATCTTAACCTTTGCAGGCAACTCAAAGACAAGTGGGGATTCCGTATGACTGCTCGATATGAACTATATGCAGATCTGCTCGATCGATATATGAAGCCTGACTTCGAACCTCAGATCATTCCTGATCCTCTGTTAAATAAGAAAATTTCATAGAGTAGAAGGACGCGAGCTGCAAATGCCGAATCCTCATCTTTACGGGATCAATTTCCTGTGTGGTTGTAATTATTATCTTTGAGGTTGAACATGAATGCTGTTTTTATCTTGATTTTTAACATATAAGGGTCGTTTGAAGTTATGGATTATTAATCTAATAATCTTATCTAGTTTCTTCAACAACATATATAACAACTCAACCATCACAAATGGACATGGTCCATCGGTGGACACAGTGGTTTCCCCTTGTCCGAAGCTTGTTGAATGTGAGCCTGCGGCAATCTGAATTAATTACGACTAATGTGAACATTAATATGTATCAAACTATTATGTTCATAACTAAGTACTAATAAAATATGTCTATCAAAAAAGTTGAATATATAGCATTAAGTTAATTATTTACGATCTTGTTAATTTTGTTGGTACATTTATATGTAAGAGAAATAATTTATTTTTAATTGTTCATTATTATTGATTCTTAATGTTATTTAGATAGAAACTATTAGATATTAGATTATCTTTTTTTATTAATTTAATTTTTAATATATTATTCCATCCGTCCCATATATATTGTCTTGTTTTAGTTTTCACACGAATTAAAAAAAATTTATTGGGAAAGTAAATTTTATATAAACTTCTTATTTTATCCCTATTTAATGTATTAAAAAATAATTGCACAATTTTCAAGGTGTAGTTAATAGGGGTATATTACTAAAGAAGTGTAAAAAAACATTACTAAATATAGTATATGACTATATATTTGTGACAAACAAAAAAAAATATGGACACTATAATTGAGACGAAGGGAGTATCATAAATGATTTATTGCCAACAAATTAGAATATTAATAAAAAAAAATTTAACCAGGTATTAGATATTTTTTCTTGATTTCCAAATTATACAAATTTAGATAATGATTATAGTTTATAATTAGATGATATCCTTCTAATGAGTTTTTTTATGGTGCCCAACACTATATGTCAACTTCATTTCCACCATGTGCAATGAGTTGACCGGTACAATAGATGAGTTGAGTTGTACATGGTGGGCATGAAGTGGGCATATAGTGTTGGGCACCATAAAAGAACTCTCGTTCTAATTACATTTCATTATACGAATTTTTTTAATAAATTATAAATTAAATTAACTATATATTTTATATAATTAAGTTAGGACAATTATATCACTCAATATGATATAATAAATTATAAAATGCAAAAATAGAATAAAGCATTTAAAATATTTCATTAGTTTTGAGTTTTTTTATTATATTAATTTTGTCATTTTATCAATAGTTATTATTTCTCCATTAGAACAATTTTAAATAAAAAGTGAGCATATGCACGTTACTATATTCTTTCAAGTGCCCACCTGTTATGCCCATCACCATGCCCACCAATGATGTGTCATTATTCTATTGGATGTGATAAAAATGTAGTCCAATAGAATAGTGACACATCATTGGTGGGCATGGTAGTGGGCATGATAGATGGGCACTTGAAAGAAACTCTATATATATATATATATATATATATATATATATATGCACGTTACTATAATATATAAATATATATAATGCATATATATATATATATATATATATATATATATAACTCAACCTACTACTCTAATTTAATAATTTTCTTTTACTCCAATTTAAATTATGAATTAAATAAATAATGTTACTTATTGGTCTATTTCATCATCCATTGAATTAACTTAATAAATTATTAACAAAAAATATAATGTAAAAACTCATATGTTAACACACAAAAATCACATAGTTAATTATTAATCATAAGTATAACACAACAACAAAAAATAAAAAGCTAATTGTAACATTGATTGAAATAAACATGTGACACATAGAATAAATATATATCAACTCATTTTTTGATTATAACTATATTGATATATTTTACGAATAGTGAATTCATAACAATAATTGAGATGGTTGATGTTAAATAAATTAAACCAGAATAAAGGATGTAATTTTTTTAAAAAAAATGTAATGCACTCAATAATAAATAATTAATAATGAACTATGGATTAGAGCACTATAAAATTAGGGTCAATTTTTAAGTGAATAACCATTAACATATTATAAGTTCAATAATGAATAAATGATGTAAGAATTTTTTTAAATAAATGTAATGCAGTCAATAACAAATAATTAAAAATGAAACATGGATTATAGCAATAATAAAATATGAATTAGAGTGCTGTAAGATGTTGGGTCAATTTTTAATTGAAATAACCATTAAACATTATAAGTTCAATAATGAATAATTAATAATGATATATGAATTCGAGCACTATAAAATTTGAATGAGTCACACTTCATAATAAAGAAATAAAATCAAAATAAAGGAGGTAAGATTTTTTAAAAAAAAAATTAATTTGAAAGAAGTAAATAATTTGATCAAAATAAAAGTAAATAATTTGGTTAGTTGAGAAAGATGTGAGTCAATAATTTAGTGGGCCAAACTAATTGTAGAAATATTTCTAGGAGGTTAAATGTGTCAATACACAATTAGAAAACATGTTTTTCTATCCATAATTTTATAGGTACTAGTAAACAGCACGCACGTGGTGATATTTTATTTATATAATATATTTATTTATTGTTTTTTTATAATTATATTTAGTGGGATTTTTAAATTCTCATAATTAAATAATAAATTTGAATTATTAATTACTAAAATCAATTGAAATAATAAAATAATCATTAATAAGTTTTCATAATTAACGTATCATTATTAATTTTTTTGTGATAAAAATAATGAAATATAACTTAAACATGATTTCAAATTTTTTTTTTATAATTTGAACAATAGGTCTCATAAATCATCATAATATATAAATGTTTGTACCATGATTAATTTCATTTTTGTTATATTGGAATCATGCATAATCTCAAATGAAAATATACAGTAACAGTAATTCATCATTTAAAGGTATAAACCACATTTTTTTTCTTCATTTTTATGCCCCAACCAATATATATTTTTTTTTACATTTATATCCCAAAATATTTTCTATCCAGTAAAATATTATATAGAATAAAAACGACAAAGTTTTTTATTTCACAATTTGAAAATTTTTACCTTCCAATCACAATTCAATAAAAATTGATGGTAATCATGAAATTACTTAATTATTTACATTCTAATTTTTTATTAGTTCATTCGTGTTTTAACTCTGTTTCAATAATTTTTTTTAAAGAATTGCTAAAGTATAAATATAAAATTTTCAAAAAATTAATAAATCTTAAAGAAATAACCAAATAAAATTCAAATTTTAATTCTAATTATTTAATTCAAAATAAAATTATATAACACTATTAAAATAAATTTTTTATCATTTATTTAATAGTCCTCATAAATATATGAAATAATTTTTTTATTTTATTTTTAAAAATATCTAAACTTTAAAATTATGTCTCTTGCTGCCCGTTGTTATTAATCAATATAGTTATTAGCAAATCATAAAGGCATAAACCAGATTTTTTTCTTCCTTTTATGTTCCAACCAATATCTCATTTTTATATTTAATTATATCTCAAACTAATTTCAATCCAATAAACAAAACAACAGAATAAAAATAACAAATTTGTTATTTCGCAATTTGAAAAATTTTCCCCATAGAAATTTTTTTCCTTTCATTCACAAATAAAATAAAAATTGATGTTATACAAAAATATAATCATGAAATTACTAAATTATTTAAATTTTAATTTTTATTATTTCATCTGTTTTTTTTAACTATTTTCAATAATTTTTTTTGTAATGAATTGTTAAAGTTTAAAAATAAATTTATCAAAAAATAAATCCTAAAAAAGTAACCAAATAAAATTCTAATTCTATTTAATTCAAAATAAAATTCTATAACACTATTAAAATAATTTTTATCATTTATTTAAAAGTTCTCATAGTATATGAAATAATATATTTTTTATTTTTGAAAAGGTTTAAATTTTAAAATTGCGTCTCTTGGTTTCCCGTCGCTATTTTAAATCCTAAAGAAATAACCAAATAAAATTCAATTTTCAATTATTTCATTCAAAATAAAATCATATTGATATATTAAAATAAGCTTTTATAATTTATTTAATAGTCCTCATAGATAAATGAAATAATTTTTTTATTTTTGAAAAGTTCTAAACTTTAAAACTTAGGTCTTTTGGTTTAACGTCGCTATTTTTTTTGAAATATTATAGTAATAATATAAATAAAATTTGAGTGCAAATACATAGGTGACAAATCCGTTTTAATTTTATAAACTATTTAAAAGATGAAATTGTTATGGATTTTCAGGTTCTTCAAATTCAGATGTTTGTTTTTAAATTAAACGAGTGCAGACAATGTGAAAATATTTAGTTAATATGCAATTAAGATCCACTAATTGCAATTCAATTAAAGTCATTAATGTATTTATTTATGTTATATATAATATAAATATATATTTATTTTTATACCCTAACTAAAATTTGAATTTTACTCTTATAATATCCCTATGTATTTTATATGGTCTTACATAAATTGGAGAATAAAAAGGGCAAAATTGTTATTTCACAATTGTAAATGTAACGCCACGAAAATTTAGTAACGAATTAATTGACAATTAAAAGAATTATTGAGTGGATAAAATAATTATTACTGTCAAATGAGTTATAGCGTGTATTCATAAAATACACTTGACAATCAGTCAATGAGTTTGACTATTTTTTGATATCTGTAATATTGGCATTTGGAAATAATTATTGAGATATTGAAATAAAAATAATTATTTATGCCAGATAATTTAATTTAGAAAAGTATTTGACAAAGTTGACTGGTCATAGTCTAAGTTTGACTCAATAATTAATTTGAGAAATTACGAGTCCAATTGAGTGGTCAAAGTTAATAATTTCAAAAATGGTTTTAATTGATGTTGGATGTGTATATCAGAAAAACATCAGATTAGAAACTAATTTTACCAGTTGAGTATCAAATAAATTAGTCCGAGACCCGAAAATATTGGATTAATATAAATATAAAAAAAAACACGGAACGTCATAAAGGAAAACACAGATTATAGATTTTTCCCAATTTTCGGATTCACTGTAGCAGTCTCACGTTTTCCATTGCCGACCGTACACCAGAGCACCGATCAAAGATCCGATGGGTCACTTTGTAGCAAACATCAAGACAAAGCTATTGGTGTAAATAAATCGACGATCGGACGGTTGGATCGTCAGGAAATTGAGTTAGAACAGACGGGTTATGCACAGAATTCGGTTTCACTATAGCAGTCCACGTTTTTTATTTTTACGGCCATTCATCGTTGCTCCGATCAAAGATCCGAACGGTAAGATTGTAGGAAAGATCAATACGAATCTATTGGTATAAAGAAATTGAAAATACAACGGTTGGATCGCCCGAAAATCGACGAAGAACAGACAAGTTTGGCGAAGGTAGTATTCATCGTCTTCTTCGCCGAGATTTTCACGATTCGAGCTTGTTTTTGTTAGTTTTTGAATTGCTAAATGATAGTAGGTGATGTGTAGAACATTTCCCAAGCTTATTGTAGTATTTTTGGTGAAGAAATCAAGCTAATCGAAGATGTTAAAGTTCGCTGGAGTTGCCACGTTTTTCTCAGATCCCGGCTGCCTCGATGATCAATTCCGGTCGTGGCCTAATGCGTTGGAATCGCCTCGTCGAGCTCTACAATCCTATAAAATTTCATAATTTTTGGAGCACGTTTGGATCGGCGCCGCCGTCTTTCTCATTTTCCGGCGACCTCCGACAAGTTAACCATTTTTTTATCGTCTCGACGTAATAGATCCAAATATCCAAGTTTTGAGTCGAGATTCAAAGCCGTGAAGCGGTGAGAACGCAATAAAGTTTGCGAATTTTTGGTCAAATTTTGACCATAGTTGACTAAGGTTGACTTTTGACCATTATGTGATTTTTTCGCAGATTGAAAGCTAGTTGAGGATATTAAGAGACGTAAATCAACAGTTAGAGATTTGAGCTTTCCAGAATTATGAGATTCCCGAGTCAAGATCTAAGAAACCGGTTAAGTTTTCGTGCGTTAGAAACGCAAAGGCATGTTCTATCCATTCTTGCTCACCATTTAAATCATATGTATAAGGTTTTATGCATTAAAGGTATGTTGGAGTCAGGGGTGGGCATCGGCCGGTTTGGTTCGGTTTTACTCTATTACGGTTCGGTTTTTTCGGTTTCGATTTTCAAAATCTTTGGTCCGAAACCGAACCATTTTATTACGGTTCGGTCCGTTTTATTTTGTGATACGGTCCGGTTTTTTCGGTCGGTTTTATACGGTTTGAGTAATGAATTAAATTTATTTTGCAGGACTGCATATATTAGTTAGGGACAAAGAAAATTATGAATTGTTTAAAATAATTATGGATTTAAAACTAATATTAAAACCAAAATATAAAAAGGTTAATACTAAAAAAAATTTAAGAACTAAAATGATATCTCACTTGATGCATGTAATACATAATAGAAAACTAATAACAATAAAACATAAATTATTCCATTAGAATTAACAATATGGACTTCAATTAAAACAATAAAGCGACTATTAAGTTTTATAAAAATCATATTTAATTAAAATAGGCTTACATCTTGTAAGAAAAAAACATAGAAGTGATTAAAATTTGGCCGGTTCGATTTTTTTGGTTTTTTCGGGGCATAAAATCGAAAACCGAACCGAAAAATCGGTTTTCATACATTTTAAAACCGAAACCGGCCGAAAAACCGAAAAAACCGAACCAAATAAACCGAATTTTTCGGTTCGGTCGGTTTTTTCGGTTTTAACCGAATTATGCCCACCCCTAGTTGGAGTGCATGGTATGTGGTTTAGAACAAACTCATTAAAACATGCATATGACTCAAGTTATGATGTATTTCTGCTATGTACTCTTTCAAGACTGCTGAGCCTTGGGTTGGAGTCTGAGTTAGGGTCCTTATGGTCGGGTTATTTTATTTTTGAGTTTGAATAATTTAATTAGTTGTTTAAGTGGCTAATTATTAGATCATGTACTTGGTTAGCTTTAATGCATAATTTGGCTAAGTTATGATTCGGGCCATATTAAGAATTTATGAGCTAAATTAAGTTATTAATGAGCTAGCTTAAGTTGATGAATCAATTTTTAAACTTATAAGTCAGTCTAAATTGATAACGGGCCATTCTAGCAATTTATGGGCTTAAGTTAAGGGAGTCAGCAGCTCGAACAAGTCTATGGAAATAAATGGTCCGTAAATATATATTTAATTCGTGCATGTATTTTTTTAGATATATATATATATATATAAGTATGAATTTTATGAAAAATAATTAAATATATATTTACGGGCAAATTTTCATGAAATAAAGAAATAATGATAAATTTTAAGTACATGCATACATGAAATATTTTTATGATGTGTTTATGATTGAGAATTGAGCATGAAAAATATTTTTATGAAAATTGAAGTGATGTGGCGGCACAGAGGTGGTTTACCATCGGCACAGAGGTAGTTCTAATACTGGCATAGAAGTGGTTTTACCACTGGCACAGAGGTAGTTTACTACCGGTATAGAGGTGATTATTCACCGCCATGTACGTTGGTTCTTTTAGACTGTTCAGTCGGCACAGTTATTAGTCACATTCATGAATATAACCATACTTAGTTTTTATGATTATGACATGCTCAATTATGCTATGTATGATTAGTTATGATGTATGTATGACTGATGATGCATTATTTTAAGATCATGCACATATATGATATATTCACGATATTTTATACGATATATGCTTGCATGTGGTTTCATATTTGTTATTACTGGATAAAGCATGCTGAGTCTCTAGGCTCACTAGATTTAGATGGTGCAGGTGATTATGAGTATGATGAGGAGGAGGAGGAGGAGGTCCCTACTGGAAATGAAGGCGTATGAGTATCCAGTGCAGCTAGTACACCCGTGACCGATGCTCAGTTTATGTTCAGTGGTTTTTGAGATTTAAAGAAGTTATTTTCGCACATGTTTTAATATTTTCTCTTTCACATTTTATTGGTTTTGAAATATTTTGCGTATGCATGAGTTTTGCGTATGCATGGATTTATGAGAGTATATTATTTAAGTTTTTATGTTACGGATCTTGCATGCAAGGAAAAAAAAATTAGTAGCAGTTGCGGGTCTTTTCAGTAAAATTTTGCCCTTTTATTCATATTTTTATGGGAAATATGCCGACATTGTGAAAACTAACCAATTATACTATAATTTCAAGACATCGCTACATGATATTAATTTATGATAGAGGAAAAATTTTGTGCTCAAGACATTACTACGAGATAGTTTTCAACCCATTAATTTAACCGCAACCCTCTTCTTAAATCCATCATTTTTTATGATAGAGGTAAAATTTTATGCTTAATTTAATTTAATTTTTAGTTTTAGCTAGAAATCTAATAAATATTCTAATAAAAAATTCGACATTGTGATAACTAACTAATTATATTATAATTTAATGACATTATTACATGATATTAATTTATTGTCTTGCACACATGCAAACTCTATGTGCACATCACCTAGTAACTATTAAAATAAGAATGATTCATTTTAAAAATTCAATACTAGGTGTATAAATATTTTATATCTATAATTTTTTTCTCGTGTTTTCCTTAGAATGACTTTAAAAATATGATGAAAATGAATTAAAATGCTGCAATATTTAATGAGTAAAAATATAAATACACAAATTAAATTATTTATAAAAAATAGATGATAGAAATATTTTATATCTATAATTTTCTTCTCATGTTTTCTTAAGAATAACTTTAGGAATATGATGAAAATCAATTAAAATATTGAAATATTTAATGAGTCAAAAAATAAATACACAACGTAAATGATTTATAAAAAAATAAATGGAAGAAATATTTTATATCTATCTTCTCGTGTTTTCTTTAAAATGACTTTAGAAATATGATTAAAATCAATTAAAATGCTAAAATATTTAATGAGTCAAAAAATAAATACACAACTTAAATGATTTATAAAAAAAATAGATGGTAGAAATATTTTATATATATAATTTTCTTCCCATGTATATTTTGTTTTGAATAACTTTAGGAATATGATTAAAATAAATTAAAATATTGTATTCAATTAAAATAATTTTCTTCTCTTATTTTATGAGAATATGATAAAATCAATTAAAATGTTGTATTGAATGATTCAAAAAATAAATGCACCAATTTAATGAATAAGCAACACATTGATTATTCACAAATTGAACATCCCAAATTTGACCCTAATTTTTACCCCATTTTTTTCACACACTGCCCATGCAATTAATACATATAATTCATAGTTTTTGGGCAATGTGGTAAATACACAATGCAAAAACTTTGCCAACCATTCATAATTTTATAGTAGTAATATATATATATATATATATATATATATATATATATATATATATATATATGACACTGGGAAATGATATGTATTGGTGAAAATTATTGACTTAATGCCTGATATTCCTAATATGTCTGATGTCATGTTTGGAGTGTGGTTAAAATATTAAAATTGAAAAAGAAAACATATCAGTGGATGTTGAAAAATATATTATTATTATTATTATTATTATTATTATTATTATTATTATTATTATTATGTTGAATATTGAATATTGAATATTGAATGTTGAATATTGAGTTATAAAATATGGAAAATTAGTGTGTGATGATGTAGATGATGATGTATTTATTTTTGGACTAATCTCAAATGTGGATCTATAAATAGGTCTTCATTTGTGATGAAAAATACAATTGAGTTGAGAGAAAAATATTATAAAGTGTAGAGTTTGATATATTTTGAGTTTTGGAGTATTTATTTTTTATCGTAAATTTTTACTTTTTCACAACACGTTATCAGCACGATCACTCGAAGATTCTCTATAATTTCCGACGCTCCAAAATACAAGAAGAAGTCAAAAATATTCAACAAGTAAGAATTTTTATTTTACTGTTTATATATTTTTATTGTGTATATATTAATATATAATATCATGTTATGAAAAAAAAATAAGTTTTTTTCAAAACTTGTTATAAATCCTGAGAGGATGTTATGACGACATCCCACACTCCCGGTAAAGGATACGACAAGTATAAAAGCCTCTAAGGTTCTTAAACTATATAATCATATTTGTATAATTTCATGTTATTATATAAAAGGTTGTCTATGACACCGATCTTATAATAATGTGATATGATATACTATACCTGACTTTATACTAACTATATTGGTATAATTTCATAATATTATATAAAAGGCTGTCTACGACACTAACCTTATAATAATGTGATATGATATACATAATTATTTAATTATGATTATCATTATATGCATTGCATCATTATCACGAATTTTTATTCAACATATACTCGATTTTTTCTTTACCCTCAACGGTCACAAACGGCTAGTTTTTGGCCTATAAATATGTTCACTCAAACTTATTTTCAATCACACCAAAATTCACTCTTTCTCTCAAAATATTTTTACTCGATTTTTCGAAGATGGAGATGATGGCATTTATAAGGCTATTTTTCATAACGATTATGATCATCATGCTCACGAGTCTTGTACTCACCAGCGATTTTCCACCACATACTTTTTATCTATTTGTATACGCACTTGTAATTTTTATTTTTTCATTATTTTGTATTGTCATATTAATGGAAATTAACTAATAAAATGCATTGTTATTTTTCTAGTACCACCATGTCAAACTTGGCAAAGCTTGAATTCGTTGCACTCGATATCACTGAAAAAAATTATATGCCATGGACTCTTGATGTTGAGATGCATCTTGAGACATTGGGTCTAAGTGATACCATCAAAAAAAATTAATATATCAACCTCACAAGATAAAGCAAAGGCAATGATTTTCTTACGCCGACATCTTGATGAAGGGTTGAAATGTGAGTATCTCACAGAAAAAAATCCAATGATTTTATGGAAAGGGTTAAAAGAAAGATTTGAGCATATAAGGGAAGTGATACTCCCGACCGCTCGTGATGAATGGAAAACGTTGAGATTCCAAGACTTTAAAAAATTCAATGATTATAATTCTGCGATGTATCGAATAGTCTCGCAATTAAAATTCTGTGGACTTGAAGTCACAAAGATGAAAATGCTTGAAAAAACATTTTTCACTTTTCACGCATCAAATATAACTCTACAGCAACAGTATAGAGTGCGTGGTTTTATGAGATATTCTGAATTCATTGCATGTCTTCTTGTGGCAGAAAAGAACAACGAATTGTTAATAAAAAATCATCAATCCCGACCCACAGGATCAACGACATTTCCTGAAGCAAATGTCGTAATAAAAAATCAAAATCAAAATCAAAGTCATAGACCAGATTTTGGTCGTGGACGAGGTCGAGGACATGGGCGTGGACGTAAAAATGATCGCGGTCGTGGTCGCGGCCGTGGATATGAAAATAATCGAGATAGTTATTTCAATAACTCATCTCAAAATAACGTCACGAACCACCCACCAAAAAGGCAGCATGAAAATACGAGTGAAAATGAAAATCACTAAAAAAGAACTGAGAGTGTTTGTTATAGATGTGGCACTCCAGGACATTGGTCACATATTTGTCGAATCCCTGAGCACCTATGTAAGCTCTATAAAGTATCGACAAAGGAAAAAGGAAAAGAGACCAATTTTGTTGAAAATAATGACCATTTAATTGGTTCAACTAGTTTCAATGCTGCAGATTTTTTCAAATGATTTCGAGAACATTGATTAATATATTGGTGGGACTGAAATGTAACATGCTATATTTTTCATGCATTCTTATGAAACATGCTATATTTTGCATATATATATTATCCTTGATTTTATTTATTGCATTTTTTAAGTATGGAAAATGCTATGAGCAAAAATAAACCCATGGAAGTTTGCATACCCGATAGTGGTACAACGCACACCATTATCCGAGATAAAAGATATTTTTTGGAATTAAAACCAACAAATACAATGGTGAATACAATATCAGGTCATGTAGACTTGATTGAAGGTTGTGGAAAAACACATTTTTTGTTACCTAATGGTACAAATTTTTTTATAAATGATGTTTTATATTCACCAGGATCAAAAAGAAATTTGTTGAGTTTTAATGACATATATTCTCATGGGTATGATACTGAGACGATAACTGATGGAAATCAGAAATATATGTGTCTTACCACATATAAATCAGAAAAGAAATATGTGGTTGAAAAATTATCAATGCTCCCTACTGGATTGCATTATACACATATAAGGTCAATCGAATCAAATATGGTGGTTAATAGTTCTTCAATATTAACCAATTGGCATGATCGATTGAGACATCCTGGTTCAATAATGATGCGAAGAATTATTGAAAATACGCATGGTCATCCGTTGAAAGACCAGTAGATCTTTCAGAATAATAAGTTTCAATGTAAAGCATGTTCTCTTGGAAAACTTATTATAAGACAATCGCCAGCTAAAATCCAAACAGAATCACCCATATTTCTTGAACGCATTCAGGGTGATATTTGTGGGCCAATTCATCCACCATGTAGACCATTTTGATATTTTATGGTATTGATCGAAGCTTCTAGCAGATGGTCACATGTATGCTTATTGTCAACTTGAAATGTGACATTTGCAAGATTAATGGCTCAAATAATAAAATTGCGGAATCAATTTCCCGATTATACAATCAAGAAAATAAGATTTGATAATGCTGGAGAATTTACTTCCCAAACTTCCAATGACTATTGTATGTCAATGGGAATTACTGTTGAACATCATGTTGCTCATGTTCATACACAGAATGGATTAGCTGAATCATTGATTAAACGCCTACAACTGATTGCTAGACCAATGATTATGAGAACAAAACTCCATATTTCTATATGGGGACATGCAATTTTACATGCTGCGGTATTAATTCGCATCAGACCAAGTGCATATCATAAATTCTCCCCATTGCAGCTTTCATTTGGTAAAGAACCAAATATTTCTCATCTGAGAATTTTTGGATGTATGGTGTATGTGCCTATTGCACCACCTCAACGATCAAAAATGGGTCCTCAAAGAAAAATCGGTATTTATATCGGTTATGATAGTCCATCAATCATTCGATATTTTGAGCCTCAGACAAGCGATTAGACTTGTCAAATTGGGCTAGGCCCGTCGGGCCGGCCCGCCCGCCATGGAAATGGGTTGGGTTGGGTTGGCCAAATCTCAGCCCGTTTGGAGGCGGGCCAAACGGGCTGAGCCCGCACGGGCCGCGGGTTAGGGCAGGCTGGCCCGCCGCGGGTTGGGCTGGCCCGCCAAATATTTTTTTATTTTTTTTTTGCAAAATTGTACTTTTTTAGTGTTTTTTATACATATTTTTTAGTTTTATTGAACTTATTTTGAATGAATTTTGATGATAATAAACTATGTAGTATTTTAAAATTTTTTCATATTTTTTTTTACTAATTAATTTTATATATTATTAAATTTTAATATTAATATTTTTAATATTGATTAAACTATTTGATTAAATTTTATTTTTCATTTTCTTACCATTTCAAGTGTTTTTAATTTTTTTTTGAATTTAAAAATTAACATTTATTTTATAAAAAAAATTAATAAAAAATTAGGCGGGCCGGCCCGCCCTACCCGCGGCCCAAGGCGGGTTGGGTTGGGCTGAGCATTTGGAGGCCCGCCCAAATGGCGGGCCGCCGCGCCCCGCCTAAAGGCGGGTTGAGGCGGGTTGCGGGCCTCCCCGCCCTGCCGGCCCGTTTTGACATGTATACAGGCGATGTGTTTATAGCATGCTTTGCTGATTGTCATTTTAATGAAGAAATTTTCTCAATATTAGGGGGAGAAAAGAAACACATCAAAAAAAAAATCACATGGTATGTACCATCATTGTTACATTTGGATCCAAGGACCAAACAATGTGAGAAAGAAGTACAACAAATTGTACACTTGCAAAGAATTGCAAATCAAATGTCAGATGCATTTGCAGACACAAAAGGGGTAACAAAATCATATATACATGCTGTAAATGCCCCTGCTCGAGTTGAAATTCCAAAGAAACAAATTGAAGACACTCATGATGTCATAAAACGCTTGAAGCATGGAAGGCCAGTCGGTTTCAAGGATAAAAATCCTCGGAAAAAAAAGGCATAGAAAAGTACGATGATCATAAAATAGAAAATGGTGTTCCAAAAAAAACACCTGATGATGAAAATGTTCTGTCAGAACCACAAACTGACGAGAATCGTGAAATCTCTATCAATTATATTAATACTGGAAAAATATGAAATCGAAAAGATATAGAAGATATTGATGAGATATTTTCTTATAATGTGGCATGTGACATCATAAATGAAAACGAGGACCATGAACCAAAAACCTTTGGTGAATGTAAAACTCGTCATGATTGGGCAAAATAGAAAGATACCATTCAGGTTGAATTGGATTCGCTGAATAAACGTAATGTTTTTGGATCTATAGTCCTCACACCTGAAGGTGTAAAACCTGTTGGATACAAATAGATTTTTATTCGAAAGCGAAATGAAAAAAATGAAATAGTAAGATATAAAGCTAGACTTGTTGCACAAGGTTTTTCTCAAAGGCCTGGAATTGATTATGAAGAAACGTATTCTTCTGTTATGGATGCAATTACGTTTCGATATTTGATTAGTTTGGCAGTGTCTGAAAATTTGAAAATGTGTCTGATGGATGTTGTTACGGCTTACTTATACGGATAACTTGATAGTGATATATACATGAAAATCCCTGAAGGATTTAAGATGTCTGAGGCACAAAGTTCAAAATCTAGAGAATTTTATTCTGTAAAATTGCAAAGATCATTATATGGGTTGAAGCAATCCGGCCGAATGTGGTATAATCGGCTAAGTGAGCACTTGATGAAAAAGGGATATGTAAATGATCCAATATGTCGTTGTGTTTTCATCAAGAAAACAACATCCGGATGTGTAATTATTGCTGTATATGTTGATGATTTAAACATCATTGGAACGAATAAAAAAATTCAAGAGGTTATGATGTACTTGAAGGAAAAATTCAAAATGAAGGATCTTGAAAAAACCAAGTATTGTCTGGGTTTGCAAATAGAACAAAAAGAATGTGGAATTTTTATTCACGAGACAAATTATACAGAAAAGATCCTTAAATATTTTAATATGGATAAATCAAATTCATTAAGTACACCAATGGTTGTAAGATCATTAAACATAGAAAAGGATCCATTCCGTCCATGTGAAGATGATGAAGTTATTCTTGGTCCAGAAGTACCATATCTAAGTGTCATTGGTGCCCTTATGTATCTTGCAAATTGCACTAGACCAGATATATCTTTTGCTGTAAATTTATTGGCAAGATTCAGTTCATATCCAACAAAGAGGCACTGGAACGGAATTAAACATATATTTCGTTATCTACGAGGAATGACAGATTTGGGACTTTTGTACTCAAAAGACACCAATCAAAGTATCATTGGTTATGCCGATGCTGGATATTTATCTGATCCACATAAGGCACGTTTCCAAACCGGATATGTATTTACTCGTGGAGGCACCACAATTTCTTGGCGTTCACAGAAACAAACACTCGTAACAACTTCATCAAATCACGCTCAGATTATTGCGCTACATGAAGCAAACCGTGAATGTGTTTGGCTAAAATCAATGACACAACATATCCAAACTTCTTGGGATTATCAGTAGACAAGAAGCCTATGACGTTGTATGAAGACAATGCTGCATGTATTACTCAAATGAAAGAAGGATACATCAAATGTGACAGAACAAAACATATACCTCCAAAGTTCTTTGCCTACACTCAAGAGCTTGAGAAGAATAAAGATATTGATATCTGTTATATTCAATAAAGTGAGAACTCATCTGATCTCTTCACAAAGGCACTTCCCACGACGATATTCAGAAAGCATATATACAACATTGGGATGCGCAATCTACGGAATATGTGAAGAATCACTCATGTTAACATGAGGGGGAGTTTACGTGGCTGCACTCTTTTTCCCTTACTATGGTTTTTATCCCACTGGATTTTTCGTAGTAAGGTTTTTAACGAGGCAGTATAAAACACGTAATAAATACAGTCATCATATCACGATCATCATCACAAGGGGGAGTGCTAAAAAATATATTATTATTATGTTGAATATTGAATATTGAATGTTGAATGTTGAATATTGAGTTGTAAAATGTGGAAAATTAGTGTGTGATGATGTAGATGATGATGTATTTATTTTTAGACTAATCTCAAATGTGAATCTATAAATAAGTCTTTATTTGTGATGAAAAATACAATTGAGTTGAAAGAAAAATATTATAAATTGTAGAGTTTGATATATTTTGAGTTTTGGAGTATTTATTTTTTACCGTAAATTTTTACTTTTTCACAACAGTGGACTAATTATGCTATGAATTGATTATTTGATCGAACATAACAAACAATGGTACATGTGAAATGTTGGATATATGACTTTCAGAAATTTTTATAAACCCAAGGTTTTTTCGACCCATTTTGATGGTCATGACATAATTGACCGATTTTCATGTGGGGTCTCATGTTAAAAATTGACATGATCTCATATGGACACTGCATGCTTAAATAAGAATCTAACGACTTATATATATCAAATGTCAAGAACCCAAAAAACAAAAGAAAATTAAAAAAAATAAATTTTTTCTGACGCTGATAAAAAATTTAATGTTGCTAGCTGCAGAGTTTTGAAAATGGAGATTGACCCAAACAAGGCGGTGGCACGAGCCCACATTTTGTACGTATACAGACAGTATCAGTATCTTTTGGCGGTGACTGATCATATTCATATATAAATCAATAACACAAAATCCATGCATTCAAACATGGAAGCAAAATCAAAGCTCAGTTTCCATATTCTTCTCATCCTTTTCCTCACCACTATTTCTTTTACTGCAGTTGCTGCACTATCAAATATCGTCGAGGCTCTGCCGGGTTACCCCGGCCCGCTGCCGTTCAAGCTCGAAACCGGGTCGGTTCAAATCTTGAATTGAATGTATGGTACTACGGACTGAGTTCATTAATTGGGTCACTGCTGATTGATTTTCTTGATTTCGTTTTCAGGTACATTGGGGTGGGATAGGACGAAGAGGTGCAGCTATTCTATTACTTTGTTGAATCCGAAAGAGATCCGGAGGAGGACCCGGTTCTGTTTTGGCTGACGGGTGGACCCGGCTGCACGGGTCTTTCGGGTTTCGTTTTGGAGATCGGTACTCGATTTATGTATTTCCCCTTGTCCATCTTCTTAGGTAGTGTTTGGAAATTCTCCGCAAAATTCTGATATTTTGTTAAGGAAAAGTCGAGAAAGCTTTTTCAAACACTATTAGTTTCTTTGTTCTTGGTTTAGGAAATCAAGAGGCATGTATATTTTACGTGTGTAGGCCCATTGAGGTACAATGTTTCAAGTGCTGATGGAAGCTTGCCTTCTCTGGCATTAAATCCACATTCTTGGACAAAGGTGGAGAAAATTTTGTTACTCTCTTGATTCCTAGTATGTATTTGACGGAATAGTTTACGCTACAGCGGAAGTAATATTTGTGATTAGGGCGCCATGACTTTTAAGTCTACATTCCTTGTGTTCTTCCAGATTGCGAATATTATATTCATAGACTCCCCGGTTGGAACTGGATTTTCACATGCAAATGCTCCCCAAGCATACATTACATCTGACACTAAGTCAAGTAAGGACAACTACATATTCTTGAGGAAGGTAAATCCTAAAAGGAACTTGTTGTCAGCACTCAGCTCCACCTATTTTTTGATTTATTTAGGGATATATGCATCTTATTTGTTGGAAGCTAATGGTTTTGTTTAAGATACAGTGGCTGTTGAACCACCCTTCGTTTATAAGAAATCGAATGTATGTTGGCGGGGACTCCTACGGAGGCAAAATCGTGCCAATGGTTGCTTTGGAGATATCAAGAGGTAGGATGTATACAATCTGACAATATATGAACTTGGAGTAGGTGGTTTGTATGAGATTTTGGATTTCTTATTCGATGCATGTATATTCTAATATGACTCCTTATACTAGGAAACAGAGCAGAGCTTGAGCCATTGATTCCCCTCCAAGTATATGAAAAATCATTTTATTTCAATACCGTCGAGGTTAATTTCTTCTTAATGATATTCCAGTTCACAAAACATTAATGCTTTTGAATACCGAACCAGGGATACCTCGTTGGGAATTCGGTAACTGCTGAGTCCAAAGATTTTAATGAAAGGGTTCCATATGCTCATCGAATGGCATTCATATCAGATGAATACTTTGAGGTATCTCTTCTCATACCCCACACCCTCTCTCATTTTTTCACTGTCGTATAGGTGAGAATTGTCATCACTTACACGATTATATTGTGACTATAGTCAGATAAATCAATAGCTTAGCAATCTTTTTTCAATAAAACCAAATGTTTCCTGAGATTGAATACTAATGCATATGGAAATTTGCAGCTAGCAAAGAGTAGCTGTAAAGGGGAATTTATCCATCCAGATCCAAATAACAAGCAATGTCCTTACGCACTTTCACTCATCGACGAGGTAAAATTTATATTTTATATGCTTGCAAGTTTGAGACACCTGGACTTGGTGAATTTTGCTAAGCAATCGATTGCAGAGCACCGAAAAAATAAATATGGGCTGCATTTTGTACCCAAACTGTGAGTTAATTTCACCAGAAAAGGATCATGGTCCGATTCAGGACAGAGCAATGCTAGAAGATGATCCAGATAACTTCCATTTACCATCCAAAGAACGGCCACCTTTCTGCACTGTAATGTCCTTATTCAGTCAAATCATTTGAAATCAATGGAAATCTGAAATGCATTAATGTTTTAGTTCAGAAGATGGACGTAATTGAAGTTGGTGGTTTGAAATCTTTGGATTTCAAAATAATCTACGCAATTCTTGTAAATTTGAGTCAAAAATTAAAACTCACACACACACACAAACCAAATCCTTCCATTCTAACAAGGGTTATTGATATATCATACTTGCAGACCGACTTGAACTCGAACGTTTGGGCTAACCATCAATCTGTCCAAAGAGCTCTTCACATTCGAATGGTACGCCAAACGTATGCGTAAGTAACAACTATGATTGAGTTCATTTATGGTGATCTCAGACGTGTGTATTTTTTGACAAGGGGACAATAAAAGAATGGGTAAGATGTAATTACAGTTTGACTTATGAACATGATGTGCCAAGTGTTTTGCCTTGTCATCGAATTCTGAACGAAGAAGGATATCAAATCTTGGCATACAGTTGAGCCTCATTTTCTTTCTAGTTAAGTATACTGGATCGAGCCGCTAACTCTTCCTACATTTTATTGAAAGCGAATTATATGATCTTTCAGTGGTGATCATGACATGGTTGTGCCTTACACGAGTACTTTAAAATGGATATGTGCTCTCAATCTCACCGTCGATGAACCCCGGAGACCTTGGACCGTCGATGGCCAAGTTGCGGGGTTAGTTTCCAATTCTTGACAGAGTCAGACATTTGGATTTGTTTACTTCTTCAAAAAAACAATAACACAGCTATTATATTTTATCACAGATACACAATGAAATACAAGAACAGGGGAGGCTATATCACATTTGCTACTTTGAAGGTAAAACAAGCTTGACTTTCACTTTTAAATCAATATACTTGGATTAGACAATGGTAAATGACACTAATCCTTGGAAGAACTTGAGCCAAGTATTGGACAAAGCAATGATGATTAATCAATCAATATGTTATCATTCATACCAAACCCTGACAATAATGTCTAATCAATCAATCTGTTATCCTTAAAGGTATATGCAAGACGTAAGAATATGATTTGATTCTCTGGGTAGCAGGGTGGGAGCCATACACCTCCGAAAGATATGCCAGAAGAATGTTTTGCCTTGGCAAATCGATGGCTCTCTTCATATCGGTTATAGATCACGAAAAGTGTTTGGTTTGTTACTCTAGCACTAATTTTCATTTTAGACATTAAGGTTTTTTCCCGATATATACGAAAAGTATACATCGTCATGACGTTTCGATTGACCCTAAATCTCCAATAGAATCGGCATGCTATGTGTACGACAGAGATTTGGGTATATCGAAATTTCATTATGATATACGTATGAGCGAAAAATTTTTGTGTACTGTACCAAACCACTCTGTTATGCGATGGTTCTAGATTGAAATATGTCAGCGGATCCTAAATACATATAGTCCCACATTTAACTCTTCTCTTTGTAATAATTTTATTTGAGGGAGGAAATTCCAAGAATATCCAAGGGGGGCGAAATCCAATACTAAAGATAATGAGCCCGTTTGGAAACAAAAGTTATTGGCTTAAAAAAGCACTTAAATACGTTCAGCTTTTTAAAGTGCTTTTATTAAAAAAAAAAGCAGAAGTAGTTTTAGTGTTTGGATAAATGTTAAAAAAAGTGCTTTTTAAATTAAAACATAAGCAGAAGCCAAAAAACCAAAATTTTTGGCTTTTAAAAAAGCACTTATTTGGGTTTAAATAAGTGTTTTTAAAAAAAAGTCTATTGTAACCAAACACATAATTTTTTAAGAAAAACACTTTTTTTAAAAAAATAAGTGTTTTTTTCCAAAATGTCTGCTGTTCCCAAACGGGCTCAATGTCTCAAATAGAGCTTGAAACAAAGCAATAATACATTGACAAATTAAACAACTTTCTCATATAGCCAAAGTTAACATGTAAATTAAATGGCTTCGAGTAGCCTACGTACAAATTTTATTTTTCCTATATAGCTATAGTTTTTTTTTTTTTTATTATTTTACTTTGATCACGAGAATTTCAATATGCAACTTAAGTTAATTATTATACCTGCCTACAATTGAAGCTTTCTCAAGATAAGAGATTAATATATCTTGAAGCTTTTTTTTTTATTATTTTACTCTGAAATGTCTTTTTCTTTAATGAACTTTGCAAAAAGTAATGGGTCGTGACGGAGAAAATGGACTCCTATGGCATGTGCTTTATGGTCAATTATTGAGTTTAGATGGAGACTTCTACAATTCCAATAATGCCGTTAAACTTAAGTTCATGTCATGTTTATTTTTATACCATACGGTCATGTGATCATCTTGTAGGTATCATATTTTTTGTTATGAATTTAGATGATCACTTCATGACCATGACCATGACCATCTTGTACAAATAAAAGTATATATTGAATGATCGAAGAGGTAACACCAATAATATAATGCATAGGCAAATATATATTTACTAAAGTTGGTCATATCATATTATTTCACTCAATCAAACGTGTTCTAAACATCTCATTTAATGCATTAATAAGATCTTTTTTACTAAATTCATCAGAAGTAAAATCAAGTACCTCTTCATTATCTGGAATGCCAGAGTCATTAGCCATAAGACATTTGACAGCATCATCTTCACTTTCACTTGACGATGTCTCTGAGTCAGATGAAGTAGAGTATGATTCAGCCCACTTGCTGATGCTTTAATATGCTAATAGAGCCTTTTGTTTTTTCTTCCTTCTGAATCTCTTCCTTTCTTCTCTGGAAATATTTTTGTATGATGTTCTATTCTCATCCTTTAGGTTTGGTACAATCAGCGATGAAGTGTCATTTTCCACAGTTGTAGCAAACTCGATTTTCTTCAATTGGTTCTTTTGGTTTGAAGCTTGTTCTGTTTGCTCTTTGAAAATTCTTGTGATTCTTCCTCATGAATCTTTCAAACTTTTTAACAAATAATGACATTGCATCACTACTGATTTGTTCTGTGGTTTTGGTTGCTGAGATTTCATCTGCTGCAGTGAGGGCCTTGGTAACTTGTGATGTTGATGTCTCTTCCTCAGTTCGAACACCCAGCTCGAATTCATAGACTTTGAGATCTGCAAAAAGATCATGTAATTCGATCTTATTGAGATCTTTGGATTCTCTCATAGCTACTGTCTTCACATCCCATTCACATGGTAGAGCTCTCATGACTTTGAGTGCTACTTCACGGTTGCTATAACTCTTTCCAAGTGCATTCAGCTCGATCATATTGCTGTTGAATCTTTCATCGAATTCATTCATTGTTTCTCTTGGTTTCATCTTTATGTTGTCAAACTTTTGGATGACCACCATGAGTTTGTTTTCCTTTGTTTGATCATTTTCTTCACATAATTGAGTGAGCTTCTCCAATATTTCTTTGGCAGTAGAACAACTTTTGATCTTGCTAAACATGTTTTTGTCCAAAGTCTTGTATAGTATATCTCTGACTACATTGTCTAGATTGGATTTCTTCTTATCTTCAGAAGTCTATTCAGCTCGAGGCTTTTCAATCATTTGAGGAGCACCATCAGAAATGGCAATGGCAGTGTTAGTCTTCATAATCTTCATGGGTCCATCTGTTACCACGAACCCATATCATCATCCTGTGCTGATAAATGTGTCTGCATACGAATTTTTCATTCATCATAATCTTCTTTTGAGAACATATGAATTTTACTAAATGAAGCCATATCTAAGAGAAGATTCAGGTGATAAGCAAGAACCTCCCTGATACCACTTGTTAGGATCGAAATACGTGTAGAGGGGGGGTGAATACACTATTTAAAATTTTAAAGATTCTTCGATCTAATTTGTGAAAATCAGACGGAAGTTTTATTGCTTAAAAACTTTGATCTGCTCAAAAGATCTGAAGTGATTAGGCGGAAGAAATCTTCCTCGCAAATTTGAATTGTTAAAAAACTAAGGCATATAAAATGATATAAATGCAGTATGTAAAGAGGGACAAAATTTTTTATGGATGTTCGGAGATGAATTCTCTTACGTCACCCCTTCTTCTGTTTTCAGAAGGATTCCACTAGAAGACTTTGATTTATACAACGCTTTGTACAAATCCAATCCAATCAATCCTTTGAGAGGAACTCCTAGCAATACTCTCTCTCGAAGCAGAACAAACACTATGCTTTGAGTTATAAAGTGAAGCCACAAAATGTGCTTCGGTATTTTGATCTGGAAGGCTACGAATGGCTTTGATCTGGATCGTTCTTGTATGTATTTCTTGAGCTCGATCAATCTTTGAAATACTCTCTAACTCAGTGTTTCGACACTTTGATATGATAATATGAGTTTTTGAGTTGGGATATTGAGTGAAGACTTTTTGGCTTTTCAGATGAACTTGATAATCTTAGATTTCAGTAGCTTGTGTTATTCACTCTTCGTTGCTTGAATCTTCGAATCACTGAGTATTTGTAGTCTTCAGAAACTAGCCAGTGAGCGGCCAACAATTTTTGAGATTGAGTTGCCAACATATCTCATAAATTGACTCACAAATCTTGACTTTTGAGAGAAGCCAACCAACGTTCAAAATCCCATTAAATGTTTGTGTCTTTTAGTTCAGCATCCTTAGCAACGTATACTTCAAAATGAAACTTTGATCTGGTTGATAGCTACTTGATCTGGGTTGAACGATCTGGATTGTTCTAGTGGAAATTTAGTGTATTTGATCCGTTGAAGTAAGTTGTCGTGAAGACATATGGATCAAATACTCGATTCATCCGGAACTTAAATTTCATCGGACATTTGATCTGGAAGCTTTGTTAATCTTTGATCTGGATGAGTTCGATTTGATCTGTCCTTAAATTCTTGTTTACTTTATTACTTGGTTTTGTTTTGACTCGTTATCACCAAAATTTTAGAGTTTGATCTCCAACATATTTTATCTCAACCATTTTGTTGCATATTTTTTTTTTACTTACTCATCTGATTGAAAAGTTGCATTAATGTAATTTTTACATGATCTTTAATTTATTGTGAGACGTGTCATCCATAATATTTCTAGACTTTTTTTATTTATTAAGTGACACGTAGTAGATTGATTAACATAAATATATTTACAGACTTCAATAATATTTAAATAATATCAATCTTATAGTTTTGCTAAAAACAATTGAAAATATTCATTTTCAACTCTTGTAAAAATATTCCTTCATTAATTGTAACATCATCTCATAAAATAATTATTATAGTTTTTACATTTTTGAGGAGGAAAAATAGTTAATTTTTTAAATGTCAACTTTTACTTATATGATATTTGTGTGTTGGTTTGTTCTTTATTTATTATTTTGGATTAAAACTTGACTCAACATAAATTGATTTATTTCAACACCGACGTGTAATTTAATTATATATATAGATATTAATTACGTTTAAAAATATGATATTTTGTTATATTTATGAATTCATGATATAATTATTTAGTTTAATAGGTCCTTACGCAAATTAAAATAAATAAGATTTTTTTTAAAAAAAATATGATATTCCATCTACAAACAAATAAAAACTAAAGTATTTTGGTGTTTCAATCTTTTAGAAAACTGGATAAGTATTTAATTTAATTGAAATTTTAATTGTGGAAAAAAATATGTTCACTTTATCTACAAAAAATAAAAACTAAAGTATTTTGGTATTTCAATATTTTTGGAAACTGAAACCTTATCTAATATACACGCATTGTCAATTTTGACTTTATCATAATAATTAATTTTACAAAAGTATTTATCTAAATAAAAAACAAAGTATTTTGTTATTTCAATCTTTTTGAAAATTGAAACCTTATCAAATATTATACACACACTTTGTCAATTTTGATATTATCATAATAATCGATTTTACATATAATATAAATATTAATTTACGTTTATGCCCTAACTAAAATGTTATTTTTTACTTTTATAACCCTATATATTTTTATATTGTTTTACTTGTAATGTAAAGAAAAAACAATTTTGTTATTTTACAATAGTAAAACTTTGACCTATTATTAACACTTTTAGATAAAAAGATAATATATATATATATATATATATATATATATATATATATATATATCGACTAGCTAGCCTGAAAAGCTATATACATGGACCAAAAAAATTGTGATAGTTGGCGAGTAAATGGCATCAAGCAGCATCAAAAAGCTTTCAGAATCTCTGAATCTGACCTCCAATATACCTTCCAATTATGTCCACTACTACTTCGAAAATCCCACAGAAACCACTGCTGCAGACGACCTCCAAGATTCAATCCCAATCATTGATATCTCCCTACTCACATCGGACGATCCGGATCAGAGGTCCAAAGCCATCCAGGACCTGGATAAAGCTTGTCAAGAATGGGGCTTCTTCATGGTATGTACGCAATTAAACTTCATCTTAATTAATGAGTATATATGTACATATTTATTATTATTATTATTATTTTGTGTGGGAGCATGCATGCAGGCAGTGAATCATGGAATACCAGAAGAGTTGATGCAAAAGATGATTGAAATTAGCGAAGAATTCTTCAATCTCGGGGAAGAAGATAAGCCGGAGTTCGAGCCCAAGAACGTGTTGGAGCCCGTCCGATATGGAACAAGCTTCAACACTGCTCAAGAGGAGGTTCACTGCTGGAGGGATTTCTTGAAAGTCTTTGTGCATCCCCATTTCCATTCTCCTCAAAAACCACAAGCTTTCAGGTACGTAACATTAACAGATTATTTTATTTTTCCTATATCTATTATATATATAGCTTTTTTTAATTATATATATATGATCACATATATATTTTATAACTACTTTTGATCACGAGAATTCCAATATATATGCATGCACCTCAAGTTAATTATCAATATACCTGCAGCTTACATTTGAAGCTTTCTCATGATGATTGGGATTAGGTAAAACCGCCATTTTTGTCATTTATGTTTGTCATTTCACGATTTCGGTCATCCATGTTTTTATATTTCAGTTTTAGTCCTGCATGTTTCAATTTTTTGCAATTTCAATCATTTTTATTCGAACATGTTTACGCATCACTATACACGTCAGCTACACATCAACATTCAACACTGCATTTGTGCGACATCATAAAAATGACTAAAATTGCCAAAAAAATAAAGATAGCGGACTAAAACTAAAATCTAAAAATATAGATGACCAAAATTGCTAAGAGAAAAAGCAATTTTTGCTTGAGATTAATAATATATCTAGCTAATCTAATTAATGAAAAACCATGCTAGGTTGCTTTGATTAATATTGTATTTATTAACGTTTTGATCTATATTTATTAATTGTAGTTAAATGTCATTTTCTTTAATGAATGAACTTTAGCAAAAACTAATGGGCCATGAAGAAGAAAATGGACACCTATGGTATTAATTTGCTTTATCGTCAATTATTGAGAATTTAGATGGAGACATGCATGTGATCATCTAGCGGGTCTCGTGTATTCCATTTAGATGATCACTTGTGACTTGATCATCGTCTTGTACGAATATCTTCTGTGTATGGTCATCCATCACTTAACATCTAGGTGTCTAGACGGTTTTTTAAAAAATATATAAATATTTTAAAACAAAGAATTGTAGTAATGTATTTTGCATGTTTTTTTAATATTTGGTCATGTTACCGTGAATTTTCATTTTTATTCATGTAACATGTGTATTAGTTTATTTTTTTTATTCTTTAACTTGTATTTTCTTGTATTTTCAGTACTTTTATGACCCATAAAAAATATTTAAAAAAATGAAAATAACTACAATTTCAAGGACCAAAAATAAAAACAATATACACGTAATAGGACCAAAAATGAAAATTACTTTAACAAGAACAAAAAAAAAAACATAATTAAGTTATATGACTAAAAATACTAATTCATCGCTAACAAGTGAGAGAAAATCATTAATATATATATATATATATATATATATATATATATATATATATATATTTACCACGGATTTTGGTATATCTAATTATTATTTGGGTTACGCCACATGTGCAATGACGCGCCGTTAGAATACATGTAAATCGTATATGCATGTGTAAAATCCTCACGTAGAAAATTATATTTTCCCAACTGCAAAGTTCTATAAACTAGAAAGTGATAATGGGGCCATGAAGAGGCTAAGAAAATGGACACCTATGGTATTAATTTGCATTATCGTCAATTATTGAGATTAGATGGAGACATGCATGTGATCATTTAGACGGGTCTCATATATTCCATTTAGATGATCACTTGTGACTTGATCAGATCGTCTTGTACGAATAAAGATATGTATATGGTCACCAATCATTTAGCACTTTTTTAAAAAATATATAAATAATTTAAAACAAAGAATTGTAGTAATATATTTTTCATGTTTTTTTAAAAAAAAAATTTTTTGATCATGTTATCGTGGATTTTCGTTTTTATTCATGTAACATGTGTATTATTATTATTTTTTTTATCCTTTAACTTGTATTTTTTTATATTTTCAGTGTTTTTATGTCGACCCATAAAAAAGATTAAAAAAATGAAAATAACTACAATTTCTTCGAGGAACAAAAATGAAAACAATGTTATACACGTAATAATAGGGATGCACTATTGGAATACCGTGCAAAAATGCGAGAGCTGGTGGGTAAACTGGTGAAAGGGATGTCCCAAGGTTTGGGGCTGGAAGACGGGGAGATGGAGGCAGCGTTGGATATGGGGTCGAGTTTACAAATATTTATTGCAAATCTGTATCCACCATGCCCCCAACCCGAACTTGCACTGGGCTTGCCACCGCATTCGGACCATGGACTTTTCACACTTTTGGTAGAGAATGGAGTTTGTGGGCTACAGATTGAACATCATGGGAAATGGGTTCATGTCAATGCTGTCCCCGGCTCCATCTTGGTTAACATTTCCGATCATCTTGAGGTACGTACGTACGTTACGTTACGTTACGTGATCATATATATGAAAATTCAAGCTGTAAATTGATCGATGATATATATATATATATGTAAGTTAAAAGAGAAAATTGCAAAATTAGTAAATTAGTCTTGTATGTTTGTCATTTTGCGATTTTGGTCCTCTATGTTTTCGCATTTCAGTTTTAGTCCTGCATGTTTTGATTTTTTGGCAATTTCGGTCTTTTTTATTCGAAAATGCTTACGTAACACTGTACACGTCAGCTCCACATCAGCACTGAATTGGTGCCGCATCAGCGCCACGTCGGAAAAAAAAATTAAAATTGCAAAAAAAAAAAATAATAAAGATAGCGGACTGAAATCGCAAAGTGACGAACATACATGACAAAAAAAACAATTTTTCCTAAATTAAATGATTGTTTCATTATATTATATTTGGCGGCGTAGATATTTAGTAATGGGAAATACAAAAGCGTGTCGCACAAAGCTGTTGTGAACGACGGAAGGACGAGAATTTCCATTGCCATGGTGAATGGTCCATCCCTGGACACAGAGGTTTGCCCTTGTCCAAAGCTTGTTCAAAAGGATATAGGAGGTGCAATACCAGCATATGTCCCCATGAAGTACAAGGAATACCTCTTGTACAAACAAAGTAACAGACTTGATGGGAAAGACATATTGACACAAGTCAAGTGAAGCTTTTAATTGGGTGACTCATGAATACCTTAATTTGTCAAGCTCCACTCCACTGTTATATATGGAATAATCGATCTCTTTGTGGGAATTAATACTCTATAGTGCATGGAAGCCTTTGATTCGAATCCACACGATCTAAGGGCTGTCATTCTACTAGGAGCATAAAATATTAATTGCGTCATTATATATGATCTGCAAATTGTAAGAAGCTACGTTGCTCTGGGTTTCGTATATTTATGTGTTTGGTTGGTGTGGATTGCATAAAATAAACAAGTTTATTATGTAATGATCCATTTTGATAATTTGCCTATATGCTATAATCCAAATGTTTAACGACTTAGGTAGCTCTTAAAGAGCGAAAAATTGTTTTTTTGGCCCTGCATATTTAGCACTTTGCGATTTCAGTCCTTTATGTTTTCATATTTTAGTTTTACTCCGTTTTTTTTTGTTTTTTTTTGCAAATTTAGTCATTTTTTCGATGTGGCGCTGATGTGGCATCAATGCAGTGCTGATATGAAGCTGACATGTTTATATAGTGCCACAAAAGTATTTTCGAAAAAAAAACTAAAATTGACAAAAATCAAAACATACATGACTAAAACTGAAATATGAAAACATAAAGGATTGAAATCGTAAATTGACAAATATACAAGACCAAAATTTCAGTTTTCCAAAAAAAAAAAAAAAAGTATAGTTCATGAAAAAAGTAGGTTGCATACTTTGTACGTATACTACTAGTGACGTACTAGTCATATATGTTTTTATACAAGATGCTCATGTGCTCATTTGAATTTCAAATAAAAATATAACATATGAACATCTAATATATATGAGGATCGGAAGTCGACCTACGTACGTACTAATCGATGCGTCAAATAAAATTAAAGAAGTTGCGTACTTCATACGTACTACTAGAGACGTACTAATTAATCATATATATATATATATATATATATTGACATAGTCGATATGCTTTTATACAAAAAAGCTCATGCGCTCATTTGAATTTAAAATAAAAACATAACATATGAAAGCCGACCTACGTACTAATGGAGGTGTCAAATTTAAAAAGTTCGACTCATATATACCTACCGGATCAGCTAGCTAGCTAGACTTCGCATATTGTATTCCATTATTTTTGCAAAAAGCAGTACATGTGGATATTTTAACAAAGAAATCTTTTTATTTTTTGAAAAAAAAATAAAAAAATAATAAATCCAATACTCCTCTGCAAAAAAAAAAAAATATATGTATATATATATATATCTGAAACAATTAATTCATCGACCAAAAAAAAATTCTCATATTTGGCGAGTATAAATGGCATCAAGCAACCTGAAACCTTCTAGCTTAATCTGCATCAAAAAGCTTTCAGAATCTCTGAATCTGACCTCCAATATTATACCTTCCAATTATGTCCACTTCGAAAATCCCACAGAAAGTACCACTGCTGTAGACGACCTCCAAGATTCAATCCCAACCATTGATATCTCCCTACTCACATCGGACGATCCGGATCAGAGGTCCAAAGCCATCCAGGACCTGGATAAAGCTTGCCAAGAATGGGGCTTCTTCATGGTAATTAAACTAATTCATCTTCGTATGCACATATCGTAAGTTTTTTTGGGTTTAATTTTAATCTTTTTTTTTTGTGGGAGCTAAGGCGGTGAATCATGGAATAGCAGAAGAGTTGATGCAAAAAATGATTGAGATTAGTGAAGAATTCTTCAATCTTGGGGAAGAAGAGAAGCCAGAATTTGATCCCAAGAATGTGTTGGAGCCCATCAGATATGGAACAAGCTTCAACACTGCTCGAGAGAAGGTTCACTGCTGGAAGGATTTCTTGAAGTTGGTTGTTCATCCCCATTTTCATTCTCCTCAAAAACCACAAGCTTTCAGGTATACATACAAATTCCTTAAATTAAATTATTAAGTTTTTAAATATGTTTGACAATATCGTGGAAAATTAAGATTTTGATCATGTTGATTTGTTTTATATTTTAGTCCGATAATTCATCAGGTTTGATTAGACGTGTTAAAATGGGCCAATGGGGCGGACTGACCCACAACCCATCCTACTACATCATTAGGCGGGGCGGGGTTGGTCGGCCCATCTTTTAGGCGGGTTGGGAAACCATCAACCCAACCCACCTATTTTAAGTGGAGTAACACTCCTATGAGACCGTCTCATTCGTGAGACGGATCAATACTACTCATATTTACAATAATAAGTAATATTTTTGGCATAAAAAATAGTACTTTTTTAATGTGTGACCCAAATAAGAGACCCGTCTCACATAATTAACCGTGAGACCGTCTCATGGGAGTGTTTGTCTTTTAAGTGGCGGGGCGGACCAACTCGGTGGGCTCACGTGTAAATTAACGAGTTTTTGCGGGCCAACCCGCAACCCACCACAACCCACCATTAGGCGGGGCGGGGCAGCCCATATTTTAGGCGGGTTGGAAAATTGTCAACCCAACCCACCAATTTTGTACGGCGGGGCGGGCCAACCGACGGACCTAGCCCATTTTAATACCTCTAGGTTTGATTTCCATCTATCAATTGGATTATTTATGTTTGGAATCACTAAATATAACTAATATTATTTATTTGATATTGCTGTTTTTTATAAACAAAATATATATTAAATGTTAAAATATATCTAAGTAAAATAAAAAGTTTTTGAGCAAATTGGTGATAAATCCCCAAACCCAAACTTGACTTTGCCCTAGCTCCCTACCCATAAGATTCTTTGCAATAGCTCCCTAGGACCACAAAACTTGAATATTTAATTGTTTAATTCTTGTACTGGATTTATGTTTTTTTATGCTTAAAATCTAAAGACTTTATGCTAAAATCTGGAGATTTTGTGTTTATTCATGGTACAAAAAATTCTTGTACTGGATTTATG
This sequence comes from Henckelia pumila, assembly GCF_033568475.1. Lineage (NCBI taxonomy): Eukaryota > Viridiplantae > Streptophyta > Magnoliopsida > Lamiales > Gesneriaceae > Henckelia > Henckelia pumila. The sequence goes on from NC_133122.1 coordinate 42,286,074, forward strand.
CTTTTTTATGCTTAAAATCTAAAGACTTTATGCTAAAATCTAAAGATTTTGTGTTTATTCATGGTACAAAGAATTATCCGTAAAAATGGTATCAGAGCCTTAGGTTAATTATTCAGACATAATATTATTCGTTAATTTATGTTTTTTTTTGTTGAGAAGAAGATTTTTTTTAAAAAAGATGACTTCAAACGAAGGTTTGAATCAAGAGGATTTTATTCATATGACTCCTATAAACAAGTTAATCTATTCACAATAGATTACTTACAACAGGTTGTGATTAATGATCTTAATTTTGAAGAGATAAAGAAAAATGATTTCTAACTCTCAATTTTTAGAGATTATCCCAGATTCCTCTAAACTCTTCGGAGATCTTAGAGAAATTCAAAAGACGGTACAATATTACAGCAATCATCTGTATGAAATACCTCGGCAAATTGAAGAAATCCTTAAGAAACAAGAAGAAATTCTTGGAAACCTAAAGGATCTTCAAAATAAAATCATAAATGTAGAACACACTTCGGGTTCTAGAAAATGAAATACAGGAGAAAGGTTACCACTCTCATTTGATACCGAACATTTGTTACACCAGAAAAGTAAAACCAAAATGGTCCAAAAACCTTTAACCAATGATGATTAATCTTATAAAAGCAGTATCAGAGAAAAACACTATCTGATGACTATTTTAAAAAGATTAAATCTCGAGGATCTACAAGATCTTGCGGATTCTTTTGCGAATTTCAAAGTAGTAGATCTAAAAATGAATTCCCCTGAGGGTGAACAACCCATAGGGAATCCCCCAAGATATGTGGTTAAAACAAAAGAACCACATAGTGAGTTTCAGGTTGGAGAAAATTCACATCCAGCAGGAACCAGATCGAGAAGGAGTAAAATCCCACTCCATCAAACTACTTACGGAAAAACTGTTTTAGATCCAATGCATCCTTACGGGGTTATGTTAAACCTTGATGTTTTGGACTTTAAAAACAGAGAAAATCTTATAGATGATTGGACGTCAGCTATGAGAATAGCAGCAGGGACATTAGATCTCAATAAAGAAAGATTCATTAAACTTCTAGAAATGAGTCTAATGGAATTTGTTAAGATCGCATGGGAGATGACTATGCAAGAAACTAAGGAATTAATCTTAGCAGGAGAATCCCTCAGCGAGATTGGAGAAAGAATGACCACCCTATTTAAAGCACAATTCATAGTGGTAGACTATTTCAATAATCAAGATACAGAAAAAAAGAGAAGATATACTCAAGCTCTTTATAGCCTCGAGTTACATGATATCTGCTTAGTTGATGAATACATTATGTTATTCACTAAATACAGATGGAATTCGGGAGTCGAGGAAAATATAGCTATTCAGCTATTTTTTGCAAAAATGCCAAGTCCCTGGAGAGAAATTCTGATTAAAGAATATGTTCCAGGCAATCTTAATACATTGGCAAGACGTGCCTCCTTTTTGAAAAGAAAATTAGCAGAATGGTGCCATATGGCAGCATTACAGAAGAACTACAAGAAAATAAGGGGTATAGATAAGCGTACACATTTGTGTTGTAGAGAAAATGATCTTCCAACGATCATTGGAAACAGATCACAGGGATTTAAAATGAAGAAATTCAGAAATAATCTCTATAATAAAAGAATGAAAAGTTCTTGGAAACCAAGAACATTTTGGTCCAAACAAAAGGCCAGATCCTATAGATCAGGTAGAAGAAGTGGACCTACAAGAACATCTCCAGCAACAGGCTCATCACAAAGCAGGGGAAGAACACCATTAAGAAGAACTTTCAGAAGAACTCATACAAGAGCAAGTGAAAGTTTTAAGGATTGCAACTGCTGGACATGTGGAGCAAGAGGACATATATCTACAAATTGTCCAGAAAACGAGAAAAAAAGAGTTAAACTCTTTGAAGCAACACCAGATATGGATGATGCGGTCTTCTTTCAAGATCTAGTCCAAGTATATCAATTTGAGGATATCCCCTCAGATGAAAGCATATACGAAAAAGAGATATTGTTTAGTCGAGAAGTTTCTGAAGATGAATCAGAATCAGAATCAGAGTAAAGAGGAAGTGTTTCGCCATGAAACACATGAAAGTTTGGCTGGGTTCTTTAGTCAAACCACAATATCTCATAATATGGTCCAAAGGATTATGAGAGAAAATCCAATATTATAGAAGTACCAAGGATTTTCGGCAGGACAAGTTGAAAGAGTCTTAGGAAACCTAGGGCTAAGACAAAAAAGACATAATTTGATTTATAAGATATCCAGAAGGAAAATGATGATCCCTATGAAATTAACCAGTAATCAAATTGAAATGCAGTTAATTCCCTTTGAAGAAATTCGAGAAGAATTACAGAAATTAAAAGCAGAAGTAGCAAAGACAATGTCTTGGATTCATATTGGAGCAATCCAGATTATGATCAAGGCTACTTTTAAAGAGGGAATAGATTCACCCATAGATATCGTAGTATGCGATAAAAGAATGGGAAATATACAAGATGCGGTTCTAGGAACTATCTCGGGAAATTTATGTGCAGGAAAAAATGTGGAAGTTATTTATCCAAGAATAGCCTACAATTTAGCTGATAGAGATTTTAGTCGAGCCTTGACTTTGCATCAAAACTTCAAGGAAGAAAAGACTTGGAGGATTCAATAAGAATTCTACGAAATGGAAAACCAAGAGAATTGGATAAGGGACAATCCCTTAATCAGATTCGAGAACTCTGTTCACAGACAGAGGAAGAAGCAACAGTTGAAATTAGTAAGTCATTAACATAATTTACTAGAACGCATTAAAGAAGTAGAAAGGAGTAACCATACTCTACCTTCTGAGGCCTTAGGAAAACTAAAGGTAAATGGTCTTAATCGGATTACTGAGTTACAACACAGTCTGTTAAAAATGGCGGGGCCATTTAGTAATCCCTTTAAAAAATGACAACAAGTCTTTTCTCCATATACATTCCGATAGGGATGTTATATGAACAATATAAGGCTGAGTATTTTGCAGCTTATATTGACTCGGGAGCAGGAATTTGTACAGCAAAAAAAGGAGTCTTTCCTGAAGAATGTGAAGAAGAATTGCCAAAAATTGCTGGACGAGATTTCTCTCGAAGAATTTTAATTCTTTGCAAAGGAATAAAACAAGCACAGATCCTTATGGGAGGTACATGTCAAACACCTTGGTACAAGGTAAAAACACCACCAATCTATTTCTATGATACAGGAGCTGATATCCTGTTAGGAAATAACTTCTTACAAATGTTTAAGAAGTACACACAAGACACTGAGTCAAGAAGACTTATGTTCACTACAATTTGTGATCATAAAATTATCGTTCAAAGACTCAAGGTTGATTTTTTATCGACAATTGCCGATAATATTTCGCATCCAGCGTGGTGATAAAGGACAACTTTTTCACCCAAAAATGAAAGATCCAAGAAGGTTTGGAGAAACCATGTTGAAAATAACAACAGAACAAAAACTCCAAACAGAGGATATGGAGCTTCTCAAGGTAACTCTAAATCACAGAGATATAGAGTTAGAGAATAAAATATCCCTTGAAGATGCCAAAAAGAGGCTCAAAGAAAGTTACAACGAGCATACTTTGGCATGGTAGTATAGAAATCAACTCAAAGCCAGTCTTACTTTAAAGAAAGGCAAAGAGTATGAATTCGTCAGATATAAGCCTATCCCGATGAACATAACAGATCAAAGGGATATGAGAATGATTATCAAGGAACATTTGGACCTTGGTTTAATCAAATAAGGAGTTTCACAATATAGCAGCCCAGGTTTTCTGGTTAGAAATCATGGTGAAATAAAAAGAGGGAAACCCAGGCTAGTTATTAACTACCAAGGTATTAATAAAATCCTGGAGTTTGATGGATACTTCATACCGAGTAGAGAACACCTAATTAGCTGTGTACGAAATGCTAGAGTGTTCTCAAAATTTGATTGTAAGTCTGGATTTTACCAGATTCGAATGGAAGAAGGAAGTAAGAAATTCACAGCCTTCTCTACTCCACAAGGACACTATATTTAGGAAGTTATGCCTATGGGATTAGCTAATGCACCCCAGATATTTCAAAAAAAGATGGATAACCTTTTTAAAGATTATTTCAACTTTATGTTTGTTTATATTGATGATATTCTTATAGCATCAAAAAATATAGACGAACACGTTAAACACTTAGAGATTTTCTCTAAAATTTGTAAACAAGAAGGACTGGTTTTATCTGAAAAGAAAGCAGTCATAGCAACGAGGAAAATTGAATTCCTCGGTATTGAGACTGATGAAACTGGAATAATTCTACAACCCCATATTGTGGAAAAGGTAAAGAATTTTCCAGATAAACTCAAAGATGTAAAACAACTCCAGAGTTTTCTTGGAGTAGTTAATTTTGCAGGGATGTTCATTAACAATCTAGCAATGTACAGAAAGGTGTTCAGTCCTTTGTTAAAAAAGGATGCTAGGTTTATATGGACCGATGACCATACTAAAGGGGTAAACCAAGTAAAAAAAAATATGTAAGAATCTCCCAAAAATGGCTATACCCGTAGATGAAGATGATCTGGTATTATTTACGGATGCCAGTGACGATTGGTGGGAGCAGTCCTTACCAAGATCACTGCAGATGGAAAAATACCATGCAGATACTGTAGCGGTCTTTTTTCAGAATCTGAGGCCATTAGATGACATATCAACGAGAAGGAATTTTATGCAGTTAAAAGGGCTTTTAAAAAATGGCCATTATTTTTACTTGCTAAAAAATTCACTCTGAAGGTTGATAACACCCAGGTAAAATCTTTCCTAAAAAAGATTGAATCTAAACCTGAGAAAGCTAGGTTATTAAGATGGCAAGCATTATGTCAAAATTATATTTTTGATATTGTTATTATTAAATCTCATGAAAATATTCTTGCAGATTTCTTAACAAGAGATGGAAGGCAGTGACGTGGATTCCATCATGAAAATACAGAGGCATCTCAGGGAACACATTGGGTTGCTTCAAAACGAGTTCAACCAGTTAGCCATTAATGCTGAAATGGCCGGCAGGTTACAACAAGCTGATTGGATCAAAGTATCTAATCGAATTACAGGATGTATGCAAGCTCAAACACAACTATGAGCTGCTATTCAAGGGCCAATTATGAAGGCTATAGAGAAACCATTGGTTTCTCATAAAAAAGATATGCTAAAACCATTGGTTTTACAAGAACAATAAATACAGCCACCGATTGTGAAACAAGATGTTGAGGAATCTAAAACTCAAGAAACAAGTGCTAATCTATCATCAGCCTTTGATGATCTGTATGAAGCAACAATTGATGAGGATAACTCATCAAGTCAACCCTCCGCCTTTGGGGTAAAAGAGGAAGAGATCAATCTTAGGCCCAACACTGGCAAGGGCAAATCTAAGATTGATACTAATCCATCTATTATTTCTCCATTCCAGGTTTATCAACAAAGGTGGGAGAAATTGAATACAAGGAGTGAAATCAACCCGAACACTTGCAGGGTTGATGTTGCAGGAATATATCCAAGGGTTTGGCTAAAAAACAATGTCAATCCTAAAGATGTAAAACTCTAGTATGAATTTGGGGCTTTGGCCTCAGTTTATACAACATCACCAAGCTTCCCGGAGATATCACAGTTACCAAAATGGATCCAGGAAGCAGTCCAAGAAACATGGGCAAATAATGATCATTTGGCCAGAGGAGATCTGCTTGAGTTATACTTTTTCAATGCAGCTCCAGAACCAACAATGAAAGGATCACACGAACCCTTTCATTTTATCAAGCTGAGGAGACCTGATATAAACAGTCATAAATTTATCAAAGATCCTAAAACTGAAGAAATACCCTTGGTGTCCACTTTCGGGGAAAATGAGATCTCAACCAGAAGGGCATGGGGTATTTGGGTCTGTCTTACTGAGATGGATAAAATCAAGTTTCCATTCAAATTTTATCAGAATACTGTGAATGGATCGTTTCTGTTAAACACAATGACAGGAAAAACTACAGCATTTGCGGAAGAACTCTTCGAAAAGAAGAAAAATCTTTTGTGGAACAACAAGCTGCCGGGGAGTAAAGAAACTCGCCGGAAATTCTGTAACATGGCTCATATTGGACGATGGTCAGAGAATATCTGCTCAGAATGCCCAAATCAAAAGGATCCAGAATTTAGAAAAACCTTTAGACCCCGAACGGATCAAAAAGGTTTTTCCGAGACAAGCAAAGGTGGACAAGGACCACCAAAGATGCGTTTTCACAGGGGCCTACTTCAAAAGCAAAAGATGGCCCGACAACAATAAAGCAGGCATGTGAGGAGAATAAAGCCAAAAGAAAGTGGCAGACATGTGATTACTCCACTAGTAAAAGATGCCATCAATAATGGCATAAAAAATTCAAGACAACTGTCTCCTCCACTAGTAAAAGATGACATCAATAATGTCATAAAGAAATACAAGACAGCTGTGAGATTTCCTGAAATTTCTCGGTGAAACGAGTGGAACTACAGCTATAAATACAGGCATTTGAGGAAGCTGAAGATATCGATCATTCCCTTCAGTTTTCTTACAAATAAATTGTTGTAATATTTCTTTCTCTTTGTATTAAGTTTTCTTTTATGTATTTTAAGAACAAGGCTACTATGAGTAGCTAAACAAGTTGTCTTCTCCTCTTCAAAGGAGTTGATTTATGTAATAATATTATGTCTGAATAAATTTCCTAATTCTCTCGTTCTTTCATGTTCATATTTTATAATTAAATTTATATACCATACGCCTTAAGGTAGAAAACGAATTAAGGCTGTGCTGGGTGTCGTTGAAAGAGCTTGTGCAGAAACCATCTGTTGCGACTGCGTGGTTGGAGTGTGAGGAACACTTCGTAAAACTCGACAGGTATGACCCGACGACATTATGGTCAAAAAAATATTTAAATTTAATTCATCTTACGAAAGCATGTTGGACCCTAATCTGAAGTATATCGGCTGGAAACCTTGCGTAACTAATAGTCTTGCATGGCCGGGACTGGTTCGATAGGTATAACAAAGCCACGTACAAAGGATTAGTTTTAATTATATTTTAATTCAAATATGAGGACCACTAGGGAGTGAAAATAAAGAAAGGGGTGGGTAAGGAGTTAAGTTAAAGAGAAGTTTGGTAGTAGGGAGTTTAAAATAATTTGTCCAAAGTTTTTTTTCCCCAGTAGTCATAATTTCTTCAAATATAAAAAGAAGGATAATGTCATGTGTATATAGTATATACATAGAGGGTTACACTAAATTAGGAAAATATATTAATTTTTTTTAAAATATCTTTATTTTCAATTGTTTGTCTTTCTCAAAAAATTCTTAACGAAAATATTATTATTTTTTATTTTATTATTTATTGTGCAATTTTAGGGGTGCCGAAATTGAACCCAATCCGAATTGACAAAAAAATTATCGGATTAGGGTTTGATGTTTTGGAGGTTCGGGTTGAACCCAAAATATTTGATTTCTTTAATTTTTAACAATATAATTAAATACACGTAATAATAATCAATATATTTTGATTTAATTACATAAATAACAAAAATCCCATTTATATAGTTTTATATAATTAAATTCGAAAGTTTAATTGTACGAAATTTAAAATATGTTTACTACACAAAATAAAACTATTTTTAAAAATAAATGTTTAAGGGTGGTATATCGTATTGTAACGAAAATTAAGGTATAAGAAAATGTTATACCGATATCGTACTGAAACTTTTGGTATACCGAAATTTTCGGAACATATAAATAGCATACCGATCATACTGAGATTTTACAGTATACCGAAATTTCGATACGATATTGGCATATACCGTTTTATACCGAAAAAAACCTTATATTTTAAAAAATTTAAAAATTTATTGTTTATAAATATTATATATTTTTTCGTTATATCGGTATACCGGTATATATCGAAATTTTTAAATTTCATACCATTACCGTACCCAAAAAATTCAGTATCATTACCGTACCGTACTGAAATCTTCAGTATACCGAAAATTCGATATTTTTTCAGTAAGGTAACTTCGATATTCCAAAAATTCGGTATTTTTCTCAACCCCTATATTTTACAAAATAATTATTACATGTTAAAAATCTATGATACAATATACAATAATTTTTTTCCAAATATACAATATATATAAGTAAATATTTCTTATCTTAATTCTATAAATAAGTACAAAATTTTTTTTAAAAATTTCTCAAACCAAACCCGAATAAATCAATAGCGAGACCCGAACTCGACTAACACAATCAACTCAAACCTAGCTACATGATTTGATTTTTTAATTTTTTTTAACAAAATATTAATTATTACACATAATAATAATAATAATAATAATAATAATAATAATAAATATATTTTAACTTAAATACATAATAATAAAATTTCGTTTATATATGATTTAAATTTGAAAGTTTAATTTTAAAATATATTTACTAAAAAAATATAAATAATTATTATTTTTGTTAAACTCAGTAAAAAATTATATATATTTTCATTATTATTTTTTTAAAATTTTATAAAATAATAACTTTTATTGAACTCGGTAAAATTAATTCTATAAGTCATAGAATAAAAAAATAATATTTAGTGAATTTTTTTTAGCAACACAAAGAATTGTATGTTGAAAAAAAAAAGAAATTTTTAAAAAGTTTTGAGAAACTTTCCTAATTTTATAAAATATATAACTCTCTATATAAAACTTTATGTACATATAACATTATCCAAATTATATACATACACACGAATGGAAGGATTTGTTCGTTTCGAATAGTTTTGTAACTTTAAAAGTAGCATGTAAATTTGTAATCGAGTCTGTAATCAAACATGCATATATAGCATTTTTTTATTGTTGATGTCTTGAAACAAAGAGAAGTATTAATATGCCATACCTGCGTATATCCATTGAACCAAACCATTTGGAAAAATGAACTTTGGATTATGGAAACGAAAATAATATTGTGATTGAATATTTGGTTGGAAAAAAAGGTTGAAATTAAGATCAATTAAAATACGATATTGATCAAGTTTTTTGTACATATACTTGCTGCATGATATCCCAGGGATGTACTATCGGAATACTGTGCAAGAACACGGGCGCTGGTAGGTAAATTGGTGAAAGGGGTATCCCAAAGTTTGGGGCTCGATGACGGTGAAATGGAGGAAGCTTTGGATTTGGCATCGAGTTTTCAACTTTTCAGCGCAAACTTTTATCCGCCATGCCCGCAACCGGAACTTGCACTGGGCATGACACCACATTCTGATCATGGGCTCTTCACAATTCTGATACAGAATGGAGTAGGGGGGCTACAGATTCAACATGATGGCGTATGGGTTAATGTCAATGCCATCCCCGGCTCTATCTTGGTCAACACCGCCGACCATCTCGAGGTAATTGGTTGGATCTTTTTCTAACTGTACAACAACTCAATCGCCATGTGATTGATACATGATTGTTTTATCTGGCGTAGATATTTAGTAATGGTAAATACAAAAGCGTGTTGCACCGAGCTGTTGTGAACAGTGGAAGGACGAGGATTTCCATTGCCATCGCAAACAGTCCATCGCTGGACACAGTGGTTGCCCCTTGTCCAAAGCTTGTGCAAACAGAACTAGGATGTGCACCAGCATATGTCCCAATGAAGTACAAGGAATACCTTTTGTCCCAACAAAGTAGCAAACTTGATGGAAAAGCCAGATTGCAACAAGTCAAGGTCTTGGGTGGCTGATTCCGGATTCTGTATGGAATTATTTTCGTGTATTTTCAAATAAACTTCTGTTTGTAATTGCTTATATGATTCATAAAAACTCCTATGCGACAGTTCATGGGTCAATTTCTTAAACGGGTATCCTATTTGACTTGACTCATGATCCGTGAATCCCGTCTCACTGACTCATAGGTGACCTACTATATATAATCAGCATGTTGTATTTGTGGATCTGATCGATGGACTTTTAGGTTTACCAATGAAACGCAATATTAATGTATACGGAAAGATAATCGACCATATTCACAAGACCTTGTTTTTATTTACAAATTCAATGATCCACAAGTACGACTGGTACTCTTGCATGAGTTTTTCACTAGTATATGAAGAGACTGACTACAAAACATGATAAATTCCTTGTGGAATGAATTAGTTTGTATGAAACAGAAATTGCAATTTAAAAATCATTGCACTATTCTGTTATTATGCCACATGGACTCTACAACAAATGGTATAGTTGCTTCTGAACTTGTAAAGATTACCTCCGGGGAATCTGGAGATGGAAATGAAGTCTAATTTCGGCGGCGGTGGGCTTTTTTACGTCGTCTTGAATTGTCGGAAGCCATTTGAGTTGATTCCACAGGCAGCACAGTACCTCCTCTAATACCATCTGAATCTGTCATGTTTTTGAGTTTTCTTTGGGCTTCAAGATAAACCTTTAGGTCTCTAACCTGCAATTGAAATGCAAAACTTCTTACATCGATGGGTGAGTGAGGAAGCTGAAAGTAAAGAAGGTGAAGAAGCAAAACCAATACCTGTTCTTTTAAATCCGTTATTTTTTCATCCCTAGACTTGAGAGACAATCTTTCCCTGCAAAAGAACGTTTTCTTGAGATGAATCGATCCACTTACAAAGCCTTCAAATATCCAGGTTAATTTTTATTTCAATAAATGAAAACTTCTTGATTCTATCCTCGAAGTGGCCTTTCAAGAATAGATGGTTGTTCTAAGTAGTACATTACAGATTTATACCAAGCACCGAGTATTTAAGACAAAACTGAAGGGGGCGAAAGAGGGTTACCTTTCCTCCAGTTCCCTCAACTTAATCTGCAGGAGTTCTTGTTTCTTTGTAAGATCTCGATTCCTCTGAAACAACCAAAATTGAAGATACATTTTACATCAACATCTATAGGGATGCTATTTTCAGTAATCACACAAAATCACACTGATGAAATCCAAGAGTCCTGACGCAGAGAATTGGAAGCTCACATCTTCGACAACCTTCTTTTCCTCTCCATATTTTTCTAATTTATATTGTAAATCATGGGTCCTCGAAAATATGGCCTTTTCAACTGCTTTCACTATCGAACTTTCTTTTCTACTTTTCGCCTCTGCGAGTAAAGATTCATAATGCTGCAAGATGATAGAAGATAAAATCATCGACAAATTAAATGAAACTCGATAGGTTTCTTAAAACTTGTTTATGATTTATGAAGGTAACAGTCCACCCAATTGACATCTCTATGTGAGAATTAATGTTTAAATATCATAAACAACACGTTATTACAGCGTCGAGATAAAATTCAAGTCAATACTTTGGTCTCAAATAGTCTAGGCTGAACTTACTTGTCTCTGGATATCCAGCTGACTCGCAAGAAGACGGTTGTACTCATCCAGAATCTATCAGCAAAAGAAATAAAAACAACATAAAAATGAAATACATCTAAACATAAAGGTTACTAATCTGTATAATAAGTAGTCTATTCTGACAGGCTTGATACTATTTTGCTTTTAGATATACCGCTTCAGTTTTGCTGGTAATGATGGCACCACCTAGTCCATCCTCTTCATTATATCCATGAGAATCGTATTCGTCAACTGAACTACACCGCGAATTGACAATCGCTGCTTTCCCATCAATTTTTGAATGATTCAACCGATGAACATATTTGTCGCCGACATAATCCCAGATTTGTTGCGTTTCCAGTTCGAGTGAAAAATGATGTTTCTTGTCACTCCAATGTCCACTAGCATGGCCTTTTTCATACCTGTAGTGCCAAAAAAGTATAATTTCACATCAAATGAGACAAGATATGAACAATTAAAATTGGTCATGAACACCAATATTCAGAGCCTGAAATTAGAAATTTTCTAATGAAAAGATTTTACCTTCCACATCCAACAAAACCACAGATCAAACAGATCCAAAGGTTCTTGAAAGTTCCACACACAGCACAGGCAGGTTTTTCATCCTCTCGCTGACAAAGTCGACAAACCTGCAAACAAGATGGGACAGGAAAGACCACGAATATTTTGAGAGACAGAGAGGGAAGAAATTTGGAATTCATTTGGCTCTCTGGAATCACACTGAACGTGTTGGTTAAATTGAGCTCCTCAGAGTTCACTCATTCAAAAGAAAGTTACAAAATACTTATTCATGAATTTGTCACTCCTTCACTACATCTCCTATAAATTTAAGACCTGAGTTCAATGGTTTATCGCGTCTTTCTGAGTTTGATAGACTGCCACATTCCAGACTGCTTAACTATAATATCCCAATCACTAGTCCAACAAAATTTCCATATTATAGCATGTTCCAGCAACTCATTGATCTCATCCATTCACCCATTTTCCAGTCTAAAAACACGTTACAAAATTTATTTAACTGTTTAAGCAATGCAACCCAATGTGAATAGGATTTGTCACAAAACAACTCTCACAACAGTCCTAAGCCGAATTTAAAGAAATTTCAAGAAGTTGAAGAACTAACAACAGCAATACCACGTCAAAATCAACAGAGTCTTTTATAATTCCAATCTAAACACACCTAAAATTAAAGTAAGTTAATAGGAACATAATCAGCAGTAACTCGACCAAATATTCCATAGAAAAGTGAAGTTATTGAATGAACAATATGGTTAACACAGTATCACATCTGGAAAAAAGAAGAGATAAATAAATTAAAAGTACGACAAGAAAAATAGGTGACATACCTGGCAAGACAAGTAAGTCCACTTCGAAACACAAGCACATTGAAACGAATGGTCACACAGGGTGCTCTGTATTCCACTAGTGTCCGGATCTAATCTCTCTAAAATTTTCATCGAAAAGTACCGATCAGGAAAAGAGTCATTCGGTGCATCATGATCTAGCAAAAATGATGCCGATGCATATGACAATGCATAAAAGAACACGAAGATAGATGTGGGCATGCTAAAAATAAAATGATAAATATTAAAGCATGGTGAAGTACCGAGACAAACTGGACATGATGGCAATTCAGTGTAATCATGCGGAGGTACACAAGCAAGTTCATCTGATTCGGTATACTCAAGCGACTGGGAAAAATAAATATGACAAACTTCAACCTGGACATCACAAGCCGTTACACACCAAAGAAATAAAGTGAAACTGCAGTAAAAGCTGGTGTACAAGGGTGCTTGCTTCCAGCAAAATCAATTATAGTACCTCGGATGGCTTGAATCTCTTCCCATTGAAACTACAATAGAATCCATCAGCAGCTAACTGATTTTCTAACCATATTAACACACTGTACCTGTCCTCCATTCCTTCGTTCCTGGCAAACAAGAATGAACAAGCACATTACAAAAATTACTAACAGTGTAAACGGCCTATAGAATAAAAGATTCAATTCCACCAATGCAACATAGGAAAACGAACTATTAAGCTGAACAAATCAAGTTGTTGACTTGTTGTACACATGAAGTTAAGGTATAAATCATTGTACTTCATTCTCGCATAAAAGCTGTTGTCAAATGCATGATCAATGTCCTATAACTACACACAAGAACTTGTCTTTAACCACCATTCGTGGTAAGGCCAACAAACATGCAAGAATCCATCGATGTTTACACAATGGCATCCGTTTAAATTTCCATCTGAAATCCAGGAGAAACCAAAAATAGATATTAATGAAAATGGGTTTCACGCCATTTTAAATATCAAGAAAACGGCAACCCAGAAATGGAAAATATTCATCACTCGCATAAATGAGAGGCGGAGAGTACGAAAACACAATGGGCATAGAGGCATAACTAACCTGAGGAAGAGGATATCCGTAAAGCTAGAGAGGTCGGGCCCACAGAAGATCAGGAAATCATCCGAGGACATGTAATTGGGCACGGCCACCACAAAGACAAGGGTGGTTCGTATGCTTATGTTTGCCACCGTGGAGAAGACGGCGGCGGAAGGAGTCATTGGAAGCTGCCGGAAGAGGTGAGCCACGCCCATGAGTTCCGCTGGCTTCACATCTCCGTCGCCGTTGATCGCGTTGCCGGCGGCGAAAGTCACGGTGGTGCGGAGCTGTTGAGGGAAGTCGATGGTGTGGATTTTGAGGGTGAACATTATTCTTCCTTTGATTCAGAAACACTCCGGCAATCGGAAAAGATTTTGTATGTGTGCGTGATGATTCTGGTGAATCTGCTGAAGCATTTCTTGGAAATTTCTGAATTATGTTGTTTGATAATTATATTTTCAATTTAAACTTGATTAGAACTATTTTTGATTTTATATTGGCTTGGTTATTATAATTTTCAAAACTATCATAACCATATATTAATATTTCATGTCAAGAAGTAAATAATAAATAAAACCCTATTAACATTTTGAGAGTTAAATATGATCAAGGCACATGAGTCATGTACAATTTTTTTTATTATAAAACCTTAGTTTTATTATAATAATAATAATAATAATAATAATAATAATAATAATAATAATAATTTCTAATCTAATTGAACGAGCAAATAATAGAAACTAACTGATTTATTATAGGGAATTAAACCAAAGTAACCGAGATAAAGATTATGGATTAATATTTTATACCTCTTTGACAAATTTTAAAAGTAAATTCATGGGGGATTGACAAAAAAATAGACAATATTATCATATTATTTCGGAAATATTCGGATTTCGTTGATTAACAAATGACCCCACGTCTATGGAAACGAGTAACGATCTTAACGAAAAATACATAGTTTTTTTATTTTTATTAAAAAAGAAAGATTTGAGTCGAATATATAGTTTAAACTCGATTATAGTCTCTCGGGCAAGCTAATTAAGATCCTTTATGGCAAATTATAATGCCTCAAAATTCAAATATAGTAGTATTTGCAAGTAATTATAAACTTATTTGATATGGGATATTGAGGAAGAGTTGAATTGTAGATGACATTAAGATTTTTTATTTTATTTTCTGATAATTATGAAATCCAGAATCATTGTCATTCGGTGCGTATTGAATAAATCTCAAACTAACACAATAACATATAAATCACGCTAACATGATAATTCACACCTGACAAACTTGGTGTGATGCTCATTCGAGAAAGCGTGAGTAAAGAAAATCGAATTACTAAATCTTAACCAATGGTCAAATGTTTGATCACTCCACCAACTCAAAACCTCTTTGAGTTGACTCATTTATTATTTTCATAGTTAATTACATACAACACATTGATACTTGTAGTATTTTTTTTTCTTGTTTTTTGAACATGACTACTTGTAGTATCAGGATATATACGTTCAGTTATGATTTATAACATGATCATATGCACGGTCATTCAAATAGTTATCGGAGATTGTGTATGTTTACTCATGTGGGGAGTGATTTACAATTCAAATGAATTCAAACCTTTCAAGTGCGATTTTAAAATAAATGTTGGTCTGAAAAGGAAACCAATTTGCCCTAGCTAGGCTTGGAAATGAGCTTGGAGAGCATATGCATGAAGTAATGAAGAGAGGGTTGGATCACGTTGATGATATATGTTTAGATTTTTGGAGAAAATTGTATATGCGGGTGAACAAACAAAGGCTGATATTCGAGTCCAACGATGGGGCGAATCCAAGCTAATACGAGTCACAAAACAAGACCCTTCGGCCATTCCACAATAGGCTAGCTAGGAAGTTGAGGAGGCAGTAAAAGGGTAGATGAAGCATATATATTCCAGCCGAGACTTGGAATATTGACCATTTGAAAGAGAGAGAAGTGAGGGGTTGAAACATTAATTTGAGCCCATCTAGCTCCTACTTACTTAATTAACTTGTGTAGATATATAATTATACAGATACGGCAGGATGTAACTATATTCTTAGAAAAAATTGCAAATCAAAATATTTTCAACTTAATTCCCATTTGTTTACAAGGTGATCATGGCGTGCATCAACCTCACAATGCTCACAGGATTTTTCGTCGGGGACTTCTTCATAATCATTGATCGATTCCGTAAGTTCTATCTTAATCTAAAGTTTTGGATCTTGATTTGATATTGTAGTGAGTGATTCCAACCGTAGTCATCCCAAAAGATTGAGATTTGGAGTATTGAGACATGATATATATATATATATATTTTTAAAAAAAGGTACCAAGTTGTTTGCATGCATACATAAATACGTACAAAAATCAGATGTTGTGCAAAATGATCACATTAATGGTTAGGTTAAAGTGAGTAAAATCTCCGTTCAAAAAAAATAAAGTGAGTAAAATCTAACCCAGAATTGAATTACCTTTCCCATGCACCACCATGTTTGCGATTGTCGAGACTTTTTTGTTAATTCAAGAAAATTTGAATTTGAAGATATAGGGATTTGATATGACATTGATTATTGCCTTGATGCCTATAATATACTGGTTTATAATAAGTTTTTTCTCCAATCATATACTATCAATTCATAATCAAGTTATTATACATTCCTGAAATATGTTATTATATTTTGATGACTAAAATTAAATTATTTATTTTTATAGAGCTGTTTCTACCACTGTTTCTTGTAATGAAAACTCTAGTTATTAAATTTGCTTAAGTTCTGGACTGGGTAAAAAAACACATACACACAAGACCGTTACAAGTAGATGAATCTTATGAATCTTTTATTTAACTCGATAAAAAATATGATTTTTTTTTATGTTGACACCCACTCATAAAGAATCCCAAAAATTTCTTGAAATATAATAAATAATTTTCTTCTGCGTCATTTTGTTATAAAATGCATGAATATTAAAAGAGATTTGCATTTCTTTTCTCCCACATACTTCTTCAACAGTATTGTAAGTATTATATATAACTAAAAAATCCAAAAATATTTATAAAACATGATATATTCTAGTAATTAAATGAAAAGACATTTATTGTTCAAATAAATATTCTGATTAATTACCTTAAAACTATTTCTAGAATTTTTTTAATTTAAATATAATATAATTTTTCAAAATCCTCGCACAAAATTGCCTTTATAGAGTCTACAAATATTTCTGAAGTAGGCCAAATCCAAGTTTTGATCAATCAAATCAATATGCGCAAAACGAGAAATGTAAAGCCTTTGTCCGCCGTCGAAAGCCGCGGAAAGACCACCGGCCGCGGCGATCAAGGCGGCGGGAGCAGTAAAAATAAATTTTCAGTGTTCGAATTCGCCGAAGATGACGAGCGCGTGGAGGTGGATTCTCACCGTACGCTATCTAAATTTGAAAATAAAACCCGTTCCAGGAAACACGATCATCATCATCCCGTCGACAAATACCATTTCTTGTCTTTCTGTAAGCCCACATCCCTAGATTATGTATGTTCTTCTGCGAGTGTGTCATGCACGCTAAGTTCATTGACTGAAGAGGACTGATGCTTTTGATACTGTGTTAGAGACTGGTACGGGGTTTCTTTAGTTCTAGCCTTCTAGGCTGATGTATACGTTAGCATATTGGGGGAAATATCGAAATTTTGTGTATTTTGTGGTCGCTTTTGGATGGAGGATTTGATTTGCGTGGATGTGTGTTTGGATGGCCGGACTTAATCTGGAGTGATGACTTTAAGTTTGAATTTTAAGTGACCTGGATAATGATTTGTCCGCATTTGAAATCAGTTATGTCACTGATGCAAGAGCTAATATTGAGAATTGGGGGATGTGAGATTATAAACAAGTTAAATGGATTTAAACTCATGTATTGAAAATTAATCAATTCAATTATGTAGATCCTAATGGTGTTGAATTTGTGTAGCGGGAAAATCTGTGAGCGTACGGAAAATTGAAGTGTATATTAACTAGTCTTTTGTTTTTATTTTTTAAAAAAGTTGTTTTGTACATTTTTTGGGGGGTTATTTTCAATTCAATTTGATTTGTCTCTGAGTATTATAAAAATCCTTCTTGTGGAATTCTTGCTCAATTTTCGCAGTTACTCGAGGAAACACGACTTCACAACATGATTCTCGGAAAAAATCATCAGCTGTTGATGTTAGTGATGATTCTTTGAAAGATGAAACTTTTACATCTGATGTTTCGGTATTGCATGATTCTTCGAACTGTAGATGGCGGCCCTTGTATTCTCAAAATCATCATGATTCTGAATTATTTTCCGGTGAAGAAAATTCCTTTCGATATGGAAAAGGATCTGGCAAGAAGCATGTAAAGAGTTAAATATCATTTTACATTGTATTAAGTCATATTTGACTTTTTTGCTTTGACAATTATATCAAAGATGAATCTATCTATTTCCTTCTCATGTAGAACAAGGTACTTTGTGGAAATTCTGATGATGGTGAAATGAAATCAACCATTTATTTTGATTTAGCAGCAAATGGAGGTAACTTGCGTAACTGGATTAATTTCAAGCATTTATTTGGTTAATTTTATTTCTGTTTCAGGAACCAGTACAATTTCTAAGTTTCTCGATCTTTTGCAGGGTCAGTTGAAGAACTATCATCAGATCATGTCACCAATGTGAATGATTGTGTAAGCATACTAATGCACATCTATGTTTTTGGTTAAGCTATATCACTTAGAGGATGTGGAACTTGCAAAGTTTCTGTATACAAGAGTTTTTGGAACTTCTGAATCTTAAATTCTCTATTGTGTAATCCATGATAATACCAATGTCCATGATAAGTAAATTATTTTCTTACACATTTGGAATGGATGTTTGCAAAACCTCTTCTCTCCGCGTGTGTTGGATAATGGTTTAATTGTTTGATATCTACATTTCCTTCTGTTATGTTTTGCAGGAAGCAGTGGTTGTCATTGCTCCCAATTACGTTAAATATCGGAGTAAATCTTATACAAAATGTCACTTGACATTTTCGCAAAGGTGTATCAAACTGAATGGATCATTGCTCTGCGAAGAAAAAAATCCTCATTGTCTTGAATGGTCGATAGATGATATCATGAAAATTGAGTACCATCCACGTGAAAGTGTGAGCATAATAGTTAACCATCTTGAATTTAATTTTACCTTGACTTCTTCCTATACCTGTAAAACAGATCTAGCTTCCTTCATCAGCATGATTTTTGTTGGCAATTCAACATACAGGTGGAAGCAGATTTTGTGAACCTTCAATTAAAATCTAGGGATGAAAATGTCTCTGGAGCTTATAATTTCGATTCAGGTTTGTTCGCAATGTATCCTAATTGATGTTTTAAAAATGTAGTTTCTCTGCATTTCATACAGCTCAAGGATTGAATGTTTCTTCTAAGCAATTACTCTGAAATCTTTCTTTTAAGCAATGACTCTGAAATTCTTTTCTTTCTTCCAGAAGGTTCCACTCTGGCGTAAAATGTAAATGCTTTGCTAGCCTCATCGCCTGGGATGTGATTTAAATTCTTCTAGCTTTCTGGTTTATTCAGGTTTTGCAGTCAGGCAAACATAGTTATTAATAGGATGACCATCAAGTCAATAAATAGTATATAGCATGTATTTTTGGATAATGGGCTGGTATCTTCTATGGGAAAGCAGATTAATGTGACTTGTAATTTGTTGGCATGGATAGTGACGGTGCAATGCTTTAAGAACCCATTTTATCTCCAGCACATAGTGAGTGAAATCCGATTGGTGCATTATTGAATGGAGATGGTGGCAGCTCATGCCTGCGGGCTGCAACATAATTGGTCCATCAAAACGTTTATTCTGTTATGTTCATTAGTAGCCATTCAAATAGTCAAATGGTAGGTTAGTTAGTTTGTTGCTTCTTTATACTTGCCGACATGGACATGTGCAGGTGAAATTTAAATTTAAATTATAAATGACCTCATCTTAATTCCCTTATTGCACATTTCTGTTATTGATCGATGATTGATACGAGCACATCCACATGCTATGAATTGTTTTTTGACCAAGATTCAAGGCTTTTTCTCCACTAGATGCAGAGATGGTTGAACTAGAATTTGTTCTTCTTGGTAACTCTCAGTGGTCCAAAAAAATGGAAGAGATCAAATCATTGGATCCAAAATATGAAGCCGCTTGGGAAACTATTGCGCAGTAAGTTATTTGTTGACAAAATTTATGTTAAGTATTTTGGGTGATTGAAATTTTTTTTTCTCATTTTTTTGTTTGGAAAAGAAAGTTTAGTTTCTGCCCTTTAAAACACTGTCTTCTAGTTGGCATCACAGGCAGGTTTCAAAAACCCTGATTGGGCTGGATAGTCGAGACCACTGAGCCTCATCTTTGGTCTGGTTTTGCTAGCAAATCATTTCAGGCAAAATACCTGTATTTATCATAAAAGCATTCAATCTAAGTTGACAAACTGTGAATGCCAAAGAGCCATTGGCTTGATGGCATAAAATTTGTCCACTTAGAAGGAAAAACCAATTCATGTTTTACTCTAGTTTTTATCAAGGCCTTTCGGAAAAATGAGAGGTGCAATCAAAAACAAAAAAAATGATGTAGTTCTTGGGATGTGTTGGAACATTGATGGTGGTTATGTTGACATACAAACTCATTGAGGAAATGAAATAAGACATATCAAGTATATGGTTTAAACTTTGATGCCACTAAGAGTAATGGTTGGTCCCATAGTTAAACCAGTGAGCTATATTTCTGTTTAACGAATCATCTAGGCCACCAAACATTGCATGCATCTAATGACATGTCAATCTCAATTATCTTTAGCAGTTTCTATGCTGCTTTAAAGCTTTGATTATGTGACAGATGTTTTTTTTTATGGATTATCAGTGTAAATAGTTCTGACGTGACCTTTGAAGACATAATATATCCGAAAGGTGATCCTGATGCTGTCTGCATAAGTAAGAAGGATGTTGATTTGTTGCAGCCAAGGACATTTATCAACGATACTGTTATTGACTTCTATATTAAGTAAGTTTTTCACGTATGGTTGGATTCCCTGTGGCCCATAGCTATGTTATATCAATAATGGGCCTTACCGGTTTTGCGTGATAATTGTCATTTCTTTTCCTTCCTTTCTCGTGGAACTTGGATATCACTGTTAGTTTTTAAGTTCAATACTGCTTGTGATGTCTGTTTTCTTTCCTTATATTTCACAATCCAAAGAAGAAGATTATTTGGCTTTATAATCCAAGGGGTGTTTGACTTCTTTCTGTGAAACACGTTTTGGCTTGGGCTTCTATGTTCTTGGTCTAGTACATTATTGAGGATATGCACATATAAAATCTGCAACTACATATTTAATTGATCTTATATAGGTTGTCTTAAACAAGAACACTGAGCTGTTGATACTTTCTTATGAAATAATTTTGATTGATACTTTCTTTTAAAAAATTTGATAATCAAAGCATATTGACTGTCTCGTGACTGACTTGCAGATATCTTTTAAATAGAATGGCATCAGTGGAGCGGCACAAGTTCCATGCTTTCAACGCATTTTTCTTTCGGAAGCTTGCTGATCTGGATCAAGATCCATCGAGAGCTCGAGATGGAAAAAAAGCTTTTCAGCGTGTTCAAAAATGGACTAGAAATGTAAATCTGTTTGAAAAAGATTACGTATTAATTCCTGTAAATTTCAGGTAAATAATGCCATTAAGGTACTGTCAAATATTTAAGTCTTAGGTTTAATCTTCATGATTGGTTTTCCACTTTTGGCAGTTTTCATTGGAGTTTGATTGTCATCTGCCATCCTGGAAAAGTGGCTAATTTTAAAGGCATGATTTCTTTGCATTCTATATTTCAATTTGTGTTGTTAAACTCTGCTATTTCCTCGGCTTGAAATATGGGTCCATTGCAGCAAAAGATATGGACAACTCATCTGAGATGACATGCATTT
This sequence comes from Henckelia pumila, assembly GCF_033568475.1. Classification (NCBI taxonomy): domain Eukaryota; kingdom Viridiplantae; phylum Streptophyta; class Magnoliopsida; order Lamiales; family Gesneriaceae; genus Henckelia; species Henckelia pumila. The sequence continues at coordinate 42,307,854 of NC_133122.1, forward strand.
TACACATGGATTCTCTCCGGGGAATCCATATAGGGTTTGAAAACCTTATTCAAAGGTAAGCTGCTGGTACTTGATTTTATGATAAACTAGTCGCATTGTCCTAAACCAGTTGAATCTTTCTACATTTCCATCAATGGAGAATATGTCAAGGAATTTCAATGGGTGTTGAGAGAGATAAACATGGTTAATCAACCATGGAATAAGTTTAACTTTGAAAACCTAGAGCTGCAGCCTGAAAATGGTGGATTGGTTTAATAGTCCTCTTGGGAATGGGCTGATTCAACAAATCTTTGTCAGTGAATATGTTCAGAAGGTGCTTGTTTGCAATTATTATCCCACTTGAACATCACTATGGCTGGTGCAAAAAAAATATTTCTGGTCATTGCGAGAAACTGAACTACTCTAGCAAAATTTATATCATGTATGCTCTCTTGTGATCTTAGATCTTTTTCCCAAATAACTCAATTAAAATAGCATGACTTGGACCTTATTTTAGTTAACACTATGTAGAATGGTCCTGCTTGACACTTTATGCTGGTATCAAGAAAAAAAGATCGATGAACCATGTGACAGGATATAACTACAGAGGCAGTTAAATTTCTAACCCCGTTTGAAAACTAGTCCTCTCTATGTATTTTATAACTATGGGGGCAGTTAGATTTCTAACCCCACTGTGTTTTATTTTAAAAACTAGGTATCCCAATAACTGTGAATACTTTGGACGAGAAATAAGAGTAAATGATCTGATAGTGAATAGGGGCTTTTTGTTTTTTTCAATCTGCGTGTGTTTTATTTTGAAATTTTGGTCTCCCCCGTGTATTTATAATTTAAAAACCAAAAAGCCCTTATAACTATTGGATCATCCAACTGTGATAGAAATTCTGATTTGTTGGTGATCAGATTTTTACATATTATATATTATATATTTTCAATCTTTCCTATTTGATGATTGGGGTTTACTTTCTTGTTTGCTATTTTCCCTAGTCATATAACACATCCAAGTGTTCTTATCTTGAAAATGGCAGTTACTTGTTGGAAGAATGGAAAGAGCGACATAAGGAACTGGAGGCCGATGTGTCAGTAAAGTTCTTGAATTTACCTTTTGTTGTCCTTCAGGTCTGTTTCTTTCTGGCTTAATCCACTAGTGAATTCACCTTAGTGTTGCCCTTAAAGTTACACATTTGTATAACTAACTTTTTGAGGGTTACACGTAATATCTTTAAATCATCTTTCATTGTGGATAGGAAACTCGTTTAAGGACCGCTTAGGAAATTTTAATGACCATGTTTTTCCTGTGCATGGATAATGTAAAGTATTAACAGAATTCTAATGAGATGGGATATTTGGTTGGGGTCACATATCTATGTGAAAGAGTCAATTGGATATTAATTCGCATTTTGAGGGAGACAAGTTTGAAATTGGTTTTAAAACGGATACAGGACTTTGAAATTGGTTATGTTGTTTAAATGTAATACACAGGCTCTTTTCCATAGTTAAGGTTTTTTCTTGTTTTTTCAATGTGTAAGCGGGTATGATATTTGCCTTCATTGATCGATGTTTTTCATGTTTATTGTTGGTACAAATATGGAGACCCTAAATTTTCATGTGAATTGGATAGAAATGGAAATTTCATACCTCTGTTCCATCTCAATTCGCAATTTATCAACAAATCTGAACTTTTCTCTCTTTTCATAATTTTGTGTTTCTCAGGTGCCACAACAAGAAAACTTTTTTGATTGTGGCCTCTTCTTGCTTCATTATGCAGAGCAATTTCTTCAACTGGCTACTAATTTCAGCACAAGAAAATATGCTGACTGGGTGAGTTTCTTTGTCTCACTTGGAACTTTGGGCATGAATTTTACTATCAATCTTTTCGAACTTGGCTGAAATGGATTACGTGGGTTTAAGTTTGTGGTATATTTTGCACGTTTGGTTTATATTTTTCACTCACATGTTGAATTTTTGGTTGAGAGAATAATGATAATTATTCTTAATGATAATTATTCTTTGAAAAACTGTTTGTCTTTTGTCCTCCCACTGGAAGAAGGAAGTGACGAATGAAGTAGCAGATGATGTGGGGGACAAAATGGCCTAACAGTTCCAGTATAAATGGCGCTGAGACAATTGATTTTTTCTCCAGTTGTTTCTATTGACTGTTTCAACTCTATCTTGCTGAAGTAGCTGGTATCAGTGCCAGACTATGGCCAACATGTTTACTACTCTGAATCCCTGATCAATAAAAAGAAGCACGCTCTGCTTTAACCATTCATGTTGTATAAAATAATCCATAGAGAGGGATAGTGCGTAAACATGGATAAAAAGATAGTTTGCATTTTTAGCAAACTTAACAACACGTTATTTTGTCAACATTTTTTTAGCCCTTTTGCTGCATGGATTAAAGCGTTTGTCATCACTTTAGAGTATTCATAAACACATCAAAGCTGAGTCATGCTTCGGTTCTGAAATGATGTTTTTGTGAATATGAGTGTTTGTCGCTTCTGAAAATTGAGTGCAGTACAATTCATTGAAGAACACATTCAATGAACAGGGTGCATATTTTTGGTATGTATTCAGTCAAATTGCCTTTAACGACCAACGGAGGAGCCATTTTTGTGTTACTGAACATTTTGTTAGCTTTAGTTATCAGCTTTGAAACATGTCTGCTGCATTATGTTTTTGTTGGCTTTTGATGAGTGTTAGCTACTGAACGACCTAGAAGACAGTTTTGGATTAAATTAATCAATTTTCTATTGGGGACATTGCTGCAGTTAAATAACTAAACTAATATTGGAAATTTGACTTTACCTATCTGTTTATGCAGCTTAACGAGAATTTATTCCTGCCTGCTGAGGTGTCTCTCAAAAAACGTTATCATATTCGAAATTTGATTTATAGATTAGTTGGAGATGATGTTGGGGAAGATCCTTCTGCTGTATGTAGTAACATATGTCTTCCAGTTGATAATGTGAATAAGGAAGATAATAGCGCAGAGTTCGTGAAGGAAACCATCGTGAAAGACGTGTGTTGTGGCAAAACGTATGACTCCAATGTTGATCAACAAATTCACATGACATATACCAGCACAGGTGGGCAGCAACCTTTTGTGGGCATGTTAGAGCCAAGTGATTTTGCAAAGTCAGCAAGTGATGAATGTTGTCAACTTTTTGAGCCGCTGCTGTCAATCAAGGTATGGAATATTTGTTTTGGTATATATTTCGATAATGTTACTTTTTAAGGAGTTCTTGTTAGCTATTTTGAGAATACGTGAAAATTCAGTTTCTATTTGAAAATTCATGGAAATTGATGGATGTAATTGAAAATGCAAATCAGTTCCCTGACACGAGTTTTGATTTTTTTTTCTTTTTTTTTTTTGCATATAAGAGAAAACATGATTTGCGTGAAAAAACTTCAATTTCAACGATTTTGCTAACACGAGTCTAGCTAATTGTGCTTGGGTTAATAATATCCAACGAAAAGTTATCTAAGATTTCCATGTAAACTTACCATGATGCAATATGCTCAAAATCTTCTTACACGAAATTTGCCTCTTCTTTTTATTTGGTTCCATGCCATGCTTTTGCTTGATTCCTTTTATGTTTTTTTATGTTGTATTTTGTAAAGAGAGTATCCCTTGATTTGGAGATCACCCAGGCAAGTAAACAAAATGATATCTTTTTGGATCTCTTTTAATTGAAACAGGACGAAGCACATGAAAAGCCCACAACTTTTCGACCACCATTTGCAGCAAGCTTACGTGAAGCTGATGGTAATAGTGTATCTTTGCCTTCCCCCTACTCAGTTAGACGTTTCAATAAATCCGAAATGGATGTTCAATTCGAAATTGGCTCAACTTCTGCTGTGGCTTCTATCATAATTGAAGCACATAATGGGGAAAACACTTTTCTTGAGGTCAAATCCAGTGCTGACAATGAGAAAAATGAGAGTGATTGTTCTTCACCATCAAGCGAGGTTCTTGCAGCATGTGTTGCAGATTCTGAAGAGGAAAACGAGACACAAAGATTCCGTAGGAGACATTAGCGTCCTGCTGTGCCTCATCTTTTGTTGCCAAGTCACCGATTGGTACGTGTATGATTCTAGTCGCTCTTCCATTCCATGGACAAAGGAAAAGAAGAGTGCATGCGCATGCATACTCATGCGCATTTTTTATATATGCGTCTAGGCCACGGGACTTGCTGATTGCTCTCCTGGTTCATACATATGTTTCTATATTATCAGTTATCGAAGGGTGTTGGGTACTTGGGTTGATCAGTGTGGATGGAACCATATGTTCATGTATATATATATTTGCTTCTATATTATCTAAGCGCATATTCTGGGAATTATCTGGTTGTCGTCAAGTCAAATTACAAATATACTCTTAAAATATATAATATACTTAACTTATAAATCCAAATTATACAACTTATATTTTATACATATAAAATGTAATTATTCATCGTGTGATTCATAAGCAAATTATGCTGATACATACCATCGGCAATACTCTTCTAATTTAGTACCAATCAGGCATAGATCACCATGTCGACAATCCATACCAACATTTTCCTCTACAGTGGAAACAAAGAGAGCCATCTTTTTATCATGGCAAGACACTGTTTGGGCATGTATTCTGGAGCTGTGTGACCTGCACCCTGCAAAACAAGAGCATTCAGTTACATCTATATATATATAATCACCCTCTTACCATCTACGTCGCGCCATCCCGGCCCTATAAATATATAATAGAGCTGATTTTTCTTGCCTTCACAGTAACGAAGGTGATATAGGCTTCTTCTCCTTTGTGTTTCTCCGTGTATCTATAACAGGAACATAGCAAATTAACATATTTCAAAAATAATTTTGAAAAACAGGATCAAGAATTTAAAGTGAACCCTGCGACTTGGCCATCGACGGTCCATGGCCTCCATTTATCTTTAACGGTGAGATTGAGAGAGTGTATCCATTTTAAAGTGGCTATGTATGGAACAAGCATATCATGATCCCCACTGGAGATAACAAATACAAAATTTTAGCTCAGACTGTAACTTATATTGTTTTGTGACCAACGAAAATTATCTTTATGCCAACTCCTGAGCTCAATTTCGTCCACAGTAGAAAACTGATACAAGAAGGAAAAAAGTAAATGAGACTCACCTGTACACCAAACTTCCAAAGCCTTTCTGATTCAGAATCTGATGATACCGGATGACGCTATCGACGTCATGCTCGTATCCAGGTAAGCTCCTGTTACATCTTTTCCATTCTCTTATGGTTCCCTTAGTAGTTGAAATAAAGTCATACATTCATTAGATAAAAAAAAGTTGTTTTATCAAAAAAATAAAATTAAAAAAGTTCTTCCTTTTGAGGTAGTGCATACATTTCTGATGTAAAGAGCCTCTTGCACAGTTTGATCATTTGCCCAGACAACAGATTCCACGTAATTATTATTCTACAACCAACAAGATTTCATCCTTAAAGCACCATAGAAATTCATAGTCACATCTTTTAAGGATTATAAATAAAACAACTCTTAAAACAGTATTCATATTCAAAAAACTTCAGCAAATAATTATATCCATTAAACCCGTTTAGGATCAAAAGTTTTTTAAGATACTTCTATTGAAATGGTAAAATCTTCAAAAGTAAGAATTCATACAACTTACTTGGGAATAGGTTCATATATTTTGTATAAATCATAAAAAAATAACCAATAATTTATCTGTCAAACATTGGAGATTTTTAACACGTTAAACGCATGCTGGAGTTTCCAAAATTTATGTTAAAGAGTTAGTCATTTTTCATATACTAAGAAGACATGCCATAGGAAAAGTTGAAGAAATTACACGACACCATTGCTCCTCTTCTTTGAACATGAAGAGGAAATCGTCTGGATCATCTTCTAGGATACGATCGTGTTTTGGTGAAAACAGATTACAGTTTGGATCCAAAATGTGGGAGCGTTTGATGTTCTTTGTGCACTGCATATATGAATAACAGTAACCACTGCCATAAATCATAGAGAAAAGAAAATGAAGAACATGCAAGGAGTGCTTGGTTTCCATTTTCTTGAAATAGTTTCTCATCCCCTAAAACATATATTAAAAACATCATTTTATTTTCATTCACTTTCTCCAAACCAAGTTTCGAATCATTTTCATATTCTCGAAAATGGTCAGTAATTTTAGCTAAGGTTTTCACCGTTTCCAAAAATACTCTGTTATTATTATATCATATTTTCTAGCCAAAAATTACATTTTTAGAAATTTTATCCAACCACGCTGACATTATTCAACACTTACACCGAAAAATCATTCTTCCAAGATAAAATGATCAAACATACTTTTATAGTTTTTGTAGTTTCTTATTTTACCTCATCACATAGTTCAAGAGCATAGCGGCATTGTGCATTACTTGGGTCTTCATCGATGTAGTTCCCATTACAGCTGCTCTTTGCTAGCTGAAAATAGGAAAAGAATTCACCCCTCATATACATATTTGATATTACCTTGCATGCAACATTGTGTCTTTTTACAATAACATGTGTATAAGTGGCTAAATCAATGTTCGACTCGAACTAGAGGTATTTAGTTTCTGGTTGAATCGAACAATAACATGCGTATACTCAAGATCAAGCATTTGTTAAGCAACTTGAACTTGAATAATTTATATTTACTTGTTTCTGAAAAAGTTCCACAACTAAATGCAAGTGATCATTTATTTCTCCCACTGGGAAAATTACAACTGTTTGTACATTAGTACATGTATACCTCAATGGTTTCTTCCTTGTATTAGAACGTTTGCTGAAAGTGTGCATTTTACTTCCATTCCTCGATGGAGTCCATCCCATAATTCGGTTAATATTTGAAAATTTTCAAGCTCTAACCTGAGAAACTTCGCCTTAAACATGCTACTCTAGCTAGTTTAATGCTCAAGTTCACGAGTTCCCATGAGTCAAATTAATCAGATGAGTATAATCAAATGTAAACTCAACTCGGTCTCTATAAAAGATCCCAGGAAGGATTTGGGGCCTACCTCAAAATATTCATCCGATATGAGTCCCATTCGATTAGCATAAGGGATCCTTTCGTTACTATCCAACTCTTTATCTGCCCAAGGATTTCCAATGAAATATCCCTGGTTCATTTTTCGCCACAGTTGAAATAACTAAACATGGTCGAAATCATAAATTTAAGTTTGAATGCGTACTTTGAGGTTCATTCGTTGCTCCAGCCCTCCTTCATTTCCTAATTAGTTTACATCGCGACATGGTCAAATGGCTGGATGAATAACAGGATATACTATAACAACACATACTTAATTCTGTCAAAAAACTTAAATTGAGAAATATAACTATTAGTTGATAGTAAAAATTACCATTTGCAATTTCTAAAGCAAGCAAAGTCACAGTTTTGCCTCCATAGGAGTCACCTCCAATGTACAGTCGATTCTTGACGAATCTTGGATGGTTTGATAACCACTGCATCATAAACAAAGCATGATGTATATTACTTTAAAAATGAAAATGAAACTTCATTTCTCAAAATAATCCAGTTAGTATTTTATTTATTTTCAATTTGAGAACCCCATTAATTAAATAATCCAACTTCATTAACATATATAATCTCTTCCCAAGTCACCTAAGGACCTCCCAGTTCTCAAAAACTTGAAAAGTTGTCACCTTCGTATCACCATATATAACCAAAAAGTAGATAAATATTACCAAAGCGTGGTTATATCTCCGGATAGATGGAACAAAATTTTCGAGTTTTAGTCGATGGTCCTAGTTATATTTTCTTGTCTCTATTGTTTTAGCCAAAAACGGTCTGATCATTCTAGTTTGTGACGTGCCAAAAAGGTTTTTAATTCCGGGCCTCAAAAGAAAAAAAAAAACTTACCTTCTTCAAGAATGTGTAGTTATCCAAAGTGGATTTAGTATCGGAGGAATTGAAACCTTCTGAGGTTGTTGCATAGGAGAATCCAGTCCCAACCGGCGAGTCTATAAATATGATATTGGCAACCTACAAAACATATGAACCATATATACTTGTTTTGTCAGTTACATTAATCAAGTGCATGCAAGTATACATGTATCAATGTTGTTTGCAGCCTGTTGCGTTATTCCGGATTTACATGCACCGAAGGATAGCGACTGGTATCCACATCGTTAAAAAAAAAAAAGTATGTTCCAAACTAACCTTTGTCCATGAATATGGGTTGAGAATTAGAGGAGGTAAACTTCCATCAAAACTTTGAATATCAAACCTCAATGGACCTGTGCTGTGCATATTGCAGATAAAATAATTTAATCCTCACACGAGACCACTAAATCTAATCTTTTAATTAAGGTAATTTCTACTATTTTGAATATGGTTTATATCAATGCATTACGTTTTTTGAATTAATGATTTTGAAAGATGAGAAATAATATTTATGATCCTCAGTTGTCATTAGTGGATATTTGATTAGTTAGTTTAATTTGTTCCCAAAAAAATTTATCTGTTAAAATTTTCTACTGTTTTAGGGTCAACATGATTTGAAGAGCCATATATTATATTCTCTCTTCTTTTAATTTTTTTCCCTTTTTTGTTTGGGTAATGCTAGAGGCCACACGTGTATTTTGGATTTAGAGATGGCAGATAAAAGACTTGTGCGGTGAGAGAAAATTGTCAAAGTTTTTTAATATATACGTACACACGATATAATGAGCCAATAATAAATAAATAATTTACGATAAATATAACTTGAGTTTTGTTTTTTAATTTTTTTTTAAAAATCCGTATTATTAGTAACGTATTAATTTTGTTTCTTTAATCTTCAATTTTATTTTATTTTTGTGACGTGGGAACCCGCAGTTGCTACCTTTTGGTGCGCTCTGGGTAAACTCCCGGATTAACTCAATAGTCTGCAAACTACGCTAATCAGTTAAATCACACTAGGCAAGCTCTGTGTGCAAGAAGGTGTTGGAAGAGAGAATCGAACTCCTAACTTATTGTCAAGAATTCACCTATTTCATCAATTTAGATACTTTGAAGGCTCTTTAATCTTCATTATTGTCAAAGGTAAGCTGGCAATGGCTCTAGCTAGCTTAGTAGTAAAATCATGGGATATTATTATATTATTAAGTATGCCCCATATATTCATTTTGATTGAAAAATCATCCGTGTGACAACATGACAACTAACGCATTTAATAATAATAATAAAACGTGTTGCACGGACTGACAAGCAAACACTTCCACTTGTTTTTTTGTTTTTTCTTTCTTTTGACGACGTAACCAAATTTTTTTGCGTAAGTTTAGTAAAAAAAAAAAATGTTAATAGAAATTAATCAATCTACTAATTTTTAGTCGAGCGTTCACCTGTTCAATCAACTTGACTTGAATATTTCAGTCCGTTGAGATTCTTTCACTAATATCATCGATCGTAAATTTTTCGAAACAATATACATATGACTCAGGTCAAACAGCTCCTATATATCTCATGAGATTTGGTACCGCACACGGATCAATCCCATTCATAAAATATTATAAAGTCTGGCATGTTTATATCGATTACTTAAATTAAATAAAGATATATATATATATATATATAGTTTTGTTATGATATCAATCAACTATGTCCAACTCCGTGTTTATCATGTACAATAGATGAATTGATTGGTACAATAGATGGATTGACTTACTTACTTGTACATGACCCAGAGTTGGACGTTGGTGGTACATGACCCGACGTTGGTGGGCAACATAACAAAACTCTATATATATTCTGTATTTTTCAATAAAAATGATTGGAAGAAGAGGAGGCATTAATGGTTACCTATTTCATAAACGAGACCGGAGAAACCAGAGCAACCGGGTCCGCCCGTCAACCAGAGCACAATCGGATCCTTATCCGGGTCTCTTTCGGACTCAACAAAGTAATAGAATAGCTGCACTTGTTCATCTTCTCCAACTCCGATATATCTATGAAGTGAAGTCAAACTCACTCACACATTATATATCAATCAATTCTAAAAAAATTAAATAATAAAGAAATATATAAATGGACCCAACCCACCCGGTTTCGAGGTGGAATGGCAGGGTATCCGGGTAACCCGGTAGAGTGTTGATGATATTGGCAGCTGCAGGGGTGAAGAAAAGAAGAAGAAGAAGAAGAATAGCCGTAAAATATTTATATGGTAACATTTCTATTTTCTTGTAATGAGAATATATTTGAGATTTGGAAATAAATAGCAAATCAGATGATGTTTACCGGCTTGTCGGTCAACCGTCAAACAATACCAACTTCTTATTTTCCTTTTTTTTTTATTTATTATTTATGAATATTAATTGGATTAACTAGCTAATTTTAACAGATTAACAGTATACGATTTTTGACACCCAATGCATGCATGTTTATTCAATTTTAATTATATAAAATAATTTTTTTCCCTAAAATTTGTTTTAATTTTTATTAGTATAAAATAGAAATTAGTAATAATTTGTATTTAGACCAAAACTTATAATTTTAATAATCGTTCTTACATTTTTTTAAGATATAAAATATATAATAATTCTTAAATGCATGCATAATTTATTTTCTAAAAAATTATTTATCACTTTTTCCATTAAACCAACCATCAATAATATATATATATATATATATACATATATATATATATATATATGTATATATATATATATTATTTGGCCATTTGTGGAATAGATTCAACAATATCAATATGTCGTTGTCTTTCAAGATTTTTTTGTTGTTAAAAAATTAAGAATAAATGTAAAATTCTTATAAATTTTTTTTTTACTTTCACAAGAAATCATTAAAGAATGTGTCGTTGTCTTTCTAGTTTTTTTTTTTTAAAAAAAATTTAAATCATAGAAACTTAGTATTTAATTTTTATCAAAAAAATTAAAATGTAATTTGAAATTCGAAATAAGATAATTAACCTAAATTTTTTTTGTCTAAAAAAATCGCGTAGAACTTTTTACGTGTAATGTTATCATTCTAAAATTGACCCCTTTTTTCACTCTTTTCCCAGAATTGAAGCTGTTTTTTTCACGTTAATCCACAGTTTAGCTAGCTTTCTAGCACAATTATCAAACCTAGAGTTCAAACATGTAAAAATAAACAGTATGACATTTTGGTAAAAATAAAGAAATTCAAGCATAATTAAGAGGTATTTGGCTGAACTTATTAAAAACAGCTGAGCTTATAAATTGTTTTAAGAGTTTATAAGTTGTTAGGTCTTATTTTAAAAATAAGTTGTTAAAGTGTTTGAATGAACTTATGTTAAACAACTTAAAGATGTTGATGTGTTTGATATAATAAGATCTTTTTACTGTGAAAATTACCATAAATGTATAATAATATCAATGTGATGTAAATTATATATATACATGAAAATAATTTTAAAATTTTATGATGAATGTTAAACTTAAATAAAAAACTATTTTTTATTTTAATTTATAAAAATAGTGAAATTTGATTTTTTTTTTAAAAAAATATTTAATGTTATAATATTTTTAAAATTACTCAAATATATCGTCATAATTTAGTTTTTTAAAATTATAAGGAAATGATAGAACGAAACATATTTTAAATTATATATATATTTATGTGTAACAAATTGATAAAGAAAGCTATAATTGAATATACTGTAGAATTAACGAAATATTAAAATTCACGTGATCGAACAAAATGAGAAACAAAAAAACAAACATTATTTTAGAAAATAAAAAGCACTCATGCATGAACCATCATCAATCAAGCACCGAAAAGAAAAAAAGAATAAACTGAAATGAGCGAAACAATGGTAGAAACAGGGGCTCTCCTTCCAAAACTCCACTATCGTATAATTCATCTCGGTATCATGAATTAAAGTTTTTTTTTTTTTATTTTTTTGCAACCACTATTGTAATAGATGTATATAGAAAGAAATCAGGATAACCAAAACAAAAATCTAAACGATTCAGATAAAATTAGGATAACCACTGTTGAAGGGTGTTGGGTATTTGGGTTGATTAGTGTGGATGGAACCATATGTTCATGTATATATATATTTGCTTCTATATATTATCTAACCGCATATTCTGGGAATTATCTGGTTGTCGTCAAATCAAATTACAAATATACTCTTAAAATATTATGGTACCGTTTGATAGATACGATGAGATAAACAATACATAGATAAGTAATATGATGTAATATAAAATAAATAAAAAATGATAGTGAATATGGTATTTGATTTGATTGATGGATTATAATTTATTTGATTTGATTGATTAAATTTTATATAAAAATGATAAATTAACATTTTATCCTTTTAACAATAAATAAAATATGAATAATATTATTTATAAGGGTTAATATAGTAATTTAAATTCAGTGATTTGATTGATGTAAGATAAATAATTAATGATTTGATTGATGCAAAATAAGTAATTAATAGATAGATAAATAATATGACGAGAAGAACGCGAGATTGAATGAGATGAGTTATACACATATTAATAATATAGGCTACCAAACGGAACCTAATATACTTAAACTTATAAATGCAAATTATACAACTTATATTTTATATATAAAAAATGTAATTATTCATAGAGTGATTCATGAGCAAATTATGCTGATACATACCATTGGCAATACTCTTCTAATTTAGTACCAATCAGGCATAGATCACCATGTCCATACCAACATTTTCCTCTACAGTGGAAACAAAGAGAGCCATCTTTTTATCATGGCAAGACACTGTTTGGGCATGTATTCTGGAGCTGTGTGACCTGCACCCTGCAAAACAAGAGCATTCAGTTACATCTATATATATATAATCACCCTCTTACCATCTACGTCGCGCCATCCCGGCCCTATAAATATATAATAGAGCTGATTTTTCTTGCCTTCACAGTAACGAAGGTGATATAGGCTTCTTCTCCTTTGTGTTTCTCCGTGTATCTATAACAGGAACATAGCAAATTAACATATTTCAAAAATAATTTTGAAAAACAGGATCAAGAATTTAAAGCGAACCCTGCGACTTGGCCATCGACGGTCCATGGCCTCCATTTATCTTTAACGGTGAGATTGAGAGAGTGAATCCATTTTAAAGTGGCTATGTATGGAACAAGCATATCATGATCCCCACTGGAGAGAACAAATACAAAATTTTAGCTGAGACTGCAACTTATATTGTTTTTTGACCAACGAAAATTATCTTTATGCTAACTCCTGAGCTCAATTTCGTCCAAGTAGAAAACTCATACAAGAAGGAAAAAAGCAAATGAGACACCTGTACACCAAACTTCCAAAGCCTTTCTGATTCAGAATCTGATGATACCGGATGACGCTAGCCACGTCATGCTCGTATCCAGGTAAGCTCCTGTTACATCTTTTCCATTCTCTTATGGTTCCCTTAGTAGTTGAAATAAAGTCATACATTCATTAGATAAAAAAAAGTTTGTAGTTTTATCAAAAAAATAAAATTAAAAAAGTTTTTCCTTTTGAGGTAGTGCATACATTTCTGATGTAAAGAGCCTCTTGCACAGTTTGATCATTTGCCCAGACAACAGATTCCACGTAATTATTATTCTACAACCAACAACATTTCATCCTTAAAACTCCATAGAAATTCACAATCACATCTTTTAAGGATTATAAATAAAACAACTCTTAAAACAGTATTCGTATTCAGAAAACTTCAGCAAATAATTATATCCATATAACCCGTTTAGGATCAAAAGTTTTTTAAGATACTTCTATTGGAATGGTAAAATCTTCAAAAGTAACAAATAATACAACTTACTTGGGAATAGGTTCATGTATTTTGTATAAATCATCAAACAATAACCAATAATTTATTTGTCAAAACATTGGAGATTTTATAACACATTAAACGCGTGCTGGAGTTTCCAAAATTTATGTTAAAGAGTTAGTCATTTTTCATATACTAAGAAGACATGCCATAGGAAAAGTTGAAGAAATTACACGGCACCATTGTTCCTCTTCTTTGAACATGAAGAGGAAATCGTCTGGATCATCTTCTAGGATACGATCGTGTTTTGGTGAAAACAGATTACAGTTTGGATCCAAAATGTAGGCGTGGTTGATGTTCTTTGTGCACTGCATATATGAATAACAGTAACCACTGCCATAAATCATAGAGAAAAGAAAATGAAGAACATGCAAGGAGTGTTTGGTTTCCATTTTCTTGAAATAGTTTCTCATCCCCTAAAACATATATTAAAAACATCATTTTATTTTCATTCACTTTCTCCAAACCAAGTTTCAAATCATTTTCATATTCTCGAAAATGGTCAGTAATTTTAGCTAAGGTTTTCACCGTTTCCAAAAATACTCTGTTATTATTATATCATATGTTCTAGCCAAAAATTACATTTTTAGAAATTTTATCCAACCATGCTGACATTATTCAACACTTAAACCGAAAAATCATTCTTCCAAGATAAAATAAAACATACTTTTATAGTTTTTGTAGTTTCTTATTTTACCTCATCACATAGTTCAAGAGCATAGCGGCATTGTGCATTACTTGGGTCTTCATCGATGTAGTTCCCATTACAGCTGCTCTTTGCTAGCTGAAAATAGGAAAAGAATTCACCCCTCATATACATATTTGATATCCTTGCATGCAACATTGTGTCTTTTTACAATAACATGTGTATAAGTGGCTAAATCAATGTTCGACTCGAACTAGAGGTATTTAGTTTCTGGTTGAATCGAACAATAACATGCGTATATTCAAGATCAAGCATTTGTTAAGCAACATGAACTTGAATAATTTATATTTACTTGTTTCTGAAAAAGTTCCACAATTAAATGCAAGTGATCATATATTTCTCCCACTGGGAAACTTACAACTGTTTGTACAATAGTACATGTATACCTCAATGGTTTCTTCCTTGTATTAGAACGTTTGCTGAAAGTGTGTATTTTACTTTCATTCCTCGATGGAGTCCATCCCCATAATTCGGTTAATATTTGAAAATTTTCAATCTCTAACCAGAGAAACTCCGCCTTAAACATGCTACTCTATCTAGTTTAATGCTCAAGTTCATGAGCTCCCACGAGTCAAATTAATCAGATGAGCATAATCAAATGAAAACTCAACTCGGGCTCAATAAACGATCCCAGGAAGCCTTACCTCAAAATATTCATCCGATATGAGTCCCATTCGATTAGCATAAGGGATCCTTTCATTATTATCCCACTCTTTATCTGCTCTAGGATTTCCAATGAAATATCCCTGATTCAATTTTTCGCCACAGTTAAAATAACTAAGCATGCTCGAAATCATAAATTTAAGTTTGAATGCATACTTTGAGGTTCATTCGTTGCTCCAGCCCTCCATCATTTCCTAATTAGTTTACATTGCGACATGGTCAAATGGCTGGATGAATAACAGGATATACTATAACAACACATACTTAATTCTGTCAAAAATCTTAAATTGAGAAATATAACTATTAGTTGATAGTAAAAATTACCATTTGCAATTTCTAAAGCAAGCAAAGTCACAGTCTTGCCTCCATAGGAATCACCTCCAATGTACAGTCGATTCTTGACGAATCTTGGATGGTTTGATAACCACTGCATCATAAGCAAAGCATGATGTATATTACTTTAAAAATTGAAATGAAACTTCATTTCTCAAATTTATCCAGCTAGTATTTTATTTATTTTCAATTTGAGAACCCTATTAATTAAATAATCAAACTTCATTAACATATATGATATCTTCCCAAGTCACCTAAGGACCTCCCAGTTCTCAAAAACTTGAAAAGTTGTCACCCTCGTATCCCCATATATAATCTATACACCAAAAAGTAATAAATATGACCAAAGCGTGGTTATATCTCCGGATAGATGGAACAAAATTTTCGAGTTTTAGTCGATGGTCCTAGTTATATTTTCTTGTCTCTATTGTTTTAGCCAAAAACGGTCTGATCATTCTAGTTTGTGACGTGCCAAAAAGGTTTTTAATTCCGGGATCAAAAGGAAAACATACCTTCTTCAAGAATGTGTAGTTATCCAGAGTCGCTTTAGTATCGGAGGAATTGAAACCTTCTGAGGTTGTTGCATAGGAGAATCCAGTCCCAACCGGCGAGTCTATAAATATGATATTGGCAACCTACAAAACATATGAACCATATATACTTGTTTTGTCAGTTACATTAATCAAGCGTGCATGCAAGTATACATGTATCAATGTTGTTTGCAGCCTGTTGCGTTATTTCGGATTTACATGCACTGAAGGATAGCGACTGGTATCCACATCGTTAAAAAAAAAAAAGTATGTTCCAAACTAACCTTTGTCCATGAATATGGGTTGAGAATTAGAGGAGGTAAACTTCCATCAAAACTTTGAATATCAAACCTCAATGGACCTGTGCTGTGCATATTGCAGATAAAATAATTTAATCCTCACACGAGACCACTAATCTTTTAAGTAAGGTAATTTCTACTATTTTGAATATGGTTTATATCAATGCATATATTACGTTTTTCGAATTAAGGATTTTGAAAGATGAGAAATAATATTTATTATGATCCTCAGTTGTCATTGGTGGATATTTGATTAGTTAGTTTAATTTGTACCCAAAAAAATTTATCTGTTAAAAATTTCTACTGTTTTAGGGTCAACATGATTTGAAGAGCCGTATATTATATTCTCTCTTCTTTTAATTTTTTTTTACTTTTTTTTTAGCAAGAGGCCACACGCGTACTTTGGATTTTATTCTGGATTTAGAGATGGTCAGATAAAAGACTTGTGTGGTGAGAGAAAATTGTAAAAGTTTTTTAATATATACACACAATGAGCCAATAATAAATAAATAATTTACGATATATATAACTTGAGTTTTGTTTTTTATTTATTTTAAATCCGTATTATTAGTAACGTATTAATTTTGTTTCTTTAATCTTCATTATTGTCAAATGTAAGCTGGCAATGGCTCTAGCTAGCTTAGTACTAAAATCATGGGATATTAATATTATTATTATTATTATTAAATATGTCCCATATATTCATTTTGATTGAAAAATCATACATGTCACAACATGACAACTAACGCATTTAATAATAATAATAAAACGTGTTGCACGGACGGACTGACAAGTAAACACTAATTTGTGTGGGTTCCGAGTTAATGAAGGGCCAACATCCCATCGGGTGTTCTTCACCTGATGGAGCATAGGCCGATCTCACTTTAACTTGTTTTTTGTTTATTTTGACGACGAAACCAAATTTTGTAAGATATTAGTCCAAAAAAGTATTAATAAAGGTGGATCGATCTTTTGATCATTTTTAGTGTTCGGCTGTTCAATCAACTTGAATATTTCATTGAGATACCTTCACTAGTATCATCAATCGTATGACTCAGGTCAGACAGCACCTATATATCTCATGAGATTTGGTACCATAGACCGATCGATTCAATTCATAAAATATTATAAAGTCTGGCATGGCATGTTTATATCGATTACTTAAATTAAATAAAGATATATATATATATATATTTTTTTTCTATATTTTTCAAATAAAATGATTAGAAGAAGAGGAGCTAGGCAATATGGTACCTATTTCATAAACGAGACCGGAGAAACCAGAGCAACCGGGTCCGCCCGTCAACCAGAGCACAATCGGATCCTTATCTGGGTCTCTTTCGGACTCAACAAAGTAATAGAATAGCTGCACTTGTTCATCTTCTCCAACACCGATATATCTGTGAAGTGAAGTCAAACTCACTCACACATTATCAATCAATCCAAATAAATTAAATAATAAAGAAATATATAAACCGATTGACCCACCCACCCGGTTTCGAGGTGGAATGGCAGGGTATCCGGGTAACCCGGAAGAGTGTTGATGAAATTGGCAGCTGCAGCGGTGAAAAGAAAAAGAAGAAGAAGAAAAATAGCAGTAAAATATTTATATGGTACCATTTCTATTTTCTTGTGGTGAGAATATATTATGAGATTGGAAATAAATAACAAAGAGAACGGAGATGATGTTTACCTGGCGATTATTATTATATTATTATTATTATCTATACTATATATACTATATTATAATATTTGAGATTCTTATAAAAATTGTTTTTGGTATGGTGTGATGACACGGGACAAAATCTTCTGATACACTTGGTGCTACAAACTATGCTATACTTTGCTAAAAAAAAACCTGTTTGCACAAATTATTAAAAATTAAATTCACTAAACAACATAAATGAACAAAATATAATTAATCATTGATAAAATTTTCGATTCACCTATTTTTTTTAATTAAAATAGGCAATAAATTGTGTCCCAACCACGATAAATGAGTAAAACAATTTATTGATGATTTTTTTAATTAAAAAAATAGGTGAATCGAAAATTTTATCAATGATTAATTATATTTTGTTCATTCATGTTGTTTAATGAATTTAATTTTTAATAATTTGTGCAAACGGATTTTTTTTTAGCAAAGTGTAGCACGGTTTGTAGCACCAAGTGTAGCAGAAGATTTCGTTTCGGACACCAAATTTCCTTCCAGTTTTGTCCCTTGATTGCAGCCAAATTTTCAGAACAGTTTTTCTCATTTTCTCTTCAATTGAAAATCTAACTGCTCACCCATATGTATTTTCGAAGCACAAAATTTTAATATCATATATTATATTACACACGCAACGCATGTGCTCCGTAACTAGTTATATATTATATGTAGAATTAATTTGGACAAGCCTGTCGGTGGTCAACCGTCAAACAATCCCAACTTCTTATTTTCTTTCTTTTTTTTTATTTATTATTTATGAATATTAATTGGATTAATTAGCTAATTTTAGCAAATTAACAGTATACGATTTTTGACACGCAATGCATGCATGTTTATTCAATTTTATTAATATAAAATAATTTTTTCCCTAAGATTTGTTTTAATATTTATTAGTAGAAAATGAAATTAGTAATAATTTGTATTTAGACCAAAACTTATAATTTTAATAGTCCTTCTTACGTTTTTTTAAGATATAAAACATATAATAATTCTTAAATGCATGCATAATTTATTTTTAAAAAAATATTTATAACTTTTTCCATTAAATCAACCATCAATATTATATAGATTATTTGGCCATTTGTGGAATAGAGTCAAGAATATCAATATGTCGTTGTCTTTCAAGGTTTTTTTTTTGTTAAAAAATTAAGAATAAATGTGAAATTTTTATAATTTTTTTTTTTTACTTTCACGAGAAATCATTAAAGAATGTGTTGTTGTCTTTCTAGTTTTTTTAAAAAAATTTAAATTTTAAATCATAGAAACTTAGTATTTAATTTTTATCAATAAAATTAAAATGTAATTTGAAATTCGAAAAAATATAATTAACCTAATTTTTTTTGTCTAAAAAATCGCGTAGCACTTTTTTACGTGTAATATTATCATCCTAAAATTATACACTTTTTTCACTCTTTTACCAGAATTGAAGCTTTTTTTTCACGTTAATCCACAGTTTAGCGAGCTTTCTATTACAATTATCAAACCTAGAGTTCAAACATGTAAAAATAAACAGCATGACATTTTAGTATAAATAAAGATATTCAAGCATAATTAAAAATTTGTTTTATCTAATCCACACAATGATAAATATATACATATCATCCCATTGTGTACATGTTCAGTCGATTTTTTGTATAAGTAAACTTGTTTAAAAAAAAATTGAAATTGAAAATTTTAAAACAAAATTTTGGTAAAATATAAACAACAAAAGGGGTATTTTAATTTTTAACTAATACATCTTCCCACAGGCACATGCATCTCGCATCAAATACGAAGATCTTCGATGTCTGTTATAACACCCGCGCTTTGAGAGGACCTTTTTCCCGGTAGGTTCACTACTAATTGGCCACAAGCACCGCTAATATCTTGACCCATTTGCTTACGAACGATCGTTCTGATGTTGTAAGTGCCTCTTAGTATTATCTGGAACCTCGCGACTTTCTGATCGTTGCTGGTTTTATAACGACTCAGAGAACCGATTGGATTGAAAGGAATTAGGTTCACAACCTGTTGTATACAACAAAGATCGATGACAACAATGAATGCATGGATTACTTGTACATAGAATGCAAAGCTAGGATCTCTTCACAGTAAAGCTTACCACTTCGAACGTCTCAAGCAATTTGCCAAGCTGGTGCGCGTGCTGCTCTTCATCATTCACCCCATCGAGCATTATGTACTCAATAAATATTTTCTGCTGGCTACAACAAAATAAGCAAGGGAAATATATGATCTCTTCATCTTAGACACGTGATTGATCAGGATATACATATGATAGCAGGGGGGAAATAAACCTGCTAGCTTGATAGTCCCGCAATGCATTCATTAGTTTCTCTAACGGAAAAGCCCTTGCCGCAGGCATTATCTGACAGCGAATTTCTTGCACTGGTGCATGAAGGGACACAGCTAGGTTTAAGTTTGGTATATCTCTGTGAAGCTTGCTGATACCGTGGATGACGCCTACCTGAACAAGTTTAATGTAATGAGAACATATACTACATACTTCCTGCCATACAGCAGACACAACATTGCATATAAACAGAAACAGAAGAAAATATCTTCATTAGAACAAGTGCGTGCAGAAGTTTGAATAGAAATTACAGAAGGTCTAAATTAAACAAATCTGATTAACCGTAAAATAAACAAGAAAAAATTGATGGCATGAGAGAAGTATGTCATGCACCGTTGAGACGGTAATTTTCCTTGGTGACAACTGAAATGGAGGTGCTGTCATAACTCTGATAGCTTCAACCACTGCGGAGTAGTTATTAAGTGGCTCTCCCATTCCCTGCTCAGAACAAATAATCAGAAGAATAAGACTTCACTCAAGTTGATGTTCGCTTAACAACAGCAACAACCACAAATAAGCAAACTTTAGAGCATTACAATCAGCCAGTAATTTTTCGAGGTTCCTTGAAAGCGAAGTGATAGAACAATGCAAAACCGTAATTTCGAAGGGACTGATACAATGGTGCTCAACCACCACGATAGTGTATAAACTACAAATAACTATATCTAACTCCCAATTGCATTGGGGTAAAACCATGCATATCATCTAGTAACGATTAGCAAAACATGATGTCCAAATTATCCGATTAAATACTGAAACCTGAGCATCCAATATGATAGGGAAAAAAAAGTATGATACCATAAAAACAACATTGCGTATAGCCGCTATGCGAGATGCATGCACTAGTTGTTCCAAGATTTCTCCAGATGAAAGATTGCTCTTAAATCCCATGCTTCCCGTAGCACAAAAGTTGCAACCCATTTTGCATCCAACCTGATATCAGAACAAATTACAATCAAAGACAGAAAGGCTTGAAGTACGGAAAGCAAGTCCTTTTAATAAAATTTTTTTTAATATAGGTGAGCATAGACACGAGAATCTCCGACCTGTGAAGATATGCACAAGGTCGACCTAAGACCGCCAGGACGAGGCTTTCCATTATACTTCCCCAATCGGGTATCATATCTCATTATCACAGCCTCCACAAACTCTCCATTCTAACAAACAAAAGATGCGTGCAAAACATGAAATAGCAAACTATAAAGCTAGTATAGATAAAACCAAATAAAGTACACAGATAAATGAAATGCCGGAATGTGATTATAGTTAGAACTAATACACCCGCAGCAATTGGAATGCTAACAAAGAAATTTCTACTCAATGCTTCAGTTCACACAAAAATTACCTTCAATTTGATCAAGAGCTTAGTGGTGACCTGGTCAATGGAATCTACGGCGGAATGGACAGTGGAGGTTGAGGGCTTGAATTTGGAACAGAGGAGAGAGTACGCTGCAAGAGGCAGAGACGGGATTTCATCCCACCTGCAATTAGGGTTTTGCAGAACGTGCTTCCAGATGATGGGGATGAAATTTGGGTTAATCCCAGCCACCTCGAACTCGGATTTGACGGCGGAAGCATCGAAAACTGATTTGTACGCCATCCCGGAAACCAAATCTCCGGCCACTCTACTTTTATGTGTTTGGCGCTATGAGAAATATGGTATTTAAAGTTTATTTTATTTTTATTTTATTTCTACCTTAAAATTCTTTTCAAAAATTAATTTTCTTATATGATCACCCATAATTCAATTCGGATTTCGGAAATCATATTACAAACAAATAAAAAAAGATAATTAAATATAGTTTCAAAAATTTTAACAAGAAAATTATCATTGATTAAATTCATTATCGTAGGTTGTAACGATAGTTTATGACTTTATTCTATGATACAGTCATAGTTTTTGGATCACATGGACCATGCGCGAGACGGTGAAATGATTTAATAAAGTAGTTATTAAATAGTATAATGAAATGCTCATTGTATTAGCTAGCGGCATGAGACGGTGAAATGATTTAATAAAGTAGTTATTAAATAGTATAATGAAATGAGCCACTTTACCTCCGATGAAGCTACAAGTATTACGGCCTTTAAGGAGATGTTTAAGTTGGTGGAGCATGTGAACTCTTGGTCATAAGTTAGGAGTTCGATTTTCCCTGTCAATATCTTCTTGAACTAGTCTGTCACGCAGAGCTTGCTAGTGTCACACAGGGCTTGCTAGTGTGGTTTTCCTGACTGGCATAGTTTGCAGGCTATTGCGTTAGTCCGGGGTTTACCCAGAGCACACCGAAAATAGCGACGGCGGGTTTTCACGTAAAAAAAAAAAAAAAAAAAAAAAAAGCTACAAGTGTTACGGTGAATTATAATTTTTCACGACAATTGCCCATAAAATATTCCAAATATAGTGGCAGTCACACAACAAGATGGCTTATACTTCGCACAAAATGAGGAGCTAGCAATCAGAGAATTTCCTTGAAACAATATTATGCATTCTCATTTCCGAAATCCCAACCCGCATTTCGCTGCTGCCCACTGTTTCATTTTCTTCAATCTTCCTACACATTTATACCTTTCTTTTGTGCATTTCTATAAGATTTTGTCATAACTAAATAAAAAAAGAGTTGAGAAAAAGAGGCAATCTAAGTTGAAAGATTGCTCTCTCTTTCTCAGATTCGGATTACTCAAAATAAAAACAACGGGAGATGGCGTTTGCGGGCACGACACAGAAATGCAGAGCTTGTAGCCTGACTGTGTATCTGGTAGATCGGCTGGCGGCCGATAACCGGATTTATCACAAGGCTTGTTTCAGGTGTCACCATTGCAATGGCACCCTTAAGGTATATATAATTTATCATGTGCTCTGCCCTTTGTATTGATTTGCGTGGATAAGGAAAATCATTTGGTAATCAGGTGGGATTCATGCATGTACATGATGAAACCTGGTTTGATTTACATATATTACAACTGTTCTACTCCATCTGTAGCGTAAACTCATAGATGATATAATGTGTATTCATTACGCGACGCGTGTTTTAATACTTACTTTTGGAAACACGTTTTTTTGGATCTTGATCCATGCGAAAGCCGAAAAGGACATACTTATCACGAAGCTATTGGTTACCTTTGTTTATCTTGCATCTTATTTCAGCTCGGAAACTTCAACTCCATAGATGGTGTGCTGTACTGTAGACCTCACTATGACCAGATCTTCAAAAGAACTGGTAGCCTAGAGAAAAGTTTTGAAGGTACTCTATATATATATATCATAATATTATTAGCACTAACTTTAAAATTTCTGAATTTGATTTCTTATTTGGCTTCATTTTCTTTCCTTTTCTTTCCCAGGTACTCCTAAAGTCTTGAAACCAGAGAAGGCATTGGAAAATGAGGTAAGTTTCATCCTCAAATGTTATTTTCATGCACAAAACTTTCTTTTCTTAGTAAATAATCGAGTTACTCTACTTTTTTGGACATCTACACTTTTGTTGAATAGAATGCAAGCAAAGTTTCAAGTATGTTCGGAGGTACGAGAGACAAATGTGTGGGATGTAGCAGCACAGTTTACCCCATTGAGAAGGTATATGTTCGATTCTGTTATCATATCTAAGCGTCACGTCAGAAAATATGACTAAACACGTACCATATCACGTATATATTATCATGCAAAAGGTGACGGTGAACGGAAAATCGTACCACAAGAGCTGCTTCAAGTGCAGTCATGGAGGATGCACCATTAGCCCATCCAACTACATAGCACACGAGGGGAAGCTCTACTGCAAGCACCACCATGTCCAACTTTTCAAGGCTAAAGGAAATTACAGCCAGCTCGAGACCGAATTAGAGAAAGATTCCTCGCTTCCTACGCCGCCGCCGACGCTTGAAGTCGCCGATGAATCATGAGATATTTTTCCCATTTCCCCAACTCTTGGCCTCATTTTTTTGGTTCATTTTAAGCATTTTTCGCCTTCAGGAACTGGGAAACTGTTCGTGGATGAATTATATGTATTGTGGCAATTTTGCACATTTGTGATGTACGTGTTATATTTTGATTTTTAGATGCAATATCCGACAGCATTTTACAGTTTCTTTATTAAGTAATGTGTTGCGTAATCACCGGGTTTTAGTGGTCGCGAACGAAGTGGGAAAACATTGTTGGGCAGCTGAAAATTCCTCTTACTATATTATTAAAACAAATTACTATACAATTTTGTGAGACGGATCTCATATTTAGGTCACCTATAAAAAAACTTATTACTTTTTATTGTAAATATGAAAACCAAATCAAAATCCATGAAAACGTCTTTAAAAAATGTTTTTTTTATGAAGTCTTTAAAAAAAGTTAATATTGTTAAAAATAAGCACTGCAGCATCCCAAAAAAATTAATAATAATAACTAGTGTATTCGTGTATGCGTTGTGTGCTTGTATAATATTTTTGTAATTAATTTGATTTATATTCAAATAAGAGTAATATCATAGTTGTAAAAATTATCGAGGGATTAAAGTAGGGGTGTTCATATTTCGGATAAAATTGAAAAAACCGGAAATCCAAACCGGAAAAATCAAAGACCAAACCGAACCGAAAATCGTATTTTGTAATTCGGATATAAATATTAAAATCGAAGTTTATTTGGTTCGATTTTGGATTATATATTTCAAAACCGAACCGACCGAAAAACCGAAATTGAATTAAATTAATAATTTTATTTATATTATATGTTAGGAGATGATATTTAGTGAATGAATAATCATTTTGAATATTTTTTTGTTGATTGTTGTTTACTTAATTCATTGTTGTTGTTTATGTAATTTATTGTTGATTAATTGATTGTTTTTTATGTAATTTTTAGTTGATTATTGTTTATGTAACTAATTTAGACTTTATTTTTAAAGTTTTTACTAAGAAATCATGTAAAAAAACATATTATATTTTATAATGTATTTTTATTATTAATTTTAATAATTGTAGTATCAAAATTTTTTTTATTTTTTTGAAAATATTATAAGACTGTGGTTGGATGTTTGTCATTGTATTGTTTGTTATTTTTTTGTTTCTTCTCTATATGACTATAACTTTAAGTTGTAATTTGGAATATTTAAATTATATGTTGGATGAAATTTATGTTTTTTTTATTGTGTTATGTATTATTAATGATCAAACTGATCAAACCGAACCGTATAAACCGATCCATTATAGTACAAAAACCAAACCGAACCGAAGTAGAACAATTTGACTTTGGATTATATTTTTTATAAACCGAAAACCGAAAAACCGAACCGAAATTAGACAAATTAAAACCGAACCGACCAATGAACACCTCTAGATTAAACTACAATTTGAAATATCGAAATTAAAAAAATACAAAAGAAAACAAAATTGAAATATCTACATCACATAGTGGTGGCAATGGATCATATCTAAACCCGACCAGCATCAAACCCACCCCGACCGGCCCCGCCAATGCGGGTCCACAAGTTATTATTAATTTTTGCTTCTCTTTTAAAATCTAAATCCGTCCTCGCTTTCAATTTATCAAAATTTCAAGATCTCAAAACATCTTATAATCTCATTTCTGTCCCCTACTTCTCCGTCATTGTCGCCCTCTCCTAGTGTTGTGGTAGGTTGTGTTCTTTTTCTACAAAGAAAGAAAATCGGTTTCTTAAGGTCGAAACTTGTTTGGTTCATCCTAGTAACCCTTTCAAATGGTTATAGTTATTTGAAAGGATTTTCGGGATGAGCCAATAAATTTCAACCCCTAGAAAAGTGTTTTTCTTCTTTGAAGGAAGAGCACAACTCGTCACAATACCCGGAGACGGTGACAATGGCGGAGAAATAGGTGACAAAGATGGGTTTAAAAGATTTTTTCAGATGTTGAAGTTTTGTAACTGAATTGAAATCCAAGATTGGTTTAGAATTTATTAAAAAAGATTAAAACTCTGTTCTACTTTGAAAAAGATGTTTTAATTTTGAAAAAAAAAGGTTATATTTGTGTATAAGAAACATTGAATCGGAGGCCAAGGATTAGGGTTTTGCATGAAATTCGGATAATCTAGGGGGGCATTTTAGGTACATCAAAATTCAAAATTACACCGAAAAAACACAAGATTGTTATTATGAGTAGTGATTATTTTTAGTAATTATAATATGTTAATATGGATTACACCGCAAATTAGAAATCTCGACCCAAAGTTTGGGTTTCAGATTATAAAGTTCTGCAATTTCACGTAAATGGGAGACCAAAAGAAGCAGCCCCTGCAACACCATGCATTGTTTGCCAATCTTCTTGATTATTTCTCTTCTTTGATCCATTCAGAAAATTTTTCAAGCTAATTCAGATGGATTTTGAAGATGGAATTCTTGCAAAACTAATTCAAGACTGCATCACATGAAATCGTTGGCATCGATGTCTTATATCCGTTAAACCATAGTCAATTCCTGGAAACTAGATCATATGGAACCCGAAAAATTGCAAAGAAAAAGAACCAGAAGTTCGAAACAATCTCACATTGTGCAGCACATCAGATGATTTCAATGTGCACCTTCCTTGACGATATATTTGAACTTGTTGGTTGCAGCTACAAGTTCTTCGGATATTCCCAGTTCATTAGCAGAATGTCCTGCATCTGGAACAATCTGCCAAAGGAAGATACGGTTTTCATTTTCCGATAAATACACTGGTATTGTTTCACGATTCTTTTCCGAAACATACATCATCAACTAGTATTCTTTTCCGAAATATACATCATCAACTAGTATATATTTGAACTTGAAAATATGTTTTAAGGAAATAAAGTGAATAAAAGAGATACATCAAAGTAGCAAAAAAACTAGACAACCCAAAATATGTACTAGAATAATTTTAGGAAGAGTATTTTAAGAAACAAACAGAAACACCAATGCGACAGAAAGTCATTCATCTATTGTGCTCTTGCTTAATTACAACTAGCCACGTGGCACATGAAACGTGTTCATTTGTTATTATTAGATCTGAATTGTTGCCGTTTTTGTTATTAGGCTATGTAGATTAATCAAAGGCCGCAAATATTTTTCCATGAAAATTCTGACGTTTAAGGGAATTTGGTTATTGATGCATCAAAGACATTTAAATCCAGTTCCATTTTCAGGTAATCAAAAAGGTTAGGCTATAATGGTAAACTCAATTGGCAACGCACTCCAAAGAGGGAAAGAAAAAATAATACAACGGGCATATCACACATACATAGATTAAACGAAGTGAGGAACTCCACTTGGTGACATGCCAAAGAGATCAAATAGTTTGCTACGAGCGATTAATGTTTAATATGCAAGTAGATAACATAAGATGCAGTGATGAAACTTTTTTGCTACGTCAAATGAGGTAATATATTGTTGTGTCTATCAAAATGAGAAATCAAGAACAATGATAAATTTATATAGCACCGGAAGGTAACCCTGGTGCCTCCACTCTTTGCACCTCCCAGTCGAGGTATATGCTAACTATTTTATCCAAAAAGCTATATATATATTTATGATTGTGTGGTGTGCCCTGGTAAGATCTCTTACCTTGAGATCAGCCTCTGGCCAAGCCTTGTGAAGATCCCATGCAGACATCAGAGGGCAGCAGACATCATATCTTCCCTGCACAATAGAGGAGATGATGAGTTTTGAAATAAGGGTTGACCAAAATGGCTTCATATGAATCTAAACAGACTCCAAAGTCCTCTTTTATTTTTCATTTTTCAGGCAACATTGTAGTTGCTGCAAGGAGAAATCTAGAGCACGAAATGTATGCAACCAGAATCTGAAAGGACAGGTGCTCTAATACATAGTAAATTAAAAAGGAGGCCTCGTACAAACCTGAACAATTACAGTGTCGATATGCTTTATTTTCTCAATGTTATCCAACAGGAACGAATCAGAGGGAAAAAAGCCTTTGTTCACAAAGTAGTGGTTCTCAATCCTTGCAAATGCCTAAAAGAAGCATAATTCAGCCATGCGGAAATTCAGTATAAATTCTGTGCTGCCCGTCACACTAATTGAAAGCAGAAAGAGCTAGATGCAGATACATACATACATACATACAAACGATATATAAATACGGTTTTGTCTATGCTACCCCATTCGGGTAGTGCCCGAATGGGGATCAAAGGTCCATGTTTTTTTTGGATTTGATATGATCTCATTTCAAATGAGATCATATCAAATCCAAAAAAACATTGGCCGTTGGATGCATTACATGGGCACTGCTCATGTGCTAGCATAGACAAAGCCTATAAATACATGTTCTGTGCATGCATACAGGTTTCGTGTAAACACTCACCAAAGAGAACTCGTCGTCATCTCCTCGTTTTATATTCGTTTCATTTGGCAGAAGATGAGCAGTCATCATTTCCCATTTGGTCCATGCCCTAGCAGCTTTATACTATATATTTTTTAAAAAATCATATAAAGAAAGGGATGGGAAGAAGCTGAGTATGAATTTAAAAACTAAAGCAAACATGATACCCCACATTTTGACAGTGTATCAAATTTATAGATGCAACAACGTGATAATACCGCTGATGATACGTATTCATGGCTAATATTTAAGATACTATAGGATCACTTTGGAATCATGGATTTGGATCAGACAAGAAGTTTTGACTGAAGGGATTGAAAATGAATGGACTTCAAATAACTATTTTTGTAAAAATTTCAAACGCCTAGAAAAAAAGGGTAAGGTGAATTTTAAATTTCCAAACCCCCTTTTATCTAGGGAAACATGTATATTGTATGGTGGATTTTGATGAATGATATTTAAAGCTAAAAGGAAACTGCTACCAAGAGAGAGAAAACCATAAAAAAGATGGACTCTGTTCATTATTATTGAAGGCATTCTTCAGCAAGCAGAAGCAACAAGAAGTCCTCAAAAAGGATAGCGAAATAGTATCACTAGAGTACTTATCTTACTTGTGTCTCCTTGTCGTCGGAGTTTAGCCTCTTATGGTAAGCATCAACGAAACAACCTCTTTCACTAGCTGGAATGAGATCTCTAAACAGCTCCCAAGCTATAAAAATATTTAACATATAGGATAAGTCTCCCCTTCCAGGGTAGATTTAAGCACATGTGAAACCAAAAGGATAAAAACCACTAACTTCATCTGAAATTTCAGCAATTCAAATCAAAAAATTAAAAAGTTAAGTGAAGAGATTTTTAATAATTATTTATTATTTATTCGCATGTGGAACAATGAAGCAACTGCAAAGTCAGCTGCAATATCCTAAAAAGAAGGGAAAAAACAATGTATACCATCTGGAAATATCGCAGCAGCACCACCCTCATAAAACCAATCAATCTCTTTCTTGCGCAATAGAAAGATACCTCTCAAGACCATGCCAGTGACCTTCATAACAAGCGCTAAAAGATTATTGGTGATGAATTTATCTGAACTTTTGCATCTAGATTTCCAAAAGGTAAAGCATCACTTCCAAACATAGGAAAGACGTATTGAGAAACCTTATCTGGGTGTGACTGACTATATGCTAGGGCGAGAGTGCTCCCCCATGAACCACCAAAAACCTGCAAAGTCCGCTACTGTGATGCACGTATATTGGAGCATTTACCAAAGTTTGTAAGGAAGAAAATACGTACCAGCCATTCTGGGACTTTCAAGTGTTCTCTTAACTTTTCGGTGTCCTCAATAAGGTCCCATGTTGTATTCTCCTCCAGGCAAGCATGAGGTGTGCTTTTACCAGCACCTCGCTGACAGAAGAATTTTTCACAGAAATGTCATACGACCAGAACTTCGTATCCTCCAAAACCAAATAGTTCAGATAATAAATCAAATAAACCAAATAGTTCAGATAATAAACCTGATCAAACAAAATTATCCTGTAAAAATTAGGATCAAAGAATTTCCTGTTACTTGGTGAAGTCCCTCCTCCAGGGCCTCCATGGAAAAAAACTACTGGCTGCAATGAAATATGATCAAAAGGTCAAATAAGCTTCATATAATTAAAAAGATCAGTTATGGTCTTTTTTCAAAATCTTTCTTCTTGAGCACAATCAGTTCACACAAGAACAAACTCAGAGCTGCAATTGCCATCAGAGAGGTAAGAAAACTCACATGCCCATCTGGATTTCCAGACTGCTCATAATATATTGAATGAATTTCAGAAACCTTTAAAAACCCCGTGCTATATGGCTCTATATCAGGGTAAAGATTCCGATCCACTCCCGGAAACAGAGCCTTTGAATCCATTAACTTCCGGCTTAATTTTTTCTCACTGCCGTGATACTCAAGATTATGAACTTGGCTCCCGAGAACTAAAATCGTCCTCCCTGAACACACCAATCACGTTGTCAATTAACTGATACGGGCAAGATTTCAACCAAAGATTAAATGGCAAAGTATAAAACTACGAACATAACGCCGGCAACAAAAAGAGAAGGGCTAAATAATTTTTTTATATACAATAAAACGAAATATATTTAAGCATAACGCATTTTTTGCTTATTTCTGCCGTAGAACTGTAAAATCACACATTCACGCCATCAAAAAAATTGGCGGTATAAGATTCTTGATTTTGTTTCCTTAAAATGTAATTATTTTTCCAAATCAACTGAACCAAGAAACTACTTTTCCAGTAAACCAATTACACATTCATATGAAATCACGCAGCCTGGCAAAATACATCCACGCAACACATGCGTAAAGTCACAATGTGAGACGCAGCCTCGTATTTTTGTTTCTTTCAGGACACGAGATTCTTGATTTCCTTTCCTCAAGAATCTCGAGGTCAACATGCACGAGGTTTGAAACACAACAAAATCCTCGTTCCCCATCGAACTACTAATAAACGCCAACAAAATACATTAGAATCCGATTAAGATTGAAAGAAAGCGAGAAAGAACCTGGGTTTTGGGGATTTCTCTTTGGGAACAAGGAATGGACCGGGGCATGATTGACGAATTGAGGTAAAAATGGAGTCTTTGCTGATATAGACGCAAACCCAATAATCATTGGAAAATCAACTTGACTAGTTGACTTCACCCACCTAGGATGGCAATAAATCTCCGGATTTTTCTCTTTTAAATTGGAATGCCAATCATCTTTAGTGATCAATATCTCCAATCAAATATGAACTTTCGTGACAAATTTTTTAATCGGTTTGCTCCATCTCTATCTTAGATATGCATTAGTCTCTCTCTTAAATCTTCTTGATGTGTGTATACCTTATATATACATATTATCTTAATATAAATTTACTATTAATTATATTAAATTTTTATGAGAAATATAAATTGAGCAACTTGTAGATAACTCCCTAAATCAAACATAACTTTCAATTTACTCCCTATATTTGTTTTTTCGAAAATGCTCTTGTCGTTATTTTAATCATTATTATTTCTTGAATTGTCAAATGTGGAATCGGATTCAAAATCTCATTCACTTGATTCATCAAGATAATAAATATTTTCATCATCGGATGAAAATTCAATTGTTTCTACGGGATAGAATCCAATAGTATATATTTCTTCAAAAAGTTTTATTTTATTTTTCTTTTCGTTTCGTTTTGGACATTCATTCGCATAATGTCCTTCTTCGTTGCACAACCAACATGTGCAATTCTTTCTTTTACCCTTTGGGCAAGGTGGTTTTTTGTTATCAAACTTTTTATAAAATTTTCTTTTATAAGATTTTCTGAAGAAATTCTTTTTAAATTTCTTTTTCTTATAGAGAATAAATTTCTTATTAAAAGATTTATAAGGTTTATTAAATTTATTCTGTTTCTGTCGTTTTAAATATTTGTGTGACATGTTTGTTTTGCAACCGTATTCTTTTACTGTGAATTCTATTTTGTCACAACAAAGTTTATTGTTTTGTTTGTAGGATTTAGAGATTCTTTTATTTAGTGTTACTTCATGACATTTCTTTGTTATTATGTCTTTGATAAATTTAATAGCTCCTCCTAAAGTTTTAGCATAAGGACTAGTTAAAAATTCATCTTTACTGTGTATAGGTATATTAGGTATCTTATTAAAGATGCTTAGTTTATAATGTTCCTTTTTATCAGCATCTATTAATTGATAATAGTTTGTTTCATAATCACAAATAAATTCTTCTAAGTAACATAAATTGCATAATTTAATATTATCTAATATAAAAATTGCTCTATTTTGTTCTATATTCTTAGCTACCAAATTAGCATCATTATTAGAAACTCCTAAAAATTCTTGGTACAAGGCATCAACAAATAGTTCGAAATATCGATGTCCTGTCATTCCTTGTGGTAGATTAGTAATTACTAGGTTTTCAGCCCAAGTTCTTACTGCTCCTACCAGTGTCATTTTTATCATTCCATGAGTTAAAACTTGAATATTCTCACTTTTGTCTAATAATGGTGTTAATTGAATTTGTACTGATAGTTCATTTGCCCAATGATCTATCTTTGATTTTCTTTCTTTGACTGTTGAACATCCTAAATCTAAGATATTTTGTTTCACAAATCCTGATGTTTTTTATTCTCTAAGAATATCTCTAACATCTTTATAAGATCCAGAGTATTGGTCTCTGTTATATTTAAATTCTTCATCATCTCTTCCACCACTACCTTCTACATTCGTTCGTAGATTTAATCGTGGTCTAGAATCATCTTCAGATTCTGATTCTGAAATATCCATATCTCTGTATTGTTCTGAGTCCTGATGTAAATGATATAATTCTGAATGATATAATTCTTCTGTATTTACTCCTATTTGTTAAAAATCAGATGAGTCGGTTTCACTAAACATCTTCATACTTATGTTTGCCATAACTAAGGGGATTTCTATACCATGATTCAATTTTGAATGGTGGTTCTTCTTCCATTTTTCTTTTTCCTTTATCTATTGGAAGAACTTCCTTAAGATAGTTTAATATTTCATTACTATGTCGTTCTTGTTCAATTATTAATCTAGTCGTTGCTAAATCAATATATTCTTTGAAATTCTTCTCTAATTCTTGTATTGATAGATTGATCTTATTAATATTATTTTCTAAATCTCCTATATCTTTTTTTAATTTTATTAAGGACGTCATTGCGATGAGGTTGACTCATTAACAATAGCTTGTTTAATTTTAAGAATATTTTGATTCATGGTTCCAATCTTATCAAGAATATCTTCATCATTTCTAGCAAATGATAATGATCTTCTTGGTACAGACTGTTTTGTGATTTGGAGGTCATCTGAACTCCATCTTTTATAGGGATTTATTTCTTCAATAAATTCTTTTCGAGGGTGTTCAATTATTGTAATATTTTCAAACATTCTTTCAACAGAAATAGTTGGTTTTGTTGAAATTATTTCTGTTTGAGAATTATTACTGTAAGGACCCGATTTTACTCTATTAATTAATTTGTGTGTTAAAAATATGTATTTATAAATATCGGTTTATAGACGATATTAAATTGCATATTTGATTTATAAATCACACAGGAGTTGAAATAACTCAAACCGGGTCAAGTTTTAACCCCGAATGAATAAAATAAGACACACATTAAACCAATACATATCTAGTTACTATATACGGATATATATTCTATTTCTCTCTCCTCGGTATTCATCATCGTCTTCCTTGTTCTTTTCTTTTCCAAAATTTTCCTATCGCTTCAAATCGCCGTAACTTTTCCGTCGGTTATCGATTTTCGAAAGTAAATATAGTTTCGGAATCCTCGCGATGAGAGCTATCTTTCGGTACCCATATTTCATATTTTTATTGAAATTTCCGAAAACCCGTCGCACCAGCCGCCGTCGCCGCCGCCGATCGTCGCCGGAGTTTAGGGGTAGGTTGTGTTAGTTGTTTAACCCTTTAATTCCAAGCTTTGAGGTATAATTTTGAATTTAGGGTTTCGAATTTTGGGTATTTCGATTCAATTGACATCCGATAATTGATATTTGATTTATTATTGGTTGTAGGTATTATATCGAAGTCGATTGAAGGTATTCGATATTTTTCAGAATTTATTTGGGATTTATTTCGAATTTTCAGATTTTTTTATATTGGGGATTTTCGAATTTAAGTGTTGATTATTCATTAATTGAGTGTTTAGATGCTCTAGAACATATAAATGCGAATTTTTGAAATTTGTAGGAATTTTCGGAAAATTCAGATTGTTCTACTTGGGGTATTTTGACTTTTAGAGTCGTATATTCGATATTTGGTCATTGATAGGATGTTTTAATATGAAATATGAATTTTAGGATTTATGAGCAATTTTTCTGGAATTACAGATTCTGAAAATTTGGGATTGGAATATCCGAGAAATACTTGAGATATTTCTGTGGTAATTAAGTGTCGGTTGAGGTACGTATGAGCTGTTTATATTACGACGCCTATAATGGCATGTAATGATATTAAGTATTTTGTAATGAGTGATAATGTGTTTTATGTGCTTACGTGGATTATATGATTTCATTCACTCATTTACAAGTTTACATAGCACGTTGAGCCTTGACTCCTTTGATTGCTATTGATATTGATCTCTTGAGATGTATTGAGTCATCATGGAGCGAGTGACATTGTTTTAGTGCACTCCTGAGATAGCATGAGGCACGGACAGGTAGCTCCTGTTGCCCCCCGATGCTACGTACGACACTCCTGATGACAGCATGAGGCTGGACGGGTCGCTCCTGTCACCCTCCGATGCTACGTGTATGGATTAGCAGTGATGATTCGAGGTCTGCTGCGTTCCTGGCACGGGTGGCCACTGAGTTTATTGTGATACGATTATTTGGACTCCTTTTGGTATTCCTTATTTCATTGATACCTGTCACGCATTACATTGCATTTCATTGCATTGTACTTGATTTTATTCATGTCAGTTATATTTGTCGTAATTTTTATAGTTCGTCGTACTGGGGTCCGACCCCTGTTTTCTTTTTATGCTGTGGTTGTTTGTGATTCTATAGCAGGTTATCCAGGGGGATTTGACGCATCTGGTGGAGCGTCATCTAGTGGTACCCAGTGAGGCGAGCGTGGAGTCGAGTTCCCAGATATATGTATATATATCAGTTTAGCGAGTTTTATATTTGCCGGGGTGATGTCCTGTGTATCTGTATAAATAGTTTTGGACCTTGTTTTGAATTGTTATTTGTGTGATCGAGCCTTGCCGGCTCTGCATGTGTTTAGTCCTGGCCAGTGCGGCTATAGGTTTGTAAATTGGAGTTGTGACTCTATTTTTGAGTATATATTGCTGGTTGTGTTGTACAGGTTTTTTGGATGTCCTATTTACGAATAGGTCATGCCGAAATTTCTGTAGGCCCAAACGCAAATTTTTAACTCGTTTTAGTTGTTTACATTAATTAATCCTGGTTGTTTGATCATTAAATATTAAATCAGGACACGGGCCCTTTCATTTGGTAGCAGAGCGTATACTGGGATATGCTCGAACTAGAGTCTAGGACACTCGAGTTTAGACACTAACAAAATGGTTGCGTATGTGTGTGACTACTTGTTCTTACGTGACTTACTTGTGGTGTTTATTTTTGAACGTATTTGTTAGAACCAGTAGTCCTTGGCTTTAAAATTAGTTTATGAATTCATATTAGAACTCTGAGTTCCTATCATAGTTTTCTGTTTGTTAAGTTATTTTTGCCTGTATTTAAATCCTTGTGTCTTGTAGAATGGCACCAGGAGGAAGAGGTAGAAAAGGGAAGGAAGTTGTAGAAGAGTCTGCAGCGGAAAATGTTAGAAA
Organism: Henckelia pumila; assembly: GCF_033568475.1. NCBI lineage: Eukaryota > Viridiplantae > Streptophyta > Magnoliopsida > Lamiales > Gesneriaceae > Henckelia > Henckelia pumila. The sequence continues at coordinate 42,343,945 of NC_133122.1, forward strand.
TTTTGATGATATTGTCAGGGGAAGACGTGGTCGACCAGCTGTTCAGCCTCCGAAAGATGTGGAATTAGAGATGGAACAACAACCACGGGTAAATCCTGACAAAGGAAAAGCGATTCAGGCTGAGGCTGATCCAGTAGCCCAATTGACTGAGAAAATGGGAGGAATAAGATTAATAATTTCTCAATTTCAGGAGTTGCGTCCGCAAAAGTTCTTTGGCAATGAAGGAAGTGAGAAAGCTGCTAGTTGGTTGAAAAGTCTCAACAATATGTTTAATGGACTAGAATATCCTGATGACATTCGACTGAAGTTAGTTCCTTTTCAGCTGAAAGACCGAGCGCAACTGTGGTGGGAAACGACAGCAGAAACACTTTCTGATTCTGGTGAAAAGATCACATGGGAAGTATTTTATAAGCAGTTTGCACAAGAATATGCACCACCATCTTATTATTCTGCTAAAGAAGATGAATTTAATCTGTTGGTGCAAGGAAATAAATCTGTTGCTGAATATGCTTCTCAATTTTCTGCTCTTTTGCCTTATGTCCCACATGTTGCAAAGAATGATCGGTCAAAGCTTTCACATTTTCTGAAGGGGCTTACACGAACTATCCACACGCTGGTGACTACTGGAACTCCATCGACTTATATGAAAGCAGTAGAAAAGGCAAAGAAGATTGAAGCGAGTCTACTCAGGGGTGAACCACAATCAATCCCAGCATCTGTTCCTCAAGGAGCTGGAAGCAGTTCACAGACACCAATGGGTTTACCTTCATATCAGCCTATTCAATTTTCTCAGCAAGCGAAAAGGCCTTGGTTTAAAGCTAAGGGGAAACCATTTAAAAAGAAACAGCAGTCTAGTTCATCGAGTTCCAGTGGTAGTCGTGCAGAAAGTTCAGTTGGATCGTCTGGTAGGGTATACTGTGACAGATGTGGTGGTAAGCATTTGAGTGCACATTGTACAGGATTTCCAGGAACTTGTTATACTTGTGGGCAGGCTGGACATTCGTCTCGAGTATGTCCAAATGCTGGAAGACAGCAATTTCAGCCACAACAGTTTGGCCAGTTTCCTGGACGACCATCATTCAGACCATATGCTCCTGTACCACAGTTTGCTTCTACACAGTCTTATATTCCAGTACAGTCCACTCAGCAGCCTAGGTATCCATCTCCTCAGAGTCAGCAGCGTTTCCCAGGTCCACAGCAGGCTCAAGTCCATGCTATGACTCAGGATCAGGCACAAGATGTACCTGGGGCAGTTATTGCAGGTATTTGTTATATTTTTGAGTATCCTGCACGTATCTTGATAGACACAAGAGCATCTCATTCATTTTTATCTGTTACATTTGCTGATGAGCATGAGATTGCTTTTACCCCGTTATTGGATACTGTGTCTGTTGCTACTCCTGCTGGTGTTTTCTTGATGTCTAATGAGATAGTTTTGAATTGTGTGATTAGATTTGAGGATAAGATAATGATAACCAATCTAATCAAACTAGCTATGTCTGATTTTGACTGTATCTTGGGTATGGATACACTGATGAATTATAGAGCTACTGTTGATTGTTTTCATGGCATTGTGAGATTTAGACCGTATTATGACAATAAGTGGAATTTTTATGGTAGTGATTCACAATCTCGCATTCCATTAGTATCGGCAATGGAAATGTTTAGATTATTGTCGATAGGAAATGAAGGATTTATGATTTATGCTCTAGATGCGACGAAGGAAGAGAAATTGAAAGTTTCAGATATTCCTGTCGTTAAGGATTTTCCTGATGTATTTCCTGGTGAGATTCCAGGTTTTCCGCCTCAAAGGGAAATAGATCTTAGCATTGAATTAATGCCAGGGACAAGTCCTATTTTTCGAGCCCCATATCGATTAGCTCCAGCAGAATTGAAAGAACTCAAGACGCAATTGCAAGATTTGCTGGAAAAAGGTTATATTATACCAAGTGTATCACCTTGGGGTGCTCCAGTCTTGTTTGTGAAGAAGAAAGACGGAACGATGAGAATGTGCATCAATTATCGGCAATTGAATCAGGCTACTGTGAAGAATAAGTATCCTTTGCCACGAATTGATGACTTGTTTGATCACTTGCAGGGTACATCTGTATATTATAAAATTGATCTTCATTCCGGATATCATCAACTTCGAGTTCGAGAGGAAGATGTTTCCAAGACAGCATTTCGAACGCGTTACGGACATTATGAATTCTTAGTTGTGCCTTTCGGGTTGACTAATGCTCCAGCGGTTTTTATGGATTTAATGAATCGTGTGTTTCGGGAGTTTATAGATCGATTTGTTATCGTTTTCATTGATGACATTTTGATTTATTCTAAGTCAAGGAAGGAGCATAAAGAACATTTAACATTAGTTCTTCAGACACTCAGAACATCACAATTATATGCTAAGTTTTCTAAGTGTGAATTTTGGCTGGACAGAGTATTATTTCTAGGACATGTGATATCAGTACAAGGGGTATCTGTCGATCCTAGTAAAATTGAAGCTGTTCTTAATTGGTCCAGACCAACCAATGTCTCTGAGATTCGTAGTTTTTTGGGTTTGGCTGGATATTATAGGCGTTTCATCAAGGGATTTTCTGAAATAGCTAGGCATATGACTATATTAACGCAAAAAGATCGACGTTTTGTGTGGACTGAGGAATGTGAAGCTAGTTTTCAGACTTTGAAAGAGAAATTGACTACGGCTCCAATACTAGCATTACCTTCAGGCTCAGGTGGATTTGTTGTCTGTACAGATGCTTCTTTGAATGGACTGGGTTGTGTTTTGATGCAAAATGGACGCGTGATTGCGTATGCATCTCGTCAATTGAAACCACATGAGACTCGTTATCCAGTTCATGATTTAGAATTGGCTGCCATTGTGCATGCATTGAAAATATGGCGTCATTATCTGTACGGTGAGCAGTTTGTGATTTATTCCGATCATAAGAGTCTGAAATATTTATTCACACAGTCTGATTTGAATATGAGACAACGTCGATGGTTGGAACTGCTTAAGGATTTTGACTGTGATATTCAATACCAGCCAGGAAACGTGAATCAAGTTGCAGATGCTTTGAGCAGAAAAGTTCATACTAAGATGTTGGCATCTTTAACTATTTCTAAAGTTCATGAGCATTTGAGAACTTCAGGATGGACTTATCGAGCTAAAGGTAATCATTTCATAGTTTCATCTATTCAAGTTGAACCACGAATAATTTCAAAAATCAAAGCAGCACAAAAGACTGATCCATATATTCATCACTTGAAAGATTAACTCCAGCTGGTCAGTCAGGGAAATTTCTTGTTGCTTCTGATGGATGTTTGCGTTATAATGGTAGACTTGTGGTTCCGAATTTGATAGATTTGAAAGACGATATACTACGAGAAGCTCATTGTAGTCGACATAGTGTACATCCTGGAATTAGAAAGATGTATCATATCTTGAAAGCCCATTACTGGTGGGAAGGTATGAAGAATGATATTTCTGATTTTGTGGCTAAGTGTTTGACGTGTCAACAAGTTAAAGCTGAAAGAATGAGACCAGGTGGTATGTTACTTAGTCTTGAAGTACCACAGTGGAATTGGGAACATATTACTATGGATTTCGTGACACACCTACCTCGATCTAATCGTGGTTGTGATGCCATTTGGGTTATTGTGGATAGATTGTCTAAATCTGCCCATTTTATTCCATATGATCGTACTTGGACATATACGAAAATGGCGAAAATGTACATTGATCAGATAGTGCGATTGCATGGTGTGCCAGTTACTATAGTATCAGACCGTGATCCCAGATTTACTTCTAAGTTTTGGTCTAGTTTGCAATCAGCTTTGGGTTCTAAATTGGCCATTAGTACTGCCTATCATCCACAGACAGATGGTCAATATGAAAGGACTATTCAGACACTTGAAGATTTATTACGAGCTGTTGTGATGGATTTTAGTGGTGGTTGGCAAGAATCTTTAGCTTTGGTGGAATTCTCTTACAATAACAGTTACCAAGTATCTATCGGGATGACACCATTTGAAGCCTTGTATGGCAGAAAATGTAGATTTCCGATATGTTGGGAAGAAGTAGGAGAACGACAATTGTCAGGACCAGACTTTATTCAAGAGATGAAAGAAAAAGTTGACCTGATCAGGAAAAGAATGAAAGCAGCCCAGGATCGTCAAGCCAGCTATACTAATAATAGACGTAGACCTTTAGAATTTCAGGTTGGCGATTTTGTTTTCTTGAAAGTATCACCATTTCGTGGTACTATGAGATTTGGGCATAAAGGGAAATTAGCTCCTCGTTATATCGGTCCATACGAGATTGTTGAGAAGATTGGTATTTTAGCGTATCGTTTGAACTTGCCGCAGAGTTTGTCTGCGATACATGATGTATTTCACGTATCTATGCTGCGGAATTATGAACCAGATTCTTCTCATATCTTGAGGGCTGTTGATGTGGAGTTGGATAGTTCCCTTAGCTTTGTTGAATATCCAGTGCAGATTCTTGATCGTAAAGAAAAGCAACTGAGGAACAAGACGATTCCTTTGGTTATGGTGGAATGGAGTAGACATGGGAGAGAAGAAGCTACATGGGAATTGGAGTCTCGAATGCGTCAAGAATGGCCTCATTTGTTTGACAATGTCATGAATTATTCCATGTACTCTAATTTTCCTATGCACTATCAGTGGTAGATGTTTAACCACTTTGTATATAAGTTTGATGTGTGTTTAATTTCGAGGACGAAATCTTCTTTTTAGAGGGGGAGAAATGTAAGGACCCGATTTTACTCTATTAATTAATTTGTGTGTTAAAAATATGTATTTATAAATATCGGTTTATAGACGATATTAAATTGCATATTTGATTTATAAATCACACAGGAGTTGAAATAACTCAAACCGGGTCAAGTTTTAACCCCGAATGAATAAAATAAGACACACATTAAACCAATACATATCTAATTACTATATACGGATATATATTCTATTTCTCTCTCCTCGGTATTCATCATCGTCTTCCTTGTTCTTTTCTTTTCCAAAATTTTCCTATCGCTTCAAATCGCCGTAACTTTTCCGTCGGTTATCGATTTTCGAAAGTAAATATAGTTCCGGAATCCTCGCGACGAGAGCTATCTTTCGGTACCCATATTTCATATTTTTATTGAAATTTCCGAAAACCCGTCGCACCAGCCGCCGTCGTTCGCCGCCGCCGATCGTCGCCGGAGTTTAGGGGTAGGTTGTGTTAGTTGTTTAACCCTTTAATTCCAAGATTTGAGGTATAATTTTGAATTTAGGGTTTCGAATTTTGGGTATTTCGATTCAATTGACATCCGATAATTGATATTTGATTTATTATTGGTTGTAGGTATTATATCGAAGTCGATTGAAGGTATTCGATATTTTTCAGAATTTATTTGGGATTTATTTCGAATTTCCAGATTTTTTTATATTGGGGATTTTCGAATTTAAGTGTTGATTATTCATTAATTGAGTGTTTAGATGCTCTAGAACATATAAATGCGAATTTTCGAAATTTGTAGGAATTTTCGGAAAATTCAGATTGTTCTACTTGGGGTATTTTGACTTTTAGAGTCGTATATTCGATATTTGGTCATTGATAGGATGTTTTAATATGAAATATGAATTTTAGGATTTATGAGCAATTTTTCTGGAATTACAGATTCTGAAAATTTGGGATTGGAATATCCGAGAAATACTTGAGATATTTCTGTGGTAATTAAGTGTCGGTTGAGGTACGTATGAGCTGTTTATATTACGACGCCTATAATGGCATGTAATGATATTAAGTATTTTGTAATGAGTGATAATGTGTTTTATGTGCTTACGTGGATTATATGATTTCATTCACTCATTTACAAGTTTACATAGCACGTTGAGCCTTGACTCCTTTGATTGCTATTGATATTGATCTCTTGAGATGTATTGAGTCATCATGGAGCGAGTGACATTGTTTTAGTGCACTCCTGAGATAGCATGAGGCACGGACAGGTAGCTCCTGTTGCCCCCCGATGCTACGTACGACACTCCTGATGACAGCATGAGGCTGGACGGGTCGCTCCTGTCACCCTCCGATGCTACGTGTATGGATTAGCAGTGATGATTCGAGGTCTGCTGCGTTCCTGGCACGGGTGGCCACTGAGTTTATTGTGATACGATTATTTGGACTCCTTTTGGTATTCCTTATTTCATTGATACCTGTCACGCATTACATTGCATTTCATTGCATTGTACTTGATTTTATTCATGTCAGTTATATTTGTCGTAATTTTTATAGTTCGTCGTACTGGGGTCCGACCCCTGTTTTCTTTTTATGCTGTGGTTGTTTGTGATTCTATAGCAGGTTATCCAGGGGGATTTGACGCATCTGGTGGAGCGTCATCTAGTGGTACCCAGTGAGGCGAGCGTGGAGTCGAGTTCCCAGATATATGTATATATATCAGTTTAGCGAGTTTTATATTTGCCGGGGTGATGCCCTGTGTATCTGTATAAATAGTTTTGGACCTTGTTTTGAATTGTTATTTGTGTGATCGAGCCTTGCCGGCTCTGCATGTGTTTAGTCCTGGCCAGTGCGGCTATAGGTTTGTAAATTGAAGTTGTGACTCTATTTTCGAGTATATATTGCTGGTTGTGTTGTACAGGTTTTTGGGATGTCCTATTTACGAATAGGTCATGCCGAAATTTCTGTAGGCCCAAACGCAAATTTTTAACTCGTTTTCGCTGTTTACATTAATTAATCCTGGTTGTTTGATTATTAAATATTAAATCAGGACACGGGCCCTTTCAATTACTTATTGCTAAACCGACAACATAGTTTATATTGATCGGATGATTTTCTGTTAACATAATATTATTTCTATAAAAGTAATAATCTAATGTTAAAACGTCATTTATGTTTTTATCAAAAAGAGATATATTGTATTGTGGATAAATACAAAATTTCATCTTTTTGTAACATAAATTTCCTTCAATTTTTCCAAGGATAGAATCCTCGAAATTACGTATTCTTTTGTCACGAACTGTTATTTCAATTGGTGTATCTATTCCTTCTCGGTAGTGAGCTGATATTATTATTTCAATTCCTCCGATATAAACATATTTCAGTTCAGATCGTTCTTTTTCACTGGCTTTTGCCATGATGGTATTAATATCTTGAGTTGTTAATAACTTCAGAGTATTAGACCTTGATTCGTTATTTATTTTACAAGATCGTTCTTTTGTACGAATCGAATAATAAATTAAATTTTTCCTGGGATTAATAAAATTTGAAATCTTACTTAGTATTCCTGGTTGGTCTATTAGATTTTTTTTTGAATTAGAAAACCATGTTTTCTGTATTTCAGCAAACTTGCTTTGATTGAATATAATATTCAAATTATACTCTTGGTTTTCTTCAGATTCTTCAGATTCATCGATCAGGTTGTTTTGATTTGGAATTGTTACTTCTGTCATTTTAACAGATGATAGAACTTCTTAATTTTCTTAAGGCTATTAAAAGTCTTTTTGTCGAATCTATCTGTTCTAATAAATTCTGAAAATCTTCGAAACTATCAATTGAAGATTGACAATTTTTAAGATGTTTCAAATTGTTTTCACAATTTTCTATATCAAAATTTATATTTTGAGAATATAAATTAAAGATATTCATTTTTGTATTTTCATACATTTTTCATTTAGTAAAAATTGTTACTTTTATTATTTTGTTTTTGTTGATCGGATTTCGATAAAAAAGTTTGTTCTTATTCATAACATATTTTTATGTCTTCAATTTCATCGTTTTCAGAAATTTGAATTATCATTTACCAGTTGCTTGAAAAATGTTCTTTTTTATGATTTTTGAAATAAAAGGTTTGGAGATCTTTTATTTTATTCCATAATTGATCTATTTGACGTAAATCTTTTAGTAAGATTATTTTATCAAATAAATTTTTAATCTCAATATTTAAAGTTAACCCAGGCATTAATAATTTGCTTTATTTAAGCTCTGATACCAGGTTGCGGAATTCTTCAAATTCTTATGAATTTTCTTATTCATGAATTTTCAGATCTGATTCATTTATAACAGATAAATGTTTTCATATTAGTTTGGTTCCATTCATGGATTATTAATACAAATTTTAGTTGATAAATTGATTCAAATATGGTTAAATCAGAAGTATTTAAACGATATTCACGAAATGTATCATATTCATGATCATCTTCTATTTCGAACCAGTTTTTTATTATTAATCTTCCATTTCTTATAAAGGATGATGACATGATTAATGTATTTTGACTATTTCTTTGAATTATGGGCTGCAGGAGGTTTAGGAAGGTTACCTTGTTTGAATGAATCTTGGTTTTGAGCAGAGGCCAAATCCTTGCTTTCCCTTAACGATCACTTGATCAACTGGTACTTGCTCTATGGATCTCCAGGTTTACTCTTAACCATGAATATTCAATGATTGGTTTCCAACCTTATCCTCCTTACGCCCTGCTTGTTTAATTATTAGCCATAAGGCTTATTTTGTTTCTGATTTTATGTTTCTTAGTTTCTGATAGTTTTCATACGTCTTGTATGAACCAGATTTTAAGAAACTTTAAGAAGAGAGAGATACTCAAACTTCACTTACTTCTTTACAGCACAAAACATCTCCTTTTATAGGCGTGGAGAAACGCATACATAATTAAAAATAAAAGAAAAGAGGGGGACCACCCGACACTACATAATGGAAACAGCTCATTTTACATCTGAGTGGATGCCTTTAACATGTGGTGTAGTCCACGATTTCATTTGTTTTTACATTGTGTCACTTTCTGAATCACTGGTGCATTCGGAACATTTCTTTATTGGTTTGTCTTCTTTGACAGCTGGTTTGTCCTCTTTGACATCTGCTTCTTCTGTCTGAATGGGTTGACAATGTCCACATTTGTGAGTGGATATCTTTGTTCTTAGTCTTTGACATAACATTTGTTGGATTTCTCGGGTCATGTCAACTCTTGCTTCATAGATTGGAGCTTCGAATTGAGCTAACATGGCTTGTTCTTTCTTTTGGATTGTCTCTTTGTGTCCAGTGGTTAATAAAATTTTACTGGTTGCAAAATTTATTTTAACTTTTGAGTTTTTATCAATCTTTTCTGTCTTTGAGATCATATCAATCAATGTATTTATTCTTATCTCAGGAAGTGTTGAGATATCCATTACTGGTTTCTCTTCATTTGATCCTTCGAATAAGAACTTTTCTTTTTATTTTCGACATTGAATATATACCATTGATTGATAGAATTTGTTATCATCCCAATCTGGAAGGGTTGAGTAAATACTCAATGTTAATACTGGATCGTCCTTAAAGACTGCTTTCTTGAACTGGATGATATTATTTCTCAACTGATATGGAAATAGTTCTATTTTTTGATTGTTGGGACTGACTTCCAATCCACTTAATAATCCATTTGAAAAGAATCTTGCGAATTCATGCGCTGGAGCACCTTGCAGTGTTCTTGCTCTTGATATGCTCTGTGTGTCACAAGTTTGTAGCCAAGATTCTGCAGATGGTTTGGATATTCTCAAATAGTTTAGTGTTTCAAAGAATTCAGTCTTGAGTTTTTCTGAAAAATTTGTTTTCTCAAAAATTGGTTTTTGTGGTCGCAGATTGACCATCTTTCTTTCTTTCTTTTCAAGGGCACTTTTAAACGTCCTTTCTTCTTTTTTATTTTTCTCGGTGCTGGCTGTGTCCACCGGTTCTTTTTTCTTTTCTTTTTATTTGTCAGTGTTGGCTGTGACCACTGACTGTTTCTCTTTTATCTCCATTATTTTTTCAAATGGAGTTGCCATTTTGATTGGTGTTCTTGGTGAGGATGATGATGATGAAGTTATCATCTTTTTTTCTGTCCTTTGAATTTTTCTACTCAAATTCCTTTCTTTTAGTTGAAGAATTTGAATTTTTTCCTGCAATTCAATCAATTGTTTCTTTAATTGACTTAGTTGCTCCATCTTAATTATACTCTGCACAAGAAAACATATTTATATATATAATGGTTAGTAAAATAACTCTTTTCGTGAGTGATTCGGATAGTTTTATTATGTGTATCATTGCATTTATAATTTTTTTTGCAAGAATTGAATCAATCTTAAATTGATTATTTTACTCAAAGAGTAATTTATGTTTCTGAATATAAATCTCATTTCATCAATTTATATTCCCCATGCTTTCTGAGGCATGTTCGGATGACTGAAAGTCATAAAATAATTCATGTTTCTGAATATAAATCTCATTTCATCAATTTATATTCCCCATGCTTTCCGAGGCATGTTCGGATGACTCACAGTCATTTTCTGGATCACCTAGGATCTCCTTTATTATTCCGTTACTACGGATAGTATAGTTTGGATGAAGTTCTCTGGTTAATGCGTCGGGTAATGAATTATCCGTTCCTTTGACATGTTGGATTTCGAACTGATAATGGTTCAATTCCAATTGCCATCTAATTAGCCTTGCTGCATTTCTCCCTGCATTTCTTGATATTTTCCTTGTTTTGAAATATGTTAAATTCATATTATCTGTTCTTACTAAAAACGGTTTAGAAATAAGATAAATTTCATAAGTTCTAATTGTGAATATTAAAGCTAATAATTCTTTTTCATTCGAATGATAATTTAATTGTGCACTTTGAAAAGTTCCTGATGTATAGTTGCATAAGTTAATAATCCTAAAAATCTTCTTAATTGATCTTTATCCTTGATTTCACTAGAAAAATCATGAATTTTCTTAAGTATATGCGGTTGTAAACAATGTTTTCCATCTTCTATTTGTAATCCTAAATAATTTATTTTTGTTTTGAATAATTGTGCTTTCTTTTCAGAAAGTATAATTCCATCTTTATGACAAATATCTAAAACTGTAATGAGATTTTTATAATGTTGATCTAGTGTTTTTGAATAAATTAATATGTCATCTATATAAACGCAACAAAAATCTATATATGATTTAAAAGATTCATCCATATATATTTGAAAGATACCTGGTGCTTGTTTAAGTCCAAAAGGTAATACAGTCCATTGATACTGTCCTTTTGGACAACTGAATGCTGTAAGTAATTGCGTTTGTGGTTCTAGTTGAATTTGCCAGAATCCTGATTTACAATCTAAACTGAAAAAATATTTCATTTCTCCTATATAAGATAGTAAATCATTCTTATTTGGGATATAATATCCATCCATAATTGTTGCTTTATTCATCTTTCGATAATCAATTACCATTCTTTTCTTATCAGTATCTTTCTTACTGACATAAAAGACTGGTGAAGAGTGTGGACTTTTACTAGGGATGATTATCTTAAGTTTTAATAATTCTTGAACTTATTTTTCAAATATTTTTGCATCATCCATGTTACATCTTCTTGGTGCTTCACGGATTGTGATATTAGGATCTTTGAGTTTTATTGAAGCAATGAATTGTTTTCTTTTCTTAATTTGTCCTGAGGATTTTCAGAACATATATCATGAAATTTCCTCATGATTTCTTTTTCAGGATTAATCGTTAAAATATTTTCTATTTTTAGTTCTATTGGATTTGTATTTTGTTTATGAAAATTCTTTGTAAATCCTTCATTTTCTACGCGAAATGCTGTTCGTATTTTGGGAATGTAAATCATTGATGGTCATTTGTTTAAAGTTATGTGTTCTTCAAATTGTGTAAAGGAAAGATATTCTCTTAAAAAGTTATTTCCTATTATAATGTCCATTCCTGATTCTATTTGATATATAATGGGTATTACAAATTTTGTTTATTCTATTTCTATTTTTAATTTTTCTGCTACTGTATTAAGCATGATTATTGATCCATCTCCTATTCGAACTTTTAATCCTTTATCATATTTCTTCCAATAATGATTTGGAAGTATATGCTTGCTTCCTAAACACATACTTGCTCCTGTATCAACATAAGCATGTATATGATATGGTTTATGTTTTTTGATTTTAATTTGAATTTTTATATATATACTATTTGGATTAGTTTTGTTTTTATTATCCATTCTTTTTTTTTTTAAGAGATAAAGGTAAAATTGGTATTTAGAAACAAAAGTTTCTCTCTCCAGGGAGTTGAAAGTAAGTTTTATTTATGTAGGGATTTATAAATAAGTTATATAGTGTTTTAGGGAGTGATTGACAATTAACCCATATAAATTTACTATTAAAAAATAAAAAAAATATTTTTTTTAAAATTTTGATATAACAATTGTATATTATACGAACGATTTGGAATTAGCAAGCTAAACAAATACTTGGAAACAAAGATAATATTTTTTTTGTGACGTGGGAACCCGCAGCCGATATATTTCGGTGCGCTCTGGGTAAACCCACGAATTAACGCAATAGTCTGCAAAAACCCCGGACTAACGCAATAGTTGGCCAAAAGTTCATCTACTCCACCAACTTGAACACACCGTGAGGGCGAAACAAAGATAATATTATATATATATATATATATATATATATATATATATATATATATATACTAAGCTTCCAACGCATATGTAGAGCATGTATTTATATATAAAACTATTATTTTTATTCTCTTAAAAAGTAATTATTTGCATTTAAAATTTTTTAGTCATATATAATTATTTTTCTTTGATAAAATAATAAATATAAATATAAAAATATTTATAAAAAATATGTTAAGTATTACATAATTTGTATCATTTGGTCGGTTGATCGAAAAATTAAAGAGAGTAAAGGGTTGAAAGAAGAAATTAAGAATAAAAATAGAAAAATTCACCAACTCACTACAAAGAATTTTTTTTTTTTTTTTTTGTCGAATCTAATTCAATATATTATATTATTCATTTCATTTTTCATGTCATCAAATCAAATCCGATCATATTGGACCACTAAGAAACATTAAATCAATATCTATTGTAGGTACACAAAAATATCAATATATATCATATTCATCATCATTAAACCTGACTATTGAAAATTATAAATTGCTAATATTACACGCTTGTAAAATATATAATTCATTTTTATCTTCTTCTTGTTCATCAATGTTACTCTTAGAAAAATTTGTGCATAAACGTTGTTACGCACGATTGTACTAAAGCTTGTTAATTTGTGTTCCCTCTTCTAATATTTTTTTATTTTTATTATTATTATTATTATTTTTGGTTAAAAAATGATATTTAATGTGATTATGTCAAAGCTAAATATATATACATATATATTATATATTTTGACAGTCGAAATATACTTTTCAATGAGTGAAGTGAAAAAAATCGAATTTTATATATAACAAATTAACCCCATTTTAAAATTAATGTTCTGCTTCATTGAGGAAAGAATTTATTTGTTTTTTATATTGGATTCGATTTTATATTCATGATTCATCCATATGCCCATGAATATATACCTCCAAAAGGAAAAAATAACAATGTTCGATATATTTAAATCTTGCAGTTACGTGCTTTTGGGGGAAAAGAACAGACATTTCATTTTATTCTAAAAATAAAATAAAAAAATTTATCGATAAAGTTTTATTTTATATTTAATTCCCAAGGACAATTAGCCGATTGGTTTTGGTGAATGTTTTTGGGAAAATAAATATGGGGAGTGAATATGCATGTATATGATCTATTTTTCTGAGGGGAGAAATTTTTATTTGGCGAACAGAAAAACAACTACTAAACGAAGTACTAAAAAATTAAATTAACTTGGAAGAATGAAGGATCAAATATCAATCAAAGTAAATGAGGCGATAGATTTTAGCATGCAATTAATTTCAGGACTTTAAATATATATATATATATATATATATTAAATTTTAATCTAAAAAACAGGTCATCTCATAACTCGTAAAAAAAAACCATCGTTTGATGAGGAGTGACGGTCCGTCATTTCAACGGGAACATGTCTATTTGGTTGAGTCGGGTAGGTCAATCCACCAATTATTAGTTAAATTTGGCAGGTTGGAGCATACCGACTCATTTTATTGACTTTAGATGAGAACAACGGTCATGTTCTATGTAAACGAGCATTTCAAATACAAACAATATGTCAAATGCAAAACATTTTTAAATAAAAAATTAGCAATTTCTACATGTAATAGATACAAATAATTTTTGTAGGTAGTATTGTTTGTATTGTCATAAAGACAACATTAAATCTCAAAATCGATGATATTCAATTAATGTTAAAAATATTCAATTAATGTTAAAAATTGAATATATGTATATTTTTATTTTTTTAAATTGAATAGAAGATTGTATGAATGATTTATTTAAACATATGAGTGTCCAAGCATATTTTGAAAGTTAAAATTTATTTTTAAACTTTTGCTGCGCCTTGGGCACGTTTGAGATTCGAGATCCAACAGTGGTATCAGAGCCAAGTTCTCTATATCGTGCCAAAAACGCAACGAAAGTTTAAATTTAATTTTGACGTTCAAAATTTTCTTGAACACTCGTATGATTTAAATAAATGTACGTAGGATGTTTCAAAAATTTTACCTATCAATCTAAATAGATTGATGGTGGCTCCAACTATTTCGAAACAATTTCGAAATTATCTTTTGTTGTAAATCCCTACGAACAATCAACTGGATTTTTCCTACTTTTTTCAAATCAAGTCCACGACCTATCAAAAGAGCTACACACTATTAACAATATATATTCTTTTTTTTAAATGTGTTGGAACCCATAGTTGCTATCGGTACGTATGAGATAAACTTTCGAACTAATACAATAACATGCAAATTACGCTGGCCACATAAATCGGAGCAGACAAATTTTTTGCAACAAGTCCATATACTCGAACGACTTACCATCTATATTCTTATTGTGATTAACAAGCTTCGATATGCTGTTTTTAGAATATATTTTCTGTCGGGCGCATGGCTATGCATCATATGCCTCCAATTTGGCCCATTGCGCAGATCCCCTCCCCCAATATCGAAAAAAGGATGCCACTTGCGGAGTATATATATATATACTTGCATATCTGCGAAGCACTCGATCGTATATATAATATATATTCCGTTGTATGAATACATATATGATGTATTATGCTCAAAAACAAACACAAATAGTTGGGAAAACGATCAAGATTACAGCTTTCCGTTCAACAAATTGTTAACGGTCATTCGCATAGAAATTTTGGTGTATCTGACAATCCAAGAAAGAAGGCCAAGGATTTGCGACAGTTTTCCAAGATTTCGTGACGAAATCGAGTGGGAATCTGGGGATTGAATCCGGGAATTAGGGTTTTTAATCTGGTGAAGCATTAGTGGGTATGCAGTTGGACGGAGAGATTTCAGATTCATGCATCCGTGATGAGGAAGAAGAGGAGATTGGCGAAACACACGTGAATTCAGCCGGGCCCGACATTTCCTATTCCCCGCCTACTTCTCCATCATTATCGCCCTCGCCGAGCGTTGTGGTCGGCTGTGCTCTTACTTCGAAGAAGAAGAAGAGTTTCTTGCAGCCGAAACTTATCCGTTTTTCCCGGTAACCATTTCAAGCTAAATCTAGAGTGCAATTGTGGTTTTCATACCGTAGTTTTTTGTGAAATGCGTGTTTTATGCTCTTTGATGTAATGTTTCAAATTAATTTGCACCTGTAGATGTCCGCCGCGTAAATTATTATTTTGTGTCGCTGAGATGGTTCATGCTCTAATGCATTAAAGATCCCTGCGCCTACAGACTTTGGTGTTTTTGTTTCTGGGAATTACACTCATTCTCATTCGAGTTTAATTATTTTCTCATTCCATTCTATTGTACACGGATGCATAGGGATGACAAATTTTTTTAACTTTTTTTTTTTTCATGATTTAGCGTTCTACGATACTTGATCAAGTCGAAGTTTTTTTATTTTTCTGAAAAAATTAAAAAGAATTAAATCAAGTACGATTCTTGGTCAATATTTGTTTGACTTGTGCATTTACCTCAATGGTATTTGGAGGAAGTTGAAACTTATTATTGGGTATATTCCATAATATATTCTCTTTAGGCTACAGCCTGTATTATTGCATGATATATTCCACAATATATGCCTTAACCCGCAGTCTTTAGTATTTTATGACTACATGGTGATCTTGCCGATGTCAATCCTGTTACTTTCCTTGTGCAAGTGGAATGCTTGTCCCTACCAACTTTGTTGCCATTGATGAGTATTTTCTTTGGAAAAAATTTTATTTTCTTCGTAAGTCGTTACGTAAGATCTTCTGAATTCAATGTTTCAGAGGAGTAAAAATTTCATGTTTCTTGTTTTTCTGCTTTACATCCACTTTCTTGTTTCTTCGGAGTAGCCCGGAAGGGAATCATTATTACTATTATTTTGAGACGGGAAGGGAAGAAGGGCAGAATTTTTTGGATGGTGGTCGTTCATGGCATATGTTGGTCCGTGTGGTTGGAGAGGAATAGAAGATTTTCGAAAACATTGAAGAGTCGATTGACGAGTGCTAGGAAAAGATCAAAATTCGAATTTCTATTTGGATTGGGTCTCATGTAGAGTTTGAGAATGTCTCAATCTCAGATTTATTAAGGCATTGGGCTTTTGTCTATTGTTGAAATGAATAGGGTGATGACAAGATTTTTGTTGATTGCGGATCACTTGTCCGCCTATTGTACTCAATAGTTTTCCCGTAATTAATATAATATTGTTTCTTATATAAAAAAAAGTATTTTTTGTATTTCTCAATCTTCAATTCATGCGACTCTGACTCCACTTTACACATAAATCCTTGGGGAATGCCCATGTGAAGGAAACCATATCATTGGCAGGATATATGATACATTAGGAACGATGTTCTTAGCACTTTGTTTCTCTCCTTGATACCTGGGAATTGCCTTGTTTTGGATTTGTCACTACTTTTAAATCTCTCATACTGGTGAAAGAAACAAAGCTATCTAATTTTGCAACCTTTTGTTATACTAGTCATGTGTTTTTAGCTGTTTTCATCTAAGTTCTATAACTCTATTCTTTTACATTGTCTGTCTGTTTGCAAAATTTATTTTGAGGTTTTTGTGGCCTAAGCTTTCTTTATCGCTTTGTTTGTAAATATAATACTTCATGCAGAAGTAAGGGGATACAATATGTTTCCATCGACTTGAACAGGCCTTTATTGGAGCAAGGACCATTCGACATCATTTTACAAAAGGTAAGAGTTGAACTCTCTGTAAAGTGCTTGTAGATGTTTTGTAATCCCATTATGATTACAAGGGATCTGCAGCGTATTTTGATTGCTGTAACAAACAACGGCAGATCTTCCACTGCCAATCCCGTGGATTAAGTCTTATCAATGCACTTGTAATCTCTATGAATCAAAACAGTTAGTTTGTTTGTGCGGTTGTGCCAAAAAGGTGATATGCAGAGTTAGAAGTTAAAAAATGAATGATGGTTAAAAGCTGCTTGACCCATTAAACAAACATATGGTTTCAAATGTCCATTGTTGTACTAATCTTAGTCAACAAAAATCAAAATCTCTCAATACGAATTTATAGTTTCATATCTTATCACCAAGAGTTCTTTTCTTTTCATCTGTTTACCTCCTCGACTATCTAGCTCAGCGAACTCCGAAGACTCAGATTGTTGATTTGACATCTCTTCTTATTCACGCACTGCTTGCCACAGGCATCACCCTACCTGCGCTGGTTTTTAGCAATATTACCAAAATGTACGGGAGTTTACAGCTATTATCTGAGTCCAACTCCATGTTATTTGGCAGCTCACTGTTTACAATAGGAGAGCACAAAATCTCAATTTTGTCAAACTTTCAGCCGTCACAACTCTATTCGTTTCCTTTTCCTTACCATATAAGAATTAGATTCTGATTTTCCTCTGGAAGATGAAAATACAACTGTGTGATGACTGGAAATTGTAAGTTTTTTTATCTGCCTAATAAAATCTTGACCCTAAAATCCAACGGGAACACTATCTATGTGTATGAATTGGAGAATAAGTCACCATCTGTTAATTGGTTAAAACCTCTATTTGAATTTTATCATGATAAGACCGACAAGGAAGTAAAAATGTTTATTATCATATTAATTGTCAATTCATCATGCCTTCAGCAGGAATTCCTGTCAGACTGCCAGTAAAAGGTCTAGCTAATGAAAATCATGTTGTTTTCAGCCTCATTATTTTCCTGTTGCCGTTTCTAAAAGTTTCAAGTTTAACATTTTCTTGATTGATTTTTCCCTTCTCTTTTAGTTAGCTGGAAAAGAGTGGTCTCAGTCTATTAAGGTTCGTGCTCTCAATCTTCATAGTGCTTTTACAAAAATTGTACGAAATGACAATTAATTCTTTCCGACGATGCTGTGGGATTTTGTTTCCAATATTTCTAATGCATGTCAAAATCTAGGTGTTCTCTTGCTAGATATGCAAGGGTTTGTGGTCTGAAGGTGGTAGGTTTGAAAGCTGTGATATGGGGCCTAAAACTCATTTGTGTCTAACATGAGTGGCAGTCTTTTTCCTCTCTTTATTATGGTTCACAAATCATAATCAGATAGTTGTGATTTGTGAATAGTTCCCTGATAATCATATAAGTGAGAATTTTAATTTGTGAGATCTTTATAACCTGTCCTTCTGTTGCTAGTAACCATGCCAAAAGTCTGATGTATTTTTGTTGTTTCTGTAGGTTCTTGCTTTGTTATAGTTGCTTGGTTGATGGGTCAATTTTGTTCAGCATTTGCATTGATAAATTATTTTTGTTGAGTTTTTTTATGGACTACTCTATTATAGATTGTCGAGTGTGTTTTTAGCTAGCCACAACTTGATATATTTGGTCTATTATTTATTAAGTAGTAATGCAGCTACTTCCTTAGTTGTAAATTTGTTTTTACAGTTGGATTAATATAATAATTTTGACTTCTTGAAAGGTGATTTCTGTAAAAATTAGAGTTCTAAAACTTGTTATTTTAGAGAATTAATGGAATGGAAAGAATTCACATATAATGCTACTATTCAGTAATTCACCGTTGTGGATGTGGGTTCCATAAATAAAATTATCATGGAAGGTAAGAAAATATTTTTCAATGTGTTAAAACGTAAAACAACTAAAGGAGTCTGTTGTGTGTGTTGGCTGAATTACTAGAATTCCCAACCATCTTTATGCTTAGAGTTTCAAGGAGTCGTCATTTTCCATCTCTAATATTAACGTGCTTTGAGGTAAGACTCCATGAATGGATTCTGCTAGGATATTTTTCTCCATGTTTGTTGAAATCGTCTTTGTGGTAACTGATTGACCAGAAATTTACGAGTAGAATGCAAATTTTTCTATTGGTTTAAAAGTGCGAAACACCCCTGAATACTAAATTAGCAATGCTGGATTCTTGCATGAGAAACATTGTGCCAAGTTCCAATGTTGAATGCTATCTCATCCCAGTGACTAAAAGTGATTTTTATCCTACTGAGACAGCCTCCTTTCAATGGCACTGATGTTTAGTTTTATTTTTAATAAAGGATTATCAGACGGAATATCCTGAGGTTATTATTCTGGATCCTCCTCAAGCCATAAAAAATGTTCACAACCGCCAATCAATGCTTGAAGAGGTCGCTGAACTGAAATTGCCTGATTGCTATGGTACTTTCATTTCTTTGGGGCTGTGTGACATATATTTCTCATCATGTTGGCAGTCCCACACCCAAAAAAAAAAGGGAAAAACTTTAAAAATGTTGCCTTTGTTCTTATCATGTGTGCTGTTAGTGTTGGTATTTTCTCTGAGATGACTTTTGATGTAATTTATTACCTTGTCACTTGCTACTTTTTCCTGTGAACTGCAATAGGAAAAGTTTGCATTCCAAAGCAATTGGTTGTTATAAAAGATACAGCTGCAATACCAGATGAAGTTACTAAAGCTGGATTAAGATTACCTCTAGGTATGTTAGCATTCTTCCGTTCTACCAGATGAAGTTCTTACCCAGTTCCCTCTAATTCTGGAAGGGGGTTTGCTTATGATTAGTAAAAGGACCTTGTATTGATTATAAAATGGATACTTGTATGGAAGCGGGTTTGGTTATGATTAGTAAAAGGACCTTGTATTGATTATACAAAATGGATACTTGTAGTGGCTGTGTATTACTGGCAGAGGCATTCTGTTTTGAAATTAGATTTTTCAATTAAAGTGGTTAAAGATTTCTTCCCATAGAATGTGATGGTGGCCTAGTTTGAAATACTACAGTCCGATAATATGCAGTCCAATAGATTAGATTTTTCTTATAGTGTCACTTCATAAGTAAATTTTGTATTCTCAACCGAAATTTTATTTTTTGACGTAAACTTTTCAAACACTATTTTTTCAGTAGTGAAACCTCTGTTTGTGGATGGAAGCGCTAAGTCGCATGAATTATTCCTTGCATATGATCAGTTGTCCCCCTCAGAACTGGAGCCTCCCATGGTTTTACAAGAGTTCATTAATCATGGTATGTGTGTTCCTTACTCCTTAGTTCGTCGCCATTATTTTCTGGTGTTGTCTGTGTGATTTATGAGCGTTTAATTGCTAAATGATAGGTGGCGTTCTCTTCAAAGTTTATGTCGTTGGCGAATCCGTAAAAGTTGTCCGGCGTTTCTCTCTGCCTGATATAACCAAATGCGACTTACCTAAAATTTCTGGTGTTTTCCGTTTCCCAAGAGTTTCCTGCGCTGCAGCTAGTGCAGATGAGGCTGATCTGGATCCTGCTGTTGCTGGTGAGTTTGAGTTCCCTTGCAGCAGTGATATATACCCTGGTGCAAATAGGACTTCTTTGGTACTTCAAAATATCTTAAGCCAGGTGGTATGTGCGTTGGGTGCTCAGTCACCAACCAAAGAAGTGAGGATACATTGGTTCACCGGGAAAATTTTACCATCACTATTTGAAATGATTTAAACACGATATGGACCATTCAAGTATGGATGCTCAAAAACTTCCATCTTTGGCCTTCTTTTAGATCATTCTTATCTTTTTTTAAATTCACTCCTTTTGTCAACAGAGTTGTACGAACCATAAGATCAATGTCAGCTACTGTTTTGCTCTCTTATTCATGTTGATTCAAAACGTGAAGTTTTATTTCATAGTAATTCATTGATTGATGTAGAACTTCCTCCGAGACCTTTGCTTGAGGGACTTGCAAGAGAACTTCGTAATCGACTGGTGAATATCTTTCCAAGAAAATTTTAATTTTGTGCCAATTTATATGGCGTGCTCTGCTACTTTTGATGCTACGAAATACAAAGTGTCATTATCATTTATGTGTGATCCGTGTCATGTTGATGTTTAGGGCCTCCGGCTTTTTAATGTTGATATGATTCGGCAAAAGGGGACCAAAGATCTATATTACGTCATTGACATCAACTACTTCCCTGGTAAGTAATGATATTCGAGTTCATTTGATTTTTAAGTGCAAAATCATAAACGGTTATTCCAACCCTTGTAGCATGTTTGCTATATGAAGTGTATCATCTGAACTTGTACGCGATTTTCTTTTGCGAAAAATTACACTCACATCTACATTGGTTTTCCAAATTACATGATAACCAATAACCTGTCACAACAAATGTTTTGATATTCTAATTTTCTTCAGACGTGGGGGTGGTTTTGGTAGTTTATCAAGAGTGAGGGAATGGACACCCGTGTAGTGTACCTTTAATCTTTGAATGTATCTATCCTCTTTGAATGTATCTATCCTCTGATCCCGAGTCTCTAAATTAGATAACTTGAGCAGCCATTTCCTATTCTAGATTATTGACTTTCTTGTTTTAGGACTCTTACCGATTCAAGTACAAAACTGTTTCTTTCTCTACTCCTTTTTTGGATCATGAAAGTATGAACACGTGGATTGCTAACTTCTTCACATGTTAGCAGGATATGGGAAAATGCCGGAGTATGAACATATATTTACTGATTTTGTTCTTGGTCTGGTGCAAAACAAACACAAACAGAGAACTCCTGCAGCGTAGCATCGTGTTGCATGTAAATCTTTGTACATCCTTTTTGTTAGCAAGTTTTACTTGAGACTTTTGCTTACACCGGGTGTGCAAGTATAATGTGACGACGAGGTTAAATCTGAGGTACTCGTTACGCAACGCCCTGTATAGGCAATAATTTTCTAGTTTACGCTAACTGGACTTTAGCTAGTCATGAAATCAGTCCTCTGTAGTCATTGCTTGAATGAAGCGCGGTCAGGAATCTTCCAGTTTCTGATTTTTTGTTGTTTTCCTCTCTAGTTTTTCGTGTATTAGCACATCTTTTGGTTAAATGGTTGATGTTGCAGCAAGTTTCAGCACTTTTAACATCTTCTGTTTTGTAGCATATTTTTGCTTTGGCTT
Source organism: Henckelia pumila (assembly GCF_033568475.1). Lineage (NCBI taxonomy): Eukaryota > Viridiplantae > Streptophyta > Magnoliopsida > Lamiales > Gesneriaceae > Henckelia > Henckelia pumila. The sequence goes on from NC_133122.1 coordinate 42,366,243, forward strand.
CAAAAGAATCTCTATGTAGCGTATAATACTATTACTTATAAATAAGATAAATAAATAAATTAGTCTCCACAATATTTTATTCCTGAGGTTTTGAGCCGTTCGAACGCACAAAGAATTCAAGAAATATTGCATGAAGCTTGTCACTGCGATCCTTTGTCGCTTCTTACGTATAAATTATAGTGATTTAGCCATTGAAATTATCGAAACAAACATAAATTTTTTCACATTTTCTTGGTTGAATGCATTATTAAAACACTTGAACATTCAAATTTTGAGCTTTTGCATGAAAACATAATATTACTCAATTCATCTAATTAGTCGGCCAACTACCGTACCCATTGTTAAGTTCACCGAGCCCCGAACCTCTACTCTCAATAACGCTAGCAGTGCCATATGGAAGGATCGAATTAGCAGCAGAGGAACTTGGTCCACTCGATATAGCCATAGGGTCTAGTATATCTCTAAAATTGTCGTGCGCGTTGGGACCTCGAGTCCTCGAGCTTGTACCAGTACCACCGGCTATCTGCATAGAATCACTGATCCCGATGAGCGGGTTGAGATAAGGGGAAACATGACCAAGTCCACTTGACCATGAATTGACAGCAAACGACGTTCCACCATGAATACTTGATCCAACCATAACAGGATCATAACCATTGAGATTTTCGTTTTTCTGCATCAAGGAATCGTAGCAATCAAGCGGGTGCTGGGAACTCGAAACTGTGTAGATTCCCTTGTGCGCCATGCCTTCAAAATTTTTCTTGAGTTCCAATATGGCTTCTTTCGAGGCCGAAAGTCGGGCGTAATCGAGCCCATCGAGGGAAGGAGGAAACCTGCGCCACATGTGGCCTGTTTTGGTGATCTTGTCAAGCTCTTCCCGACGCTTTTTCTCTGCTGTCAGCATGCTTTCCACTTGAACCAGCTCCAAGTTAAGTCCACGAATAGCCGAGCTGCGGTGAGACCCGACGATAAGCTCGTGGTCTGCAGCAATGTTGTTGTTCCGTCTAGGAGATGTCCCATTGAGAAACTTGCTGATGATTTGTTCTGCATCAGGGTGGCCGAAAGAATAAACCTTGTTGGCGGGTGAGAAGATGATTATGGCGACTTCCACGCCGCATAGGACGCAGAGTTCACTGGCTTTCTTCAACAGGCCAACGCGACGTTTCGAGAAAGTGACCTGTAAACTACTCTGGTTCTCCATCTTCGCCATTGTCACCTTCCTACGGCCTTTGCTTTTTCTTGATGATGCTCGGCCTGATGAACTCATCATGAGTATATGGTTGTTTGTGAGAATTGAGGAAAAACGATGTATGAAGTTGGGTTTTTTGTCTTTAAAAGAAAAGGGTTTTTATAGGAAGTGTGTATTTATGTTTCAAGGATCTTGTGTCCTTTCTTGGCATTGGTACGTTGGTGCAATTGATTCAATGGATTGAGTCCAATAACATTTGAAACATAGATATTTAAGTTTTCTTCACAATAAAATCTTCATATTACATTAATAGTTAAGTGTCTTATTCCTAGAACAAGAATCTACATTAGTAAATGATATGATGCATTAATTAATTCATCCACATAAATGAAACAACCGACTGGCAATCCCAAATTTTGAATTTGTGACATCCAAGACGTGTGTATACGTGCACAAATTCAAAATGTGAAAGCAAATAAGCAAAGAAAATTAATAAAGGAGTACGATTATATAAATAGTATGATTCTCCCTTTGATTTCTATTCATATTCATACAAGAATCATAAGTATAAGTATCTCCCAGAGTAGAAATAATGTAGCATTATATTTTATTGGTTTGATTGTACAACGAAATCGAGATTTTAAATGATGCATTTCATTTAATTAGTCTCGCAAATGACAATTTATTTATCTCAATCCAACATTATGATAAACTATGTTGAAATATATTATCATAATATAAAAATAATGACGTGAGAATATCGAGTTGCATACATGTCTAGTATTTCAAAACTAAAACGAAAGAAGCACGTGTGGTCAACAGGAATAGGTCATAACTTATTCCGACAATAATACCAAATTATTTAAAAGATCTAATTTGTTTTCTTTTGATACCGGAGGTACATGTTTCAAGTTGAGTTTTTTTGGAGGTAAATGTTCCCTCTTTAAGCAGGCATTCATTTGGATTTGCTATTGGGATTTAGAAATCATCAATGTAAGTTGGATTTAAGAACATTTTATGTTATTTAGTACTCTCTGTGTTCGATTTATATAGGTTTTTACGCATATTAAGAAAAATCATTGAAAAAACAAATTATATACAAACTTACTATTTTATCCATACGTTGTTCATTCAAATAATAGTTATACATTTTTCTAGAGGTAGTTAATAAGAATAAATTAGTAAAACAGTAGAATATATTGCTAAATATAGTACATGTTTGTGTCCTATGTAATTGAAACAGAGGTAATATTGTTAAAACTAAAAAAGGATCAAGTTAAAAACCAAAAAAAAAAAAAAAACTTAAAAGGATCTCATTTGTTGGTTTTTTTTCCCCAATTTTTGTATTGTAATTATCTCCGTGGAACCTAATTACTAATTCAAATATAAACAGATCACTCAGATATAAGCTTCAAACTGAAGTATAAAAACAGTACAAAAAACAATTCTTGTTTTCATCTTGCAATAAAATAAAATGTGTTTGTAGCTCCTTCAACAAAGTTCCATACATTGACTCAGAACATTTTTTAAAAAAAAATTCTTCTAAAAAAAACATTTAAAAAATTTTAGGCAGTACAAACAATTTTTGGTTTTTGTGCATCAGCAGATGAGCTATACTCAGCTCGATCTTTCTTTTCCTGTCATTTACATTCCACAACATATCGATGCAACGTTGTTCCACACTAAGAACCGGCCTATGATCTGCAAATCCATCTACAAATGCAAACATAGAACAACAATCAGTAGCAAAAGGGATAGGGCTTGAAGAAGAAATATGATAAAAGAGGAACTGCAACATATGATCGACTGATGTGTACTTGGATTCGACATATAGATACCATCTATACCATGGAATGGAATGGAATTGCATCTATACGTCAGAATCATGCTGTCCTTTTTAATAAGTTTGATTTGATTAAATGATACTACCCCTGGAAAAGGAAATTCACGAACAAAAAGATGAGGCGGATTGGAAGCCAAGAATCAGGAGGCAAACAAATCACTGTCAATTATTTTCCAGCATCACAAGAGAACATACATGCAACTTAAATTCCACATCGCGGCAAGCAAAACAGATAACTTCAATTCCATGTCTGTGCAACCAGAAACAAATCATCTTGATGAAGGCAGCACAAACAACAAAACGGTAAAGAGAAGTATGGATAGTAGCTATCTTCTTCAAAAACACAAGAAACATATCAGTCACAATCACTTTTAACAAAACAAAGGACCACATTCGTGATTGATTTTAAATCCTTGATTTCTTCGCCAGAAAACAGCACACACACACATTCAAAGAAGGGGAAAAAATGTACTCTTTAATCCTCAAGTACATTTCTGAAAAACAACATACAAAATTCAATCAAAGAACACAAAATTTTCTTCAAGCCACCAGAGAGACCAAAACACTGTCAAGCAAAGAAAAGTATGGTTTGCTACTGTTAACTAGAATAGTGTAGAGGAAAAAGTGTTCTCATATTCATCAGAGAAAAGGAAGATATGTCTGTATGATAAGTGCAATTTATGCACTTAATCGTTATATGCTTGGTTTTTGTTATGAATTGAGTGGTATTCCGCGTGTTTCGCTGTTGTATGTGAAATGCAGGAAGTGGACAAGATATATGAATTGCATGAAAAGAGAGGAGTTGAGGATACAAAAGAGGTTGAAGAAGAATTAATACATGATTTTGGGAGCACAAAGAAAGAGCCTAAACACCAAAAGAGGTGCCTAAGCGCCAGAAAAATGAAAATGACTCAAAGCAGTGGCGCCTAGGCGTCTATTATCTATATAACATTTTGGGGCGTGGGCGCCACCTTCAAGCGCTGATGCCTGCGAGAAAAGAAGAGCCAAGGCTCTGATTTCGGAGCCTAGGCGCTGATCCTGCGTGGAAACATGAGGAAAAAGAGTTTTCGCAATTCAAAAGACCGGACTAGTTGGGTTTTACTTGTCGGGCTTCGAGACTAATAAAAAAAGACTCTAACCCACATGAGAAGAACGTATAACACACGCACACAATAGAGCAGAACGGCACGAGATTCTTTAAGAGAGAGAGAACGACACAAGCAAGGATTTGAAGAAAGATCGATGGCGAAAACGAAGAACGCTGAATCTGGGGACAGAGACGCGGATTTGGTTTCGCTATTCATTCTCTTTTCTCTCCTATTATTGAAATTTGATGTATAGATTCATAAACATGCCTTGTTTTTGTTTCTTTTGCATTATGAACTAAATTTTTTATTATAGATGAATGACATAGCTTAGTTGAGACAATTTCTATGACTTTTTGATTTATGTAATTGAATTCCTCAAGTTTACTTGTGTTTTCTATGTTTGATTGTCTTTCAATTTACTGGACATAAATTGAATGCTAAATTTATTTGGAATCTGACACTCGAAAGATGAGATTTTGAATAAGATCATAGAAAAACACACTGTTGAATGTTTATATAGTTCGTGAGACATATAACGTCAGTAGAGCTTAAGTAAGAACATCATTTTCACAATATCATTAAGTCTAGATTTTTAATAGGGATATTAGAATCAAAACTTATTTGATACATTCTATTTGTTACTTCGGAAAGAGAAATATAAATAAGTGTTCATGACTATTAAATAAGTGGAATTCATGAACATAAATTCGATAGAAGTAGTTAACGTTGAAACTAAGTGAAATCAAACCCCTAGATAATTTTCTCATTGATATCTCTCAATTGTGTGTGTTTGTTTGCTAGTTATTTCAGTTAATTTATTTAAGTTTGAACAAATCTAATTTTCTGAATTTTCTAAATAAAGTTTGGTCTATTTTAATTACAAGCATTAATATAATTTTGAATACGTACTCCTCGTGAGAACGATATTTTACTTATCATATATTAAAACTTGACATCGTGCAAATACGCAACACTGTACAAGGGCAAGCTAGCTTATATACAAAAATACAAAATAAAATAAGCTAAGGAATAAAAACATGTTTCTGTGAATGACACTTCTATTACTAATTAGCATACTAACTAACTAATACCTACCTTGAGGAAAATCATTTTGACACCAGGAACCAGGCATGACGGATCCAGAAGCAACATGCAATACCCCCTTGTCCATAATTACCAGGCATCATCAAACTGACAGCAAACAAACAATAAGATTTGAAAAAACACATAATAAAAAACATGAAATGGATCTTTGTTTGAACCCAAGAACACAGAAGGTTTCGACCCCTCATAATATGTAAGGTGGGAACAAAAAACATGAAGGAGTAGAAAAGCATAAAAACCCAGGGAAATCGGAATCAGCAAAATTCACTAACCGGAACGAATACAATTTTCAATTCCTCACAAACAAATGCATCCACACATCCACAATTAATGTAACGTTCATGAGAATCCACAACCATAAATGCCAACATGTGCACATGCAAGCATTCCACCATACATGGTTTTGCTTTGAATCCAATCCAACATACTAACCACCTACAATCACATTATTGTCCTACACAGAAGCATAAGATTTCAAAAACAACCCCATGGTTTTTGCAATCATTGGATAGTTTAGAAAATACACAATTCACACTTTTATATAGAAAATATAGAATATATGTACGCAGCCCAGCCTTTGTAATGAGCCAAATCAAGATATTAAAGCTATGGAGCCATACTGAAATCAGCAGCACAAATTGTTTCTCCATTAAAAGACCCCTGATCACGCGAAAAAGATCTTATTGTGATTGGTAACAACAAATGCACAATCTTATTACCAATTCTTTACATTTGACTTCATCTCCAGATCAAAGTACTGACATTCATAACACATTCAACACCTTATTTTTCAGGTGTTCATTCAAAGCCTCCAATCCATCAAGCAGAGCTTGCTCTGAAACATCTGTGGGATTCTTGCTTTTCTAAAACTACAAAAGAGGGAACTTCTTCGAACCCTATAATAAGTTTAAAAGTCAAATCATTATAAGAAAATATATGCACAGAAAAATTCCAATGGTTCCTAGTGGCATGAAGCACACTAATATGCCTGGGTGCAAAGCAAGACAACGCACAAATATACAGTATTCTAGACTCTAAATGTATGGAAATTATGTCAGATAACATCCAGTGTGTACTTTAAAAACAAAATAACAATAAAGCATGCAATCAGCCATCAACAATATGAATAACTTATCTTTTTAAAGACGGATTCACAATCCCAGCAATTAAGGCGTGATCTTCGGCTTCTCGAGTCTATGAGGTGAGCCTTCACAGCCTAAAACACATGCTTTATTAGTTATTACATGGTGGTGATGCTTCGCCTTGAGCCTGAAGGTATTAAACACTAATACCACAAAAAAAACACTAAAGGGATTAAACCAACGTACAAGAATATAAATAATCAAATGAACTTCAGACTTATAAACAGGTAGCCGAGTTTAAAAGAATAAGATAAAACTAAAGTTGCATAATGTAATATTGTAATACATATTATAAAATAATAATAGTAATAAACCTGACATGAAGAACAGAAATCAACGTGATTACTTTCAGAGTGTAAATATTTCAATGAAACAAAACAGAAAAAGCAAGTATCTACTGCAAACCATAAAATATAGAAAACAACAAATAAAGTTTCTCACATCAACGCTTTCTAGATGCTAGACCCTTTCCACGAGCCATTTCCTTTGACCCCACATCCTTCAACTGATAATAATGCGGAGCTATTTCTACCAGCCATTCTGGTTTTAGCTCGGTAATCTGTCGCATATACTCCTTGGTTGTCAACACCAGTTCATGGTATATAACCCATCTTGGTTGCACCTGTGCTAAACCTGAGCCTGGGTGAATATAAACAGACTGCGCGTGTTTCACAGTTGTGTAGGATCCATTCTTCTGCAGCCTCGCTGAGTTGGGGAAGAATCCTGAAGTTATTGCTTTCTTAATAGAATCTAAATCGCTGGGATTTGAGGTCAACTCAATTCCAACCCTTTCGAGCAGCCCCTCCAGCTGATCTCGTATATCTCTAGCTCTCTTCATGCTCCTAACCTGAATATAATTTTCATAGCACCATTGAGTTGAATAATTGGTTTCCTTCCATGAGTTGTACACCTTAAGCAAGGCCATATGATCTCCGACATTTCCCACGTGAAAATTCATGCGACATTTGTCCGCATGAACTTGTTTATCCTTGGGACGATAAAAGATGGAATTTCCATTCGATAGCATCGCAGCAATAGAGATTATCTCATCAGAACAATGATATTTATCAGAAGCAACAACCATCTTTGACAGCATAGGATCTAGGGGGAACTCTGCCATCCTTCTACCAACACTCGTCAACTCACCGAGCTTGTTAAGTGCACCTAGCGCAAAAAGCATTTCCACTGCCTGCAGCAAAGCTTCCAATGGAGGAGGGTCCATGAAGTCAAACTCCAGCACATTAATGATGCCAAGGCTCTTTAGACTAAGGACCACGTTCGCTAAATTGGTCCTTTGTATTTCAGGGGTGGTACTATCATCCAAATTGTTGTGGTAGTCGTGAGCAGTATACAACCGAAAGCATTTTCCTGGACCTGTCCTTCCCGATCGACCAGCTCGCTGACTAGCTGATGCTTTTGATATAGGAGTCACCAACAGTGATTCCACTCTAGTCCGGGGGCTATATGACTCCATCTTGCAAAATCCAGGATCAATTACATATTTGATTCCATCTATTGTCAACGACGTTTCGGCAATATTCGTTGCTAGAACAATTTTTCTTGCCCCTTCAGGTGTGGGTTCAAATATCTTAGCTTGCAGTTCCGTTGGCAAGTTAGCATAAATTGGACAAATGACGAGCTCGGCTATTTTTGTCCCCAACTTTCTTGTCCGATGCGTGAGAATCTCTTCAACTGTTTCGATCTCCTCTTGCCCGGTTAAGAAAATCAATATATCACCATCTCCTGCCGGCTGTGTCACATGGATTTGCAGAGCAGTAACCACCGCAGCATCCAAATAATCAACTTCAGGTGCCTTAGTATAGTGTATTTCAACAGGAAATCTCCTTCCAGGTATTCTAAAAATTGAAGCAGAGTCAAAATACTTGCTGAACTTCTCTGCATCCAGAGTAGCACTAGAAATAAGCAACTTGAAGTCAGGGCGAGACCGTGCGATATCTTTAACTAAGCCAAAGAGTACGTCTGTCGAGACTGTCCTTTCGTGGGCTTCATCCACCATCACCACACTGTAACTTGCAAGTTCAGGATCACCAAGAAATTCACGCAACAACATTCCATCCGTCATGTATTTTAAGATTGTGTTTTCAGAAGTACAATCCTCAAAACGGATGGAGTAGCCAACCTCATGCCCAAGCTTTACTCCCATTTCACGAGAAACTCGAGACGCAACATTCATTGCAGCAACACGGCGTGGCTGCGTACATCCAATCTTTCCACACTTGGTGTATCCGGCCTCATGGAGGTATTGGGGAATCTGCGTAGTTTTTCCGGAACCGGTCTCCCCAACAATGATAAGAACCTGGTGATCACGAACAGCTTGGAGCAACTCCTCCCTATAGGGATAAATTGGTAGAGCTTTTCTGTCATTCTGAAGTTTTTCAAAAGCTGATTTTGCATCAGATGCCTCCACCAACTCACGAGAGCCTTCCTCAACAGCCACGCCCTCCATAACTGATTCTTGTACGAACTCTATTTGGTTTTCAAAGACAAAATCAAAATCATTCTGCTTTTCCTCTCTATTCTTAGATCCAAATTTAAGAGTACCTTTTCTAATCTGATGCTCCTCCCACGTTTCTTGCTCAGAAAAGGGGTTCATCTTCTCCTCTGAGGTAGGATCCCTATATCTCTGCATTGCCACGGCAAACCTCTTCTCTTGATTTACACAACCTTCCATGTCATATGCTTCAGGGATTCTATACTCGTTCGTGTAATCAGATTCTTCTGTCCGCTTTCCAACGATCTCATATATCTCTTTCTTATACCTCGACTCACGCTTTTCGGCCTCAGTCAACTTGACTTGGTCGAATAAATACTGTTCATCATCAATATCATCTCTGAGTTCCTCTAATTTCTTCCGCTCTCGTTTCTTTAAGTACTCTTGTCTGGATACTTTTCTCAATGTCCGAATGTCATCAACCTTCGTCGCCTTAGATCTTCGAATAGCCTCTTCTCCCCCTTTCTTCGTTAGCTTCCGATCAGCCAGCTTCCTGGTCCTCGAAGCATCGCGTTCTTTGATACGCTGCTCCAGCTTCTCCCTTTCTCTTTGATCACGCAGCCTTTCATCCTCTGACCCAGAACTATCACCTTCACGACACAAATCCCGCCTTCGGAAAATTCTATCTTGGCTTCCTTTTACGACAACCCCATCATCTGCATCAACACAAAGCTCGCTCCTTTTCCTCAACTTTGTTCTCCGGGTATCTGTATCCTCCTCCTCTACCTCATCTGATTCCAAAATTCTGTAAGTCTGCTGCTTTCGTGCCAGCGTCACACCCTCCTCCTCTCTTTCTTCATACAGATTTGGCCCTGATTCCTTACGCTCAACTCTGGCAAAAATTTCTTCAGCAAACAACGATATCTGAGTCGACGACGACACGCCCAAATCTGTCAGCTGGTTTACAATCTGAGCGGGCGATGAAGCTTTCTTGGACAACATGATCACGTACTGCACAACCGTGGGTTGAGAATAACCCAACAGAGACATCAATTTTCCTGAAACCCAACTCGTAAAATCACCCATTCCACGATCGACGATGACCCACAGGCGGCGGTGAAATCAAATCACGTCGGAGGAAGGTGGGGACGGACGAATTTGGTGTGTTTAAGACTTTCTTCGGGTTCAAGTTCGCAACAAAACACCTTCGAAAAAAAATAAATAAATAAAGTTCGCAACAAAACAAAGAGGGTATGTTTTACGTGCGCATCACTGCAGACAAAATAGTCAAATAGATTTCCTAGTAAATCTTTGATTTTGTTACCCACTTTTGTTAAATATTCATATTAAAAAAATACTATATTATATTATAATTCGTTTTTTATTTAATTAATGGAAAAGTCCAATCCAAGCACAAACCCGGCAATTTCTTATTTATTTATTTATTAATAATACCTTCATTAGTTGGTAAATTTTGACATATATTAATAAAATATTCTTATAAAGTATATTTTAAATACTTTTTAAAAATTATTTTAAAAATAAATATGTGTTTGAACAACTATTTTATAAAAACATGCATTGTAACATTTCAAAATTAATTTTCATTTTTGCATTCATGGTTTCATTCTAAAAATATCTAAAATATATTTTTGCAAAAATATTTTACAAAAAATTTATCCAAACAAATACTTTATGTTTTTTTTCATTTATAAAACACTAAAAATATTTTAAAATACATGTCCAAACAAAACCCTAATAATTTTCTTACAATTTCTTATTTATCAATCTTTAAATTTTAATATACCAACATTACCTTTTTTTTAAGAGTGAATTGTCCTAAAATCCCTAATATCCTTCCTAAATTTATTAGAACTCCCTAGGCAAAAGATTTTTTACTATAGCTCTTTAGGACCACCAAACTTGAATATTTTAATATTTAATTCTTGTGCTGGATTTATGCTAATCTATGCTTGAAATCTATAGGTTCTATGCTTAACTTGTAAAGGTTTTATGCTTGAATCTGAAGATTTTGTGCTCATTTGCAGTATAAAGAATTATGCGAAAAAATGGTATCAAAGCCTTAGGTTAATTATTCAGACATAATATTATTCGTTAATTAATGTTTTTCTTTGTTGAGGAGAAGATTTTACAAAAAGATGACTTCAAACGAAGGTTTGAATCAAGAGGATTTTATTCATACGAAATCCTATAAACAAGTTAATCTATTCACAATAGATTACTTACAGCAGGTTGCGACTAATGCTCTCAAATTTGAAGAGATAAAGAAAAATGATTTCTAACTCTAAATTTTTAGAGATTACCCCAGATTCCTCTAAACTTTTCGGAGATCTTAGAGAAATTCAAAAGACGGTACAATATTACAGCAATCAGTTGTATGAAATACCTCAGTAAATTGAAGAAATCCTTAAGAAACAAGAAGAAATTCTTGGAATTCTAAAGGATCTTCAAAATAAAATCCTAAACCTAGAACATACTTCTGGTTCTAGAAAAGGAAATACAGGAGGAAGGTTACCACTCTCGTTTGGTACCGAACCTTTGTTACATCAGAAAGGTAAAACCAAAATGGTTCAAAAACCTTTAACTAATGATTAAATGATGATTAATCTTATAAAAGCAGTATCAGAGAAAAACACTATCTGATTACTACTTTAGAAAGATTAAATCTCGAGGATCTACAAGATCTTGCGGATTCTTTTGCAAATCTCAAAGTTGTAGATCTAAAAATGAATTTCCCTAAGGGTGAACAACCCATGGGAAATCCCCCAAGATATGTGGTAAAAACAGAAGAACCACATAGTGAGTTCCACGTGGGAGAAAATTCACATCCAGCAGGAACCAGATCAAGAAGGAGTAAAATACCACTACATCAAACTCCTTATGGAAAAACTGTTTTAGACCCGATACATCCTTATGGGGTTATGTTAAACCTTGATGTTTTGGACTTCAAAAACAGAGAAGATCTTATAGAAGATTGGACGTCAGCTATGAGAATTGCAACAGGGACATTAGATCTCAATAAAGAAGGATTCATTAAACTTCTAGAAATGAGTCTAATGGGATCTGTCAAGATCGCATGGGAGATGACTATGCCAGATACGAAAGAATCAATCTTAGCAGGAGAATCCCTGTAACGCCCGCAATTATTTAATTTTAATTCGAAAATATTTAATTTGGAAATATTTGGAGTTTTGATTTAAATTCTAATATTCTTAAATTATTTAGGATTGAAATTGAATAAAATTAAAAGTTGAGGATCAAATTGCAATTATTGACAACTTGAGGGGCCAAAGTGCAAATATGGGTAAATATGTTGGACACTTGTTATTCCTATGATTATTCACGTGTATACTACCTTTTCCATCAGATTGTTCAGAGGCAAGAACCGTGAGGAAAGAACAAAGAAATTTTAAGTTTTCTCTTCAACTTGTAATTGCAATATCTTGAGTTCCGGTTATCCAATTTCGATTTCGAAAAGTGTTTTGAAATCCTCAAGACGAGACCTTCGATTTGATGTAAGTTTTATTTTAGTTCATCATGATTTGAAAAGTCAAAATTGGCAGAGATCAGATATGGTTATGAATTGTTGTTGTTGAGCTTGTATTCTTTGTTTTATCGAGTTCGGGTTGAAGGATGGCTATCGATTATGTTCTTATGAATTTCCAGCTGATTATTCGATAGTATACTTGTTGTTATGTTGAGAAATTATGCTGGTTTTGAATCATATACAACTGATATGAATGTTGGCATTGTTGTAGTTGAGTTTCGGTTGCCGACTTTAACCGTTTTGCCGCCGACGTTATGATTCAAGACTGTTTTGCTATCTTGTATTGAGTTGTGAGGATAGTGAGTCCTAGCTGATGGTTGTAAGCTTTCTCAACTTTGTTTCAGATTGTGCTAAAGACCATTGAGCTCGAGAACGTCATCTTCGAACCGATAGAGTGTTAAGTAAGGTTTGAAGTAAGTCTCCAATGGATTTTGAATGGTTCTAAGTGCAGATTTTGATACAAGTCTTGTGATTGTTTTGTTCAGATTTGGAGAGCTTGAACTCACCTTGGAATCATCTTAAACTTCACATTTGAAAGGTAAAAGTGAACTAGGATTCGACTGGGATTATAACTCGAGATGGTTTGTATCGAGTTCCCTAAATCATATACTTATTTGCTTATTTGCTTTTATATGTTGTATTTGAATGGTTGAATGAGTCTTGATTTTAATGAATGCTATTTTGTTGATATATGTTGCATTCATCTTGTAAGACTTGTTCTTTGATTTTGAAATGAACGGAAACGTTTGATTAGACGATTTGAGGGATTATATATGTATGGCCTGGGTGGTTGAATTAGCCTAGCATCTGATTTACATATATAATGTCTTCAAAGTCTAGAGAAGCAAGATAAGTAGCCCCACCTCGATCGGGAGAGTTGGTGGTTAGTTATGATATCTTCTTCTCGGGATCCCAACCGATGAAATGAGAGAATTTTTAGAGAACCCTGTTTTAAAACATGCATTGAAGTTATGTTTATATCATGAGTTTTGATATATGCTTTGCTATGCATGTTTAGTTGCTTTTACTGGGAAATATATTTCTCACCGGAGTTATCCGGCTATTGTTGTGTTGTATGTGTCATGGCAATAGGCGGGAGTGGAACAGGGCAAAAGCGATCTTGAAGAACAAGGGATGAGAGAATAGCGTGATGATCCGAGTTTAGATAGTTCGAGCTGTCATTGTTTGTGTTGAGTTCCAAAACAAGATCATGTTATAGCTACTTGTACCAAGACTTGTTGGTTATTAAGTTGTTGTCTTGTTGATGTATATAGGATTTGAGTTGATGTTGTTAATCCTTAAGACAATATGATGTAGCATAATGACTCTTATATGATATTTGATTCTAGCATGAGATTTGATTATAGTTTATGGTGATCTTGTTCCTCTTCAGCTATATCTCGTTTAGGATGTATGGTAGTTGTGGTTACAAGATTGAATTGTTGGTGTACAAGTATACTATGAATTTTCTTGAGCATGTTAGAAAGATTGGCTAGTTGTTGACAGCAAAAGTTTCTGTTCTTTTTCTTCTGGACGTGTGCTCGCTCGATCGGGCGATTCCTACCGATCGAGCGAGGCTTTCATTTCCTGGACAGAAAGCTGAGTAAACTTGGCTCGCTCGATCGGTGAATATTGACCGATCGAGCGAGGCCACAATTTGAACTCACCCGAGAGTTGGGCTTTATGGCTCGCTCGATCGGGTGTTTTTCCCCGATCGAGCGAGGTGCTCTAATTCTAAAAAAAAAAAATTATTTATTTTATTTAGTCTTTGATTCTTTGACTATTATTTAAGATGATTTGAGTAATGAGATATTAGAATTCGGGTCGTCACAATAGGTGGTATCAGAGCGAGAAAATTCTGGACTGAATTAGATAGCGAGTGGGGTAGATCGAGTCATCTTCCTTGCTTATTTATTTTATTATGCTATGATTTAATTACATGATTGAATTACATGTGGTAAATGCTAGCATGATTTACTTTCAAGTATTTTATTACATGATGTTGTATTTATTTTATTTGAAAGTATGAAGACGCATGCTTACTGGAATATCTGAAATGATTAGAGGCATGTGTTCTGATGAATTATGATATGCTACCTGATTATCTGAATGGATTGGAAGCATGTCTTGTTAAATACTTCGATTTTTTTTTAAAGATTGAATCAGAACCGAGTCTTGATCAGAGGTAAGATGATCGGAGGAGGACTGAGATAGATTTGATGATTGTGGTATCCTAACCCTTTTGATAATCAAATATGTCTCGAAGACCAGGACGACCTCCTCTTAGACCTCAGGTTCCTACTCCTCTGCCGAAACAAACAGTGGTAACACCGATAGTACCTCAAGCTGCAGTCCCAAGCAATGAACAGGGAAGTACCTCTCGAGATATGACAGATATGACTGCCACTCCGATGGAAACTTTGCTTAAACGTTTTCAATCATACCATCCGCCTACACTGAAAGGTACTGAGAATGCAGTTGAATGTGAAGGATGGCTCGATGACATGGAGATGTTGTTTGATTCACTTGATTATGGTGATGAGCGGAGAGTCAGATTAATTTGACATCAGTTGCATGAGGTTGCGAAGAGCTGGTGGTCCACGACCAAGAAAGCTTTGGAGCGTAGAGGAACTGTACTGACATGGAATGTCTTCAAAATTGAGTTTTACCAACGCTTCTTTCCAGTGTCTTATCACAAAGATAAAGGTGCAGAATTTGCGAACCTGAAGCAGGGCAACTTAAATATTGAAGATTATGTTGCAAAATTCACTACATTGCTACGTTTTGCTCCACATGTTGCTGATAGTGACGAGGCTATGGCTGATCAGTTTATTAATGGACTGACTCCGGAGGTCTTTACTTTGGTAAACACAAGGCGACCGAATAATTTTGCTGATGATTTGAACAGTACCAAAGGAGCGGAAGCTGGTTTGATTCAACAGCGAGGAACTTTGTATACCGCTCAGCCTCCAAGACAGTCACAAACCTCAGCCCCAATCTCGCAACAACCTCCTCGATTTGAAAGTGGTGGTAATAGCAGTGGCAAGAAAGGATATTTGCAAGCTCGAGAAAAACAGTTCAAAAAGTCAGGGAGCAGTTCTTCGAGTTCCAGTGGCACAAAACAGAAGCCAAGAGTGTTTTGTAACAATTGCGGTGGAGGTCATCCAACCGATCAGTGCCGAGGTGTATCTGGGAGGTGCCATATATGCCAATCAGACTGGCCATTTTGCAAGGGTGTGTCCTCAGAGAGGTTCTGGACAGTCACGAGGTGCAGAGTCATCACGATCAGTGGCTCAACCTGCGAGGCAAGCCTCTTCTGTTCATTCCTTCCAACCATCACATCCACAGCAACAGCCAAGGCCAGGAGGGAATCAGACAGGTAGTCAGTCATCGAGACAACAGACTCATGTCTTTGCACTAACGGAGGAACAGGCACAGGGAGCACCAGATGACGTGATTGCAGGTAACTGTTCTCTTTATGGTTATCCTGCATATGTTTTGATAGATACAGGTGCATCCCATACGTTTATCTCTGCACGATTTGCTTCATTACATTTTTTGCCTGTTGAAACATTACCTGTTGTAGTATCTGTTTCTTCTCCTTTGGGGAGAGGTCTTATATCTATTCAGACAGTTAAGAATTGTGTGCTACGGTATGATGGTAATGAGATCGAGATAGATTGTTTTGTGCTTGGTTTGTCTGATTTTGACTGCATTATCGGGATTGATATGTTAAACAAGTACAGAGCTACCGTAGATTGTTTCCAGAAGATAGTGAGATTCAGACCTGAGATGGCTGGAGAATGGAAATTCTATGGTAAGGGTTCTCGTGCTAAGATTCCTCTGATTGCTGTATTATCAATGACCCGACTTTTGCAGAAAGGAGTGGAGGGATTTATTGTTTATACAGTTGATGTTCTGAAAACTAGCCCGAACCTGGCTGACTTGCCAGTGGTTAGTGAATTTGCGGATATTTTCCTCGATGAAATTCCAGGATTACCTCCGTATCGTGAAATTGATTCCAACATAGAACTGATGCCAGGTACTGCACCAATTTTTAAAGCACCTTATCGAATGACACTAGTAGAATTGAAAGAGTTGAAAGATCAGTTGGAAGATTTACTGACCAAGGGATACATTCGACCCATTGTTTCTCCTTGGGGTGCTCCAGTATTGTTTGTCAGGAAGAAAGACGGTTCAATGAGATTGTGCATCGAATACCGGCAACTGAACAAGGCAACGGTAAAGAACAAATACCCTTTGCCTCGTATTGATGATTTATTTGACCAATTGCAGGGTTCTTCTGTGTATTCCAAGATCGATCTGAGATCTGGATACCATCAGCTGAGAGTTAGGGATTCTGATATTCCGAAAATTGCTTTCAGAACCAGGTATGGCCATTATGAGTTTATAGTTATGCCATTTGATCTGACAAATGCTCAAGCTGTGTTTATGGCTTTGATGAACCGTGTGTTTCAGAAATATCTCGATGATTTTGTAATAATTTTTATTGATGATATTCTGATATATTCGAAGAATTTGATTGATCATTCTGAGCATTTGAGAACCGTGTTGAAGACTCTGAGATCTGAGAAACTGTATGCTAAACTGTCGAAATGTGAGTTTTGGCTGAAACAGGTTGTTTTTCTTGGACATATCATATCCGGAGATGGTATATCTGTTGATCCAAGTAAAGTCGAGGCAGTGATCAATTGGTCTAGACCTACATCTGTTCCTGAAATTCGTAGTTTTATGGGTTTGGCTGGGTATTATCGTCATTTTATTAAATATTTTTCCAGTATTGCGAAGCCAATTACTCAGTTGACTCGGAAGAATGCTCCTTTTATCTGGTCTGAAGCTTGTGAATCCAGTTTTATTGAGTTGAAGAAGTGATTGACCAGTGCACCAGTCTTGACGATTCCTTCAGGTACTGGTGGTTTCACTGTTTATTGTGATGCATCTCATCGAGGTTTGGGATGTGTATTGATGCAGCGAGGGCATGTGATTGCTTATGCCTCGAGACAGTTGAAGCCTCACGAAACCAGATATCTGATTCATGATCTTGAATTGGTCGCCATCGTATTTGCTTTGAAGATTTGGCGACATTATTTATACGGGGAACAATTTGAGATTTATTTTGATCACAAGAGTCTGAAATATTTGTTTTCACAGTCAGAACTGATTACGAGACAGCGGAGATGGCTTGACTTGCTTAAAGATTTTGATTGTGAAATTAAATACTATTCGGGAAATCGAATGCAGCTGCTGATGCACTGAGTTGAAAGATATGTTCCTTATCGCTATCGACGATTGGTATATCCCATTTGATTGAAGAATGTTGTCTTTCTGGATTAGTATTTGACACGAATTGTCCGCCTCTTCGACTTTATCAAATTCAAGTTGAACCAGCGCTATTGTTGTGAATTAAAAAGGCGCTGAAACTTGATCAGAATGTGCAGAATTCGATTGAGAAAGTCCGATCAGGGCATATATCTGAATACCAGGTTTGAGATGATCTTTTGTATGTAAACAATCGCCTTGTAGTGCCTGATATTTCTGATGTGAGACAACAACTACTGAAGGAGGCGCATTGTAGCCGTTATAGTATTCATCCTGATGGGAGAAAGATGTAGAACGATTTGAAGACTCAATATTGGTGGAAACCAATGAAGTCTGATATCACTGATTTTGTGTTTCGATGTCTTAATTGCCAACAGGTGAAGGCTGAAAGGAAGAAATCGCCTGGTTTGTTACAGAGTTTATCAGTGCCAGAATGGAAATGGGATCATATTTCCATGGACTTCGTGACGAAGTTATCTCGATCTTCTAGAGGTTGCGATGCTATCTGGGTGATTATCGACAGATTGACGAAATCAGCGTGTTTTATACCTTATCGTATGACATATAGACACGATCAGATGGCAGAGCTTTATGTCCGAGAATTTGTCAGATTGCATGGAGTGCCGAAGTCTATTGTATCAGATCGTGATCCTCGATTTACGTCATACTTCTGGCACAGTTTACAGAGTGCTTTGGGTACTCAGTTACACTTGAGTACAACCTATCATCCACAGACAGACGGACAGTCTGAGCGTACCATTCAGACATTGGAGGACATGTTGAGAGCTGTGGTGCTTGATTTTGGCACGAGTTGGCAAGATTCATTACCTCTTTGTGAATTCTCGTACAACAACAGCTATCAATCGAGTATTGAAATGACTCCGTTTGAAGCTCTGTATGGTAAAAAGTGTCGATCACCTCTTTTCTGGGATGATATTTCAGAGGTACCTGACATTGGACCTGATATGATTCGAGATATGACTGAACAAGTAAAGCTTATTTAGAAGAGAATGAAGACAGCACAGGATAGACAAACGAAGTATGCCAATATCCGACGTCGACCTTTGTCTTTTGAACAAGGGGATAGGGTGTTTCTGAAGATTTCTCCATTCAGAGGCACTGTACGATTTGGCAAGCGAGGGAAGTTTTCTCCAAGATATATCGGTCCGTATGAGATTCTGGAGAGAATAGACAATCTTGCCTATCGATTAGCTTTGCCTCCATCCTTATCTGGAATACATGATGTCTTTCATGTATCGATGCTTCGAAAATACCTTGCTGATGAATCTCATGTGCTTCAACCTGATGAGGCTGAACTCGACGAAACTTTGAGTTATTTTGAGAAGCCAATTCAGGTTCTTGATCGTAAGGACAAGCAACTTCGAACGAAGACTATTCCGCTTGTGAAAGTCCAGTGGAGTCGTCATGGTATTGAAGAAGCTACTTGGGAGACGGAATCAGATATGCGACAGCGATTTCCAGAGATGTTTCAATGATGTGAGTTCTCCTTTAGTTTTCTGTTATCTGATATATCTTATGTGTTGATAGTACTTGAGATTTCAAGGACGAAATCGTGTCTTAGTGGGGGAGAATTGTAACGCCCGAAATTATTTAATTTTAATTCGAGAATATTTAATTTGGGAATATTTGGAGTTTTGATTTAAATTCTAATATTCTTAAATTATTTAGGATTGAAATTGAATAAAATTAAAAGTTGAGGATCAAATTGCAATTATTGACAACTTGAGGGGCCAAAGTGCAAATATGGGTAAATATGTTGGACACTTGTTATTCCTATGATTATTCACGTGTATACCACCTTTTCCATCAGATTGTTCAGAGGCAAGAACCGTGAGGAAAGAACAAAGAAATTTTAAGTTTTCTCTTCAACTTGTAATTGCAATATCTTGAGTTTCGGTTATCCGATTTCGATTCCGAAAAGTGTTTTGGAATCCTCGAGATGAGACCTTCGATTTGATGTAAGTTTGCTTTTAGTTCATCATGATTTGAAAAGTCAAAATTGGCAGAGATCAGATGTGGTTATAAATTGTTGTTGTTGAACTTGTATTCTTTGTTCTATCGAGTTCGGTTTGAAGGATGGCTATCGATTATGTTCTTATGAATTTCCAGCTGATTATTCGATAGTATACTTGTTGTTATGTTGAGAAATTATGCTGGTTTTGAATCATATACAACTGATATGAATGTTGGCATTGTTGTAGTTGAGTTTCGGTTGCTGACTTTAACCGTTATGCCACCGACGTTATGATTCAAGACTGTTTTGCTATCTTGTATTGAGTTGTGAGGATAGTGAGTCCTAGCTGATGGTTGTAAGCTTTCTCAAGTTTGTTTCAGATTGTGTTAAAGACCATTGAGCTCGAGAACGTCATCTTCGAACCGATAGAGTGTTGAAGTAAGGTTTGAAGTTAGTCTCCAATGGAGTTTGAATGGTTCTAAGTGCAGATTTTGATACAAGTCTTGTGATTGTGTTGTTCAGATTTGGAGAGCTTGAACTCACCTTGGAATCATCTTAAACTTCACATTTGAAAGGTAAAAGTGAACTAGGATTCGACTGGGATTATAACTCGAGATGGTTTGTATCGAGTTCCCTAAATCACATACTTATTTGCTTATTTGCTTTTATATGTTGTATTTGAATGGTTGAATGAGTCTTGATTTTAATGAATGCTATTTTGTTGATATATGTTGCATTCATCTTGTTAGAACCTAATGGGGGGGGGGGGGGGGGGGGGGGATTTAGGTTCTATTGGCAACTTTAGCAATTTAAAACGATTATGCAAGTACGCAAGCGGAAGACTTAAGCAATCAAATAATAAGTGCGGTAAATAAATGCGTAATGTAAATAAAGCAGTAAAAGGGATAAGAGATATTTATGGAAGTTCGACGATAAATCGTCTACGTCTCCCCTTCTTGGTTAAGTCGATTAACCAAGGATCCACTAGCACTTCGAACGTCTTGGCCTTGATGGATCCAAGGATAGCCTTACAACTTGACACGATCACCGCGACGATACAACTCAACACTCTTGGCCTTAAGGGCTCCAAGGATAGCCTCAACACTTGTAAAATACACTTGGCTTCACACACAAGTGTTTACAAAACCGAGCAACCAACTCACAAACAAACAACCCTCGATTTTACAACCCCGTATACAACTCGATATGTGAATATATTTTGAACACTCAAAAGGGGCTACAAATTGCTCAACAAATGGCTTGAATAATGCTTGAGATGATTGAAAGACTTGAAGATGTTGGGATGGATTGAATGGCCTCGGAATGCCTCCTTTTATAGCTGAAATTTTGGCATCGATCGGAACTTCCGATCCCTGCATCGGAGCTTCCAAAATTTGAATTCTGAGACACGCGGGTGTACTTGATCGGAACGTCCGATCCACTTCGGAGCTTCCGATCGGCGCAATAAATGTGGTGTCGGGCAAAAGTCTTCCGGACAAGATTATCAGGCGGCCGTTTAAGATCGAAACGTCCGATCACGTTCGGTGCCTCCGATCTGCTTCACTTCGTTGCCTCCGATCTGCTTCCGAACAATATAATATTCCTTAGAAAATGATCGGACCTTCCGATCATAGATCGGAACTTCCGAACCTGTTCTTCGTAGCTTCCGTTCTTCATTCCGAACAATATAAAAACTCCCTGAAATAGATCGGAGCTTCCGAACCATGATCGGAGCTTCCGATCTACCCTTATCTTCCGAAGATGCTTCTGATCATGATCGGAGGTTCCGATCTCCAATCGGAGCTTCCGATCCCGTAGCAGTAAACTTCTTCGAATTTTGTTTCTGATCTTGAGTATGAATTTAGTCTTAATTCATCTTGAAAATTTTAACTCTGTAATAAGCTCAATGTAAATATTAGTAACATTTTAACTTAGTTTTGTTAATCATCAAAAGATAGAGAAATAAGACTTGTTAATGCATTAAAAACATTAATCTCATAATTCGAGATTTATATGCGTTTAAGGCGTAACAATCTCCCCCTTTTTGATGATCACAAAACTTGGTTAAAAACAGGAGATAAAATATACGATAATCATAAACAATTTTTATAAGAAACAGAGTTTAACGGATAAACAAATTTTTATCAGATAAACAAATTTTATCCCAATTGATATTTTAACCATTAATTCTCCCCCTTTGTGATAAGCAAAAAGTAATGAAACATAGAATTAAAAATAAGCAACAATTTCATTTACAATAATAATTTTTTTAATACAACGCAAGAAAAAAAAATACAAATAAAAAATAAAATAAAAATCTAAGAGTCATCATCATGCTGCGGAGGAGGGTAGCGAGCGGCAAAGTCATCAAATCGAGTCTCCAGAGAGGCAACTCTAGCAGTCAACTCGGTAAAATGAGTGTGCATACTCGTCTCAATGCGATGAAGAGTCTCGAAGAGTCGGTCGCTAGGAAATTGGTTTATTGGTGTAGGAGGAACCTCAGGAGCCTGGAAAGGAAGATCACCAATGGTAAACGCAAATGCCTCAAAACTGGAAGAGGATGGAATATCAGTGTTGGGCGGACCAGTCGAAAAACCTTTGGTTTGGATAGAGTGAGGAAGAGAGGAAAAGTCTCGATGAAAATAAAAAATAGGAGAAAATCTAGAAAAAGCTCGACTAGGATCATCAACCCATCGAGAATACACAGGATTCCAAGATAAATCCATCCTGATAATAGACTGATGGTTGATGATATGACTCGACTGGATTTCAAGAGAAGGGATCCCCTCAAAATCAATATCAAAGCGACTCAAAATCCGGTTAATAAACCGGGCAAAAGGAAAGGAAACCTTTTTAGCCGTCGTTGCCGTGTGATGCATAGTCTGCATAACAAGGCGCGGTAGGTTAAAAGGTCGAGAGGAAATGATATGAAAAAGAATATACAAATCCAGATATTTGCAAGTGGAGAGGTCTCCACTGCGGGGAACTATGGATGTGGTGATGAGTTTTTGAATGATTTGGAAATCGGGACAAAGCCTCTTAAGATGGATTCGATCGTCAGCAGCAGTGGCTTGACGACCGAGAATAGTAGTAAGAAAGAGATCACGATCAAAGTTTGGATCATTTTGTGGCCAAGTTTGGGAAAAGTATTCACCGGGTCCATTCCTGGGAAGATCAAACCAGGAGGACAGATCAGCAGAAGAAAAAATGATATGCCTACCTTGAACGATGGTGGCAATGGTGATATCACCATGCCCTAATTCGAGTTCAAGGTTTGCATAGAACTCGTGAATCAGTGGAGGAAAGATTCGGTCGGGGACAGATGGCTGAAAAAAGGATTCCCAATGTTGAGCATTGATTAAGTTCAACAATAGGAGATGAGATTGGGCCAAGTAGGTAGTATCTAAGATACGACCCGGATGAATCTGACGATGCAAATAATCATCAGGAATGGGCCTAGAAACAGCTGGTTGGGTAGGATCACGGATAATAATAGGGCGACTAGAACTCGCCTGATCGCGACGGCGTTTGACAGGCATTTTTATAGGTTGGAATCGGATGAAATAGAGAAAAGAGAAGAAATTTAGGTACAAGAAATCGGACTGAGCGATCTGATATTTATAGGGGTTGGAACGATCGGAAGCTCCGATCTAGATCGGTCGTTCCGATCGTGCGGTCCACTGAGGTAAGGCCACGTGTCGATCGGAAGCTCCGAACAGGCTTCGGACGTTCCGATCCTGAGGCGGTAATTAAAGATAAGGCGGTGAAAAGTAATTTGAAAAGTCGGATCAGATGGGGATCGGACGTTCCGATCGTGATCGGTGGTTCCGATCCGCATCTTGGAGGGAAAATTTACCGCGCAAGATGAAAAGTGGCGGGATACAGATCGGAAGTTCCAAACCGGATCGGTGGTTCCGGTCTGGATCGGTGGTTCCGATCTGCCTTAGGAAGAATGTATGATTTCGAATCTTTAAAATTTATTTTATTTAACATTTAAGCAAATAATTCACATAAAAATGTGAGCTTCTTAATTTTGAATAAATACAATTGATTTGTTTTATCCAAAATTAATTTGCTCGAATTTAATATTAAGCTCCCCCTTAATATGACATTAAATTTAATTTATGCCTACAAGTGATTACAACTCAATCATGCCAAGTTCACCACGCAAACGAATAAAAGTATTTTCATCTAGTGGTTTTGTAAAAATATCAGCAATTTGATTAGTTGTGTCAACATATTGAAGTTCAACTTCATTTCGTTCGATGTGGTCACGAATAAAATGATGACGAATGTCAATATGTTTGGTGCGCGAATGTTGAATCGGATTCTTTGTAAGACAAATGACGCTAGTGTTGTCACAGAAAATAGGAATTTTTGAAAAAGAGACGCCATAGTAGAGCAATTGATGCTTCATCCAAAGAATTTGCGCACAACAACTACCAGCAGCCATATATTCGGCTTCGGCCGTTGACAACGCAACACAATTTTGTTTCTTTGAAAACCAAGAAACTAAACAGTTTTCTAAAAAGAAATAAGTTCCACTAGTGCTTTTTCGGTCCACCTTATATCCACCAAAGTCGGCATCGCAATAAGCTTTTAAATCAAAGAAAGAATTTTTCAAATACCACAAGCCGAGATTTGGAGTATTTGAAAGATATTTAAAAATGCGTTTTAAGGCGAACAAATGTGATTCCTTTGGACATGATTGAAATCGTGCACACAAGCAAACACTAAACATAATGTCCGGTCTACTAGCAGTAGCATAAAGTAAGGATCCAATCATACTACGAAAGGAAGATTGGTCTACAGTTTTACCATTTTCATCCTTGTCGAGTCTGATTGCTGTGCTCATCGGTGTGGATGATGATTTGGTGTTCTCCATCCAAAACTTCTTTAGAATCTCCTTAATGTATTTGCTTTGGTTCACAAAGAACCCATCTTTACACTGTTTGATTTGCAATCCAAGGAAATAGTTAAGTTCCCCCATCATGCTCATCTCAAAGTGTTCCTGCATAAGCTTGAAGAAATCTTGACAAAGAGTTTCGTCAGTAGAACCAAAAATTATATCATCAACATAAATTTGCACAATCAAAAGATCATTTTTGACATTCTTGGTAAATAAGGTAATGTCGATCTTTCCTCTTAAAAAACCATTTGAAAGCAAGAAAGTAGACAGTTTATCATACCAAGCTCGAGGAGCTTGTTTCAAACCATACAATGCTTTGTTTAGTCTATACATGATCAGGCAAAGAAAGATCAACAAAGCCATCAGGTTGCTCAATATAAACCTCTTCTTTCAATTCACCATTAAGAAAGACACTTTTGACATCCATTTGAAATAACTTAAAATTTCTAGAGCAAGCAAAAGCAAGTAGCATGCGAATGGAATCTAGTCTAGCAACAGACGCATAAGTTTCATCATAATCTATGCCTTCTTCTTGACTATATCCTTTAGCAACAAGCCTAGCTTTATTTCTAGTGATAGTGCCATGCTCATCAAGTTTATTCCTAAACACCCATTTAGTGCCAATGATAGATCTATCATGCGGCCTAGGAACAAGAATCCAAACATCATTGCGTTTAAACTCATTCAACTCATCTTGCATCGCAATTATTCATGCATCATCTAACAAAGCATCATCTATGCATTTAGGTTCAACATGCGAAACAAAAGCAAGATGATTGCAAATATTATTAAGAGAAGAACGAGTGGCTACTCCCTTCGAAGGACTTCCGATGATAAGATCCATTGGGTGATCTTTGTGAAGCGTCCAATCCTTCGGAAGTGGTGTTTCCTCAACGAAAACATCTATATCATTTAGGCTTGAGGAAGCCAACTCTTCTTCGAGTAATTCTACATCATCAATGTTAGTGCGAACAATAGTAGACATAGATTCATCAAAAATAACATGCATAGATTCTTCAACAAGTAAAGTGCGTTTATTAAAAACTCTAAAGGCCTTACTTGAGGTAGAATATCCGAGAAAGATACCTTTGTCGGATTTGGCATCAAATTTGCCAAGGTTGTCGTTACCATTGTTATGTATGTAGCATTTGGAACCGAAAGCTCGAAAGTAAGAAATGTTAGGCTTTCTCCCTCTCCATAATTCATATGGAGTTTTCTTGAGAATTGGCCTTATTGATATGCGATTGATAATGTAACAGGCAGTGTTCATTGCTTCAGCCCAAAAATATTTTGGTAGAGAATGCTCACATATCATGGTCCTCGCAATCTCCACAAGTGTCCTATTTTTCCTCTCAACGACCCCGTTTTGTTGAGGAGTCTTAGGACAAGAAAAATTATGACCGATGCCTTTCTCTTCACAAAAGTTTGAAAAACTCTCATTTTGAAATTCAGTTCCGTGGTCACTACGGATCTGCTTTATTGAAAGATTTTTCTCATTCTCGACACGTTTCACAAAAGTCTTAAAATAATCAAAGGCATCATTTTTGTGGGCTAAAAACAATGTCCACGTGAATCGTGAGAAATCATCCACAATGACAAATGCATAAAGCTTCCCTCCTAGGCTAGCGTTCCTCGAGGGACCACATAGATCTAGGTGAAGAAGTTCAAGGGGCATAGAAGTTGATATAAAATTTTTGCTTTTAAAAGATTCCCTTGTATGTTTGCCAAGTTGACATGCATCACAAATAGAATCTAATTTTAAATTGAGTTTTGACATACCAACAACTAAATCAAGTTTAAAAAGTTTTTCTATGGTACTAGGACCAACATGGCCTAGTCGTCTATGCCAAAGAATGCTGTCATCAACATTCAAGGATACAAGGCTTTTAATATTTGATAAAGATAAATTGTTTAAAGAAACCTTGTAAACATTTTCACTTCTATATCCTTTGAAATTTATGGATTTGTCACTAATAAATGATACAGTGCAGTGTTGGGGAGTGAATTTGACTTCATAACCTCTATCGCACAATTGGCTTATGCTTAAACCCTTTCACTAGGAGTACATCATCAATCAAGCAAGATTTAGATATACCTATTGAGCCGATTCTTTCAATTACTCCTTTGCTGTTGTCTCCAAAGGTTACAGTTCCCTTCTCCTTTGGTTTGACTGATTGAAGTAGCTCCTTGTTCCCCGTCATATGTCTAGAACATCCACTGTCTAGATACCATATGCTAGGGAGAACAGTTTTCCTAGTTCCCTGAAAAGAATTGTTTTGGTACCCTTTAGTTCTTTTGGGTCCACAATGTTAGAAAAGAGAGATACAAAATAGACTTCTAAGAGTTCAGTCTCTCATAGCAACATCATCGCCACTTTCTAAGAGTGCTCCCAGTAGTAGGTAGGGCATATGGCCACTTTAAAAACCTATTTCCTTGGACAGAGCAACGTTCAACAGGGAGACCAGCCGCAAGTCAAGGCATTTTTAAGCCGGTCTATATTGAACTCCCTTAGATTGTGATCTCATAATGTCGACTAATGAGTTGTTAAGTACTCTTAGGCCTCCATTTCATATAGCTCTTTTGAACATATTGATATTTCAATGATCTGCATTTATGTCTAACATGACCAGATTTACAACAATAAGAACAAGTAGGGGGTGATCTCATCTTAGCCTTAGCTATTAGACTAGAAAAGTCTATAGACTTCTTACCATAGCCTATTCCTCCCTTATCAAAGCTACATTTCTGCATGCTAAGTAGGTTGTTCAATTTATTGCTACTCACATTGAATTTATTGAATGATTTTTCTAAGTGATCTAGGTCATCCTTAAGTCTAAGATTATCATGCTCCTTAGTTTCTAATTCCTTTTTAAGATTTCTATTCTCTTTTCTAAGAACCTTAGCCATATCAAACATATCTTTATAAGCATGTAAGAGTTCATCGTAAGTAGGTACCTCGTCATCGTCGTCAGAGATGATGTCATCACTCTTAGCCATGAAGCAGATGTTTGCTTCCTTGTCGTCGTCGTCGCTATCACTCCAGGTAGCTAGTAGAGCTTTCTTCTTTCCTTTGTTCACTTTCTTCTTGAGTGGGCATTCATTGGCGTAGTGACCTTTTTGTTGACAGTTGTAGCAGGTCACTTCTCTCTCAGGTTTCTTGTCTTTCTTGAATTTGTTTCCTCGCATGAATTTCTTGAATTTTCTTGCGAGGAGAGCCATGTCATCATCGTCATCTTCTTCGACTTGTGTATTCAAAGCTATCCCTTTGTGCTTGACATCTTCTTTTTTTGATTCTTTTCTCGTGTACACTTCTAACTCATGGGTTTTTAGGGTCCCATGTAGTTGATCAAGATCATAGGCGGCAGTGTCCCCTTTGTTGGATTCGATGATGGCGGTTCTCTTTGCATCCCATTCTTTTGGTAGGGCACGAAGAGCTCTCCTCCAAACTTACTTGGTAGGATATTGTTCTCCCAATTGTGCTAACTCATTGATGATTTGAGTAAGCCTTCGGAACATGGTGTCAACATCTTCATTGGATTCCTTCTCAAATGTTTCGTATTTGAGTTGGAGTAAGTCGATCTTTGTCTCTTTCACTTGGTTGGTGCCTTCGTGACATATCTCTAGCTTGTCCCATATCTCTTTAGTGGATGAGCACATCGATATCCGGTTGTACTCGTTCATATCTAAGGAACAATGCAAGATATTCATAGCTTTAGCATTTTGAGAAATTAATTTCATGTCCTCTTTTGAAAAGTCATCCATTCCCTTAGGAATTTCAACCCCATCAACTATTTTCATAGGTGTATAGGGACCTTTCACCGTCACTTTCCATAGGTCATAGTCTACGGATTGGATATATAGGGACATACGATTTTTCCAATACCCGTAGTTTATGTCATTAAAAAGAGGAGGACGATTAGTAGATTGCCCTTGAGCATAATCACTCGCTAGGTTTGCCATAAAAAGGATTTGAAAAATATTTTCAAATGGCTCTGATACCACTTGTTAGAACCTAATGGGGGGGGGGGGATTTAGGTTCTATTGGCCACTTTAGCAATTTAAAGCGATTATGCAAGTACGCAAGCGGAAGACTTAAGCAATCAAATAATAAGTGCGGTAAATAAATGCGTAATGTAAATAAAGCAGTAAAAGGGATAAGAGATGTTTATGGAAGTTCGACGATAAATCGTCTACGTCTCCCCTTCTTGGTTAAGTCGATTAACCAAGGATCCACTAGCACTTCGAATGTCTTGGCCTTGATGGCTTCAAGGATAGCCTTACAACTTGACACGATCACCGCGCCGATACAACTCAACACTCTTGGCCTTAAGGGCTCCAAGGATAGCCTCAACACTCGTAAAATACACTTGGCTTCACACACAAGTGTTTACAAAACCGAGCAACCAACTCACAAACTAACAACTCTCGATTTTACAACCCCGTATACAAATCGATATGTGAATATATTTTGAACACTCAAAAGGGGCTACAAATTGCTCAACAAATGGCTTGAATAATGCTTGAGAGGATTGAAAGACTTGAAGATGTTGGGATGGATTGAATGGCCTCGGAATGCCTCCTTTTATAGCTAAAATTTTGGCATCGATCGGAACTTCCGATCCCTGCATCGGAGCTTCCGAAATTTGAATTCTGAGACACGCGGGTGTACTTGATCGGAACGTCCGATCCACTTCGGAGCTTCCGATCGGCGCAATAAATGTGGTGTCGGGCAAAATTCTTCCGGACAAGATTATCAGGCGGCCGTTTAAGATCGGAACATCCGATCACGTTCGGTGCCTCCGATCTGCTTCACTTTGTTGCCTCCGATCTGCTTCCGAACAATATAATATTCCTTAGAAAATGATCGGACCTTCCGATCATAGATCGGAACTTCCGAACCTGTTCTTCGTAGCTTCCGTTCTTCATTCCGAACAATATAAAAACTCCTTGAAATAGATCGGAGATTCCGAACCATGATCGGAGCTTCCGATCTACCCTTAGCTTCCAAAGATGCTTCTGATCATGATCGGAGGTTCCGATCTCCAATCAGAGCTTCCGATCCCGTAGCAGTAAACTTATTCGAATTTTGTTTCTGATCTTGAGTATGAATTTAGTCTTAATTCATCTTGAAAATTTTAACTCTGTAATAAGCTCAATGTAAATATTAGTAACATTTTAACCTAGTTTTGTTAATCATCAAAACATAGAGAAATAAGACTTGTTAATGCATTAAAAATATTAATCTCATAATTCGAGATTTATATGCGTTTAAGGCGTAACACATCTTGTAAGACTTGTTCTTTGATTTTGAAATGAACGGAAACGTTTGATTAGACGATTTGAGGGATTATATATGTATGGCCTGGGTGGTTGACTTAGCCTAGCGTCTGATTTACATATATAATGGCTTCAAAGTCTAAAGAAGCAAGATAAGTAGCTCCACCTCGATCGGGAGAGTCGGTGGTTAGTTATGATATCTTTTTCTCGGGATCCCAACCGATGAAATGAGAGAATTGTTAGAGAACCTTGTTTTAAAACATGCATTGAAGTTATGTTTATATCATGAGTTTGATATATGCTTTGCTATGCATGTTTAATTGCTTTTACTGGGAAATATATTTCTCACCGGAGTTATCCGGCTATTGTTGTGTTGTATGTGTCATGGCAATAGGCGGGAGTGGAACAGGGCAAAAGCGATCTTGAAGAACAAGGGATGAGATAATAGCGTGATGATCCGAGTTTAGATAGTTCGAGCTGTCATTGTTTGTGTTGAGTTCCAAAACAAGATCATGTTATAGCTACTTGTACCAAGACTTGTTGGTTATTAAGTTGTTGTCTTGTTGATGTATATAGGATTTGAGTTGATGTTATAAATCCTTAAGACAACATGATGTAGCATAATGACTCTTATATGATATTTGATTCTAGCATGAGATTTGATTATAGTTTATGGTGATCTTGTTCCTCTTCAGCTATATCTCGTTTAGGATGTATGGTAGTTGTGGTTACAAGATTGAATTGTTGGTGTACAAGTATACTATGAATTTTCTTGAGCATGTTAGAAAGATTGGCTAGTTGTTGACAGCAAAAGTTTCTGTTTTTTTTCTTCTGGACGTATGCTCGCTCGATCGGGCAATTCCTACCGATCGAGCGAGGCTTTCATTTCCTGGACAGAAAGCTGAGTAAAATTGGCTCGCTCGATCGGTGAATATTGACCGATCGAGCGAGGCAACAATTTGAACTCACCCGAGAGTTGGGCTTTATGGCTCGCTCGATCGGGTGTTTTTCCCCGATCGAGCGAGGAGCTCTAATTCTAAAAAAAAAAAAATTATTTATTTTATTTAGTCTTTGATTCTTTGACTATTATTTACGATGATTTGATTAATGAGAGATTAGAACTCGGGTCATCAGAATCCCTCAGCGAGATTGGAGAAAGAATGACCACCCTATTTAAAGCACAATTCATAGGGGTAGACTATTTCAATAATCAAGATACAGAGAAAAAGAGAAGATATACTAAAGCTCTGTATAGCCTCGAGTTACATGATATCTGTTTAGTTGATGAATACATTATGTTATTCACTAAATACAGATGGAATTTGGGAGTCGAGGAAAATGTAGCTATTCAGCTATTTTTTTGCAAAATTGCCAAGTCCCTGGAGAGAAATGCTGATTAAAGAATACGTTACAGGTAATCTTGATACATTGGCAAGACGCGCGTCCTTTTTGAAAGGAAAATTGGCAGAATGGTGCCATATGGCAGCATTACAAAAGAACTACAAGAAAATAAGGGGTATAGATAAGCGTACACCTTTGTGTTGTAGAGAAAATGATCTTCCAACGATCATTAGAAACAGAACACAGGGATTTAAAAGGAAGAAATTTAGAAATAATCCCTATAATAAAAGAATGAAGAGTTCTTGGAAACCAAGAACATTTTGGTCCAAACAAAAAGCCAGATCCTATAGATCAGGTAGAAGAAGTGGACCTACAAGAACGTCCCAGCAACAGGCTCATCACAAAGCAGGGGAAGAACACCATCAAGAAGAACTTTAAGAAGAACTCATACAAGGGCAAGTGAAAGTTTCAAGGATTGCAACTGCTGGACATGTGAAGCAAAAGGACATATATCTACAAATTGTCCAGAAAACGAGAAAAAAGGAGTCAAACTCTTTGAAGCAACACCAGATATGGATGATGCGGTTTTCTTTCAAGATCTAGTCCAAGTATATCAATTTGAGGATATCCCCTCAGATGAAAGCATATACGAAGAAGAGATATTATTTAGTCAAGAAGTTTCTGAGGATGAATCAGAATCAGAATCAGAATCAGAGTAAAGAGGAGGTGTTTCGACATGAAACACATGAAAGTTTGGCTGGGTTCTTTAGTCAAATCACGATATCTCATAATATGGTTCAAAGGATTATGAGAGAAAATTCAACACTACAGAAGTACCAATGATTTTCGGCAGGACAAGTTGAAAGAGTTTTAGGAAACCTAGGGCTAAGAAAAAGAAGACATAATTTGATTTATAAGGTATCCAGAAGGGAAATGGCGATTCCTATGGAATTAACCAGTAATCAAATTGAGATGCAGTTGATTCCCTTTGAAGAAATTCGAGAGGAATTACAGAAATTAAAAGCAGAAGTAGCAAAGACAATGTTATGGATTCATATTGGAGCAATCCAGATTATGATCAAAGCTACTTTTAAAGAAGAAATAGATTCACCCATAGATATCGTAGTATGCGATAAAAGAATGGGGAATATACAAGATGCGGTTCTAGGAACTATCTCAGGAAATTTGTGCGCAGGAAAATGAAAGAGTGGGTGTCCGGTGAGCCAACTTGTGGCTAAGGGCTTTTATGACTCTATGTACAAACAATCTTTTGTTTAATATAATTTACACTTTTATAATGGCATTTACTTTATCTTTTATCATATTATTATGTTGTGACATACTATAAGATGTTTAGATGAAGACCTTGAATATACTATAGTGTATGTAAGATGTGGTGGCACATGGAGATGGCTATCATGAAACACATCTTATAGTCACTGTATATTCTAAACAGTTCCTAGTCGATTGAGCCGTCCGTTAATAAGGATAAGGATCGCTCGAGATTGAGACTAGCATTTGCGATTCCGAGTACCACGTTTCATTGGTATGGAACATAGAGATGTTCAAAGCATGCAAATGGATATTCATACGATGAATGATCGAACTACCCTATCCGGACTTTCCAAGTGGTTATCACTTATCGAGTGGATAAAGTCCGCGGTTTTGGTTGTACACCATTAGTCCTTACTACTTGAAACATCATTGAGACTCTATATGCTAGTACTGTACTTTGACTCGTTTACCGACTCTATTGGGGTCATCAGGTGTCGGGATTGGGTACAGTTACGACACATATAGGAGTCGATGCTTTGTTGTCAAGGATTCACCACATACTTGCTAGTGTGGATATCCTATGCAATCTGAGGAGATATTAGTGTGTCGAATTCTGGCCAGAGTACATGATGTGTTTTAAGAAATGGTTTCTTAGTAGCACATGCGATGTCACTATTTGATCTTCAAGATGCATTGCATAGTTATCGAATCTCGAACGACTCTCGATTTACCAATGGTTGTTTATTCGATCGGGATATTTGGTTGAAGGGACCGTACTGTACGCTAACCAAAATCTATTGGTTCTTGCAGGCACTATCAGTGATACCTAGGGAATCATGGGGCGATGTTGGTAGGCGCTCTTACCATGATTCGATGGGCAAGTCGGAAATTGTTGTTCCGAGTCACAAGGAGTTGTGAGCCCACGGCTAGCTGTATCCCTGAACCATTGAGGGTCACATAAGTAATGGATTTTTAATCCCCGTTGAGATAATTAAATTTAAAGAGTTAAATTTAGTGAATAAAGAAGTGGGACTTTTTATTTAAGAGTAGATGGAGTAAGATTTCCTAAAATGACATAGTGATGGACATTTTTGGAAACCACTGAATTCGGATTCAAAAAATTTATCTTGACTTTAAAAGATGCAGAAATGGTTTCTGTGCACATTGGTGAAATTGGTTTATCAATCTGAGTCACGATGAATTTTATATTAATTTCTGAACATGCGGGCTTTGCTTGTCAGGCTTGAACTTATGACTAATGGGCCCTAAGCTGTTAGCAGCCCACATTATAAATAAGTTATTGCAGTATAGAAATTACATAACAGAGGCATAATTTTCGAAATTTACTAGGGTTTTTGAGACCTAGTAGCCGCCGCCCCCTCTCCCCTCTCTGCTCGAAAAATTCCAGCCTGTGAATTTTGAATTTGCAGTCTGGTTTAACGGATCAAATTCGTTAAATCTCTTCGTAGAAACTTCTGATAGATTTTCTAGTGCAATCTATCAGAGGGATTAAACTTCTGTTCGTGGACCTGATTGAAGAATTGTTCGTCCATCAGTTCCTGGGATATACAACAAGAGCAGAGTAATCTGTTGGTGTCCATAATCTCGTTTCAAGATTTCAAGGTAAAAATTTAATTGTTATTTAATTTTTACACGCACAATTTAATCGTAAAGTTTTGATACCCATGATATGGAATCGTTCCATATAAAATTTTTAAACTTCCGCTGCACCGGGTATCAATTCTGATTGATCTGATCACCGTTCTCCAACAGAAAAATTGTGGGAGTTATTTATCCAAGAATAGCCTACAATTTAGTTGATAGAGATTTTAGTCGAGCCTTTATGTTGCATCTAAACTTCAAGGAAAAAAGACTAATGAAGGAAGGTAATAGGCCATATTCTATTACATATCAAATTTCATATGCTCTTTTTAATACTCACCATTCTGAATTATTTATTAGAAATGAATTCATTGAAATTCCAGAGATATTTGGGAAAGTTTCTCATGCAATATACCCGGAAAGAATCGAGTTTCCTTTAATTCAGGAAACAAACATTCAAATTCAAGACGGACCTGTTCTATACAGAGACCTTAAAATAGAATTCCGAAAGTTATCTTTCCAAGGAGACCAAATGACAAGTAGGAGATGGGACAAATCTCCAATTCAAGAAATTCCACCAGAAGAAAAGGAGTTTTCTATAATAGAAAAACTTAGATCTCCAGAAGGATAGAAAGAAGTGAAAATAGTATTCGAAATTACAAGTCATCGGAATCAGTTCCCTTGTAACTCGATTTACTATTTGGAACAACAAGAAAAAAGAACTTACCAAGGAGTGATAAATATTGGAGAATTGGAAGTTCAAATCTGTGAAATTCCAGGAAAAGAGATGGATCAGCTCATTCTTGGCCTAGAATTTCTGGAGGACCATAAACCATGGAAACGCCTTGAAAAAGGAATAGAGTTTATGGCAAAAGAGAAAACTTGGAGGATTCAATAAAAATCCAACGAAATGGAAAACCAAGAGAATTGGATAAGGGACAATCTCTTAAATAGATTCGAAAACTCTATTTACAAACAGAGGAAGAAGCAACTATTGAAATTAGTAAGTCATGAACATGATTTACTAGGACGCATCGAAGAATTAGAAATAAGTAATCATACTCTACCTTCTGAAGCCTTAGGAAAACTAAAGGTGAAAAGTCTTAATCGGATTACTAAGTTGCAACACAGTCTGTTAAAAATGGCAGGGCCATTTAGTAATCCCTTTAAAAAATGACAACAAGTCCTTTCTCCATATACATTCCAATAGGAATGTTGTATGAACAATATAAGGCTGAATACTTTGCAGCTTATATTGACTCGGGAGCAGGAATTTGTACAGCAAAATGAGGAGTCTTCCCTGAAGAATGTGAAGAAGAATTGCCAAAAATTGTTGGACGGGATTTCTCTAGAAGAATTTTAATTCTTTGCAAAGGAATAAAACAAGCAGAAATCCTCATGGGAGGAGTAGGTCAAACCCCTTGGTACAAGGTAAAGACACCACCAATCTATTTTCATGATACAAGAGCTGATATCCTATTAGGAAATAACTTCTTACAAATGTTTAAGAAGTACACACAAGACAATGAGTCAAGAAGACTTATGTTCACTACAATTTGTGATCATAAAATTATCGTTCAAAGACTTAAAGTTGTTTTTTATCGACAATTGTCGATAATATTTCGCAGCCAGCGTGGTGATAAAGGACAACTTTTTCACCCAAAAATGAAAGATCCAAGAAGGTTTGGAGAAACCATTTTGAAAATAACAACAGAACAAGAACTCCAAACAGAGGATATGGAGCTTCTCAAGGTGACTCTAAATCACAGAGATATAGAGTTAGAAAATAAGGTATCCCTTGAAGATGTCAAAAAGAGGTTCAAAGAAAGTTACAACGAGCATCCTTTGGCATTGTGGGATAAAAATCAACTCAAAGCTAGTCTTACTCTAAAGGAAGTCAAAGAGTATGAATTCGTCAGATATAAGCCTATCCCGATGAACATAACAGATCAAAGGGATATGAGAATAATTATCAAGAAACATTTGGACCTTGGTCTAATCAAAGAAGAAGTTTCACCATATAGCAGCCCAGGATTTCTGGTCAGAAATCATGGTGAAATAAAAAGAGGGAAACCCAGGTTAGTTATTAACTACCAAGGTATTAATAAAATCCTGGAGTTTGATGGGTACTTCATACCAAGTAGAGAACACCTAATTAGATGTGTACGAAATGCTAGAGTGTTTTTAAAATTTGATTGTAAGTCTGGATTTTACCAGATTCGAATGAAAGAAGACAGTAAAAAATTCACAGCCTTCTCTACTCCACAAGGACACTATATTTGGGAAGTTATGCCTATGAGATTGACTAATGCACCCAAAATATTTCAAAGAAAGATGGATAACCTTTTTAAAGATTATTTTAACTTTATGTTTGTTTATATTGATGATATTCTTATAGCATCAAAAAATATAGACGAACACGTTAAACACTTAGAGATTTTCTCTAAAATTTGTAAACAAGAAGGACTTGTCTTATCTGAAAAGAAAGCAGACATAGCAACAAGGAAAATTGAATTCCTTGGTATTGAGATTGATGAAACTGGAATAATTCTACAACTCCATATTGTGGAAAAGGTAAAGAATTTTCCAGATAAACTCAAAGACATAAAACAACTCCAGAGTTTTCTTGGAGTAGGTAATTTCGCAGGGATGTTCATTAACAACCTAGCAATGTACAGAAAGGTGTTCAGTCCTTTGTTAAAAAAGGATGCTAGGTTTATATGGACCGAAAACCATACTTAAGGGGTAAACTAATTAAAGGAGATATGTAAGAATCTCTCAAAAATGGCTATACCCGAAGATGAAGATGATCCGGTTTTATTTACGGATACTAGTGACGATTGGTGGGCAGCAGTCCTTACCAAGATCACTCCGGATGGAGAAATACCATGCAGATACTGTAGCGGTCTTTTTTCAGAATCAGAGGCCATCAGATGACATATCAACGAAAAGGAATTTTATGCAGTTAAAAGGGCTTTCGAAAAATGGCCATTATTTTTACTTGCTAAAAAATTCACGCTAAAGGTTGATAACACCCAGGTAAAAGCTTTCTTAAAAAATAAGATTTAATCTAAACCTGAGAAAGCTAGGTTATTAAGATGACAAGCATTATGTCAAAATTATATTTTTGATATTGTTATTATTAAATCTCATTAAAATATTCTTGCAGATTTCTTAACAAGAGATGGAAGGCAGTGACGTGGATTCCATCATGAAAATGCAGATGCATCTCAGGGAACACCTTGGGTTGCTTCAAACCGAGTTCAACCAGTTAGCCATTAATGCTGAAATGGTCGGCAGGTTACAACAAGCTGATCGGATCAAAGTATCTAATCGAATTACAGGGTGTATGCAAGCTCAAACATAACTATGGGCTGCTATTCAAGGGCCAATTGTGAAGGCCATAGAAAAACCATTGGTTTCTCATAAACAAGATATGCTAAAACCATTGGTTTTACAAAAAAAGAAATACAACCACCGGTTGGAAAACAAGATGTTGAGGAAGCTAAAACTCAAGAAACAAGTGCTAATCTATCATCAGCTTTTGATGATCTAGATGAAGCAACAATTGATGAGGATTCCTCATCAAGTCAACCCTCCGCCTCTGGGGTAAAAGAGAAAGAGATCAATCTTAGGCCCAACACTGACAAGGGCAAATCTAAGATCGATACTAATCCAGCTATTATTTCTTCATTTCAGGTTTAGCAACAGAGGTGGGAGAAATTAAGTACAAGAAGTAAAATTAACCCTAACACTTGCAGGGTTGATGTTGCAGGGATATATCCAAGGGTATGGCTAAATAACAATGTCAATCCTAAGGATGTAAAGCTTTGGTATGAATTTGGAGCCTTGGCCTTAGTTTATACAACGTCACCAAGCTTCCCGGAGATATCACAGTTACCCAAATGCATTCAGGAAGCAGTCCAAGAAACATGGGCAAATAACGACCATTTGTCCAGTGGAGATGTGCTTGAATTATATTTCTTTAGTGCAGCTCCAGAACCAACAGGAAAAGGATCACACAAACCCTTTCATTTCATCAAGCTAAGGAGACCTGACATGAATAATCAAAGATTCATTAAGGACCCTATTCCTGAGGAAATACCATTAGTGTCTACTTTTGGAGAAAATGAAATCTCAACCAGAAGGGCCTGGGGTATTTGGGTTTGTCTCACCGAGATGGACAAGGTCAAGTTTTCGTTCAAATTTTATCAGAATTTTGTGAACGGATCATTCCTGTTAAACACAATGACAGAAAAAACTACGGTTTTTGCAGAAGAACTATTCGAAAAGAAGAGAAATTTTTTATGGAACAACAAGCTGCCGGAAAGTAAAGAGACTCGCCGAAAATTTTGTAACATGGGTCATATCGGAAGATGGTCAGAGAACATCTGCCCAGAGTGTCCCAACCAGAAGGAGCCAAAATTCGGAAAAAACTTCAGACCCCGAACGGATCGAAAAGATTTTTTCGAGACAAGCAAAGGTGGACAAGGACCACCAAAGATGCGTTTTCACAGGGGCCTACTTCAAAAGCAAAAGATGCCCCGACAACAATAAAGCAGACATGTGAGGAGAATAAAGCCAAAAGAAAGTGGCAGACATGTGATTCCTCCACTAGTAAAAGATGACATCAATAATGGCATAAAAAATACAAGACAACTACCTCCTCCACTAGTAAAAGATGCCACCAATAATGACATAAAGAAATAGAAGATAGCTGTAAGATTCCCTGAAGTTTCTCGGTGAAACGAGTGGAACCTCAGCTATAAATACAAGCGTTCAAGAAAGCTGAAGATATCGATCATTCCCTTCAGTTTTCTTACAAATAAATTGTTGTAATATTTCTCTCTCTATTGTATTAAGTTTTCTTTATGTATTACAAGAACAAGACTACTATGAGTAGCTAAACAAGTTGTCTTCTCCTCTTCAAAGGAGTTGATTTATGTAATAATATCATGTCTAAATAATTTCTTTAAAGCCTCTTGTTCTTTCATACTCATATTTTATAATTAAATTTATATACCATATGCCTTAAGGTAAAAAATGAATTAAGGTTGTGCTGGGTGTCGTTGAAGGAGCTTGTGCAGAAACCATCTGTTGCGACTGCGTGGTTGGAGTGTGAGGAGCACTTCGTAAAACTTGGCAGGTATGACCCGACGACATTTTGGTCAAAGAGGTATTTAAATTTATTTCATCTTACGGGAGCATGTTGGACCCTAATTCGGAGTATATCGGCTGAAAATCTTGCGTAACTGATAGTCTTGCATGGACGGGACTGGTTCGATAGGTTAACAATGCCACGTACAAAGGATTAGTTGCTAAATAATATTTAATTAAAAAATAGGGACCACTAGGGAGTTGAAATAAAAAAAAATTGTGGTTAGAGAGTTAAGATAAAGTTTAAAGGGTTGGTAGGGATTTTTAAATCATTTACCCTTTTTTTAAACTAATTATACTTTTGATATAAGTTTTCTCCTCACTTGGAAAAAGATGAATAACAAG
The DNA here is from genome assembly GCF_033568475.1 of Henckelia pumila. NCBI lineage: Eukaryota > Viridiplantae > Streptophyta > Magnoliopsida > Lamiales > Gesneriaceae > Henckelia > Henckelia pumila. Next base: position 42,405,850 of record NC_133122.1, read on the forward strand.
AATCATAGGACCCCCATCCAAGTACTGTTTAAATTAAGAGGATGTTTGACTAAATTTATTAAAAACAACTTATAGGTTCTAGAAATTTATAAGTTGTCGGATTTTATTTTAAAAATAAGTTGTTAAAGTGTTTGGATAAACTCATTTTAAACAACTTAAATATGTTGATGTGTTTGGTATTATAAGTTTTTTTATTGTCAAAATTACCAAAATGGTATAATATTATGAAAGTAATGTAAATAGTAATATATATATATATACATATATAGGGGTGATCACATTTTTTCAAAAACCGCCCGAACCGACCACCCCGCACCGCCCCGCACCGTCGTTTTTCATTTTTTGAAATAACCACGGTTTTAAAAAAAATAAAAACCGCCCCGCCGCTATGGTTCGGTTATAATTTTTGGCCCAAACCGCCCCGCACCGCACCGCCGTGTATAGTGGTATTTAACTAGGGTTATATTTATAAAAAATTGTATATACATTATACACAATAGATTCGATCCTATGACGCCTCCACTCTCTTCTCTCCCAACTCTTCTTCAAAAAAATTTCCCTCTTTCTCTCTTCATAATCTATTTACTACTTCTCTATACTAATATTAATCATCAACTTGCCTAAACATATTATAGTTGATTAACTTTATTTTTTCGCTTGATTGTTATTTTATTTAGTTTTATTTTATTTATTATAATTTTCATTCATTATTCTAATAATTTGAATAGCTTTATTTTTTTTTCATTTTACCTATCATTAAAAAAACCGCGAACCGACCGCAACCCCTTAAAACCGACGAAAACCGCGAAAACGATTTTACATATAAAACCGCAACAAAAAAATTATAATATAACCGAACCGCAATTGGCAATTCGGTTTGAATTTCTTATGAAAAACCGCCAAACCGCACCGTGATCACCCCTATATATATATATAAAAGTTTTAAAATTTATTATAAATGTCAAATATATATTTAAAAATAAAAATATTATTTTTTTAAACTTTAGGGGAAAAAAATAAGATAAATTATGTACAAAAAATGGACAGGTGACATTGTGGGTATTCGATAAAATATACAAAGATAATATGGAGAAGTAAAATATCAAAATAATATTTTTTAAAAAATAGAAGTGACCTTACTTTTTAAAAAAAACGGGTTATGAGGTTTCAAACAACTTATTTTGACAAACTTATAAGCTATTCGAAAAAATTATCAAACAAATTTAAGGGCTTATAAGCTCTTAGTGCTTAAAAGCTGTTTTACGAGTTTATAAGTTGTTAGAACTTATTTTAAAAATAAGCTGTTAAAGTGTTTGAATAAACTTATTTTAAACAACTTAAAGATGTTGATATGTTTGGTATTATAAGATCTTTTTTATTGTCAAAATTACCAAAAAAGGTATAATTATATGAAAATAAAATTTTGAGTTATACACATACGAAAATAGTTTTAGAATAAACATATATTAAAAAATAAAATTGTTTTAATATTTTACTTTAGAAAAATTTATGTGATTTGTAATTTTTTTAAAATAATAATATTTAATATTTAATGGGTGGAGAATATGATGAAGATTTATGAAAATATTCAAGGATATTTTAGAGAGATAGAATATTAAAATAAGATATTTTTGAAAAAATTATTTCCCCCCTTACTTTTTTAAAAACAGTTTATAAGCTGTCAAATAACTTATTTTGACAGGTTATAAGTTGTTTTTAAAAAATTTTGACAAACAAAATTTGAGAGCTTAAAAGCTTTAAAACGGCTTATAAATTGTTTGAAAAAACTTTTAAACTCTGCCAAACACCCTCTCACACACCTTCTAAAACTTAAAGGTTCCGTTTTGGACAATTTCTTAAAAAATAAACATGATATGACTCTATTTTTTTAATATATAGTGTTGTTCAGATTTTTGGGATGCTCTATTCGGAAAAAATCATGCTGAAATTTATGTATCATTTTTTAAAACTCATTTTCGTTGTTTACGTTAATAAATACGTTTTGACAAATATTTATAAAATATTTTTTTAAACAAAATGATTTTTACAATATTTTTATAAATTTTTTCAAAAATTAATATGCACTTGGACAACTATTTGAAAAAACACCTTCACATTTAAAAAATAATATATTTTGATACACATCATTGTCTTTCATTTTTAAACATTTAAAAAATATCTCTATATAATTCTTTAAAAACTATATTTAGAGAATTATTTCTAAAAGTTATTTTCAAAGCAGTTCTACAAAATGTTTGAATTTACGGAAAAATCATATTTTCGTTGTTTACGTTAATAAATTGTGGTCGTTTGGTCATTAAATCTTAATCACGATCACAGATCCTCACACTTTTGGTATAAGCCTTCTCCTAACATGATAAAAGATGAATAGCTTGAATCATAGGACTCCTCGTCCAGATCTGTTCAAATTAAAATTTACGTTTTGGCAAATATTTATAAAATGTTTTTTTAAACAAAATGATTTTTATAAATTTTTTAAGAATAAATATGTATTGAACAACTCGAAAAAACACTTTTACATTTAAAAAATAATATATTTTGATACGCATCATTGTCTGGATCCGGATCCTCTGCTGTGGAGAGAAAAATAACACAACATACTGTGCATTAAATAGTATTCTGTAATTCATATCACAAGATTAAATAAATAAATAATTAATTAATTACACACATAAAATATTGAAATCATGTCCATTTCAATGCACGGTATCCTATGCTGTTTTTCACTCCACAGCAGAGAATCTTTTTCCATCATTGTTTTTCATTTTTAAACATTTAAAAAACATCTCTTAATAATTCAAAACTATATTTAGAGAACTATTTCTAAAAATAATTTTCAAAACAGTTCTACAAAAATGTTCGAATTCAAACGTATACTTTTTGTTAAAGAAAACTAAATAAAATACTTTTCACATCTAGCTATATATATATATTATTTTAATTTAAACTAGTCAACATTAATTTACTACATATATGATACTATAAATAGTATGGATTGTAAGCTAAGGTCTAAGAAAACTCGGTTACTTCTTGGCTGTTGCTTATTACCATAGTTATCAAAGCATACAAAGGCACATGTAGATCGTAAAGCCTAGGCGCACACATCAAAGGGAATATGCTAGAATCTTTAAAATGTTTGTTTATTACAAAACATAGACATGATATGGCTTTACTCGCTTTCAACAAGTTACGTTATTACAAGCATAAAAGCTAAACTAACGTCCATTAAACCACCTTCTGAGTTCAAAAACGTTCCCTCCTGTTTTGCTCTCCAAGTCTGCAGTGAGGAGAAAAATTCCGAATCCGAGGATTGATTGGAACATGGAGCCTAGTGCGCGTATCACGCCCAAGGACGGGCCAAATATCGTGTGGACCGCCTATTACACGGGGTACCTGAGGGGCAAAGAATGGGTTCAAAGGCCTTGTCCTCCTAGGTAATGCTCCGATCCTCCTTTCCAAGACCTTCCTGGACTTCTCCCTCTCCCAAGCCACGGCAAACGCCTTTTTCCAACTAGCATATCCCTCGGTTCTCTCATTTTGAAATTGCTCATTAAACTTCAACTTCCACAAGTCATCGCTCGACGCAACGTATTGCAGTTCCGAGCACACGCAGCTTATTTTAGCCACATCAACTCCAGGCAGCAACTCCAAGATTTTCATTTTTAGATCAGTGGGTAGTCGTATAAAGCATGGAGGTAGTTCTAAACCAGTTTTCTCACATAAACTAATCAACAATGGCAATGCAAGATTATCTTTCACATCTCTCCAAAACTTAAACAGCTCTTTTTCCGGTGATGCACTTGAAACACCGCCATCGAATCCTTCGACACTTTCGGTCACACCACAATTCGCCCAAGCAACATTCAAAAGTGGCACTAGTTGATCCTCATTAAATCTTAAAAAGTGAGTACGGTGTCCCCTTGATTCATTCCCTAATGATCCATAAACAGTCATGTACTTCCCTAAGCTCTGAAATTTCAAGACAATGCTGTCAATTCCATCACCGTGGCCAACGATATCCGGTAAAGTGTAAGACACTGACGGCATAAAACCACCAGAAGGCCAATCATTCTTAAACTGAAAACCATCTATTTGCTTTTTCAAATTTGGGTCAAATCCCACAAAACCAGATTCTGAAAATACCGCATGAATTGCCACTACAGCCAATTTGTGATCAGGGCCACAATCACCATTCAACTCGTCCATGAATACTTTCCTCAAATACCCAGGTACGGAAAATGACTTGTCGACTACGTCTGCTGAAATCCCATCACTATCATTGTAATGGTCATCACAACCATCATCTAACTCCATGAACTCTGTCGATTCCTCGAACTGGGTTGCCGTATCTAGTGTTTTCCTTTTCAGCCCATCAAACTCCGAAATCTTGGGTTCGCTGAGGCTGTCACCGGAATTCAAATCTTGAGACGCCTCAGATTCCCGGGATGGATGAATATCTTCGGACTTTGAATCATTACCAACTTCTTGCTCCAAAACAGGGGGATAACTATGCACTAAATCAGGGTCGAGGGTAAAGAATATAAGATCACCGGCGGTGACCCCTAGAAGCTGGAGAGAGTCCTCGACACCAGGCGATGCGGATCGAAGCTCGTCTTTTCGATTCAGGGATAGGCGAATCGAAGCGGGTGAAGGGAAATTCGGGAGGTTTTGAGAAAGAATCTGCTTGAGTTGGGGAAGGGTACATGGATTGGGGGCTTCGATTTTTAGGGTTTCTTTGGATTCAATTGATCTGAGCCTGAGTTTCATGGTTCGGAGCTTCAAGAATCTGAAACTTGTGAAGCAGGAAATGATTTGGATTTAGGGAAAGTTTTCATCTTTATCCAAACATTGACGGTTTTTTTTTAAATAAAAATAAAAATTGCTAAAAAATTTTAATATAAATTTGAAATCAGCATAATTTATTTTATTGTTTTTTAAAAATTTTGAATGTTCTTTCAAAAAAAAAATATTTTTGAATGTAGCAACCATGAAATTAAAATTAAATGATATCATATTCAAAATTATCATAAAGCCATCATTATATTAATATTATTTTTTTTCTCAATGATTTATGGGTGATATTAGTATTCTGGTAAATGTTTTCAATCTATCTCCTTGAACTTTTCTAGATTGTATAGCCTTTAATTTATAACTTTGTTTATGATGAAAGTTTAATAAAACTATATTGAAATATTTTCTAATTATATTTTATCTTTCTTGGATAAATCTATATTGAAATATGTTAAGTATCTTGCAATCGACTCTATCTAAAAATAATATATTCATTTTGATAGGAAAAAATAATGGAATAATCGTATAAGGAATTAAACATATTAACAACTTAATGTTCGTAACTAGAGCTGTCAAAATGGACCAATGGAACGGGTCAATTCGTAACTCATCAAAATCCGCCAATTGACAGGACGAGATGGACTGACCATTAATTCTTAGTTATATTTGGTGAGTTGGCCCGTAACTCACCAGTCATCACAACCCACAACTTGACAGGACTGAGGTGAATCGACCGTCATTTGGACGGATTAGAAAATTGTCAATCCAATTGCAACCCGTCTATTTAGCGAGACAAGACAGATCAACCCAATAGGCTCAACTTATTTCGATACCTCTGTTCGTAACTCTACACTTTCCAACACCTCATCAATCTAAATTTACTTGGAAGTATGTTAATCACTTCCATTACAAAATGAGAAGTACTTAAAATAAAGCATTAAAAATCTCATAATCAATGGCCCATTTTTATTCTAAATCAAATCATTTAAAGATCAACGGCCACAAAATAAATTATTTAAGATAAAGCCTTAAAAAATCAAGTATGACAATATGTTGATATCTTTCGTACAAATGAAACAAAATTACTTTAGCTGATTTTCTAATTTATTTTCCTTAAAAACAACATTGTTTAGTAATAAAAGTAATCGAGTCATAATTTTTCAAAAAAAAGTTAGGAATTAAAAAACGTTGATAATACGCTCAATTCTCCAATATATGAAACTCAATAATTAATAGTAAAAATTAAAATAAAATAAAAAATATTTTTTTATTTATTTTTATCATAATTTTTTAATATTATTATTCTTCAATATTGAGAGAGGACAGGTCTCGCTATAACTCCGACTTCCTTCCCTGTCAAACCACTTTCACTCACGCACAAAAGCGCGTGTTTCACAAACGCCGCCCCATTGTAAGAAACTCCATGAAATTAATTTTGAGGAAATATAGAGTATTCAAAATATAGCTGAGCTGCAATTGCAAAAAGCCTGGAACTTCCTTCTTCTTGATTCTGCTAGAGCAAATGGGTTGTTTTAAAATTCCAAGCTCTGCAATCTCGCTGGGTTTTTTGCTGCTGGCTTTCGCAGAATCAGTGACGGGTCGGTTTGTTGTGGAGAAGAACAGCTTGAGGGTGACGTCACCGGACAGCATAAAGGGGACTCAAGACAGTGCTATTGGAAACTTTGGGATTCCGCAATATGGGGGAAGTATGTCAGGAACTGTAGTGTACCCAAAAGACAACAGGAAAGGCTGTAAAAACTTTGATGATTTTGGGGTTTCTTTCAAGGCCAAGGCTGGGGCTCTGCCGAATTTTGTTCTTGTTGATCGTGGAGGTATCTGTTCTTTTACTTGTTAGAGATTTCTGGTTTTGTTTTTCACTCGTCGGTTACTTTTATCCTAAATGTCCATTGTGATATCTAGAGGTTCCATTTCCATTATCTTGGATATTTCCCTGTTTCAGTTTATGATGTGGGTTAGTTTTACTTTCAAAGAAGTATAGAGAGATTGAGCTTCTTGTTTGAGCTGCAAATTGTTTTTTTTTTTGTTTTTTGTTTTTTTTGTGTGCACGTCCTTTAGTCCATTTTCGTTAGTTTGCTGGTTTGAGAGGTTGAATTTGAGAACGCTCGTCTGTAGAGGATAACTGTTTGTTTGAAGTGGATTTGATCGAAAATACATTCTTTTGGTAATTTCTGATAAATCTCCCTTTTCATTGTTTAAATAAATAATCTCTGTTATTTTAATTTACTTCTCCCTCTATTTTTCAATCACATTCTCATTTCGGGCAAAATAATTGTCTGGTTTGGAGGAATACTTTTATGTTTTATTTTTAAAATTATCATTTGGTTTGTTTGAATTATGGAGTTGGGGAATATTTCTGAAGTTTATCTTATCAAATCATGTGCGTGAAAAGATTGCTAGTTTATCTCTTATTTCATGGGTAGAAATCCACAAATGTAGTGGTTTTGAAAACTCTCCCTCAAGCATGTGTACAGCGGGGATCATTCTTGACTTGCCTTTTTATAGCTCTTTAAATATCTCTTTGAGTAAGCTCTTTGTAAGAATGTCCATCGGTTGAGGCTAGGACAGAAACTAACCCACATACATGTTGCCACTCTCACACTTCTCTTAAATGAAATGCTGGTATTGAAGGCTCAATGAAGTGGATTGAGCTTCTCAAGATTTATACATGGAAGTTGAATGCTACGGACATGATATGTTCCCTTTTGTGATTGCAATAAGTTCAGTCTCTTGGCAAAATGGAATTCTGATGATGAAGGAGGTGATTCTGATGAGCTAACAAGAACCACTCTTCCTGACTAGTTACTCCAGGGTTATAGCAACTTCTCAAATTGGATTCTTTGCAGGACTAAGTGTTAAACTACTGTTACATTTGCTTAAAGTTGGATAATTTCTTATTACCTAAGGATTCGGAGATTCCTTCAAAGCATGAAAATAAATTCAGAAAGTGTAAGCATAGCTTGTCAAATAAAAAGCTTGTGCAGTCTATCCCTTATTTCTTGGGAGAAATCCACCATGTCCTGATTTCCACTAGTTTAAAATGTTCAGTTTTTCCACATTTTCACCTTTCCTGTTATTAAGTAATGTATGGAAATGTTGAATGTTGATTGCCTTTTTAATGCCATCGCTTGAGGAATTCTGATTCATGTCAGTCTCTTAAGATACTCCACTAGGTACAATTGTACATGCGTTAAAAAAGACATAAGTTCACGGATCTTTTTCTTGGTTTACCATGGAACGCAGATTGCTTTTTCGCTTTAAAAGTCTGGAATGCCCAAAATGCTGGGGCAGCTGCAGTTCTAGTGGCTGATGACGTTGAGGAAGCTTTAATAACTATGGACTCTCCTGAAGAGGATGGTTCATCGGCAAATTATATTAAGAACATAACAATTCCATCAGCACTTATTGACAAAAGTTTTGGAGAAAAATTGAAGAAAGCAATCAGTGGGGGAGATATGGTGAATGTGAATCTTGACTGGAGGGAAGCTGTTCCACACCCAGATGATCGAGTGGAATATGAACTGTGGACTAATAGCAATGACGAATGTGGCGTTAAATGTGATATGTTGATGGAGTTTGTAAAAAGTTTTAAGGGAGCAGCTCAAGTTCTTGAGAAAGGCGGTTATACTCAATTTACACCGCATTATATAACTTGGTATTGCCCGCAGGCATTTACCATTAGCAAACAGTGCAAGTCTCAATGCATAAACCATGGAAGGTATTGTGCTCCGGACCCTGAACAGGATTTTAGCACAGGCTATGAAGGAAGAGATGTGGTTCTTGAAAATTTGAGACAGCTTTGCGTGTTCAAAGTGACCAATGAGACCAATAAACCATGGATATGGTGGGACTACGTTACTGACTTTCAAATTAGATGTCCCATGAAAGAGAAGAAGTACAACAAAGAATGTGCAGACGGCGTAATAAAATCTTTAGGTAATGTTTTTCATTTCGCATATTAAATTGCCACCTTCATTGCTTAGTGCCAACATACTGTTGTTCATTCTTCAGGTCTTGATCTGAAAAAAATTGAAACGTGCATGGGTGATCCTGAGGTTGATTCAGACAATCCAGTTCTTAAGTTAGAACAGGATGCACAAGTGAGTTTTTGTGACCAACTTTTTTGACATCATTTTTTCATCATATTGCTGCAATGTGTTTATTTCATATTTTAATGTAAGTATGATTCATTGTCCGAGAACTCAAATATTTACTTATAGATCGGAAAAGGATCGCGAGGTGATGTGACCATATTGCCCACGCTTGTTGTTAATAATCGACAATATCGAGGTTAGACTGTACTAGTATTTTCCCTTTCCGGCAGTAAAATTATTATCTTGTCTTATATGGTTACTTTTCAGGGAAATTGGAGAAAGGTTCTGTTTTGAAGGCTCTCTGTGCCGGTTTTGAGGAAACAACTGAACCAGCTGTTTGTCTGAGTGGTGGTAAGTAATCTCTGCTCACAAATTTTATGTCTTTAGCTTAGTTGGTTTTATAATAAAGTTGGAGCTTATGCTTTGTTAACTACAGATGTAGAAACAAATGAGTGCTTGGATAATAATGGTGGCTGCTGGCAAGACAAGACAGCTAATATTTCAGCTTGCAAGGTACTTTTTCAATTGCTAACTAATAAGAAAGAGTGTTATGGTATTTGGTTTTGACGATTGTGTATATTCAGGACACTTTTCGAGGAAGAGTGTGTGAATGCCCCGTAGTTAATGGTGTGCAGTTTAAGGGAGATGGCTACAGTTCTTGTGTTGGTATGTAATGCAATTTGTTCTTTTTCTTGGATTAGTGGATATGGTTAGTTATATAATTTTATCAGAAATTGCTTTCTATAAGCAGCTAGTTGTTGGAAGTATTTTTGGCAACAAATTATGCTTTACTTTGCTAAGGAATTAGCATTTTGCTTCAGATATACATTAGTAAAATATGAATTAGAATGTATTTTAAACATGTTTATTCTGTTCCACCTTGGAGATTTTCTTCGTCAACATTTTCTCCACTTATGTCTGGTTACATCCGTGCGACTCAATAGGAGGAATAGTATCCAAACAACAGAAAATTTTAATGGAAATGCCTTGAGAACCCAGTCTGGTGCTCTTTCCAGCTGAAAACTAAAATTAAAGGGGAGATAAAGTTGAAAAATAAACTGGACATCAGAAAGCCCATAAATCATGTGATTTATTATTCCACTATTTTCGCGCTTCTTTTGGTATTACAGTGAACCAAAATAGAGAGAGATTGGCCAGTCTGAGTTGACATGAATACGTAGTTCTATTTGGCCGACGGTGTTTCTCACATTAGAATCATGTTATTTTCACATAAACCTTATATGACACCATGCAACCACAAATTGGGTCTTTTGATTGCTGCTAACTAGAATGACAGTTATTGCTTCAAATCTCTCTGAATTATTTTGTTATTTTTAGCAAAGTTACTTGATTGTTTACTGGTGTGCACGTCTGTTTTGTATGTATATATTTCTGTGAGAAAAGGTTGAGTGAAATAATTCTCTTCATATATTGATTTATCCACGAAATAATTACAATTTATATCCAAAACTACCTATATGAGAAAACTGGCTTAATCTAAGGACTAGAAAATAAGTTTAATCCCTAATTTTTAAGAACCAAGATATTTTATTTTGGTGACATAACAGGTTACATTATCCTTGATGTCCCGATTCACAATCCCTTAATTGAAGATTTAACTTGTAATTCTGAATCTCGTCTCTGGCTGAAGCATTGGATGCTTCAAGCAGTTTGGACATTGTGAAGCTCAACTTATAATTTTCCCTCTTTTTGAGAAATTAGTTGTAATGACCCATTTACAACCTCAATTTTTAAAAATAGCCTTGTTTACTAAAAAATTTACAATATAGCTTTATATTATTTAAAAATAAAATACCCATATTCTGCACTTTTCTCTATCTTAATTTATTTTGGGTTTGATATGTAAATTTATTTTAAGAATCATGAAAATGGTAAATTTACTATAAATATTTAGGGTCATAAATATTTTCATGAGATTATTTTTAAAATTTGATTAGATTCTGATAAATACCTGTTTCCTTTTTGTATGAGTATCTCAAGGCATTGCAATGAGACTCTTATTGTCCATTTTCCCCATGCAGCAAGTGGGCCTGGGCGGTGCAAAATCAATAATGGAGGCTGTTGGCACGAAACCAGAAATGGAGCCACTTTCTCTGCTTGTTTGGTTTGTATTTTTTTAATATTCTAATTCTATTATTTTTTGCCAGACAAAAATTGATTCAGATGGCAGAAACCCTGTATTATATATTTAGGATGACGAGGAGGGAAAATGTGCATGTCCTCCAGGATTTAAAGGTGATGGCGTTAAAACATGTGACGGTAAGGAGCTTTTCATATAACATACTAATGAACCTAATAACCCATGTTTAAATTTATCTTAAACCACTGTTTGTCATTAACTAAAATGCAATGCAACACAGATACTATTACAATGTTCCTTTTTAAAGTAACATGACTCCCTGGCGCCTAATACCGATACCCATATACTAAGTCATAAATACCATAACTAGCATGAACAATAAGTTACAAAATACCATTTACTAGCATGAACAATGAACCTATCTTCACTCGGTATTTTTGGAATTTATTTCACATTTTTAAAAGGACATTGTGGAATTATATTTATGAAAAAATATATTTGAGAATTTCAATAATTTCCTGAAGTTGTTAGCAATGATGTCTTTCAAGCAGACACCAAGTTCCCTGTCATTTAATGTTCATCATGGGTCTGAGACTTTGAATTAGAGTACCAGCATATTTTCTTGGTTTAACATCTTCCATGTTGATTTTTTTGTAACAAACAGATGTTGATGAATGTAAAGAAAAGAAAGCATGCCAATGCCCAGAATGCAGCTGCAAGAACTTGTGGGGCAGTTACGAATGTACCTGTAGTGGGGATCTATTGTATATCTGGGACCATGATACATGCATAAGTGAGTTCATTTGCACGTCACCCACTGTGCATGTAGGAAAGCAGTGAATGCCCTCGCTATGATGCATGATTTTTCGTGTGGACTAGGTCAAATATGTTTAGATTACTGTACATTTTAAAATATTTGAGTTGTATGATCAGTATTGGGTTATGTCATTTGGTGTAGCAAACTAGCAGCAGACGCTCGGTTCTATGGTATCTAAGGTTCATTGTCTGAAACTCACATTTTTTCTAATTCTGTTTCTCGTTCAGCTAAGAGGGCGACCGAAGTGAAGTCTGCTTGGACAGCAGTTTGGATCGTTATGATTGCATTGGCTATGGCTGCTGGTGGGGCCTATCTCATTTACAAGTATAGGTTGAGGGTGAGTTTTCTATGCATCAACGTTCAATAAAACTTTTAGTTTAGCTATTTGACCTCAGAAGTTAAAATTTCTCTGTATAATCTGCCCTTCCTTATTTTGATATGTAGACTCCAAACATGTTAATGTAGATAACAAGTAGGTTTTTTAGGGAGATGCTGAAACAAGATGAATGGCTGAAGTCAGTGACATAAACGATCATTAGAGGAATAATTGCCTTGAAATTGTTGAGTTTTGTTACAGATCTTTACCATGGACTGCCAATAACAACTTGGATGTCATTAATATTGAAAGATGCTTCTTTCTACTTGTGTTCTAAACACCTCTGTCAGACATCAACTTCGAAAATGACTGACTTATGTTTTGGGGACACAGGGGTCATGAGCTGAATCTGAAAAACTTTTCATTTAGGCTTATGCTTGGATGGATGGATTTGAATCTATGGATTTTGATTACTTTTATTATTTATAATTAAACAATAGATCATATCTTAAATCCACTCATTGATTTTTAAACATTAGTAATAAAAAGTAGAATGAATTTCAAATGACTACATTATTGGGTGAACTTAAAATCCTTCGTAACTAGCATGTAATACTATATAAGCATATAAGGACTAAAGAGTGGATTTGAAGTTATACACTCCTCTCAACAACAAAAATACATATGAATATATTTGAAATCAATGGATTTGAAATCCATCAATCCAAGCGCAACCATAAAAGATTTCGTATTTGATCATTCAAAGAAAATATGTTTCTTCATGTTTGCTTTGTTTATCCTCAGACATCAAAATATTAAGGTTATAATGAACATTCAAAATTCTTAAATGGTATTGTTTTGAATTTCATTATAGTATGTTTTCAGAGCATAGAAAAAAACAAATTTTGGGAAGTCCTGTTTTAATTTTATCGCATTTTGACAGTTCTTGTGTACGGACAGAAGTTATACTCAGTGCAGTATTTCCTTGCTTTCTTTTTACTATTTCTCTAACGTTGAACATTATTGATGGTTTGTTAATTAGAATTGGAACTCCTGTCATTTTATGGTCAGCTCATCTTTTGCCTTTTTTCAATTTCAGATGTATATGGACTCGGAGATCAGGGCTATAATGGCACAATACATGCCTCTAGACAGCCAAAACGAAGTTCCCAATCATGTTAACGACAATCATGCTTGAACTGAATCCTAAAAATCATTCTATCACAAGGGTGATGCGGGGACTCGTTGGACTGACTTTTGTCTCCATCAGAAGGTTTTGAAGGTATAATTATCTGGTTTTGTAAAAACTTGTTTCACAATAAGTGAACATGTCCGAATCACGATCTTCTTAGGGTATAAGAAAAGGTCATAAATTTGTAAATTTTATCATGTGACAGGTTGTGCCCTCTTTAATTAATCGAGATCCCTTGGTTGTACGCGTCTTTTTCTCTCTTTTGTGTACACGGACTGCACATTTCATGTTAGGAGAGTCAAACATTGCATCTCTTAGCCAAAATCTGAAATCTTTTAATATACAGCATGTGTGTTTTTGGAATGATGGTGCTTGAGAATTTTGTTGATTCAGATAATGTTGTTTTGAGCATTAAATTGCATAGATCTCAAGAATTGCTGACACAGAGGAAACTTGTATTGGCTCTGAAGCATATGACTAAATTTAGTTGGATCTGCTAAACTATATATAAAACTCAATTAAAAGGGTATCAGTTCCACTACCTGCAAGGAAAGTGGATCTGCATGCTTTCTTTGATGTCCAAGATTTTCCATTTCTATTTGTGTCATAATTAGATTTTATATTCACATATAGACAGTAGTTATATTCCTATTCAAATAAATTTAGAATATAAGTTTCCGAGGGTCAGTAATCATTATGCAATGTGACCACCATCTGCTTGCATGAATTATGATGTAGATGACCTGATGTATGTTAAGGAGATTGGTGTAGACTTTATGCGAAAACGCAGATAGTTAAAATCTCGGTGGTCGCTAGTGTTGTGGTATCATAGTCCATGTAACTTTACATGATATTATTGCATCAATGTCTAAGATCAGCAGTCCTAAAGAGAGGCATTTTTGCGTTTGTGAGAAGGTTTTGTTCCTCTTTTCCTGCTGTTATGAATCGATTGTGGTCGTTTTATGTCGCGAACACCATTGATTTCTTCATTCTCGGCGAACCATCCATGGCAGTGGTAGCAGAGAAGCAGCCATTTTTTTACAGCATGGTTGTTTTTGACGTTGTAATTGCCATTTTTTTTTATTTGTTATTTTAAAAAAAAGAAGTTGAGGATAAAATTGTATAAATAAGTACAGGTTAAGAAGCTTTTTCCGGTTTAGAAAAATGATGATAATATGTTGGTTACCTTAATTAACTCGAGATAGAAGTGGCGTCGAAATGGAAAAAATATATTTATAATTATGTGTGTGTGCAAGCTCGTGTGTATATAATATATATATATATATATCAAAATATTACATGTCTATATAATGTCTAAATTAAAAAAACTCAAAATATTTAAATGCATTATTTGTCCCTAACTCGTTCCTGATTCCTTGCCCATACATTACATAAAATCTTGATTAAAGCCATATTTTTAACATATATTTATTCACCATGTTTTTAACATATATTTATTCGCAATATTAAACAAATAAATAAGTCAACTAATATAGATTTTACTTGTACATAATGTTTTTTTGCTTAAAATGAACCAAATACATATAATAACATAAAATAATAAAAATAAATAATTTTTTTTTGAAAAGGCAAAAAAAAAAAACAATAGTTTAAAACTGATAGTTTTAACTTTGATATCAAGGTTTAAATGATTGTGTTCCTATAGTCTATATATCTAATATTTTTATCTAAAAAAGCCACATTTAATTAAAAAATTTATGTCAACCTTTGAGGGATTGTAAATCAAGTTGGCAAATATTATTCCGAGAATAAAAAAAATTATTTGGTATTGGGTTAGATAAAGTAACAGATTAACCACCAAAAAAGTAAAAAATAAAAGTAGCAGATTAAGCTTTATTTTGGATATGTATGATTGTTTTCCAAAAAGTAAAAATAAAAGATTTCCCAATTTGTTAATAAAAGATGATTCATGATTATCTAAAATCACATGGGTTGTGTTTGGATTAATGCGTATTTGGATTTGTCTGACGAAAACATTTGAAATCTATTAATTTGAAAAGACAAATTAAATTTGACGAGTTAATTTGAAATTCAAGCATAAAAATATATTTAGCTAACATAAAAGATTTCAAAAATTTCTTTTTAATTTTGAATAAAATGCGATTTGAATTTTTGAGACGTGAATTTGAAATGAATTCAAACGCAACCTTAGAGCAAAGAGGAAATGCTCAATCATGGCCATGGGGAAGACAATTACTCAGAAGTCAGAAACTAAATTAAAAAATAATTTATTTATTTATTTATTTTTATAAAAAAGGGAAAAACGTACCAGTGTCTCAATTCTCGAGAAACATTAATTAATACAGCAAAGGGAAAAACGTACCACCATTGTTTTTTAAATAATTACTATTTTATTTATTTATATTTTATATATTAATATAATTTATATAGACACACATATTACAAGTGCTGAAGTGCATGATGGTGGTATATTTGGTCATAATTTAAGGGCTTTCAAAGGGGAAGTTACAAGATCATGTCGACACACGTACAATTAAGAGAATATATAAATATATATGAAAGATTTAATTAATTAATTTGATTGATAAACATCAAACAATAGTTAAGGTTTATTAGCTATTTTAATATTTATGTAGACCTACGGCAAATAAGTATAGAATGGAGTTTAAACACGTATTGAGTACAATCTAAATCTAAGTAGATTAGTTTTTATTGTAAAAAAAATTAATTAATTATGTCGATGCTGGTAGAAGTATAAAAAGATAAATTTTCAAAATGAATATCATTCCGTAATTAGTTGTAAAACTGATAATATCGAATATAATTATAATATATAGTTTATACTTTTATCCAGATTAATTATACACACACACACACTAATTACTATTAAATTTCTTGCTCTTAAGCCAGTTACTCTTAAATATAATAATTTATTATAATCATGGACCCATTTATTGATTCTTAATTAGGCATTGATAAAGAAATGTCGATCAATTAATTATATTAATTAATATACCAGTTAATGAAAACTACTTGAACTATCTCCACAATTTTTTTCCTTAACTCAGCCATATATTTGTACAATTTAAAGGTCAAGACCACAATTTCTCTTTAAAAAAAATATATATAGGATGATCGATGAAATCCATTTCTCCATATATAGTAAAAAAAAAAAAAATTAGGAAAAAAATCATTGGTAAATGGTTACCATGCATGCATGCATGGATGGTATGCGATATTTATTTGCGTAAAAATGTAATTTATATCCTGCGTGGATCCCGGTTTTGGAGCCACATTAGGGTTACAATAATCCGGCCGGTTCGGTAGGTGTCGAGGAAGAATCCTGCATTAATATTTTAGGATTCTTGTGATTTTGCAGCTTTGATCCTTAAATCAAGCCCTATGTCCATTCCATTATAAGCAATGGGAGCATACATCCACAGATCATCAGAACTCAGAAGCTGCAGCACAAACAGTACAAAGAAAGCCAATATTAATTAAGATCTTGAAAGATGCAAAGGACTATTTTATGTGTGATTTAATTTTTCTCTAAAAATACATTTCAACTTCCAAACTTATAATAAGTTATGCAAATTTTAGATTTTGAACCAATCTTGTATTTATTGGCAAATCAACTTAGACATATATATCATAATCAAAATATTCAAGTGCATTGATTTTCTTGACGATATATCAATTTTTGTATTACATTGAAAAAAAGGGAGAAATAAAAAGAAAAACAAATAAAAAAATCGATGCCATTCGAAAATATTTCTTACCTTGATCTGAAGTTGCAAAAATTTTACGTATTCCACAGCCTCTTCAAGCATAGTACTGATATCAACCTATTATATTATATAATAAAAACGTTGTTATTTCTCAGATTCTCATAGACCATAAATATTTAGAGAAAATATATAAAAATTTTGAATATATTTTTTTATTTTATTTTTGGGATTATAGTTACTTAATGTATGGAACAGTACCAGTTTTATTGATCAACAATATTGCAACTTACCTTAGTTCCATTGGGAACCAGACACTGCAAGATTTTCAATCTCTCGTTGATTTTCTCTCTTCTTTTCTGTAAAAATTGTGAAAATATAAAGTAAGAAAATTTAACTACTCTTAATTAACATCTACAAATCATTGAATGAGACTTTAAGATTCAACAATATTAATGCAATTAATTACCCTAAGGATACTTACTCTAGCATAAAGACTCTGAGGGTCAGTTGCTGAACCCCGGCTGGCCCGAGCCTTTCCACTGCCTTTCGAGTCTGAACTCGAAGGCAAGTACCCTCCGTTTAGTTCGAGTGAACCGTAGGCCGAATCATCTTCCATGCTGCAGCTACTTGAGCCATGCCTCACAAGTTCGGTATTCATGTTATCGATGTTGTTGTTGTTGTTGTTGTCGTCGTCAAGAATCTTCATCTTAATGTTTCTCTTGTTCTTGTTGACCTAAATAAGAAATTAAAGAAATGAAAACGATAATCAAATTGTGAAAATCATCTCCTTTGAATTGACACTAGTATATGATCCATATATATATGATCATATATAATATAAAAAAAGTGGCAATAATGCATGCGGTACTTACTTCTGTAGGCATTCTAGGTCTTTTCTTGGATGATTCCCTAGGGTTGCTGAATCTATCTTGTTCTGATGGCAAACACATTGGCGGTTCGGACGGATTTTCGTGTAGTGATCCTACACTGTCTCTGCTTGTTTCCCGGTATAAGAACATCCCATGATCCCCATTCATGACATGATTATCATACGTCAATGAATGACACCGGGATATTTCGTCGTGTTTACTCTCCTTCAAACCGTAATCCAATATTGCCATCGGATAGCGCGTTTCATGACTTGAGAAGGGAAGAAGAATGTCATTCCCCTGTGCCATATTCGAGTCCTGATCGGGCCAAAAACAAGAAGTAATCGTGAAGTTAGAACTACCGGCGGACATGTAGTCGAATGGATCCAAGGAGTTTCGAAGTAAATTCGACATGAAATCCCCTTCATCTGAGCACGTTCCATTGAATGAACCCCATTCCCCTTCATACACTGCACCAAGAAGTTCCATAGAGTTTTTTTAATACTAGCGTAAATAATGGATGGGTACGGTGTCTTGGTTCTTAGCAGCTGAAGGGAAGCTAGGTTTCTTGAAAGTGTTGAGAGGTGGTGATCGAAAACAATATTATTTATAAGCTTACAAACTAGGATAAAATATGTTATTTAATTTGGTTTAGTTATTATATATACTACTTGTTTGTGGAATATACAAGCAATAAGTGCTCATAATTAACTTATTAGCATTATTATTAACATATCTGAAAATCATAATCTAATTTATCAAACCATGCATTATTAGTGTTTTGGCATTTTATAAAATTAGAAGATTGTATAAAATGACTCCAAAAAAAAAAAAAAAGAATATATACACCACTAAAATTCTAGTCTTAAGTATTCCGATAAGTTGGATTTTCTTTTTCGACGTCGTATTCACCAGTAAAATTGCGACACAGAAATGTCAAAATAGGCTAACCCCTTTGATCGCTAGACCCTTCGGCCGATTCAACACATTGAATTAAACACAAAATTTTCTACGCCCACCGGACGCTGCCTGACACCTATAATATATAGGTGCATGTGTTAGGTTGGCAAGCACATAATTTCTCAACCTGCCAAAAAAAGGCGTGTTCTGCCCTGCAAAATCCCGTTTCGACATTTCTAATCTTGGATAACGTGTGAATAATGGTTAAGTGTCACATTACAATATTTTTACATCACATGAACACTCCAACGATAAATGCGAAAATATAAATACTTATATATTGAATTAAGATCAAATTAATCTTGACTCCACGAATCATGTTGCTCATGAGTTAGTAAAGGGCAGCTATTTTTTTCGGATCTTATAGGACGACTCATATCTTCGCCTTATTTAATTTATGATGTAATTATACTCGACGAAGTTTGAATATACTTATCAATTTTTTTTTAAAAAAAAATTGACTACTTACAAAATTAAAAAAAAAAAATTATAGACCAAGTTATGGGACAATCTGTTTTGCAATTTTCCCCATTTTTTTTCCGATTAAGTTATAAGTAATTAATAAACTAATATATATACCATCTTCAATTCTTCATCTATTAATTATTAATAATAATTGTCTGGGACCTACACAACTCACGGAGGAGCAATATATATAAATATATAAGAGACACATTACTCGCATAAGCCTAGCTAAATCAGAAACAATATTATTCTTAAATAATTAATATTTCGTTAATCCGTAGATGCTGTACATATCTGGTGACATCATCGATCTACAACAGAAAACTGAACGTGGAGATGAGTCGGACAACCCCACCAGACATGATCTCTCCCAGCTTGGCTCCTGTCCCAATGCTCCCAAAAATACCTAAAAAAATATCTAAATCTCCATATATATCCTACCCTATATATATATACACACACACACATACATACACACTTACTGTGTGTGTGTGTAATGTTAAGAACTAGTCCAACTGCATGACAAGATCAAGAATGTGCTAAATGAAATAGTACTCCATGGAACTTTTATCACGTTTCGTGCTTGAAAACTGAACAGTAAATACTATTAAACACCATTTTTTTTTTGTGAGATGAGATGATGATCAAAGAATGTATGATCATAGATTAATATATAAGTCTAATATTTTGTACAGCTTTGAGTCAACATTAAAGTCGATCAAAATTATAAGGAAATGTAATCAACTAATGTCACATCCTTTATATCAGACGATGACGAAATTGATAATATATTTAGAACTTCAACTCCTATATAAGACTTCAGATCATTGAAGCCACATTGAGGCTTGAGCTTAAATTGAGTCAAGTTGGATCACATCTGTTATACACAAAGAACACTCTAATGTACAAGATTTGAACTTGACATCATGTTTAAGAAAATCGGAGCAATAGCTAGATAGCTCCAACCGACAAGTGTTTGATTAATATAGAAATACATTTTTGGGCAAGGAATATTGTAAAGAATATTGACTACGTACATGTAACATGATATTTATGTTTTAAAAAAATAAAATCTAAATCCATGTTTGATTTCGAGGAATTAAAGATACGCATAATACATAATAATAATAATAATAATAATAATAAACCACCACCACCTACTCTACATACGAATTACGATGTGTGTGGAAAAAGTTCCAAGGACGCGACTTGTTTAGCTGTCCAAATTAGGAATTTTTATATACTTTAACTCTTTTTTATTTTCAAAAAAAACTCTTTTTTATTTTATTTAAAATAACCGTGCTATATTTATTTTTAAAAAATTTAGGGTGATTAAATTTTTTTAGTTAATAATATAATACACAGAGTTTTTGTACATATTAAATATTACGCCAAACTGATCAATATATATGTATGTATATGTATATCACACTTACATGTGCTGTCTGCCTATGTATAGTTATAAATATTTTAAAAACATTGGAATCAATTAATGTGTCCTTTTTTTAATGCATCAATGTGTCCTTTTTAAAAAAAAAAAAAAAAAAAAAGCATTAATATGCCACTTCACATGAAAACAAAGTGTTTTCTTGGATTAAAAATACCATATAATCCAAAAGGTGTAGATTGAAGTTCATGGAAGGGGGTTTTTTTTTTTTTTTAATTTGGTATGTATAATTAAGTTCTTCTAAGCAACATATATATAGTAAATTTTATCTATATAATGTGTTTGTTAAGTTTAAGTTTTAAAACAAAATATCTAATTTATGTAGTAACAAATTTCTTTGTGGTCATTATATATTTATATTATTTTATACAAGATTGTAAATTTATAACATAGAACCAGATTGGCATGAGCTGTGAATATAAAATTCACATAAAACATGCACCTTTTTTTTTTTTTTTTCCACTTTGAAAGAGAAAGACGTGTTGCAGCTAGCAACTAGACAAGAATCAAAGCATTCGAGCGAGTCCGAAAGGGCATCCTTAATATTTTTATGTCAAGATTTGTTTTTTTTAAGAGCCAAAACCAAATTTAACCGTCATTAATAACACCCACAACAAATAGATTTTGCGTATATGATTGTACTAAAAATATATGAAAATTGCTGTGATAATAATTTTTTAAGGAAAATTAAAGTTTTTGCAATGAATATTTGACACTTTGCGATTTGATCTGTTATTAATTATATCATTAAATTTCAGTTTTAGTTTGCTAATTTTTTTATATAATTTTTATCATTTTCCGAGATCACACAACTGTGGCATGGATTGCCATGGTGATGATGTAACGATGATTTATGCAATACCACATCAACGTCTCATGGAAAAAAAATTAAAACTGTCAAAAATTTAAAGTTGTAAGATTATGAAACTTGACATACGAGGCAAATGACGATTTATCTTGTTAGTTCACCTATTTTGGATTTAGTCACATGACTTATAAAAATTTGATTTATATTCAATAACTTGGATTCTTTTTTTTGTTTGTTTTGATCTTTTTTTGTGGTTCATAAGATGCAAAATAAAAGTTCATGTTATACACATTAAAACTCATCTAAGAAAAAATAAATGAAAAAATAATAACAAAAGACACACACTATATATCATCATCATCGCTATTATATAAATATATGTGAGAGTCTGAGACACACTATAGTAACGACTTTGTTATGTCAATGTGGCACCAAATATTATTTTCAAGTTTACCCTTACATAATTTGTTGTGTAATTTTGATGGTGTGCGCTTATTAATTAGTAATCTTCACACATTTCTCCATCTCCTTCTCATTTTTTTTTAAGTTAAGCATGTGTAAACCACATGCGTGCGATAAGTTACTAGTTATTATTATCTATACTATTATATAAAACTTGGACACCTTTTAATAACTATTTTTGGTGTGTCAAGATGACATCGATTTTTTTTCCATTTTACCCTTATTTATTGAGAGTTCTCTGCATAACTTTTTTTTTTTTTTTTTGAAGGCAAAGGGCAAAACAACATTTTGACAACTTTCACAATTCTAATTTCATCTCACGTCTCTCTCACATGTCTCCCAAAGAACGTTTTTTTCCCTCAAACCAGAAATAAAAAATAAATTTTATTAAAAAAATACTGTAAAAGCACGCAACGCGTGCTTCGGATCACTAGTTATTATATAATACTTGATCACGTCATAGTTAACACTTTGGTGTGTAGATATGACACCAAGTTTATTTCTAATATTTGTTATTGAATTTAATGGTGCTCGCATAATATTCATTTTCATACCTCTCTTCATCTTCTTTTTCCATTATTTCATTTCACCTATGTTTCTTTATTTTATCTCCATGTCTTTTAATCCCTTATATCTTTTTGAAAAATATTGAATTTTTAAAATTATGTGAGCACATAGAACCACGCGCGCTGATTTTCAGTATATTTACAAGTTAATCACCAGCCTGTAAAAATTTAAAGATATTTTTATTCGCACTCAATAATGTTAATCATATATATTATAAAACAATATCACGAAAATGTATTAAAAAAATTTTTTGAAAGGAAAATGTATTTAAATTATGTATACCTACGTTGTTGTTATTATTATTTATTCTTTTTTTTTTTGAGAGCATTATTATTTATTCTTGTACGCATGTATAATTGGAGATCTGAGCCGGCAACGCACGATCACTTTGGCATATTTAAGATACAGAATAAAATCTCACAAATATATAAAATATGACTTGCAACTTAATTATAACATATATATATATAAGAATTAACAGTTGGAACCTAGCTAAATCATATATATCGCAGTAGTACTGTTGCCTGATTGAGACAGAGAATATAATAGACCGCCTCGCACGTTTGGATTGTTCCACCTTAATCATTTTATTTCAATCTCACTTCCATTATTTTGGGATGTTTTTAGAAATATATAATTAAATCGATTTTTAAATCAGTATAATTATCGTGAAAGGGCCAAGAACTATACATTTTGTAAAATCTATCTTAAATCTGAAGTCGCATTAAGTTTCAGATTAATTTCATGCTATTACTATAGATCTTATACATTTTTTTTTTGTTTTTTGAAACCACATAATTATATATATATATATATATATGTGTGTGTGTGTGTGTGTGTGTGTGTGTGTGTGTGTGTGTGTGTGTGTGTGTGTGTGGATGTTTATTTAATGGCAAAAAGAGAAATCGGGGAGTACTCCATCTTATAATCCGAGTATCCTTATAGCTTGTTTTAAGGTCAAGTAATTTTGTGGAAAAATCGAAAGATTATATAAGTTAATTTGTTTTCTTTTGTACAAAGATTAAGAAAATCATGGTAAACATAAAGTTAATTGTCATTATCAATCTTCTTGTTCTGTCTATATTATTTAATTCATTTTAAAAACGATTTCACATATTCTAAGATTTAGTTAAATGGAGATATATTAGTCTTGAAAAAAAAAATGCTGCTAAACATAGAAAATGAACTATATCTTTGGGATAACAGAAAAAAGAAATATAACATATACATATATATATTTGATGCAAAAGAGTGTGAGGGTGAGTGGGGAATACCAGGGTGGTGATCATAGTCAATTTAATCGGTACTACAAAATAATAATGTACTTATTTATTGATTCAATTAAAACGATTCGCCACATTTGACTCCACCAATTTAATAACAGTTAACAAATATTTAATGTGTGTATTGGTATAGTACAACGACGTGAAAGTACAAATTACGCGGAATAAGTTGCAAATAATATATATATATATGCAACGAGTGAGTACATAGTATATATATACAAGCATCCATAGCACGCGAAGTGTACATGTACATCCAAAAAAAAGAGTTAAATTTTCAAAAGTAATTAAAATAAAAGGTTATATAGATTATTTTTTTTATATGATTTTGGTTTTTTTATAATAAAATTTTTCGTAAATAATGAATGTTAAAAATCAAATTAAGTAACTTTGATATTTAATAAAATGATGTACCGTGATAATTATAAAATGTCTCAAGTTGAATAATATAGTCTAAAGTATAATATAAATTTAAAATTTTGGGTTTTAATACATGTTGACCAATCATGGAGGGTTATATATTTTTTATAAATTTTTTTTTTTTTTTTGGGTTTATGATAACTCGATCGAGTCAAGATTCAAGAACAAAGCATCATCATCTAATTAAGTTATAAGTAATAGGCACAGTAGTCGCATTTCGTTATTTAATTTTTTGAAAAATTAAAATTTTACAGATTCTCAATAAAATATTCTAAGATATTTTTTAATCAAAATTTCAACACATATTATCATCTAAGCTAAGTTATATGAATTCCTGATCTATTGATGACCTACTTCCGTCCACATGATCTTTGTTCCTTGCCATTTGAAATCTTGTAAGTCTTTGTTTGGCCGGATGACTCCGATCTGCTTGAAATATAATTTGAGCGATCGTTTCAAAACGACGTTGATTTTGGATGTATTTCAAATATATTATAATCATTAGAGCAACGGATATGAAATATTAGTGTTGATTCTATAAGTTTTGATAAAACGACAAACGTTCGATCTTACAGATATATAATGAATAGCGAATTTCTATAATAAAAATTGTCCAAATAATTAATATGATTTCAAATTACTCGATCCAAAATTATCATGATAATCTCGGGCCAATTTAGTTTGTTGGTGGCTCGCATTAGCTTTCAATATTATAAAAAGCTTCTCCAATTCCTTGGCTATATATATGTCTTCAACAATCGCGTATCAAATCATTTTTGGGATATAAAATACTATTAGATGAAAATTTATTATTCATGTAAATAATTGGTAGCTTCTCAGAAACTAAGGAGCCAAATTCTGACAGCTTTAATTAATTGTGGTATTTAGTCTTTATTTGATAATAATGCGGCGTAATTTATTAGCTAATCTTGTCTCACGGCATGAGATAAGGTAGACTTTAGCAAGTTTAATATAGATATTTCAAGTTCAATCACCCAACTGTTTATTAACTAACAAATTTCAATAATAATAATAATAATAATTGTGATGAGTCCAAACATGAAAAATTGATCAAGTTTAGGGGAAAAAAAACATAATAATAATAATAAAAAATAAAATAATAATAATAATAATAATAATAATAATAATAATAATAATAATAATAAGAATAAAAACGAGACGATACGATATACGGAACACATATTTTTTCTGTTAAAAAAGGCTCGTATTCTCTTATATTTCCCCATCTCTATTTGAGTTTTTTTTTCTCCAAATACTAAAATAGTGAAATTTCATCTTAGTACAAAAGTATTCACAATACAAAATGTTATCGAAAACTGGATACTAGACACAAACTTATTGGTACAATAATTTATATTTTGTATAGAGTAATCAAAACATAATGCTTGAACTGATGTACGACTTAAAATATTTAAATTGTATTGTCATCACTAATTATAAAATTTGCAAAGCTGCAAGTGCTCAATCTTACACAAATATTAATATCTATTTATCATAAACATTACAATATTTAGCCTATACCTATAAATTATCAAAGTTTTTATCCATCTAATTTTAAAATTCTTGTCAAGTCACTAAACAAAAATCAGAATGATCTCGTGACGTAATTATAATCATCTGACAAAAGATTTTACTTAAATCGATTTTTTTTTTTAAAAGGAAAAAAAAAAAACATATATCTGGCACATACAAGTTAGAGGCTAAAATTACAATCATATATAAAAAAATATAGTTGCTGACTTCTCTTGTAATATATATGAATTCATGTTCTTCCCACAACTATAAGAAAAGATGTCAATAAAAGAATAATTAGCATATTTTTCCTTCTATATTATATATCCCTAAATTAAATTGTACTACCTTTTATTATAAAAACATAACAGATACCAATTGATACTACATATAATTAATCCACCCATCGTTTTGTTACATTTATGCTTTGGACCTCTAACTATTATATTAGAAAGTTAAATGTTCCCAACCTTCAGACATCAATAACATCACAAAATAATTATTTCTGAATCAGTCTAGGGAATTATATTTTCAAATCGATTTATGTAGTGTTTGAGAGAGCTTTTAGAAAGTACTTCTCAATTTTTTTTCTCAAACAAAATTTCAAAATTTTGTTAAGGAAAAGTTGAGAAGTGCTTTTTAGAAGCTGTTCCAAACACTACCTTAATTACACACTAATCTTAAAAAAAATGTTAGAGAAAGAGTTGTAATGATTGTTAAGAAAAAGTTGAGAAGCACTTTCTACAAACTGTTCCTAACACTACCTTAATTACACACTAATCTTTAAAAAAAATGTTAGAGAAAGAGTTGTAATGATAGTGACTTCAACCCGAAATCTTGTCTCAAATTTTAAACTCATGTGTTAGATAACAATTAACAATTAACTGTTGGACATTAAACTTTTCAGTTTAACTAATCGAAGTAATTTTATTATTTTCGTAACTATTAATCATGATCAAAATTAATAGAAAGGCATATGAAATGCTGTCTGATTTTTTTTTTTATACAGAATTTAGTAAGTGCTTTAAATTAGATGCTTTAAGGATTCAATGTATTTATGGCTAGTTACTAATTCAATATAATAATAACACACTAATGGATCATGATTAGAACTATAACTGCAGTTTAATCAACCTCCTCTCTTTCTGAAGTTAGCTTAACAATTATATTATATGGATAGAGCGTGTCTGTCCCGTGATACTAATTTATTATCAAAAAAAAAACAACAACAACAAACCGTAAATAAATAATAGTGACACGCGAAGTGGGCCAAGTGGCCAATCATTGTTTAATTAAACTAAAGTGGAAACATAATTTATTTTTGTAGTGTTTGCAAATGCTTGAAATATAATTATAAAATTTTCAAAACTTTGTAAAGAGAATCTATAATCATGTTTTTTAAAACATTTGCAAGCACTGTTTAATATCGACTAGTTATTGAAGAAGTAGCCATTTTAGCTAAGAGGTAAAAGAACCAAATGGTTCGTAAATTATTCGAAATTCGATTCGATAAAAACTTATTTAAACTCGTTTAGTGAAGCTCCTCAAGATAAACGAATCAAGTTTGAATTTTATAATATTTGACTCGTTAACTCGTGATCATGAACATGTTCATTGATAGAACTGTGAATCAACTCTTAAATGTAAAATAATAATTTTGATATTTGACTTATAGATTTTACATTACTACTTATGAAAAATATATAAAAATCTATTATCATAATAAAATTACAAATTTTTAATAAAAATATTATATTTTTCTCTAAATATAATATGTAATTTTTAATAAATTTAATAAATATTATTAAATTTATTTAGACCCGATAAAATAACCTCGTTAGTCATGGATATATTGGTGCTCAAGATTGGCTCGATTATAAACGACTCAAGCCCAAACTTTCACGAATTCAGGTCGACACGATTACATCCCTTACTTTAGCCCACCATAATAACCTCATAAAAGATATTATCATTTTTAGGTAATTTGATATGCATATCAACTAAGTCTACGCATGCTTCCTCTTCGCTATAACAGTGGGCATTAAACTCATGGGTCTCTTCTTTCCAAAGACCTTGGTTTTACTCTCCGACTCATCTTCCTCGCTTTCTTCATCCACATCTCGGTTTTTCGCAGAGGGCTCCAAACCATCGGCTCTCTCAGTGACTTTTCTTTTGCTGGCATTTAACTTGGCAAGCAATTTTCTTCCCACAGGATCATTTGATACCGTAACTCTGGACTCTCTAGGAACTGTCGCGCCAATACCAAGCCTACAAAATTTTAAAGGTGTCATTCTATGCTGATAAATCGTTATGCTATGAGTTTGACTGCGGAGAATTGTACTTACCTTGCAGGCCGCCCTTCCAATTCCACCACAGCTGACTTATCATTTACTGAGGATGCACTCATGTTATTGACCCATTGCTCAGCCTGTATATAATACCACGGTTCGTTGTGAACAGCTTTTAGAATGTTGCAAATACTCTACATGCCAATAGCACAAAGAAAACTTTGACGGCAAACTATGGTGCCCATTGGATTATGGCAAGAATCTAGTACGCAGGAAAGAAATGAATTAAACATCCGCGATAGCAAATGGAAGGTTTTAGGAGACCAATGTTTTAATTGAAAATACAAACCTATAAACTTCTCCATTTTGGCAACTTTCAGAAAGCATTTTCCTAAATAATTCATTTTCCACAACTGATTTCTTATCCCTGCCATGGACAAGACCCCCTTCAGTTACAGAGCAAGAAGCATACCAATTTGAATGATCTGTCCAGCTTCACCAATTTAGGTTCAGATTTTTTCTTTGAATCCTCTACCGGGTTCATTGCAATTTCCTCACACCTAATCATCAACCAAGTACGAGCAGATAGATTATAATTGGTACGCTAACACCAAGTTTTTGTTTTTCTTAAAATCACACCAAGTTAAATGCATGCTTTATATTCTCGAACGTATAAACATTATTTCACTAAATATGAGAAGTCCCAATCCAAAAACATAAGACATGCCTTTAATTCAATCTTTTTCACAATATCAGCACATGGTTTATTGTATGTCTCATATTGGCTCGACAATCAAATGTAACATGGCGAATTAGCTCAAACTCACACCTTAAATTCAATCTATTTATACTCTCCTCTTGAACCCACGGACTAAATTTGGCAGTCATCTACAAAATCGACACGGTGAGAGCGACAAATTAGAAAAGAACTACTATCAGATCAAGAGCGGAGTTCACATTAGGGGCTGGAGTATGGTATCTGCACCAAACCCCGATGGGTGAATGAAAGTCATTTATGGTGGGCTACTGCAAGCATTGGCTTCTCAAGGATTCGGTAATTGCGTACATGATACATCCCACATTGGCTCACAATGAAATGTGAAGCGATAAATAAACTTGAGGATCTCTTCCACCAAAAAGGCTGGTATTTTGGATTCACGCATTTCTATTAGGTTTATGGTTCAATATGATTGACTTGTATAAACAGTTATTATACAATAAATCATAAAATTCTAACAAAAAATATAAACTGTTCACTAATAAAGAATGAGTAAAATAGAATCACACATACAACAACTCTGAATCCGGAAGAAGAGCAGAGCCAATGGAAACAGCAGAGTGAATGGGTCAGCTGTAAAAAATTTCACACATAAAGTTCAATTTTTTTCCTGAAACACACAACTTCCCCCTCACTAAAAAAATTCCTACATCACTTTCGAACCATTTATTTTCCTCGACAATATGACCAACAGCAAACAAATTAGCTCCATGATCGGTTGCGTGAATGCATCACAAATTTGACTCCAATTGCATTCTTGTAAATGAGCGCATTATCGAAATGAGTTAATTGAATTCGAAAGCAAAAGGTCATTTGACAATCCCAAAAACTAATTACAAATCAACGCGTACAATATTTACGACAAATTGAAGAACAAAATGGAATACAAAAAGAAAGCCAAAAAATTATTTATTTGACGGAACAAATGGGACACGTATCATAATGCAAAAAAAAAAAGAAAAAAAAGAGGAGATTGAACGTGCTTGATTTGTGGATCGTGAATGGAGCAAATCATGTACAGGGAAAACGAAACACATTCATCGATTCGATGTAAAAGAAATCAACTATCGAAAATCCACATGAATTCACTGTCTCTAACTCTTAATGGCTCCAGAAACATGGGCTACATCAAACATTAAACAATCAGAACTCTCCCTCCCTATAACGTCCACACGGGTTAAAGTTCAAGAACCTTGAATCCATAACATAAACAAAAACCAAAATACTACAAAATATTATAACTTTCACTTGTCAGCTAGTAGACCAATCAAAACAATACCTGATAAAGATACACGGTTAGCTTCAGCCTTCAGAAATAGCAAATCTGTTCGGAAAACAGGAGCTCGAGAATGAGGCTAGGGGTCAAAATCAGTCCCTTGAGAAAAAACCCAAAAGCTAGGGTTTTTTCTTCCCCTAATGATTTTTGTAAAAGGTTTAACATTGATCCGAGTAATTGCAAATTTGCAATCACAATTCACACAAGAAATTACAGACAAGATGAAAATTTTAAAAAAAAAAAAACATGGAAATTAAAAGCAAATGGAAAATCAAGTTTTTTTTTAAATTTTTATTATCGTAATTCAACTTTTTATTTAAATAAAATTTAGGAGTCGTAATTTAAGATTGGGAAAATACTTTTTTGGTTCATTAACTCATAAAATTTTGGGTAACGGAAGAACGAAATAAACAAAAAAACATGCAAAAATATTTTGAGCAACGTTTCAAATCGGTTTATTTTGAAAAACGATTCAATCGGTTGGATCGTTTTAATCGCATAATCGGATCGAAAAACCATTTATGTGTTATAATATAATGAATAATATATTTTTACAACATAAACGATGTATGGAAATATATATTTATTTAGCAAACTTTGAAAATTAAATTATTATATAAATATATTCAAAATATTTATTATAGTTATACATTTTTAGCAAAAATATAAAAAAATTAAATAACTGAAATAATATATTTGATGAAGAATAAATTTTAAATAAATTAAATAATACTTTTAATAAGAAATAACTTTAAATAATCATATATGTAATGAATATTATATTTAAGGTTATAAAATAAAATTTGAATAATATTTCAAAAAAATAATAATTTTCAAATAAAATATAAAAAAAAATTGAAAACCGGTTCGTTTTTTAATTTTTGACCAGTTTGACTATTAAAACAAGTTTTGGATATTTTCTGACCTTTTATCGGTCAAATCCACCAATCCAATCCGATTTGAAAATGATCAATGTAT
The DNA here is from genome assembly GCF_033568475.1 of Henckelia pumila. NCBI lineage: Eukaryota > Viridiplantae > Streptophyta > Magnoliopsida > Lamiales > Gesneriaceae > Henckelia > Henckelia pumila. The sequence goes on from NC_133122.1 coordinate 42,437,044, forward strand.
TTTTTAGTGATATAATCGGGTCAGACCATGCTACACCGGGTGTGCTTCACCCGGAGCAGCATCTGCTCTTCATTGGCCCGGGAACCACACAAATTTGTGTGGGTCCCGGGCCAATGAAGGGCCAAGATTCCATCGGGTGAAGAACACCCGGTAGAGCATAGCCCCAACCGATATAATATAAGAGAGATTTAAGTATGCTTATACTTATAATAAAAAATGATATTTTTAACATAAATATAGTATTTTTTTTATAGATGATTCAAATAAAATATTTTTCTAACAAAAATTGACCGATAACACTATCTTAACCAGTAAGACTATTTTACTAGAATTTTTGTGATATATTTAACTGAGATAATAATCTTGAAATTCCATAACGAAGTGTGAAGAATCAATTTCTAATCCACAGAACAAATTAATTTGCATAATTGATTTAGAGTCTAACATGTTTAGAAAGTAATTAATATCAAATCAAAGTCCTATATTAAATCTTGCAGAATAAATCAATATATATATTATTCAAATCTAAATTTAAAATCAAGGATAACCCATCCAAATTTATAAGTCAAATCAAAGCATATATTTAAATACATCCTCATTTATAAGGAAAAACATTAACCAGACTAGTGCCCATTAAAATTTTTATTGTTGAACTTATTTGTGAAAAAAAAATTTGTGATAAATTCAAAATGTTTAAAAATAGTTTTCTTATATTATTTTTTATGTTGTGGTTGATAAGATAATTTAAATGTCAAATATATGAAGTAGGTTTTTAATTATGATATTTTTATTAATAAAAAATATATATATATATTATATATATAATTTGAGAAGAGTAAATTTCTTGTTTATATCAATAAACACATCATGACATCAAGGCTAGTTATTTTAAATCTGTAATCTATAGAAGTATATTTAACATATATCCATATTAAATTACATGAGTATAATATAGACTCTAATATCGTAATTCTTAATATTGATTTGGGATTTTTAAAGAAAAAAGAAAGAAACCTCTAAATTAAATCTCTCTTAAACACATAATAATTATAAAATTTGATGCTCCATTATTTGAATAAGGAAAACAAATCAACAATTTGATTGCAATAATTAATGAGGGATTTTTTAAAAAGGCCTTTCTTAAACTACCATAATGAATTTGGCCTTCAATTAAGTTAATTTTTAAAAATAGCCCTAAGTTCCAAAATGACCTTTAAAATATATTTTTTATTTATCCTTCTTTTAAACCTTTTCTATATAAAACACAAAAGACATATTATATTCCAAAGGTACAATTTCATAATAAAAATCTGAAAGTTTATACAAATAAAAATCTTAAAATATAATAAGGAATTTTCTACCAAAATTAGTAGTTAAATAAAATATAAGTTAGCATTTTTAAAGATAAATAGTAAATGGCTAACAATTCTTATTTTGGATGAGATAGTTAACCATTAATTGATTAATACTTTCGTTTACCGTTAAAAAAAAAGTAAAACTTTCGTTTTTTCCCCTTTTCTTCTTTTTAAATATTAAATAAATAATAACAATATATTTAATTAAAAAGGTATGAAAATAAAAATAAAAATAATGATGAACAAGGCTATTTTTATGGGTATTTTAGGATTTTTAAATAAATTAAGGCTAAATCATAAAATTTTTAGTAAACAAGGCTATTTTTAAAAAAATAGAAGTTATAAATTTCTCATAATTTTAATTGAACTTAATTCACCTTTGTCACTTCCATTATGCTATAAATACATGCACCTTTTTTTGGTCGAGATATATCACCACTACGGAAACACATAACTCTTGATTTTCCATTGGAGAAAATGGCCAAATTTGAATTCATTGGTCTCACTTTTGGTGTGTTATCAGTGTTAGTGTTTGTGCATTGCATCAATGCACTTGACTTGAAGAAATGCTACATCGACAAGATATACCAACTGGGGGATTCTTTGTCGGACACCGGGAACTACATTCGCGAGAGCAGCGGCGGCGCTCAAAGCGTATATGCAAGGCTTCCTTATGGCCAAGATTTCTATGGGAAGAAGTCCACCGGCCGATGCTCCAATGGTCTTCTTATCATCGACTATATCGGTAAAAAAACAGAACGAATTTTTTGACATGAAAAGTATTACGTTATGTTGTATAATTTCACGATATCGACATATCGGGTTGATTTTTATACATTTGTAGCTATGGCATCTGGTTTGCCATACTTGAATCCCTACCAAGATAGAGATGCGGACTTCAGAAAGGGCAACAACTTTGCTACAGCAGGGGCCACTGCTTTGCCTGTGCAATTTTTGAAAGACAAGAACATTTCTTCGCCTTTTACGTCGACCTCTCTTGATGTACAGCTCGACTGGATGTTTACTCACTTCAATTCTATTTGCCTCAGAGGTAAATTTTACTCATGACTTTTTGGGTTAAAAATGATGGGTTTATACATGGTTTAATTTATTTATTGAGATATTTTCTTCTTGCATAGATTGCAAAGAATTGCTTAAAAACTCACTCTTTCTTGTTGGGGAGATTGGAGTCAATGATTATGGATTTGCATTGATGCAAGGCAAAACACTTCAGCAGACTTACAGCTTGGTCCCTGATGTGGTTTTTGCTATCCAAAAGGCCATTAGAGTGAGTTAATATTATCTTAAAATTGCTTCTTTCTTTTTTTTTTTTTTGTCTGACGAGTTTGGTGAAACCTGGTTTTCGGCAATTTTAGTTTTTTTTTTCATTGTGACATAAATAGTAGAGTAATAATGAAATTTGACAACATAGTTAACTAAAATCTTACCGACTACTTATTGTGTGTATCATTTTTACAAATGGTTTATTGTAGAGTGTCATCGAATACGGGGCGGTTCGGATAGTCGTTCCGGGGATTTTCCCGACGGGGTGTGGGGCAATTATCCTCACAAAGTTCACAGGTCCATACGATGAATACAATTGCTTGAAAGAGTTCAACGACTTTGCAAAGTATCACAATCAGAAATTACAAGTAGCAATCGAGGAGGTGAAAAAAGAGCATCCTAATGTGATCATTGTTTATGGGGATTACTACACTCCCTACCTTTCTATTCTGCGAGATGCATCAAGACTAGGTAAAGTTTAATCATAACATTTCATTTCTTAACGCATTCATAGCAAAGATTTAATGACTTTTTTATATAAAAAATTTCACGAGTAACGTACTCGTTTTCTACTTAATCAAATCATAAAACGTACAGGTTTCGACCCCGCTAACGCGCTAAAGGCGTGCTGCGGAACCGGAGGAAAGTACAATTTCAACTTGAGGACATCTTGCGGGAACCCTGGAGTACCCGTATGCGCTTCGCCCCAGAGATACTTGAATTGGGATGGCATTCATCTCACTCAAGAAGCTTACAAAGATCTTGCTCAGTCTCTCATTCAACAAATATATCCCCATATTAAATGCACCAATTGATCCAATATTTATTCTCATTCTTCTTCGTGTTATTAACAAAATTCATCACCAAAAAAAAAAAAATGAATCGATTCGATCTAGCTAGCTATATGTTTTGTTACTACTATATATGTAGTGTTATTAATAGAATAATATAAATATATTATGATTATTATAACTAGACATGTCACATGTCCGATCCTGATGGATCTCAACATTCTGGTAATCAGATTTCACAATTAATTAATTTTGGAGGTGTCCAAATATGACTTAATGACCACGTTGTTCCTCTTATCTCCGGAAAACGTTTATGGTCTAATACAGAGTTAGGCACGTATACATTAATAAACAAATATATTCAAATGTTTGATTCATTTCCTACGTGGCGTCGAACTAGATAAGCAAGCTGCAAGAAGTGAGATTGTAAATTTGGTTTGGCTTGCAAGTGGAACTCTAATCTTTCTTTTCTTTTTTTTTTTCAAAATGAACATTGAATTTTTAGATTATTATATTATTATTATAATTAATTAATTAAGTGCTATGGTCCAACCGTATACCCTTTTAATTACATACAATATTGATGATACTCCACGTATAAAAGGAAAGTATCCTGCATCGACTGAAATAAAGATTTCACATATTATATATATATATATATATATGCGTAGATTACAAAATATTTTATAATATTAAGAGAATTTTAGGAATCGACGCTAATTAAAACCCAGTTATGGGTTGAGAAACAATTCAACATCAAGATTTATTTTTGAATAATGCTAGAGGTACAACCAATATATCGTACAATGATATTTACAACAATTATATCATGATATTTTCTTATTATCTCGTGAGATTTTGATATGATATTGTGAGATTTTGCATTCAATGTATTGTGAGATTTGATAAATTAAAATTTTGTATTAAATTTTTTGTGGTGTAAAAATTGTTGTACAAATTTGGTTGTACATGTAGCATTACTCTTTATTTTTTTATTCCAATGACATACGATGAGTCATATCTGATTTTTCTGTTGTCCAGCGTCATATGAAAAATCACTTATTATTTATCAGTTCATTTAAGCACTTGTTTTGAACATTTAATTGGGTTGACCGTTGACCGATCACGTATGGTAATGTTTTTATTGCGGCACAATACTCGGATAAATTAATTTAAATTTTTAATAATAATAATAATAATAATAATAATAATAATAATAATAAATCTTAAAATACATCTATCGCGTATTTGACATATATAGAGGAAGGGTCATTCTGTATATGGGAGCAAATGCGTTAATGTAAAAGAAATACATGTTTGAATAGATTTGAAATATTCAAGCACATCACCGAGTTAGAAATTTGAATTTACACGTCAAAACATGAATAATATCTCACTAATTTAAAAGTTGGAGCTAGCTAAGACTAATTTTTTTTTTATTATATAGAATAAAATATAAAATTTCAACGAACTTACACCATAGCGTATGAGAACGCCATGTGCAATATCGAGTACGTACCACTCGAATACACATGTTCGTGTCAACCACAAGGCTTTTACTTATTTTTTTTCATGTTTTTATGATTTTAAAATTAAATTTATCTTCCATACAAAAAACTCTAAAGAAAATGTATAAACTGAAAAGAGAATATAGAAAATGAAGAAATTGTGATTTACAAGAAGTATAATTTATATTTCTATATATCAATCCATGAAAATATAAAGTATTATTAAAACTAAGCTGAAATGAACCTAAAGTTTAACATTGTATATTATATTATATTACAATAAATGTTTATAATTATAATTTATACGGAACTTTCTACTTCTCCAAGGCCAATAACCAAGTTCAACTCGAGTTCCGGTGATGGCGGGAGGTTCAAGTCGAAACTCCGGTGGGCTGCGGTGATTTCTCCGTCGCCATGAGATGTGGTCACGTCACTCGAGGCGCTGACGCTTTTCGATCCGGCGGTCTTGGCGGCGGCGGCGCTGCCGATTTTGCCTTCGTAATGCCTGCGTTTGTGGCCGCCGAGAGCCTGGCCGGTGGGGAAGACCTTGTGACATATGGAGCAGGCGTGTAGCCTTCCGCTCGGGTTCAGAGGGGACACGTTCGACGCGTTTGTGGAAGCCGAGGTTGACAGATTGCTGTCGTCTGAAGACGTGGCGGCGGCGGCGGTTGGTGGTTTGATGCGGTGGCTGGCTTTGTGGCCGCCCAGAGCTTGGTACGATGCGAAAGATTTACTGCAAACACTGCACTTGTAAAACTGGTTCTGGGTCGTCGCCGCCGCCGCCTTCTTGGCAGAAGACTCTTCCGTCGCCTTAGCGGCTGAGGCTGAGGCGGTGGAAGAGGCGGTGACCCTGTCGGTCAATCCGGTGGGAGAGTTCTCGACTTTGACGTTTGTGGTCAGGGGACGAACGGCGGAAGCGGTGGCGGTGGCGGTGGTGGTGGCGGCGCCGCTTCGGGCGAGCATAACAAGGCAAGCGGCCAAGTATTCTTCATCAGATTGGAAATAATCATCCGACGGCCTATCTCGCCTCGCTCGCTTCCCTTTTCTTCCGTCATCAAAGTCATCGAACCGCCGTGTCAAAACAGGCGGCACCGCGGCGGCGGAAGAATTCAGAGCTTCAAGGGCCATGGCGTTAGCTTAGGTAGCGTGTGAGAGTTTAGTAATTGTGGGCTTGTGTGAAAGACTTGAAGTGAAAGCAAGTGAATTGTTGAGGAAAGTATGGGGAAGAGGAGTGTGTATTTAAAGGGTTTGGGGGGAGTTTGGAAGTTGCGTGGGGAATGGCGGTGGATTTTATATGTAGATAGGTACAAGTCATGATTACTTAGTAATACTAATAAATGATTTAAAAAAAATAAATAAAATCATACGAATAAATAATACTTTATTTTTTAATTTTACAAAGTCTATTTTTTGTTCATATAAACAAGTCAGTGGTTCACACGCATCCAGCAGTGTGTTGGGCCGATGGAAATCAAGGGAATGAATGTGATTTGGTCAAAGTGAAGTGAGAGTTGGGTTTTGTGTTGTGTGGGAAGATTCGTCCTTCTAATTACCTTCTTTTGCAAGAATACTTACTCCACACATCCCCTACGTCACCTCTCACGTACTCAAATATCAAATCTTTTATACAATACTTAATGAAATCGACTCATATCTATATATATATCAATAATCCACTCATGAAAAAATTCACGTGCATAAATAATTTACTATGTCACATCTAAAAATAATAAGCATTTTTTATCTTTTTAAATTGAAAAATTAAGTTGAAAGTGAGTAATTATAAGTAATAAGAGCAATATTTGTTCATCCATTAATTTGATCAAAACAGTTATTCTAAGGAGTTCATATATTATTATATTTTATAGATGTATAGATGTATAGACCTTGCATAAAATTCATTTGATATAACGGTGGAGCTATGGACACCTAGTTCAAAAAGTATCTTTATATTGTCAGATATCATATGGTGTTATATTTTTGTTAAGATTATGTCTCCTTGAGATATGTTGGTCAATTCTATTTAAATTTATAATAAATAGTAATATTTTTAATGAATGATTCAAATAAGAAATATGTATCACAAAATTGATTTGTAAGACCGTCTCATGTCATGATCTTTAAAAGAAAGAAATTTTTAGGTAGAGTGAACAAAATAAGCTAGTGACATGAGCCAGCTTGTACACGGTCTTTGTTGAAGTCAGTTAAAGAATATAATTATTTCTCTTTACACACCAACTAATGGAAAATTAACTTGTAAAGTAAGTACGTACTATTGGCACATCAAACGCGTGGGGCACAAGGCTACGCATCGATACTTTGTTAATAATTGACTTTATGATTAAGAAAATTCGCATTTATATTCAGGATTTTATAATATTTAATATATGGATTTTATTTTTTAACACAAAAATATTTGCATGTATCAACACCTTTATTAATTTTTTGTGTAACGTAATCAAATATTTGGCATGCGGATAGTTATACTTTGGCGTAATTGCATTGAAGTCCTCCCATTTAAAATGGATTGAATTCAATTAATTCAGTCCTTCCCACTAAAACATCTCGCATATATACTAAAGTGAACTTTATTTTATTGCATGAGGTCGATCTGTTACACGTGGTGAATGAATTTTATTTTATTTTTATATCGTCTAGTTTTGATAAGGATCCACTCTAAAAGTTGCAAAGCGATACAAGTAAAAGAAACACTTGTGCCAACTTTTAAGTTTACTTTCGAGTTATGTATGTGCATATAGGGATGACAAAAAATACCGAAATGTCGACATACCGTTTTTATCGTATCGAAAAAAAATCGAATATATCGAAAATTTTGGTATACCAAAAATTTTGGTTCGAAATTTTCGGTATTGGTATCGGTATAAGCTTTTCGAATTTTTGGTATTTCGGTATAACGGAAAAAAATCGGTATACACGGTATCATACGATATTTTTTTTAAAAAAAATAGTATAAAAAAATCGGTATACACGGTATCCTACCGACACCGTATCGAATATCGGTATTCGATACGGTATCGGTATAAATTTATGTCATATCAAAATTTCGGTATACCGACGAAATTTTTGGTACGATATCGATATCAAAAATTTTGTACGGTATGCGATATACCGTACCGAACTACCCCTATGTGCACATATGATAGTTGATTTATTCCATGATATAAGATCAACAATAAATTTACGGACCACGCATAAAAACTTATTTGACTTTAGATAAATCATAACTACAACAAAAAAACTAATAAACAGATACATATTATGTTGCATACGCATCGGCCTTGAATCAACATGAATCTCACGTTAAATTATTTGAGATACAATGATCCAAGAACTATCATCGGACCAGATGTATCAAACTCGCATCCGCCGTATTTCCACTCGAATGGAAAGTGGCTACCCTTGGGAAAAGGCATGGTAAAAACTTTACGGGATAAGATTCCAATAATTCCATACGACTTTCTTCAAGCTCCAAGGAACAAGCAAGAGGATTTTTGCTAAGGGATTTCACCTTTGTTGGGCTAACACCAAGGCACTAACTTGATTTGGACACGTGTGTTAGTCTCGAGGACATTCTTGTCACTTCGCTCTAAGTTCTAGAACATTACGGATCTCTTTCTATCCCGAGTTGAAGAGTGTTAGCCGTACTTAGGCGCAAAGTCAAATGTGAAAGTGTTGCTAATGGCCACGAATAATATTTCGCGTATGTTTTATGTGAGACGGTCAAGATGATCGGATTCACATTTACGATAAAATAATATTTTTTATTAAAACAATGTTATATGTATAATCAAATTTGTACAACAATTTTTACACCATAAAAAATTCAATACAAAATTTTAATTTATCAAATATCACGATACATTAAATGCAAAATCTCACGATATTATATCAAAATCTCACGAAATAATAACAAAATATCACGATATAATATATTGGTTGTATCTCTAGTATTATTTTTTTTATTAATTGGATGAAATAAGAAATGTTTATTGCAAAATTAATTTAAATTAGTGTTTATTTTATTTTTTAAAAATATTTTGATGCAAAATTACTTGAAAGGTGCCACGTGTACAAAGAGAGTGTGTGGAGAGAGTGAGTGAGTGAGAGAAGCAAACGCATAAGTTGGGGTGGCGAAGCAATTCGGTGGCCGGTAATGATAGCATACACGCAAACGCGGCCTTAGGCGACACGCGGACGGCTAGGATACGCGGAGGGGCACGTGGCGAGATTAGATGAATCTAGGGTTTCTCCGAATATTTGGGCGGACACGTAAACGGAGAGAATGAGTTTGCATTGCTATTGGACCAATGTTATACTTAGCTGGATGATGAGTTTATGCTGATTCATTTATTCATAAGATAAGATTTGTATTTTATAGCCATCTTTTTTTTATACAAATATTATAAAATTTAAGTTTGCTTACTCATACTTCAAGCGTGCAATGAAGTTTTTTCGTTATTTTATAAGTTCGGCCAGGTTATGGAAGGGATTGTATTATAAAATACTGAAATCTGACTACATGAATTATGAAAATCGGAATTATGCTAATTTTTTAGACAAAATTTGGAATTTTCACATGAATGTTCCCAAAAGAACTCAAGCAAAAAAAAATAAAAAATGCATAACTGTAAACAGTTAATGAAATGTCATTTTTAAGATAATAACTTATAGACATTTATCAATTTATATGAAATTTACTGATTTTTAATCGATCTTATATTATTATTAAACATTTCATGTTGGATATCACTTGACTTCAAAAGGATATTACACTTAAAATAGGAAGAAATTTCCCAAAATAAGCCCGCCGCAGTTTGATATATACCAAATTTGTAATATTCTTTGATATATACGTGTGATGATAAGCCTGCTCTTTCTGCTTGTATTATATTATTATTGTTTCTCATTTAACTATGTGTCCATCTTGCCTTGAGATTTTGTCTGTATTACTGCGGCGCACTATCAGAACAAAACAAGTTTCATTTCCATATATATATATATATATATATTTGAGAGATTTTCTTAAATGCATGGCATCCATCAAATTACCATAATTAATATTAGCCTTTAATTAAGTTAATTTCTCAAATTAACCTTCTAATTATGTTAAATGTCACGAATATCTATCCTTTAAATTCTTTCTTACTTATCTCACCATCAATATCTCAATATAGATTGCCTCACAGTCCTATATCTTGAAACCATTATCATTGATTTTTATCAGCAAACTAAAATACAATAATTTCGAATAATTTAACTTTAATTTCATTGTCATTTGATATGGTAACATAAAATTCAATCATTTTTTTTAATTCGGAAAAAAATTATTTAATTTTGAAATGAGATCTTAAATTTTACCACGTACTAGTATTGATTTTCTTTTTTAAGCTCGTAGTAGTATTGAATTTAGATTGAGAGAAGGGTAGAAAAGGGCATTTTAGTATTTTTACAATTATTAATTATACAAGACTATATATTGTAAAACATATAGCAAAGAAGGCTATTTTCAAAAAAAAAAAAAAAACCATGAATTGGTCTAAAATAATTAAATTCTCTATATTATATTATATTCTATATTTATTTTTCCTCCAATTCAAGAAGATAAATTTAAGCGCGATTATATATAGCATATGTAGCAATATTTTAATTGGAAGCAAATAATATATATGAAACCTCGATTTTTATTTATGATTTCCACGAACTAATTACCGAGTAATCTTCTTATTTACTTGAAATAACTAATTTATTATTGTTATAATTACCTTTTTTATTTTTATTTTTTGGCAAAATTTTGGTATCCTTAATACGATTAACACACATTATGCAATACAGAAATTTTAACATTAATAAACGCGCGTGTTGCACGCAGTATATGTGCCCACAATTCACTAGTATAAAAAAAAAAAACAAAAGAATAAGATAATTTCAGTAATTTATACAAACCACACCAAAGAAATCAAATTTAACTATGATTTCATCTTATATGTAAATACAAAAGATAACACACATTCACACAAACTAATTATTAATTAATTTAGAATTCAAGTCTATTTATCTCTATTACGTAGCGCACAGAATTTGTCCACTACAGTGTATTTAGGTAGCATAGTTTACAAAATATTATATAAGTCGAAAGATTTATATAATACATATTGAAAGACAACAACTACTAATTTTATCGTCTTAAAATAATAATAATAATAATAATACAAAATAGACACGATAAATCCCGAATTGAAAATGTTGGATCCATGCGTCTAAAGAAGTCTCGTGAGCAGCAAATCTATCTTGGCATGCAGCCTGTCCGTCCCTGCATGCTCATTTCTGGCTCTATATTCATCCATCTTCCACTTGCCAAAACACCAGCTTCCAAGCTAGCTAGCTCACGTAGACACTGTTTGGTTCGTTTATAAGATATAATGAACGATGTTTCATGTAAAGATTATAAATCAATATATTTTGATAAAATAATATTGGTACGTGACTATTATATTTTGGTACACCAAAATAGCGCCCTACTCACTCCTGCGCCAAATTTGGCGCAGGACAGGGGCTGCTCCAAATTTGGCGCAGTCCTTTTTACTTTTTAATTTTTTTTAAAATTTTTTAATTATTATATTTATTTGTTTTATTAAATAATAATTAAATTTTAATCAAAAAATTATTAAAATAATTCATTTAATTTAATATTTATTTATTTAAAATATATTGAATAATAATAATTAATATATGTAAAATAAAAAAAATATTTCGAGAATATTTCTTTTGGTATAAGATTTGGTGTAAATGGGTTGGAGATGAATGTTGTATTTGATGCAGAAATTGCCCTATTTTAGTGCAAAATTTGCACCAAAATGATATTTGTGGTTGGAAATGGCCTAAGAGTATTCAATGAATGTGTATATCTAATATTTTTAGGGGAAAAAAACGTAACCATATCATTTGAGATCCAATATATAGAGCTAATATTTGTATTTCACTTGTATATATCCAACTCGATCGATGATCCTGTCTCAACCATACAAAATGTTCTAAATTCATATATTTAAATACCACCTCTGAATCTGCTCATCGGATAACGTAGGTAATATACTATCATATCATATGTAGACAACCATATTTTTTTCTGTATCATATTCTAAATTTTCCATATAATTATATATACATACACACGCATATATATATATATTTATGTACGAGACCACAATGTTGAGAAGGGCTTGTTTGTAACCCATTCAGATTTAAAGCCATATGACAGCTTCTGGCTCATTTAGTCCAATTAACACAACAATTTCTACACATAAATCTGATACCATATATCCTAGCTGAACCTTGCAGTTATCAACCCTTTGATGGAGCCAACGAAGGCAAATAGTATCACAATCAACGTTACAAAACAATACACTCTTAAGAAAACCGACGTCTTCGTCCAGCGCCCTATATGATTCTGCGCCAAGTACATCTCCACCGGGAAATACACGACAATAGGCCAGAAGTTGATTGCCCCTGCTAAACCAACCACTTGGTTGAAATAAGGGAAAAGTATACTAAATCCCGTGGTGAATGCAACGTAAGCGGTCCGGAAACACAAGCTCAAAGGATTCAATCTGAATGCTGATATTTGTTTCACATCACCGGTCACGAATCTGCTGTTGGGATACTTTTCCCTAAACCATTTCTCGACACTTGCGAAGAGTGGCTGACTGAACACCTGATCACGTGCGAATATTTTGAAACAACGTGGGATCGTTAAGTTAAAAGGGGTGTTGCTGATGAAAGTTCATACCTGATAACCTCCGACCAGATGAAGAACAACGCATGCATTAGCAAAATCAATGAGCCAGTAAGGCTCGTAAAACCCGAACCCAGTCAAGAGATTCCCAGGAGTAGAATCCCCGAATGCTGCGTACCCGAATCCTCCACAGCATAAGTAAAAGAAAGTTGTGGTGATGACAGCCAAAATGGATGCCTTCTTCATGGTGACCTTTTCGGGTGGATTTGACCTCAGAGTATCCTTCACATATTCAAAAAGTTCAATCACTTGTTCATCAAATCATTTTTCGACTCTGTTTCGCTTATTGGGAACTCGTGTTTCCGACGAAAAAATACAGATTTTATATTTCCCCCTACCATTATTTCAAGAAATATCACAGAAAATGGGAAAGCGAAGGCAATGTCCCCAAGTGCTTGAGAAATAGCCCATACTTTGCTGGCAGGGGTAGAAGCTGGATTTCCAGCAATGCTACCTTTGATTTCTCCATTCTCTGTAAATATTCAGTCTAAATACAAGACAAGCTAAAATGGCAGCCACAAAACTTTAAATATATTCAACAGTCCTCACTACACTACTCTTCAAACATTAGTACCTATAATTTTGGCCAAGCCAAGTGCAGCTCCAATGGTAGAGTACATGAAAGACATGGTTGCAGCGATAACAGAAAGCCATTCAATATTCCGGAAATCAGGTATTTGCGACACGATAACTTGAACTCCTCCAAAAATGATCATGTAATAAGTGTTTCCATATTTACAGGCCGAATTATGCCCTTCGTAATGGTAACAGTTCGATCTCTGAATCGCTCTGTCACATTCGAAATCAATTCGTAACAAGACGTACATGACGTTCCTACTCGGTAACATAAGCTTATCAACATACCTCATACTAATGGCGGATGTAATAGTATAAACAATACCTAGCTTGATGAAATTTATCCTCACTATTATACCGCAAACCCAAGCATTCTTCTTACCTGACATAAAGTGCACAACACACATAATATTCAAGAAACAGAGAAGTTTTCCAACGATACTAAGCTGGACCAAAGCAAACATTTAAACTTTCACAGAAACCGGCAGCAAAGAAAAAGAACTAAGGCACCCGAAGCAATGAATTTGAAACACACTCTTACCAAGAATTGCCCCCACAGCATCCAAATATGAACCGTTTCTGTGAGGTCCATGGTTGTGATCTGGATGTTTGTAGCAGTTGCAGAGAAACAAAGCAGAAGTAAGGGTGACTGATGCAAATGCCGACATGGTCAATGGACCCGCAATCCATCCCAGCTGTGACATGCTCCAGGCTAGGGAAAGTACCCCGGAACCGATCACCGCAGTTATTATGTGTGCCAAAGCAGTCCATAGCGTCCCTGATCGTTCGACCGGAGGAAGACACATATTCACTAATACTTGATTTCGATTAAGAAATTTGCATTTGCTCATAAGCTGTGGAAGGGAGAACAGAGGCCAAAATATCTACCAGGCTACACTATGCACCACTGCCCTCCAAGCTTGAAAAGTAACCGATTGGGTCCAGTTTATAGCATATCAGCGAGACTAGGGGTCAACCCATAAGCTTTTTTTTTCCAAGATTCCATTTTTATCCCCTAGGATAAGCATAATTTAAGACTTGACCAGGAAAAAAACAATCAAACTACAAGTTTGGTAGAGGGCAAATTCGATTATGACTACAGCACTAATAAACAGACGAGTGTAGAAAATCCTACAGCCAATATAGATAAAAGATCAGGCCTTTTTCGATCTTCATTGAAAACAAAATTACAAACAAAGAAAGAAAGAAAGAAAGTTTTGAAAATCCTACAGCCAAGATTTGAAAAGCTTGAGCCTTCTTGTATCTTTACCTACATTGCACTTGCATTCAATCTTCCTCAACAAATTCAAACAGCGTAAACATTAGAAAAAGGGGGAAAAAAAAAAACCCAGATGAAACACTGGATTCTTTGGCTCGTTCAGCTGGTGAATAAAGTCGTTGATTTTACTGAAAATTTTCCAGGAATTTGAGAAACGAGAAACATTAGAAAAAGGGAAAAACCCAGATGAAACACTGGATTCTTTGACTCGTTCTGCTGGTTAATAAAGTCGTTGATTTTCCCAACCCTAAACTGAAAATTTTCCAGGAATTTGAGAAACGAGAATTATAGCTACAGATAGAAAATAAAAGTCGAAAGAAATACACAACTACTAGTCTACTGCTAGTGTGGAAAAAGCCAAGAAATTGACTCACCTTGCTTGTGGGGATGCCTCATGATTGCAGAGGATGATAATGGAGGAATATTTGAGTGCGTTAACAGTAATGTGCTCAGATTATCATAACCACCTGCGGAATCCATGTTCACTGGCCAAGAACAAATGCCACAACTTTTCAAGGTCCTTCTCTCACTTCATTTTTGGCAGGATTATGGTTTTTTTTGTGAGGTGTTTCCTAAGTCTTAATTTTATTTTTTTTTTCTTTTGGCAAACAAATCAAATCTTCATTAATTTAAAGAAATGCCTACAATCAGGGAGCAAAAAATCATAAATAAAGGTTGGAGTATCGTAAAAAAACACGTTGACTAAGTGCAACCAGCCAACCACATTCCTTTGACAAATCAAATAGTCGATTTATGTTGAGGGTAAGAAACAATAATTTGGGGTTGAGTCGAAAAATAAAATATTGTTGAAAATATATTATATTATATTAAAATTGTTGAAAATTGAGTTGTATTATCTTGAAAATTAGTGTGTGATAATGTAGATGATGATGATTTAATTTTTGGACTAATCTCCCATTGAGATCTATAAATAGGTCTCTCCATTTATGTAGAAAAACACAATTTGAGAGAATAAATTTAAAGTGTGGAGTTTGAGAATATTTTGAATTTTTGAGTTTTATAAATTTTACTTTTCATAACACGTTATCAGCACGATCGCTCGAACATTCTCTATAATTTCCGACGCTCCAAAATACAAGAAGAAGTCAAAAATATTCAACAAGTAAGAATTTTTATTTTACTGTTTATATATTTTTATTGTGTATATATTAATATATAATATCATGTTATGAATTTTTTAAAAAACTTGTTATAAATCCTGGGAGGATGTTAAGACGACATCCCACACTCCCGGTAAGGGATACGACAAGTATAAAAGCCTCTAAGGTTTTTAAACATTATAATCATATTTGTATAATGTCATGTTATTATATAAAAGGCTGTCTATGACACCGATCTTATAATAATGTGATATGATATACATAATTATTTAATTATGATTATCATTATATCCATTGTATCATTATCAAAAATTTTTATTCAACACATACTCGATTTTTCTTTACCCCCAACGGTCACAAACGGCTAGTTTTTGGCCTATAAATATTTTCACTCAAACTCATTTTCAATCACACCAAAATTGATTCTTCATCTCAAAACATTTTCTCCTCGGTTTTTTTTTTCGAAAAAGAAGAAGATGGAGTTTTTGGCTTTTCTAAGGATATTTTTCATAACGATTATGATCATCATGCTCACGAGTTTTGTACTCACCAGCAATTTTTCACCACATGATTTTTCTCTATTTGTACACTTACTTGTACTCATCGTTTATCCATTATTTTGTATTTTCATAATAATGGAAATTAACTAATAAAATGCATTGTTATTTTTCTAGTACCACCATGTCAAACTTGGCAAAGCTTGAATTCGTTGCACTCGATATCACTGGAAAAAATTATATGTCATGGACTCTTGATGTTGAGATGCATCTTGAGTCATTGGGTCTAAGTGAAAGCATTAAAGAAAATAATATATCAACCTTACAAGATAAAGCAAAAACTATGATTTTCTTGCGCCGACATCTTGATGAAGGGTTAAAATGTGAGTATCTCACAGAAAAAGACCCAATGACTTTATGGAAATGGCTGAAAGAAATATTTGAGCATATAAGGGAAGTGATACTCCCGACCGCCCGTGATGAATGAAATACGTTGAGATTCCAAAACTTTAAAAAAGTCAGTGATTATAATTCTGCGATGTATCGAATAGTCTCGCAATTAAAATTCTGTGGACTTGAAGTCACAGAGATGAAAATGCTTGAGAAAACATTTTCCACTTTTCACGCATTCGAATATAACTCTACAACAACAGTATAGAGTGCGTGGATTTTCGAGATATTCCGAACTAATCGCATGTCTTCTTGTGACGGAAAAGAACAACGAATTGTTAGTAAGAAATCATCAATCCCGACCCACTGGATCAACGGCATTTCCTGAAGCAAATGTCGTAATGAAAAATGAAAACAAAAATCAAAGGAATAAACCAGATTTTGGTCGTGGACGAGGTCGAGGACGTGGGCGGGGACATGGACGTAGAAATGACCGTGGTCGTGGACGCGGTCGTGGATATGAAAATAATCGAAATAGTTATTTCAGTAACTCATCTCAAAAGAGCGTCACGCACCACCCACTAAAAAGGCAGCATGAAAACATGAGTGAAAATGAAAATCAATAAAAAAGAACCGAGAGTGTTTGTTATAGATGTGGCACTCCGGGACATTGGTCACGAACTTGTCGAGCCCCCGAGCACCTTTGTAAGCTCTATAAAGAATCGATAAAGGGAAAAGGAAAAAAGACCAATTTTGTTGAAAATAGTGACCATTTAATTGGTTCAACTAGTTTCAGTGCTGCAGATTTTTTGAATGATTTTAAAGACATTGATTAAAAGATTGGTGGGACTAGATTGTAATAAATTTGTATTTTTTATGCATTTTTGTATTATAAAGCATGTTATATTTTACATTTGTATTGTACTTAATTTTTTTTTATTACATTTTTGTGAAGTTTGATATGAAAAATGCTATGAGCAAACATGGAAATAATATCATGAAAATATGCATACCGGATAGTGGTACAACGCACACTATTCTGCGAGATGAAAGATATTTCTTGGAACTAAAACCAACAAAAACAATGGTGAATACAATATCAGGTCCTGTAGACTTGATTGAAGGTTTTGGTAAAGCGAAATTTTTGTTACCTAATGGTACAAAATTTTTGATAAATGATGCTTTATATTCACCACGATCGAAAAGAAATTTGTTGATTTTTAATGACATATATTCTCATGGGTATGATACTGAGACAATGACTGATGAAAATCAGAAATATATGTGTCTTACCACATATAAATCAGGAAAGAAATTTGTAGTTGAGAAACTACTAATGCTCCCTACTGGATTGCATTATACACATATAAGTCCAATTGAATCAAATATGGTGATAGATAATTCATCAATATTAACATATTGGCATGATCGATTGGGACATCCTGGTTCAACAATGATGCGAAGAATTATTGAAAATACACATCATCCACTGAAAGACCAGAAGATCTTTCAGAATAATAAGTTTCAATGTAAAGCATGTTCATTTGGAAAACTTATTATAAGACCATCACCAGCTAAAATCCAAACTGAATCACCCATATTTCTTGAACGTATTCAGGGTGATATTTGTGGGCCAATTCATCCACCATGTGGACCATTTCGATACTTTATGGTATTGATCGATGCCTCTAGCAGATGGTCACATGTATGCTTATTGTCAACTCGGAATGTGGCATTTGCAAGATTGATGGCTCAAATAATAAAATTGCGAAATCAATTTCCCGATTATACAATCAAGAAAATAAGACTTGATAATGCTGGAGAATTTACATCCCAGACTTTCAATGATTATTGTATGTCAATGAGAATCACTGTTGAACATCATGTAGCTCATGTTCATACGCAAAATGGATTAGCTGAATCATTGATTAAACGTCTACAACTGATTGCTAGACCAATGATTATGAAAACAAAACTCCCTATTTCTATATGAAGACATGCAATTTTACATGCTGCGGCATTAATTCGCATCAGATCAAGTGCATATCATAAATTCTATCCATTGCAACTTGCATTTGGTAAAGAACCAAATATCTCTCATCTAAGAATTTTTGGATGTATGGTGTATGTGCCTATTGCACCACCTCAACGATAAAAAATGGGTCCTCAAAGAAAAATCGGTATTTATATCGGTTATGATAGTCCATCAATAATTCGATATCTTGAGCCTCAGACAGGCGATGTGTTTACAGCACGCTTTGCTGATTGTCATTTTAATGAAGAAATATTCCCAGTGTTAGGGGGAGAAAAGAAACACATCGAAAAAGAAATCACATGGTATGTACCATCATTGTTATATTTGGATCCAAGGACCAAACAATGTGAAAAAGATGTACAGCAAATTGAACATTTTCAAAGAATAGCAAATCAAATGCCAGATGCATTTGCAGACACAAAAGGGGTGACAAAATCATATATACATGCTGTAAATGCCCCAGCTCGAATTGAAATTCCAAAGAAACAGATTGAAGACACTAATGATGTCATTAAACGCCTGAAGCGTGGAAGGCCAGTCGGTTCCAAGGATAAAAATCCTCGGAAAAGAAAAGGCATAGAGAAGCACGATGATCATAAAATAGAAAATGGTGTTCTAGAAGAAACACCTGATGATGAAAATGTTCTGTCAGAACCACAAACTGACGAGAATCGTGAAATCTATATCAATTATATTAATACTGGAAAAATATGGAACCGAAAAGACATAGAAGATATTGATGAGATATTTTCTTATAATGTGGCTTGTGACATCATAAATGAAAATGAGGATCCTGAACCAAAATTTTTTGGTGAATGTAAAACTCGTCATGATTGGGCTAAATGGAAAGATGCCATCCATGTTGAATTGGATTCGCTGAATAAACGTAATGTTTTTGGACCTATAGTCCTCACATCTGAAGGTGTAAAATCTATTGAATACAAATAGGTTTTTATTTGAAAGCGAAATGAGAAAAATGAAATAGTCAGATATAAAGCTAGACTTGTTGCACAAGGTTTTTCTCAAAGGCCTGGAATTGATTATGAAGAAACGTATTCTCCTGTTATGGATGCAATTACGTTTCGATATCTGATTAGTTTGGCAGTGTCTGAAAATTTGGAAATGTGTCTTATAAATGTTGTTACAGCTTACTTATACGGATCACTTGATAGTGATATATACATGAAAATCCCTGAAGGATTTAAGATGCCTGAAGCACAAAGTTCAAAACCCAGAGAATTTTATTCTGTAAAATTGCAAAGATCATTATATGGGTTGAAGCAATCAGGCCGAATGTGGTATAATCGGCTAAGTGATCAATTGATGAAAAAGGATATGTAAATGATCCAATATGCCCTTGTGTTTTCATCAAGAAAACAACATCCGGATATGTAATTATTGCTGTATATGTTGATGATTTAAACATCATTGGAACGAATAAAGAAATTCAAGAAGTTATGATATACTTGAAAGAATAATTTGAAATGAAGGATCTTGGAAAAACCAAGTACTGTCTGGTTTTGCAAATCGAACAAAAAGAATGTGGAATTTTTGTTCACAAGGCAAATTATACAGAAAAGATCCTTAAACGTTTTAATATAGATAAATCAAATCCATTAAGTACTCCAATGGTTGTAAGATCATTAAACATAGAAAAAGATCCATTCCGTCCATGTGAGGATGATGAAGTTATTCTTGGTCCAGAAGTAGCATATCTAAGTGCCATTGGTGCTTTTATGTATCTTGCAAATTGCACTAGACCTGATATATCTTTTGCTGTAAATTTATTGGTAAGATTCAGTTCATATCCAATAAAGAGGCACTGGAACGGAATTAAACATATATTCCGTATCTACGAGGAACGACAGATTTGGGACTTTTGTACTCAAAAGACACCAATCAAAGTATCATTGGTTATGCTGATGCTGGATATTTATCTGATCCACATAAGGCACGTTCCCAAACCGGATATGTATTTACTCGTGGAGGCACCGCAATTTCTTGGCGTTCACAGAAATAAACACTCGTAACAACTTCATCAAATCACGCCGAGATTATTGCATTACATGAAGCAAGTCGTGAATGTGTGTGGTTAAAATCAATGACACAACATATCCAAACTTCTTGTGGATTATCAGTAGACAAGAAGCCTGTGACGTTGTATGAAGACAATGCTGCATGTATTTCTCAAATGAAAGAATGATACATCAAAAGTGATAGAACCAAACATATCCCCCAAAGTTCTTTGCCTACACTCAAGAGCTTGAGAAAAATAAAGATATTGATATCTGTTACATTCAATCAAGTGAAAACTCATCAGATCTCTTCACAAAGGCACTTCCCACGACGATATTCAGAAAGCATATATACAACATTGGGATGCGCAATCTACGGAATATGTGAAGAATCACTCATATTAACATGAGGGGGAGTTTACGTGGCTGCACTCTTTTTTCCTTGCTATGGTTTTTATCCCACTGGGTTTTTCCTAGTAAGGTTTTTAACGAGGCAGCATAAAACACGTAATAAAGACAATCATCATATGACGATCATCATCACAAGGGGGAGTGTTGAAAATATATTATATTATATTAGAATTGTTGAAAATTGAGTTGTATTATTTTGAAAATTAGTGTGTGATGATGTAGATGATGCTGATTTAATTTTTGGACTAATCTCCCATTGAGATCTATAAATAGGTCTCTCTATTTGTGTAGAAAAACATAATTTAAGAGAATAAATTTAAAGTGTGGAGTTTGAGAATATTTTCAGTTTTTGAGTTTTATAAATTTTACTTTTCACAACAAATATGAGTTTTTTGTATAATAACGGTAAAGTTCGATTCGCAAATAAAAAATATGATGAATAGTACATAAATATACAAAAAAATATATATTACATAAATAACAAATCAACAAATATTTGAAATAATGACAAATACTTAAAATTTCAATATTGATCCAAATGCAGAAACCGTTTCTGTTTTAGCTAGGACAGCACTTTCTTCTTCATCTTCTTTAATTTTCATGAATGGTGGATTGCCTCAATGGCTATCAGATGTTGTAATTTTGGATTCTCTGAATTAATATCAGCATGTTTTCTTTTTCAAAAAAAAAAAAAAAAAAAAGAAAGAAACCGTTTCTGTTTTCTTTAATAATGAATAAAACATTTTTTTTTGAGGGAATAAATAAAACATTTTAAAAGACTAACTTATTCCACTTTTTTAAGTTACGACTTTTGTCTCCAAACTCACTAGTCATTACGTTTTAACTTATTATGAAATTTTTAAATTTCCTTCAAATGTCTCCTGATGTTTTCATATATTACATCTAAAATCTAATCTAAATTTTTTATAATAACTTTTTTGAGAAACGCACAAAAGAATGCCCAATTCTTTTTCAAAAAAACCTGTGCAAAACTTGTTACCGATATAAAAAAACGATTGGCCAGTGTCCTCTACGGCACCTACGTTTTCATACTAGCATCTTTGACACTCGAATTGTGTATTTATAGAGTCTATTTTTTCTTAACGAAAACAAAAACGATTAAAAAATACAACATTTTTTATTTGTGCACGAAATAACACATTATTTAAAAAAATGAAAAAACAACATAACAAAACCAAGAAAATGAAAAAATAACAAAAAGAAAATGGAAAAAGAAGGCCACACCAACCGTACAAACACTTTTCTCTCTTTTAGGCTCATTCTTAACAGAGAGTATAGAGTAGATGGATATAATTTTTTGTTATTGTTAAGCTAGTGAAGGTTGTGTGTTAAAAAATTGATCTCAAACCTGATCTTTTCTCAGAGTTGGCATAATAACCGGTATAGAATGGCGTAATACTACAAAAAAGTAGGTTCAAAACTAAATAAGCCTCCATCATTAGGTCAAAACCATAATTTCATCACACCATTTATGAGATATAGCAGTCAAAAAGATGATTCAAAAGTTGGACACAAGCGTTCTTCAAAAACCATTCCATCAAAGGACGGACACATCCGTGAGCTCTCGCAACTCCAAGGATCAGCGATACTACAAAAGATTCAGTAAATAAAAAGAAATCAATGGAAAACTTAAGTAGATATTTGATCAGTTAGACACAAGAGGCATGGACAGTTGAGTTCGAATCACGATTGAAATAGGAACCGGAACCATATCTTGGGTTCGGCTCTAGACCTGGAACTAAAACTAATGGGATAACAGTTCGAATTCAGTTTGCAGTAACAGAAACTTGGAACCAAAATCGCGTGGGGTCGTAACTGATCTTAAGTATTTACGATCCCAAATATACATAAGCAACTCAAATTTTATAATTTCAAATTTGCCTAATTTGTATAAATTAAATTCAAGCCCCACTTTTATTTCTTACTTCAATTGAGAATGATGAGATTAATATATATTATTCTGTAACGTAGATGTTGAAAAACTAAACGTATTCATTCGTTAGCTGTTGAGATGTAAAGGAGTAAATTTGGGCTAAGATCGATTCAACCATAACAGAATCAAAACTTGACCTTGTTAGAGAAAATTATCGGCATTAACCAGAAAAAAGAAATGCACTTAAAATACCTTGATGAAGCCAATTTCCTTAGCATTGCTGCGGAAGCACTGTCTGCAGCACATCAGCCCATACTTTCTAATTATCCCATGAGGATTCCCACAAACACGACTACCAAAAACAAAAACGAAAACACAATTCAATTTAACACCCAAGAATCAGCAGTAAGGATGAGAAATTTGTAGTGACTAGTGTTATAAAGGCTCCTGGAACTAAAAACTGCAAAGATTCGAACATCACAACTATACGTGAATGACACAAAGTCATACAAACAATCTTCTTTTTCACCAAAATTACCAGAATACTGATTCCTTGTGACAGAATATAGCCCAAAAGCTCAAAATGGGCCTACTGACACGATAAAGAAATCAATGGTTAGGAAGCAGCTACTACAACTTTTTTTCTAAGTGGGAAGGACATCCAGTTAACAGGGGGTTGAGACTTATCACAACTTGTATATAAAAATCTGAAGCAAGAAACATATCGAATTTAAAAAATTAAATGGAAACACAACGATCTAGCAACCAACAAGAATAACTGAGCTAGGGGGTAATAACGATTTGAGAGAAATAAGAGTAGTTTCCTCATAACACCAACACCCTGCCTCTCAATCTCTAGATGAAGATTCCGGGTCCAGTGAAAAACCACCTCTATAAGTAGACAAAAACTCAGGGAACAAAAAACAGTCTTAGATGTACCAAAAACAGCCACTAATATCCCAAATTACAGGTTAAACAACTAAAACCATTTGAACAAAACCCTCAAAACCTTGTATATGAACTTCACCAGCAGTTGACTTGACTCTAAACTGCGTAGCTTGTAAGAAGTGTCCGTTACCATACGAAAACGAAGGTACTTAACAGGTTATTAACAAGAAATGGCTAAAACACATAAGGTAAATTCACCAGCCAATTCCGGCATCAAGGATAGGAAATTCAACACGAATAAATGTTAGCAGCTAATGAATCAACGCAATATCAGCCAACAAACAGAAATTTGGCCATCCCAAAGTCATCGGTAGAAAATCAAAGCACAATTAAATGATCCAAATATCAAGATACAATTTTAGTACTTCCGCTAACATTCAGATAGACAGACGAATAAAATGCAAACATCGGCATCACAATAATGAATCAAAGCATGAATAAACGGGAATTGCATTAAAAAAACTAAAATTCAGATAAAGAAAAAGCGATAATTGGTACCAAGTGCGGGATCCTGGGCCGTAGGTTTTGGGGTGAGAATTCCACACATTGGAATGTCCCATCTTCCTCCTCAGAATCGATCGAAAATTTCTCAGGCGCCGCTGAAGAGAGACTCCGTGATACTGGTACACTGTGAACAACTTCTTATTGCTGGAGCCTCCCGAAAGTCAAACCCTAATGTTGACTTGATTCCGTGGGTCGCAATGTTACCAACCCAATTCATTTATTTCATATGTTGCGGTCCAATTTTGTGTTTGATTTGCTAGAGGACGAGAGGAGGCCCGCACTTTGGCGGGTCAGGAATTTTGTCAGACCTCCTATATATTTGATGTGATCCTCGTTGTAATTTTATAGCAGGACGGATCTAAAAATTTTGTCTAAAACAGTGTTTTTATAATTAGATCGGTGATTGAACTGGTCTATTTAAAATAAACGGTTCAATCGGTCAGACCGTTTTAATCGAACAGTGTTTTTATAATTAGATCGGTGATTGAACTGGTCTATTTAAAATAAACGGTTCAATCGGTCAGACCGTTTTAATCGAACGGTCGAACCGAAAAACCAGCCTCCCGAAAGTCAAACCCTAATGTTGACTTGATTCCGTGGGTCGCAATGTTACCAACCCAATTCATTTATTTCATATGTTGCTGTCCAATTTTGTGTTTGATTTGCTAGAGGACGAGAGGAGGCCCGCACTTTGGCGGGTCAGGAATTTTGTCAGACCTCCTATATATTTGATGTGATCCTCGTTGTAATTTTATAGCAGGACGGATCTAAAAATTTTGTCTAAAACAGTGTTTTTATAATTAGATCGGTGATTGAACTGGTCTATTTAAAATAAACGGTTCAATCGGTCAGACCGTTTTAATCGGACGGTCGAACCGAAAAACCGTTTATATAATTTAATATAATAAATAATATATTTGAATTTTAAAAACTCCAAAATTATATAAATAGACAAAAATATATATATATTTAACGGACCGGAAAATCGACCGGTTCTCGGTCGAACCGGTTGAATCGACCGGTCCGGTCCGGCTCCAAAAACATTGGTCTAAAGATGTAGAGATCCAGAGATCGCAAACGTCAAAAGAGGCTGATTCATATATATATATATATATATATATATATATATACAATTTTGCTATCATGCCCACTCACCGTGCCCACCTAATATGCCCACCATGAGGTGACACTCAACTATTGGATGTGATGAATTGTGCGTCCAATAGTTGAGTGCCACCTCATGGTAGGCACATTAGGTGGGCACGGTGGATGGGCAGGATAGCAAAACTCTATATATATATATATATAGAGTTTCTTTCAAGTGCCCAACTATCATGCCCACCACCATGCCCATCAATAATGTGACACTATTCTATTGGACCTACAATTTATCACATCTTTATCACATCCAATAGAATAGTGCCACATCATTGGTGGGCATGGTAGGTGGGCACTTGAAAGAAACTCTATATATATATATATATATATATATATATATATATATATATATATATAGCACCTTAGTGTACACCTTGGTTTACATATTTGCTTCTTAATTACAAAACTTTCCTTGATCAACAAGATATTTATTTCAAATCATGGATAGTTTTGTATTTAATGAGGTTAATTATAAATAGGTGTAAGCCAAAGTGTACACTGCAAGGTGTAAATCTAGCATTTTTCATATATATATATATATATATATATAATCATCCATAAAAATGTTTTAAAATATATTAAATATAAATAATATATATATTTTTATTCATATTTAATTTAACCCTCAAACTTGAAACTTTCTAATTAATCATTAATAATAAATGTAGTCAACAATTTACGAAATATATCTACTTTAATATAAATAATTAAACTATCATTCAAATATTCTTTTTCCATTCGATTAATCGATGAAACTTTGGTTGGAATATCGACAAATAGCAACATAAATGAATTCTAACAACAAAAATAAAGATAATTTTTTTAATAATTATTATGTACAGTTTTTATTCCAAAAAAAAATATGTACAATTTTAAAAGTCACAAAAAAAATTAAAATATAACGTCACCCCTTATCGTAGGAAAATTCGACGTGTCAAATATCAACTATATGATTCACAGTCCTTATATTGGTCACACACACACTCACATAGGCTTGATCAAAAAAAAAAAAATAAAAAAAAATCATAGACTTGATCAGTGATCTGATCTAGCATGTGGGCAGGTCAATAGTTAATAACTTGTCTGTTTGATAAACAAAATTAGGGCATATAATTTTTTTTGTGTAAATACGAGAATGGATCATGTTATGTCTGATGTATGTAATGGATTACAGTGTAATAAACTAATACGATAATTTGGAAAATGATTTTAAGGTTGTATTTGGAGTGGTCGTTTGAAATCCATGATTTCGAATTTATTTTCATTGTTAAATAGAGGAAAATCAAATAACGTTCCGTTTACAGTTTAGTTATACTAATCACAATATATTTCAAATAATTTCAATATTAAGTCTCGCAGAAAAATAGCTCAAAGCAAAGATGATACAAAACTTATTAAATGTGTATATTTATTATTTGGATTACGTATACAAAAGAAATTCAAATTAATCTTCATAGTTATTTATAATATAATTACATTAGTCAAAATGAATTTCAAATTTTTCAATACAAAGACAACCTAAGTCCTAAACAGATAATCAAAGAAAATAATCGTATTTCCGTATTTTTCGGAGGACGTGGGGGGTTTTATTTCATTTTAATATTGTTATTAGTTTTATTTATTTATTTTCAATCAAGGAGAAGTGAGAAAATTTGGATGAGCAAATTGGTGATAAATTCCCAAATTCAAACTTGACTTTGCCCTATCTTTCTACTCATAAGATTCTTTGCAATAGCTCCCTAGAACACCAAAACTTGAATATTTAATTGTTTAATTCTTGTACTGGATTTATGCTAAAAATCTAAAGACTTTATGCTAAAATCTGAAGATTTTGTGCTTATTCATGGTACAAAGAATTATCCGCAAAAATGGTATCAGAGCCTTAGGTTAATTATTCAGACATAATATTATTCGTTAATTCATGTTTTTCTTTGTTGAGGAGAAGTTTTTTTTTTTTAAGATGACTTCAAACAAAGGTTTGAATCAAGAGGATTTTATTCATATGAAATCCTATAAACAAGTTAATCTATTCACAATAGATTACTTACAACAGGTTGTGATTAATGCTCTTAATTTTGAAGAGATAAAGAAAAAATGATTTCTAACTCTCAATTTTTAGAGATTACCCCAGATTCCTCTAAACTCTCCGGAGATTTTAGAGAAATTCAAAAGACGGTACAATATTACAGCAATCAGCTGTATGAAATACCTCGAAAAATTGAAGAAGTCCTTAAGAAACAAGAAGAAATTCTTGGAAACCTAAAAGATCTTCAAAATAAAATCATAAATCTAGAACACACTTCGAGTTCTAGAAAAAGAAATACAGGAGGAAGGTTATGTAGTGACCCGCACCGTGATCACCTACTAATCAGAACTTAAGCATGCAATTAATTAATAAAATAATCTTAATCAGAAAAACTGCGGAATTAAAGTAAGTCAAATACCAGGTAAGCAAAACCTAGTGGTCAACCCTGCTATCCAGCCTTGGTCACCACCTAACCTCCCTGTCTCCGGGAGAACTACCTGCATCTGCCCCATGGAATAGGGCATTCAGCCAACAGAAAATAACCGGAAGTGAGCCTAACATGCTCAGTACGAGAGTATGAGTATACGGTGTTATGTGTGCATGTATGCAAGTGAACTGGGTACCAAGACTCTCAAGTCAAGAAACAAGCTTATAGACCGGGCCCAGGGTATATAGCACGCTGCGCCGTCGCATCAGGAGGTGGCTCATATACCCAGTGGATAATGGCGACCTAATACTAGTACATGTGTCCAACCATAAAGGTGACCTGACACAAGACTTATGTATCCAACCATCCACAAACTCGTAGGGTGAGCGCCCTACTACAGGATACCTCTAAGGTAAAAGCTCAATATGCTCATGTATGCAATATACAGTCATGACATGCTATAAAGACATATAAAACATGCAATCACATAATCCATGCAAACACATAATACATGCATACTCAATTTGGATATCTCGAATAATACTTCCGTACCTTTCTAAGGCAGATCCTAGAAGCTTCCATCTAGGTCCAAGCCTACCATGCAACACTACAACATAAATAACCATGCATTACCTAGCATGCCAAACATCACCTACTAGGCTCTAAAAGCCTTAATTAAACTATAGTCTACTCTCTATTTACTATAGGGAACCAAAGCCATACCTTCGTCCGTCGTCAGTCCGCTGATGTCGCATGCCCTAGAGCCTGGGCATAGCCTAGCTACGACTCCTAGATGCCTCGCCAGAGATCTGCCACCTGGCTGCTACTGCGGACACTGTCCGCTATAAAATAAACTATTTCCTACTCTAACTCTTAAAGAAAGAGTTACGAAGCCCTTAAATAGAGCGTTTATCGGGAGAGAAGAGGGAAAATTGCACTTAAAAATGAGTGATTCGGACCCCTATTTATAGGCCACGATCGAAAGCTCCGATCTCCTGATCGGAAGCTCCGATCGGTGCATGTTTGCCACGTTTTGGACGGCCGAGATCGGAAGCTCCGATCGCAGGATCGGAAGCTCCGATCTTCTGCATCTGGCCACGTGTTTCAATCTCCTTGACACCTGTTTTTGGTTGAGATCGGAAGCTCCGTTCTCGGATCGGAAGCTCCAATCTCCCCGGTAGCTCCGAACTGTTTCTCATGCTTCCGAACTAGTTTTGGTCCGCCCGGGGGTCCCGGTAGCTCCGAACTGTTTCTCATGCTTCCGAACTGGTTTTGGTCCGCCGGGACCCCCAGGACCTACCCCACCATTTTCGGACGTTCCGGATCTGATTTTCCACTTATTTTAACCAAATAAGGAATCCTTAAACATGTTTTGACACTTTTAAAATTATATGTCATTTTCTAACATGTTTAAAATCACTTAATCTTGTAAAATGGAACCGGGCTATTACATTCTCCCCCTACTTAAGATATTTCGTCCTCGAACAATCTTAAGTATTGAATGCAGTAAAATACTGAATAAACATCTTTTATTCAAACTGATTCATTTCATAACCACTACCTACATTCCAGGAAATTGTGCACCACAAATAGGAACTAATAAAGAAACCAGCGATCCCGTAGAAAGACATCACGAGCCCTTGTGGAAAAAAAACAATTTGCTGAGCCGGAACAAAAGATATCAAATTTCTACCAAGATAACTGGAAGTTCCAACCAATAAGAATCCTAATGAACCTAAAAAAACGATAAGGGCCCAGCAAAAATTACTTAGTTTTCGAGACCCCGTTATAAGTTCTATCCATATATGTTCTGATCGCCAACTCATACTTCATCCGATTTCATTTTATTGGAATTGAGAGAACACCCCAAATTATTTTGACTTTACTTTTTTTTATTTCCGAAGGAACTCTCATCAAACTAGCACTAGTTCACATCAAACTAGTGCTAGTTGATGTGAACCCTTAGGAGTAATTTATCAAATTGGTTAGATCTAAACTAATAACATACCCTTCCTTAAATCCCAATATACATATTACAGATAGATCCACCAACTTTAGGTATCCAACAATCCTGCTCTATTTGAAACTAGCTGGAATTTATTTACCCATAGATCATTTTCTGCAGGCATAATAGCTTTTTCCTTTAGAAATCACATGTCATACCATATTTCCATTTCCCGAAAGAAATAAATATCTGTGTTATGCTAGCAAGTAGAAGTTCAAAAAAAAAATGGATGAGGTGGGATCCCCTCAGATCTAAACAATCTTGTTTTTTTGAACATAAAGAAATAAAGAAGCCATTGCAATTGCCGGAAATACTAGGCCCACTAAAGGCACAAAAACAGAGGGAAAAGTGAAAGTTGTCATAAAATGGGGTACCTCAATTTACTATTTGCACCTGTTATTATTTTTTTTATATCATATCTTACAATAATTATAATTCAAAATTGTAATTATTATGAATTGGTCTTTATTATTAAATTGAATTTAATAATTCTTATAGAAGTAATAAATATCTATATATTACAAGTTACAATCTGAAAGTACAACAATTCAAAATCGCTTTGGATAATCTGTACGCATACAACTCTCAAGTTCCCAAGTGGCCTCCTTAGTGCCTCGGCGCTGCCACTGAACTAGAACAAGAGGAATCAAGAGGAATGGACTTGTTGCGTAACACCTTATCCTTGTGACCTATGATACGCAAAGGTCTCTCCACGTATGTCAAATCCGAGTCCAACTGTATCTCAGATGGCTGTAAGATATGAGACTCATCCGCCACATATCGTTGTAACAGTGAAACATGGAACACGTCATGGATAATAGACAAATACGGGGTAAAGCCAACCTGTAAGTCAGATCTCCAACACTTTCCAATATTTCAAATGGACCAATAAACCTAGGAGATAGCTTAACCAAATCTCAAAATCCTGCGAAATGGTGAGACTTTCAGGAATACTTTCTCACCCACCTCAAACTGTAAAGGTCTGCGCTTGACATTCGCATAGCTAGCTTTTCGATCCTGCGCAACCTTAATTTTCTTCTTGATCTGTCCCACTTTTTCCCAGAACAGTGGAGTATGACATCATCGCCCGTACAACGCCTCAAACGGAGCCATCCTAATACTGCGATGGTAACTGTTGTTGTATGCGAACTCAATCAATGGCAACTGATCTTGCCATGCTGGACCAAAATCCATAGAACATGCTCGCAACATATCTTCAAGAGTACAAATCGTGTGCTCTGACTGTCTGTCAGTCTCTGGGTGATATGTTGTACTCAAACTAAGAGTAGTACCCATAGCGCGCTGAAGACTCCCCAAGAACCTGGAAGTAAGCCTGGGATCTCGATCGCTGACTATGCTCACAGGCACTCCGTGCAATCGAACAATATCCTGGATGTACAATCGTGCCATCCTATCAAAACTGAAGTCTAGGTTATAAGGAATGAAATGTGCTGAATTGGTGATTCGGTCCATCACAACCCAGATAGCATCATAATTCCTCGAGCTCACCGGTAAATGGGTCACGAAGTCCATCATGATCAACTCTCATTTCCAATCAGGAATGGATAAACTGTGAAGCAATCCTCCAAGTTGTCAGTGTTTTGCCTTGACCTACTGATACACCAAACATATAGAAGCATACTAATATACATTTTTCTTCATTCCTTTCCACCAGAAAGAACCTCAGACGCAAATCTTTCTACACCGAAAAGATTCGCATACTTTATGACTAACACTTGTCATAACACCTGTGACAACGTCGTTGTCCACAATTCTTGATTTCTTGAACCTCTCAGGTTCTCTTCTTGGAAAACATCAATACAATTATTCTGTTGATTAACAAATCGATTAGTGCAAGATGAACAAAACTGTTTCATCCCTCTTAGGCAAAGTCCTAAAACCAATACAACCTAGCAAAAACCCCTGAATCGATCTCATCGAATCAGACTTATCAATGCATCCATTAGACATCCTGAAAAATCAGTGACAACAATCTCGCTGGATCTGATAACCTTAGATCTCAGCTGCTGTCCTTTTTCCATGTCTAAACACTTGATGTTATCCTGTTAGTATTCATTAAAATTCAAATGCTTGCTAGATCAATTTCTGTCACTGAAGTCCGAGAATTACTTCAAATCATTCCTGAGAACTGAATATCTGAGTACTATACTCATCTTATCAGTCTACCAAAAATTGAATAATTCCAATCGTTCTTTATGCAAAAGAATATTTAGCTCCTCCATCACGGGGTTATAACATCTGTATCTAACTCAGACAAATAGTTGCAAATAGTCATTGGCACCAAACTTGCACCAATTTAACTGACCATTTTGAAACATACATGAACACCTAAGTGCCCAGCTTTCACTAACCAAGTGAATTCTCATACTGATGAATCCATGCTGTAACTTAGCAGGCTCATGACATCTGTCAATAGAATCGAGTATCTTTTCAAGGTTATCAAACTGACACCAAACTATATTTTTAACGTAACTGTTGCAATGATCTCTAGACTGAGTAAATTTTTCATCCTTTCCTGAAGTACGAAAGACTTCCAGAATATCAATGGAAATATACTCTCCCATGTCTATCGTTGATCACAGTTCACGTCTCCTAGTATAAGTCATCACAGTGCCCTGATAAAATTCTTATTTGCTTGACAATCCATCGATCGAATTCCAATTCTTATAGGAAAATTTACCTAAGTAAACTCATAACTTAGAATTTCCTGTTCATCTCGTAATCAAGATCCTGATCACTAAATTACCTCTGATAGAATCAGACAATACTGGTAAAACTTCCTGGTTCTCCCCCAGTATCACGTGCGAGAACTACCCGTCCAGAATATTCACTTGTCAAGGAATCCTTTCCAAGACTATTCTGTCCACGGAAATGAAAGTCTATATCTCTGATGAAGTCAGACGATAACTCAAATCCCTTGGAACTAATCCAGTACCAAGTATAACTCCAGAAGACTCAAATAAATCCTGAATATTCTCCTGATAGTTATACTCATTGCTATGACTATACAAACAACGAGACTAAGGTAAGTCTTTCTATAATGCCAAACTGGAACAAAAGAATCCTTCCAGAGTAGACCGACATAAGGTCGCACTTACTATACCGTCTCGGAACCCGACAGTCAAAAGCACCCTGGCATAACTCATCCATGAGTCTCTGATATTATGCAATCATTCTTTTCTGGACCAAAATCATTGGTCAAGGAAAATTCTTTGTAGAGGCACAACTCAAATCCCGAGTCTGCAAGCATCTGATAATTAAATCCTGTTGAATATCAATTCAAATAATCTCCTGGATTAAATCCCGATATCACAAATCAAGATCAAAAACTTATCTACTCAGAACAATTACTTGTCAAGGAAAAATCCATTCCAAGACTGTTCTGACAACGGAACATCTTTATCTCAAATAAACGATAACTAAACCTTGATACCACACCTGGTATCTGTCCTATCCAAAGTCATACCCTGTTGTGGCTGTTGCCAAATTTCCAAACTGAGTAGTCTTTCCTATATAGTCCCTGGAGCACCAAGGCCTCCAAAAAATCTCTGAAGTATAGAACCTTCTAGAGGAATAATCGACTAAGGGTGGCGCCCCCTCATGTCTAGTACTGGTCACAATCCCCAAATCTTGGTATTACTTAGTCTGTCATCCTGATGAAAATCCATCATCACTAGGTAACAACCTAAAAGATCAAAACAACCAATTGTTCTAAATAAATCCGTCTAGAACAAACATTCATGCATCCTGATGAATCACATCATTTCTGAAAACACTTGATTTACTAGAATATTCTAGGTAAAACATCTAGAACTATTCATTGAAAACATGCAAAATCCCAAGTACTCATTAAAACAATGATCATTCTTTTATTCAAAATAACCAAGTTAATCTCAAAGATTACAACACTTGAACCACAAATCCAGGTTCTAATATAATCTTTATTACAATCCCATGTAATATATAACATAACCAAAAGATTACACTAAAAGATGTACAATACAATAATAACTGAGTACATCAAATACTAAAATCTTTAATAAATCTGATTACAACTGAAATACTGTTTACAAGAGAATACAGTATTTAAACTCCAGCGGAAGTCTTTCATTCCGTATACTGATCTTGAACATGAAGTTTTCCTCAGGTCAGCAGACCTTCTTCGTCGCAAGATCTCTAAGATAAAATCTTGCTAATCTACCGGATCCTTCCAATATTGTTGGGTTCCTTATCTGGTATATGAGACAAGATTTTCCCGTCAATCTCTCCAACTACTAGTGAAGAGTCTTCCGGGGTGGCTTCCTTGGTCGACTTAGAATGGATAACTACATGTCACACATTCCGTTCAACCTGGAGAAGTGCCTGGCGTTGAAAACTGAATCTTCTCTTCCAGCTCCATCCTGCTGGGATCCACATAATACGATCCTCCGCTGCCAACCTTGGCAATGACGATCTTGGAAAAGCCTAGACATCCTTCTATTCCAATTCCTGATACTGCAATCGTTATTGAATCCAACTTGTAATCCTACAAAGATAACCCAAAATCAATACTATGTCCCAAATAATCTTATTGCATGCTCTGATACCATAAATGTAGTGACCCGCACCGTGATCACCTACTAATCAAAACTTAAGCATGCAATTAATTAATAAAATAATCTTAATCAGAGAAACTGCGGAATTAAAGTAAGTCAAATACCAGGTAAGCAAAATCTAGTGGTCAACCCCGCTATCCAGCCTTGGTCACCACCTAACCTCCCTGTCTCCGGGAGAACTACCTGCATCTGCCCCATGGAATAGGGCATCCAGCCAACAGAAAATAACCGGAAGTGAGCCTAACATGCTCTGTACAAGAGTATGAGTATACGGTGTTATGTGTGCATGTATGCAAGTGAATTGGGTACCAAGACTCTTAGGTCAAGAAACAAGCT
Organism: Henckelia pumila; assembly: GCF_033568475.1. NCBI lineage: Eukaryota > Viridiplantae > Streptophyta > Magnoliopsida > Lamiales > Gesneriaceae > Henckelia > Henckelia pumila. The sequence continues at coordinate 42,472,033 of NC_133122.1, forward strand.
CATAGACCGGGCCCAGGGTATATAACACGCTGCGCCGTCGCATCAGGAGGTGGCTCATATACCCAGTGGATAATGATGACCTGATACTAGTACATGTGTCCAACCATAAAGGTGACCTGACACAAGAATTATGTATCCAACCATCCACAAACTCGTAGGGTGAGCGCCCTACTACAGGATACCTCTAAGGTAAAATCTCAATATGCTCATGTATGCAACATACAGTCATGACATGCTGTATATAAAGGCATATAAAACATGCAATCACATAATCCATGCAAACACATAATACATGCATACTCAATCTGGATATCTCGAATAATACTTTCGTACCTTTCTAAGGCAGATCCTAGAAGCTTCCATCTAGGTCCAAGCCTACCATGCAACACTATAACATAAATAACCATGCATTACCTAGCATGCCAAACATCACCTACTAGGCTCTAAAAGCCTTAATTAAACTATAGCCTACTCCTTATTTACTATAGGGAACCAAAGCCATACCTTCGTCCATCGTCAGCCCGCTGATGTCGCATGCCCCAGAGCCTGGGCATAGCCTAGCTACGACTCCTAGACGCCTCGCCAGGGATCCGCCGCCTGGCTGCTACTGCGGACACTGTCCGCTATAAAATAAACTATTTCCTACTCCAACTCTTAAAGAAAGAGTCCCGAAGCCCTTAAATAGAGCGATTATCGGGAGAGGAGAGGGAAAATTGCACTTAAAAATGAGGGATTCAGACACCTATTTATAGGCCACGATCGGAAGTTCCGATCTCCTGATCGGAAGCTCCGATCGGTGCATGTTTGCCACGTTTTGGACGGCCGAGATCGGAAGCTCCGATCGCAGGATCGAAAGCTCCGATCTCCTGCATCTGGTCACGTGTTTCAATCTCCTTGACACCTGTTTCTGGTTGAGATCGGAAGCTCCGTTCTCGGATCGGAAGCTCCGAACTGCCCGGTAGCTCCGAACTGTTTCTCATGCTTCCGAACTGGTTTTGGTCCTCCGGGACCCCCGGGACCTACCCCACCATTTTCGGACGTTCCGGATCTGATTTTCCATTTATTTTAACCAAATAAGGACTCCTTAAACATGTTTTGACACTTTTAAAATTATATGTCATTTTCTAACATGTTTAAAATCACTTAATCTTGTAAAATGGAACCGGGCTACTACATTTACCACTCTCATTTGGAACCGAACCTTTGTTACATCAGAAAGGTAAAACCAAAATGGTCCAAAAACCTTTAACCAATGATGAAATGATGATTAATCTTATAAAAGCAGTATCAGAAAAAAACACTATCTGATGACTACTTTAGAAAGATTAATCTCGAGGATCTACAAGATCTTGCGGATTCTTTTGCGAATCTCAAAGTAGTAGATCTAAAAATGAATTTCCCTGAGGGTGAACAACCCATAGGGAATCCCCCAAGATATGTGGTTAAAACAGAAGAACCATATAGTGAGTTTCAGGTTGGAGAAAATTCACATCCAGTAGGAACCAGATCAAGAAGAAGTAAAATCCCTCTCCATCAAACTCCTTACGGAAAAACTGTTTTAGATCCAATACATCCTTACGGGGTTATGTTAAACCTTGATGTATTGGACTTCAAAAACAGAGAAGATCTTATAGATGATTGGATGTCAGCTATGAGAATAGCAGCAGGGACATTAGATCTCAATAAAGAAGGATTCATTAAACTTCTAGAAATGAGTTTAATGGGATCTGTTAAGATCGCATGGGAGATGACTATGCCAGAAACTAAGGAATCAATCTTAGCAGGAGAATCCCTCAGCGAGATTGGAGAAAGAATGGCCACCCTATTTAAAGCACAATTCATAGGGGTGGACAATTTCAATAATCAAGATACAGATAAAAAGAGAAGATATACTCAAGCTCTTTATAGCCTCGAGTTACATGATATATGCTTAGTTGATGAATACATTATGTTATTCACTAAATACAGATGAAATTCGAGAGTTGAGGAAAATATAGCTATTCAGCTATTTTGTGCAAAAATTTCAAGTCCCTGGAGAGAAATGCTGATTAAAGAATATGTTCCTGGCAATGTTGATACATTGGCAAGACGTGCCTCCTTTTAGAAAGGAAAATTAGCAGAATGGTGTCATATGACAGCATTACAGAAGAACTACAAGAAAATAAGGGGTATAGATAAGCGTACACCTTTGTGTTGTAGAGAAAATGATCTTTCAACGATCATTGGAAACAGATCACAGGGATTTAAAAGGAAGAAATTCAGAAATAATCCCTATAATAAAAGAATGAAAAGTTCTTGGAAACCAAGAACATTTTGGTCCAAACAAAAGGCCAGATCCTATAGATCAGGTAGAAGAAGTGGACCTACAAGAACATCCCCAGCAATAGGCTCATCACAAAGCAGAGGAAGAACACCATCAAGAAGAACTTTCAGAAGAACTCATACAAGAGCAAGTGAAAGTTTCAAGGATTGCAACTGCTGGACATGTGGAGCAAGAGGACATATATCTACAAATTGTCCAGAAAACGAGAAAAAAGGAGTTAAACTCTTTGAAGCAACACCAGATATGGATGATGCAGTCTTCTTTCAATATCTAGTCCAAGTATATCAATTTGAGGATATCCCCTCAGATGAAAGCATATACGAAGAAGAGATATTGTTTAGTCGAGAAGTTTCTGAGAATGAATCAGAATCAGAATCAGAGTAAAGAGGAAGTGTTTCGCCATGAAACACATGAAAGTTTGGCTGGGTTCTTTAGCCAAACCACGATATCTCATAATATGGTCCAAAGAATTATGAGAGAAAATCCAACATTACAGAAGTACCAAGGATTTTCGGCAGGACAAGTTGAAAGAGTCTTAGGAAACCTAGGACTAAGACAAAGAAGACATAATTTGATTTATAAGGTATCCAGAAGGGAAATAACGATCCCTATGGAATTAACCAGTAATCAAATTGAAATGCAGTTAATTTCCTTTGAAGAAATTCGAGAAGAATTACAGAAATTAAAATCAGAAGTAGCAAAGGCAATGTCTTGGATTCATATTGGAGCAATCCAGATTATGATCAAGGCTATTTTTAAAGAGGGAATAGATTCACCTATATATATCGTAGTATGCGATAAAAGAATGGAAAATATACAAGATGCGGTTCTAGAAACTATCTCGGGAAATTTATGTGCAGGAAAAATTGTAGGAGTTATTTATCCAAGAATAGCCTACAATTTAGCTGATAGAGATTTTAGTCGAGCCTTGACTTTGCATCAAAACTTCAAGAAAAAAAGACTAATGAAGGAAGGTAATAGACCATATTCTATTACATATCAAATTTCTTATGATCTTTCTAATACTCACCATTCTGAATTATTTATTAGAAATGAGTTCATTGAAATTTCAGAGATCTTTGGGAAAGTTGCTGAAACGACCCTAACTCTCTAATATAAATAAATATGCGGAATTTTTTTTTTTATATACTTACTAAGTAAAGGTATGTACATACATGCCCATACATATATGCACAGAATAAATAGATTTAAAAATAAATAAACTAAATAAAAAAAATGCAACCTTTAATAAATTAAATATCTGAGTCAAACATTTAATAAAATACTGACATAAGCAAAAATAAATAAAATTTGCATGCACTGAAAATATTTAAATAAAATATCTCATACTGTCAACCACTGAAAATAAATAAATAAATGTATAACATGTTAAAATATTCAAAACATGCATAAAGACTCAGACGACTATCACGGTCACGGGGTCACTGCATGTCCGCTCATATGTCCTTGCCGCCGGTGGGTACTACGTCATCCTCTACGTACTCACTTGCACCATACCAGTGTAGTGAGCCTAGAGGCCCAACATGCTAACATAACAAGGGTTTAAAAATAATTTAAATCACTTTAATACTAATACATAACATATACATGAATGAGCATGCTTAAAAAATATCATGACATAACATAACTTAAATTAACTTAAATATCATAATCATACATAATACATAAACATTGTTGAGCAAATTATTTTCTAACATCGCATGGTTGTATCCATAGTGTAACCTTAAATCATACATTAAATACTGATCAGCGTGGAAACCAACGTACGTGGCGGTGACGAATCACCTCTTAAATTGGCAGTAAACTGCCCTTCAATAGTTCACATATGGGGACGAATCCCCCTTAAATTGTCACACTACTTCAACTTCCAACATAAAATATTTTCTTTTGCTCAACCTTAAACATTAAATCATGCATAAAAAAAATTATTTCATGAATGCATGTACTTAAATAAAATGTGTGTCCTTCATATATATTTAATTTTAATTTCATACTAACATATAGATATAAAAATAACTTCCATGCATAAAAATAATTAAATATATATTCAGGACACATGCAATTTCTCATGGGTTGTACTGAACTGCTGGCCCTAACACTCAAGCCCATTTTCTTAAATTCTGGTCCATTAACATTGAGACTGGCCCATTAACATACTTAAACCCATTAACACCTTTCTAAGTCCAATAAATCAATTAAAGCCCATTAGCACATACTTGGCCCAATAACAACTTAATCTGGTCCAATGGGCCTAAAAGCCCAAAGACTGGCCCAATAATTTCCGTGGGCTCCAAAGCCCATAAAAATTATTGGACTAACTTAAAATAATTATTCAAGCTCATTAAAAAACTTAAATGTAGCCCATTAATTTAATTAATCTAATTAGCCCAATTAAAACACTTTAACTTAATAATTAACTTAAAAATAAAATACCCGAGCCCGACTAACTTAACCCGGACCTGGACCCACTAGAATTGACCCATGTCTTACTGAAACCGACCCGGACCCATGACCCGACCCGGAAAGCACCTATAACCTTAAAACCCGAAACCCTATTTCCCTTTGTGCTGCGGCCGTGAGCAGCCCTGAGCGGCTTTATAAAAACTAACCGTGCTGCCTGCTTCGGACACCTTTGGCCGTGAAAATACCGCCCATACTTAGACAACATCAAGACGGTTCTAACCCCACAAATTTTACCTCAAACGGATCTCTGTAGAGGGAGAACGAACCAAAACAATCTACCCCTAGTTTCTGCTCACGCGCAGAATGCGACCAGAGGCTTCAGGCCGTTCGGCCGCTCATCTCCGGCAACCACCGGCCGGAAAAATTACTTGTAAAACCTTCCCCAAGGTCTTGGGGTTCTAACCCAATTGGAATCACCCTCAAACTCGTCTTCAACAGTGCACACGAACCATTCTCCTAAAACCGCTCAAACTGCAACCTGTTGCGCATCAGAAATAGATGGCTTCGGTTCCAGCCTGTTACACCCATAAAACCTGACCAATCTCGACCCTAGGGACCCTAACACACCCACCTAGACATGCACCAGCAGTTGGTCGTACCATGTTGGAAGAAAACGTGAGTCATGATCAAACAAATGCATAAACATGTCATGAACATCAAAACCGATCCTTAAATCTGAAAATTTGAAGAAAAATCGATGCTACACAATACACACTCTATAATATCTGATAGGTACAAAAATTTGGAAGAAAAACATGCCTTGCACCGAAGATTTCGATCGAAAATATGATGCGTGATGCGTATACGATGTCCGGGACGAACAAATCTTTAAACCAAGCCAAAAACTTCAAGGTTTCGGGTATGGAGGCTGCTATAATCTGTTGGGACGTGAGAATGGGGGTGGGAGACGGCTGATGGGGTTTGGAAAAGTGACAGGGTCGGTTGGTTGGGGTTATGGTAGGGTAGGATTTGATTTTGTTTAAAATTTTTGGTAGATAACATAATCATAAAAGATATTACTCAAAATAAATATATTGTATCTTAAACAAAATCTTTAAAACTCACACATAATAATAATAATCTGATACAAAAGTATAAATCCCGAAATAATTACATAGGCTATTATTAAAATTTAATAAAAGTCATTAAAATGACTTATTTTGGCTAAAAATAAACTCCTAAATAAATATATAATTAAATACTAAAATTTTCTTGACAAAATACCTTAAAATATTATTTTAAGGCTCATAAACTCATAAAATATTTTTGGCTAAGAATTTTGGTATCTCGTCCGTCCACGGTCCCGTCTACGCGATCAAAACAATTAAATTTCCATAAATCACGAAAATCACTAATTATGGGTTAAATGCTTAAAATAACTTAAAACATGCACAAATAATTTCACATAATTATTTAACCCATAATCTAAAATTCTAAATAAATAAATTTCCTAATTTTGCATGCGAATTCACGTATTTAAAATATCGGGTGTTACAGTTGCTCAAGCAATATACCCGGAAAGAATCGAGTTTCCTTTAATTCAGGAAACAGACATTCAAATTCAAGACAGACCGGTTCCATACAGAGCCCTTAAAATAGAACCCCAAAGGTTATCTTTCCAAGGAGACAGAATGACAAGCAGGAGATGAGACAAATCTCCTATTCAAGAAATTCCACCAGAAGAAAAAGAGTTTTCTATAATAGGAAAACTTAGAGCTCCAGAAGGATGGAAAGAAGTAAAAATAGTATTCGAAATTACAAGTCATCGGAACTTGTTCTCTTGTAACTCGATTTACTATTTTGAACAACAGAAAAAAGGAACTTACCAAGGAGTGATAAATATTGGAGAATTGGAAGTTCAAATCTGGGGAATTCCAGGAAAAGAAATGGATCAACTCATTCTTGGTCTAGAATTCCTGGAGGACCATAAACCATGGAAACGCCTTAAAAAAAAATAGAGTTCATGGCAATAGAAAAGACTTGGAGGATTCAATAAGAATTCTACTAAATGGAAAACCAAGAGAATTGGATAAGGGACAATCCCTTAATCAGATTCGAGAACTCTGTTCACAGAGAGAGGAAGAAGCAACAATTGAAATTAGTAAGTCATGAACATGATTTACTAGAACGCATTGAAGAAGTAGAAAGGAGTAACCATACTCTACCTTCTGAGGCCTTAGGAAAACTAAAGGTAAATAGTCTTAATCGGATTACTGAGTTACAACACAGTCTGTTAAAAATGGCGGGGCCATTTAGTAATCTCTTTAAAAAATGACAACAAGTCCTTTCTCCATATACATTCCGATAGGGATGTTATATGAACTATATAAGGCTGAGTATTTTGCAGCTTATATTGACTCGGGAGCAGGAATTTGTACAGCAAAAAGAGGAGTCTTCCCTGAAGAATGTGAAGAAATATTGCCAAAAATTTCTGGACGAGATTTCTCTCGAAGAATTTTAATTCTTTGCAAAGAAATAAAACAAGCAGAGATCCTTATGGGAGGTGCAGGTCAAACACCTTGGTACAAGGTAAAAACACCACCAATCTATTTTCATGATACAGTAGTTGATATCCTGTTAGGAAATAACTTCTTACAAATGTTTAAGAAGTACAGAAAAGACAATGAGTCAAGAAGACTTATGTTCACTACAATTTGTGATCATAAAATTATCGTTCAAATACTCAAGGTTGCTTTTTATCGACAATTGCCGATAATATTTTGCAGCCAGTGTGGTGATAAAGGACAACTTTTTCACCCAAAAATGAAAGATCCAAGAAGGTTTGGAGAAACCATGTTGAAAATAACAACAGAAAAAGAACTCCAAACAGAAGATATGGAGCTTCTCAAGGTAACTCTAAATCACAGAGATATAGAGTTAGAAAATAAAGTATCCCTTGAAGATGTCAAAAAGAGGCTCAAAGAAAGTTACAACGAGCATCCTTTGGCATGGTGGGATAGAAATCAACTCAAAGTCAGTCTTACTCTAAAGGAAGGCAAAGAGTATGAATTCGTCAGATATATGCCTATCCCGATGAACATAACAGATCAAAGGGATATGAGAATGATTATCAAGGAACATTTGGACCTTGGTTTAATCAAAGAAGGAGTTTCACCATATAGCAGCCCAGGTTTTCTGGTTAGAAATCATGGTGAAATAAAAAGAGGGAAACCCAGGCTAGTTATTAACTACCAAGGTATTAATAAAATCCTGGAGTTTGATGGGTACTTCATACCAAGTTGAGAACACCTAATTAGCTGTGTACAAAATGCTAGAGTGTTCTCAAAATTTGATTGTAAGTCTGGATTTTACTAGATTCGAATGGAAGAAGGAAGTAAGAAATTCACAGCCTTCTCTACTCCACAAGGACACTATATTTGGGAAGTTATGCCTATGAGATTAGCTAATGCACCTCAGATATTTCAAAGAAAGATGGATTACTTTTTTAAAGATTATTTCAACTTTATGTTTGTTTATATTGATGATATTCTTATAGCATCAAAAAATATAGACGAACACGTTAAACACTTAGAGATTTTCTCTAAAATTTGTAAACAAGAAGGACTGGTTTTATCTGAAAAGAAAGCAGTCATAGCAACAAGGAAAATTAAATTCCTCGGTATTGAGATTGATGAAACTGAAATAATTCTACAACCCCATATTGTGAAAAAGGTAAAGAATTTTCCAAATAAACTCAAAGATGTAAAACAACTCCAGAGTTTTCTTGGAGTAGTTAATTTTGCAGGGATGCTCATTAAAAATCTAGCAATGTACAGAAAGATGTTCAGTCCTTTGTTAAAAAAGGATGCTAGGTTTATATGGACCGATGACCATACTAAAGGGGTAAACCAATTAAAAGAGATATGTAAGAATCTCCCAAAAATGGCTATACTCGTAGATGAAGATGATCTGGTATTATTTATGGATGCCAGTGACGACTGGTGGGCAGCAGTCCTTACCAAGATCACTCCAGATGGGAAAATACCATGTAGATACTGTAGCGGTCATTATTTTTACTTGCTAAAAAATTCACTCTGAAGGTTGATAACACCCAGGTAAAAGCTTTCCTTAAAAATAAGATTGAATCTAAACCTGAGAAAGCTAGGTTATTAAGATGGCAAGTATTATGTCAAAATTATATTTTTGATATTGTTATTATTAAATCTCATGAAAATATTCTTGCAGATTTCTTAACAAGAGATGGAAGGCAGTGACGTGGATTCCATCATGAAAATGCAGAGGCATCTCAGGGAACACCTTGGATTGCTTTAAAACGAGTTCAACCAGTTAGCCATTAATGCTGAAATGGCCGGTAGGTTACAACAAGCTGATCGGATCAAAGTATCTAATAGAATTATAGCATGTATGCAAGCTCAAACACAACTATGGACTGCTATTCAAGGACCAATTATGAAGTCTATAGAGAAACCATTGGTTTCTCATAAACAAGATATGCTAAAACCATTGGTTTTACAAGAACAAGAAATACAACCACCGGTTGTGAAACAAGATGTTGAGGAATCCAAAACTCAAAAAACAAGTGCTAATCTATCATCAGCCTTTGATGATCTGGATGAAGCAACAATTGATGAGAATAACTCATCAAGCCAACCCTCCGCCTCTGGGGTAAAAGAGGAAGAGATCAATCTTAGGCCCAACACTGGCAAGGGAAAATCTAAGATTGATACTAATCCATCTATTATTTCTCCATTCCAGGTTTATCAACAAAGGTGGGAGAAATTGAATACAAGGAGTGAAATCAACCCGAACACTTGCAGGGTTGATGTTGCAGGAATATATCCAAGGGTTTGGCTAAAAAACAATGTCAATCCTAAAGATGTAAAACTCTGGTATGAATTTGGGTCTTTGGCCTCAATTTATACAACGTCACCAAGCTTCCCGGAGATATCACAGTTACCAAAATGGATCCAGGAAGCAGTCCAAGAAACATGGGCAAATAATGATCATTTGTCCAGAGGAGATGTGCTTGAGTTATACTTTTTTAGTGCAGCTCCAGAACCAACAGTGAAAGGATCACACGAACCCTTTCATTTCATCAAGCTGAGGAGACCTGATATAAACAGTCATAAATTTATCAAGGATCCTAAAACTGAAGAAATACCCTTGGTGTCCACTTTCGGGGAAAATGAGATCTCAACCAGAAGGGCATGGGGTATTTGGGTCTATCTTACTGAGATGGACAAAGTCAAGTTTTCATTCAAATTTTATCAGAATTCTGTGAATGGATCGTTCCTGTTGAACACAATGACAGGAAAAACTACAGCATTTGCGGAAGAACTCTTCGAAAAGAAGAGAAACCTTTTGTGGAACAGCAAGCTGCCGGGGAGTAAAGAAACTCGCCGAAAATTTTGTAACATGGCTCATATTGGACGATGGTCATATAATATCTGCCCAGAATGCCCAAATCAGAAGGATCCAGAATTTGGAAAAACTTTTAGACCCCGAACGGATCGAAAGGATTTTTCCGAGACAAGCAAAGGTGGACAAGGACCACCGAAGATGCGTTTTCACAGGGGCCTACTTCAAAAGCAAAAGATGCCCCGACAACAATAAAGCAGGCATGTGAGGAGAATAAAACCAAAAGAAAGTGACAGACATGTGATTCCTCTACTAGTAAAAGATGCCATCAATAATGGCATAAAAAATTCCAGACAGCTGCCTCCTCCACTAGATAAAGATGCCATCAATAATGGCATAAAGAAATACAAGACAGCTGTGAGATTCCCTGAAGTTTCTCGGTGAAACGAGTGAAACTACAGCTATAAATACAGGCATTTGAAAAAGCTGAAGATATCGATCATTCCCTTCAGTTTTCTTACAAATAAATTGTTGTAATATTTCTCTTTCTATTGTATTAAGTTTTCTTTTATGTATTTCAAGAACAAGGCTACTATGAGTAGCTAAACAAGTTGTCTTCTCCTCTTCAAAGGAGTTGATTTATGTAATAATATTATGTCTGAATAAATTTCCTAAATCTCTCGTTCTTCATGCTCATATTTTATAATTAAATTTATATATCATACGCCTTAAGGTAGAAAATGAATTAAGGCTGTGTTGGGTGTCGTTGAAGAAGCTTGTGCAGAAACCATCTGTTGCGACTGCGTGGTTGGGGTGTGAGGAGCACTTCGTAAAACTCGGCAGGTATGACCCGACAACATTATGATCAAAGAGGTATTAAATTCAATTTATCTTACGGAAGCATGTTGGACCCTTAATCCGGAGTATATCGGCTGAAAACCTTGCGTAACTGATAGTCTTGCATGGCCGAGACTGGTTCGATAGGTATAACAAAGCCACGTACAAATGATAAGTTTTATTTATTTTTTAATTCAAAAATGGGGACCACTAGGAAGTGAAAATAAAAAAAAAAGTGAGTAAGAAATTAAGTTAAATAGAAGTTTAATAGTGGGAAGTTTAAAATAATTTGCCTAATTTGATTACGTGTTTCTTTAAGCATTGTTGCTTTCAACATATGCACAATTATAATAAATTAACACGTGGACATGATATTATGGTGCACGTGTTTTCCTAATACGTGTTAAGCTTTCAGCTTCGCATCTTTGTTTTTTGGCGGAAGAATCGGAGATATTAGTCCCATCTTTATTTATTTTTTTTAAAAATATAGGATTCGGTTTTAAAAAGATTATCTTACTATCTTATTAGATTATTATATTATAAAACTTTTAATTAATCAACTTTCAATTAATTGATATTAATTTAATTCTCAATAAAATTATAATTATTAGATAAATTAGTCATTTTATATCATCATATCTTTTTTTAACCATTAAAATTTATCTTATTTTCCAAAATAACATTTGCTATTTTTGTTTTTTATTTTAAAATTTTTAGATTAGATAGCTATCACTTTTAAAACTTTTGAATATTTAATTCATCATGTGAGTTCTAAAAATAACATAAAAATTTATTAATGCAAAAAAAAAATTGATGTATATGCACGTATAACGTGCAAGAGACGCTAGTATTTTATAATGAAATCATGTTTATGTTGGTTTTGATTATTTGTAGTTTGTATGGATTGATTTCAAATTCAGGTGGACTGGTTCTCGATTGTTCTTAATTCAGTCGATGCATATTGTTTTAGACTGGATGTTAGTTACTGTGGGCTGGTGTCAACTGATTTTCAGTCCATATCCACCGATATCAACCGATTTTCAATTCATATTGTCTGATGTATTATTCATTTCGACTGAGTAAACTTGGTTTGATTGATTTTTAGTTCATAAAATGTTTACAGATTTCCACTTTCACTTCATGTCGATGGACTATCGTTATGTGGGCCGAAGTCGACTGCTTTTCATTTTATGTAGGGGTTGCAAAAATTCTCGAAATCTCGAATCCCTTTACATTCCCGTTCCGAAAGAATCTCAACCCGAAATTTTTCCGACCCGAACTTTCGGGATTTTTTCATGCCGATTAATATCAGGAGAGGAATCAGGAATAAAACATTATCCCGACGAGATTTTCGACCGTCCCGAAATAATATAATAATATATTTTTTAATAACTTTATTAATATAATATGTTAAATATTATTAGGTTTCAACTCATATAACATTTAATTGTTGACTTAATTCGCATAATTTTTTATTGTTGAAACGATCAAATTGTAAAATCACGAAATGATATTTTATTTTTGTGTATTTTAAAAAAGTTAATTTAATAATTTAATTAACGATATTAATTCATATGTATAATTAACTAATTAGAACAAATATGTAGAACAAGACTCAAGAGATTAATTTGAAAATCTATTTAACAAATTTTATTTAGTAATTGTATCCGAACATTTTATTAATAATAATTATCCGATACATTTTTTCTTTTAACAAAACCTTGAAACATTATCCGAAATATTTTAATATTATATGTTTTAAGTTGAGTATTTATTTTTATTTATAAATATAAGTTTCTAAATAGTATATTTAATGAAATAATCACATTTTATATATTTTTGAACGAAATCTAGAATATGAAAAAAAAAATCGGAATTTTCTCTCCTTATCCGACTGGATCCCGAACATTCGGGATCCCGAATAATCGGGTTCCGAAATGTTTCGGGTACGGGCTCTGGAGAAAAAAAAAATTATCGATTTTTTTTGGGACGGGAGTTGGGTAGAAGGTTTACGGGACGGATCCCAATCCTATTCCACCCCTAATTTTATGTAGACCATTAACTAGTTTTCGGTTTAATATATGCATATTTTTTTATATATAATAAATGATCAATAAGAATTACAGCGGTGTAGTAATAAAATCTCTTTTTAACGAACAAATGTCATGGTTCAAAATTAGATGTCTCGTTACTGTCTCTAAAGGTACACGAGTCATCCTTGAACAACACAACTACCCTTAAATCGAGATTTTTTGACAGAAAAAAAAGAAAAAGAAAAAAAGAACATGAGATCCTTTGCCTGAATTAAAAATCAAAGAAGGATATTTCCAAAAATTAAAAAAAAAAAAATCAAATAAGGCCTATATATTAAATTATGTCCCTTTTTTGGCACCAATTTTCATTGGAAATTTTACTTGACCTTCAAGAGTCGAGACTATAAAATAAATTAATTTTAATTATTTTTCAATAGTAAAATAAGTTTAAAAAGATTGGCTCGGTATTATTTTTGTGGTTGGTTAAAAAAATCTACCATTAATATTTAAGTATAAAACCCGACGAGGGTTATATGATATTGAGATGATGAATTTAATTTTAATATTTTTGTAAATTTTGAGTAAAAAATCAGATCAATAAAAACGTATAAACATTCAATGTCTCATCTTTCGGGTTTTTTATATTTAATTTTTTAAAAAAAACTAAATTACAAAAATAATTTGAATCAGGTGCGTTTGCAAATATACTGCAAAACGGCTCTGCTAATAACAGATGCTGAAATTTAAAATTCCAGCGTCCGCTACTCACAACAGTGAACGCTGCTCACAGCAATGGACGCTGCTACATAAGCAGTGTCAGCTTCTCTAACATGGGGGACTTGCAAGTCCCCCATGTGCATTCCTTTTTCTTTTTTTTTTTTAAAAAAAATTAATTATTTAATTAACAATATTTTATAAAAATAGTATTTATTTAGTATTAGTATAATAATTTTTTCCCAAAAATATAAATTTTAATTTTTGAATTTGATGACTACTTTAAAATTTTTTTAAAAACAAAAAAATTATAGTTAAAAAAATTAAATTGATTAAATAAATTTATTTTGATCAGCTATATTTATAAAATCATTAGTTAACAATTTTTTTAAAAATTTTTTTTGAGAGGAAATTTTTTTAAAATTAATTATGTAATTAATAATATTTTATAAAATTATTATTTATTTAGTATTAGTATGATAATTTTTTCTCAAAAATCTAAATTATAATTTTAATTTTCAAATTTGATGACCACGTTGAAAAATTTTAAAAAAACCAAAAAAATTTACAGTTAAAAAAAATTAGATTGATTAAATAAATTTATTTTGATCAGATATATTTAAAAAAACATTAGTTAACCTAAATAACATATTTTCATTAAATTTATTTTATATTATATTTTTTAAATATAAATTTTATTTTTATCTTAAATTTTAGTTAGCATAGTCATATATTTATTTCAATTTATTTGGATTTGTGGATGTTCCTCGGTTCTCTGGATAAACTTAGAAAAGTTAATTCAGATCTATTCTGACCAAATTGATGTAAAAATGACTATATATAGATAGTATTCAAGGACGAAAACCTAGCATTTTTGCATCAATTCGGCCTGAATAGATCTGAATTAACTCTTCTAGGTTTATCCAGAGAACCGAGGAACCTTCATAAATCCAAACGAATTAAAATAAATATATGACTATGCTAACTAAAATTTAAATTAAAAATAAAATTTATATTTAAAAAATATAATATAAAATAAATTTAATGAAAATATGTTATTTAAGTTAACTAATGTTTTTATAAATATATTTGATCAAAATAAATTTATTTGATCAATCTAATTTTTTTAACTGTATATTTTTTGTTTTGCTTTTTTTTAAAAAAGAATTTCAACGTAGTTATCAAATTCAAAAATTAAATTAAACTTTATATTTTTGGAAAAAAATTATTATACTAATACTAAATAAATACTATTTTTATAAAATATTATTAATTAAATAATTAATTTTTTTTTTTTTAAAAAAGGAATGCACATGGGGACTTGTAAGTCCCTCATGTTTGAGCAGCGGACGCTGGAATTTTAAATTTCAGCGTCCGCTATTAGTAGGGGCGTTTTGCAGTATATTTGCAAACGCCCCTGATTCAAATTACTTTTGTTATTTATTTATTTTTTTAAATTAAATATAAAAAAACCCCTCATCTTTCACATTATATAGTGCATAAAATACAAAACTAAAGTAACAAATGCATAAAATTATAGACAACACTACACTCAAATAAACAAATTGCACCTTAGTACACAAGTCAAATCATGGTGTTGTCTGAGAATAAATATATTCCCACATTGAAAAAAAAAAAAAAAAGATTTCAAGTTTCTTTATGATCCCGTATACTCAAAATCTTCTTTTGGAACCGTTGGTTTTGAGCCAGAGATTACTCACAAAAGTGTCCAAAAGGTATTTTATTTTTCTTTATATGCTTGTCACCGTTGCATCAGTTAATATGAACCTCTGTATTTTTTTAAAAAAAATATATATATATATATCGGTTTTAAAATAAAGTTTTATTGATTTTTGAGGATTGATTTTCTATCACGATCATTGTACCCCAAAAAAATATTTTCACCCTACAAACACACTTTTATAATCAGTGGGAAACTTTTCTTAATTCTAGTTCAAACTCGATTATTTTTAAAAAAAATAAAATCTTTCATATTCAAAGCGTCCGTACATTAAATTTTTTTATTTTTCTATAAATATCGTTCTATATCAGAAAAAACCCGAAATTTCAAAAAAGTAAGTTTTTAGTTCGAAAATTTTTCTTACTTACGTGTTAGTTCTATATATTCCGATAATTTTTTAGAAATAAGTTTCAACAAAATTTTAGTGTTTTTTTAAAAATATATATTTATATGAAGTGTACTTTGGAAGTTAATTATAATTTTGGTATCTATTGTTCCGAGTAAAAACCGTGTTGCTCTTTGTTGATTGCAAATTTTAGACCTTTTTGGTTTTCGACATTATTGATCCATTGCTAAAAACTAACAAAAAAAAAAAAAAAACAAGCATGTGCACCAACCACGTACATCAAGTTTCCTTCCAAAAGCAAAGAATTTTATAATGTGAAAAATTTCGAAATGAATTTTCCATTAATTTCTATAATTTTCGTTTTTCATTTTTGATTCCACCTTCTTCAAAAAAGCCCCGAAAAAAAAAAGAAAGCTTTTTACAAATTTTTATAGTACTACTAATTAGTAATTAATATAAAGCATAAATTGACGAGGCTTGAAATGGAGGGTCGGAATTGATTCTTTAATGATTGGAGGCTCATATAAATACAAAGATTAGCTGTTGAACTTTGTTACACATGCAAAGAGCTATGGCCAAAACAGGGCTCAAGACCACCGAGATGTTGCTTCTCATTAAGCCTTTCTCAACGTATGCTTCTATATCTGCATATTAATATTCATTTGCTATTTACTATTCCTTTCAATAATTTTCATTATTTGATTAAGAGACTATCGTCAATCAATCATATTGGTTGGCGGGAATGATAATTAAAATTATCGATACTAGCTCCTTAGAAGTTTTGAGTTGAGTCCTATGAATCATCGGCTTGACTTTCAATTAGCTTATGACAATTTGATCACAATATTGTCATGTATAATATTGAGCAACGAAACCCACAATGTTATGATATTATCCACTTTGGATACAAGTTCTCGTGGTTGCATTCACAACATAATACAAACAAAATTAAATTTAAATAATAGTTCTTGCAAAGCTAGAACTATATATATTTTTTCATTTGTATACACTTGACTATAACTCATACTTACATATAGCTCATCTGACACTAATTAATTTAAAACGCCACCACAACAGGAACACTCGGCATTACGCAAGCAAGTTTGCAGGGAAAAAAGGTCGGAGAAATCCGGGACTGGAAGAACTGGGGGACGAGAGGCGGCGGAGCTATTGGTTCCCGCACCCGCGTTCCGGTATATACTTTCCGAAAGGGCAGGACGGGGTGATGGAAGATATCCCAAACGACGCAGCTTCAATCCACCCGACTTTCTGGTTGAGGAGTGCGGATGAGGGAGTTGATCATAAAGCACTCTAATTGATATCCAGTACTTTTGCTTGTACGTACCAACCAATGCTTGATCAATAATCAATATCAATATATAATAATTATAACTGAAGTATATATGTGTTATCTTAAATTTGCTAAAAATTATTGCATGTTTCTCTGTGTTTGTACAACATGATAATTAAATTATCAGTGCGAGATATCGTTTTATGGATCAATTTTACGAAACAAATTTTCAACTAACTCATGAAAAATGACTTTTCATTTCAATTATAAACTGATCGATCATGATATATTTTTACACCGTGACCTATTTTGAATGATCATGTCATCCAATCTATGTCTACGTAATGCGTGAATGAGTTGAATGCCATGATTTTGCATTATATCCGTACAAATCTTCCGTAACATCTGGTCGGGATTAATTTTGTTGGCGGTATGATTCTTAGGGTCCGCTTGATACACATGATGATATTATATAGGATTGAGAAAAAATGGGATTGTTAAGTTGATTATAAAAGATATTTAATAAATGGGTATTTGTTTAGTTGATTTTTTGTGATAGGGATAAAATATTAAATATTTGTTATATGCCAAAAATAACCCTGTCAAATATTTGATTTTACGATGCAAGTACTAAATCCTAATTCGAGCGTAGAAACTTGGATCTCATTTCCTATATCCTCTGCACCAAAAATTTCTGGCCTTCTTAGCAGATATGTCCTCATCGGCTTTTACCGAGATTTGTCCTCCACGGCTCCTGTCGATCTCTTATAATTTTTCAATTCTTGTAGTCATTAAAATTTTTGCTCCTCCGTGGTTCTCGCTCGGCCGTGAATTTTCACCGTTTTCTGGTGTCTTTGGGTGCGACCTGTGTTACTCCGCTACGGATACTTCGACCGGAATACTGGGATGGTGAAGTCTTCTCCCTGTCGAGATGTAAATGTTTTCTTTAGAGAATACCAACTATCCTTCTTCCGATTTATTACAATTTATTTGAATCATATGCCCGTGGAATAATAGGTGCTTAGTAGTATGAATTGAATTGAAAAGTTTGATGGTGGTTCATGATGGAGTAATCCCTCGTCCAGGATTAGTTGTAATTTACCCATTCTTGGTTTGGTGTAAAATTTTTGCAATATTATTTGGTCTCCAAACATTGAAGAACAAACAATTGTCAGGAAGAACAACAATACTAATGATTTTGGGTTTCTCTTTTGAGGGTTTCTCTTTTGAAACCCGTTTGCCCAAAATCGTACAAATCATCGCAACTTCATTCTGCACAATGGTGGAAAATATGCAAAAATGGTGAAGGGTAAAAAGGTAACATCCACTGCTTGTCCGAGATACTGTTCAAAATTTGGGATTAAAAAGTTTGTTTTTTTAATATATATATATATATATATATATAAAATATATATATTACTATTACTATATAATAAAGCAAAAGGAGTGTACTACAATAATTACTTTTTGTATATTTATGTGAACTTTTATATTTATTTTTATCAAATATCATTAATTCAAATTTATCCTTATTAAATATCATTAATTTTATATATTATCAATTAATTTTCTAATAACTTGGTCGATTTATTTTTTATTTTAAAATAAAAATCAAAATTTTTCAATCAATTTTTCATCTCACAAAATATAATATTTTAAAATACAAACAATATATGCACACGTATTATGTGTGCAAATACGCTAGTATATATTAAAACATACTAGCATAGGAACAAAAGGTTGTAGTGAACCCTAAGGGGATGTCCAAACTGATGGAGTAGGTGAACTCTTGGTTATAGGTCAGGAGTTCGATTTCCCTGCCAACACCTTCTTGGACTAGCCTGTCACACAGAGCTTGCCTAGTGTGGTTTATTTGACTAGCGTAGTTTGCAGGCTATTGCGTTAGTCCGGAGGTTTACCCAAAGCGCACCGAAAGATAGCGGCTGCGGGTTTTCACGTCACAAAAAAAAAAAAGTTGAAGTAAGGAAATATTGTACAAGTTATATATGCTTTCTTTTATTTTCCATTCAAAATTGGCTGTACTTTTATGCACAACAATATACTAGTAGTTTATCTGAAATCAATGTTACAGATTATGACGAGATCTCAAGTTGAAAGTTAGATTATAATAAAATCTCTCCTGACGTGAAAAAACAAAAGACAAAACAAAAGCAAAAACCATTTGGGCATGTGCCAAGAATCCCTTTACCTGATGTGATAAGGAATATAAAAGTTCTTTCGTTCGAGTTTCATTAATGTGAGTACTAGGTGTACTTCTATTAGTAATTGTAATAAATTATTGTAATTGATCAGTTGATTATATCATCGAATCGTTTGTGATATATAGTACTTGTCCTTGTCGGAATATAAGTAGTGTTTGCAAATGCTTTTAACAAAAAATTTACGAGTTTTTATTTGTAAATTTTCTAAAAATAAAAATAAAAAAACTTATAAGCATTTTTGTAGTAGCCCGTAACCAAAATCAGTGATTAAAGAATTAATCATAGTTACTTGAAAAGGGTTCGGAAGCTCCGAAGGCAGGATCGGAAGCTCCGAAGGTGAGTTCGGAAGCTCCGAACAGGATCGGAAGTTCCGAATGAGCGATCGAAAGCTCCGATCGAATTACTTCAGGCATGACGTGTGGCAGGATCGGAAGCTCCGATCAGGATCGGAAGTTCCGATCACCTCTATCCGAAGTCAACCAGTGAGATTTTGACACGTGGAAGATAAGCGAGATCGGAAGCTCCGATGTCGGGATCGGACGTTCCGATCGTGATCGGACATTTCGATCGAGGAACGGAGGTTCCGATCGTCGTCTATAAATATGGGGTGCCGAGCTCACATTTGAGCGCACCAATTCCTCTCTTCTCTCTCAATTCTTTAGCCTTCTTACTCAGATCTAGGGAATTCTAGGCGTCCCGTGGGGAATCCGGAAGTAGCATAGCGATCCAGGCGTCGTAGCGGAGCTGTGGCCTAGTTTTGAGGCACTCGACATCAAAGGGCTAACGACGGACGAAGGTATAGCTTTTGCTTCCTATAAATATTTAGGAGTATGCAATAGCTTAGTTAAGGCTTTTAGAGTACTATAATGATAGTAGTATCATTTGGCAGTGTAGAGCAGACTATAGGTGTGGACCTAGAGTTGGTAGAGCTTGTACTGATTTGAGGTACGAAAGTACTGTTCGAGATATCCTGACTGAGTATGCATGTATTATGTGACTGCATGGTTTATATGTCATTGATTTATGCTGCATTCATTTGCATACTCAGCTATCTCCTTCGAGATGTCTGTTAGTAGGGTTTTTCCCTATCCTGTTAGTGGTTGGACTTCCATCAATTTAGGTCCGGCATATCCACTGGTATTATGGTATGGGAGCCACCTCCTGAACCGACGGCACAGCGTGCTACATACCAGGGCCCGGTCTGTCTCTGTTATCTGATCCTTGACCTCGAGTTTATAGGGAATTCACTTTGCATGCATGTATACTCCTACTCTCGTACTGAGCGTTTTATGCTCACGTCTCGTACTCTGTATTTCTGGACACCTTATTCCATGGGGCAGGTTTGCGATTGGATGAGGCGGGTCGATCCAAGAGGGGCTAGGCAGTTGTTGGCCAGCTGGAGCTTCGCCTAGGTTTTATTCTGTTGTTATTAGATTGATACAGCTGTTCGATCTGGTTGTATAATATTTGGATATTTACAGATTTCTTGCCTTGGGATGGTATATTGTTTATGGTTTCCGCAAATTTATTCTGATATCCATTTAATTAAGTTAATTGCATGCCTAAGTTCTGTTTAGTAGGTGATCCAGGTAAGGGTCACTACATTTATGATATCAAAGCATGCAAAGTATTCTTGGAATTTAGATTCTACATAAGATAACCGTTAGGTTAATTTTGTAGATGACAGATCGTGACGACCAGAGTTCTCATGGCAGTATTGGTGGGCGTTGGGGTGATGCCGACCGGGAGCCTCATCGGGAACGCCACCATCGTCATCGAGATGAGGACCGTTTCAGTGTACGTCGATTCTTGCAGATGGGGCCTAATCCCTTGGTTGGAGGTGAGTCTCCGAGGATGCGGAGAACTGGTTAGACCTCATGGAGACGACTTTTCAGACTTTCCAATGCACCGAGGAGCTGAAGATGGAGACCCTTGGTTATCTTCTGGATGGACGTGCGTGCAGGTGGTGGAGGTTTACTTCTGAACCTTTTGTTGCGGCGAGAGGAGTGGCCACCTGGGCTGAGTTCCGCACAGCTTTTCAGAAGCTGTATTTTCCTCCTGCACTCCGTCAGTCGAAGGCGGGCGAGCTACTGAGTCTGCGACAGGGAGCCATGTCTATTGATGAGTATCAGCAGAAGTTCTTTGATCTGCTATCCTATCGCCCCGAGATTGCCGACAGCTCCGAGATGAAGTATAATCTGTTCCTTCAGGGCCTTAACCCTGAGATCCATGACCGTGTGATGGTTGGTGACGACATGTCCTACGAGAGTTTGGTGAGCCGTTGTCACCAGGCGAAGGACAGCATTCGACGGAACAGGTCTTTCTTTCAGTCGAGACCTGCTAGTTCTTTGGGTCCCCGTGCCCAATCTTTCAAGAAGTCTGGATCTACTTCTTCTTCCTCTGGCTCTGCTGGTGTTGTCCGTTTCGGAAATAAGGACAAGTGTGATCACTGTGGGAAGAACCATCCATCCGACAAGTGCCGTAGAGCTTCTGGAGCTTGTTTTCGTTTCGGTGAGGTGGGTCATATCCGGAGGGATTGTCCACTATCTGGGGGAGGCGGTTCTGGTTCTGGTTCAGGTTCAGGATCTGGTTCTCAGGCCATCGTTCAGCAGAGGTCGCAGGGACAGCCTGCTGGGAGTTCTCATTAGAGGCCACGAGCTTCTGGCCAGGTGTTTGCCCTGAGACATGATCAGGCAGTGGAGAAGAATGAGAAAGTCATCGCAGGTACATTTCTGCTTTATGGTATACCTGCTCTTGTACTTATTGACACTGTTGCATCTCATTCATTTATTTCTGCACGTTTTGTTAAGAGGCATAAGTTACCATGCATTGCACTAGACGTAGTGATGTCTGTTTCTACTCCGACGGGCCAATCTGCTTTGGCTAAGCGTCTAGTGATGGGTTGCCCTTTAGAGTTCGAGGGAAACATTCTGTTAGCGAATCTCATGGTTCTTGTGATGGATGACTTTGATTGCATTCTGGGAATAGATATGTTGACTACCTATCGAGCTTCAGTGGACTGCTATCAGAGATTAGTACGCTTTCATCCGGAGGGGAGTGATAGCTGGTTTTTCTATGGAGAGGGAGCGCGACCCCCGATGCCTTTGGTATCAGCTTTGAGAGCCTGTCGAGCTCTAGAGTCTGGCGGGGAAGGCTACCTTATCTATGTAGTTGATTTGTCCGCTGAGAGCGTTGGGATAGAGAGCATTCCGGTCATGGATAAATTTCTAGATGTATTTTCTGATGAGATTCCGGGTTTTTCTCCTGTTAGGGAAGTCGAGTTTGGCATAGAGTTGATGTCGAGTACTTTGCGTATTTCTCGAGCACCGTATCGTCTGGCTCCGTCAGAGATGCATGAGTTGAAGAATCAGCTACAGGATCTTTTGAACAAGGGGTACATTCGTCCGAGTGTATCTCCTTGGGGAGCTCCTATTTTTTTTTGTAAAGAAGAAGGATGGGTCGATGCGGCTGTGCATTGACTATCGGCAGCTGAATCGAGTCACTGTGAAGAATAAGTATCCTTTGCCTCGTATTGATGACTTGTTTGATCAGCTGCAGGGTACTTCAGTTTACTCCAAGATTTACTTGAGATCTGGGTATCATCAGTTGAGAGTCCGAGATCAGGACGTAGCCAAGACTGCATTCCATACTCGCTATGGGAATTACGAGTTTCTAGTGATGCCATTTGGTTTGACTAATGCGCCGGCTATATTCATGGACCTGATGAACCGTGTCTTCAGGGAGTATTTGGACAAGTTTGTCGTGGTCTTCATTAACGACATCTTGGTGTATTCGCGTAATACGGAAGAGCATGTTTCTTACTTGCGATTGGTACTGCAGACTCTTCGGGATGAGCAGTTATACGCCAAGCTGAGCAAGTGTGATTTCTAGATGGATCGAGTGGTCTTTCTTGGCCATATCATATCCAGGGAGGG
Source organism: Henckelia pumila (assembly GCF_033568475.1). Lineage (NCBI taxonomy): Eukaryota > Viridiplantae > Streptophyta > Magnoliopsida > Lamiales > Gesneriaceae > Henckelia > Henckelia pumila. The sequence goes on from NC_133122.1 coordinate 42,495,278, forward strand.
AATTTCTGTTGATCCAAGCAAGATTGAGGCGGTGCTTAATTGGTCGCGACCGACGACAGTTGCTGAGATCCGTAGTTTTTTGGGTCTAGCAGGATATTATCGTCGCTTTATTCTGAACTTCTCTCAGTTAGCTCGACCATTAACGCAACTTACCCGCAAGGGTGTTGATTTCGAGTGGTCCTCCGAGTGTGAGGAGAATTTCTGTGAGTTTCGACGGCAGTTGATTTCTGCGCCAGTGTTGGCATTACCGTCAGGATCTGGAGGGTATGTGGTATACACTGATGCTTCTCTTCAGGGGTTAGGTTGTGTCCTGACTCAGAATGAGCATGTGATCGCATACGCTTCTTTACAGCTGAAGCTTCACGAGGACAACTATCAAGTCCATGATTTGGATTTAGCAGCCATTGTGTTCGCTTTGAAGATCTGGCGTCATTATCTGTATGGCGAGAAATTTGAGATCTTCACCGACCATAAGAGTCTTAAGTATTTGTTCACTCAGACGGAGTTGAACATGAGGCAGAGACGTTGGATGGACTTGCTTAAGGACTATGATTGCGAGATTAAGTACCATCCGGGAGCTGCTAATCTCACTGCTGATGCATTGAGTTGCAAGGTGCGACTATCCGCACTTCAGAATTGTTCGATGTCTAGTGCGATCAGTGACTGTTGTACTTCAGGATATACTTTCAAGCATAAGAAAGGTATGCAGAGTATCCAGATGTTTGCGATATTATCTGAGCCAGCTTTGTATTCGCGGATTCGAGATGCTCAGATGTCTGATTCAAAGACCCAGCGTTTAGCTCATCTAGCTAATGAGGGTAGCTCATCTGGATTTTATTATCAGTCAGATGGCTTTTTGTGTTTGTCTGTTAGGCTTGTGATTCCGCAGGATGTAGAGTTGCGAGAGGAGATTTTGTCTCAGGCACATCGCACTAAGTTGAGTATTCATCCTGGGAGCAACAAGATGTACAAGGATCTACGTACTCGTTTCTGGTGGAAGGGAATGAAACACAGTGTTTATCAGTTTGTTTCGAGATGTTTGGTGTGTCAAAAGGTCAAGGCAGAGCACCGACGACCTGGAGGATTGCTTCACAGTCTGCCTATTCCTGAATGGAAATGGGAGTTTATCACAATGGACTTTGTGACCCATTTGCCGGTATCCCCGAGGAACTGTGATGCTAGCTGGGTTGTGGTGGACCGACTCACCAAGTCAGCGCATTTCATTGCCTATAGCCAGGAGTACAATGTGGATCGTATGACTCGGTTGTACATTCAGGAGAACGTTCGACTTCATGGGGTGCCTGTGAGCATTGTCAGCGATCGGGATCCCAGATTTACTTCTAGATTCTGGGGGAGTGTTCAGCGTGCGATGGGTACTACTCTCAGTTTGAGTACTGCCTATCATCCGGAGACTGATGGTTAGTCAGAGCGCACTATTCGTACTTTGGAGGATATTCTTAGAGCGTGCGTCATGGATTTTGGTTCAGCCTGGCAGGATCATTTGCCATTGATCGAATTCGCGTACAACAACAGCTATCATACTAGCATTGGGATGACACCTTTTGAGGCGTTGTATGGGCGAAGTTGTCATACTCCACTCTTCTGGGAAGAAGTGGGGGAGAGACAGGCTGAGGGACCAGAGTTTATTGTTGTGAAAATTTCTCACAAGCGTACGAGTGTCAAGTTTTAATAAAGTGATAAAATCAGATATCGATCCCACAGGGAGTAAAATGAAAATATTCAGTGCTTGTAATTAAAATAGTCTAAACTTTATCTAAAAAATCAATAATCAAGAATTTTGCATTAAAAATAAATAATCAGTGAAGTTTTGATAGCACGCACACAACTTTCAGGAAAAATCAATCAGAGAAAAATGGTCTAGAGGTATAGATTTCACCTGGTTTCAACAACAGTCAATCCTAAATGATTAATCTTCATGAATTCCAATCAATTAATAGCCAAGAACACTTACGTATATTATTTCCCTCTCCCGAGCAACAAATAATGTTTATCAACTATAATTAAATTCCAATATCCCTATTAAGAATTTATCGCAGTGATCTATCACAAAATAATGTTCTTTTTAAAAGCTCTGTTAAAATCATGCACTCTCCCGAGCTGTATAAATAATTAACAGTGTAGTTCTAATGTCCTATTCAAAATCCCCTCTCCCGAGCAATGATTTCAAATAAATATAACAAATCAATTATTGATCAGATAATTGAAAAGACAATCAATTCTAGAAAAAATAATTAATCTAGAAGAAACTCAATCCAATAAAATCAAGAATTCATGAAAGCGTCTACACCAGGTTCCATCCGACCTCTAGACTATAAAAATTTAGTTCATAATAAAATTCTGAATAAAATAAAACATGTTCAAAATCCAAACATATATTCAGAATTAAATGAATAAAGATAAAAGAAACAAATCCGTCGTCGACGCCATGTCCGGTCTATCGATCTCCGTCTTCGTTCTTCAAGTAAAGCTCCAGAAATCTTCTCCAGAAATCACGTTCCAGCCTCTCTGATTTTCTGTATTTGTGATTATGGCGGCTCTCTCTTTTTTTCTCCTCTGATAAGAATTCCTTTTTATATTGCGTACAAAAGCCCACAAAACCAAGCCCAAGAATTAATTACCCAAAATAATAAAATTTCCAATTAACAGCGACGGGGCCGGCGCTCAAGTGAAGGCGCGGGCGCGCCTTCAACTCGCAATTTCCAATTCTCAAATTTCTCATGACACAGCGCGATTGCTCTAAGTTATGCGCTAACAACAAGCGCTAATCTTTCTTGGCCCAATAAAGAAGCCCAACACTGTTCCTTTTCTTTTCTTTTCTCTGAACGTTCTTTTCTTTCTTTTCTCTTTATACTTTTCTTTTAATTCTTTTAATTCCTATTTTCTTCTCATTTTCTTCCACAATAATTCTTCTTTTCCCCATTATTTCCATAATTCTCTGCAAGCACAAAAACAACAAAACCCAGACATAAATCCGCTCGAAACAAATAATTAATAATTAAAATAATATATAAATTAAATGTATAAAATACACTTATCAAATACCCCCAAACTTAGACTTTTGCTAGTCCTGAGCAAAACTATTAAAACCAATAAATTCCAGAAACTCAAATCATCATAAACTCACAAGAATAGTCAAGAAATATTATGGAGAAATGGCCTCGACAATGTTTTCAAAAAATTTTCAAATCCAATCTCATCCAACCTACTAACACTTGAAAGTTTCAGTTATAACAAAATAACCGCATAAACTCACAATCTCCGCAACTCAAGTTCAAAACACCATTCTCCAAGTTCAATTCAAATATTCATAGATCATGAGGACTTTTCAAGGTAGCAAAAGATCAAATAAAGGATAAAAAATAAAAAACACTCACAATTAGGTAAATGCAAAGAATAATAGCGTGTGCGTGTTTCGATCAAAATTCATAATCATTAAAGCATCAATCAACAGTCCATAGGCTAAATTCTCGCAACTCTTCTCCACTAGTATATTGGGCAACTGAGACTCGGTCAATAGGACTTATTCAGCTTATAATGTAAGGTCTGGCTCACGGCTACAAATAAAGGATAAGAATTCAAATTAAGGAGTAATTTATATTCATACTCTATCTAATTTCAATCTCAACTCCTTTTCATTCATAACTTCACTTTTTTTTTTTTAATTCACTTCATTGATTTTTTCAACTTTTCACAACTTCTTTCACAAATTTTTTTCATTTCTTTCACAACTTTTTCAACCACATTTTTCAACTCTTTCTACTACCTCTTTTCATCTTTTCAATTCATCCACCACACCATTCCATTTTTCACAAATATTAACTAGGAGCATCTAATAATTTAGCATTCAAATTACTCCCTTAAAGGTAAGAAATAGTATATAAGCTATTCAGGTAGTCAATGTAGGACCTTGAAATAATGACGAATGGGGGTTTAATCACACGTTTACACGCATGCCATTCGATTTTCAATTAGGCTCAAACAAGGTACTAGGGATACAATATATAAGTAGGTAGCTTGAAAGGCTCAAACGATTCAGAAAAATCGCCTAAATCATTCCTAATCTCAGTATTGCCCATATTTCGCCTCGAATAGTGTTTGAACTAGTTCTAGACAAGTCTCAATCCACAATTAATTCATACAAATATCGATCAGTGCAGAAAAGATAATCATCAGTATTTAACGATGATTTTCACAAAAATTTCAGATTTTCTCGTACCTCAATGTACTAATATACGTGTAGGCTCAAATAGGCAACTAAGGATAAAATTTTTCAATAAAAATCATGCCCAAAAATTTCAAACAATGCCTCAATCATATCTATGTTTGTATGTTTCAAAAATCAGATTCAAGTATTAGTCACAGAGTATATAGGAAATTGTTCATTCAATTGGTTCCATTTTTTCAAAAATATTTTTCAGATAGGCAGACAATCATGGATTTCAGTTATAGCACAAAACAAAAAATTTTCAGCCATGCATCCAATTCTTTCTCGACTTCTTTTCAACTCAACTCAACACTACTAAACTCAACAAAAATTTTATCTATGAAGCACACTATAAAACTCAACTAATCAACTAAATCACAAAATGATTCATCCCCCCAAACTTAATATAATCATTGTCCCTAATGATTAAAAACAATAAAAGAATAAGGGACTCATACCTTCGACACCGAGCATCAGGACTCGGCGTCATCATCATCATCTCCATGGAAAGAAGGTGCAGCATCAGCAGTATCATCAGAAGACCACTGCGGAGGAGGTGGATAAGGCACAACAGTGGGAGGATAATTCTGGGCGAGAGCGGCAGTGAAGTCATGCATGTATGTCATATGTGCTCGCATCATCTTCCACTGCTTCTTCATCTGAGTAAGCACGGCCGTAGAATCATCACGAGTAGAATACTCAGTGGCCGGATGCGTCGGTAGTGACATAGGTCCTTCCAAATGGGAAAGTGCTGGCTCAAAGTGTGGTAGTGGCTCAGAGGGCTGCGGTGGTTCAGCTGCCCGTTCAGAAGTACTAGCTGCTTTCGTCTTCTTATCTTGTTTCAAAGCACCAGTAATTTTTATAGGACCCCGTATCTGAAGAATCTGCTCAGTATCATCCCACACAACACCGGCACTCTGACAAAGCTCAGTAATCACAGATGAATGGGGTAAACTGATAGTCGAAGATCCCCTAGCAGCAGCAATGATAGACTCTTGAATTACCCTCCCAGCATCAACAGATTTTCCGGTCACAATGGAGTAAACAAGAGTAGCCTTGGCCTTTGTCACATTTGATGTATGCCCAGATGGCAACATCCTGGCAGCTACAAACTCATGCCAGTTATTCGCTTCTCGGCGCAGAAAAATAGATGGAAATGTAATAGGTTCGTGCCTTGCATTTTTCTTCCTTTCCGCCCCTCATAACACAAAGTCTGAAGTACAAGATCATCAGAAAATGACACATTTTTGAATGCCTGATAGTCATCATCTTCAATGTTTGGCATGTCATAAAGATCATTAATTGTGCAACTGTCAAACGCCACCAATTTACCTCTAACTCTAACCTTGAAATTCACATCTTTTACCATTAGATTGGCGTAAAACTCGCAAACCAAAGATATAACGACCTCTGACGGACTCTTAACAAACGTTTCCCATCCTCTTCTTCTTGCTTCAATTAGTGCAGGAGCATCAAGCTCTCTCTGACTCATTCCACGTTCTTTCTGCATTCCTTTCTCCGTCAAATCAACATAATTGGATTCGGCTGTAGCATTCCAAAACCGATGGCGATCATATGGGGCAGCAGATGAAGTAGATAGTGCTCCCTTGCCCTTAGTTTTTGGCGGCATTGTAACTCAACAATTCAGAACAAATAAATAGCAATAGCCGATTGAATTAGCAAAGTCTCAAACACACGGCACATCACATTCAAGCACAACCATTTTCCAGACAATTCATCAAACACTTTCCGTGCACTACTTCAATGCTATTCAATTACACACGCATTACCGTTCTCAATACCACCAAAATCACAGAAATCAACTTCCTCAAATCACATAATGATCACGGCTGAAATATAAGAGAGGATTTGAACTTTTTACCGATCAAATAAGAAATCTGCGTAGACCCTCCACAAAGCTCCTGTTTCCGCGTGTGAACGAAGGAGAAACAATGATGAAATCTGAGATGTTCTACTTGTGATCAAGATAAAATCCCAAATATGTTAGTAATTTTGTGGACTTTAGGATTTTAGAGATGAAGTTGCGCGATTGAGTGTGAGAGATTTACAGAGTGAGGCGACGAGCTTGTGATGGGATTTGTATAGTTTGGAAACAGATATAACACATGGCTTGGGACGCGCGATTGCGCTAAATGAAGCGCAGATGGGACTCTCTTGTTTGCGCTTGAGTATGCGCTGATGATGTGCGCGTTTGCGCCTGATGTGCGCGGATGAGACTCTCTTTTGCGCTTAATGAGGCGCTAACGGGATAATGGGATCGCGATTGGGCTTTGTGTTGCGCGGTTGGAGTGCTCATTTGCATAAGAGAAGCGATGAGGCTGCGCGGGCGCTCAAGATAAGTGGCGCGGGCACGCCTCTGGTTTGCAAATCAAGCCAATTTCTTTCGGGGTAAGGCGCGGGTGCTCAGTTTAATGGGGCGGGCGCGCCTCTTGCTCGAATTTGAGTTTCTGTAGCCTGAAAATTTTTGAAAATTAAGAAAAAATAGGCTCAAAAATTTAAAATACAAAATACTTTAAACAAATTAAATAACAAAAATTAAATAAACTGAATATAAAAGCAAATAAAATAAAATAAAAGAAAACACTTGGGTTGCCTTCCAAGTAGTGCTTGATTTAAAGTTATCAGCCCGACTTTCATCGGTATTAAGTCTTCCCCTTTTCCTTCACACGCCAAATAAATTCCACGATCCGTCGTTTATGTTTTGCTCTCTTTTTCGTGGCCTTCATTGGTGGTAAATTTGGATTTTTCTTCTTTGACGATTCAACCGCAATATTAGCTCTTTGACAGCCCTCTAGCTTCACAACCGGCTCAATCAAGCACAATTCTTCGATGGGTGGATTAGGTGCTTTCGTAAATAGATTGAAAATTACGCGTTTGCATTCTACACCCATCGACAATTCACCCTTCTTCACTTCAATTCTTTCATCCGCAGTGGCCAAAAATGGTCTCCCAAAAATTAGCGGAGCACCATGATCTGCTTCAATATCCAAGATCACAAAATCTGCTGGGAAGATAAATTTATCCACCTTGACTAGAACATCTTCAACAATTCCTAGGGGATATATAATGCTCCGATCCACCAATTGAAATGAAATCTTAGTCGCTTTCATGTCTCCCAACTCCAAGGCCCTGTAAATAGACAACGACATTAAATTAATACTGGCCCCTAAATCACAAAGTGCATTATTAAAATAAGAACCACCAATAGAACAAGGAATAGTAAAACTCCCTGGATCCTTAAGCTTTTGTGGCATCTTCTTTTGAAGCACCGCACTGCACTCTTCTGTTAAATTGACCACCTCATTCTCTAGAAGTCTCCTTTTCTTGGACATCATCTCCTTGATGAATTTTGCGTAGTTCGGCATTTGCTCCAAAGCTTCAGCAAAAGGGATGTTGATGTGAATTTTCTTGAAAATCTCCAAGAATTTGGAGAACTGCTCATCCAACGCCTTCTTCTTGAACCTCTGCGGGTATGGAAGTGGAGACTTGTACATCGGTTTCAGGTCAGGTTCAGGCTCCTTCTCTTTCTCCTCGACTTCCTTCTCTTCAACAACAGGTTCTTGGACTTCAACTTCTTTTCCACTCCGCAACACTGTGGAATTGCACTGCTCTTTGGGATTTACCTCAGTGTTGCTCGAAAACTGGCCTCTGTTATTATCCTTCAGTGCATTTGCCAACTGTCCAATGCTAGTCTTCATGGATTGCAACACCGCGCCCATTTTGGCCATTTGCGTCTCCAAATTGTCAAGGCGAGACTCAGTTCTCGTCATCCTTTTACCTGATTCCTGCACAAAAGTACTAACCATATCCTCCAAAGATGGCTTACCATCACCCTTATTAGTATTGTTAGCATATGAAAAATTTTCATTATTCCGCAAATTAGGGTGAAAAGTATTGGGAATAGGATTACCTCTGTAAGCTCCATAACATCGGTAGCCATTAGGATGGATATAATTAACTTCCTCTGGGTTATGTGATCCTTCAACTCCAATGGAATCTGCAACAGTGATCTTATTCAAAGAAGCTACCTGTGTAGTCAGTGCAGATAATTGGGCCGTGATAGATGTGAGAGGATCTACTGCATATACTCCAGCTGGCTTCTTGACTCCCTCACGCTCAGATGGCCATTGAAAACTGTTTATCGTCATCTGTTCCAGCATATCATAGGATTGAGCGGGGTCCTTTGCAAAAATAGTTCCTCCAGAAGCAGAATACACGTTCATCCTCGTAGGCGCATTCAGTCCGTTGTAAAACCACTCGATCTGTTTCCAATCTGCAAAATTGTGGTTAGGTTGTACCTTTCCCACGCCTTGTAGAGCTGTTCAGAATCCATCTGCCTGAAAGTGCTGATCTCGATCTTCAACTGGGTGGACTTGGCAGGTGGAAAATATTTAGCAAGAAATTTTTTTTGCCATCCCCTCCCAAGTAGTGATGCTTCCAAGCGGCAGTGATTGCAACCAACTTCTGGCTTGATCCCTGAGAGAAAATCGAAACAAGCGTAAACGAATAATATCCTCAGGAACACCGTTAAATTTTACCGTATCAGTAATTTCTAAAAAGGTCCTGAGATGCAAGTGAGGATCAGCTGTGGCACTCCCATTAAATTGGTTCGATTGAACCATGTTGATCAAGGACGGCTTTAGCTCAAAATTGTTTGCATTGATAGTTCCACGAGCGATTTCAGAATAGTGAGCCTGGATCGTCGGTCGAAAGTGATCTCTAATTGGCACCAAGGGAGCTTGATTCACATTCTCTTCAGCCATGCTATTAATTTCTTCTCTTCTCTCTCTTCTCAAAGCACGTGCAGTGCGCTCGATCTTCGGATCAAAAAGTAGAGAATTAGAACTTTGGGATCGTCACATAGACTGCAATTAAAAATAAGAAGAAATTAATTAGTAACTTAAAAAATAAAAAAAAACTCTAAATTAAAATCTAGACTAATTGGTAACAAGACTAAAAAATAATCAAAATTTACTTCCCGGCAACGGCGCCAAAAACTTCTTGTGAAAATTCCTCGCAAGCGTACGAGTGTCAAGTTTTAATAAAGTGATAAAATCAGATATCGATCCCACAGGGAGTAAAATGAAAATATTCAGTTCTTGTAATTAAAATAGTCTAAACTTTATCTAGAAAATCAATAATCAAGAATTTTGCAATAAAAATAAATAATCAGTGAAGTTTTGATAGCACACACACAACTTTCAGGAAAAATCAATCAGAGAAAAATTGTCTAGAGGTATAGATTTCACCTCGTTTCAACAACAGTCAATCCTAAATGATTAATCTTCATGAATTCCAATCAATTAATATCCAAGAACACTTACGTATATTACTTCCCTCTCCCGAGCAACAAATAATGTTTATCAACTACAATTAAATTCCAATATCCCTATTAAAAATTTATCGCAGTGATCTATCACAAAACAATGTTCTTTTTAAAAGCTCTGTTAAAATCATACACTCTCCCGAGCTGTATAAATAATTAACAGTGTAGTTCTAATGTCCTATTCAAAATTCCCTCTCCCGAGCAATGATTTCAAATAAATATAACAAATCAATTATTGATCAGATAATTAAAAAGACAATCAATTCTAGAAAAAACAATTAATCTAGAAGAAACTCAATCCAATAAAATCAAGAATTCATGAAAGCGTCTACACCAGGTTCCATCCGACCTTTAGACTATAAAAATTTAGTTCATAATAAAATTTTGAATAAAATAAAACATGTTCAAAAATCCAAACATATATTCAAAATTAAATAAATAAAGATAAAAGAAAAAAATCCGTCATCGATGCCGTGTCCGGTCTATCGATCTCCGTCTTCGTTCTTCAAGTAAAGCTCCAGAAATCTTCTCCAGAAATCACGTTCCAGCCTCTCTGATTTTTTTGTATTTTTGATTGTGGCGGCTCTCTCTTTTTTTCTCCTCTGATAAGAATTCCTTTTTATATTGCGTACAAAAGCCCACAAAACCAAGCCCAAGAATTAATTACCCGAAATAATAAAATTTCCAATTAACAGCGACGGGGCGGGCATGCCTTCAACTCGCAATTTCCAATTCTCAGATTTCTCATGACACAGCGCGATTGCTCTAAGTTATGCGCTAACAACAAGCGCTAATCTTTCTTGGCCCAATAAAGAAGCCCAACACTGTTCCTTTTCTTTTCTCTGAACGTTCTTTTCTCTCTTTTCTCTTTATACTTTTCTTTTAATTCTTTTAATTTCTATTTTCTTCCACAATAATTTTTATTTTCCCCATTATTTCCATAATTTTCTGCAAGCACAAAAACAACAAAACCCAGACATAAATCTGCTCGAAACAAATAATTAACAATTAAAATCATATATAAATTAAGTGTATAAAATACACTTATCATTTATCCAGCAGACAGTTGACATTGTTGATCAGATCAAGAAACGGATTAAGACTGCATAGGATCGTCAGGCCAGCTATGCTAACACCAAGCGTAGGCCTTTGCAGTTCGATGTCGGGGAGAAAGTGTTTCTGAGAGTGTCGCCTTTCCGCAGAATTCTCAGATTTGGCCTTAAGGGCAAGTTGTCTCCCAGGTTTATCGGTCCGTTTGAGATCTTGGAGAGCATTGGCGATTTGACTTATCGACTAGATTTGCCACCACATCTTTCCAGTATTCACGACGTGTTCCACGTATCTCTGTTGCGGCGGTATGTGGCAGATGAGTCTCATATTCTGCAACGGTCTGAGGTTCAGGTGAGCAAGGATTTGACCTATGTTGAGAAACCTATTCGTATCCTGGATTATAAGGATAAGGTTTTGCGGAACAAAGTCATTCCTCTGGTTTTAGTTCAGTGGCAGCGCCGAGGCACTGAGGAAGCTACTTTGGAGCTTGAGGACAGGATGCGTGAAGACCATCCTGAGTTGTTTTGATTTCATTCTTATTCAGTTGCAAACTCTGTAAATGTTTGATTTGAATAAAGAATGTTTCTGATTTTTGTATTACATTCAGTACTTAAGATCTGATTTCGAGGGCGAAATATCTTAAGTGGGGAAAAATGTAGTAGCCCGTAACCAAAATCAGTGATTAAGGAATTAATCATAGTTACTCGGGAAGGGTTCGGAAGCTCTGAAGGCAGGATCGGAAGCTCCAATCGAATTACGTCAGGCATGACGTGTGGCAGGATCGAAAGCTCCAATCAGGATCGAAAGTTCTGATCACCTCTATCCAAAGTCAACCAGTGAGATTTTGACACGTGGCAGATAAGCGAGATCGGAAGCTCCGATGTCGGGATCGGACGTTCCGATCGTGATCGGATGTTTCGATCGAGGAACGGAGGTTCCGATCATCGTCTATAAATAAGGGGTGCCGAGCTCACATTTGAGTGCACCAATTCCTCTCTTCTCTCTCAATTCCTTAGCCTTCTAACTCAGATCTAGGGAATTCTAGGCGTCCCGTGGGGAATCCGAAAGTGTCATAGCGATCCAGGCGTCGTAGCGGAGCTGTGGCCTAGTTTTGAGGCACTCGACATCAAAGGGCTAACGACGGACGAAGGTATAGATTTTGCTTCCTATAAATATTTAGGAGTATACAATAGCTTAGTTAAGGCTTTTATAGCACTATAATGATAGTAGTATCATTTTGCAGTGTAGAGCAGACTATAGGAGTGGACCTAGAGTTGGTAGAGCTTGCATTAATTTGAGGTACGAAAGTACTGTTCGAGATATCCTGACTGAGTATGCATGTATTATGTGACTGCATGGTTTATATGTCATTGATTTATGCTGCATTCATTTGCATACTGAGCTATCTCCTTCGAGATGTTTGTTAGTAGGGTTTTTCCCTATCCTGTTAGTGGTTGGACTTCCATCGATTTGGGTCCGGCATATCCACTGGTATTATGGTATGGGAGCCACCTCCTGAAGCAACGGCACAACGTGCTACATATCAGGGCCCGGTCTGTCTCTGTTATCTGATCCTTGACCTCGAGTTTATAGGGAGTTCACTTTGCATTCATGTATACTCATACTCTCGTACTGAGAATTTTATGCTCACGTCTCGTACTCTGTGTTTTTGGACACCCTATTCCATGGGGCAGGTTTGCGATTGGATGAGGCGGGTGGATCCAAGAGGGGCTAGGCAGTTGTTGGCCAGCTGGAGCTTCGCCTAGGTTTTATTCTGTTGTTATTAGATTGATACAGCTGTTCGATCTGGTTGTATAATATTTGGATATTTACAGATTTCTTGCCTTGGGATTGTATATTGTTTATGGTTTTCGCAGTTTTATTCTGATATCCGTTTAATTAAGTTAATTGCATGCCTAAGTTCTATTTAGTAGGTGATCCAGGTAAGGGTCACTACATTTATGGTATCAGAGCATGCAAAGTATTCTTGGGATTTAGATTCTACATAAGATAACCGTTAGGTTAATTTTGTAGATAGCAGATCGTGACGACTAGAGTTCTCATGGCAATATTGGTGGGCGTTGGGGTGATGCCGACCGGGAGCCTCGTCGGGAACGCCGCCATCGTCATCGAGATGAGGACCGTTTCAGTATACGTCGATTCTTGCAGATGGGGCCTAAGCCCTTGGTTGGAGGTGAGTCTCCGGAGGATGCGGAGAACTGGTTAGACCGCATGGAGATGACTTTTCAGACTTTCCAATGCACTGAGGAGCAGAAGATGGAGACCCTTGGTTATCTTCTGGATGGACGTGCGCGCAGGTGGTGGAGGTTTACTTCTGCGCCTTTTGTTGCGGCAAGAGGAGTGGTCACCTGGGCCGAGTTCCGCACAGCTTTTCAGAAGCTATATTTTCCTCCTGCGCTTCGTCAGTCTAAGGCGAGCGAGCTATTGAGTCTACGACAGGGAGCCATGTCTATTGATGAGTATCAGCAAAAGTTCTTTGATCTGCTATCCTATCGCCCAGAGATTGCCGACAGCTCCGAGATGAAGTATAATCTGTTCCTTCAGGGTCTTAACCCTGAGATCCATGACCTTGTGGCGGTTGGTGACGACATGTCCTACGAGGGTTTGGTGAGCCATTGTCACCAGGCGGAGGACAGAATTCGACGGAACAGGTATTTCTTTCAGTCGAGACCTACTAGTTCTTTGGGTCCCCGTGCCCAATCTTTCAAGAAGTCTGGATCTACTTCTTCTTCCTCTGGCTCTGCTGGTGTTGTCCGTTTTGGAAAGAAGGACAAGTGTGATCACTGTGGGAAGAACCATCCATCCGACAAGTGTCGTAGAGCTTCTGGAGCTTGTTTTCATTGCGGTGAGGTGGGTCATATTCGGAGGGATTGTCCACTATTTGGGGGAGGCGGTTCTGGTTCAGGTTCAGGATCTGGTTCTCAGGCCCCTGTTCAGCAGAGGTCGCAGGGACAGCTTACTGAGAGTTCTCATTTGAGGCCACGAGCTTTTGGTCAGGTGTTTGCCCTGAGACATGATCAGGCAGTGGAGGAGAATGAGAAAGTCATTGCAGGTACATTTTTGCTTTATGGTATACCTGCTCTTGTACTTATTGACACTGGTGCATATCATTCCTTCATTTCTGCACGTTTTGTTAAGAGGCATAAGTTACCATGCATTGCACTAGATGTAGTGATGTCTGTTTCTACTCCGACGGGCCAATCTGCTTTGGCTAAGCGTCTAGTGATGGGTTGCCCTTTAGAGTTCGAGGGGAACATTCTGTTAGCGAATCTCATGGTTCTTGTGATGGACGACTTTGATTGCATTCTGGGAATAGATATGTTGATTACCTATCGAGATTCAGTGGACTGCTATCAGAGATTAGTACGCTTTCATCCGGAGGGGAGTGATAGCTAATTTTTCTATGGAGAGGGAGCGCAACCCTCGATGCCTTTGGTATCAGCTTTGAGAGCCTGTCGAGCTCTAGAGTCTGGCGAGGAAGGCTACCTTATCTATGCAGTTGATTTGTCTGCTGAGAGCGTTGGGATAGAGAGCATTTCGGTCGTGGATGAATTTTTAGATGTATTTCCTGATGAGATTCCGGGTTTTCCTCTTGTTAAAGAAGTCGAGTTTGGCATAGAGTTGATGCCGAGTACTTCGCCTATTTCTCGAGCACCATATTGTCTGGCTCCGTCAGAGATGCGTGAGTTGAAGAATCAGCTACAGGATCTTTTGGACAAGGGGTACATTCGTCCTAGTGTATCTCCTTGGGTAGCTCCTGTTCTTTTTGTAAAGAAGAAGGATGGGTCGATGCGGCTGTGCATTGACTATCGGCAGCTGAATCGATTCACTGTGAAGAACAAGTATCCTTTGCCTCGTATTGATGACTTGTTTGATCAGCTGCAGGGCACTTCAGTTTACTCCAAGATTGACTTGAGATCTGGGTATCATCAGTTGAGAGTCCGAGATCAGGACGTAGCCAAGACTGCATTCCGTACTCGCTATGGGCATTACGAGTTTCTAGTGATGCCATTTGGTTTGACTAATGCGCCGGCTACATTCATGGATCTGATGAACCGTGTCTTCAGGGAGTATTTGGACAAGTTTGTCATGGTTTTCATGAAAGAGTGGGTGTTAGGCCCGAAAATATTAAATTATTAATTATGAAATTTGAGAATTAAATTTCATATTAAGGGCTAATATTGATTTGAGAAGTTATGGAAATGATAGATTTAATTTCCGAGCCGAAAATATTTAATTTGAGAATTTATGGATTTTGAGAATTAAATTCCGAGAATTCTTAAATTAAAAGAATAAATATTCAATTTGAATATTTATGGAATTTGAGATTAAATTCCATATTTATAAAATTAAAGAAGATGTATTTTGAAGATGAAACCCGATCAGGGGTTGATTGGAGAATATCGAAGATTCGAGGGCTAAAGTGCAAAAGGCCGGGATTATTGATTTAATCCGAATTTATTTAATTTTAATCCGATTATATTTAATTTGGGAATATTTAGAGTTTCGATTTTAATTCTAATATTCTTAAATTATTTTGGATTGAAATTGAATTAAAAAGAAGGCCGAGGACTGAATTGCAATTACTGAAGACTTGAGAGACTAAATTGCAATTTATGCAATACATATCTGATTTTAATTTGATTATCAGCTTTCAACGTGTATTCTTCAGAATGAATTCAGAATTTGGAAATTTGAACAGAGGAGCTCGACCCTTTCTTTTTCCTTTGAAATACGAGTTGTTCAAATCCCCGTAACTTTTGATCCGCTCGTTCAATTTCAATTCCGAAAGATGTTCTGGAATCCTTGCGACGAGGGCTTCGATTTGATGTAAGTATTTTGTTATCTCGGAATGTTTTGAAGAACAAAATTTGGCAGAGATCAGATTATGACTTGATGTTTGTGTTATTGAATTCGTATGTCGTTATATATCGAAGCTGGATTGAAAATGAACTAAGGAATGAACTTGTTATGATTTCAAGCTTACATTTGATATATTTAGCTGCTGATATGATGAATTGAATGATGAATTCAGCTGATATAAGTGATACGAATGATTGAGTTGATTAGAAATGAATTCGATACCGCGTCGGTTCCTGATTTTCAATCGCTACGCCGCCGGTTGATGTTTTGACTTCGTTTTGATAGCCTATAACTGAGTTGAGATAGTTGTTTAGATGTTATGAATGTTATAGCATTTTTATTTCTTGATTTCAGTTGAGTTTCGAAGGCTAACGATTCACGAATCCGAGTTATATCGAATAAGAAGAAGTTGAAGTTTGAAATGATGTTGATTGAATCTATATTGATGATTTTGATTCAATTCTGAAATGATTGAATAGAATGAGGTTTGATATACATGTTTTGATGCTATGTTTCAGAGTTTAATAGGAGACTATTGACTCAAGAACCTCAACTTGAAACCGAATAAGAAATGATGATAGTTGAAGTTGTTCTACCTTGAAGATCGAATGTTATTTGAATGAGCAGATTTTCTATGAGTTGTGGTACTTCCTATCCAGATGTGGAACATCGTCAACTCGAGAATGAAAGGTATAATGATGATATCGCGAGTCAGGGACTGTGAAACTCAAGAACGACTATTCTTGAGTTATCCCGAACAAATCACTTCCTTGTTTAAGTACTTGTTCTTGAGGTAGAACTTATGTTATTATCGATCCATCACAGGTAGTGGATCTTTATTGCTTTTGATATGATTGTATATTGAATTGATTCTATGCCAAGGTTGCGGTTAACCTTATTTCTAGCCCGGAATGGCTACGATAGATGGATATCCATGTCAAGATCGCTTACAAATCTTGATGGCAATGAAGTGATAAGAATCAATTCTTGAGATAAGCGCGCTATATAAATTGAGTCTTGATTTGAAGTTGAGTCGATATATGCGTTATTTTTACTCTATTATTGAGTTGATATGTTTAGAGTTGATATGAATTTATTTAACGCATTTATATGTCGATTATACTGAGAAAGATTTCTCACCAGAGTTTATCCGGCTGTTGCTTTGTTTTGTATGTGTGCATTGCAACAGGTGGGGCAGGAGCTTTGTTGAGACGACATTGATAGCTCGGGAGAGAGATGTAGCAAGTATGGACTTGGGTTTATAAGTTAAAGCATGGTATAGTGATAGCATCAAACATAGCAAGAACTTAAGACTTAAAGTTGTTTATGCTATGTTGAATAGCTTGTAGTTTTATATCTTTTAAGCTATTCATTTGATGTAATACATGCATGATTTTATATGTGAGACTTGATACAAGTGTATATGCATGTTTTTAGATTTGATAACATGCTTCGGATTGAGTTTGATTATGATTTATATCTTGTACCAAGACTTGACAGCAAGAATGGAAAGCTGAAATCTTCTGCTGCATGGTGCCCGCTTGATCGGTAGCTATTGCCCGATCGAGCGCGGCAAGTAAATGGGCACACCGAGAGTTTTGATTCATGGCTCGCTCGATCGGCTAACTTTGCCGGATCGAGCGAGGCCAATATATGTGCAGACCCGAGAATTTGATATTTTGCTCGCTCGATCAGGCTCGATCGGCTGGCTTTGCCCGATCGAGAGAGGCTCTGAGATTTAAAAAAAAAATTTGCTCTTAATTTATTATTCTTTAATTATTTGATTAATTGTTTAATTAATCATTAGCTGCCCTCAAACGAGATTAGCAACCCGAGGTCCCCACAACAGGTGGTATCAAAGCGTAGGTTCTGGACTGAGATAGAAGCTGAGCGGGGTAGAGTGAGCCACATGCATTTATAGTATTGCATGATTATGCAGTATTTGATTCGATGATTTAATAAATTGCATGTACTCTTGATCTATCTTTGAAATTGAATTGATTAATTTACTGATTTGTAAATTTTCAAATTCTTATCGATGTTATTATAAGAATTTTCCTCGGGTGATGTAAGCACCCAGAATCGAAGAGAATATTGTTCTTTGGGTGATGTAAGCACCCCAGACTGACAGAGTTGTATGGCCAGACCGAACAGAATGGTATGGTCAGATTGAACAAAACTGTATTATTGCTCAGTTGAATGAAATATCTCTGATTGAACAGAACAGAATATCAGCGAATGAATAGATATATTGCAGGTAGAAGTTGGCCTGAAGTACTTGATCAGCTGTTCAAATACTTGACAGATACAGATGAATATCGTATCAGATCGACTGTCTACCAACTTCAAGACCTAGCAACCAGCTGATAGATTTTGACAGAGAAAATGATGAAAGAACAGAGGTATATTAATTTGTTGGTAAGTGCTTAGAACATGATTTTTGTTTATAGTTCTTTGCCACAACAGATAGAAATGATGAGAAAGAAAAATATACCATCTCGAAGTTGAATATTTTGAATATTGAAGAATGTTTTATTAGACTTTGCAAGCCTATTATGATTCTTTGAATTGTGGATGATAATAATGAAGCTCAAGATTGAGTTGTTTAATTATGGCTTGAATTCGAAGAATATGTCTGAATAAAAATGCTGATGACTGAAGTATGTTATGAAAGACATAGTCTTGTTTAATAGAACTGAAGCTGAATGATGAAGCAAAAAGACTGAAAGTGAAAAGATGCTACGATGTGTGAGAAAAACACATATTTAGCTACAATTTCTATTCCAGAAGTATACAGAGAATCAGAATGAAATTGCACCTGAGAATGAAATTTCAGGTAACAATTTATTTTGTTTTGACCTGTCTATTATTGGGCAATAGATTCATGATAGCTGAAAGATTATTATATGATTACCTCTGTATCAAAAAAGAGACTGTGTGAATTGAACTGAAGAATGAAACTATTGTTTCGATGAACTGAAATAGAAGATGATTTTGTTCGTATTGAAATATCTGTTTATGTTGCATGATAAATGATGATGCAATAATCGAATACAGATTAGTAGAAGAATTGATGATAAAAAGTGATTAAATTAGATCAGTAAGAACATAATGTGCAATTGAATATGATGATATAGAATCTCGAATTAAGATTCTGTGATTTCGGTTTGCTATATGATGTTTGATTACAGAAATATGCCGAAATCAGTATATTCGATGCATTATATATGTTCATGATCTAAACCAGAATTGAAAGATATGTCGATGAGTAGAGATTGCAGATATATTTCAGTAAGATTCTTGACTTTAGTTAAGTTGTGAACTGGAATTTATCAGAGAATTGATGAGTTTATGAATTGAATACTGCTTTTGCGGTTTACAAAATAGATGATGATATGAAAATCAGTTACAGATGAGTCTTTTATTTGATTTTATTGAAGTTATTACATCATAAAATCATGATTTTTGAAATTCTTGATATTGATTTCGAGGTTTTGGTACCGACCTCAATCGATTTTGATTGACTCTTATTTTTTTATAGAGTCTGGTTTGATCTACTCGTCTTGAGTTGAGATGCTAGTGAGTTGTTTTCACTTAGCATATTGTCATTCATATTATTGTTCTGTGGATGACCTTGACTTAAGTGAGTTTTCCTGATTATGAATTTCAAGAGTTACTGATTGGTTGATGTATACATTCAGTATATTATAATATTTATGACTTATAATTGATAGAATTTCCAATTGAGATTTGGGAAATAGAACGAAGAGACGAGATGAATGTGTGATTGATTGATCTTTTGAATTTATGTGCTTGAAGTATTGAGATAGATACAAAAACAGTCCGAATTGCTGTAATCCAAATTAAGTGAGAATTGATTTGGAAGGATTAAAGCACATTGATATGAGATCAAGTTATTAGAATTTAATTGAGAAATAGAAATGAAGAATGAACCAGGCATTCAATCAATTGATTTCAGATTTTGTGTATTTTGGTTTGAATATTCAGATGAATATATGACCAATTAGAATGATTTTTGATTGAAAGCAATTCAGAACTGTTTAGAAGATGAAAGAAACACAGAAAGTAAACTGAACCGGTGAGAATTCAGTACAGAATGCCATATAGAGATATGAATTGAAGCCTCAGATCAGAATAGATGAATTTTTATTGTGACAGCTAATATGATTGATTATTTGATTGTGCCTGATATTTCTGAAAAAAGATATCAAAATTTGAAGAATTGCACAACAATAAATTCAATATTCATCCGATAATTGTTTTATCAGACGATAAAGCAAATAGAAGTAACAGAATTAGTACGTTTTTGAAGTTAAACGTACAGAGAGTTTCCAATGAATTTGAAAATCGTTGACCAGATGAGTTCAGTGATAGTTTAAAAACTCCAGAATTGTTACGGGATTGTGATTTGAAAGAATATTTTGTGAAACTACCAAGATGAAACAGTTTATATGAAGTAAACAGGTGGTAGTTATGAACAGATTGATTGAAATTACTGGATACGATAATCTGTCTGTATGATCAAATCACTGAATTGTGATTAGATTCGTTGCAAGACGAACAGTAAGCCAAGAAATAATGTTTCAGATTGAAACATTGGGTTTACTATTACATTGTAATACAGATGATTCGAAGACTTTGAGTACTTTTTGAGATAAAGGTACAACATGTTATCCTTGAATTGGAAGAATAATCAGAGAAGATGTAATGAATTTCGAGAATGAAATTTTATCTGATATGATACCGATTATCAACATATCTGAATACTTTGAAATCTGTGAATACAGCATAAACTCTGATTACGAAATAATCCGAATAGACTAATCAGATATGTGGACTACATTGTATGAGATGTGAATAACAACTATCGATTCAGATCTGTGAAGAAGAAAGAGATATGATGAAATTCAGGAATGATTAAAATCTATTGTCAGGATTAAGACTTTAGATTTATTCAACATATGTGGCAGAGATTGATGGATTGATGTTCTGAGAGTTGGTTATATGTGATTGCATTATACCATTTGTCGATTAATGGATTATCTGAGTTGATTTTCCAGATGTTGAGAATATTCTCAGAACTTTAATACCTGATTCGGTATTACTTGTCTTGATGTGTTGCCACTTGATGATTATAATTCCTGTAACAGCTAATGAATCGATTTTGAGATAATGTTATGATGAAAAGAAATCAGATTTCTTTGTATTTAAATGATACTACTGAAGTATATGATATCAGATCAGACATGATTTGTTTTCAGCAGATCAGATGTGATTTGAGGAACACAAGGATGATGAATATGAATCTGTATGGAATGAAAGCAAAGAAGATGAATCAGAATTAGTAATTGAATGATAGATATAACTTTTGAAGCTGAAACTGATTCGTTAAGTGGAAAAGTTATTCTTGAAACATCATTCAATTCACAATAGAGAAAGAGCAGAGTTTAATTTACAGATTCAGAATGTGACGATGAATAATGATTTTGAAGCGATGAACTGAAGAACAATGTAGACTTGAGTTATGTTCTATACTCTGTATAGAATGATATAGAGAAAGAATCAAGTCGTCACCAAAGCTGAATTGCACTGAATGACATGTCAGATGGAATTGATGATTGTATTGACCGAATGTATTCTTTTCAACTGAATAAGTTCAGTATCTAAGTGAAAGTGAAAGAAGTATCAGTAGATTCTTCGTATGTACTTTATTCAGATGAGATAGATATTGACGAGATTATAAGTTAAGTCGATTATTCGACAAATCCTTGATTGAAGAAAGAAATAGCTCAGATTCGAAGTAATAATCTGACAAGAGATTGAAAGATGAAGTGAGATACGAAATGCAGAGTGGATGATTGAAGTGAGAATCACTTCAGGTAATCATTCAGTCAATTAGATTTGATATTCCGGATGAATACGATTTCGAAGACGAAATCATTTCTTAGAGGGGAGGAATGTAAGGCCCGAAAATATTAAATTATTAATTATGGAATTTGAGAATTAAATTTCATATTAAGGGCTAATATTGATTTGAGAAGTTATGGAAATGATAGATTTAATTTCCGAGCCGAAAATATTTAATTTGAGAATTTATGGATTTTGAGAATTAAATTCCGAGAATTCTTAAATTAAAAGAATAAATATTCGATTTGAATATTTATGAAATTTGAGATTAAATTCCATATTTCGGAAATTAAAAAAGATGTATTTTGAAGATGAAACCCGATCAGGGGTTGATTGGAGAATATCGAAGATTCGAGGGCTAAAGTGCAAAAGGCCGGGATTATTGATTTAATCCAAATTTATTTAATTTTAATCTGAGTATATTTAATTTGGGAATATTTAGAGTTTCGATTTTAATTCTAATATTCTTAAATTATTTAGGATTGAAATTGAATTAAAAAGAAGGCCGAGGACTGAATTGCAATTACTGAAGACTTGAGGGACTAAATTGCAATTTATGCAATACATATCTGATTTTAATTTGATTATCAGCTTGCAACGTGTATTCTTCAGAATGAATTCAGAATTTGGAAATTTGAACAGAGGAGCTCGACCCCTTCTTTTTCCTTTGAAATACGAGTTGTTCAAATCCCCGTAACTTTTGATCCGCTCGTCCGATTTCAATTCCGAAAGATGTTCTGAAATCCTTGAAATGAGGGCTTCGATTTGATGTAAGTATTTTGTTATCTCGGCATGTTTTGAAGAACAAAATTTGGCAGAGATCAGATTATGACTTGATGTTTGTGTTATTGAATTCGTATGCCGTTATATATCGAAGCTGGATTGAAAACGAACTAAGGAATGAACTTGTTATGATGTCCAGATTACATTTGATATATTTAGCTGCTGATATGATGAATTGAATGATGAATTCAGCTGATATAAGTGATACGAATGATTGAGTTGATTAGAAATGAATTCGATACCGCGTCGGTTCCCGATTTTCAATCGCTATGCCGCCGGTTGATGTTTTGACTTCGTTTTGATAGCCTATAACTAAGTTGAGATAGTTGTTTAGATGTTATGAATGTTATAGCATTTTTATTTCTCGATTTCAGTTGAGTTTCGAAGGCTAACGATTCACGACTCCGAGTTATATCGAATAAGAAGAAGTTGAAGTTTGAAATGATGTTGATTGAATCTATATTGATGATTTTGATTCAATTCTGAAATGATTGAATAGAATGAGGTTTGATATACATGTTTTGATGCTATGTTTCAGAGTTTAATAGGAGACTATTGACTCAAGAACCTCAACTTGAAACCGAAGAAGAAATGATGATAGTTGAAGTTGTTCTACCTTGAAGATCGAATGTTATTTGAATGAGCATATTTGCTATGAGTTGTGGTACTTTCTATCCAGATGTGGAACATCTTCAACTCGAGAATGAAAGGTATAATGACGATATCACGAGTCAGGGACTGTGAAACTCAAGAACGACTATTCTTGAGTTATCCCGAACAAATCACATACTTGTTTAAGTACTTGTTCTTGAGGTAGAACTTATGTTATTGTCGATCCATCACAGGTAGTGGATCTTTATTGCTTTTGATATGATTGTATATTGAATTGATTCTATGCCAAGGTTGCGGTTAACCTTATTTTCTAGCCCGGAATGGCTACGATAGATGGATATCCATGTCAAGATCGGTTACGAATCTTGATGGCAATGAAGTGATAAGACTCAATTCTTGAGATAAGCGCGCTATATAAATTGAGTCTTGATTTGAAGTTGAGTCGATATATGCGTTATTTTACTCTATTCTTGAGTTGATGTAGTAGCCGTACCCAAAATCAGTGATTTAGCATTAATCAAACCATTAATCCTATTAAGTAAGAGTAAACGTGATTAAGGGAGCTCTTAATGGATTATCGAAGTCCGAAATTGGATTCAGAACACTTGAAAATGGTTTGAAGGTTGTCGAGTTTGGA
Organism: Henckelia pumila; assembly: GCF_033568475.1. Classification (NCBI taxonomy): domain Eukaryota; kingdom Viridiplantae; phylum Streptophyta; class Magnoliopsida; order Lamiales; family Gesneriaceae; genus Henckelia; species Henckelia pumila. The sequence goes on from NC_133122.1 coordinate 42,518,744, forward strand.
GGCTCCGAAGTTAAGGATCGGACGGTCCGAAGTCAGGGTTCGGACGTTCCGAAGAGTGGTTCGGACGCTCCGATCTTGATGCCGACAGTCGTCATGGATGATGTCATCATGCTGACGTAAGAAATGACGTAATATTGGGATCGGATGATCCGAAGTCAAGATCGGACGATCCAAAGTAGAGATCGGACGCTCCGATCGTGTTCGGACGCTCCGAAGTCCAGTTCGGACGATCCGAACTCCGTCTATAAATAGGAGGGCCGAGATTCAGATTTAGACGCACCAATCACCTCTTCTCTCTCAATTCCTTAGCCTTCTAGCTCAGATCTAGGGAATTCTAGGCGTCCCGTGGGGAATCCGGAAGTGGCATAGCGATCCAGGCGTTGTAGCGGAGCTGTGGCCTAGTTTTGAGGCACTCGACAGCAAAGGGCTAACGACGGACGAAGGTATAGCTTTTGCTTCCTAAAAATATTTAGGAGTATGCTTTAGCTTAGTTAAGGCTTTTAGAGCGCTATAATGATAGTAGTATTATTTGGCAGTGTAGAGCAGACTATAGGCGTGGACCTAGAGTTGGTAGAGCTTGCACTGATTTGAGGTACGAAAGTACTGTTCGAGATATCCTGACTGAGTATGCATGTATTATGTGACTGCATAGTTTATAAGTCATTGATTTATGTTGCATTCATTTGCATACTGAGCTATCTTCTTTGAGATTTCTGTTAGTAGGGTTTTTCCCTATCCTGTTAGTATGGGAGCCACCTCCTGAAGCGATGGCACAGCGTGCTACATACCAGGGCCCGGTCTGTCTCTGTTATCTGATCCTTGACCTCAAGTTTATAGGGAGTTCACTTTACATGCATGTATACTCATACTCTCGTACTGAGTGTTTTATGCTCACGTCTCGTACTCTGTGTTTCTGGACATCCTATTCCATTGGGTAGGTTTGCGATTGGACAAGGCGGGTGGATCCAAGAGGGGCTAGGCAGTGGTTGGCCAGCTGGAGCTTCGTCTAGGTTTTATTTCTGTTGTTTTGGGTTGATACAGCTATTTGATTTGGTTGTATAATATTTTGATAAATTACAGATTCCTTTCCTTGGGATTGTATTTATTTATGGATTCCGCAAGTTTATTCTGATAACTGTTTTATTGAGTTAATTGCATGCCTAAGTTCTGTTTCGTAGGTGATCCAGGTAAGGGTCACTACATTTATGGTATCAGAGCATGCAAAAGTATTCTTGGGATTTAGTCTCATCATGAGGTATTTTTGTAGATGGCAAACTACGATGATGAGAGTAGCCACGGAAGTGGAGGCGGTCGTTGGGGCGATGCCGACCGAGAGCATCGTCGAGAACGGCGTCATCGTCATCATGACGACGAGCGTTTCACTGTGCGTCGATTATTAGCTATGGGTCCTAAGCCCTTAGTTGCAGGTGAGTCTCCGGAGGATGTGGAGAATTGGTTAGACCGCATGGAGACGACTTTTCACACTTTCCACTGCACCGAGGAGTAGAAGATGAAGACCCTTGGCTATCTTCTGGATGGGCGAGCCCGTAGGTGGTGGAGGTTTACTTCTGCACCCTTTATTGCGGCGAGAGGAGTGGCCACCTGGACCAAGTTCTGCATTTTAGAAGCTGTATTTTCCTCCTGCACTCCGCCATTCGAAGCCAGGTGAGCTACTGAGCCTGCGACAGGGAGCCATGTCTATCAATGAGTATCAGCAGAAGTTCTTTGATCTTCTATCCTATTGCCCCGAGATTGCTGACAGCTCTGGGATGAAGTATAATCTGTTCCTTCAGGGCCTTAACACTGAGATCCATGACCGTGTGGCGGTTGGCGAAGACATGTCCTACGAGGGTTTGGTGAGCCGTTATCACCAGGCGGAGGACAACATTCGGCGGAACAGGTCTTTCCCTCAGTTGAGGCCTGCTAGTTTCTTGGGTCCCCGTGCCCAATCTTTTAAGAAGTCTGGATCTACTTTTTCTTCCTCTGGCTCTGCTGGTGTTGTCCGTTTCGGTAAAAAGGACAAGTGTGATCACTGTGGGAAGAACCATCCATCCGAAAAGTGTCGTAAAGCTTTTGGAGCTTGTTTCCGTTGTGAAAAGACTGGTCATATCCGGAGGGATTGTCCACTATCTGGGGGAGACGGTTCTGGTTCTGGTTCAGGATCTTGTTCTCAGGCCACCGTTCAGCAGAGGTCGCAGGGACAGCCTGCTGGGAGTTCTCATTTGAGGCCATGAGCTTCTGGCCAGGTGTTTGCCCTGAGACATGATCAGGCAGTGGAGGAGAATGAGAAAGTCATCGCAGGTACATTTCTGCTTTATGGTATACCTGCTCTTGTACTTATTGACACTGGTGCATCGCATTCCTTCATTTCTGCACGTTTTGTTAAGAGGCATAAGTTACCATGCATTGCACTAGATGTAGTGATGTCTGTTTCTACTCCGACGGGCCAATCTGCTTTGGCTAAGCGTCTAGTGATGGGTTGCTCTTTAGAGTTTGAAGGAAACATTCTGTTAGCAAATCTCATGGTCCTGGCGATGGACGACTTTGATTGCATTCTGGGAATAGATATATTGACTACCTATCGAGCTTCAGTGGACTGCTATCAGAGATTAGTACGCTTTCATCCGGAGGGGAGTGAGAGCTGGTTTTTCTATGGAGAGGGCGCGCGACCCCCGATGCCTTTGGTATCAGCTTTGAGAGCCTGTCGAGCTCTAGAGTCTGGCGGGGAAGGCTAACTTATCTATGCAGTTGATTTGTCCGCTGAGAGCATTGGGATAGAGAGCATTCCGGTCGTGGATGAATTTCCAGATGTTTTTCCTGATGAGATTCCGGGTTTTCCTCCTGTTAGGGAAGTCGAGTTTGGCATAGAGTTAATGCCGAGTACTTCGCCTATTTCTCGAGCACCGTATCGTCTGGCTCCGTCAGAGATGCGTGAGTTGAAGAATCAACTACAGGATCTTTTGAACAAGGGGTACATTCGTCATAGTGTATCTCCTTGGGGAGCTCCTGTCCTTTTTGTAAAGAAGAAGGATGGGTCGATGCGGCTGTGCATTGACTATAGGCAGCTGAATCGTGTTACAGTGAAGAACAAGTATCCGTTACCTCGCATTGATGACCTGTTTGATCAGCTGCAGGGTACTTCTATTTACTTCAAGATTGACTTGAGATCTGGGTATCATCAGTTGAGGGTCCGTGATCAGGACGTAGCCAAGACTGCATTTCATACTCGCTATGGGCATTACGAGTTCCTAGTGATGCCATTTGGTTTGACTAATGCACCGGCTATATTCATGGATCTGATGAACCGTGTTTTCAGGGAGTATTTGGACAAGTTTTTCGTGGTCTTCATTGACGACATCTTGGTGTATTTGCGTATACGGAAGAGCATGTTTCTCACTTTCGGTTAGTACTGCAGACGCTTCGAGATGGGCATTTGTACGCCAAGCTGAGCAAGTGTGAGTTCTGGATGGATCGAGTGGTCTTTCTTGGCCATATCATATCCAGGGAGGGGATTTCTGTTTATCCAAGCAAGATTGAGGCGGTGCTTAATTGGTCGCGTCCGACGACGGTTGCTGAGATCCGTAGTTTTTTGGGTCTAGCAGGATATTATCGTCGCTTCATTCTGAACTTCTCTCAACTAGCTCGACCTTTGACGCAGCTTACCCGCAAGGGTGTGGATTTCGACTGGTCCTCCGAGTGTGAGGAGAATTTCTGTGAGCTTCGACGGCGGTTGACTTTTGCGCCGGTGTTGGCATTACCGTCAGGATCTGGAGGGTATGTGGTATACACTGATGCTTCTCTTCAGGGGTTAGGTTGTGTCCTGACTCAGAATAAGCATGTGATCGCATACGCTTCTAGACAGCTAAAGCTTCACGAGGACAATACCCAGTCCATGATTTGGAGTTAGCAGCCATTGTGTTCGCTTTGAAGATCTGACATCATTATCTGTATGGCGAGAAATTTGAGATCATCACCGACCATAAGAGTCTCAAGTATTTTTTCACTCAGGCGGAGTTGAACATGAGGCAGAGACGTTGGATGGACTTGCTTAAGGACTATGATTGCGAGATTAAGTACCATCCGCGAGCTGCTAATCTTACCGCTGATGCTTTGAGTCGCAAGGTGTGACTATCCGCACTTCAGACTTGTTCGATGTCTAGTGCGATCAGTGACTATTGTACTTCAGGTTATACCTTCAAGCATAAGAAAGGTATGCAGAGTATCCAGATGTTTGCGATATTATCTGAGCCAGCTTTGTATTCGCGGATTCGAGATGCTCAGATGTCTGATTCGAAGACCCATCGTTTAACTCATCTAGCTAACGAGGGTAGCTCGTCTGGATTTCATTATAAGTCAGATGGCTTTTTGTGTTTGTCTGGTAGGCTTGTGATTCCACAGGATGAAGAGTTGCGAGAGGAGATTTTGTCTCAGGCACATCGCACTAAGTTGAGTATTCATCCCGGGAGCAACAAGATGTACAAGGATCTACGTACTTGTTTCTAGTGGAAGGGTATGAAACGCAGTGTTTATCAGTTTGTTTCGAGATGTTTGGTGTGTCAACAGGTCAAGGAAGAGCACCGACGACCTGAAGGATTGCTTCACAGTCTGCCTATTCCTGAATGGAAATGGGAGTTTATCACAATAGACTTTGTGACCCATTTGCCGGTATCCCCAAGGAACTGTGATGCTATCTGGGTTGTGGTGGACCGACTCACCAAGTCAGTGCATTTCATTGCCTATAGCCGGGAGTACAATGTGGATCGTATGGCTCGATTGTACATTCAGGAGATCGTTCGACTTCATGGAGTGCCTGTGAGCATTGTCAGCGATCGGGACCCCAGGTTTACTTCAAGATTCTGGGGGAGTATTCAGCGTGCGATGGGTACTACTCTCAGTTTGAGTACTTCCTATCATCCGAAGACTGATGGTCAGTCGGAGCGCACTATCCGTACTTTGGAGGATATGCTTAGAGCGTGCGTCATGAATTTTGGTTCAGCCTGGCAGGATCATTTGCCATTGATCGAGTTCGCGTACAACAACAGCTATCATACTAGTATTGGGATGGCACCTTTTGAGGCGTTGTACGGGCGACGTTGTCGTACTCCACTCTTCTGGGAAGAAGTGGGGGAGAGACAGGCTGAAGGACCGGAGTTTATCCAGCAGGCGATAAACATTGTTGATCAGATCAAGAAATGGATTAAGACTGCACAGGATCGTCAGGCCAGCTATGCTAATATCAAGCGTAGGCCTTTGTAGTTCGATGTCGGGGAGAAAGTGTTTCTGAGAGTGTCACATTTTCATAAGATTCTTAGATTTGGTCTTAAGGGCATGCTGTCTCCCAGGTTTATCGGTCCGTTTGAGATCTTGGAGAGCATCGGCGATTTGGCTTATCGACTAGCTTTGCCATCGCATCTATCCAGTATTCACGACGTGTTCCACGTATCTCTGTTGCGACGGTATGTGGCGGATGAATCTCATATTCTGCAGCGGTCTGAGGTTCAGGTGAACAAGGATTTGACCTATGTTGAGAAACCTATTCGTATCCTGGATTATAAGGATAAGGTTTTGCAGAACAAAGTCATTCCTTTGGTTTTAGTTCAATGGCAGCGCCGAGGCACTGAGGAAGCTACTTGGGAGCTTGAGGACAGGATGCGTAAAGACCATCCTGAGTTGTTTTGATTTCATTCTTAAGATGTATTCAGCTGCAAAATTTTGTAAACGTTTGATTTGAATAAAGAATATTTCTGATTTCCGTTTTACATTCAGCACTTAAGATCTGTTTTCGAGGATGAAACATCTTAAGTGCGGGAGAATGTAGTAGCCCGTACCCAAAATCAGTGATTTAGCGTTAATCAAATCATTAGTCCTATTAAGTAAGAGTAAACATGATTAAGGGAAATCTTAATGGATTATCGGAGTCCGGAATTGGATTCAGAACACTTGAAAATGGTTTGAAGGTTGTCGAGTTCGGAGGCTCCGAAGTTAAGGATCGGACGGTCTGAAGTCAGGGTTCGGACATTCCGAAGAGTGGTTCGGACGCTCCGATCTTGCTGCCGACAGTCGTCATGGATGACGTCATCATGCTGACGTAAGCAATGACGTAATATTGGGATCGGACGATCCGAAGTCGAGATCGGACGCTCCGATCGTGTTCGGACGCTCCGAAGTCCAGTTCGGACGATCCGAACTCCGTCTATAAATAGGAGGGCCGAGATTCAGATTTAGACGCACCAATCACCTCTTCTCTCTCAATTCCTTAGCCTTCCAGCTCAGATCTAGGGAATTCTAGGCGTCCCGTGTGGAATCCGGAAGTGGCATAGCGATCCAGGCATCGTAGCAGAGCTGTGGCCTAGTTTTGAGGCACTCGACAGCAAAGGGCTAACGACGGACTAAGGTATAGCTTTTGCTTCCTAAAAATATTTAGGAGTATGCTTTAGCTTAGTTAAGGCTTTTAGAGAGCTATAATGATAGTAGTATCATTTGGCAGTGTAGAGCAGACTATAGGCGTGGACCTAGAGTTGGTAGAGCTTGCACTGATTTGAGGTACGAAAGTACTGTTTGAGATATCCTAACTGAGTATGCATGTATTATGTGACTGCATGGTTTATATGTCATTGATTTATGCTGCATTCATTTGCATACTGAGCTATCTCCTTCGAGATGTCTGTTAGTAGGGTTTTTCCCTATCCTGTTAGTGGTTGGACTTCCATCGATTTGGGTTCGGCATATCCACTTGTATTATGGTATGGGAGCCACCTCCTGAAGCGACGGCACAGCGTGCTACATACCAGGACCCGGTCTGTCTCTGTTATCTGATCCTTGACCTCGAGTTTATAGGGAGTTCACTTTACATGCATGTATACTCATACTCTCGTACTGAGCGTTTTATGATCACGTCTCGTACTCTATGTTTCTGGACATCCTATTCCATGGGGCAGGTTTGCGATTGGACGAGGCGGGTGGATCCAAGAGGGGCTAGGCAGTGGTTGGCCAGCTGGAGCTTCGTCTAGGTTTTATTTCTGTTGTTTTGGGTTGATACAGCTATTCGATTTGGTTGTATAATATTTTGATAAATTACAGATTCCTTTTCTTGGTATTGTATTTATTTATGGATTCCGCAAGTTTATTCTGATAACTGTTTTATTAAGTTCATTGCATGCCTAAGTTCTGTTTAGTAGGTGATCCAGGTAAGGGTCACTACAGTTGATATGTTTAGAGTTGATATGAATTTATTTAACGCATTTATATGTCGATTATACTGAGAAAGATTTCTCACCGGAGTTTATCCTGCTGTTGCTTTGTTTTGTATGTGTGCATTGCAACAGGTGGGGCATGAGCTTTGTTGAGACGACATTGATAGCTCGGGAGAGAGATGTAGCAAGTGTGGACTCGGGTTTATAAGTTAAAGCATGGTATAGTGATAGCATCAAACATAGCAAGAACTTAAGACTTAAAGTTGTTTATGCTATGTTGAATAGCTTGTAGTTTTATATCTTTTAAGCTATTCATTTGATGTAATACATGCATGATTTTATATGTAAGACTTGATACAAGTGTATATGCATGTTTTTAGATTTGATAACATGCTTGGGATTGAGTTTGATTATGATTTATACCTTGTACCAAGACTTGACAGCAAGAATGGAAAGCTGAAATCTTTTGCTGCATGGTGCCCGCTAGATCGGTAGCTTTTGCCCGATCGAGCGCGGCAAGTAAATGGGCACACCGAGAGTTTTGATTCATGGCTCGCTCGATCGGCTAACTTTGCCGGATCGAGCGAGGCCAATATATGTGCAGACCCGAGAATTTGATATTTTGCTCGCTCGATCGGCTGACTTTGCCCGATCGAGCGAGGCTCTGAGATTTTAAAAAAAAAATTCTGCTCTTAATTTATTATTCTTTAATTGTTTGATTAATTGTTTAATTAATCATTAGCTGCCCTCAAACGAGATTAGCAACTCGAGGTTCCCACAGTGGGTGCCCAATTAGCCAACTTGTGGATAAGGGCTTTTATGACTCTATGTAATGTTGGAGAACGGTGATCAGATCTCGATTGAGCCCCAAAAAGTTCCTTGAGTTGTACGTGAATGTCAGCAGCATTCACGGTATCCTCAAATCGCCTCTGGAGTTCATCAGACATCGAGGCTTGCATATAGCATTTGGCCTTGATATCATGGTCCCACCATGTATCAAGTTTGGCCAACTCTTCCGGACATATATCAGCTGGTGCTTCCTTCGGAGGAGATTTTTCTAACACGTAGAGCATCTTCTCCGAGGTTAAGACAATCTTCAACTTACGGAACCATTTCGTATAGTTTGCGCCAGTCAGTTTATTTTGTTCGAGAATAGAGAATAGTGGATTGCGCGAATTCATCTTTATAAAATACTGAAAAGAAACAGACAATTATCAGTGATTGTTTAATTAATTTACTAAGACATAAAATAGGCAAAATTTATTTTATGAATCTCACTCCAACTATTTTAACGATTTCACTACCCTCTAGTGAAAACGGGAAACTATTTTCCTTAGTGGGAACATGGAGTCCAATTGACAAACTATGGTCCCGAATAATATCAGCCAACCATAATTTTCAAAAGGTAGAGCCCAATTGCTTCCAAAGCAACCTCCACGTTTTTACCTCATGTCCAATAAGGGCCCAATAATATGACGCCGTTTATTGTGACATGTCAAGATGACCCATCAATATTAAGTTGTGATGGACGGTCGCCATGTGGATCCCCCAATAATATGAGCCGATCCCATGGGAGTTCCACCCAATTTACAACATGTGTTAATCCAATGTACAGCTTTCCGACGAACGGGCCCCCCCAATAATATGAGCCGGACCGTATCCGCGGGTAGCATCTCATACATTGATCGTTGATGGAAGGTAGGAACATTTAAACAATATTTAAATTTCCTTTATTTATCTTGATATCAATTTTAAATCATATTTAAAATGAGGGATTTTAATTTTGAAAATTTGTCTCATCATTTAAAATTTGTATGCTTGCGGGATTCATACAATTTAGTCTAAAACATGCATACAATGATAATATCATATATTATATAGGATGATCGATTCCATTTCTAATCGACCCGTGGTTGCCAATCACGAGTCTAAGTCCAATCCTAGGTAATATGCAGGTATGCAATACAATCCTATTACATTGAGCTTCCAATTTACATTTTTTCTGTCTTTATTGTCTGCTGGGCCCACCTCCATCTTCAAATATTCATCTCCCACTAAGTCTAATGTATTTACAATAAATAACTATGACAAGTAGGGGATACATTTTAAGGGGTGGGAACGGGCCATAAACCAGGCCCACTTTTATTACATATGACAATTCATATTGGGCCATAAACCAGGCCCATTAATAAATCCAACAACAATAAAAACAAATGTAAATTCCTAACATACACCTACAAAATTGGTCATGGCAATCGATCATCATTATCCAATAATATTTAATTCAAAATTAATTTATTGGATAACATGCAATCGCAATTTAAATTAAAAGGATAAAATCATATTCCATATATAAAATCTTATTTTACATACAAAATCATATTTTATCTTTTTATCAAATAAAATCATATTTTACATATAAAATCCAATTTTATACATAAAATCATATTTTACTCAATATTTCCATAAGATCATATCTTATCATCAATTGTACCAAAAATAATTAATTTCATAAAATCTGATTTAACGGATAAAATCTATAAATTTTCCAAAAATTCAAATTTATCCAAAAATCAATTTTAAAATTTTCGGACTCGAACAATTCGATCCGACGCCTCGTGGACCAATCAAAAACAATTTTCGATCGGACCAAAAATAGAATATTAACATATTAAAATTTTAATTTAAAATAAAAAATTAATTTTTCTCAGGCCGCCCGGGAGGATCCCGGGCGGCCCGCGCCCCAAAAAGGGGCTCGGGCCGGGCAGCCCGTCGCTGCCCCTTGGGCAGCGACCATCGCTGCCCGTGTTTTGCCTGAAAAAAAAAAAATATTTTTAAAAAAATTTATTTTGTTTCAAAAACCGAGGCTTAAAAAATTTTTGTACAATCGATTAATTTAATCGCTTGATCTGAGCAACCTGACTTTGATACCACTGTTGGAGAACGGTGATCAGATCAATCAGAATTGATACCCGGTGCAGCGGAAGTTTAAAAATTTTACATGGAACGATTCCATAATAGGTATCAAAACTTTACGATTAAATTATGTGTGTAAAAATTAAATAACAATTAAATTTTTACCTCCAATCTCGAATCGAGATTATGGACACCAACAGATTACTCTGCTCTTGTTGTATATCCCAGGAACTGATGGACGAACAATTCTTCAATCAGGTCCACGCACAGAAATTTAATCCCTCTGATAGATTGCACTAGAAAATCTATCAGAAGTTTCTACGAAGAGAATTAACGAATTTGATCCGTTAAACCAGACAGCAAATTCAAAATTCACAGGCTGGATTTTCCCGAGTAGAGAGGGAGGGGGCGGCCACTTAGAGATAAAAACAGCTAGGGTTTTCGAAAATTGTGACCTCTATTGTGTAATTTCTGTACTGCAATAACTTATTTATAATGTGGGCTGCTAACAGCTTAGGGCCCATTAGTCATAAGTTCAAGCCTGACAAGCAAAGCCCGCATGTTCAAAAATTAATATAAAATTCATCGTGACTCAGATTGATAAACCAATTTCACCAATGTTCACAGAAACCATTTCTGCATCTTTTAGAGTCAAGATAAATTTTCTGAATCCGAATTCAGTGGTTTCCAAAAATGCTCATCCCTATGTCATTTTAGGAAATCTTACTCCTCTACTCTTAAATAAGAAGTCCCACTTCTTTGTTCATTAAATTTAACTCTTTAAATTTAACTATCTCAACGGGGATTAAAAATCCATTACTTGTGTGACCCTCAATGGTTCAGGGATACAGCTAGCCGTGGACTCACAACTCCTTGTGACTCGTAACAACAATTTCCGACTTGCCCATCGAATCATGGTAAGAGCGCCTAGCAACATCGCCCCATGATTCCCTAGGTATCACTGATAGTGCCTGCAAGAACCAATAGATTTTTGTTAGCGTATAGTACGGTCCCTTCATCCATATATCCCGATCGAATCAACAACCATTGGTAAATCGAGAGTCGTTCGAGATTCGATAACTATGCAATGCATCTTGAAGATCAAATAGTGACATCGCATGTGCTACTAAGAAACCATTTCTTAAAACACATCATCTACTCTGGCCAGAGATTCGTCACACTAATATCTCCTCAGATTGCATAGGATATCCACACTAGTAAGTATGTGGCGAATCCTTGACAACAAAGCATCGACTCCTATATGTGTCGTAACTGTACCCAATCCCGACACCTGATGACCCTAATAGAGTCGGTAAATGAGTCAAAGTACAGTACTAGCATATAGAGTCTCAATGATGTTTCAAGTAGTAAGGACTAATGGTGTACAACCAAAACCGCGGACTTTATCCACTCGATAAGTGATAACCACTTGGAAAGTCCGGATAGGGTAGTTCGATCATTCATCGTATGAATATCCATTTGCATGCTTTGAACATCTCTATGTTCCATACCAATGAAACGTGGTACTCGGCATCGCAAATGCTAGTCTCAATCTCGAGCGATCCTTATCCTTATTAACGGACGGCTCAATCGACTAGGAACCGTTTAGAATATACAGTGACTATAAGATATGTTTCATGATAGACATCCCCATGTGCTACCACATCTTACATACACTATAGTATATTCAAGGTCTTCATCTAAACATCTTATAGTATGTCACAACATAATAATATGATAAAAGATAAAGTAAACGCCTTTATAAAAGTGTAAATTATATTAAACAAAAGATTGTTTATACAAAGAGTCATCAAAGCCCTTAGCCACAAGTTGGCTCACCGGGCACCCACTCTTTCAATCTCCCACTTGCCCTATAGCCAACTAGTCATACTACGCAGTCCCATTGCTTCGCGATGTTTGTCAAATAATGGTCCTGGCAAGGGCTTAGTAAGTGGATCAGCGATATTGTCTGCAGAGGCCACTCTCTCGACAGTGATGTCTCCTCTTTCCACGATCTCCCGGATGATGTGGTATTTCCTCAGTACGTGTTTGGATCTTTGATGAGACCTTGGTTTCTTTGCCTGAGCAACGGCACCCGTGTTGTCACAGTACACCGGGACTGGACCAACAACTTCAGGAATGACGCCCAACTCTTGGACGAAATTCCTCATCCAAACGGCCTCTTTAGCAGCAGCTGATGCTGCAATGTTTCTGCCTCAGTGGTGGAATCCGCTGTGGTGTCCTGCTTGGAACTCTTCCAAGAGACAGCACCGCCATTGAGCATGAACACAAATCCATAGGTTGACTTCGAGTCATCCACGTCACTTTGGAAGCTAGAGTCGGTATAGCCTTCCAATTTCAGTTCTCTTCCTCCATATACCATGAACATATTCTTAGTCCTTCGTAAGTACTTAAGAATGTCCTTCACGGCTTTCCAATGCATTTGACCGGGATTATCTTGATATCTGCTCGTGACACTCAGAGAAAATGCTACATTCGGTCTGGTAGATATCATCACATACATGATACTACCTATGGCTGACGCATATGGTACATGTGTCATTTTCTCTATCTCTTCATCAGTCTTGGGACACGTAGACTTGGATAGAGAAACTCCATGACACATAGGTAGATGTCCTCTCTTGGACCCATCCATTGAAAACCGTTTCAATATGGTGTCGATGTAGGTTGCTTGAGTGAGTCCTATCATTCTCTTAGATCTATCTCTATAGATCTGTATCCCTAGAATATAGGATGCCTCACCCAAATCCTTCATCGAGAATCTACCTGATAACCATATCTTTGTTGACTGCAACATCCCTACATCATTTCCAATGAGTAGGATGTCATCAACATAAAGTACTAAGAATGTCACAGCATCCTTAACTACTTTCTTGTACACGCATGGTTCCTTCGGGTTCTTGATGAAACCAAAATCCTTTATTGTTTCATCAAATTTCTGGTTCCAACTTCTTGATGCTTGTTTGAGACCATAGATCGATCTCTGAAGCTTGCATACCTTATTCTCGCTTCCCATGGATGTGTATCCCTCAGGCTGCGTCATATAGATCTCTTCCTTAATGTTTCCATTAATAAATGCAGTCTTCACATCCATTTGCCATATCTCATAGTCATACCAAGCAGCTATGGCAATAATTATTCTTATGGACTTGAACATTGCAACTGGTGAAAAGGTTTCAACATAGTCAACTCCTTATCTTAGAGTATAACCTTTCGCCACCAATCGTGCCTTGTAGGTCAATACCTTACCATCAGGCCCAAGCTTTCTCTTGTAGATTCATTTACACCCTATTGAAACAATTCCATCGGGAGGATCTACTAAAGACCAAACTTGGTTTGTATGCATCGAATCTATTTCCGACTGCATAGCTTCAAGCCATAAATTTGAATCCGCATCAGAAATTGCTTCCTTGAAGTTTCTTGGATCACATCCAACGTCGGGTTCATCGTGGTCCCCTTCAAGAAGAAGACCATATCGAATAGGAGGTCTAGAAGTCCTCTCGGATCTTCTAGGTATAGGTGTGTCCATCATTGGTTTCTGAGGTATAGGATCATTATTTTGTATTTCGGGTTCTTCTCGAATTTCTTCGAGTTCCATCATCTCGCCTTTCTTATCCAATAAGAACTCCTTCTCCAAGAAGGTGGCATTCCTTGAAACAAACACTTTTGTTTCAGTAGGATGATAGAAATAATATCTGATTGAATTCTTCGGATACCCTACAAAATAACATAAGGTGGATTGACTATCCAACTTATCTCCCACTGTCTGCTTCACGTAAGCAGGACATCCCCAAATCCTCAAGTACGAATACTTAGGAGCTTTGCCATTCCATAACTCGTATGGTGTTTTATCCACTGCTTTGGTGTGGACGTTGTTCAACAACAATACCGTCGTTTCAAGCGCGTAGCCCCAAAACGAAGGTGGAAGCTCAGTGAAGCTCATCATGGATCGAACTATGTCCAACAAAGTTCGATTACGACGCTCCGATACACCATTCAGCTGAGGTGTCATAGGAGGAGTCCACTGAGAGAGAATCTCATTCTCTTTCAAATAGTCCAAAAACTCGGTACTTAAGTATTCTCCACCTCGATCCGATCGAAGTGCTTTAATACTTTTACCTAGCTTGTTTTCTACTTCAGCCTTGAATTCTTTGAACTTTTCAAATGCTTCAGACTTATATTTCATTAAATATAAATACCCATACCTTGAAGAATCATCAGCAAAGGTAATGAAGTAGGTGTGGCCAAATTGAGTACCAATTCTATGGACCACAAACATCTGTATGGATCAAATCCAACAGATTTTGACTACGCTCAGGTTTCCCCTTAAAAGGAGATTTAGTCATTTTTCCTTTCAGGCAGGACTCACAAGTAGATAGAGAGTTAATATCAGACATATCAAACATGCCCTCTCCCACTAGCTTGTTCATCCTCCTTGAGGAAATATGACCTAGCCTAGCATGCCAAAGATTTGCCGGGTTTTGACTATCGATTTTCCTTTTGTTCGTTGTTATCGGTTTATCAACATAATTTATTGGAACGTCTTTTAATTTTAAGTTATATAGATCGTTTTCAAGTTGTCCATTTCCAATCAAACATTCATTCTTGTAAATATTGCAAATCTCATTCACAAAATTGCAAGAATAACCATCTCTATCAAGCATAGAAACAGAAATAATGTTTTTAATCAAATCTGGAACAAATAAAACATCTCTCAAAAGTAACTTAAAATTGTTCTGCAAAATTAAATAAACGTCTCCCACAGCTTTGGCTTCAACTCTAGAACCATTTCCGATCCTCAGCTGGGTCTCACCCATTCTAAGCTTGCGACTTCTTGTCATCACCTGCAAATCATTGCAAATGTGAGATCCACATCCGGTATCCAATACCCAAGAAGTAGTATTAAGTGAAACATTTATTTCAATATAGAACATACCCTTCGCAGTTCGCAACTGCTCTAGATATTCCTTGCAGTTACGTTTCCAATGACCGGGTTTCTTGCAGTAATGGCAAACATCCTTGGACTTTTCCATGTTTGAAGCCTTTGTCTTGTTCTTCTTCTCGGGTCCGGTTTTCTTGGGTGGGGCAGAACGTTTCTTACCCTTTGTACTTGGCCCCTTCTTAGCAGAGGAAGATGGGCCCACCAAGAGAACCGGTTTATCCTTCTTTAAAGTGGCTTCATATGTTACAAGCATATTGACCATCTCTTCAAGGGAGGCCTCTATCTTGTTCATATTGAAATTCACCACAAATCCGTCAAACGAAGAAGGAAGAGAGAGAAGTAATAAGTCCACGCTGAGTTCATGCTCCAACACCAAATCAAGCGTTACCAACTTATGTATGAGCCAAATCACTCGTACCCCATGATCACGGACCGAAGTCCCTTCACGCATACGACACGTCATTAGCTCTTTTACAGTAGCAAACCTTTCAGCTCTCGATTGAGCCCCAAAAAGTTCCTTGAGTTGTACGTGAATGTCAGCAGCATTCACGGTATCCTCAAATCGCCTCTGGAGTTCATCAGACATCGAGGCTTGCATATAGCATTTGGCCTTGATATCATGGTCCCACCATGTATCAAGTTTGGCCAACTCTTCCGGACTTATATCAGCTGGTGCTTCCTTCGGAGGAGATTTTTCTAACACGTAGAGCATCTTCTCCGAGGTTAAGACAATCTTCAACTTACGGAACCATTCCGTATAGTTTGCGCCAGTCAGTTTATTTTGTTCGAGAATAGAGAATAGTGGATTGCGCGAATTCATCTTTATGAAATATTGAAAAGAAACAGACAATTATCAGTGATTGTTTAATTAATTTACTAAGACATAAAATAGGCGAAATTTATTTTATGAATCTCACTCCCACTATTTTAACGATTTCACTACCCTCTAGTGAAAACGAGAAACTATTTTCCTTAGTGGGAACATGGAGTCCAATTGACAAACTATGGTCCCGAATAATATCAGCCAACCATAATTTTCAAAAGGTAGAGCTCAATTGCTTCCAAAGCAACCTCCACGTTTTTACCTCATGTCCAATAAGGGCCCAATAATATGACGCCGTTTATTGTGACATGTCAAGATGACCCATCAATATTAAGTTGTGATGGACGGTCTCCATGTGGATCCCCCAATAATATGAGCCGATCCCATGGGAGTTCCACCCAATTTACAACATGTGTCAATCCAATGTACAGCTTTTCGACGAACGGGCCCCCCCAATAATATGAGCCGGACCGTATCCGCGGGTAGCATCTCATACATTGATCGTTGATGGAAGGTAGGAACATTTAAACAATATTTAAATTTCCTTTATTTATCTTGATATCAATTTTAAATCATATTTAAAATGAGGGATTTTAATTTTGAAAATTTGTCTCATCATTTAAAATTTGTATGCTTGCGGGATTCATACAATTTAGTCTAAAACATGCATACAATGATAATATCATATATTATATAGGATGATCGATTCCATTTCTAATCGACCCGTGGTTGCCAATCACGAGTCTAAGTCCAATCCTAGGTAATATGCAGGTATGCAATGCAATCCTATTACATTGAGCTTCCAATTTACATTTCTTCTGTCTTTATTGTCTGCTGGGCCCACCTCCATCTTCAAATCTTCATCTCCCACTAAGTCTAATGTATTTACAATAAATAACTATGACAAGTAGGGGATACATTTTAAGGGGTGGGAACGGGCCATAAACCAGGCCCACTTTTATTACATATGACAATTCATATTTGGCCATAAACCAGGCCCATTAATAAATCCAACAACAATAAAAACAAATGTAAATTCCTAACATACACTTACAAAATTGGTCATGGCAATCGATCATCCTTATCCAATAATATTTAATTCAAAATTAATTTATTGGATAACATGCAATCGCAATTTAAATTAAAAGGATAAAATCATATTCCATATATAAAATCTTATTTTACATACAAAATCATATTTTATCTTTTTATCAAATAAAATCATATTTTACATATAAAATCCAATTTTATACATAAAATCATATTTTACTCAATATTTCCATAAGATCATATCTTATCATCAATTGTACCAAAAATAATTAATTTCATAGAATCTGATTTAACGGATAAAATCTATAAATTTTCCAAAAATTCAAATTTATCCAAAAATCAATTTTAAAATTTTCGGACTCGAACAATTCGATCCGACGCCTCGTGGACCAATCAAAAACAATTTTCGATCGGACCAAAAATAGAATATTAACATATTAAAATTTTAATTTAAAATAAAAAATTAATTTTTCTCAGGCCGCCCGGGACGATCCCGGGCGGCCCGCGCCCCAAAAAGGGTCTCGGGCCGGGCAGCGACCATCGCTGCCCGTGTTTTGCCTGAAAAAAAAAATTATTTTTAAAAAAATTTATTTTGTTTCAAAAACCGAGGCTTAAAAATTTTTTGTACAATCGATTAATTTAATCGCTTGATCTGAGCAACCTGACTTTGATACCACTGTTGGAGAACGGTGATCAGATCAATCAGAATTGATACCCGGTGCAGCGGAAGTTTAAAAATTTTACATGGAACGATTCCATAATAGGTATCAAAACTTTACGATTAAATTGTGTGTGTAAAAATTAAATAACAATTAAATTTTTACCTCCAATCTCGAATCGAGATTATGGACACCAACAGATTACTCTGCTCTTGTTGTATATCCCAGGAACTGATGGACGAACAATTCTTCAATCAGGTCCACGAACAGAAATTTAATCCCTCTGATAGATTGCACTAGAAAATCTATCAGAAGTTTCTACGAAGAGAATTAACGAATTTGATCCGTTAAACCAGACTGCAAATTCAAAATTCACAGGCTGGATTTTCCCGAGCATAGAGGGAGGGGGGCGGCCACTTAAAGAGAAAAACAGCTAGGGTTTTCGAAAATTGTGACCTCTGTTGTGTAATTTCTGTACTGCAATAACTTATTTATAATGTGGGCTGCTAACAGCTTAGGGCCCATTAGTCATAAGTTCAAGCCTGACAAGAAAAGCCCGCATGTTCAGAAATTAATATAAAATTCATCGTGACTCAGATTGATAAACCAATTTCACCAATGTTCACAGAAACCATTTCTGCATCTTTTAGAGTCAAGATAAATTTTCTGAATTCGAATTCAGTGGTTTCCAAAAATGCCCATCCCTATGTCATTTTAGGAAATCTTACTCCTCTACTCTTAAATAAGAAGTCCCACTTCTTTGTTCATTAAATTTAACTCTTTAAATTTAACTATCTCAACGGGGATTAAAAATCCATTTTTTGTGTGACCCTCAATGGTTCAGGGATACAGCTAGCCGTGGACTCACAACTCCTTATGACTCGGAACAACAATGTAAGAGCGCCTAGCAACATCGCCCCATGATTCCCTAGGTATCACTGATAGTGCCAGCAAGAACCAATAGATTTTGGTTAGCGTACAGTACGGTCCCTTCATCCATATATCCCGATCGAATCAACAACCATTTTTAAATCGAGAGTCGTTCGAGATTCGATAACTATGCAATGCATCTTGAAGATCAAATAGTGACATCGCATGTGCTACTAAGAAACCATTTCTTAAAACACATCATGTACTCTGGCCAGAGATTCGTCACACTAATATCTTCTCAGATTGCATAGGATATCCACACTAGTAAGTATGTGGTGAATCCTTGACAACAAAGCATCGACTCCTATATGTGTCGTAACTGTACCCAATCCCGACACCTGATGACCCTAATAGAGTCGGTAAACGAGTCAAAGTACAGTACTAGCATATAGAGTCTCAATGATGTTTCAAGTAGTAAGGACTAATGGTGTACAACCAAAATCGCGGACTTTATCCACTCGATAAGTGATAACCACTTGGAAAGTCCGGATAGGGTAGTTCGATCATTCATCGTATGAATATCCATTTGCATGCTTTGAACATCTCTATGTTCCATACCAATGAAACGTGGTACTCGGCATCGCAAATGCTAGTCTCAATCTCGAGCGATCCTTATCCTTATTAACGGACGGCTCAATCGACTAGGAACCGTTTAGAATATACAGTGACTATAAGATATGTTTCATGATAGAAATCCCCATGTGCTACCACATCTTACATACACTATAGAATATTCAAGGTCTTCATCTAAACATCTTATAGTATGTCATAACATAATAATATGATAAAAGATAAAGTAAACGCCTTTATAAAAGTGTAAATTATATTAAACAAAAGATTGTTTATACAAAGAGTCATCAAAGCCCTTAGCCACAAGTTGGCTCACCGGGCACCCACTCTTTCATGTAAAACAATCTTTGTTTAATATAATTTACACTTTTATCATGGCATTTACTTTATCTTTCTTCATATTGTTATATTGTGATATACTATTGTTGTTTAGATGAAGACCTTGAATATACTAGAGTGCATGTAAGATGTGATAGTACATGGGGATGACTATCATGAAACACATCTTATAATCACTGTATATTCTAAACAGTTCCTAGTCAATTGAGCCGTCCGTAAATAAGGATAAGGATCGCTTGAGATTGAGACTAGCATTTGCGATGCCGAGTACCACGTTTCATTGGTATGGAACATAGAGATGTTCAAAGCATGTAAATAGATATTCATATGATGAATGATCGAACTACCCTAACCGAACTTTCCAAGTGGTTATTACTTATCGAGTGGATAAAGTCCGCGGTTTTAGTTGTACACCATTAGTACTTACTACTTGAAACATCATGGAGACTCTATATGCTAGTATTGTACTTTGACTCCTTTACCGACTCTATTGGGGTCATCAGGTGTCGGGATTGGGTACAGTTATGACACATATAGGAGTCGATGCTTTGTTGTCAAGGATTCACCACATGCTTGCGAGTGTGGATATCCTATGCGATCTGAGGAGATATTAGTGTGACAAATCTCTGGCCAGAGTACATGATGTGTTTTAGGTTACTTGGTTTTCTAGTAACACATGCGATGTCACTATTTGATCTTCAAGATGCATTGCATAGTTATTGAATCTCGAACGACTCTCGATGTACCAATGGTTGTTGATTCGATCGGGATATATGGATGAAGGGACCGTACTGTACGCTAACAAAAACCTACTGGTTCTTGCAGGCACTATCAGTGATACCTAGGAAATCATGGGGCGATGTTGCTAGACGCTCTTACCATGATTCGATGGGTAAGTCAAAAATTGTTGTTCCGAGTCACAAGGAGTTGTGAGCCCACGGCTAGCTGTATCCCTGAACAACTGAGGGTCACACAAGTAATGGATTACTAAATCCCGTTGAGATAGTTAAATTTAAAGAGTTAAATTTAACGAAAGAAAAGTTGGACTTCTTAACTAAAGGGAGTGAAATTTCCTAAAATAACATAGGGATGGGCATTTTTGGAAATCACTGAATTCGGATTTAAAAAAATTATCTTGACTTTAAAAGGTGCAGAAATGATTTCTGTGCACATTGGTGAAATCGGTTTATGAATCGGAGTCATGATGAATTTTATATTAATTTCTATAATAACGAGCTTGGCTTGTTGGGCTTAAGTTATGGATTGTGGGCCCTAAGGAGTTAGTGTCCTAATACAATTATAACTTAATCCAGTCTAGAAATTATATATAAATACATGTGTAGGGTTCGAAAATAATGACTTTTCTCCTCTTGAAAATTTTGAATTACACATATTATTCCAGGGGAATTTTCGAATTCTCCTACTCCTTTTTGAGAAAATTATGTCTGTGATTTTTCCAAAAAATTACTTTCTGAATTGACTGATCAAATCTGTTTAATCTCATCGATAAACATCTGATTGATTTCTAGTGCAATCAATCAGAGGGTTTCTGTTTTCTATTCGTGGACCTGATTCTGGAGATTGTTCGAGCAAGTCATCGGTTCCCGGGATTTACAAGAAGAGCAGATTAAATTCTGTTGGAGTCCATAATCAAGTCATTGCTTGAAAAGGTAAAAATTTAATTATTATTATTATTTTTACTTACAACAATTTTAATCGTTAGGATTTGATACCCACGATATGGAATCGTTCCATATCGCAAAATAAAAAATTTTAAACTTTTGCTGCTCTGGGTATCACATCCGTTTGATCAGAGAACACGCGTTCCAACAGTGGTATCAGAGCCAGGTCGTACTTTGATCAAACGATTAAAATTAATCGATTGTACAAAATTTTTAGCCTCGATTTTTGAAACAAAACAAAAAAATTTTTAAATTAAATTTGAAGGAATTAAGGGCAACACGGGCAGCGATGGTCGCTGCCCGGGGCAGCGCTCGGCGCTGCCCAAGGGCAGCGAAGGGCTGCCCAAGCCCCACATGGGGCTGCCCTGCCCCACGTGGGGGCGGGGCTGTCCGGGAACGTCCCGGGCAGCCCGGAAAATTAAATTTTGATTTTTTGGATTTTTTGAAATTTTAGTTTTTGGTCTGATCGAAAATTGTTTTTGATTGGTTCACGAGGCATCAGATCAAATTGTTTGAGTCCGAAATTTTTAAAATTGATTTTTGGATAAATTTGAATTTTTGAAATTTATAAATTTTATCCGTTAAATTAGATTTTTTAAAAAAATAATTATTTTGGTACAATTGATGATAAGATATGATCTTATGAAAGGATAAGATAAAATTTGATTTTATCTTTTTAAATATGATGTCATTGCATGTTATCCAATTATTTAATTATTGAATTACTTATTGGATAATAGGATGATCGATTGTCATGACCAATTTTGTAGGTGTATGTTAGGTTATTTACATTTGTTTTTATTGTTGTTGGGTTTTATTAATGGGCTTGGTTTATGGCCCAATTTGAATTGTCATTTGTAATAAAAAGTGGGTCTGCTTTATGGCCCGTTCCCACCCTTAAATATGTATCCCCTACTTTTCATCGAAATTTATTGTAAATTTATTAGACTTAGTGGGAGATAAAGATTTGAAGACAAAGGTGGGTCCAACAGACAATAAAGACCGAAGAAATGTAAATTGGAAGCTCAATGTAATAGGATTGCATTGCATACTTGCATATCACCTAGGATTGGACTTAGACTCGGGATTGGCAACCACAGGTCGATTAATATTGGAGTCGATCATCCTAAATATAATATATGATATTATTGTTGTATGCATGTTTAGAACTAAATTGCATGAATCCCACAAGCATACAAATGTTGATTGATGAGACGAATTTTTCAAAATTAAAAATCCCTCATTTTAAATATAATTTAAAATTGATATCAAGATTAACAAAAGGGAATTTAAATATTGTTTAAATGCTCCTACCTTCCATCAACGATCAATGTATGAGATGCTACCCGCGGACACGGTCCGGCTCATATTATTGGGGGGGGCCGTTCGTCGAAAAGTTGTACATTGGATCGACACATGTTGTAAGTTGGGTAGAACTCCCATGGGATTGGCTCATATTATTGGGGATCCACATGGTGACCGTCCATCACAACTTAATATTGATGGGTTATCTTGACATGTCACAATAAATGGCGTCATATTATTGGGCCCTTATTGGACATGAGGTAAAAACATGGGGGTTGCTTTGGAAGCAATTGGGCTCTATCTTTTGAAAATTATGGTTGGCTGATATTATTCAGGACTATAGTTTTTCAATTGGACTCCATGTTCCCACTAAGGAAAACAGTTTTCCGTTTTCACTAGAGGGTAGTGAAATCGTTAAAATAGTGGGAGTGAAATTCATAAAATAAGTTTCGCCATATTTTATGTCTTAGTAAATTAATTAAGCAATCACTGATTATTGTCTGTTTCTTTTCAGTATTTCATTACAATGAATTCGCGTAATCCAATATTCTCGATTCTGGAACAAAACAAATTTACTGGCGCAAACTATACGGAATGGTTCCGTAAGTTAAATATTGTTCTTAGTTCGGAAAAGGCTTTCTACGTGTTAGAAAAGCCTCCTCCGAAGGAAGCCCCGGCTGATACAAGTCCAAAAGAGTTGGAAAAACTTGACAAATGGTGGGACCATGATGTCAAGGCCAAAAGTTACATGCAGGCTTCGATGTCTGATGAACTTCAGAGGCGATTTGAGGATGCAGTGAATAATGCTGACATTCACAAGACACTCAAGGAACTTTTTGGAGCTCAGTCGAGATCCGAGAGATATGCGACTGTAAAAGAGCTCATGACATGCCGCATGCGAGATGAGACTTCGGTCTGTGAGCATGGGGTACACATGATTGGGCTCATTGAAAAGTTGATAACTCTCAATTTGACATTGGAGCACGAACTAAATGCGGACTTGTTACTTCTTTCACTTCTTTAGTCGTTTGACGGCTTTGTGATGAACTTCAATATGAACAATATAGAGGCCACCCTTGAAGAGATGGCCAATATGCTTGTGACTTATGAAGCGACATTAAAGAAGGATAAAACGGTACTCTTAGTTGGCTCCTATTCTAACTCTAAGAAGGGGCCAAGTGGAAAAGGTAAGAAACGTTCTGACCCACCCAAGAAAACAGTACCAAAGAAGAAGAGCAAAACAAAGGCTTCAAACGGGAACAAAAATGAAGATGTTTGTCATTACTGCAAGAAGACCGGTCATTGGAAGCGTAACTGCAAGGATAACCTCGAGCAGTTGCGAACTGAAAAGGGTATGTTTTACATTGAAATAAATGTTTCACTTAATACTACTTCTTGGGTATTGGATACCGGATGTGGATCTCATATTTGTAATGATTTGCAGGTGATGACAAGAAGTCGTAAGCTTAGGATGGGTGAGACTCAGCTGAGGCTCGGAAATGGTTCTAGAGTTGAAGTCAAAGCTGTGGGAGACGTTTATTTAGTTTTGCAGAACGATTTTAAGTTATTTTTTAGAGATGTTTTATTTGTGTCAGATTTAGTTAAAAACATTATTTCTGTTTCTATGCTTGATAGAGATGGTTTTTCTTGTAATTTTGTGAATGAGATTTGCAATATTTACAAGAATGAATGTTTGATTGGAAATGGACAACTTGAAAACGATCTATATAGCTTAAAATTAAAAGACGTTCAAATTAATTATGTTGATAAACCGGTAACAACAAATAAAAGAAAAAATGATAGTCAAAACCCAGCAAAATTTTGGCATGCTAGGCTAGGTCATATTTCCTCAAGGAGGATGAACAAGCTAGTGGGAGAGGGCATGTTTGATATGTCTGATATTAACTCTCTACCTACTTGTGAGTCCTGCCTAAAAGGAAAAATGACTAAATCTTCTTTCAAAGGAAGCCTGAGCGTAGTCAAAATCTGTTGGATTTGATTCATACAGATGTTTGCGGACCATTTAGTATCGGTACTAAATTTGGTCACACCTACTTCATTACCTTTACTGATGATTATTCTAGGTATGGGTATTTATATTTAATGAAATATGAGTCTGAATCATTTGAAAAGTTCAAAGAATTCAAGGCTGAAGTAGAAAACAAACAAGGTAGAAGTATTAAAGCACTTAGATTGGATCGAGGTGGAGAATACTTAAGTACCGAGTTTTTGAGCTATCTAAAAGAGAATGGGATTCTCTCTCAGTGGACTCCTCCTATGACACCTCAGCTGAATGGTGTCTAGGAGCATCGTAATCAAACTTTGTTGGACATGGTTCGATCTATGATGAGCTTCACTGAGCTCCCTCCTTCGTTTTGGGGCTATGCACTTGAGACGACGGTATTGTTGTTGAACAATGTTCACACCAAAGCAGTGAATAAAACTCCATACGAGTTATGGAATGACAAAGCTCCTAAGTATTCGTACTTGAGGATTTGGGGATGTTCTGCTTATGTGAAGCAGACAGTGGGAGATAAGTTGGATAGTCGATCCACCTTATGTTATTTTGTAGGATATCCAAAGAATTCAATCGGATATTATTTCTATCATCCTACTGAAACAAAAGTGTTTGTTTTGAGGAATGCCACCTTCATGGAGAAGGAGTTTTTATTAGATAATAAAGGCAAGATGATGGAACTCGAAGAAATTCGAGAACAACCCGAGATACAAAATAACGATCCCACACCTCAAGAACCTTCAGAGGACACGCCTAAACCTAGGAGATCCGAGAGGACTTCTAGACCTCCTATTCGATATTGTCTTCTTCTTGAAGGGGATCAAAGTGAGCCCGACATTGGATGTGATCCAAGAAACTTCAAGGAAGCAATTTCTGATGCGGATTCGAATTTATGGCTTGAAGCTATGCAGTCGGAAATAGATTCGATGCATACAAACCAAGTTTGGTCTTTAGTTGATCCTCCTGATGGAATTGTTCCAATAGGGTATAAATGGATCTAAAATAGAAAACTTGGTCCTGATGGTAAGGTACTGACCTACAAGGCACGATTGGTGGCAAAAGGTTATACTCAAAGACAAGGAGTTGACTATGATGAAACCTTTTCACCAGTCGCAATGTTCAAGTCCATAAGAATCCTTATTGCCATAGCAGCTTGGTATGACTATGAGATATGCCAAATGGATGTGAAGACTGCATTTCTTAATGAAAACATTAAGGAAGAGATCTATATGATGCAGCCCGAGGGATTCACATCCATGGGAAGCGAGCATAAGGTATGCAAGCTTCAGAGATCAATTTATGGTCTCAAACAAGCATCAAGAAGTTGGAACCAGAAATTTGATGAAACAATAAAGGATTTTGGTCTCATCAAGAACCCGGAGGAACCATGCGTGTACAAGAAAGTAGTTAAGGATGCTGTGACGTTCTTAGTACTTTATGTTGATGACATCCTACTCATTAGG
Organism: Henckelia pumila; assembly: GCF_033568475.1. Classification (NCBI taxonomy): domain Eukaryota; kingdom Viridiplantae; phylum Streptophyta; class Magnoliopsida; order Lamiales; family Gesneriaceae; genus Henckelia; species Henckelia pumila. The sequence continues at coordinate 42,544,654 of NC_133122.1, forward strand.
AATGATGTAGGGATGTTGCAGTCAACAAAGATATGGTTATCAGGTAGATTCTCGATGAAGGACTTGGGTGAGGCGTCCTATATTCTAGGGATACAGATCTATAGAGATAGATCTAAGAGAATGATAGGACTCACTCAAGCGACCTACATCGACACCATATTAAAGAGGTTTTCTATGGATGAGTCCAAGAGAGGACATCTACCTATGTGTCATGGAGTTTCTCTATCCAAGTCTATGTGTCCCAAGACTGAAGAAGAGATAGAGAAAATGACACACGTACCATATGCGTCAGCCATAGATAGTATCATGTATGGGATGATATCTACCAGATCGAATGTGGCATTTGCTATGATTGTCATGAGCAGATATCAAGCCAATCCCGGTCAAATGCATTGAAAAGCCGTGAAGGATATTCTTAAGTACTTAAGAAGGACTAAGAATATATTCATGGTTTATGGAGGAAGAGAATTGAAATTGGAAGGCTATACCGACTCTAGCTTCCAAAGTGATGTGGATGACTCGAATTCGACCTCTGGATTTGTATTCATGCTCAATGGCGGTGCTATCTCTTGGAAGAGTTCCAAGCAGGACACCACAGCGGATTCCACCACTGAGACAGAATACATCGCAGAATCAGCTGCTGCTAAAGAGACCGTTTGGATGAGGAATTTCGTCCAAGAGTTGGGCGTAATTCCTGAAGCTGTTGGTCTAGTCTCGGTGTACTGCGACAACACTGGTGCCGTTGCTCAGACAAAGGAACCAAGGTCTCATCAAATATCCAAACACATACTGAGAAAATACCACGTCATCCGGGAGATCGTGGAAAGAGGAGACATCACTGTCGAGAGAGTGGCCTCTGCAGACAATATCACTGAGCCACTTACTAAGTCCTTGCTAGGACCATTGTTTGACAAACATCGCGAAGCAATGGAATTACGTAGTATGACTAGTTGGCTTTAGGGCAAGTGAGAGATTGAAAGAGTGGGTGCCCGATTAGCCAACTTGTGGCTAAGGGCTTTTATGACTCTATGTAAAACAATCTTTGTTTAATATAATTTACACTTTTATCATGGTATTTACTTTCTTTCTTTATATTGTTATATTGTGATATACTATTGTTGTTTAGATGAAGACCTTGAATATACTAGAGTGCATGTAAGATGTGATAGTACATGGAGATGACTATCATAAAACACATCTTATAATCACTGTATATTCTAAACAGTTCCTAGTCAATTGAGCCGTCCGTAAATAAGGATAAGGATCGCTTGAGATTGAGACTAGCATTTGCGATGCCGAGTACCACGTTTCATTGGTATGGAACATAGAGATGTTCAAAACATGCAAATGGATATTCATATGATGAATGATTGAACTATCCTAACCGGACTTTTCAAGTGGTTATCACTTATCGAGTGGATAAAGTCCGCGGTTTTAGTTATACACCATTAGTCCTTACTACTTGAAACATCATGGAGACTCTATATGCTAGTACTGTACGTTGACTCGTTTACCGACTCTATTGGGGTCATCAGGTGTCGGGATTGGGTACAGTTACGACACATATAGGAGTCGATGCTTTGTTGTCAAGGATTCACCACATGCTTGCGAGTGTGGATATCCTATGCGATCTGAGGAGATATTAGTGTGACAAATCTCTGGCCAGAGTACATGATGTGTTTTAGGTTACTTGGTTTCCTAGTAACACATGCGATGTCACTATTTGATCTTCAAGATGCATTGCATAGTTATCGAATCTCGAACGACTCTCGATGTACCAATGGTTGTTGATTCGATCGGGATATATGGATGAAGGGACCGTACTGTACGCTAACCAAAATCTACTGGTTCTTGCAGGCACTATCAGTGATACCTAGAGAATCATGGGGCGATGTTGCTAGACGCTCTTACCATGATTCGATGGGTAAGTCGAAAATTGTTGTTTCGAGTCACAAGGAGTTGTGAGCCCACGGCTAGCCGTATTTCTGAACCATTGAAGGTCACACAAGTAATGGATTACTAAACCCCGTTGAGATAGTTAAATTTAAAGAGTTAAATTTAACGAAAGAGAAGTTAGACTTCTTAACTAAAGGGAGTGGAATTTCCTAAAATGACATAGGGATGAACATTTTTGGAAATCACTGAATTCGGATTCAGAAAAATTATCTTGACTTTAAAAGGTGCAGAAATGGTTTTTGTGCACATTGGTGAAATCGGTTTATCAATTGGAGTCATGATGAATTTTATATTAATTTTTTTAATAACGAGCTTGGCTTGTTGGGCTTAAGTTATGGATTGTGGGCCCTAAGGAGTTAGTGTCCTAATACAGTTATAACTTAATCCAGTCTAGAAATTATATATAAATACATGTGTAGGGTTCGAAAATAATGACTTTTCTCCTCTTGAAAATTTCGAATTACACATATATTATTCTAGGGGAATTTTCGAATTCTCCTACTTCTTTTTGAGAAAATTCAGTCTGTGATTTTTCCGAAAAATTACTTTCTGAATTGACAGATCAAATCTGTTTAATCTCGATAAACATCTGATTGATTTCTAGTGCAATCAATCAGAGGGTTTCTGTTTTCTATTCATGGACCTGATTCCGGAGATTGATCGAGCAAGTCATCGGTTCCCGGGATTTACAAGAAGAGCATATTAAATTCTGTTGGAGTCCATAATCAAGCCATTTCTTGAAGAGGTAAAATTTAATTATGATTATTATTTTTACTTACAATAATTTTAATCGTTAGGATTTGATACCCACGATATGGAATCGTTCCATATCGCAAAATAAAAATTTTTAAACTTTCGCTGCTCCAGGTATCACATCCGTTTGATCAGAGAACATGCGTTCCAACACTTCATTGACGACATCTTGGTGTATTCGCGTAATACGGAAGAGCATGTTTCTCACTTGCGGTTGGTACTGCAGACTCTTCGGGATGAGCAGTTATATGCCAAGCTGAGCAAGTGTGAGTTCTGGATGGATCGAGTGGTCTTTCTTGGCCATATCATATCCAGGGAGGGGATTTCTGTTGATCCAAGCAAGATTGAGGCGGTGCTTAATTGGTCGCGACCGACGACAGTACCTGAGATCCGTAGTTTTCTGGGTCTAGCAGGATATTATCGTCGTTTTATTCTGAACTTCTCTCAGTTAGCTCGACCGTTAACGCAACTTACCCGCAAGGATGTTGATTTCTAGTGGTCTTCCGAGTGTGAGGAGAATTTCTGTGAGCTTCGACGGCGGTTGACTTCTGCGCCAGTGTTGGCATTACCGTCAGGATCTGGAGGATATGTGGTATACACTGATGCTTCTCTTCAGGGGTTAGGTTGTGTCCTGACTCAGAATGGGCATGTGATCGCATACGCTTCTAGACAGCTGAAGCTTCATGAGGACAACTATCCAGTCCATGATTTGGAGTTAGCAGCCATTGTGTTCGCTTTGAAGATCTGGCGTCATTATCTGTATGGCGAGAAATTTGAGATCTTCACCGACCATAAGAGTCTCAAGTATTTGTTCACTCAGGCGGAGTTGAACAAGAGGCAGAGACATTGGATGGACTTGCTTAAGGACTATGATTGCGAGATTAAGTACCATCTGGGAGCTGCTAATCTCACTGCTGATGCATTGAGTCACAAGGTGCGACTATCCGCACTTCAGACTTGTTCGATGTCTACTGCGATCAGTGACTGTTGTACTTTAGGATATACTTTCAAGCATAAAAAAGGTATGCAGAGTATCCAGATGTTTGCAATATTATCTGAGCCAGCTTTGTATTCGCGGATTCGAGATGCTCAGATGTCTGATTCGAAGACCCAACGTTTAGCTCGTCTAGCTAACGAGGGTAGCTCGTCTGGATTTTATTATCAGTCAGATGGCTTTCTATGTTTGTCTGGTAGGCTTGTGATTCCGCAGGATGTAGAGTTGCGAGAGGAGATTTTGTCTCAGGCGCATCGCATTAAGTTGAGTATTCATCCTGGGAGCAACAAGATGTACAAGGATCTACGTACTCGTTTCTGGTGGAAGGGTATGAAACGCAGTGTTTATCAATTTGTTTCGAGATGTTTGGTGTGTCAACAGGTCAAGGCAGAGCACCGACGACCTGGAGGATTGCTTCACAGTCTGCCTATTCCTGAATGGAAATGGGAGTTTATCACAATGGACTTTGTGACCCATTTGCCGGTATCCCCGAGGAACTGTGATGCTATCTGGGTTGTGGTGGACCGACTCACCAAGTTAGCGCATTTCATTGCCTATAGCCGGGAGTACAATGTGGATCGTATGGCTCGGTTGTACATTCAGGAGATCGTTCGACTTCATGGGGTGCCTGTGAGCATTGTCAGCGATCGGGATCCCAGGTTTACTTCTAGATTCTGGGGGAGTGTTTAGCGTGCGATGGATACTACTCTCAGTTGAGTACTGCCTATCATCCGGAGACTGATGGTCAGTCAGAGCGCAATATCCGTACTTTGGAGGATATGCTTAGAGCGTGCGTCATGGATTTTGGTTCAGCCTGGCAAGATCATTTGTCATTGATCGAATTCGCGTACAACAACAGCTATCATACTATCATTGGGATGGCACCTTTTGAGGCGTTTTATGGGCGACGTTTTCGTACTCCACTCTTCTGGGAAGAAGTGGGGGAGAGACAGGCTGAGGGACCAGAGTTTATCCAGCAGGCAGTTGACATTGTTGATCAGATCAAGAAACGGATTAAGACTGCAAAGGATCGTCAGGCCAGCTATGCTAACACCAAGCGTAGGCCTTTGCAGTTCGATGTCGGGGAGAAAGTGTTTCTGAGAGTGTCATCTTTCCGCAGAATTCTCAGATTTGGCCTTAAGGGCAAGTTGTCTCCCAGGTTTATCGGTCCGTTTGAGATCTTGGAGAGCATTGGCAATTTGGCTTATCGACTAGCTTTGCCACCGCATCTTTTCAGTATTCACAAAGTGTTCCACGTATCTCTGTTGCGGCGGTATGTGGTGGATGAGTCTCATATTCTGCAGCGGTCTGAGGTTCAGGTGAGCAAGGATTTGACCTATGTTGAGAAACATATTCGTATCCTGGATTATAAGGATAAGGTTTTGCGGAACAAAGTCATTCCTCTGGTTTTAGTTCAGTGGCAGCGCCGAGGCACTGAGGAAGCTACTTGGGAGCTTGAGGACAGGATGCGTGAAGACCATCTTGAGTTGTTTTGATTTTATTTTTAAGTTGTATTCAGTTGCAAACTCTGTAAACGTTTGATTTGAATAAAGAATGTTTCTGATTTTTGTATTACATTCAGTACTTAAGATCTGATTTCGAGGGCGAAATATCTTAAGTGGGGGAGAATGTAGTAGCCCGTAACCAAAATCAGTGATTAAGGAATTAATCATAGTTACTCGGGAAGGGTTCGGAAGCTCCGAAGGCAGGATCGAAAGCTCCGAAGGTGAGTTCGGAAGCTCCGAAGGAGCGATCGGAAGCTCCGATCGAATTACGTCAGGTCGGAAGCTCCGATCAGGATCGAAAGTTCCGATCACCTCTATCCGAAGTCAACCAGTGAGATTTTGACACGTGACAGATAAGCGAGATCGGAAGCTCCGATGTCGGGATCGGACGTTCCGATCGAGGAACGGAGGTTCCGATCATCGTCTATAAATAGGGGGTGCCGAGATCACATTTGAGTGCACCAATTCCTCTCTTCTTTCTCAATTCCTTAGCCTTCTAACTCAGATCTAGGAAATTCTAGGCGTCCCGTGGGGAATCCGGAAGTGGCATAGCGATCCAGGCATCGTAGCGGAGTTGTGGCCTAATTTTGAGGCACTTGACATCAAAGGGCTAACGACGGACGAAGGTATAGCTTTTGCTTTCTATAAATATTTAGGAGTATGCAATAGCTTAGTTAAGGCTTTTAGAGCACTATAATGATAGTAGTATCATTTGGCAGTGTAGAGCAGACTATAGGCGTGAACCTAGAGTTGGTAGAGCTTGCACTGATTTGAGGTACGAAAGTACTGTTCGAGATATCCTGACTGAGTATGCATGTATTATGTGACTGCATGGTTTATATGTCATTGATTTATGCTGCATTCATTTGCATACTGAGCTATCTCCTTCGAGATGTCTGTTAGTAGGGTTTTTTCCTATCCTGTTAGTGGTTGGACTTTCATCGATTTGGGTCTGGCATATCTACTGGTATTATGGTATGGGAGCCACCTCCTGAAGCGACGGCACAGCGTGCTACATACCAGGGCCCTGTCTGTCTCTGTTATCTGATCCTTGACCTCGAGTTTATAGGAAGTTCACTTTGCATGCATGTATACTTATACTCTCGTACTGAGCGTTTTATGCTCACGTCTCGTACTCTGTGTTTCTGGACACCCTATTCCATGGGGAAAATTTGCGATTGGATGAGGCGGGTGGATCCAAGATGGGCTAGGCAGTTGTTGGCCAGCTGGAGTTTCGCCTAGGTTTTATTCTGTTGTTATTAGATTGATACAGCTGTTCGATCTGGTTGTATAATATTTGGATATTTACAGATTCCTTGCCTTGGGATTGTATATTGTTTATGGTTTCCGCAGTTTTATTCTGATATCCGTTTAATTAAGTTAATTGCATGCCTAAGTTCTGTTTAGTAGGTGATCCAGGTAAGAGTCACTACAATTTTTAAACGACATTTTCCAACACCATCTATGTCTGAAGAATTACGAATGTAACTAAAAACATCTGGGCTTCTTGTTGTAAGTTCTTCCAAATAAGAGATTTTTTTAACCAGATAAGTTCTTTTGTTTATTTTTCAAAAGGGTTGACTCCGAAAGGAACCCCATGCATCCCACATAAGTCAAAGACACATTGACTCACACTAGGCGTTAAATCGATGGATGTGCACGAGCGGCAGGTATTTGAGGGAGAGAACAACATGACCAACCTTCAAAGCATACCCCACAATATTTCAGCAGAAAATATGCACGATAATTGATATGCTAGGTTTAGGTATATGAGATTAGAAAAATAAGTACACCAAATCGAATAAGAGAATCATCTCACAAAATTAAGTTTTTAGACAATCTTGTAAAAATTATCATGTCATAAAATGGAAGTACATGGAATTAAATTTTCTAACAAAAAAAAATAGAGAGAAACATTATCATTGTATGGATATATATTATTGTTATTATAAAAACCATACTACATACATCAACATATGACACCTACAAAGATTCAACAAATAAAAATATATTTAACCGATCTTAATAAATATTAAAATCTAAGTTGTATTCATGTTGATTTCATCGAGGCTTTATCCTCCACCATCTTTCCTCCAAATTTATTTATATATTATTATACATAAAAGTTGTTTGAAATTGTTCTTGAAAAAGCAAAAAGGTTGTTTGAAATTGTAAAGCAAATTTGGAATTTTGTATGCCGAGGGCTGCAGAATTATTCCACACTAGGAGGTCTCGAATCAGTCGGGATTCGGATCCGTCTGACGCCGGCTCGGATTCCGGTTCCTCGCGCCTCCTCGATCGGCGCAGCCGCCTCCAGCGCCGCCCTCACAGCAGCAACACGGCCCGTGGTCGACTCGATCCCAACGTCGTCTGCGATCCGCTGCGCCGCGTTCCACTTCAACCGGGGCAACCACCTCAACTTCGCTCTTCTCATCAGCCTCGTAGTGTAAGATTCTCTCTCTGATATTAGTTTCGCTTTTGAATTGGACAGCTAAAGCTTATGTTGAGTGTGATTTGTTTTCAAATTATTGGCAGAAAGATGAAAATTCTTAAAATTTGACGTCCTTTGCTAACTCGTGACCATCCTTTTGATAACCGGCTCTTAACAAAGAATTAGCGCTAGTAATGAATTCAAACTGTGATTTCACGGTTCTAATGTCCAAAATTAGTATAATGAAAGTTGAGCTGTCAATACTGAATTTTTACGTAATCAAACTTCAGAGTATTCTTGCTCCAGTGATTGCGCTCTGCCGACATACACCTACACCTGGCTCTTCTGTCCACTTACCTGAAACACTCAAAATGTTTTCAGGGCAAATCTTGACCTGCCAATTACTGATCTTGCTGGACTTTGGAATCTGAGATCTGAATCATGATACGACATACTAGAGTTCAAGATGTGTATTCAAGCAATCAGGGGTCTAGTTGTCTGAGGGACTGTTGTTTTGCATGTTCTGATTTGCTCTTCTTTAACATGCTCAGGAACGTGAATTGATTCGGCCTGAACTTGATGTCATTCAATCTTCTTCAGGGGATGTTACCCATGTTGAAAATCGAAACAACTCTTGGGATAGAGCGAGATTTAGCGGAAATGATCGACTTCCGGGAGCTGTGCTTCTTGCTAGAGAAAGGCTTTTACAAAGGTTGGGTGCTGTCACACTCTCCAGTGGCAGGTTGGTTGTGTATGATCCAAACATGAATAGGCAGGTTGACCATGAATGTGTAATCTGTTAAAACTCCCGAGCTCCTCTTTTGAATTATTCTTTCCCACCAATTGGGGCTTCCACTGATAGGTAGTCGTTTAATATTCCTTAGTTAAGAATTAAGATCACTATGTTATCTTTCTTCACAGGCAGAGTGATCGGAGTTCATCGAGCCCTCTCCATAATGACTTGCTCATCGGAGATGAACTTGGGCACGTGGACGCCGGAGATTGGGAAACAGGCATATCTAGAGAATGGACAACCACAGTCGACTCTGCAAACAATGTGATCAACCAAGAAATAAGGACGAAACCTCCAGGACTGGCTCAAGATATATTGAACTGTTTGCACGTGGAGGTGTACTGTATGCCGCAAGAAGGTGATGAAAAAGACGACACATCAAGGGCATCAAGGGAATGTAGCATATGCCTAGAGCGTTTCACAGAGGGAGACGAGCTGATGTGGTTACCATGTGGACATAGGTATCATGTTTGTTGCTTGGATCCTTGGGTGAGGAACTGCGGGGACTGCCCATATTGTCGCCAGGGTATTGCCGTAAATATGGATGGAGCTTCGGGAACGCATCAGGCCTCAGGTCTAGCCGGTTGAAGGCCCGTAGCCGGGTCCTAATACCTTCATGCTTATTCCTGAGCACCAGGTGGTGTTTTTCAACCTTCAGACAGACGTCAAACTGGAATATTGTAACCTAGCGCTAAAGTTTTCTTCTTTGCACTTCGATCCACGGTCGGAAATGTTACTGTATTATTGTATATAGTTTATCTGATGGAAGGAACGTGTTTTTTGATCTGATCGGAACTTGGAAGTACTCTCTTTGTTGGATATAATAGTGATATTTTTGCTTGAAAGCAGCAAACTTCGTTTAGGTTCGTAAAGTATTGATTTATATCGTTAAATAAATAGATATATAAACCATCGAAAATTATGAATGTGACACATATTTACATGAGTTCTAAATTAAAATAAATTTCAATTTAGTATATCAAGTATCAACTATTCATAATTTTCAAACCGAGATATCACCTAATATAATTTATTTATTTTTATATATTGCTTGTAGGATTGGGTATCCAGAAAAAGAGTAACCAAAAATGTGGATATCTCCTTTTAACGAATCAAAACATGCTATCCAACTAAGTTAGAAAAACAGCACATAGATCCATGTGCAGACCTAGCCAGTAATAAGAACGGATATAGATAATATATGTAGTCAATACGAGTATTTTGGACCTCAAAGCCTACAAGCAAATCCGAAGGACAAAATGAGCCAATCCCAAAAACCACGGGGAGAGACGTCGCGCGATATCAGTTTCAATTGTTGATTGATCTTGAGACAAAAGTACTACAAAATTAGTCTATAAAAAGGAAAGATCTGCTTGTCTTAGCCATTTTTGCGCAAGAGTGATCCATCAACCAACAAGTAACCCGCATGTACAAAAAAGATTGATTTCATAGCAAGATGCAGAGCAATTCTCCGTCGTCCATAGTTCACTTAAGAAAGTGAGGGCTTATCAAACCAGCAATCTCGAGGAACCCAACTCGATCCTTTCCTCCGAAAATTTTCTTTAGCTTCTCATCACAGACGATGACCTTCTTATCTGCAGCATCCTAGAATGAAGTGAGAAACAAAGTTAATTCTTCTTCAATTATATATGACACTTGAAATCACAATGTTTCCTAATTGTTTACTTGAAATAAAAAGATACAGGTCGAATCAAGAATTTCATATAGGTAAAAGTGAAATCGATATCCGGTTTCTCAACTCCTTGATATTGTAAGTATCATCATATAACTTTCAATTCCAAACTAGTTGGAAATAGAATTGACTGCATGCAACCTGAAATCATAAGTTCATAACATCAATAATCCAAAATCACTAAATTCGTGATAAATATTTGTGTACAAGTAAAGTCTCAAATCCTTGATATCAGAAAGAAAATTCAAAGCCAATCTTGCTCCAGGGTATAAGACTAATAGAATACTATGTCCTGCCACTGTATACTAAGCTATCTTTGCTAACAGAAAAACTGGACAGCCATACAAATCCTGTAATTGCTCAAACTGACATAACGGAAGAAAGACCTATAGCTGACTTGTAAATGAACAAGATATGAACAGAGTCCAATGTGTCAATGCAATTGCTAGGCCTCCAGCATAGTCCATAGAGTTAACTAGATCAATGTCATCCAAGTATTCCTATATCTCTATGCAATTCAGCAGCAGAACCTGAATTTTTGTTTTAAAAAAAATAAACGGGGACGATTGCCCTGTAAGCCACCATGTGGCTCTGTCACTGCCATTTGTCATGGTTAATTGCCAAATACCGAACAAAAATCTACTTAAACCAATTTTTTTTCGACCCCATATAAACTACAGCTGCTGCTGGTATGCTGCCTTCAGTATGTAAATTGCAAATGGAAATAGTGGCGACAAGAAGTTGGAAAAAACACATAAAAATGCAAACACACAGATTCCCATACTATATACAAATCAGAAGGTCATGAATATCAACACAATAAAAACTACATGGTTCCATTCTTAATCAAAACATATACACCAAGTCAAAGCATAAAAAAATAAATAGTTGGCAAAATAATCCACTTCTTCACAATCATACAACTATGCGAAGCAAAAACTTATCCATAAGAGTAGAATGTAAATGTATAAAATAACATGACATTGGTATTAACAGACGAAATTTTGGAGAAAATAAACGTATATACCTGAAGGCTGTGTTGTTTGATGTAAGCCCAAATCTCTTTAAGAGCTTGCGTACGAGGAATCTCAGGGACCCCGCCGAGGAAGGCCTGCATTTCCGGAGACACTCGGCGAGGCTTCATTATCCCCCTGGGCTCGCGATTCTTAGTTTCAGCTGCCGGCTTTGATGCCGCCGAAATCGTCATCGAGCGAATGTGAAGGGGAAAAGTTCTCGCAACCGCAGAAGATGAAGACTTCACAAACGACAACGTTTCTCCTGCGATGAAACTCGAGATGGCACCAAACGGAATCGCCATTTTCTCAGCACTGGAAATGGAATATGAAAGGGGGAGGCGTTTTCAAAGCGGTGGAAGCAGATAAGACCTGAAGAAGAAAGTGGGCAAAAACTTATCTTAAATATTTCATAAATTCCAAAAAAATTATATATATGAAAGTTTTTATATTTAACATAAAATTAAAATCTTATACAACGAAATTAAATCGTTTGATTTGAGTGAGATGATAAATAATCCATAGATAAGTAATATAATGTAAATTAAAAATAAAAAAAAATAGTTAATATATTATTTGATTTGATGAATAGATTATAATTTATTTGATTTAATTGATGTAAAATTATTAATTAATAAATAAATAAATAATATGACGAAAATAATGCGAAATTAATTGGAATAAGTTACACATAGATTAATAATACATCAAACCAAACAATGTCTTATATGATTATTATTATTATATTGTATAAGGGTTCATTAACTAGAGACATTAAAATAGGTTGGTCCATCGGATTGCCAGTAGCCTCTCATCAAATAATTGGATTGGGTTAGTAATTTTTCAGTCACAGATGGTGAGTTGTGATAGTTTACTAGTCAAGCTGACTCACTTAGGTAGTGTTTTGGAGAGTTTTTAGGAAGCACTTATCAACTTTTTTTTTACAAAATTTTGAAATTTTGTGAAATTTTGTTAAGCAAAAGCTGATAAATGTTTTCTAAAAGTATTCCCAAACACTATTTTAATATAACTGAAAAATAACCATGTCACTTTGTCTTTCAAATAGGTAGTTTGGTACACTACCGGTTTGGCTTTATGATGTTGTAATTCAAAACCGACTATCTTAATGTTCTTGTTTGTTTAAAAAAAAAAAAAAAAAAAGTAGTTTGAGTTGGAAAATGTTCAACATAACCAAATGGCGGACTGACCCGTCTTGTCTTACCAATTGATGGGCCGTGACCAATAATATTAATAAAAAATATGAAGGAATCCTTAATTTTAAAATAATAAAAAATAGGATTTTTTTATAGTAATTTTTTTAAAAAAAATATTTCAAACTACCTCTTGACAGCGGACGCTGACAGCATGGTACCAACCCTTTTTTTAAAAAAAAAAAAAAAACTTATTTATTTAATTTCTTCATGTGATAAAATGTTAAAATTAAACTTGAATGTATCGGAATACTTAAGCTATTTAATTTAATACTTGGCTAAATTCAAGAAAAGATATTTTATATGCACTAATTGATTTTTTTTAACATGGATTAAATTATTTTTTATTATAAATAATTTTCAAATTATAATACCAAAATTAAAAATAATTTTAAAATTATAGATTGATGCTTTGATCTCATGCTTATTCCACTTTTTAAAAGTATCTATTAATCACATATATATTTTTAATATCTATTAGCCAAGTATTAAATAGCTTGAGTCTTTCAATACATTTAAGTTTGATTTAATATTTTATCACATAAGGAAATTATAATAAATAAGTTAAAAAATAAAAGAAAAGAAAGAAGGGTTGCTTGCCTCAAACAGCCAATATACTTAGGGGTGAACATTCGGTTAATTCGGTAAAAAACCGAACCGAATTAACCGAATTGCATTTTGGTTAACCGAGCCGAGCCGAATTTATACTAAAACCGATTTAACCGAACTGAATTAAACCGAATTAACTGATTTTTTTTAAAAATTAAAAAATTAAAAATTTTATGAAATTAATAATTTAAATATGATATTTTTATCATTATAAAAATATATTGAGCTTAAAAAATTAAAATAAGAAAAATTAAGTAAAATATTAAATATAAAAACATTTAAAATATATTATAAATTATATATAAGGCCTAATAAAAAAATTCAAAATTTAATTATTTATAATTCGGTTAACCGAATTAACCGAATTTTTTTTAAAAAATCGAAAACCGAAAACCAAACCGAATTAACCGAAATTTTATAACATAAAAACCGAATTTTCGAATTAACCTAACCGAATTTCCGAATTAATTCGGTTCGATTTCGTTCAGTTAATTCGGTTTAACCGAAATTTTGCTCACCCCTAAATGTACCATGCTGGCACAGCGGATGCTGCAAAAGCTGCAAAGTCTGAAGTTCTATGCTGGCAGATGTGCAGTGTAAGTGTTTATCTGCCTAAATCAATGGTTCTTAGATGATCTTCAAATCAAATCAATTGATAATCTTCAAATCAAATCAATTGATATGCAGATCAATTTGGACCATTGATCTGTCTAGCAACCCCAAGAGCAGCATAAAACTTTCCCTGTTGTCAATGAGGCAATGTTCTTTAAATTTTTGAAATCATCTTCGAATCAAATTAATTTTGAATTTTTTAAAAAATAAGTTATTTAAAAAAAAACCTAAAAAATTATCATGTTTGGATAAAATATATCAACCGTATAAATTGCAAAAGTGTACTAGTGGAAATAAAAATAAATTTTGATTAAAAAAAATTTCAATTCACACCAATGTCTCATTACCTGCTTGTATAATCGAATCTAAGAATTTCAATAGCCATAGGACTGTAAAGCCATAACAACAATAATACAAGGGCCGAATGAGAGTTTAATGAAAAATTGTCATCACACCAATTGAAGAACCCAAACAAGAATCCCCCAGAAACCATTTACTTTGGGCTTGTCTTAGTAATGATCGCAAAGAGCATTGATTTTCCACAAATTCTCAAACATCGCCATGACCACAGATATCGGCACCTTGGAGAAAAGGTAGTTTTAATCTATTGGTTTCGAAATTTATTTATTTATATGTTTGTTACCTGATTTGTAATGCTTACATAAAAGACTGAGATTGAGCTATTTATCGTCCGGGCAAAACAAAATCCTGTTGCGGCTTCTACTGTTTTTAGTTCCATGCTTCAGCTGTGAAGTTCGTTTCTTGGCACCATTTTCAGGTACTTTGATGCTTGCAAGAGGCTAGAAATTCCGCCGAATAAGTCAGTCGTGGCAGCGTTATTCAAGGTCTGACACAACCGCGGGTTATCATTTTCTGGTGCACCATTGTGTTTTAAATGTTTTCAATTTTGGTATTTGATGTTATACGATGACCTTCTGTGTAGTGGACAATATGCAAGTTTGGTGGCCACAAAATTGACAGTAAGATGTTTGTAATTAAATTTGCATTTACCCAAAATTATGATGTGACATCAGGAGGAAAAAATAAAGTGAGAAGTGTGATATTAATCACCAGCATCGTGACACCTTACTGTCATGCTCTCTATATTCCTGTGGATGTTAGTTTGTCACTAAACATCCCTTCAAATACCACTCTTTTTTCAAGCTTCTTTGCGGAAGAGTGGGGTTTCATAACCCATGGCAGCCTGGCCATGCCATGTTATCCGTCTATCTCACGTTGAACAAGGGAGATTCAGCGTATTTAAAAGCTTTGAGTGAACTGAGATTTTACAGTCGCACATTAACTGCACGATGTGCTACTGTCAAAGTTCAGGAAGATTTTGGAAGTAGCCATTTGCTTTTCTTTGATGGTAGTTTAGCTACACAATTATGCCTCCTGTTTCTATTAATTAATTTAAGGGATCTGTTGAAATGGAAGATTCAGAAATGCTTCTAAAACTAAAAGGAAGGTTTTGTTTTGATAGGCCATTTATTGTTTGGTATAAGATAAATTTTGACTGAAGAGAGCTATTTCATTCAATATGTGGAATTTATTTTCTATAGAACGATACATGTTCTGTTTTATATGCTATCTTAAACTTCATTTTTTGTATTTTTTGACTCTGGGGGTATTCATTTGCTATTGTTGATAGTCAAAGACTAATTCTGATCAGTCATCCTATCTTTCTAACACAGGTCAAGATCAAGAAAGCTCGCCATGAGTTATCAAGCCTCATGGTTTCAATAGATGACTTGAAGGATGTTGATTTTTACCCACTCCTTGATCTATTAACAGAAACTGATTCTTCTGAGATTGATGTAGTTGACTTTGTAAATAGTCCTTCATGTGTACTGAATGGTGAATATGTTTATCCATTGCTGCATGCTGTCAACAAAAAGCTTCGAGTTGTCGATATCCATGATACGTCATTTGGAAAGGATTTTTTGCTGTAAGTGGTGGTTTCTTTAGACTCCTTCCAGTTATTCTCTTTAATACAATTTTCATGCTAAGAGGAATTGATTTCTGTCTACTTTCATCTACTGATGCTGAATGGAGTTCCCTAGGAATTGTGCACCAACAAATTGAGACAAGGCTTTGACTATCTTTCTG
Organism: Henckelia pumila; assembly: GCF_033568475.1. Lineage (NCBI taxonomy): Eukaryota > Viridiplantae > Streptophyta > Magnoliopsida > Lamiales > Gesneriaceae > Henckelia > Henckelia pumila. The sequence goes on from NC_133122.1 coordinate 42,560,333, forward strand.
TTAGCTTAGAAATAAAAGTGCTAAAACTTGATCAATACCTGTTAATTTAATAGATAATTTAATAGACTTGTTTTTTCCCTCCAAAGGACCAAAACTGAACTGGCCAGACCACTTGCGAGTAAGAATTTGGAGGTGTCTTATCAATTCGAGTAATGATCTTTATCTTTGGCATAATGTATGAATTATGATCTGTTCGTCATTAACTCTGGTTTCTATTTGAAGCGATTGTTTTAACTTTTAAGAGCACATTTCATTGTTGTGGCCTTGCAAAGTGCCTTGAGTGTTGTATTTTGAAGTATGTAGTTTATGTCGTGAGCCTGCAACACGTTTTGGCACATCAATATTCCCTTTTAATTACTTGAGACTTGCGATGTGACAAATATAAAATTGCTACTATATTTGAGAAAATCGTATGTTTTTTATTGGTGTAATTTTATCTTAAATGTTCTGCATTTCAATTTCACTCATGTTGTAGACTGTCTCCAGTGCACCCACATAAATCACAGACTAAGAGGCAAGAGCACACACTTTTGCTTCATGTCGATGTCTTTTTATCTGCTAAATAAATGGGTTTATTGCTCCATTTATCTGCACTCACTATTCTAAAATTTTATTTCCCAGGTATCTTTCTCAGCGAGGCTTAGCCTGCCAAGTCCTAAACCTAAGATCATCCCATTTCCGAAAACTGAATATGGTTGGAAACTTCGAGCGGATGTGCACCCTTAACCTGGATTTCAGTACTTCACTTTCTAGTTTTCGAGAGGATTGTTTTTCCTGTATGCCAAATTTAAGGTTTCTTTCATTGTGTGAGACAAGAATCGGAAACCTGTGGACAACTAGTGCAGCATTAGCCAAACTCCCTTCCCTAGTTGAACTTCGATTTCAAAACTGTGTGTCCTACAGTGACATGAAGTGCTTTCATGCATCATTAGGAAATGAAAACAATGAAGACATTTGTTCAAGTTTCATAGACTTTGCCCTTCACATTGACTTGCCTCTGCCTAGTGGTGAAGTTTTTCCACATTTACAATCAAATATCGAAGATGAAGCTATAAATGATGATGATGATGATGATTATATAATTCAGGACACAGGGAGCGTGAATGAATATTCTTCAGATAACAGTGAGGTGGATTTTTCATGTCATCGTCAGGACCTTGGTTTCATGGAACTCTCGCCCAATAGACCTTTTGGGTGGGATGATCTGGTAGATATGAACAGTGAGGTACTAAAAACTTTCAAGTGTTGCTTAAGTAGTGGACATACTTTTTCTTTTCCTTTGTATTTTAATTGGTGGGAGGGGGAACAAATTCAAGATAACTAATCATACTACAAATTTGGATCCGTTTGATTCTCTTCCAATTCACGTAGCTTTATGAGAAATCATGACTAAACTTGGGTATTCTGTTGACCGTTATGGTCTCCGCCAAATAATGTTTTAATTCTAAAGTACTTAAATTACATTAAATCAATATTTGTTACGAAAGGGGCATATTTAAGAATCATAATGTGGTTTTATTATGTCATAGCAGATCTCCTTTGGCACACAGGACATGCAGGATGAACATCTGTTATATGATAGATTGGTCAACTTTAGAAATATGTCATGTATTTTGCCGAAGAAATACGTTTCTCGTCATGCATCTCCAATATGCTATGAGAAACATTATAGAGAATACATGATAGCTTCATTATCAAACCTGAAAGTTCTTGATAATTTGCCGATTGGAAAGGTGGACAGGGAAAAAGCCCATGGCGTCTTCACACGTCACTTCGAATACCTACCGTATAACCGGAATTATAAAGAAAGTGTTGTTAGTGTGTTAAGAAATCGTGAGATTGGAGCAAATTTCCCTTGTAAGCACGCCTCGAAAAAAAGGTTGTCCTCATCATATGGAAAGTCTCAGTATTTATATTCCAGGTCTTTATCGGCGGCCAAAATGGGATCTTCGGAATGGCCTAGCTTACATCCACTCTCCATTACAGGCAGTGTATTCAGAGATGAAAGGAGAAACTTTCGTCCTAGGCAATTTGAGTACCATCCATCAGACTCAAGCCTTATGGCTGTTGGAACCCTGGATGGTGAAGTTGTTGTTATAAACCATGAAAGTGATAAGATTGTCAATTACATTCCATCACTTGGAGCTATGAATAGTGTCTTGGGAATATGTTGGCTAAAAAAGTATCCTTCTAAGGTATGTCGCTGTCCTTGTGGCATTCAAAGTACCATTGGACATCTAAGAAACATTATCCAAGAATGTCAATCATTATCTACTCAGCATTCTGCAGCTACAGTCGCTAACAATAGTTTTAAATGGATAATTAAAAATTATTTCTAAAGGCCCCTGATTCTCTGATTACTTCAATCAATATCATATGGAATTTTTCATGCTTATGGCTGTATTTTAGTTTAATCTCCAATATGTTGCATCTTTCCACCAGCATCAAATGTAATATACTATAATCTTTTTCTATATCTGAAACTATTGGGAGGCAATAAGCTAGAGAGGCTGATGCTGTTACATCCGTTAAGTTTGTTGTGCTCTAGCAGAGCTCCCACTGCAATAAATCTCTGTTGTTTTACTTTTTCCTGGTTAAGCCAATTATGGATTTCGTGTAAAACGGTACGCTCATGGGAGAATCGAGAAGGTTTCTGACTATTTGAAGATATTCATCACGTGCTTGGACTTTGTGAAAAATGATACTATAATCTACAAGAGGTCTTCATTTGGTGATACTCATTGCTTAACTTGCATGAGATGTAAATTTATTGCTGGCTACGATTTGAGTTTCATGCTTGGGTGTCCATATTGTCTTTCCTCACCTCATAAATCGAATCTTTGCATGTCAGCTAATTGCTGGTTCTGACAACGGTTCGCTTAGATTGTACGACATACAAAAGATGGCCATCACAAGTGGAGGCATTTATGACAGTCGTGGTTGTGTGATATTTGATGAGTTTGACCAGTTGACATCTGTTAATATCAACTCAACAGATGAACTGTTTCTTGCAAGTGGATATTCAAAACATGTTGCTTTATATGATATTAGCAGTGGAAGGCGTTTACAGATTTTTGCTGATATGCATCGAGAGCATATAAATGTTGTCAAGTTTTCAAATCATTCCCCATCTCTTTTTGCGACTTCGTCTTTTGATCAGGATGTTAAGATGTGGGATTTGAGACAAAGACCAAATCAACCTTGTTACACTGCTTCAAGCTCTCGGGGGAATGTAATGGTCTGCTTCTCTCCAGATGATCATTACCTCCTAGTTTCGGCTGTTGACAATGAGGTAACTTTATTGCTATTAGGTGGTGGAAGACTAATGTTGCATGTTTGTTAACAATGTGTTGTGGTATCTTGTTGGTTTAGATATAATTGATTTCAAGATTTAGAGGTCAAATGTGGATACAGTATTGTTGAGACAATGTGATTGAATCCATTTTGCTGTCACCATATAACGCGTATAAGATATATTGGTATCTAAAACAGAAGCCGATTATGCCGTGAATAGATTGGAAGATATTGTCTGATAGGGTGAAACTCTAAGGACCATATTAAATTTGTGTTTCCAAGATTTGGGGGTTTGGATAAAGAAAGGATTGAAAGGAACTTTTGAAGTGTCTCGATGCTGCAAAATTTCTCGTCACATGAAGAAACTAGTAGTCCAAAAATGATACCTTAGGCCTAGATTTTTCAGTATAGTGCTATCTGTTTTTATTTGCTAGTCAATAGTGATTTTCCGTATCTTAGATAATTTAGCTTCATTCTATAGTTAGGGTGGTGGAACGTGCAAAGTGCTGCCGAGATTGTTTGTAATGAAATATCTAAACTGGAGTGTCTCTGAATTTGGAGACTGGTTGGTCAAATGTTGTTTTGATTGGATAAAATGTAGTTGCTTTGAGTTTAGGCGCCACTTATGAATTCCGATATGACTGAGTGATACTTTATAGCACTATTAGAAGGCCTTTATTGTTGTTTGACACAAATTTGGCTTGGTATAGAACGAGGTTTGTGTAACCGAAACTCAAATGCATTGAAAATATGGATTCGGTGTACAAACAACAGCATGAAAATCAAATAACTTCATTAGTTATCGCAACTTTAAGACAAAATTCTACTTTGAACTGGAAATGTCACCTGTTTGTCTTTGTTATCCCAAAGAAAGTCCGGAAACATTTAGTCACAGCCGCAATCGGTATTAGAACACTTTCTGACCTACAATTCTGCTGCAAATTAATGATTAAATGTTGTCTATTATTGCTAGGTAAAGCAGCTGCTAGCTGTTGATGGGAGGCTTCATCTGGATTTTGGTATGGCTTCTACAGGAAGTTCTCAAAACTACACTCGTTCTTACTACATGAATGGAAGAGATTATATAATAAGTGGAAGTTGCGACGAACATGTAGTTCGTGTTTGTTGTGCTCAGACAGGGAGACGGCTCAGGGATGTATCACTGGAGGTACGCAAAGTTTCTTTCGACTCTTTTACCTGTGTGTTTGGTTTCACATTTCATGTGCATAATTATATACGGTAGACACCAATACACCATAACCCGATCTTTACATAAAAAGTGGGATTTTCAAGAAAAAAGTGGTACTTGCATGCTTCGTGTTCAATGACATGGTATCTGATGATTTTATTATCAATTTCTATGGCGCCTGAAGGTTTTATCGCATTACACCACCGCCTCCATCATGAATAATCTGATAAAACTTATTTGTTATCTTCGTCAGGGTAAAGGGGCAGGGACATCGATGTTTGTGCAATCTTTGAGAGGCGATCCTTTTAGGGTAATTCAACTCTCTCTTGTACCGACCCTTTGCATGTGTGTGTTTCTCTTTAGGCTGTCTCCTCACTTCATCAAAGTCAGGTCTTATATTCTCAAGTTAAATACTCTGGATTCATTAACTTCATCGAGTTTGGAGTACAATGTGAACACTCAAATTCAATACCTGAATGCATGCTTGAACTTTATGTTTCTCCTCGTGATAATTCCAACTAGGTATCAAGATAATTTAGGTATGCACAACAATTCCGTTGTGATTGTGTACTGCCAAGTTATGGGTATTGTATGTCAAAAGTTTCTGTTTGCAGGACATGTTTTTACTACACTTGCCTTTTTAGTGTCAGTTAGGAATTTGCAACGAGCATTTCTTGCTGTTGATTGCAGGATTTTAACATGAGCATTTTGGCTGCTTATATACGTCCAAGCTCAAATTCAGAAATCTTCAAGGTTAATTTTGTGTCTGTTGTTTTCTCATCTGTTCCTTTTTCCAAATGCGGGTGAATTATGGTCCTATTTGTTCTCCAGAAAGTTTGACGTGTTTCGGCATGCATGTAGGTTAATCTTCTAGCACCCAGTGACCATGAGAAAACGCACTCTTACGCGCAGCGACCTCACACAATTAATGGGATGGGTGGTTGACATTGCGCGCATAAATTTACTGCATAATGTAAATGGAATCTCAAGTAACCAACACAATGCCTAGTTCTTCTTTCTTGCATATTATTTCAGGTTTAGTTCAAGTTGTTTGTGTACTTATTTTTTCAATGGAAAAATCGAGGGAAATCGGAAGTATTTATCGAAATCAATTGGTGGATTCCCCTATTGAAACCTCTCCACAAGTTCCGTTTCTTGGGGATCGGTTTCATGGTTTTCCTATTTATGTGTTGTTTCTCTTGACTTGCGGGTTTCATCTTTTTTTGTTTTCTTGGTATGCTACGGACGAGGCACACACGATGTATCACTGTATGCATGTGTAGTATAATAAGTCAAAATTATGTAAATAAAAAATTGAGAAATAAGTTTATAAAGGGCTCCTGTAATTTTTTAATTGAAGATGTACCCTATAATTTCGATTTCCATTTTTTTTGGTGAAATGAATTAGTAATTTTATAGCCAGGTAAGCAATTTGACGTTGGTGTCAATACAGATGCGTAAAGTTTTATATACAGTCTGTAATATCAGTCCCAGTAAAGCTCCATCGTTCATCTGGACAAGCAGAAATAGTGCCTATTTTAGTCGATCTTACTGATGTTCAAGTGCGTTTCAATTTCCAATCTTAGTTGTTGGAAATTCATGTCGATCTTACTATGTTCGAGCCATGGATTTTAATATTTTATGATGACTAATGAGTTTTACATGTTTAATACTATGTTCCAAACAGTTGTCAAGTTTATCTATGTCGTATGATATATACAACATAAATAATTGGATAGACACATCAAATATACGAGAACCGTATCATATATTGATAAATTAATCAATTTATTTATGCTACATAACATGAGATACAATCTCAACTGATGTACGATAATCTTAATCATTTCTAGGTTGTGTTTGCAACCTTTAAAAAATAAGTGATTATCACTTATTTTTAGAGGTTGCAAACACTATCTTATCATTTATTTTTAGAGGTTTACCTTATATTACGTGAACCACATGAGAGTGTAATTTGAAAGACGAAAAGTGCAATCAATCGTGTTTTAAAGTTGTAATAAATACTCGATTCATTAATGGAACAAATAATATTTGCATATATTTACACATGAAACCCAGTGAAAGAAACTGAGAAAACTCATTTTAAACAGCTTGTATTTCTCCATTTGAATCATCAGTCTGCAACGTAAGACAATGACAGAAGCTCCATGAGCTCTAATCTGTACTCTAGGCCTCTAAGGTAGTGCCCCAGTAGCATGCACCTAATTGAAATCAAATGAAGGGGGGAAAAAGGAATTATAGGAATGCGAGAACTCGAAAAATCTCACATCAAAAGAACTAAAATATGACAGAATTGCATTGCATTGCATTGAGTGAAAATGCTATGTGAAAATAAACTATTTGATGCAAGCCAAGAAAACCATATATATAGTACATCCCTAGGGAAGCCGGACAATAAAAGATACATGAAGAAAACTCTTGTTTGTTGACCAGGTGCGTGATATAATACACATGATAGACTAGGTCCAATAGATTTGAGCTAGTTTGGCATACTGCAACACATGGGGTTTAGCAAAATCTGCTAAACCTGGAGTCCTGGACTATGTATGCTTCACAAGTAACTTGTCTTTTTATGAATAGAGCGAGTTAGCATACAATGACCACTTCTATATCCGACATTTCTAATATGCTATGAATCTATGGAGTAGGGAGTAGATATACTGACCAAAACAGCAGGCGTGCCAGATAATCGCGTGGTAGTGAAATTAGGGCCTGGAATTGAAGTGAACTGTTTTCAACAAGATCAACACAATCTCCTTCAGTTTCAACATTTATAGTTCCTGTGGAGTTGTTGCCACCAAGATCAGAGCCCTTTGAGTGCATCTTAGGAGAAAGGGTGGCTAAGAGACCATGAACTACTGAATGAATTGTATCCTTCAAATCTGGACAAGTTGGTTCTGACAACTCGGCTACCTGCTCACGAGAATTGCTTAATTATCACTAAAATTTATTACAAACTACAGAGAGAGGATTTAAGATTGAGGTCCAACTTTCTGGCATGGGTTCCTAGTCCCCAGTCATGGACTGGTCTTTTTTAGCACCATATAAGTATATACAAGCTAAACCCCCTGGCCATTGTGAGTTTTAACTGAACAAATATAAAACTTCCAAGCAAACAATAATATAATTCCAAACAGGATCTTCACAGAAGAGAACTTTATGTAGCTAAAGATTAAAGAATTTGAAATACCAAAAAAGAGTGTAAAATCAATGAGCAAAGATACATAAATATTATATACAATCAGTTATATGGGTTATTCATAGAAGAAATTCTCCTGAAAAATTAGATGGTAAGTTTTGATACCATAAAATGATATTTGCAGTAGTTTACCATCACATTGTACATTTGATGTTTAGTGTCATGGTTAAAAACATAGTCCATGTTGATCTTTGGAAAATAAACACCAAGTCTTACCATTTCAGGTTGCAAAGATCTTAAATAATCCAATAACTCGTTCTTTTCTTCCCCAACAAACTGTTGCATCTGGAGAGCAGCAGTTTTCCTCTTGGCTTCGTGGAGCTCCTGGTAAAGGCAAGATGAAGTTTTGAAATAAAAATGCATTGGAGTTGTACATTTGAAGCAACCGCCAATTAAAACTCGAGAAAAAATATTGATGGCAACAAACAACAAAAGTTATAGTGGGAGTGCTACTGAACACAAACACGAGATAATAAAGAGTAACAAAGTTCAACAATAGCATGCAGAAAAAATACTAAAAGAAACACTCAATATTTTCTGATATTTATTATTTAAAAACCTAAATCAAGCCAAACATGGTAGATAAAATGTTTCAAGTGAAGCATTGCATTGAAGCTGTTCCAATTTCATCTGCCAGCAGCAAATCCTTTTTACCAGATAAAAGATTGCTTTTAAGACCTATGTTCGTTCCCATATATTACTTAATCAAGTAGTCACAACAGTCAAATTCAAACCAATAGTTCATCCCATGATAATGCTGCACACCACAAATTTGAAAAAAAAATATATACCTTTTTCACAGAAGATAAATGAGAATGCAGTTTCAAAATATATTCTCGAGCTTCAGGGGTCATTTCACCAAAATCCAGAATGTTGGATGTGATATCTATTGTTGTCTCGGATGTAGACAATCTTTCTTGTCTGGATGTTCTGCTTGTTCCATTAGTTTTCAGAAGTGTCTCTTCCATTTCCAGTTTAGAATTTTCTTCAGAATGAGATTTATCAACATGTCCTTCATATATTTCAACATTTCTCTCAAGGCAAAGCTTATATTCAGCATTTCGTAGTGTATACCTACACAAAAAAAGGATGTCATATTGAAATTACCGAATTGTTTGGGGGGCATCATAGATAAGTACCCAATCAATTTAAGTTACATTTCACAATCTGGTCCTCTGAAAAGTGCATTTACGTGTTTCTTGAGGCTCCAGCATACATGCTTTGGAAGTGAAAACCATGTCAACACCAATCATTTCCATGCACAGTAAGATAAATAGATTATGTGTAACCGAGTTGATCGCCAGAAGCTTCTTTAACAAAGCATGCAATAAGATGGAATATTTGATCATGAAATTATGACACTCAATGCATTTCTTGTAGCTACTCATATATGTCAAACAAATTTGCTGCCTTAGAAAAAGCTAAACATAATCATGTCAAACAAATTTGCTGCCTTAGAAAAAGCTAAACATAATCATGTTTCTGCCATCTAAGAGATACAAAACTTAGAAATGACATTTCGATTGGTTGAATAATGCTTGATTGATTGCATAGAAAAGGATTAAAAAAACAGAGTATTGCTAGAAACATTGTATCATTAACTGCAGTTTTTATAAATTTTCTTCACACATTGTTTCATTTATTTAGTAAGATATTAGTAACGAGAGAGTCACTGAAAGAAAGTGGACATACCCTGTCATCATTGAAGAAATCAATAACTTGAAGACTGGTTCCCATAACGCTTCAACCACCACCTGAAATTGATCTGATGGAAGCAAACCCAACATGCTTGATATGGTCCTTTTCATGGCATCAATAGTGGTTGGAGGAACATCTTTCTGGATAAGGCTCACATCTAAGGGCTCTATCTCTTGTATCAGATTAAAGAGTGCTGATTTCTGAAACGTAAAAGATCATATTTTCAGGTTTCAGAGCTTATTGGACTAAACTTCTTGTTTTTCGTATATGCTTGATTATAAAATCGTCTACTAGAATAACATTGTTAAAGACTAGCTTCTCATCAATTCAAAAAATAAAAGAACAAGACAATTAAAAAGAACCACCATCAATACTTGTCTCGTATTTCGTTTATTACTATTTATTCAGCTAACTGATCAAACCCTGTGCTAAAAAAAAAAAAAAAACAGTGATTTAGCTTGATCCTTCCAAAGTTTCTACCATAAAAATCAATTAGCTTATAAAAATTGCATCGTGCACCAACCTCTTTCTTCAAGTTCAATTATCAATACTAATCAAGTTCATGACTTGAATCATCATACTGATAAAAAAAAATGACTCGACTTCACAACAATGGTCTTCTTCAATTTTTCTCATCACCATTTAAGATGAATTCAGATCCATTAAATTAATTAAATAAAACGATAAATCCTAACCTTGGACCGAGGACTTTCATCGGCGGCGCCAAACCCCCAATCAGGAGAAGAGGAAGGGGACGCAAACACCCGAGCTCTGAGACCTGGAGATTCACGAAAATTCCGAGAGAAACCACAGAAAGAAGAGGACAAAGCTGGGATAGAAAGAGGCGGTGAGGATGAGAGGCGGCGGCGGCGTAAGTAAGGGAGCGGAGGGGAGAGAAAGGAGGCGAAGGCTGCCATGGACAACCAATCACCGCCTTGCTTCTCTCACATATCGACGGAGAAAGAAGAAGCGTCTATATGCAATGCCCGCAGCTGAGACGATTGGATTGTATTCGTGTGGGCCCTCTGCAACTGCGCCAACCACGAACAATTAATTATTATTTTTTTTCATATATTCCCTAACCACGAATTTAAATGTCTGAACCGGGTTTACGTCGAAAATATTGTTTTAGTGTTTGGCAAAATAAAATTTCAAAACGGGATTCGTAATTGATATTTGATGAAATTTCATTTGAAATACTTATAAAACTGGTTTTCATGAAATTTGAGTTTATAAAAATAATTAAATTATTTTTAATAATAAATATATACACGTTAATTATAAATTTTCAGTTTTCTTCAAAATTTGTTTACAAAATATCATTTATATAAAATTTATACTATCAAATTCCAAAATATATTTAAAATTTCTGTCAAACATCAAAATAGAATTGCAATTCCATTTATTTAAAATTCAATTCTAAATCCAAATTCTATTTTTTAGGCATCCAAACACACTATAAATTTCAAGCAAGTTTTTCGAGTTTAAGCAAACGGTCGCTTAATCGAGCGTTTTAGAACCTTGTTTGTAATACAATGAGTTTCATAGTATTTGATGATTTGATAGGGTCAATTTAGTACTTTCTTTGTGAAAGCACGATATTATTTAAAATTTTATATAATTATTAATTTTTTTGTTTTAAGTTTTTGGACACGTATATACTCTTAAAATATATGTATTGATAGCGGAAGGTGTAATCAAAATTTGAAAGCATGGCGGCTTCTATACTTAAATTGAAAACATGTTGAGTAACTAGATGACTAGATCATTCTTTTTTCACTTTTTTCGTGTGAGTTTTTTTATAATTTCGGGATTTCAAAGAAATAGTGAAGTAACCCTGCCTTTTGTTTTATATCAAATGCAAATATAAAATACATAGAATACAAGATAAGTGAAGCAAAATATCCATTGTTTTATGAAGCGATCAGCTTTGTTACTTAAACGAAAATTGCTTCTTGATTTGCATAATAAAAATAAAAAAGAAGGGTCCTTTGAGATGATTGACATGAAAGGAAGAGAACAAATTCGCAAAATCTGCTAGAATAATATATTTTTTAAAAATTGAATTTTGCTAATTTCAAATACCAGTTTGACACTGTTAATAGAAATTATTGAAACATTGGTATGTTAATTGTGTCTCACGTCGATTGGATAAAATTTACGAGAGTTGCATATATAGACAATGACAATCATCTTCTCTTGAATTAACTTTTGCGTTGGAGGTAGGTCCACCTAGTTAATTAGGTATCCAATTATTTTTTTAAGTCTAAATGTGTATATATCTACTATCTTTACTATTTTATAATAGTTGAGTATGCTAGAAAAATTATTTTTTGATGACACCATCTTTCCTTTTCCATTTTACCCCCACTCAAATGCTTCCCAACGAGAGAAGCTAAGGGAGCGCGTTTTTTTTTCCACATGTAGGTTTTACTAGTAGTTATAATCCAATGATTTAAAGTCTTTTTATACGTAGAAATTTACACAAATGGCCCAATTTAAATGGTTTGGCCCATACAATGACTAAATTAGGTTAATCCATAGTCCCATGATTTATGCTTTTGAAGTTAACATAAATGGCCCAATTATAAATGGTTCGGCCCATAAATGAATGGACTGTATTACAGATGATCCAGCCAACGGCCCATGGTCATCTTTCCCGAGAGTGGACAGGGACACTGGAAGCATCGTATCGTATCCTCTTTCAGTACACAGCGCACGATAGTGGTCACCGAAAGTAATACCGCCTCATTCTTCTCTCCACAGTGTACGTGCTTCCGTGCTGATTCTGAGGATTAAATCGCGATCGACACGCGTTTGATTCACCAGGGATTCGCATTATTTCTGCATCTGGAAGCATTGCAGGAACTCATATCTTCCCGGGCATTCGCTTTCCTTATCTTCATTTTTTTCCTACTTTCTTTCTATGTTCCTGAGCTGGAAATAGAAGATCGACCGAACTGGGTTGTGATTATTTGGATATTTCACTCCTGTAAACTTGATCTGGACCTCAGGTATCTTCACTTCATCGTTTATTCGTGTTTATAGGAATATGCGTGCGAGCTGGTGTACATGGATGCGGGTATACGGTATCTAAGAATATGTGGCTGTCTGTGCGTGGTGGGAGGCGTTGTTTAAAACTTTAATGGGATATCTTTTTGGGATGTTTAAAAATTGAAACTTTTTTATTTTTTTTAAAACAATTCTGTTATTGAAAATTTTGAAGAACTGAAATTTTACAAGCTGCATGGATAACGTGACTGCAGATGTGTTGATTTGCAGGCAAGGAGCTGCTGGAAAAAAGGGGTCAATTAACTAACCTTCTAAATTTTGCGGGCGGTTATACCATAGATGGTATGAGGTGAATTGAGTGCATCAAAACAGCAGCTCAAGTGCACGGTGTTGCTTGCCTTTTTTAGGTTCTTCTAGATATATATAGTTTAGTGATCTTTTACTGGTAATTATCGAGGTTAGGAATTGTTTTTATGGTTTTTGATCCTCCGTAGACGTGGAAATATATGGATAGACCTGGACAGTGATTGAATTGTGGGTACACGAGACACAACCGATTACCTGCACTGTAAGGCATTAAACAGAGTAATTATATTGAATCGTGGGGGTGATATAGTGCCAGAACTTTGCAAATGTACAAGTGGGATACACCGATGAAGTTGATGGACAAGAAAGGGGAATCAGGGATTTGGATTTCCGGGATATAAAGCTGAGTAACTTCTGATCTTATGTCCCTGAGCGCTGATTCTGAACCACTGAAGCCTAGTGAATTAGATTCAAAGAGATCTGTTACTGAGTCGGTGGTGTTTACAGATGCCAAATTAATTTCAATGGAAAAAAGCTCTGATGAAACAAGAATAGCAGGACCAAATACTGGAGACATAGCCCCGATTTTTAGTGCGGAACCAAGTGGTCAGCTATGGGAAGTGAAAATATCTTCTGCTTTTGAAAACTTGGAAGAACCGTTCCAGAATTTGCCTGTGGATGTCGACTGTTCAGGTGCATCAACTGGCCATGCATCTGAAAATCCCAATTCAGGAAAATTGGAACCAATTCAGGTGGATGCGATTAGTGAAGTTGGCTGTATGGAAGCTGAATTTAAAGGCACTGAATTACAACAGAGAAAGAGAAAAGCTAAATTAACAAGTGCAGCAATCAGTTTCTGGGCATTGCATGCAAAATCTCCAGAGAAATCCATGGTTTTTGAGCCTGAGAGTGTGATGTCAGAAGGTAATGCTAGTGGAGAAAAGAAAAGGAGGGGAAGAAAAAAGAAGGAGCTGAAGAGTGGTTCTGTGAATGAATTTTCAAAAACTAAGATCCATCTAAGATATTTATTACACAGGATAAAATACGAACAAAGCTTAATTGATGCATACTCCGCTGAAGGCTGGAAAGGACAAAGGTTTGTCTTGTCCTCAATATTCGGTACAGATTCCTATTTTCTGTGTTACATTTTAATGGGTGCAGTACTTCTGTTATTGAAGTGATTTGTGACATGGTTGTGGTTCTAAATATGGCAATCTACTTTTATGTATCGATAATATCCTAAACCTGATTTAGGGAAAACTGATTGACTAAAATGATTTAATGTGATCTCTTTTGACAGAGGGATTGCATAATTAATTATGGTGAGATTGACTATTTAATAGAAATAGGAGAAAAAGTTGCATGCCAGTAACAATTTTTCTAGCCTTGAACGTTTCAGGTCACTGAGTGGTTGATTATTTTGCCACGTGCATTACAGGATTACTGGGATATCCGTTTGGTTAATGATTTTTTATGAATGAGAATGGAAATTGTATACATCTAGATTAATAACTTGCATCTTTTTTGCAAGATGGGAGTCCAGTTCTAAATTGCGGTTCTGCTGCACTGTTTTATGTACTATCAAGTGTTTTTATTAATTAAACCTTGTTTCAATTTTTTTTAATCTTTCTTACTAAATTTGTATGAAGCTTTGATAATTTGGAACTCCATTGAGCTATTCTTATTTTTCTGGTTCCCTTTTGGCATTTTGATTCAATTATAGACTGATAAATAATTGAGTGTAGTGGTATAATGACTGCATTTATTTAAATCTTTGATTCAAGTATAAGAACCGTTGCTCGAACTGAGCTTCCTTGGATTTCCTGGGAAAAAAGGTTTTTTATATCTTCAGTTAATTGGACCAGCTTTAAAGTACTTATTCCGGAAGTCTGTTGCCTAGGTTGATGAAATTTGGTATAAAACTGTTACTTTCATCCATTATTTTATTCATGCATATCCTTCAATGCATCAGAGCAACAATGTGCTCTGTAATGCGTAGATGAGGTAAGTTAAATGCTTAGCATCTTGAACCAGGCATGAGGCATATTAATAGATTAAGATAACTTTTCATATTTCTTTATACTCTCAAGCTTGGTCTAACTAGTGCCGGTTATGCTTGAGCCACATTGATGAGTACTTCGTATTTTCAGCCTTGAAAAGTTAAAGCCAGAGAAGGAGCTCCAAAATGCAAAATCTAATATTCTACGTTACAAGTTGAAGATAAGAGAATTGTTTCAGCATATTGATCAGTCACTTGCCGTGGGAAAGCTTCCGGAATCCCTGTTTGATTCTAAAGGAGAGATCTACAGTGAAGATGTAGGGACACACTTGATTTGTGTGCATATCTTTATAATGTTGATTGATTTCATTTAAACCAGTGTGTGGCAAATGTTGGTTGCTTGGAGCCATCTTTGCGACCCTAAACCTTCTGTTCTGTTAATCTGAGCATTTGTAAAGAGGCAGCCCGGCTTTTATTTTACTAGCATCCGTGAAATATTTTGATTCTTAAATGAAAAGAGGTGTAGGCTTCAGAAATTGACTAACAATATAGGTTTGTGATCCAGAAAAATTAGTTCAAAAAATGAACACTACTCTGGTTTTCTTTTGTCCCCAACTGATGCTAAGATATTACTCGATTTTTCATATTGTTTCAAGTGGATAGTAGGCTTCATACATCCGGTATACCCATGGTAATTGTCATGCTATATGTTATAGTTTAAATAGAGTCCTTTTCCACGCGTGCTGCTTTGAAGCATTATTTTACATTCATTGCTGGTGTTTTGTTATCAAACCTTTCAATTTCAGTATTGACTCTAATTTGACATTCGTGTTAGTAATTACAGTAATAACAATAAAAGTCGAGAATTTATAGTTATTTAAGAAATTCTTGGTTCTTTAACTGCAGCTCTTTTTTGCATGTCCATTTATGGTACTTGTGGAACTGTAGATTAGTCTTTATTCAACTTTTTTGACCCTTAATAAATACTGCTTTAAAGGTTTATTTCACATGGATTGCATAAGCTTTTTTATTTAGAAAACCTTTTACTTACCATATTTCCACTTCATTTTGACATTATGTAAAGCAATCTTTATCAGTAAAGTATGAAGTTATAATGGATTGTAACTTGCAAGCAAAAAAATTCCTGTCAACACCTGCCACCTCATGTTGTAGATAACTCGACAACGAGAATAGTTTCAAATTATGGCAACGTCGCTTGATTCATGGCTGAACTTTTACTTTTTGTACAGAAGATAGAGATTTAGTCACGCTTGAGAATTTTTTTTGAATTGCAGATATTCTGTGCAAAATGTGGCTCTAAGGACTTGCAAGTTGATAACGATATTATTTTGTGTGATGGCGCCTGTCAACGAGGATTTCATCAATTTTGCTTGGAACCACCTCTGCTAAAAGAACAGAGTAAATTAAAGCCACTCATTTTGTATCTTTGGTTTCTCTTGTTCTGGATGTCTTCTTATAATAAACTTTTAATCTTTTTTCTTTTCATTTTTTGGTTGGTGTAATAGTTCCTCCTGGAGATGAAGGTTGGCTTTGCCCTGGATGTGAATGTAAATTAGATTGCATTCACATGCTCAAGGATTTTCATGAGTCTAAAGTTTCTATCCTTGATAATTGGGAGGTCTGGCCTATTTCTGCTTTCATTCTTCATATTTTAATCTTTATGAACGGACACATGCTCATCATACTCGTGTCACCTTACAGAAAATCTTCCCTGAGGCCGTTGTTGCATCGGGAAAGAAACTGGATGATATTCGTGGATCATCACCAGATGATTCCCAGGATAATGATTATGACCCCGACAAACCAGATAAACTTGAAAAGGTAACAGGAGATGAATCAAGTTCTGACGGATGTCCTGATTTGTCCGCATCTGAGGATTTGGTGGCTCGCCCTGAAAATGAGAAATGTCTCGTGCTTCCTTCTGAGGATTCAGAAGATGATGATTTTGATCCTGCTGCTCCTGATAAAGATGAGCTAGTGAAGTTGGATAGTTCAAGTTCTGATTTTTCATCCGACTCCGAGGATCTTGTTGGTCTAATTGATGATGCCGATGTGCCTGGTGTAAATACAGGGCACGGTTTGTCACCACCAGGTCATGGCTCTTCCAGCTTGGGTTATAACAGAAAAAAATCTAAAGTGGGTGGGATGACGAGGGACTCACAGAAAGATGACCTGTCTTACCTTTTGGGAACCAGTGATGAACCTTCGTCTAGTAAAAGACACGTAGAACGGTTGGACTACAAGAAACTGCACGATGTGAGTTTCTTTCTTCTCATAACTTTGTAAAATAATAGGAAATTTCACTTGATGCGTAATATCATGAAGTAGGGTTCCAGACTCTCGCTGAGATACTCATTTCTATCATTTAGGGTATAAAATAATGATTGGAAACTTTAGTGTAATAAGTAAATTCATAACTCGAAATGATATGCTACGTAAGGTATTAACATGTAATTAGTAATATTTAATGATCATTACTAAAATCTTGTTGAGCTGGTGAAAATAGTACATAATATGGTAAGTGTATTTTGGTTTCGTATTTTCTATGTGATATTTTTCTCCATGTTTGTGCCTCCAATTTCTGGCTCTTTTACTTTTCTCTTTCCAAAACTGATCTCCTAATTTTCAGTTATATTCATTTCTCGTATCAAAACTCTCTTTCATAGGAAAATTATTACTGGTCATGGACGCAAGTCTGATATTCTTATACATGATGAGTATATGATTTTCGTTTGGAACTCCTTTTTTATGAATTGAGATTGAAGTAAATATGGCTTAGTTTGTCGTTCATTGCTTTAATGTCTTATTATAGTTTTCTGATAGTTCATCACTCACTATATTTGGTTTTGTGCTGTGTGGATGTATTTATTAACTGAATATTTGGAATACAAACAGTAAATATGGACTACAACTACCAATTCATCTTGATTTAACCACCTTTGCAGATATTTTGAAATTTTCCCTTTTATGTGATTCTGATGCTCACAGTTGGACGAGAATACCGACTTTTTGAGGTTGTTATAGTCTTATGTCCATAATTGTAAATGAGGTTTCTAGGCCTGTCTCCATGCAAAATTTCTACATTCTATTTTAAAAAGAAAAGAATACTTGTGTTTCACAAAAAAGTTGTCATCTTCATGGCAAACGATATCATGTCGCTATGTGTGCATTGCCTTGGAAGAAGACTGAATATTATACTCTGATAAATAATGCTATGACCGAACTTTTATTATTTGCTATCCGCTGTTAATCATGCTCAAAGGTTCCTCACTGATGTTGAAAACTGTCCATTGCCCATTCCTTTTGCTTCCATGGGTTGCTTTTGCTTATGTTATTATGTATCTTATCAAAGGAAACATATGGGAACTATTCTGATTCAAGTGACGAAGATTTTGAAGATACCAAGGGTAGTAAGAGAAGGAATACGAATCGTCAAAAAACTGTGGTTGTGTCCCCTTATAAAACTTCAGTTTCAAAAACTCAGAGGGACATGAAGGATGGAAACCAAGAAGAAATCCAGCATAGACCTGAAATAACCCAGAAAAGGCTTACCCAAATGGGCATACAGAATTCATCGGCAATTGTTGATTCTGCTGGTCTGAAAACTAAAAGATCAACATACAAAGTTCTCGGGGATGCTCAAACACAGGTATTTGTTACAGTATGGGCTTCTTCTGGAAATAGTTTTATCCTACAGTTTAATGTGTTGTTTAGTGCTATTGGTTAGAATTATCTTGCTTCAAACATAACTATGCATTTATTATTCGTCACTCGAGATCATTAGTCCTATATTTTAGTCTCAAAACTTGATCCTGAGCTTGAATCAAAGAGCCAAGTTCAAATTTGGATCATGAGGCTCATCAATGGTCGTTTTTGTTGTGCGATATCAGAAAGCCATGCGGTATTACATTGCAAAAGCATTAGATGTTGACTTCTAGTTCTCTCGAGAGCAAATATGATATCTAGATTTATACATTTCTTCGCAGAGACTCTTTGAATCTTTCCAAGAAAATCAATACCCTGAAAGAGCTGTAAAGGAAAATTTGGCAAAAGAATTAGGACTCTCAATCCAGCAGGTGCGATCATATTTCCTTCGCCCATGATTCTCCTCCTCTTGATCCAGGACACCCTGCTTATTATTTTTATGTTGTTCAAGTCGTTGGATAGTGTTTGCAACATCTAAATATAAGTGATTATGGATTTTTTCTTCACACGTTGGTTAGGAAAAAAATTCATAATCACTTATTTTTAGAGGTTGCAAACACTACCTTATTATGAATTTTTTTCCTAACCATAATCATTTATTTTTAGAGGTTGCAAACACTACCTTATTATATTCCATTTGAGCACTTCCTTTGCAGGTTGGTAAATGGTTTGATAACACACGTTGGAGATTTCACCATAGACCACAAACGTTATCATATGGTGTTGAGAGTGCTCCCGTAAATAGCACCTCAGTTCAAGGCAACGAGCCTGAACTTGAGAAAGCTATTGCAACAAATAATAACTCATCCGGTCGGGTGGCTGAATCTCAAGAATCCAATGCATTCGTTTCGCAAAATTCAAGCCAGAGTGGAAAATTCAGTAGCTGATATACAAGTCAAGAAAAGAAATACTGAGATCTATGAAGGGTCATGAAATAATGGATCTAAGGGTGGACAACTACTGGGTTTTGGATACAACATAGCAGCAGAACACAACAGTTGACATCATATCTGTACCATGACTATAAAATTTGATGATGTTTCCGAGAATCTGTCCCTCTGATTATTCAAGTTGGAAAGAGTTGGTGCTGAGAAAACGGGTTTTCTGTAAGCGCGGTTTGGCCATACTTGAGTGCTATTTTTCTGCACCAGAGGTGCCCAACAGAGTCGATCTCCAACTGGTTGTGTAGCCTTTTTGAGTTCCGATGGAACGAAATCTGCGAGTATTTGGTGTCGGAATACACCGGTTGATCCTTGACCTTTGCAGATGAAGAAGTCGTGGCTTGATGAATTTGAGGCTGTGCGCTTGTCTTGGGGACATTCCCTAAATGTAACATTAATTTGGTGTTTTATGAGATTTAATTTGGTATTGAATATGAGATGTTGCTTGCATATTAAATTTGTGTGAAGGTAATGATTTATATTTTTAATAATTTACTATACTTTTATACCGCGTATCAATTATATGTTATGATTCTTTGTTTTTTAAATCTCGGATATATAATTTTGTACTATATTTATCAATATTTTTGTATTCTTTTGCCATTAACTAAGAGCATGTTTTGATTTCATAGACTCGACTTTTGTTTTTAAAAAAAGTGCTTTTTTAAGCTTTAGTATTGAATTTTTGAAAAAATTTTAAATTTGACTTAAAAAGATGTTTTTTTAAGCATTTAAATGATCATCCAAACATTTTATAAATTAAAAAAATATTTTTAAAAAAAAAAATTCTATTTTAGTCTGACTTTCGATATCAAACGAGGTCTAAGTCTTGAAAAAATCTTGAAAATGCAAAATTATTTTTGAATGAATTAAATAATAATTAAATATAAAATTTTTATGTATAATTTGTTTTTTAATAAAGCGATGTACAAATGAAGCCCAAATCATAGGCTCGCATCATCTCTCACCTCCTTCAAGGGTCGAGAATCTTGCACGCGGATGTTATTTGCGTGCGAGAATGCGATGCAGTGGTTTGTTTGTTAATAATTAATAATGTATTTTTTTTTTTAATTATGTGTGTGATTTGTTAAATTATATTTTGAAATTTGTGTGCAAGATTTTAAGTTTTAATTAAGTGTAATATAAAATTTGAAATATGACATTTCCGTAATATTTATAATTTAATAATGTGTACTTTTAAATTTTTTGTATTGTTAAAATTTATTTTGTTTTTAAATAAAAATATATTTAACAAAAAATAAAAAATTAATATTTTGACATCCTTTTTATAACATCATCTCATCCTCGGAGCACCAAACAATGAAGTCTTTATCGCTGACATCATCATTACCAACTTCATTACACCAACATCATCTCACAATTGAATATGCTCCAAGGTGGGAGTATGTTTTCAGACTAAGGGGGGTGTATTCAATCCAGAGTTTTAATGACTTTCAGTGACTTTTTAAAATGATAGACTTTTGTTGAGTTGATGGATTTTTATTGACTTTTATAGAATCTCACGGATTTACAAACAGATTTGCATGGATTCTTTGTAGACTTTTGAAGGACTTTTATAGAGATTTGTAAACTTTTCATGTATCTTTAATATATCTTATTATTTTTCTTTTTTTTCCTTTGAAATAATAATTATTTGACATAAATAATAAATTTATTTGAAATATTTTTTTAATTTATTGATGAAAATGGATTTCATTTATTTTATATATATATATATATATATATATATATATATATATATATATTGACGTAACAAAATTATAAACTAAAAAATTTGTGATTGTGTAAAGTTTTTTTAAAAAAAAACATATGATAAATTATAAATTATATCATAAAAAATTATTTGTCAATTTTTATTTTTTATCATGTCTGTTATCCACTATTCAAATATTTGAATTAAATCATATTATAATTTTTTGAATCATATATTATTATCATTAAATATTATAATTATTGGTACAAATCATAATTTAAAAAGCACAAAATATTTTGAAAATTTCAAATATTTAAATAATATTTTTTATTTTGATTTTAGGAAAAGAACGAATATATAATTCATTTTGAATATGAGAAAGAGTGAGATAGAGAGGAGATTCATTTTGAATATGAGAGAGAGGGAGATAGAGAGGAGTGAGATAGTGAGGAGTGATAAAATATGAGAAAAAAAAGAAAATTATGAGTTTTATTATTTTAGAAATCCATCCAAATCTTTGGGTTATACCAAAGACTTTTTTTTACAAAATATATTTGTACCTTAAGCATTAATGTTTGTATGTTCATGATTTTCATAGAGTTATTAAAAGTTCATTAACATTTTGAATAACACTAGACTTTTATAGAGTTTTTAAAAGTTAAGGTTGAATACCACTTGACTTTTAAAACTCTATAAAAGTCTATTTTGAATATCACTAGACTTCTATAGAGTATATAAAAGTCATGATTGAATACCTCTAAACTTCTAAAATACATAAAAGTCAATAATTCTCCAGATTGAATACACCCCCCCCTAACTAACATATGCTATCCATTTTCAAAACTCTTTTAAATTTATTTATCTATCACATTATATTTTTAGATACCCATTCATATAAAATCAAAAATATAAATGTTTATTTATTTATTTATCTATATATCATTAAAATATTTAAATATCATTCATAATAAAAATATATTAAAAAATCAATGATAATTATTCCCATAAACACGCATCTATTGAATATTATTAATAATAATTGTTCAAATAATTATGCCATATTATTATATATATATATATATATATATATATTTCATTATCATTATTCTGATTTACTTTATTATCGTTCTTAAAAAAATGTATAGTTATGTACTTATGTAATAAAAATATATAATTATTATCATATATTAATTCCATAAGTTAAAAATATCTTCACATAAAGCAAAACCTAATACAAAATTATACTTTAACATAATTTTTTTAAAAAAATACTTTTTTTATAGATATTTCCAAAGAATCCGAAAACACAACTGAATGATATAATTTTTCTAGCTTGGCTTCCATTCATTTGGAGATGATAATCAAAGGCAAATTATAAATTAGTTTTTAAAACGATTTTATCCAATTACCACTTTAAATTATCAGAAATATATTTTCTAAAAAAAATTAATTATCAATATTATATTGCCAAAAAAAATATATAAAAAAAAAATAGGCCAACTCTTGCGCGGTAAAACAAGCTCTTTCGAAATGGAAACAATGGCGGCAATATATTAATATCAATCCCTTCATCAAAGCTCCATTTCCAGAGAAGGAAGCTTCCATGGCCGACAGAGAAAACCGGTTATGTGAAAGAATTCGAGAGTCACGCAAGCGAGTATATGAATCCACGCAGCCGATAGAGAAGAGAACCGTGCTGGGGGAGCTCACCAACAATATCGCTCCAAATGGGTGCGGGTTGAATCTCAATCCGGGTCCTGCCAAATCCAGGAAACGGAAGCCCGAGCCTGCTCCGGAGAAGGAAGAGGTTGGGATTGTGTCCGAGGAGAAGGTTGACGATGAAATCATCGGAGTAAATGTTGCTGCTGTTGGTGTCAGAGCGGATTCTGATGAATTGCCGGGGATTTGCAATTCTTCACCTATGTATCAACATTTACATTCTTTGGAGGTGAAATTTTTGTGCTATTTTGTTGGTCAGATTTTACTCTACCGTGATCATGATTTGGTGAGAGGCCGCAAAAAAAAATTATGTTCCCTAATCCGAGAAATCAAGCAACATCATTGAAATCTAGAGAGAAACATCCTGGGAATTATCGATACCCACTACTCTATCTCTCACCACATTTTTTATGATAAAATTGAAGACGAAAAATGCGATTTTACTGTGTTTTTTCTTCTTATAGCCATAGGAGTAATTACGTACGCTTGAAATGTTATATAGTGTTGCCTGATAAAGCTTTTACCCATCAGGTGAAAGTGACCAGGAGGCCCTTGTCGAACTATATGGAAAAGGTTCAGAAGGATATCAAGCCTGTGATGCGAGAAGTCTTAATCGATTGGTTGGTGGAAGTCGCGGAAGAATATAAATTTGTTTCGGACACCCTTTATCTCACCGTGGCCTACATCGATAGATATTTATCTTCCGGTGACCTGAAAAGGAATAAACTTCAACTTCTTGGTGTATCTTGCATGCTTATTGCAGCGTAAGCACTTAATTCGCTAATGCTTTTTGTTCAGTGCTTCTTGCAAATTCTTTATAACAGTTCATGAAAATGGCAGTAAGTATGAAGAAATCAGCCCTCCAAATATCGAAGATTTTTGCTATATAACAGATAACACATACACAAAAGAAGAGGTTGGTTGTGTGTTTCCGATTCCTTGCAACTATATAGTAAAAACTGTTGCAGTAAAAGGATCTAAATTTAAGCTGTTTTCAGGTAGTGGATATGGAGAGAGATATTCTAAAGTTCCTAGATTTTGAGCTGGGTAATCCTACGATTAAAACATTTCTCAGGTTAGTATCCAATCATTACATCTTTTTTCCCCAATGATTTTAGAATTTCAAATCTTCATCACTTACTTAACGTGTTGTTATGAGCAGAATTCTTACCAGGGTGGCTCAAGAAGAACCCAAGGTAGGCAGGAATCTTGAAACTATGAGTTATCGCTTTATCCTATTTTTGTTTTGTTTTGTTATATTTAATACAAGGCTAATCAAGTTTTCCACCTTTCAGTTTTCAACTCTCCAATTCGATTTTCTGTGTTGTTATCTTGCCGAGCTAAGTTTATTGGAATATCGATGTATCCAATACATTCCTTCAAAAGTTGCTGCTTCAACCATCTTTCTATCAAGATTTATTCTTCAGCCAAATTGTCATCCATGGGTAAGCCAAATCTTTGCATTAAATTCATTCTGATACCGGCATAAAATTTTAGTTTGATGTATGTATCTGTTGACATTTTAAATATGCCACTGGGAAGTGTTAATATGGCACAGATGTTTATTGATCTTATCAATATTTTCACTCGTATAAGCCGCAACTATCCAGTCTCTGTCGATAATCCATCTAAAACCTATTTACTTCATTTACAGAGCCAGAGACTGCAACAGTATACAGGTTATAAACCATTTGAACTGAAAGACTGTGTCCTTGCACTTCACTATCTGCAACTAAAAGCAGAAACATCGGCTCAAGCAGTCAGGAAAAAATACATGGACCACAAGGTATTGCGATTCTGCTATTTCATACATTAGTTTTTGCATTATGTTCAAGTTTCAACATAGCACCACCATATTGAATTCAATGTCATCACAGATTATATTAATGGTTACTGTAGTACTGAGCACTCCTTGCAAGCTTAAATTTCATGTATTCTGAAAACAAAACTGATTTGCTTAAGATTATCGACAATTTACTTCCTTGAAACAGTTTAAATGTGTCGCATCATTGGATCCACCTTCAAAAGTTCCTGCCAGCTATTTCAAGGTTTCTAGTGACTGAGAATTCGTCAAGAAATGAACGGACAAATTCTACTGAACTAAGGAATTATCTTGAAGGAATCATGCATGAAGGCTCAAGTTCACCACTCCTT
The DNA here is from genome assembly GCF_033568475.1 of Henckelia pumila. Classification (NCBI taxonomy): domain Eukaryota; kingdom Viridiplantae; phylum Streptophyta; class Magnoliopsida; order Lamiales; family Gesneriaceae; genus Henckelia; species Henckelia pumila. The sequence goes on from NC_133122.1 coordinate 42,585,305, forward strand.
GGGTGGATTGTTAAATACTTTCTTTAAACAAGACTTCTATCTCCTCGTCATTTTAAATATGTTGACACAGCGATAAGCAAGCTCTGTGAGTTAATAGTTTTGAATGGTTCAGTAATCAGTACTATGTGAAGCTTGTACTCCAGCTTGTAACATATGAAGCGGAGGAACAATAGTGAAATAGAAGCGCTCGATGTCGAATATTTTTCTTTTGTTACAACAGTTAGTATCTAATCTAATAACTATAAAATTGTAACTCCGATAATGGAATGAAGGCCGTTTCTTGGTTTTTCGATGAATTGCTGATGTAAATACAGGAAATAATCCAAGATTGTGTTATGGCCGAAAGGGATTAATTGGGTGGTGGGATTTGGTTTTAAGTTGCACCAATGTGCTGTATAATGAATTTATTATAATATTTACTGTAATATGCTTGTGCTGGATTGAGGGATTTGAAAATTTTAAATCTTTGGATGATTTTTTTACTTTAGTTTTGACGTGGTATATGTCATCACCTCAAAAATCACAAAAATATTGAACTGAAATTATGCCCCTCAATCTTTGAGGTCCTTGTAACTCGGCCACTGCTTTGGTTTCCCTTCGAACTCATTGCTTTTGGATTCAAATTAGATTTGACGAAGGCTTCTTTTGTGTCTGATGAGAGCAAATGGTTGGTGGTGCTCTTTTGGCTGATAGTCTTGTTAGCAAAAGGCATCATTCAATCATGTGCTTGGAGATTACAACCAGGTAAGTAAAGTTCTCAAGTCACTTATTATGTCACGTACTCGTGTGCTTCGAGTTGCAACTTTTCGACAGATTGGCAGATCACCAAAGCAAAAAAAGAAGTATGATACAACGAAGGACTCTAGATGAACAAGCTGGTTACAGTTTGAGATTCAGGTCCAATGATTTCGGACTCGACGGCTGCTCCTCCAGTTGCTGTAGTTGCGCATCCAATCGGAAACTTCCGGGCCACACCGAATCCGCCGCTTCCTCCATTTGGTTTATCTGCCATGCCACCCCGAAGCTCTGATCCCCCTCATCGAATCTCGCGACAGTTCCGGCTCCATCTCTGCCTGGTTTGTGCACGAGGGAGTGAGTTCGCACGCCCAGTGTTCTGATCATGGAGTTATGGAGCCTCACCGCACCTCTTTCCCTTTTGTGTGCATTCTGGTGCCCCCCCAATGCTTGTGAGCTGTAGAACTTGCGCATACAGAAGTTGCAAGAGTAGAACTTCACGGATGTATTAGGCCTCGATTGCGGCGGTTCGTCTTGGCATGGATTCCTTCCCAGCCTCAAGCTCAACCACTCCACTTCATCTTGTTGCGGTGTCCTTTGATCGCTACTTTCTTCACTCAGCATGTTTCCTTTCCCTTTTTTTCCTAGCAGCTATTTTCGATTGAACTTTTTCGAAGTTTTGTTACTTCTTGGCTATTAGCTACTTCTTGGTGTTGAAAGGGAAAGTCGATGGATGAAGCTTTTACTCGTGGGATGGAATATATTGTGTGGCATGTCCTTTTGTATTGGTTTCACTATAAAACATAGAATAACTAATAATAAGCTCGAATGAGTTTGAGCTTTATGAAGTTAACATATTGAATGATGGGATGGGAAGAAGTGTGTCACAGTTGAATCACTCATTTCTCTGTTCATTGTCCCACCAAGTGCTGCTTGGCTTTTATGGATTTAGTTGAAATGGGGGAAGGCAAATATTAAGTTTTGCTCGCCAATGTGGGCTAGCTTTTTGCACATATACAAGGCGAAACATCTTACAAAATTTAAGGGGAGGACAAAACATGTTCTGGGAAATATTGTATTTAATGTCATTTGAATATATTGAAACATTTTTTATTTTTTGAAAAGGATTTGATGGAGTGAGATCTTTCCTATTCATCCCTTCTAGCTCCGCCGCGACGGCACGGACGGGACTCGTCGGCTTCACCATCACTTGGGTTTTCTAAGGGGGATTTTGAGCCATCATCTTTTATTGTTGCTCGATCGATATTCCCTATCATGCTTTTTTATGCATTATATATTCACGTAAACATATATAATTTGCACCCCAAAAAATTAAAAAAAAAGAATGTTTTGAGAGAAGTTTAATTTTGGCATAAGAATATTATTAGCTCCAAATGGGGCGGGTGTCATATTAATTTGAGCAGTAGAAAGCAATCAAAAGTTGACAATCTAACGACAATTGCCATTTGTGGTCAGATCAATGCCTCCCAGTTTGTTTTTAATTTTTATTGCCTGCCATTATATCTGCCTGCTTGCTTAACTTTTTATTATCGTCTTATCTGAATTATCATTGCGAAATGCTTGGTTATGAAATAATCTTGATTCCTCATTTTTTTTTTTTAAATATTTGTTCTCTATAATTCCCCAGGAGATGCATTCAAAGCTATGGAATTTAAGCAGCAAAGAATGTTGGCATGAAATTTCGATTGTGTTTGGTTCATTCATTGTCGCAGCTTGATCAGTCCAAGCCTCCGCGATCACCAAATCCGTTTAAAACGAATGATGTTAAAACTTAAAAGTACATTGAATATCGTTTACATAGATATTTATATAGATTATACCGTGAGATTTTGTTAATATATTGTCAAGCTTTTAAAACACACCAAAAACTCATATGAAACGGTTTTATGATTCACTTTTGTAAGACGAAATTCCTATTTGACCTAACCAACAAAAAATTATTATTTTTTTAATGATAAAATATTATTTTTTATTGTATAAATGAATTGAGTTTATTCGTAAATCTACGACACAGTCTCAAATAAGAGTTAGGGCATCTAGAATCACCGTAGAAATGGAATGAGAATTTGGAGTATTATTTTAATTACGTAAATGTCATTATTCGAAATTACAATATCCTTTTGTATTTTATGAATTATTTTTGGTTTAATCATATATATATTTGTTCATTTCAATCCTTTTATTTAATTTAATTTTTTTTGGTGTTTTTTAAATGTATTCAATGTTTTATTTTTATTTATTTATTCTAATTAAATTATATTGTTTTTTTAAAATAATCAAGTCATCTTTAATTTAATTTATTTATATAATTATTATTTTTCTTATTTTAATTAATTTAGAATTAAAAATAATAAAATAGATTTTATTAAAAATAAAAAATATGAGTTGGAGAAGATTTTTGAAATACTTTGAAGAAGAGAGTACTTCAAAAATGAAGAATTGAACTGGAGATGCCCTAATAATCTCCAAAGCATGGGTGAAGACATTATGTTACACAGATGATATATCCATAAATGTTTGCAGTTCATTCATTATCATTGAATAATTTAAATCTCATGTGTACTCCATATGGAATCACATAGATCTGACATAATGTATGTCTTATCTCACATGCTAGAATTCAAAAAAGTGGAGTGAAAATAATAATTTAAGCGAGGATTATGAAAATATTGGGCCGAGTTGTCGCACAATTATATCATTGCATTATATTTGCCTATTTCTAAAATTTGGTTTATTGATTCATACAAAAGACATGTGGGGAAAGTGGTCGGGACGAGGCTTAGCCATGATATATATTTACTAGCCCGTTATGCACGCTTTATGTTAATATGTGTGCATATACAATTGTTTTTTTTATAATTAATGTATAAATATATATGTTACAAAATTTGAAAAAATAGAAAAAAATTATAGTATAAATAACTTTTTTGGAAACAATCATCTCACAAATTTACATTTTCACTCCAAATTTACACGAATAAATTACAGGCAACAATTTTCTTATTTTTATATTAAAATAAATGAACAAATAATAATAATAATGTCGTAAAAAGTGGGAACAAAGTTTTGTTTGGGACCTTTGGGTATCAAAATAAGCAGTGTACAAAAGAGCAATTGCCTCCTGTATGGGATTGGGTATCTTCGTGTTAAAAATTAATTTGTGGCAAACAAGGCCGCCACGAGTTTTCATCCGAACCACAAGAGTATGATACAATTTTATTTTATTTTTTTGAACTGACAAGAGTATGATACAATTAATTGGCTATTTTCTGGTATAAATTTTTGTAGTGTGGGCATCAATTGGCATCTAGGAATTGGCTACAAATGCTTACAAGGACTTTTTGATCTACAAACTTGGTTTTTTTTTAATTAAATTATAGTTAAAAAGTTTACGAGAGAGAAAAAATTAGCTATGATTTACCTTCATGAATATTTTTTTCGTTGCTTTAAAAAAAATGCTACTTTTGATCTATTTTTGTATGATTTAAACACTCTCTTGTCCTATGGAAGGTGCGGAATTTGTTTTTCTTGCTCACGAGTTACAAAGATAATTAATTTTTTTGTCTATACATAATTTGCACTTTTACTATTTCTGGATTTGTTAACGGAGAACACTTTTACTATTTCTGGATTTGTTAACGGAGAATTCGTATTTTTATTCCTATATATAACATGCATGATGAATTGCAATTTTAGTAATGTAACTACATGTTTTCCTTTTTTTCTCCTCATTTTGTCCTTGTTTTTTAATTGATGCTGACATTGATTTTTGGAAAGAAAACTTGCATATGCGTCATATATATATTTTTGGATATCATGTGGTATTCTAAAAATCCAGGTTAACATTCGCAATCGTGATATCAGCAATTTGGGTCGACAGGTTAGAGTATGGTCGAAAAGGATCCAAAAATGAACAAATTTGCAAGTTACGGGATTAAAATGCAAATTCATAGTTAATATGACCAAAAGTGAAAAAGATAAAAATTGGGTTTTTTAAATAATTATTATAAATTTTTAAAAAAAATTAAACAAATATAACAAATATATATTTATTAAATAAATATAATAAAGTGGGGTCTCAAACCCCACTTTATGTGAGAAGTCGGGGTTTGAGACCCTTACTTTTCAGTCTTCAGATTGTGTCAGTAAAAGACACGACCAAATAAGTTGAATGCGTGTTTTATTATCAAGTAGTAATTTTTCACGAAGGTTATATAATTCAAATAAAATATACATAATGATATTGATTAAAAAATTAATTAATTAAATAAATAAAATAAAGTTAGATTGTAGTAATAATGCTTAAATTTTAAAATAAAAAAACTAATAATTAATAACCTCCCGATAAACGCTCGATCTTATAGTTGGGTTAACAACGTGGATGATGAAAATATTACTTCTTTTACAAGGAAAATATTGATGACAAAGAAAAAAATCGTGAAAAAAAAATCAAAAAATAAAAGAAAAAATATTTTGCCCAATAATTTAATTTTAGTTTTAGAATACATTATTTATATTAATATATTTTTATTTTCATAAATTATCAATAATGGTAAAATAAGTGGTCAACACTATGAATTATTATTGAATTATACTCTTTCTTCTCTTAAATTTTATATTAATAACTCTATTATGATATCAACTCTATATTATATTTTTCCCAATATCTACTTTATACAGAATTATAAGATTGATTACAAATATGTTTTCTAACAATTATAAATTAATTTAGATTTTTAACATATAAATTTTTTGAACAAAGATCATTTGCATATATTTTATAATACATGCAGAACAAATTATATTACATGAATTTATTATTCACTAAAATAACACGAAAAATACTAATTTGCTGCTAGTTAATATTCTCTCAACTTATTATTTCACAACTTTTATTGACAATATAATTAAGTGTGTTATCACATACGTCTCTTGTGTCTTTTCCTAATAAAATTAAAAAATTTAAATTTCGAACAAGTAAAAAAATTATCTAAAAAAATATCGTTGTACAAAAAAACTGAAATCTTATGAGAAGCGAGGTTTTGGCTCTAATTCTCGTAAATAATTTTTGACAGTTGTATTTTACATCTCAAGTACTCTCTGACAAAATGGGTCTTGATTTGAGTAATATTATTATGAATTCATTGAAAATTCGTTAACCAAAATTTTTGAATAATATTCATGAACTTGTTTTTATTAATTTATTAGTTTTTTATTTTAAAATGTAAACATTATTACTAATATTTAAATTTATTTAATTTTTATGTTAATTATTTTTTTTTCAATATCGTTATACATTTTTTAAAATCAATTTCATTATATTTTTTTAATTTGAATTGTGCAACTTTCGTGAAAAACTACTACTTAAAAACAAAAATCTCCATTTAATTGGAAAAAAGAAAAGAAAAGAAAAATCTCCATTAAACTTATTTGCCGTATCTTTTTATTTTTATTTTTTTGATTGGCAATTTGGCCGTATCTTTTACTGACACAATCTGAGAGTCGGGGTCTCAAACCCCGACTCCTCCATAAAGCGGGGTTGGAGACCCCGCTTTATTATATTTATTTAATAAATATATATTTGTTATATTTGTTTAAATTTTTTTAGAATTTATAATAATTATATAAAAAACCCGATAAAAATTATAAGACAAATTTTTTTTTTCTAATTTATTTTGTATAAAATAAGATAATGTTGAAATGATTTCCCCCTCCAATTTTGTGTCTTGGCCTTTTATTTTGTATCCTACTTATCAGTCACAGATTCAGTAGCCTAGCTTAGTAGATATAGGACAGCTTGATTCATAGATCCATGTAAAACAAAAAACAAAACTGTAATTAGGTAAATCAAATGCTATGATTTTACAATATGCTAAAAGTAACCAAATCTGGAAGATTTTTTATTTTACTCATGAAAAGCTTCCACCATTAGTTGAGTATCAGATTCCAAATCATATCAATTTATGAATAAAAAGACTGGTTATTCTTGAAATCTGTATTCCGATGCTTGTTAATATTTAATGTGAAAACATTAAATAACGCCGATGTCAAATAGGTCCAGTTACGGGACGTGACAGATAATCAATAACATGTTTACTTTGATTGATCAATTTTGTGATTGAAATTATGATAAAGTGACGAGTTATAATTTTTCTCTTTCCTTATAATATATACTCATTTTTAGTTTGTATTTGTAAAATTGATATCGTAATTTTTATTGAAAAATGTAAATTATTTTTAATCCACATGCAAATTATTTTAATTGACAAAAAATATTGAGTATAAATATTATTTATTTTTTAAAACAAGAATTAATAAATTTAGTCAAATAAGTTTTCCATGAATAAGTATAAAATCCAATGAGATGTATTAATCATATTAAATTATTAAAAATTTTATTCGTGTTTTATAATTTTTAAATGGATTTTTCATATATTAAAATCAAATAAAATGTATTAAATATATTTTAAAGTATATGAAATTTCTTTTCATGTTTTATAATTTTTTAAATGAGGTTATCGTATATTATTTTTTGGGAAGTAAAGGAAATTGATGTAATTTTTTTATTTGAAAAGATGATTAATTTTTTTTAAGGTTGGAAAGATAATTAGTTAAAAATGATTATTTATCATATTTTTTGTTTGTTATAAATATTATCAAGGTTTAAATTTTAAATTATGTAGCATATATTTTATGAGTTAATATGAATCCTAAAAAAATAAATAAACACGATATTGATTAAATTATTAATATAATCATATATTTATTATATCAAGTAAACCCCGTCTAACGATAATAATATCCCATGTGTTGCTTAATTATAAATCACATAATGAATATTCTTTCAATTTATAATTTTGGAAAAAAGAATTTTTGATAGGATATGAACATGAGAAGTTAAATTCAAATAGTAGCCACATTCGAGATGAAATAAAACAGCAATGTATCCTCTGTTTTTATATTGCGTTATTAATTAAATTTCTCGTGTGTACCTAATTAGTTTTGACTCCGTAGCCGAGATGACAAAATCAAAAGGAGCTTTGTATTAAATTTTCACAAAATATCAAGTCATGAGTGGAATTAATTGTAGAAAATTGACTAATCAAATCAATATCCTATTATATATCTTGACAAAGTAATCAATGAGATCGAATAATTTTTTAATTACTGAAGTGTTCTATAAAATATATTTGGAAATATATATATATATATATATATATATATATATATATATATATATATATAGTTTTGATATCGTGAGCACCTATCATGTGCACTTATGTGTGCACCTGCTGATGTGGCGTTCACCTATTGGATGTAAAGGATGTCACGTCAGCGGTGCACACATAAGTGTACATCATGGGTGCTCACAATATCAAATTTGTATATATATATATATATATATATATATATATTGATGTTAACTATGCTTTTTTTTTTTACCAACTCTATATATTTTTTAAAAAGCAATAAAAACACAATTCTATCATCCACGTAAGGTATGACCGTATGATTCTTCTAAAATGTTTATATTGTACAGATTATTAGAGAAAGTGTTCGTAATATGATTTTTTGACTTATAGTTACGTTTTTAAAGAATTACATCACGCATTTTATAAATAACCGTGGTTTTTTTTTTTTTTTTTTTTGTGTCGAGTCATCTGTTCAAAGATTAATGTTTAAATTTAAACATTATCGAATGTGACGAGGTGCTTTAAATATTATCCGCATGAATTGGAAAACACGAAGAAGAAAGAAAGGAGCGATGATCAGTCACGTAATTGACCAATGCCCCTCCCATGACCCATCCGCTTTCATTTGTCCGGACAAGACACAAATTTCTTGATCATGATCCATTCAAGAAAAAATAATTCTATATTTTTAATGATATATATGTCAAAGCATTTGGGTTCAAATTTTTTTTTTAAGAGTACAAGTACAATCTTAAATCTAGATTTCAGATTGCACAATCGACGGAACTCGAGCAAATATTCGAGACTTGCTTATCTCGAGCAAAAAATTTACAAAAAAAACTTATTAAATTTACCTAAATAAATTAGTGCAGCTACCCGCAACTAGGGATGTAAATGAGACGAACAGTTCGCGAACAGTTTGGGTCTCGGCTCGTTAAAAGCTCGTTTGAGCTCGTTTAATGAGGCTCGTTAAGACAAACGAACCAAGCTCGAGCTTTACAATATTCGACTCGTTAGCTCGTGAACATGTTCGTGAACAGGCTCGTTAACAAGCTCGTACGTCATCTCTTAGACGAAAAAATAATAGTATTGATATTTAATTTATAAATTTACACTTTACTTATGAAAAATATTGAAAAATCTATAAAAATTAATTTATTAGAATAAAATTACAAAATTTAATAATAATATTATATTTTTTCAAATATATAATTTAGTTTATAATTAATTTACTGAATATTTAAATTTATAATTTAAATATATTAAGCTCGTTTAGGCTCGATAAAAGCTCGGATAAGCTCGTGGGCCATGAATATATTCGTTAAATAAGCTCGGGCTCGGCTCGTTTATAAATGAACCGAACTTGAATATTCAAAAGCTCGGCTCGCCTCGTTTACATCCCTACCCGCAACAACGAAAATCGACTCTGAGACCAAATGGTCTCAGGGATTTGGCTTCAAGTTTATTTGATGAAAGTGGGAACTCTTAGTTAAAATGTTATTTAAAATAATGTCTCTGCATATGATTAGAAAGAAATTTTATAATCAGCGTATCATATACTTCACGAGATTATAATCCTCCAATATTATATGATCTCATTGAAATCAAGAGGTCGCTAAGGCCTGCATGATTCGGTCTGTGAAGTCTGTAAAAAGAACGAATTTGAGTCATTGACAACAATTTGTTTTGGTTTGGGTTTTTATTTGAAGGCTAGGGCTACCAATACTAAATGCACTTTCTCGAACTATTTTCAGGTGGTTCAAGCAACGACCAATCCCATTAGAGGAGTTAATTAGGACCTGAAGGAACCACTAGCCTCACAAATTCGATCATTTTATGAGGCTCCAAGTTTATTATGTTTACAACATATGCGTAGATCGACAAATGAAATTGCAGATACTCTACATATAAAGCCTCAAACACTAGTTTCGAATGGCTTGATAGTGTCTTATCTTCTTGATTGTCCAATGTTATACTTTGTGATTCTGTTCAAGAATTTTAATGAAAATTTTTTAAAAATCCATCTAAGTTACTAACGTGTTTCAAAACTCCATAGAAGTACCGGTCCAGTGGGGGAGCAATTTAATTAATGTATCCAGGAAATTAAATCAACTCCATTAAAAAAAAAACTCTTGTGTCCGGCCCGGTTGGACTTGGACCAAGTCATTGTCATGTATATTCAAATGTTTATTTAATATTTTTTCATTACAATAGATAAAGCGATAAACGACACACACAAAAATTAAAATTTTTTACTAAAGAATACATGGTCCTCAATCACATCACACAACACAACCACCCCTTTTTTTTTTCAACCAAAAACACAATTTTATATTTCCCTCTCTCAGATAAAACGTGACTCATTTTTTTTTATTGAATATCTAAACTCGACAAATTTTAATTAGAACCGAATGGATTGACCATTCAGAGACAATTAAGAGATTGTTTGCAATACTAAAACAATGATTATTAATTTTTTTTGTTCATATCAAATTTGTGAAAGAAAAAATCAATATTTACTTATTTTGAGGGAAAGCAAACACTAGCTAAATAAATGACCAAAGACTAATCGACTCAGCCAGGACCCTTATATATGTCTTAAAGTCACTAGAGGTTCAGGTTTCATTTAATTAAATCAATCCATTTTCCAAATTTTAAAAATAAACAAAATAATTTATTTTTTTTTTGTCTCAGAGTTCTTAATCATAATTTGAAACAAGGGTTTGAATTCAGTCCAATATATATACAACTAGATAAAAAAAAAAAAAAGATTACAAGGACCTAGAAAAAAAAAATGACATTTGGAGTCGAGGAATTCGAGCAATGTGTGAACTTTTACTTTTCCAAACCTCCATTAATTATACATTACGTAATTGACCTAGTCAACCCCTCGTACACTATAAATCCCGAACCCAAACCAAACAAAACAAAAACCACAAAAACAAAAGACAACAATAAGCTTAACACAATGGCCAACATAGCTTTGATAATATCTACTTTGGCCATTCTATCGGCCATGCAAGGATGCATGGCCATTGTATTCTCGGTCGCTAACACCGCCGGCAACACGCCCGGCGGAGTTCGATTCAACACGGACATCGGTGCTCAGTACAGCTTGCAAACTATGGTCGATTCTACAAATTTCATCTTTAGAACGTTCCAGCAGACGAATCCATCAGACAGAAAAGATGTGGCCAGAGTGAGCTTGTTCATCGATGACATAGACGGGGTTGCCTACGCAAGCAATAACGAAATCCACGTTAGCGCGAGGTATATATACATCTCAAATTTTTTTTTATATATACAATTTACTTAAAAAACAGAGTAGATTAAATTTCCTCGCGATGTATGAATTATTTGAAATCATGAAATGACAAAAAACGTAGTGTTGACTTAATAACAGGTACATCCAAGGCTACTCCGGTGACGTGAAAAGGGAGATCACCGGGGTTTTGTACCACGAAATGACGCACATTTGGCAATGGAACGGGAACGGGCAAACGCCGGGAGGCTTGATCGAAGGGATCGCTGATTTCGTCCGGCTGAGGGCGGGGTATGCTCCGAGCCACTGGGTGGCACCGGGGCAGGGCGACCGATGGGACCAAGGGTACGATGTGACGGCCAGGTTCCTGGATTATTGCAATGGTCTGAGGAATGGGTTTGTGGCAGAGCTCAACAAGAAGATGAGAAATGGTTACAACGTTAATTTCTTCGTGGACTTGCTTGGAAAGAACGTGGATCAGCTCTGGAAGGATTACAAAGCTAAATACAATCAATCCTAAAATTAATCATACAATATATATTTATAATTACTTCCTCTATAAATCAATAATAAACTGCTTACGTGATTTTAATTGTAAGAATAAAGAAAGATATTGCAACTTTTTATCTTTGAAGTGATTATAATAATGCGTTCTCGTCAATTTTATACTACTCGTGGATGTTTTAATCAGAAAAAAAAAATAATGTAGAAAACCAAGCTGGGGAAGTCCTTCAAATATAATCTAACATTCATGGGTGTTTCGATGTTACCCCTTCGGACATTGCATGAAATGTAAATCCATTGCCTGAATGATAGCATCAAGAAATTAACATTCAAAACATGAAAAGTGTTGTGTGTGAATTAACGAAGAAATTATTAGAATTTCTATTTTTTTATCTTCAAATCATGTTCAACATTTTTCTAGCAAAATACCCCTCTCATTAACACAGCTAAAATATAATATTAGATATAAATTTTAATTATTATGATATTTGTTAATTATAAACACTAATTTCATATATTATTATATCTAAATATTAATTATTACAATTATATCATATGCTTTGATTTCTTATTATTTTCGATCATTTAATATATAGTTAATGTTTTAGAATATCTATATATTTTCACTTCTTTATAATTACGTCTATTTATCATTTTGTATTCAAGGAGTTAAATATTTTTACAAAGTATTTGATTTTTTGGCTTATTATATATTCATGTTTCTAAGTTATATATAGACTCATTAGTCAATACTTTTTACTAGTGGTATAAAAAAAACTAATCAAATTAATATCCTATTAATTATAACACCAATTAATGTTTATGCACCGATGTGGGTGCATGAATTATTAATCTGGGTTGTTTTGACCGCCAAAAAATCGTACTTATTAATCTCGTTAATTCACAATAAATAAATCAAAAAAACTTTGCAATAGGCGTGTCTGACGTGTGATCTCACGCACATTGGGAGAGCGTAAGGGTGGGACACAGCTGTCCCACCTCACATTTCCGGTAAGTTAGATCCTACCTATACAGGCACTGCCTTGAGGTAGATCTAACGGTGGATATTTACCAATAAATGTGGGGTCCATTAGTTTTTAGTGGACCCCGCATGTATTGATAAATGAAGACCCTTAGATCTATCATGAGGATAATGCCTGTAAAGATAGGTTGAAATAAACCCACATTCCCCCATTCAATCAATTTTTTTTATTAAAAAACATTAAAAAAAAAAAAAGGAATTGTAGCCGTTATTGGCAGCTTTCTTTTAAATAAAAAAAATTAAAAATTAATTTATTTAATATAAAATAATACGTAGTGGATAGTGAGACCATAAATAATGAGTGTTGATATTAAATGGATGTGGATATTTATTAATAATAAAAAAAATTTAATATGATGAGTATGTGACATGTAAACCCCACACTTTTTGAGGATATGAAAGGTTGTATAATGTAGATTAATCGGACCAATGCGGGTGCCCTTATATCTTGATCACAAAGTAATCAATGAGATCGAATAATTATTTAATTACTTAAAGTGTTCTATATGTTGAAAATATATATAAATATATATTATTATTTATTGTTGAATGTTGAAGGTTGAAAGTTGAAAATTGAGTTGTAAAATATTGAAAATTAGTGTGTGATGATGTAATTAATGATGTATTAATTTTTGACTAATCTCCAATTGAGATCTATAAATAGGTCTCTCCATTTGTGTAGAAAAACACAATTGTGAAGAGAGAAAAATTTTATAAAGTGTAGAATTTGATAAATTTTGAGTTTTTGAGTTTTTACTTTTTACCGTAATTTTTACTTTTTCACAACACGTTATCAGCACGATCGCTCGAAGGTTCTCTATATTTTCCGACGCTCCAAAATACAAGAAGAAGTCAAAAATATTCAACAAGTAAGAATTTTTATTTTACTGTTTATATATTTTTATTGTGTATATATTAATATATAATATCATGTTATGAAAAAATAATTTTTTTCAAAACTTGTTATAAATCCTGGGAGGATGTTAAGACGACATCCCACACTCCCGGTAAGGGATACGACAAGTATAAAAGCCTCTAAGGTTTTTAAACAATAACGTGATATATATTTATTATGTATATATATTAACTATATTAATATATAATTTCATGTTATTATATAAAAGGTTGTCTATGACACTGACCTTATAATAACGTGATATGATATATATTATTGTGTATTTATATACTAACCATATTTGTATAATCTCATGTTATTATATAAAAGGTTGTCTACGACACCGATCTTATAATAATGTGATATGATATACTATACCTGACTTTATACTAACTATATTGGTATAATTTCACAATATTATATAAAAAGCTGTCTACGACACTGACCTTATAATAATGTGATATGATATACATAATTATTTAATTATGATTATCATTATATGCATTACATGATTATCACGAATTTTTATTCAACACATACTCAATTTTTTCTTTACCCCCAACGGTCACAAACGGTAACAAAACGGCTAGTTTTTGCCCTATAAATATGTTCACTCAAACTCATTTTCAATCACACCAAATTCATTCTTTCTCTCAAAATATTTTATCCTCGGTTTTTTCGAAGATGGAGATGATGACATTTATAAGGATATTTTTCATAACGACTATGATCATCATGCTCACGAGTCTTTTACTCACCAGCGATTTTCCAACACATATTTTTTCTCTATTTGTATACGCACTTGTAATTTACGTTCTTCCATTATTTTGTATTGTCATATTTATGAAAATTAACTAATAAAATGCATTGTTATTTTCTAGTACCACCATGTCGAACTTGGCGAAACTCGAATTCATTGCACTTGATATAACCGGAAAGAATTATATGTCATGGACCCTCGATGTAGAAATGCATCTCGAGTCATTGGGTCTTAACGAAACTATCAAAGAAAATAACATATCATCCTCACAAGATAAAGCAAAAGCGATGATATTTTTACGCAGACATCTTGATGAGGGGTTGAAATGTGAATATTTGACCGAAAAAGACCCAATGATTTTGTGGAAAGGGTTAAAAGAACGTTTTGAGCATATACGGGAAGTTATACTTCCGACCGCACGAGATGAATGGAATACTTTAAGATTCCAAGATTTTAAAAGGTGAGGTGATTATAATTCTGCAATGTATCGAATTGTCTCACAGCTGAAATTTTGTGGGCATAATATTACTGAGATGGAAATGCTTGAAAAGACATTTTCCACATTCCACGCATCAAATATAACTCTACAACAGCAATATAGAGTGCGTGGATTTTCAAGATACTCAGAACTCATCGCATTTTTACTCGTGGCGGAAAAGAATAATGAATTGCTCATGAGAAATCATCAGTCCAGACCTACTGGTTCAACGGCATTTTCTGAAGCAAATGTCGTAAGTAAAAATGAAAACCAAAATCAAAGATATAGACAAGATTTTGGTCGAGGTCGTGGACGAGGACGTGGGCGTGGACGTGGGCGTAGAAATGATCGCGGTCGTGGTCGAGGCCGTGGATTTGAAAATAAAAGAGATAGTTATTTCAATAACTCATCTCAAAGGAACGTCACGAACCACCCACAAAAGAGGCAGCATGATAATACGGGTGAAAATGAAAATCATCCAAAAAGAACTGAGAGTGTTTGTTATAGATGTGGCACTCCAGGACATTGGTCAAGAACTTGTCGAGCCCCTGAGCATCTGTGTAAGCTCTATAAAGATTCAATAAAGGGGAAAGAAAAAGAGACCAATTTTACTGAAAACATTGACCATGCAAGTGGTTCAATGAATTTAGATGCTGCCTACTTTTTGAATGATTTCGAAGATATTGATTAAATATACTGGTGGGAAAAGAATGTAACAATGTAATTTTTATTTTATAAAACATATTATATTTTGCATGTATTGTTTGCATGTATCTTTCTTAATTCATTTTATTGCATATTGTTTTTGAAGATCATTATGGAAAATGCTATGATCAAAGATGGAAATAATGCACTGGAAGTTTGCATACCAGATAGTGGTACAACGCACACTATCCTCAGAAATGAAAAATATTTCTTGGAATTAAAACCAACAAAAACAATGGTGAATACAATATCAGGTCCTGTAGACTTGATTGAAGGATGTGGCAAAACACAATTTTTGTTACCTAATGGTACAAAATTTTTGATAAATAGTGCTTTATATTCACCACGATCACAAAGAAATTTGTTGAGTTTTAATGATATATATTCTCATGATTATGATACGGAAACAATAACCGAAGGAAATGAGAAATATATGTGTCTTACTACATATAAATCAGGAAAGAAATATGTAGTTGAGAAATTATCAATGCTCCCTACTGGATTGCATTATACACATATAAGTCCAATCGAATCAAATATGGTTATTGGAAATTCTTCAATACTAACAAATTGGCATGATCGATTGGGACATCCTGGTTCAATAATGATGCGAAGGATTATAGAAAATACAAGTGGTCATCCACTGAAAGACCAGAAGATCTTTCAGAATAATAAGTTTCAGTGTAAGGCATGTTCTCTGGGGAAACTTATTATAAGACCATCACCAGCTAAAATCCAAAAGGAATCACCCATATTTCTTGAACGTATTCAAGGTGATATTTGTGGGCCAATTCATCCATCATGTGGACCATTTCGATACTTTATGGTATTGATCGATGCCTCTAGCAGATGGTCACATGTATGTTTATTGTCCACTCGGAATGTGGCATTTGCAAAATTGATGGCTCAAATAATAAAATTGCGGAATCAATTTCCCGAATATACGATCAAGAAAATAAGACTTGATAATGCTGGAGAGAATTTACTTCCCAGACTTTTAACGACTATTGTATGTCGATGGGAATTACTGTTGAACATCCTGTAGCTCATGTTCATACACAAAATGGATTAGCTGAATCATTGATTAAACGTCTGCAGTTGATTGCTAGATCAATGATTATGAGAACGAAACTCCCTATTTCTATATGGGGACATGCAATTTTACATGCTGCTGCATTGATTCGCATCAGGCCAAGTGCATATCATAAACACTCCCCATTGCAGCTTGTATTTGGCAAAGAACCAGATATTTCTCATTTGAGAATTTTTGGATGTATGGTGTATGTGCCTATTGCACCACCTCAAAGAACAAAAATGGGACCTCAAAGAAAGAATGGTATTTATATCGGCTATGATAGTCCATCAATCATTAGATATCTTGAGGCTCAGACAGGCGATGTGTTTACAGCACGGTTTGCTGATTGTCATTTTGATGAAAATAACTTCCCAATGTTAGGGGGAGAAAAGAAACACATCGAAAAAAAAATCACATGGTATGTACCATCATTATTACATTTGGATCCTAGAACTAAACAATGTGATAAAGATGTACAGCAAATTGTGCATTTGCAAAGAATAGCAAATCAAATGCCAGATGCATTTGTAGACACAAAAGGGGTAACAAAATCATATATACCTGCTGTAAATGCCCCTGCTCGAGTTGAAATTCCAAAGAAACAAAATGAAGACATTCATGATGTCATAAAACGCCTGAAGCGTGGAAGGCCAATCGGTTCAAAGGATAAAAATCCTCGGAAAAGAAAATACATAGAGAAAAATGATGATCAGAAAATAGAAAATGGTGTTCCAGAAGAAACACACGATGATGAAAATATTCTGTCAGAACCACAAACTGACGAGAATCATGAAATCTCTATCAATTATATTAATACTGGAAAAATATGGAACCGAAAGAATGTACAAGATATTGATGAGATATTTTCGTACAATGTGGCATGTGACATCGTAAATGAAGATAATGAACCAAAATCTTTTGGTGAATGCAAAACTCGAAAGGATTGGTCAAAATGAAAAGATGCCATCCAGGTTGAATTAAATTCGCTAAATAAACGTAGTGTTTTTGGATCTATAGTCCTTACACCTAAAGGTGTTAAACCTGTTGGGTACAAATGGGTTTTTATTCGAAAGAGAAATGAGAAAAATGAAATAGTGAGATATAAAGCTCGACTTGTTGCACAAGGTTTTTCTCAAAGACCTGGAATTGATTATGAAGAAACATATTCTCCTGTTATGGATGCAATTACGTTTCGGTATTTGATCAGTTTAGCAGTGTCTGAAAACTTGGACATGCGTCTAATGGATGTTGTTACAGCTTATTTATACGGATCACTTGATAGTGATATATACATGAAAATCCCTGAAGGATTTAAGATGCTAGAAGCACAAAGTTCAGAACCCAGAGAATTTTATTCTGTGAAATTACAAAGATCATTGTATGGGTTAAAGCAATCCGGCCGAATGTGGTATAATCGGCTAAGTGAATACTTGATGAAAAAGGGATATGTAAATGATCCAATATGCCCTTGTGTTTTCATCAAGAAAACAACATCGGGATGCGTGATTATTACTGTATATGTTGATGATTTAAACATCATTGGAACGAATAAAGAAATTCAAGAAGTGATGTTATACTTGAAGGAAGAATTTGAAATGAAAGACCTTGGAAAAACCAAGTATTGTCTTGGTTTACAAATTGAACAAAAAGAATGTGGAATTTTTGTTCACCAGTCAAATTATACAGAGAAGGTCCTTAAACGTTTCAATATGGATCAATCAAATCCTTTAAGTACTCCAATGGTTGTCAGATCATTGAATATAGAAAAGGATCCATTTCGTCCATGTGAAGATGATGAAGTTGTTCTTGGTCCTGAAGTACCATATCTAAGTGCCATTGGTGCCCTTATGTATCTTGCAAATTGCACTAGACCAGACATATCTTTTGCAGTAAATTTATTGGCAAGATTCAGTTCATGTCCAACGAAGAGGCACTGGAACGGAATTAAACATATATTCCGTTATTTACGAGGAACGACGGATTTGGGACTTTTGTATCCAAAAGATACAAATCAGAGAATAATTGGTTATGCTGATGCTGGATACTTATTTGATCCACATAAGGCACGTTCCCAAACCGGATATGTATTTACTCGTGGAGGCACTGCAATCTCTTGGCGATCACAGAAACAAACACTTGTTACAACTTCATCAAATCATGCCGAGATTATTGCACTACATGAAGCAAGCCGTGAATGTGTCTGGCTTAAATCAATGACTCGGCATATCCAAACTTCTTGCGGATTATCAGTGGACAAGAATCCAATCACACTGTATGAAGATAATGCCGCATGTGTTGCCCAAATGAAAGAAGGATACATCAAAAGTGACAGAACTAAACATATTTCTCCTAAATTCTTTGCATACACTCAAGAGCTGGAGAAGAATAAAGATATTGATATCTGTTACATTCAATCAAGTGAGAACTCATCCGATCTCTTCACAAAGGCACTTCCCACGGCGATATTCAGAAAACACATTTATAATATTGGGATGCGCAATCTACGAAATATGTGAAGAATCATTCATGTTGACATCAGGGGGAGTTTACGTGGCTGCACTCTTTTTTCCTTACTATGGTTTTTGTCCCAATGGGTTTTTCCTAGTAAGGTTGTTAACGAGGCAGTATACAACACGTAATGGAGATAGTCATTCTATCATGATCATCATCACAAGGGGGAGTGTTGAAAATATATATAAATATATATTATTATTTATTGTTGAATGTTGAAGGTTGAAAGTTGAAAATTGAGTTGTAAAATATTGAAAATTAGTGTGTGATGATGTAATTAATGATGTATTAATTTTTGACTAATCTCCAATTGAGATAAGGTCTCTCCATTTGTGTAGAAAAACACAATTGTGAAGAGAGAAAAATTTTATAAAGTGTAGAATTTGATAAATTTTGAGTTTTTGAGTTTTTACTTTTTACCGTAATTTTTATTTTTTCACAACACTATAAAATATATTTGGAACATTATCTATCAATCACGCAACACGGAGAGCAATTATTATGACATTATATTTGACTTTAAAAAATTTGAATTAGACAATTAAAATTAACTATGCATTTTTTTTCTGAAGTTAACTATACTTTTTTTTTATTTTATACAACTATACTTTTTTAAAAAAAACAATAAAAACACAATTCTATCATCGACTTAAGGTATGATTCTTCTAAAATGTTTAATATTGTATGGATTATTAGTGAGAGTGTTCGTAATATGATGTTTAACTTATAGTTACGTAACTTGCGTTTTTAAAGAGTTACATTACGCATTTTATAAAGAGTTATTTGCACCAAACACCCTTGTAAAATATTGAAAATGCACATTTCTCTCCTGTTAAATTTTAATAGGCATCTTAAACCCTGATCTTTTAAAAAATTAGCACACTCGCCCCTTCAGATGAGTGATTGTTGCGCACGTGCCCCTCATGCGACTGGACAAAGATTTTGATATTTTCTTTTGCACCAAATACCCCTGTGAAATATTAAAAATGCATATTTGACCCCTGTGAAAATAATTTTTAAATCTATTCAACCCATAATACACAATTTTTATTAAAATCTAATCATAAAATATTTAGCAAAAACTTTTCGTTTCATTAATTTTATTTTTAATTTTTAATTTATTATGATTATATAATTATTTTCTAAAAAATATTATTATTTTATCTTTTTATCATTATTTTATTAAACTTTCTTCTTGTTTCCAACTTCTCAATTAAAAATGCATTCATAAATGAGATTTAAATACTTAAAAGTACCAAAATATTAAATAAAAATAAAATTTCATGCATATTAATTTTTAATTTAGGATTATAGATTTTTGAACCAAAATCTAAATTTTTTAAAATGCATTGCAGAATTTGCATTAAATAATAATACATAATATTTATTAAGATCTAATTATAAATATTTTTAAAACATTTTTAATTTTATTTATTTTTATTTTTTATTTTAAATTTATAATTTTAAATTTATTTATTTCTAAAAAAATTATTACTTTATCTCGTTATCATTATTTTATCAAATCACTTCGTGTTTTCAATTTCTCCATTAAACATAATTTATAAATAAGGATTTAAATATCTAAAAATACCAAAATATTGAACCAAATGATAAGTTCATAAATGTTACTTTTCAATTTAGAATTATATAAGCATGTTATTTTTTTTATTATTTATTACAAATTGTGCAATGCATATTCTCGAAAAATTTAAATTTTGGTTCAATAATATACAGTCCTAAATAAAAAAAGCAATATGTTTGAACTTATCGGTTTAGTTCAATATTTTGGTACTTGAAATTATTTAAATACTTGTTTATAAATGCATGTTTAATGGAAAAGTTGGAAACAAGAAAAAAGTTTAATAAAATAATGATAACAAGATAAAATAATAATATTTTAATAAAACAAAAAGTGTTTGCTAAATATTTTATAATTAGATTTTAATAAAAAAAATTGTGTATTATGAGTTGAATAGATTTAAAAATTATTTTCACAGGGGTCAAATATGCATTTTAATATTTCACAAGGGTATTTGGTGCAAAAAAATATCAAAATCTTTGCCCAGTCGCATGAGAGGCGCGTGTGCAAGAATCACTAATCTGAAGGGGCGAGTGTGCTAATTTTTTAAAAGGTTAGGGTTGAAGATGCCTATTAAAATTTCATAGGGAAGAAGTGTACATTTTCAATATTTCACAGGGGTGTTTAATGCAAATAACTCATTTTATAAATAACTATGTTTTTTTTTGGTTGAGTTGAACATTATTGAATGTGATGACGGCGCTTTAAATATTTATTATCAGCACCAAATTGGAAAGACACAAATTTTTTGATCATGATCCATTCAAGGAAAAAAAAATTCTATATTTTTAATGATATATATGTCGAAGCATTTGGGTTCAAGTTTATTTGATGAAGGTGGGAACTCTTAGTTAAAATGTTATTTTAAATAATATGTCTTTTCAAATTATAATTAACTAGAAATTTTATAATCAACGTACTCATATAATTCACGGGATTATAAACCTCCAATATTATATGGTCTCATGATTCGGTGATTCGGTCTAGCTGTGGTGTCGATAAAAGAAACGGAGTTAACAACAATTTGTTTTGGTTTGAGTTTTTAGTTGAAGGCTAGGGTTACAAAAATACGGAAAGTTCTATGCCACCCCAAGGGCACTGCGCTTGGGGTGGCGTAACAACCCGTAATTGGTTAAAATCAGTGGATTGAAAAGTTATATGCCACCCCAAGGGCACTTGGGGTGGCGTGGCAATCCGTGATTGGTTATAATCAATGAGTCTACAAATACATGCATTTTCTCGAACTCTCTTCAAGTGGTTCAAGCAACGACCAATCCTATAGAGGAGTTAACTAGGACTTGAAGGAACACCAGCCTCACAAATTCGGTCACTTCCTGAGGCTCCAGGTTTTTTATATTTACAACATATGTGTAGATAATAAAATTGCACATAAAACCTCAAACACTAGTTTCGAATGACTTGATAGTGTCTTACCTTCTTGATTGTCCAATATTATACTTTGCGATTCTGTTCAAGAATTTTAATGGACGGATATTTTTTATTTTTTTTAATCCATCTAATTTATTAATGTGTTTTAAAACTCCATTGAAGTAGCGGTCTAGTGGGGGAGCAATTTAATTAATGTATCCAAGAAATTAAATCAAATTTAACTCCATTTAAAAAAAAACTCTAGTGTTAGGTCCGGGAGAGTCTATGTTGTACACGTCTGTCCAGATCAACGGTCCAATTTGATTTGCAAATCATTTTTTGATTTGATTTGCAGAACAAATTGAACAGTCTGATCCCCATCCGAACACTGCCCAGATGGAATAGTATAGACTCTCCCGTCGGACCCAGTTGGACCAAGTCGGTGTCATGTATATTCAAATTTTCATTTAATTTTATTTCATTACAATAGATAAAGTGATAAACGACACACACAAAAATTAAAAAATTTACTAAAGAATACATGGTCCTCAATCATCACACACAACACGATCGACGACACCTTTTTTTCCGACCAAAAACACAATCTTATATTTTCATCTGTCGGAAAAAAAATCCATGATCGAACAAACGTGACTAATTTTTGACTGAATATTTAAGCTCAAAATTTTTTTCACTAGAACCGAATAGATTGAACAAAAAGAGATAATTAAGAGAGTGTTTGCAATTTTTACAACAGAAAAAAATCAACAATCACTTATTTTTAATGATCGTAACTCTAACTAAATAAATGACCAAATTAAATACTAATCGTTTATGTGAGTACCCCTATATGTCCTAAAGTTCACTAGGTCCAGGTTCAAACGTCAATCAATTAATTAAATTAATCCATTTTCCAAATTAAAAAAATAAACAAAATAATCTCACCCAATATACAACTAGATAAAAAAGATTACAAGGACCTAGAAAAAAAAAACAATGAGCAATTCGAGCAATGTGTACTGTCCAATTTTGACTTTTCCAAACTTCCATTAATTATACATTAAGTCACTAAATTGTTTTTTGGTCATATATATTTATTGCTTTGCGATTTCAGTTCTTTATATTTTCAGATTCAGTTTTAGTTCGCTATCTTTATTTTTTTGGCAATTTTAGTCTTTTTTCGACGTGGCGCTGACGTGACATCAATTCAATGATGACGTGGAGATGACGTGTACAATGCCACGTAAGCATTTTCGAGTAAAAATGATCGAAATTGCCAAAAATCGGAACATGCAAGACTAAAATTGAAATATAAAAACATAAAATACCAAAATCGCAAAATAACAAATATATATGACCAAATTTGCAGTTTTTCCAATTATTGAGTTAGTCAACTCCTCGTACACTATAA
This sequence comes from Henckelia pumila, assembly GCF_033568475.1. Taxonomy (NCBI): domain Eukaryota; kingdom Viridiplantae; phylum Streptophyta; class Magnoliopsida; order Lamiales; family Gesneriaceae; genus Henckelia; species Henckelia pumila. The sequence goes on from NC_133122.1 coordinate 42,608,844, forward strand.
ATCCCAAACCGAAACCAAATAAAACCACCACAATAACAAAAGACAAAAATAAGCTTAACACAATGGCCAACATAGCTTTGATAATTTCTACTTTGGCCATTCTATCAGCCATGCAAGGATGCATGGCCATTGTATACTCGGCCACTAACACTGCCCGCGACACGCCTGGCGGAGTTCGATTCAACACGGACATCGGTGCTCAGTACAGTCTACAGACTATGACCGACTCCACGAATTTCATTTTGGGAACATTCCAAGAGAACGACCCATCAGACCGGAAAGACGTGGCCAAAGTGAGCTTGTCCATCGATGACATGGAATGGGTCGCCTACACAAGCAATAACAAAATCCACGTCAGCGCCAGGTATACGTATATCTATTTTTATTTTATTGAACAACTTAAAAAAAAAAACAGAGTAGATTAAATTTCCTGATCTATTATTTGAAATGAAATGACAAAACGTAGTGTTGACTTAATCACAGGTACATCCAAGGCTACTCCGGTTCCTGGATTATTGCAATGGTCTGAGTGATGGGTTTGTGGCAGAGCTCAACAAGAAGATGAGAATTGGTTACAACGTTAATTTCTTCGTGGACTTGCTCGGAAACACCGTGGATGAGCTCTGGAGTGATTACAAAGCTGAATACAATTGATCGTTAAATTAATCATACAATATATATCACTTCCTCTATAAATTAATAATAAACTGCTTACGTGATTTTAATTGTAAGAATAAAGAAAGATATTGCAACTTTTTATCTTTGAAGTGATTATAATAATGCGCGTTCTCCTCAATTTTATACTTGTGGATGTTTTAATCAGAAGAAAAATGTAGAAAACCAAGCTAGGAAAGTCCTTCAAATATAATCTAACATTCATGGGTGTTTCGATGTTACCCTTTCGGACATTGCCTAAAATGTAAAATTCAGTGCATGAATGATAGCATCGAAGAAATTAATTAACATTCAAAACATGAAAAGTGTGGCACGTGAATTAATGAAGAAGTTATTAGAATTTCTATTTTTGATCTTCAAATCATGTTCAACATTTTTGTAGCAAAATACCGGCCCTCTCATTTAACATAGCTAAAATATAATATTAGATAGAAACATTATTGAAGAATGTTTTGCTCCATTTAAACAAGTAATTATGAAACGTTTTTATAAAATGTGTTTTTAATTTTTTTAATAAAATATTTTGAAAATTGTCCTTAAAATAAATACTCAGACAATTATTCTATAAAACATTTTTACAATTAGCAAATAACTCGTGTTGTTTTCCATCTTTTCTTTTAGTTCTAAAAATATTTTATAAAAATATATATCAATTTTTCTCTAGAAGCTATAGTTGAAAAATACTTTTTTTTTTAAAAATAATACTTTAAAAAATATTTTGCAAAAATCTTGTCTAAACACTTAGTTTTTTTTCCCTTACAAAACATCAAAAAAATAAATTAAAGTCTAAACGAACCTTTTATTTTTCAAAAATGTTTTTATATTTTTAATAAAAAAAACTTTAAAACATGTTAAATATGTCAAGCTTTTTAAATTTTTTTTTATTAAAAATATAAAAATATTTTTGAAATTTAGATTAATATTGAATTTTTTTAAAAATTTTATATTTACATAAAAGCAGAATTAAAAATAAAAATTCAAAAATCCAATTTTTTTTTTTTAAATATGCTTTTCTTATTAGAGCCCGAATTTTGTAGAGATTTTTTAAAATAAATGCTTTTAAAAGCTGCAATTTTTAGCTTTTGAAAAAGCTCTAATTTTAACTTAAAAAATAAACACTTTTTTGTCAAACAAATACCTTATTAACTAAAAAACACTTAAAAAAAGTACTTTTTTTGTCTAGCTTTTGAAATCAAACGGAGCCTTAAACAAAACTGTTTTAAGTTGAGCTGCCTCGAAGTTAAATGTGTCAGCTGCTGTTTCTTTCTTCTTTCACGACTAGTTCAAACCCGATTCTTAAACCCTAAATGGTGGCGGGGCGCGTAATCTTCCGTCGCCTGAGGCTGAACTCCGCCGCGGCTGGCTTGAGAGGAACGTTAGGGGCGGTAACTTGTCAGCATCAATACTTCAATCACACCGCTGTCGCTGCGAATGGTGAAAATTCCAGAGAAGAGAGTGATAGCAAATGGCTAATTCTTCCCCCGTTCACCCCCTTCGCCGATGGTTCTGATATCGGAAAACTAATCTCCCGCAAAAAGGAATCTGCCGCCTCCCCCACCACGACGGCGCTCAAGTGGATCCTCGTGTGCTGCCCGCATCTACCGAGGTCTCTTGTTCATAAGCTCTTTCGCTTGAGACAGGTTCTTCTTTCAATATTTGTATGCTTGTTCAATCTTACAACCATTTCATGAATGATTCTTTCTTAAATCGTAATTCCTTGTACTTTACTTCAGGTTCGGAGAGAATCTTCTAATGATAAAGTTGAAACAAACCGGCCTAAAAGGGTAATCTTTATTACTTCTAGGCTTCACTGACAAATTACAGATAATACCAAGATTCACATTTATACTATTGCCAGTGTTTTAAAATTGTGATTCAGTTACATGATATAAATTTGAACTAAAATTAAATTGTATGATTATATATATCACAATAAAGTTGACTAGTACGTGTGGAATATCATCAATCGCTGCTGTGTTGTCATATTATTATTTTATGGTTTCTAAAGATAGGAGCTAAAGAGTTTATGGGCATTGGTGATAGAATATTTCTTCCTAAATCTGTTGATGGAGAATATCCTACAAGGATAGAAGAAAAACAGAGCTCTTACGATGAGGAAGATTCAAAATCTGTACGTGGTCTTGAGTTGTATAAGGTATGAATTTATGTATCGAAATATACTTAATGGGTATATACTCTTTAGCTTGGGTTATATATATTTCACGTCGTGTTACTCCGTGTTACTACTTTCCTTCTTTCTTCCCTCACGCACTCTCTTTTTTCTTCAGGATCGTGCTATAATAGTCCTTAATAAACCACCAGGAATGCCCGTGCAGGTAGCAGACTTTAGATGCTTGCTGTTGTTTGTGATTGCATTAGTTGAGGCTTTGTTGACAATGTATATGGCTCTATTCAGAGTGGCCTTGGGATAAACCGAAGTTTAGATGTATTGGCTTCCAAGTACTTGAGATATGACTATGAAGAGTCTCCTCGCCTGGTTAGATTTTATATTTTGTTTTGGTATGGATTAATCTTCTTGCCTGCTTTTAATGGGACTAGTAGAAAAATTGTTCTTTTGCATACCATGCATGTGGAGTTATACTGTGAAGTTTGTTTCACAATGAACTCTCAACTCTTATATCTTAAACATAGGCTATTGTTTTGTTCTTTCGAGCATACTTTTGGTATGGACAAGAAGCACTGCAGATGATGCAATGATCTCATTTCTCAACTTTGTACACATTAATGTATAGGCGGAGTTTTGGTGATATTTCAGAGCTACTCTATTATGTGTACTTATTTGTATTTTCAAATCAGCTATTGGTATGTAGGGTACGATAGTAATTTGTATGTTGGCCTGAACCAAAAGACTTTTCATTATTACTTGTGAGCGAATGACTTAATCGCCTCGCCCTCTTCCTAGTAAGAGAAAGTTTAATCATTTCCTTTGTATCTCTCTTTTATAAAAATCGTGCTTAAAGTCTTACATTGAACGCTTGTTTTTGTCTATATTGTTGTGGATAAGTTTGTTCTTTTAGGTGCACAGACTCGATAGAGACTGCAGTGGCATATTAGTGATGGGAAGGACAAAATTGAGTGCTCGCGTTCTGCATTCAATCTTCCGGGAGGAAACTTTTGGGGCATCCAGTGATGCACGTAATTTAGTTATTCTTTCCATGATTGTCAAATTGCAGCCTTTTTCTCGAGTTTAAGCTCGGTACCTAATATACTTTTTCTTTTCTTTAAGGTAGTTAACCATGAAAGAACCTTGCAGAAGAAGTATTGTGCCCTTGTTATTGGATCTCCTCGACGCCGAGAGGGGCTAATTTCAACTCCATTGGGGAAGGTGTATTTTCTCTGTAAACTTTCACCCCCAAAACCCATCTCATAAAATGAATACAAGAAACAAAACAATAAGACAGGAACAAATTCTACTGATCCACTGTATTGTGCATTTGTGTTGTTTCCACGGCTCATTGATGTATGTAATTTTTTATGTTTCAGTTTTGCTATGTCCCGTACCACGGTTCAGACTTGTTGTCTCTTGTTTTCTCACGATACTCAGGTTGTGGTGGACAATGGCAGATCTGAGAGAATTACGGTGATTGACAACACCCATACATTGTCAGCACAACATGCTGTGACAGAATATCAAGTGGTAACATCTTCATCCTCAGGTGAGTTTCTATTGATTGTTTGATTTTGCTTCTCTATTCACTCGATGGGTGTTGAAATGTGCACTAGTTTTGCGTCTGACATGCTGAGTTATACTCGGGGATAAAATCCCCAATTTTTTTTTAGATTCAGTCGAATAGAATGCCGAACGAACTGCTGTGCTTTAGTTATTTGCAAAGATCCTCATCTATTTGTTGGGCTATGGGGGTAAAATAGAAGAGACAACCCTAAATAAATTAAGACAGAAGAAAAGGATTGAATTCGGAGATTCATGGTATTGAATCCATAATGTTTTCAACACAATGTGCGTCATCACCATGGGATTAATTCAGTGAGTGTTAAATAACCATTTCTTAATGTGGTTGCAAACTTTGCAGGCTACACATGGTTAGAGTTGTACCCCCATACTGGAAGAAAACATCAGGTTTGGACAATGGTGGTTCTTTTACAGCTAAATTTTTTTATTTTGTTCTCCCTGACTTGACTTGCTCTTCTGTAAACAGCTTCGAGTTCATTGTGCTGAAGTATTGGGAACACCAATTGTTGGAGATTACAAGTACGGGTGGCAAGCGCATAAAAAATTGAAGCGTATTCTTGCTTCTACTTCAGATTGCCGGTGGGATGAAAACATCTCCGAGCAAACACATGTTCCTTTTAACCTCGTATTGGAGAAGGGAACCTTATCAAATAAGACACTGCCTCTTCATCTTCATTGCAAGGAGATGGTTTTACCGAATATCTCTCTGGTTTTGGAAAATGGCAACACGATCTCGGGTTTTGATGCCGAAGGAGTTGACAGTATTAAGATTGATGCTCCTTTGCCGCCTCATATGCAGAGAAGTTGGGACTTGTTGATCAACAACAGGTGATGCTCCATCGGTACACATAAAAAGTAAAATAGAAACCATTCATTACAAATCATTGCCAATCAGTTTAATGATAGAGCAATTGACTATCAAAATGTTTGATTTTAAGTGAGTTGTATGATGTTTTTGTTAGACTAGCATTTGTTTTTCCATCCAGATACTATGTAGCATTAGTTTGCGGAAATAAAATCATCCTGTTGTTTCTAAAGATTCAATAGTAGCCCCAAATTCTGACAGGCTATAATAAATATTTGTGGGACATGAAATGTCAATGTGTCCTCGTACCATATGTTAAGAATGCATAGAACACATGATTTTCACTTGGTCAAATCATTTTCTAACAATTATTTCATAATAATCCCTTATTTTTTAAAATTGAAAAACGTTTATCTAACGACGGAGACACATGGCTGTTATGACTATAAATAATACATCCAACCAAGCTAGCGTAATAAAAATTATAGATGTCACTCACATTAATACATCTTAATGATACAATATATCTATCTATGAGATTCATGTATTTGAAATTCTCGTACATTTATTACTCAGCATCTACATTAACTACATTAAATGAATTTAAAATTAATCATTTCAAACTATTTAATTCAGATACATGGGAGATAAATTTTTGATTTGAGAAAGAGATTGGAAGAAATAAATTTCAAACGATGAAGACTTTGAAATTCAATGTTATCAGTTAAGGTTAAATAACTAAAAATGAATTTGGACAATTATAAATCCACGAATTCAAAAAATCGTTAAAATGAATCTCCAAATTTTTAGGAGGTTCATTTCAAATTCTTAAAATTTCTTAATAATATTATGACAGAAGGTTAAAATCACAAATTTAGAAACTTTTTCGTAGATTGATCCAAACACATCTCTTTAAAAGCAATTTTAAAAAATAAATTAAAATACCGATTTCCTGCAACTGTACACAGTCTCAACTCCATTAATCTTTAAGCCCTGAAAGGTAATTTCTCACTTCCTCCTTGATTATCTCTTGTATAACGGCAAGTGTCTCCGGATCAAACGACGACGTTCCTCTCTTCTCTTCCACCTTTGCCCCCACCGCCGTCGGCCTAGACGTATCTCCGCCGTCACACGGCGGACTTGTTAAACACTTCCTGTGCTGAATCTCCTTCGTGGCGGAATCGGTCTTAATCCCTGGCAAGCACAGAGTTAACGCAGTCAATGAAGAATCGTTATCATCCACCACAGCCGGAGACGATTCCATCGGCGCCGCCGAAGTCACCGGAAAAATGAAATCCATAAAATTATAGGTGTCGCTGATTTCCGAATCGGGACTCAACCTCTCCGGACTCATTCTCAACGCCATGGAAACGTCTTCCACGTCCGCTCGTCTCGGAAACTTCCCCGGCCGATCACCACCTCCTCCTCCGCCGGATACCGGAGCCTTCCGCTTCAGCTTCGAGTTCCAGTGGTTTTTTATAGCGTTATCCGTACGTCCATTGATAAGCTTGGCTATCATCGCCCACTTGTTCCCAAAATTAGCGTGCGCCTTCAGAATGATCTCATCCTCCTCCACAGTGAACGGCCGGTGCTCCACCTCCGGAGACAGCTGGTTGCACCACCGCAAACGGCAAGACTTTCCCGATCTCCCCGTAATCGACCGGCTTATCAACGACCAATTCTTCGGTCCATACAACTTCACTAGTTTCCGCAGCAGCTGATCCTCCTCCGGACTCCACGGCCCCTTAACCCCATCGCCACCTCCATCCACGACTGATTCCGCCGCCATGAAAACAGGTAATCCTAAAACCAAATACTTGCAAGCATAGATACATACAGACAAATGCTGTATGTATATATACCAAGCGGGGGGGGAGAGAGGAGCGTAACAGTGACCGGTTAAAACACGTAGGCGGTTAGGGAAACAGCTGGGTAAACACGTGTCGGGATTTGATTGGGGGAGAGATTTTGAAAACGAGTGGAGCGTTATCGTTACCTATTATGGCTCGTGCCGTTATGGAAGGTTTTGCTTTAATTTAATTTAATTAATTTGAAATTTTATTTGATTTTGAAAAAAGGTTTCCTATTTCATAATAACTGAACATAATTAAGCTGTTGGGATTTGGTTAGAGTTGGTGCTGGCTGGATCACGCGTTTTGTAGGGATATTAATTAATGCTAATTTAATTTCTTGGGACACAATTAAATACATCTTCATTTTGAAATCGTAATTATCTACGTCCCCTCGTCCCGATTATACTTTATAATAAATATGAATAAGATGAATGAAAGAAAAATTCCGAAAGTTTTGGTCCTTATGGAGGGGAAATGATTGCATGTTTAATTAGGTGTTTCACCTAATTACCTAATTAAACAAGCAATAATTATTACATGTTTTGTAATCTAGCTACTTGCTCCTACTTCATTAAAAAACTAATATATTAAAATATAGTTTTCTAATAATATAATATAATAAATATTGTGTACTGATGCCATTGAAAGTGCCAACGTTAAGCTGCCTTGAGTGTCGTGTGCATATATACATCAAAGGTACAGTAATTAGTGAATGAAATAAAATGGGATGAAATGGCAATGCAAAGTCGAGATAGTTCGACCCTATCTTTGTGATTCAATCACTATTTAAGAGGTTATATCATTTTTAACTGATATAATGTAATGGACAAAGCGAAAAAACCTATATAATTTCTTTGTCGATTAATATTTTGAGTAGCATTGGAAGAGTCAAGTCGAAAAAATGATGTAATATTGTTACGTCGGCGCAAAGCGATGTGACATGGTTCGCGTGTGCCTTGGGCACGCCCGAGCGATTCAGAATAAAAACCCTGTCACCATGCACTCCTGTCCATTCATTTTTTGGATTTTGTCTCCTCACCGACACTGTCCACGATTTCGTTATTCAGACTTGATTGTTGCTTATTATTTAATTATGATAATCCCTAAACCATTAATTTGGTCGGATGAATTAAAGAAGATCCTTAATTAAATTAAAGTCAAGTTACGACTTTCGAGCGTCAATCGTGCGTTGTGACAATGGGGAGAGAGTGTGCGTTATGGTAGGTAGGTATATATATATATATATACACTGAAGGCAAAGTTTTGGTTAAAGAAAAACGTCAAAAAATTTAATTTATACAATATAATATAACCTCTAATGTTAAAATCATTTGGTAGGAAACATGGTCCTTATTTCATTCGGTGCGAGAATTAGCATTCATTTCGTGAGTCAAACGGTTAAAACTTAAAACACGCTTTGATTTATGAAATAAGACAATAATTGATAAATAACATGAGAAAAATAAGATGAATAGACATATGAAAACAGAACAATGTATAATATGGAATTATCATGAAACTCGAGTAAAACGTAACAATAATATCTTTTAAGGTAGTTGACATTTTTTTTTTTTTTTTTAAAAAAAGTTGAGGACATTGAGAAGGATATGACCTATAATATTATTAATTTTACAATATTAACTCATCATTCATCTTTATTCCTAAAAATATAATTTAACTACAAAATATTTAATTTACAAATTTTATAACCAAAGTAAATAAAAAATACAGGCCATTTCAAAAAAAAAGAAATACCAGTGGGTGTTTGTTGTTGTCCATCTGATCAACGTGACGAAGTTGACTTGGATGAAGACAGAGAATCGAAATTGGAGCAGAAATGGAATCCCTTCGAATCCATCTTCCCCACCGCGAAATCCGCTAACGAATCCTTCTTCTCTACCAAATTCTCTGCGCACAGAAATTCTTCGCTGCAAACTCTCTCCGCTTCTCGATCGATTTCATGTACAAACACGTGCGTCGCGGCGGAGCCACCCTTCTTGCTCCTCGCCAGAACTCCGGCGGTGAATATAGCCGCCATCCTCCCCGGAGCTTCCGAGAAATACCCTCGAGGACCGTCTATCAGAATCACGTCCCATGCGACGTCGTATATGTGGTTCGGCAGGTCGTTCAACGCCAATCTGCACTCTGAGAAGAGCAGATTTTGAACCGGGCGACACTCGTTTCTCGCCTGCGATTTGTAATGCTCCAGTAACTCACTCAACTCGCTCACCTTCGTGGTGAATTGCACGTCGTACGCTTCGATCCCGGGGTGTTTCTCCTCGAGCTTCGAAACGAGGTACGAGCTCTCGTCGATGAAAACCGTGCGGCCGTCGTGGTTGAGTGAGTTCCAGAGGAGAGTTTCGTGGGTGATACCGAAGACGAGGAAGTTACACGGGGCGGCGCAGTCGCGGAGCACGGAGGCGACGGATTTCAGCTCGGATGAGGACATGCGGCCGGCGCTTGTGACATTGTCGGAGGCGTACTGGAGTAGTGCGTCGAAGACGGATCTGGATAGCTGAGGCTTGGATTTAGCGGCGGCATTGGCCGTGGTTTCGTCGGCTGCGACGGCGTCCTTGGTTGTGATGAGGGTGAAAGCGAAAAACAAGAAGAAAAGCACGAAAATTACGAGCCAAGTGCGGTGGTACGGCGGCGATTGCCATCCCCCGGCGCCGGATTTGGGGACGGCGGGGTGTAGGAGGATGAATTTGGCGGTGGTTTTCATGGAGGAAGGGAGAGAGTTGATTCAGGTCTGTCCTATAATTCTAATCACATTTCACATTAAATATAAATGTTCCACGCTTCTTTAATAGGATTATTATAAAATAATAATACACTATAAAAACAATAAATTTAATTTTTTAATTATATTTTTGACTAAATCAACCTTCAAATAAAGCAATAATTTATTTTCCCTTTCTTTATTACAGCTTAAACTTTGTAGCTAGTTTTTTTGGCTGTCCTTTACTTTACCTCTTGTAATAGTGAGATTTTATATTATTTGGGCCGACTACAGATATAATGATAATCATTTTTGTAAACTATAATACTTAGCATAATCGGACAATAATTAAAGAGCATAAATTTTAAAGGATATTAATTGTCGTGTTGTGAGCTTTTTAATTCATTTTACTAACGTATTCTGTTTCACTGATTTGATTAGTTTAAAGAAAAAAATTTACTGAACATCATATGAAAATAGACATTAATGTTTGAGTAAATTTTACATACTATAATTTCTTTACAAGTATATAATAGCTATTTCATTGATAAGTTTTTGCAATAATTGTGCTCCACCAAATTACTTAACAAACGTATATAATTTACATATTTTTATTGCACGGAAAATTCTTTAAAAAATAACAGAATAAAACAATCGCTCTACAATTAAATACTTAAAATTTGGTGGAGTGGATGGAACCTCCGACCTCAACTTTAAGCTGAATAAAGTTTGTATTGTAATTAAATTTACAAATAAATAATATTCAATTTGTAAAATACTAATGAAATACGTGTAACCAATCTTTTCGCCATTTTAAATAAGCATATCGTGGAAGGAATGTGTCTGATGCCACCGACAGTCAAATTATATAAATATATATAATTAAAGTAAAATTGTTGCTTCAACAATTGCAGGTTGGTGGGATTAATTATTGGAGAACATATATAATTAGCAGTTTGTGGTTTGATTTGCATTATAATAAACAAGTGATTTATGTATATAATATATTTTTTAAATGTAGAAATTTTCGAAATACATTTGAAATTAGATTCTAAATATGTCACTGTGCATAATCGTATTTGATTATATATGCTGTTAGAGAACTAATTACGTACGTGGATTGAGTTCTTGGGGAGATACAAAGCATGTTTAGGGAAATTAACCGAACTTACGAGAGTATTTATATGTGATTATCTCAATATTTAATTAGCTGAGTGTATATATATACACACACAAATACTATCTTATCAAAGCATCATGTCCTTGGTAAATTCATATAATAAATATCTAAAGATAAAATTAATATTATTATTTTGATTAATTTAAAGAGTGTGACTTAAAGAGGTAAAACAAAATTAATAATAAAGAATAAAGTAAATTTTTTATGAAATGGTTACACGAGCCTTTTATTCGTGAGATGAGTTAATATTTTTTATATTTAAAATAAAAAGTAATATTTTTGACATAGAAAATAATATTTTTTCATGAATGATCAAATTAAGAGATCCGTCTCAACAATTGATTAATAATCATGAGAGTCTCATGAGAGTTTTTGTGTGTAAAAAATAATATTTTTTCATGAGTGCCCTAAATTAAATATTTATCTCATAAAATTGATCCAACCATCTCACATAATTTTTTGCGTTAAAAAATATGAGAAATTGACGTAGTCACCTCTATGGCATATAATATGTAGATTGGTAACAATTTAATATTGGAACACTTAAAATTCGAGAGCTCCTAAATTTTGAAACGTTGGTTTCCTATATCGTAAATATAAAATTTCATATTTCGGCAAGTACCTTTGTAGGTTCATATAAAAAAAAAAAAAAGAAAAAGAAAAAGAAAGAAAGAATTGTTCTCACCTCAATTATCATTTTAAATCAAATACAAGACATACCTCAATGTCCTAAAAAATAGAGCCAAGTGTGTGCAAACCTTATACTTTTACTGTAAAATAATTTAATAAACTTTTTAATGAGATGTAACTTATCTGACATCAAGATATTGGTACGAGACAAAATCTCATTCCTTGAACGACTCAATTGTTACAATAATCACCTCCTTCTCAAAAAAAAATATCATAATAAAATTTAGGTGTAATTTCGAGATTTAAAATATTATAAACTTTATTGTTAGCCGCACGCAGATTTCAATGAAGGAACACACATGGAGTTCAATTATGTCCAATAACCTGTAATGGGTTAGTCTATCTATAAAAAATATATGTTGATGGAATAATTGATATTTCATATATCAATTAATCTGATATTCGCCTTCAAAATGATAATCAAATAATTGTTTACATATGATAAATTATTTTTATTAAATTTAAGACATAATGGTTCAGCTTTGTTTCACGATAATTAAATTTATAAAAGATTATGTTTTTCATGAGACGATCTCAAAAATATATTACATGATAACGTGGATTTCGAAAACATGTCTTTATTTTCGATTAACAGTGTGTTGGCGCGCCATAATTGAGGGACAAACACCTTGAATCCAGGCATGTTAATTAGGTATTTAGTGTGAAGATGACATAACAAGAGTAATATTTCACTGAGACTACGAGGTCTCAGGTTCGATTCACGCTGACTGCGAATAGATTTTTAATTTATTTAGGTAGATTTAAGTACTTTCTTAGCTCGAGACAAGCACGTCTCGAGTCCATGCTCAAGTCCCATCGATTGTGCGGACAAATTTTACTTTTTAGTGTTATGATGTAATTTCGATATTCGATGCAATTTATACTTAAAAAAAAATAATATTTCACTCAAAAGGGAAAAAAAACATATGAAATATCATGCACGTGCCCTTGCCTCACCCGTACGTCTCTAATATATGAAGAAATAGACGATGGCCAACAATTTGAAAGATGTTATTACATTAATATTCAATCTATATATGGTAAATTAATAATATCGACTCAAACATGTTCGTTTTGATGTGAACATTAAGTGGGATCCACGTGTACATGGGGTGTAATTTACCCGATATAGAATGGTATTTATTGTTCAAATTTCCTTAATTCACATATCACCTTTCGGAAAGAATAATATTGTTATGTATCTCGTGTTAAGAGCAAAACGTACGATGTGTTCTCTTCTCTCGTGTAGATCTGATCACACGTCGTACGTGACATTGAAGCTCCGAATTACGAATAAATGTTTGCTGCGTGGAAACAGTTGGCGTCAAGTTTTGACAGCAGCTTCTTTCATTTCCACCAAGGCATCTTCGAAACACCTGGCCAGAACCTTAGGTTCAGGTATCACATCTTTGGCCACCAGGATTTGCATATCAGCCGTGCCTCCGTAACTGATCATGTGCATGGTTACGGCCTGCAATAAACACGTACACGATGATCAAGACGAGTGTTGAAAACTATTTTCGCGTCTACATTTGGAAAGGGATGCAGGAATAAGCAAAGTTTTACATGAGACAGGCTGCTTGAAGTCACCCTTAAGTACTTTACAGGGTTGTTGACGATGGAAATCTTCTCACTCGGCCCAACTAAGTTCGACAATGTAAATGTTGTGTTACAAACGATCCGATAATTGAGGATGCTGGCCAGCTGAAACCCACCAAGAAATACAATAAGTAGTATGTTTTATGAGGAAGACAATATATGTATAAAATTAAGAAAATGTTGAATATATATATATATGATCTAGCTAGCTTTAGTGGTCATGTAAACAAAAAAAGCTACAGAGAAGCCTTTTTATATTTTTAAAGAACATGTAAGCGAGGAGAAATCAAAGCAAGCTAGGCTGTAAAATTCTGGGTTTAATTGGTCTAGACAATTGAATGATCAGATATTCAAACCTTTGCTCCAAAAATAGACATGATGATGTCCCCGATTTTGTACGAGCAAGGGGCTTCGAGGGATAGCTTTTTCTTGTCAATCATTGCTTTGGCTCTCTTCACAAACTGGAGAGGATCCGAACAATCTCCATGATAGTAAACTGGTAACAGAAGCATGCCGAATTTGTTACCCCATCGAGTTCTAGACTTAGCTTCCATCAATTTCGATAAATCCTGATGAATAATGTCGCTTATAAGTTGAAGAAAAATTCATATCTTGCATGCTCTATATGTGGAGAGGGATTGAAAAAAAAGGTAATGTATATAGAGCACCTGCAATCCTGAATTTGGTCTTAAATTCACCATGGAAACTCCTGTGATTTGGTGTCCCTCTCGCATAGCTAGTTAACCCGGAGCCAAGAATTCGTGTTAGGGATGATCGAAACTAAAAACCCAAAAAAAAATTCAAATGTAGATATATATTTATTTATGTAAATGAAAACTAGCGGTTTCCTAAACTGAAAAAAAAAGGGTGTGAATGATCTCTGTAATACCTTTTGGTGATTTGATGTCCAAGTATTTTGAAAACCCACACGTTATTACCCCGAAAAGAACATCATTGATCGTCTGCACATATATAAGTAGGCCATTTCATCATGTTGAATTCAAGAACCTACTCTGAATTAATATACAGGAAAAAACACAAGAAAATGAAAATTGAAAAACAAAATTAGATAGATATATAGATTAAAATTGAATACATACATGGGAATAAAATCAAATAATACAATTTGTCTCTGTTTAGGAGGGCAGCAGAAACAATCTAGATTTAGCAATTTGGACTAAACGTAAAGTGTAGACCGCCACAGGGAAAGACGAACCAGAGAAAGACAGCAAGTCTCCGGTTCGCACTTTATTAAATGATCCCACAAAAAGTAAAATCCCAACCTTTTCTTGTCTCAACATTTTCTATGACTAATTAAAAATAAAAAATAAAAAAATTTCTACGACTCGTTAATTATGATAAATGAATAAATCTATGCTACTAACTCAGTATTATTTTATATCATAGATTCCAAAATAATAATAATAAACTAAATAATAATCAACGGTCAAGATAAGTTACCGCGTCAGCAACAGCTCGTTTGACAGTTTTCATGTCCTCCAGACTAAACGACGCCGTCGCCAGCTTCCGCGGCCATAGCTCCACCCCGGCGCCGCCGCTCAGGGCCGTCTTCTTGTCCTTCAGCCACAGAGTCCTTAAGCCGAACTCGAAGACATATATTAAAGTATACCAGAATACCTTGAGCAAACTCAGAAGCCCCCACCGCCTTCTCGGCGAGGACGAAGCTCCGACTCCGGCGATCGCCGGGAGTTTCTCCGGGTCTTCGATGCTCCGACAACTACACAACAACATCGACATGAGCGAAATCCCATCCCCGAGCGCGTGGTGCACACGGAACACCGCCGTCCTGTGCGCCATGAGGAAGTGGAGTTCCCACAGGGGTTTATCCATGGACAGCGGCGACGAATAAGAGAGATCCGCCATGTAATCGTTGACCGCATCGCTTTCGGGGTCATCGGAGAGCGGTTGGTGGCGGATGACGAGGTGGCGATCGAGGTTCACCTCCGTCCGCCGCCAGTGCTCGCGGCCGCCGGAATCTCTGACCATGAGGCTGCTGAAGCGGGGGTGTTTGAGCATAACAGAGTTCCGTATCTCATTTTTAATGGCTTCGATATCCAATGGATCGACGGTGGCGATGGCACAGTTGATGACTTGATCCATCAACGGCTGGAGGAAGAGGCGGCCAGCTGGTGTGAGAGGTTCGTCTCTCTCCACTTCTGAATCCTCCATTTTTCATTCAAACACCAAGCTTAGCTAGTCAAGACATATATATATGCATATATATAGATAGTTTTTTATGATGTCCAATACTATATGTTCACTTCATACCCGTCATGTACAATAGATGAGTTGACTGGTATAATAGATGAGTTGACTTGTATATGGTGAGCATAAAATGGACATATAATGTTGGGCACCATAAAATAACTATATATATATATATATAAAACCTGATATCGGATTAGAGTGGTCAGATACGAGATGAAAAAATATTATTGGGCAGCTGAAAAGTTCTCATATATATATATATAACTATGTTAAATAAAAGATGTTTTTGAAATTATAAAGCACGATTAATATCATAGTCATAAAATATACCGATGCAATAAACTACAATTTGAAATTCAAATTAAATAAAAAATCAAAAAAAAATTAAAAAAAAAAGCAAAAGTGTAATAATATCTATATGCTTTTGAAAAAAAAATATGTAGTATTTTGTTTAATAGAAAGATTCTTTCTACATTGTATAAATATACAAAAAATTATTTTGTAATTATTTTTTTTTACTTTAAACGATATTAGTTAATTAGACAATTAACACAATTTTTTTAGACCATCTAAACTAATGAGAAGTTCAATTCTTGAAAAAGCATTAAAAAAACGAGAATATACCAAATAGAAAGTATATATAAATAATTTAAACCTTTTTTTAAATGAAATGTAATCATTTAAACCTAGTAGCTGACTAACAAATTAATTTGATACTCGCTATAAACTAAATGTAAATAAAAACTCAAAATAATAATAATAATAATAATAATAATAATAATAATCTCAACTACCTTCCCAATTAACCAACCACCCTCTTAAAAGTATAAGGGCGCGTAAGAATCTTATTAAATGTTTTTTCCGTTCCAATTATAATGTCCACATTTCCTTTTTTGTTTGTACTAAATATATAGTCATATACTATATTTAGTAATACTTTTTTACACTTCTTTACTAATATATCCCTATTAACTACACCTTAAAAATTGTGTAATCATTTTTTAATACATTAAATAGGGATAAAATAGGAAGTTTATATAAAATTTAATTTCCCAATAAATTTTTCTTAATTCGTGTGAAAACTAAAACAAAACAACATATATAAAACGGAGAGAGTAACTAGCTACTTGATAACAGTAGTACTTTAATTTTAAACAATAACTATATCGAGTAATAACGATTACCAATAAAGGCATTTTAATGATATTAATATTAATATATGAATATAGGTCTATTTGTGACAAGGTCTCGTAAATGTTTATTTGTGATATATTGACAACCAATAAATGGATTTAAATAATATCAATATATGAGTTGGTTTGTTGTGAGCCGATCTCACATAACTTTATTCATGCATAATATGTCAATCACATTCATATTTATAATAAAAAATAATATTTTTGACGTAAAAAAATAATGATTCAAATAAGAGATAAATCTCACCAAATGGATTCGTGAATTTTTATTTCAACATAGTATTGTTACATATAGTATTTGTTACCTTTCCAAATATTCTCCTAATATGTTAATATTGATAGCGACAGGCCAAATTATTAAATCTAATACAATATATTATATCTAATTCAACGATTTTTTTGTTACAACATTAAAATAGTTTTTTAAGGCTGCGTTTACTTTAAATGATGTGATTAAACAAGGATAGATTAAAGTATATTTATTAAAATAATTTGATAGGATATAGAGTGGTTATGGATAAATAATAATATGTTTAGTTTGATGGATTAAAAAAAAATTCACTCTCTCACATTGTAAAGATTTATAATCCCATGAAAAATTTAAGACTAAAAATCATATGTGAATCCTATCATTAACGGATCAGAAGATTTATACCCATTTTCAATTTTTAAATTAAACATAGGATTAGTTGGTATTAATATGACTTGAATAAAGTAAAAATTTTATAAAAAAAAAAGTCAGAAACACTTTTTTTCAAACAATCTTAAATACTATCTTAAACCAGAGAGACGGGGACGTATGTGGGCATGCCCCGCCTCGATCTGGATGAGTTTTATGTTTCTCCAAGCTGGGGTTTGAATATTTGGTAGTTGGAGATCAATGGGAATTTTAACACAATGAATGCCCGCAGTGTACCTGTACCATACTTAAATTTTATTAAATTATTATACTCCCTACCTCCGTCAATTATATAGAACACATTTTTTTGTTTATCTGAAATATATAGGCTTATATTATATTTGAAAATATTTTTTTAAATTATTTTATTAATATATCTCTATTAAATATACCTTGAAAATTGTGCAATCAATTTTTTTTAAAATAAGTATAACATGGAAAGTTTGTACATAATTATCTTCTACAATAATTTTTTTGGTTTAAAAAATAAAACTCAAATACTTAGTTTTTTTTAATTAACTCCCCGGGGCGTATATATATATTTAATAGAAACTAAATTATCTTATTTTTTTTAAGAAAAGGAAAGAATCTAGAATATATATGTTAAATTGAAATTATTTGTAGAGCCACATGCATCTCATTCATAGTTCAAATCCTATAAAATGACCTTGTTTAGAAATATGTGGTGGCTACGAGAGGAGAAGACCAACAAGAAACTAACTCTACGGAGTCTTCAATTTTGACCGTTCTGGATGGAACTCAACATATGGGTCCGCTCTGGAATGGGACTTTGAGGATTTTTTTTCATTAAAAGGGAAAAATAATAATAAATGAGATTGCCATTTCTAATCTAGATTATTTTATCTTTGTTAATGTTAGAATATTGAATTATAAAATAGACAAAAATGAAAAATAATTATAGATTTTTTATTTTAAAAAAAAATTGTCCTATGTTATCCGAAAACACCAATATTTCAGATTAACTTTATATTTCCTTTTGGTACAACAGAATTTTTTTTTGCAACATTGTGTAAAAATATATGTATCTGTTGGCTGTTGAGAGAAGCCATAAGAAGTTACAATCCATAAAATTTTTTAGTACATGATATTATGAATGTTACACATAATGAGACCTAATCATGCGAGGCTTGAAAGCATCTATAAATAATGAACATTCCAATTAATGAAAAGGAAATTTCAAATGTCTAGTAAGTAATCCATTTTTATGAGCCTAACAACTGAAAACACAAAATGAATCCCAATCGCATACATTTTTTTTTTCAAAACTGCTCACATGCATCATAAAAAGATTTACTAATTTTTGAATTGGCCTAATTTCTTCTTCAAAATGAGTTGTTACGATCGAAAATAGAGTGCTACCTTATTCAGAGATGGATTTGCAATAATGTATATTTAAAAAAAAACAACGAAAAATCTATATAAAGCCAGTGTGAATAAAACGTTCCAATGAGCAAATTATCTTGTATTTAAAAGTAAAGTTCATGTATTTTACGGGTTCATGTGCATCGGCACATCTGTAATACATCATGCAGGTTTTCAGAAAGAAACATGTAAGTTTTACACACTGTTCTTTCGGAGAACTGCACAAAGAGTTATATACGTTTGGCCATTTACTCATTCCACCCCTTTGGGGAAGAACAACACCATAACATGCGTACGTTAGGGTTAACAGTGCTGTTTGCCACCTTCTGGCAACGATCTATCGAACTATCCTCCTTCATGTACACTTCCGGACTTGACTCCATCACCTTCTTGCCACAAAGCCAAAAAAAAGTGCGAGCAACCACTACATCACCTTAATAATTCAGGCAGTCAACGATTACAGAGTCCCCATGAGGAGAAACGCCAAGAGCCCAGCTATGCAGAACCACCAAATTAACTTGCAGATGGTACCTATGCAAAAAGTACGGTAGGGTTCCTCAAATGCAGAATACATGCCATAATAATAATTAGGATAGACTTTGTAAGAGGCATAAAACGTAAGATAAGCTACATATCCTACTCTTTTCCCCATTAGCAGGGGGTCCAGTTCGGTCAGGTGGTTGATCATGTAATATGGTAGCACGGTCATCTAAAAACCAGATATTTGCCAGAATTAGCTAATACATGGTTGATAAATATATTGTACCAGATTCACAGCACCCAGTTGGATAGGCAGGATAGATGATTATCACCCAAAAAAAGAGGTATAGATGCTAAGCAAATCCGACTTACATGATGTAAAATTGAAGGATGATGAAACATGAGGTGTAGACGTGAAACTGTTCCCAGTCCTTTCATTCAGACCTCGAGATGCATGTGAAACAGAAGCCAGTGGAGAAAGACTTGGAGAAACATGAGGTGCAGGACCTGCAAGAGGTGGTTCAAAGTGGTTATGCGGAGAAAAATCAGGAAATATTTGTCTGGGATGAGGAGTAGGAGAAGGACCAGGTGGATCGGTGGAAACACAATGTTGATTGCTATGAGCTACTGAAGGTTCAGGAGAATTAGAAATTGGAGGTGAACTGGGGGGAAAAATCTGGCCAGCATTAGATGGTGAAGAGGTATAACAATTGGAACAAGGTGGGAGCAAATGATGAGATATAGGTGGAAAGGAGGGAGAAATTGATGGTGCCACTGATGGGATATGCTCTGGAGATGGAGCTGGACATGGGGAAGGAGTTGGCGATGGTGCATGAAGTGAATGCTTTAGAAACGAAGATAAGCTAATTTCCTTGACTTTGCCAAAGACAGTATGATTAAGGCCAAGATTTTCTGCAGGGGTAGATCTGGTAATTATTCGTGCTATCTGTTTCAATCTTTGTGGCTGTAAAGTTCCTACATCAGACACCACCGAAGCTTCAAGCGTAACAGGTGGATCCTTTGTGGAGCCCTTCTTGTTTGTTACCTGTATTAACACTACCTGTGCCAAGGAGAGTAATAACAAAAGTAAAGATCTCACAAAGCAAAAAATATGATTCAAAAATCAGTCTGGACAACAAATATATGACTGCTCTATTCGACAGGTAAAATTGGACAGGAAATAACAAATTATAGGAATATGGAATTGAACTACAGAAATCATATAGCAAATGATGGACTCATCTACAAGCCCATTGTAGCTCCTAAAAAGGTGTCATTGTGCATCTCATTAACAAATCTCAGGGGACAATCATTTACATTTGGCCCGTCACTTCCAGAACAGGGGTTAGTACAAAATCCATGGATGAGGTACCAGCCTGAGTATGCACTACATACGAGCAAGTTAGAAGATATCATCACGTAATGCCAAACCTCACGACAAACAAACTTTTTCCAACATGACAGATGGTGCAACTGTTTCATGAAAAACGGCAACTGCTACCAAGTAGAATATAGGGAACCACAAGATAAATGCAAAATTACCTCAGTGGGCATCAACTGCAATCCCATTCTTAGCTGTTCCTTGAGCTCCAAAATATTTTCTTTTATTTCATAAATTGAACTGTTGAGAGTGAAGTTAAACAGGATCTGAGGTATCTGTAAGATCATTGCAGCTGGCTCGGGTATAATAGTGATCCCACCAGGGAATTTCAAAATTTCAAATGAAGATGTAGATCCAAAAATCGAAGAGGTCAATGTCAAATTGTATTGTCGAAGAAACAAATCCGCTAAGGAAGACTTGAGCAAACTTAAGGACACTGGATACATAGAATTATCAATTGAATCAAAAAGGAAGCCAAACACCACGTTAGTAGGGTCCGACACACTGGCCTGATGCATGGAAAGAACAATGACCTGAGGAAAATAAGAGATTGTAAAGCCACTCTTCTCTCTAATAATATTGATAGAAAATGCAAGTGACATAAAATATATCAAGTGGACCTTTGAGTAAGGTACACCTATCTCCCCATTGATATCATACTCTAATCTTGTTATGTATGGAATCAACTCCGAAACTGGTTTATGAAGTTCGAAGTATGCTTGAACAGTGGCTGAAACAAAACATAAGGGAGCAATTAGGACCGCAAGCAGAAGCATGTGAGGGAGCACCAGAAATTTATATACCATGATAGTTATTTATTTGTTTTTTTCCCTTCCCCAATCGAAACATCAAGCCTTTGCACAGCATCAGAGCTAAGGACAGTGTACGACGTGCGAATTTTTCAATGGAAGAAATAAAAAATTGCACGATTTATGCTATGTGATTGTAAACAATGCAAATATCTCATGCTTGTTCTGTCCCTATATTTGCTTAAACAAATTTTATCAACAGAACTGTAGCTCATCTAACTGCACTCTGTGAATGGGAAAAGTGATGAATTCCCAGAATTTAAGCTATGACTCTGTGCTATTATTTATTAAGCATATGCCAAGCCTCAAGTTTGTTAACAACGGTTTTGTCTATGCTACCCCATTCGGGTAGTGCCCGAATGGGGATCCAACGGTCTATGTTTTTTGGAATTTGATATGATCTCATTTCAAATGAGATCATATCAAATTCCAAAAAACATGGATCGTTGGATGCAGCACATGGGCATAGACAAAGCCGTTAACAACAAGAAAGAAACTCATAATTAGCAATATAAGACAAAATGGAGCTCCAAGAATCAGTGGGGTGCATCATGTCTTAAAATCATATCTAAAACGCAAGGCAATATTTGGTACTGGTTTTTTAAAACGTCTTCAGTTTCAAAAATTGAAAACAAAAAAGCAATGACGTTTATAGTAGCCTAAAAGTTAATTTATCTCATTTTTATATCTTATTACATGATCAAAAATTTTCATCATTTCCCAAAATACTTTTATCATTTTGTTATGGTTTAATTCAATATATTATCTTTAAAATATTAAAATACCTTATATGCCATTAAATTATTACACTAGTATGTTGTGACATAACAATGCCTATTGCATAACGTCTTACACAATATAACAACAGCCAATTTCAAAATGTAAAATAAAAAATACATCACATTCTCCTATACTCCCAAAAGACATTTCTCAAAACACTTTTCAACACAACAAACATTGTCTTAGAACCCGTTTGGTATTGGTAGTGATTTTTTAAAAAAAGTGTTTTTCTAAGCTCTAGAGCCCGTTTGGGAACAGTAGATAATTAGGAAAAACACTTATTTTTTTAAAAAAGTGCTTTTTTTTAAAAGTATGTTTTTGGTTACAATAGCCGTTTTTTAAAAAAGCACTTATTTAAGCCCAAATAAGTGTTTTTTTAAAAGCCAAAAATTTTGGCTTATGCCCGTTTGGGAACAGTAGATAATTTAGAAAAAACACTTATTTTTTTTAAAAAAATGCTTTTCTTAAAAAGTTATGTGTTTGGTTACAATAACCGTTTTTAAAAAAAACACTTATTTAAGCCCAAATAAGTGCTTTTTTAAAAGCAAAAAATTTGGCTTTTTGGCTTCTGCTTATGTTTTAATTTAAAAAATCATTTTTTTAATATTTATCCAAACACTAAAACTGCTTTTGCGTTTTTTAGTAAACGCAAATTAAAAAGCTGGACGTATTTAAGTGTTTTTTTAAGCCAATAACTTTTGTATCCAAACGGATTTGGGCTTTTGAAAAAGCTCTTAATTTGACTTAAAAAAGATTAAATGACCATCCAAACACCTTATAAACTAAAAAAACACTTTTTTAAAAAAAAAAAAAAAGTGTTTTTCTGGTTTGGCTTTTGATAATAAACGGGGCCTAAGTTTCAATTTTGTTTTTATATTTCAAAATGAAATTTTTAAGTTTTTGATTAAGGAGCGAGCGCAAGATTTTTAAAATTGCATATCAGCTTTTTCTCATACGTAAGTATGTACATGAAATAGCCCACTCTGCCAATTATATACTCCTCAAGTTTCCCAGTATCTGATGCTGAGACAGATCTTGGATATCTAACTGAATCCAGAACAGGCAAATGGAAAGTGTTCCAGACTTCCAGTCATCAAACCTTCACAAATCAATTTTTGTTTCTTCATTCCAGGCAAAGCCACCTGGAATATCAACTGATGGACGAATGATAATGGACCTCTTCTTTTTTCAGTTTTATGTCAAATTGTCAATCCACTATTACAAATTGTTTCGGTTTTGTTCCATGTCTCTATAGATCTTACTCACTGACCTTTTTTCAGAGGAGATCAATCCCAAACTTTCATTCAATGTCATCCAACACCACAACTTGTTCAAATGTATCAAAAGTCAAAACAAACTCCAAACTATGTTTCTGAATTGCTTCTCTCTTCGAACAAACAAATCAATGGTTTGCCATATCTTTGAATAACTGATAAATAAACAAATACAGGTTGATAGAATGACCCCACAAGCCACATTATCACACTAGATCAAATTGCATATAGCTATGAGGTTGCTTAGCTACAATTACCTACCAAACCAACTTCTATATCTGGCTCCACAGGTAAACTCGACATTCTGTCTCACTAGAATAGAATGCACAGATATATATAACAAATAGTCTGAAACTCTGTGAAAGAAGAGGCGAAATGATCACAGATTGTAATTCTACGTAAGAACACTCCCAAATTTCAAATAATTTTGAACAGTATGGTAACTAGACGTGTAAGTCAAAGAAAGTCAATAGCATAATCCTAATTCCCCAATAAAATTTACCGTTTTCTACGGAGATATATGTCTCAGTGCACTGTCGTCACACCTAGGTGAGTGAAGAAATTCAGGCAATTATGATATCAAAAAAATCCCTAAAAAAAATTTTATGCAGTCCTTGAAATAAATCAATACCAGCCTTTAAACGATATAGACTTAATCACTACAAAAACACAGATTCAAAAAAGGGGGCAAAAAAAAAAAAAAACACACACACACACACACACACACAAATCCATAAAACACAAAAAGAACCCTAGCTCCAAAAACCGAAATCAATCGAATCACAAAAATAGGCAAGAAAAGTTCTTTACGCATCAAATTACCAGCAAGCTTGATGGAGTCTTTAGCATCAAACCCAGCGTGCCGAAATCGAATAGGAAGGATAGAGAAAACGGCAGAAAGAAAAGCAGCGACACCGAGCAACAACACGACTGTGCATTTGGGAGTGAAGAGTTTCATCCTACATCTCCGGCGGTGGGACGTCGTCGTAGAAGCAGCGGTGCCATCAGACTGTCCCTGCTGCACAACCGGCAGTCTCTTGTTGTGAGCTTTCCCCATTTCCACAACAGCATCTGCGCCAACAGAACTCTCTCTCTCTCTCTCTCTCTCGCAGAGACTCTCTCTCAGTCTCTCTTCAAATTTGTATGTAAAGAGAGGGTTTTTGATTGAATTTGTGATGTTTCTCTGCTAATTCGGTTCCAAGCAAAGTGCTAATTGCCTAATCATGTGCGCACTCTCGAGACATCGAGGAAATAAATGGTTATTTACTTTATATATATATATATATATATATATATATATACTGAAATATATATTTTTGACGTATGATTTAAACAATTAAATTGACTGTGATTTGTATATTAGTTATTTTTTTGGTGTCGTTGTCAATTTTTAGTCTTAGTTCAATCTATGGTTTTGGTTTTGGTCAATTATGATTTTTGATTCACTAGTTTCGTATCTTTTCATTTTAATACCATTTCAACAAAATATGACGATATGTAATCATACATTGCGGACGTGTGCTATGCCACGTCAGCATTGCATGAAAAACTATAAAAATTGAAAAAGATGTGCAAGTCGGTGGAATATAACCGAGAATTATAAGTTAAAAAGACCAAAATTGTTGTTTTATCCAAAAGAAATTATGATTTGATATTATAGCTAAACTCAATAATTATTTTTTATCTGATAATAATATTAGAAAAATGCTCTAGAGTTCTCCTAAATCAATACTAATCTGGACGTTGAATTCGAAATATAATTAGGCATTGCTATGATTGGAGGACATATAGACCATCAACACGTGTCGCTAACAATAACATCAAACTTGGCACTCGTGGCTCTAGGCTCTAGCTAGAGTGGTTTGCCTCCTAGAGATTATTGTTAATATTATGAACTTTGTCACTTAAATTTTATGCATTTAAATTAAAGTAGTAGCAATTTTGAGGCATTGTAATTGGAGATTGAAACCAATCATACGCTCTCGGATTTTAGAATACGGGGAACTTCTTACAAATTAAAAGATTAGGAAAAACCAAAATTAAAATATGAGATATTCAAATTTAAATGTCACAAATACATAAAGTCTTGCTCGTCACTGAGACACATGTTCTTTTCAATTATTTGAGAACCATTTAGTTATATTTAACGGAAGGAGCGGGTTGTCGTGACCCTCCGGTGGATCCGCGCGCCTCTGCCATCAAATAAGTTCCATCTTGGTTCAAAGCTGAAAAATTCATACAATTTGTTCTTAAGATTGACTCGAAACTGCTGATCGACTTCATGATATATCTTGGCTGAAAAAAAACTCGAACATGTAGAATTATAGCCCATTGGAATTACAGCTCATTATAAGCCTTAAAATCGCTAATTCTTCAGCAATTAGTGTCCATAGTTCCACTTGGCTCAAGTGATTCCAAATTAGCCCACGAAGAAAAGCCAATGCAAAGAAAAAATTAAAGTACGCATACTTTTAACAAAGAAAAAGCCTATTGCAGCTGTAGATATCTATTAATAGTCTATTTAAAGGGAAAAATACTCTTAATAAAGCTAGTAATGGTAAAAGAGGAAAAAACTATATATCCAGCACACACACACGTACACGTATATATATATATGTGTATATATATATATATAAATGAAGATATATATATCAATTAGGTGGGTGTATTTAATCCAGAGTTTTAATGACTTTTAGTGACTTTTTAAAATGATAGACTTTTGTGGAGTTGATGGTTTTTTATTGACTTTTATAGAATCTCACGGATTTACAAACAGATTTCATGGATTCTTTGTAGACTTTTGCAGGACTTTTATAAAGATTTGTAAATTTTTCATACAATTACATGAATTTGTATCTTAAATATATCTTTTTTTTTCTTTGAAGTAATAATTGTTTGACATAAATAATAACTTTATGGAAAAATTGCAAATTTAGTCATGTATGTTTGACACTTTGCGATTTTAGTTCTCTATGTTTTCACGTTTAAGTTTTAGTCATTCATGTTCTATTTTTGGCAATTTCGGTCCTTTTTATTCAAAAATGCTTACGTGGCACTGTACATGTCAGCTCCACATCAGCACTGAATTTGTGTCACGTCAGCGCCATGTCGGAAAAGGATTAAAATTGCCGAAAAAATTAAGATAGCGGTTTGCGATTTTGGTCCTCTATGTTTTCACATTTAAGTTAGTACTGCATATTTTATTTTTGGCAATTTCGGTCCTTTTATTCAAAAATGCTTATGTGACACTGTACACGTCAGCTCACATCAGCATTGAATTGATGCCACGTAAAAAAAGACTAAAATTGTCAAAAAAAAATAAAGATAACGGACTAAAATTAAAATATAAAAATATAAAGGACTGAAATCGCAAAATGATAAACATACAGGACAAAAAAAATAATTTTTCCTAAATTTATTTGAAATATTTTTTTAATTTATTGATGAAAATGGATTTCATTTATTTTAAATATATATATATATATATTATTGTAACAAAATTATAAACTAAAAACTTTGCGATTGTGTAAAATTATTTTTTTAAAAAAACATATGATAACTTATAAATTATTTTATCAATTATATCATAAAAATTTATTTATTTTTTTATTATGTCTGTTATCCGCTATTCAAATATTTGAATTAAATCATATTATAATTTATTGAATCATATATTAGCACAAAATATTTGGAAAATTTCAAATTTTTAAATTATATTTTTTCTTTTGATTTTTGGATAAGAACGAAAAAATACATATATAGGAGAGAGTGAGATAGAGAGGGGTGAGATAGTGAAGAGTGAGAAAATGTGAGAAAAAGATATAAATTATGGGTTTTATAAGTTTAGAAATCCATCAAAATCTTTGGGTTAGACCAAAGACATTTTTTTACAAAATATAGTTGTACCTTAAGCATTAATGTTTGTATGTCCATGATTTTTATGGAGTTATTAAAAGTTCATTGACATTTTGAATAACACTAGACTTTTATAGAGTTTTTAAAAGTCAAGGTTGAATACCACTTGACTTTTAAAACTCTAAAAAAATTTATTTTGAATACCACAAAACTTCTATAGAGTTTATAAAAGTCATGATTGAATACCACTAGACTTTTAAAATCCATAAAAGTCATTAATTCTCCGAATTGAATACACCCCCCTTAATTAAGAGACTCCTGCAGGGATAACATTGGATATATATTAGGATACAAAGTTAGTGTTTGCAAGAGTTTGTTATTTGAAGCGTTTTTAAATTTATAGCCAATTAAATGTTGAAAATTGCATGTCAAATTGAAGCCATGACACACTTGTAATAAGCTATTGCAAACACTATCGAAATAACTTATTATAATCATTAAAAAAATTATAAATTCCTATATATATCATATCATATTATATACATATATATATATATATATATATATATATATATATATATATGTCATTGATACCCGGAGGAGGAAACCACCTCAGCTCATCGATGACCCTAATATAAAAGGAACATCCCTAATCAACCAGAAACGGGTCGGGAGTTCAGCTCGGGAGCTCGGAGCTCGGCCAAGCTCCCCCACCATAATTCCCAGCTCGGGTCGGGAGCTCAGCTCGGGAGCTCGGAGCTCGGCCAAACTCCCCCATCGTAATTCCCAGCTTGGGTCGGGAGATCAGCTCGGGAGCTCGGAGCTCGGCCAAGCTCCCCCACCATAATTCCCAGCTTGGGTCGGGAGCTCAGCTCGGGAGCTGGGGGCTCAGCTCAGCCCCAATATTAGTAGGGAGTTAGCTTAGTAAATGGGTTCGACAACCTTGGTGAGCTAGTTAAGATGTTAGGATCAATGTTTAGGGCGAGTTCAGGAGTTCAGTAATAACTCACTCACCCCTTTTCATATGACCCCCGGGGGAGCAACAATATAGAGTCTTAGTGATGACAGGTCAGCTCGGATAAAATGTACATGTCGATATTTTCACAGGTCAAGCTAGATTCAGACGAGATATCCGCCTATATATTCGGGATTGCAATCCCGGGATTCTCGGGTTCCTGATAAGGAAGGTAAGCGTAAGATTCGGAGTTCTCTCCTATAAAAACCAGGTTCACTTTCATTATTTGGATCCTAATTTTTACTCGTGTACACACACCACTCTCTATATTTCTCTATCCTAGCATCTGACTTGAGCGTCGGAGGGGATACGCCGGAACACCTTTCGGCCCCCCCTTTAACACTCTTGTTCGTGGTTTCAGGTCAGCAACAGGTCATCATTTATTGGAGGAGTTTTGTTAGCGCGACTAATTAGCTCATCCAAGAAGATCACTTTATTGAGGTATATCAATTGGCGCCGTCTGTGGGAAATTTAAGCTAAGGCGTAGATATGGCGGGAAGAGGAAGAGGAAGAGGGAGGGGAGGAGGGAATGTGGCGGACATGACTGTAGATCAGCTCAGCCAGTTCATCACTCAAACGGTGCAAACAGCCATGGGTCAGAATCCACCACCTCCTCCCCCTCCACCTGGAGGTCAGCCAAACCAAATGGATGCGATGTGGGAAGAGATCAGGAGATTGGGTCGGCAAGTCGGAGGTCGTCCTGGGCCGATACAGAGGGAAAGCCCTTTTGCTTGGGTTATTTTAGATGAAGAACTCCCTGCGAATTTTAAGCAGCCCACCTTAGGGGAGTATGATGGGAGCTCATATCCAGAGGAACATTTGGGAAGGTTTGAAAATGCAGCCCTGTTGCACAGATATACGGATGCAATTAAATGCCAGGTCTTCCTCACCACTCTGGTGAGATCAGCTCAGCAATGGTTCAACCTTTTACAGCCTGATAGCATTCGAAGTTTCAATGACTTCAGCTCAGCCTTTTTACACCATTTGCGAGTAGCAAAAAATATTTGAAGACCTCTCTTAGTTTGTTTAATATGAAGCAATCTGAGGTGGAACCTTTGAGGGAGTATGTTCAGCGCTTCAATACAGCAGCTTTGGAAGTACCTGCGGCCACTGCTGATACCTTGGTAAACTCTTTCACTCAACGGTTGAGGGGAGGAGAGTTTTTCAACTCTTTGGTCAAGAAGCCTCCTTTGACTTATGATGAGCTCCTTAGTCGAGCTGAGAAGTATGTGAATTTGGAGGATGCACAGAGGTAAAGGAGACATGAAGGAACGTCTGGGAGTAAGCCAAGTACCAAGATAGGAGCAAAGGTAGAAGGGAAGGCAGAAGTTGGAAGAAAAAGGGTTGCGGAAGAGATGATCAGGGCTAAGGGACCCTACCCTTACGTACCACTCTCGGTAAGCCTGGAGAAGGCAATGCAAGTCTGTGAGGATAGGCGAGCGCTTGTGAGGCCTCGGAATGCTGAGAAAGGCCCGCGGTTACCGCCATCCGACAAGTTTTGCGACTTTCATCAGGAGTATGGGCATATCACTAATGACTGCCAGAGGCTAGGCGAGGAGGTGCAGAGAATTATTTCTGAGGATGCTAGACTCAGGGCTGAGCTGACTCGGAGAGCAAATCCTCCTCGCCAAGGCCGAGCTCCTCAATGGAGGGATCAGGGAAATGAAGTAAGGGGAAACCAACCTGTTCATCAAAGAAGAGCTCCACGAAATGGTCAGGAAGATAGGGTTGAGCAAATTGCAAATCACCCTCATAGGGGCATGATCAATATGATTTCAGGAGGCACTACAGAAGGAGATTCAGGAAGGGCTCGCAAAGCTCACGGGCGCAGATTGGAAAATTTTGAGGTAAATTCTCAGCTTAGCTGTCCTACCGATCCGAACTTTAGTTTTGGAAGGGAAGATTTAAAGGATGTGTTGGTACCTCATAATGATCACTTATTGGTCACCTTGACCATAGCCAATTATGATGTGGCTCGCATCTTTGTTGATACTGGTAGCTCAGTAAACATTATCTTCAATTAAACCCTTGATCAAATAAAGTTGGAAGGATTTGAGTTAGACCCAATCATCACAGAGTTGTATGGGTTCACGGGTCATGCTTTGCAACCGTTGGGAAAAATAGTGCTCCCATTATCTCTTGGAAATGGAGAGCAGAGAGTAACCAAAATGGCTTGCTTCACCGTGGTGGATGCACCATCCTCTTTCAATGGAATATTGGGGCGCCCTGCTGATAAGTGCATTTTGTATGCATTAGTTTGTGATATTTTTATATATATTTTTGTGTGCATCAATATTGTTTTTATGTGTTTTAAGTTCATGTGTGTGTATTTCACTCTCCCGGTTAATTTTGTAGGAAAATTGATTTTTGAAGAGTTAATTACGGAGCAGCCTTGATCGAAAAATCATATTTAATTTAGATAGATCCAAATCCAATCTTCACCAATCAGAATGAAGTTCAAGATGTTTTGAAGCTGTTGTCCAAATTTCAAGTCAATCCGACGTCTAGAACTCAAGATATGAATTTTTCAAATTTGTCGCTCGGAGCAGGTTGAAAGTTGCGCTGATGGTGAGTGTGTAGCGTGTTTGCCCTTGTGTTTGGCGCTAACAAGAAATGGTGGAGGCGCTATCACGCTTAGAAGAAGGAGTTTGGCGCTAGAAAGAGTGCTAACGCGCTAAGAAAGGGCGCAAGGAAGTCTGTGCATGAGTTTTTTGGGCAAAAACATGCTCGCTCGAGCGAGAGCTTGTGCTCGCTCGAGCGAGCGAGACGGGAGCAGAAATCCTCGGAACAGAGAGTCTCTCGCTCGAGCGAGAGGTTGTGATCGCTCGAGCGAGATGTCGGGAATCAGAAAAAATCAGAATTTTGAAAATTAAAAAGTCTTATTTTACGGGCTATTTTTCATGGGCTTTTTAAACTCATATTTAAGGGACTTATTCAGACGTGAGAAAGAGGTTCCAACACGCATAACGCAGACGCAAGGCGGCGGCTGGGAGCAGAGAATATTTCTTCGCTATTTCTTTCTTCTATTCTTTCTTTTTATTTTATTTTTGTTTAATTCTAGTTTCAATTATTGAGTAGTTATTTTTCAACCAAGACGGCGTGATTGAGCCGAACAAATTTATGTAGAAAACTTGTATGTTTGTTTGGGATTTTTCAGAGTTGATTTTGTTTTATTGATTGTCAGATTTATATTTGTCTTGTGAGTAGTCTGATCAACTGTTTGCTTGCATGTTAATCGATTCCAAGTCGACAGAGGAGGTTTCGATTTTGATCACTTTGATAATCAACACATTGTAAAATCGACTAGAAATAGAATTCGGTTTCAGTGTGCGGTTTGGATGCAAACCGAATTTTCATAAATATTTAATGCATTCAAATTTGATTAGAATTGCGAAAGATTAGTTCATCAATATTTGAATAGGTTTGATTGTTCTAGAAATAGTTCTTTGAACAAATTAGGAGAATTCCCGTGAATTAAGATTAAATCTGAGTCCTGAATCGACTACATGTTACATGATTTGTTCGGTACCTACGTGTGTCTTGGTTGTCTTTGTTTTAATTATTTTTATCTTCAGTTATTTTTATTCTTTTTTTAAGCAGTTTTTATTTTATTATTTTATTTTATTTAAATCAAATTGCTTTTTATTATTTTGTTTAGATTAAGTAAAATAATTAATTTTTGAGAATTGACAACAGTCCCTGTGGGATCGATACTTGGACTCTCAGTCCACTTTACTATTACTTGACCTGGTACGCTTGCCAGTAGATTTATATCACACCGATTTAGCCGGTCAAGTTTTTGGCGCCGTTGCCGGGGACTGTTTAGTTAATATTAGGATAGATTATTTGCTTGAGACTAGACATTTTTTTTTCCTATTTTTTCGTTCCTTTGATTATTTTTAAAATTTAAATTTTTTTTTTCTCTTTTCTTTATGAGGTGCTTGGAGATGGATCATCGACATGTGTTCACAAGGTTTGGCCAACAATATTCGGAGCCTTTCTATGTTGCTTGGAGGAGATTCAATGATTTGGCGAACATATTTCGATGCCATAATTTTTTGAACTACACTCACTCAGATTTTTTATGGTGGTTTGGATGAAACTACAAGAAGTTGGGTGGATTATGGAGCCTTGGCCACTGGCAGTCACTTGTTCAGAAGAGATGAAGACAGTGCTATGCACTTGTTAAATGATATGGCGGATTTAGATTACCATTGGCATTGTGATCCTTCATTGCAAGGTTGGAGTCACAAATATCCTCCAGAATTCAACTCCACAAATTTTGCGAACCAACCACCGGAGCATCAAAAAGAGTGTGTAGGGTATTTTGAGGATCATGTGGCTCAGTTGGAGAATTTTGTGAAAAGGCAGGAAGAGACAAACCAGTTCTTCGAAAGCCGCATCAAATTTTTGAGTATTTTGGATGAACAGATTGCGGTTCATAGAGAACCAGTCTCTGAGATTTGCCAAGAGAGTGAAGTAATTGAGCCAGAGCACGAGAAAATAATTTTTGAGGAATCTTCTTGTGAGGATGAATCAAAAGTGACAATGGAGGGGAAAGAAACATACAAGGCTACATATTTTACCTCGTCAATGGTCGTTCCATGTACACCGTTAGAAGATTCTTTCTTGTCATTGACGCCACCTCCAGCATATTCCATCCTCTATGACCTTCAACCTAGATTCGGAGTCTCCTTCCAAAAGAAAAATTGCAGACCAAGTATTTTTGGACCGACGAGCTTACAAAGTATATATCACGCCAAGCTTGAGGGTAATGGAAAACAAAACCCATACGTAGAGTCGTATGATTCATACTATGGGCGGCAACCGCTCTTTGATGGTTGCTTCTGCATAGTCGGGCATTAGACTATAAATTTAGCGCTGACTGGGAGGCAACCCAGTGTTCTTTCCCTTGTTTTTTATTTTATTTTATTTTTGGTTTTTGTTTTGTTTTATTTAATTTTTACTTCTTTCCCATTCCAGTTTGCCGAGCCTGCCGATATACACAGTCTGCTGCTGCTGTCCCAACTGATAATGTCAAGAAGGAAGAGGATGAATCGAAAACCAGGGGAGTGTTATTTCTGTTCTCATTGTGTTTTTGTTTGTCTTTGCATTTGTGTGTTTGTTATGCATTATGTTCATTGTTCTGAAGCATTGAGGGCAATGCTTTGGATAAGTATGGGGGGTAGACTAGTATATTGCATTGTCTATGTGTTTGTGTTGCATCTGTCATGTTACGTATTTGTTTTCATACAGTTTGTGTTTGTTGTTGTTTGCATTGTTATGAGTAGGATAAGTCATAATAGCCAATGATGATGAAGTTTATTTGAAAAAAAAAATGGTTTTTTGAAAAATTTTTCTCTTGACTGGACATGAGAAACTGTAGGTTGAACCGTGAATAGTTTTAAGCAATACTGTTAGACCAGTGAATTGTAACGAAAGATTTGATGAAGTTTCTGTCTGTTTGACCATTGCACGACAATAAGTGGTTTGTGAATCTTAATTGTGTTCTATGAATTTTGATGAGGCTCTAGTAAGACACTTATGATCTTGGGCGCACCTAGAAAAAAAAAATTATTCAATTCCATCCGGGCTTTGAAAGGATTAAAATCTTATAAAAAAAATTAAATTTAAGGCTAAGTATGCGGATTAAATGGGATTGATGCTCCATCCGGGCTATAGACGAGGGGATTAGAAAGAAAAAATAGAATAATTTTTCGTATCCTAGCCAGTTATAGCTAAGTCAGCGGGTAATTATTGGGGCAAAAGAAATACCGGGTGCAAAATCCGGAGGTGTGTAATTCATTATCTCAATGGAAGTGGGGTTTTTTTCTAGAGGTCATTGGAAGGAATGAGCACTTGAAGAGTGAAACTTGCACTGATTTGTCATAGGTTGCTAAGCAGTTTTGAAACGAATTCGATCTAAGTTGCATGAATCTGGAATGACATTTCACACACACACGTTCACGTTAAATCGAAGGTGTATTATGAAAAGTTGAGAGCATGTCTGTGATTTTTTTGTTGGTGATTGAACTTCTCAGAGGCTGTGCACATTCATGACTTGTCCTTACTTATGTTTTTGTTTGCATTTTGTTTTTGCATGTCTTGCTCGAGGGCGAGCAAGAGTTAAGTATGAGGGTGTTGATAAGTGCATTTTGTATGCATTAGTTTGTGATATTTTTATATATATTTTTGTGTGCATCAATATTATTTTTATGTGTTTTTATGTGTTTTAA
The DNA here is from genome assembly GCF_033568475.1 of Henckelia pumila. Classification (NCBI taxonomy): domain Eukaryota; kingdom Viridiplantae; phylum Streptophyta; class Magnoliopsida; order Lamiales; family Gesneriaceae; genus Henckelia; species Henckelia pumila. The sequence continues at coordinate 42,643,394 of NC_133122.1, forward strand.
GTTCATGTGTGTGTATTTCACTCTCCCGATTAATTTTGTAGGAAAATGGATTTTTGAAGAGTTAATTACAGAGCAGCCTTGATCGAAAAATCATATGTAAATTTTAGATAGATCCAAATCCGATCTCCACCGATCAGAATGAAGTTCAAGATGTTTTGAAGCTGTTGTCCAAATTTCAAGTCAATTTGACGGCTAGAACTCAAGATATGAATTTTTCAAATTTGTCGCTCGGAGCAGGTTGAAAGTTGCGCTGATGGTGAGTGTGTAGCGCGTTTGCCCTTGTGTTTGGCGCTAACAAGAAATGTTGGAGGTGCTATCGCGCTTAGAAGAAGGAGTTTGGCGCTAGAAAGAGTGCTAACGCGCTAAGGAAGGGCGCAAGGAAGTCTGTGCGTGAGTTTTTTGGGCAGAAACATGCTCGTTCGAGCGAGAGCTTGTGCTCGCTCGAGCGAGCGAGACGGGAGCAGAAATCCTCGGAACAGAGAGTCTCTCGCTCGAGCGAGAGGTTGTGCTCGCTCGAGCGAGATGTCGGAAATCAGAAAAAATCAGAATTTCGGAAATTAAAAAGTCTTATTTTACGGGCTATTTTTCATGGGCTTTTTAAACTCATATTTAAGGAACTTATTCAGACGTGAGAAAGGGGTTCCAACATGCATAACGCAGACGCAAGGCGGCGGCTGGGAGCAGAGAAGATTTCTTCGCTATTTCTTTCTTCTGTTCTTTCTTTTTATTTTATTTTTGTTTAATTCTAGTTTCAATTATTGAGTAGTTATTTTTCAACCAAGACCGCGTGATTGGACCGAACAAATTAATGTAGAAAACTTGTATGTTTGTTTGGGATTTTTCAGAGTTGATTTTGTTTTATTGATTGTCAGATTTATATTTGTCTTGTGAATAATCTGATCAACTGTTTGCTTGCATGTTAATCGATTTCAAGTCGACAGAGGAGGTTTCGATTTTGATCACTTTGATAATCAACATATTGTAAAACCGACTAAAAATAGAATTTGGTTTTAGTGTGCGGTTTGGGTACAAACTGAATTTTCATAAATATTTAATGCATTCAAATTTGATTAGAATTACGAAAGATTAGTTCATCAATATTTGAATAGGTTTGATTGTTCTAAAAATAGTCCTTGGAACAAATTAGGAGAATTCCCGTGAATTAAGATTAAATCTGAGTCCTGAATCGACTACATGTTACATGATTTGTTCGGTACCTACGTGTGTCTTGGTTGTCTTTGTTTTAATTATTTTTATCTTAAGTTATTTTTATTCTTTTTTTTAAGCTGTTTTTATTTTATTTTTTTATTTTATTTAAATCAAATTGCTTTTTATTATTATTTTGTCTAGATTAAGTAAAATAATTAATTTTTGAGAATTGACAACAGTCCCTATGGGATCGATACTTGGACTCTCAGTCTACTTTACTATTACTTGACCTGGTACTCTTGCCAATAGATTTATATCACACCGATTTAGCCGGTCACCTGCCCTGAGTGATTTTCGAGCTGTGGCATCCACCTATCATCAGAAGTTGAAGTTCCCAAATGGAAGAGAAGTGGGGGTTGTTTGGGGTGATCAGAAGGCAGCTCGGTTGTGTTATGTGAATGAGGTAAAGATTGATGCAAAGAAGAAGAGGAAGGAGGTAGGAATGGTTTTAGTAGGTCGGACATCGAGGGTGCTGGGTCAGAAGGTGCTTCTGATGTCTGAAGAAGGTAATGAGAAGGTGGAGTTAAGCCCGGGAGCTCAGATTGTTAAATTAGCTGCTGATCTCGGCCCATCAGTAAAGCAAAGATTGGTTGACTGCTTGAAGAAGAACAAAGATGTTTTTGCTTGGTCTGTGTCAGAGCTCACAGGGGTTAGTGCGGAAATTATGGTTCACCGACTCAACACTCTGGCGGGAGTGAGGCCGATAAAGCAGAAGAAGAGACACTTTGGACCGAAAAAGGATAAGGTCATTAAAAAAGAAGTGGATGAGGTCCTTGAGGCAGGACACATTAGGGAAGTGCAGTTCCCTACTTGGTTATCAAATGTGGTCTTAGTCCCTAAGAGCTCGGGCAAGTGGAGGATGTGTGTTGATTTCAGAGACTTGAATAAGGCATGCCCCAAAGATTGTTATCCACTGCCTCGAATCGATCAGTTGGTTGACTCTACGGTAGGTCATCAGTACTTATGCTTCATGGATGCATATCAGGGGTATCACCAAATTCCTTTGGCGGAGGAAGATCAGGACAAAGTAAGTTTCACCACCTCTCATGGAACTTTTTGTTACAGAGTGATGCCTTTTGGTTTGAAGAATGCAGGAGCCACTTATCAAAGGCTCATGGACAGAGTGTTCGCCTCCCAAATTGGCAGAAATGTGGAAGTTTATGTGGATGATATTCTGGTGAAGTCTCAGGATGATGTGGGATTGTTGGCTGACCTTGAAGAGACTTTCTCGACTTTGAGGGCTTATCGGGTGAAACTTAATCCGGAGAAGTGTGTATTTGGGGTGAGGGGAGGTAAGTTTTTGGGGTACATGGTTACTGAGAGGGGCATAGAGGCCAATCCTGAGAAGGTGCAGGCTATCCGATCCATGTCTGCTCCTCGTAATCTGCAAGAAGTTCAGAGGTTGGCAGGAAGGATAGAAGCCTTGTCTCGATTTATATCAAGATCAGCCCATAGAAGTTTACCTTTCTTCAAAGTGCTTCGCAAAGCCAAGAAATTTGAATGGGATGATGAATGCGGGAAGGCATTTGATGACCTAAAAAGCTATTTAGCTGAACTACCTGTATTGGCTAAGGCTATTCCAGGTGAACCATTGTACATCTACTTGTCAGCCTTGGAAGGGGCAGTCAGCTCAGTACTTATTAGGTAGGAGGGAGTAGCTCAACACCCTATCTATTTCTTCTCACATGCCCTTAAGGGTGCAGAACTCCGGTATTCGGAGGTGGAAAAGCTAGCATTGGCCTTGGTTATGACAGCAAGGAAGCTCAGACCTTATTTTCTATCATATCCTATTGTGGTGCTGACCAACAGCCCCATTGGGAGGATATTGTCTCGAGTTGATATTTCGAGAAGATTGGTGAAATGGACTACGGAGCACAGTGAGTATGACATCCAGTATGAACCAAGGTCAGCCATTAAGGCTCAGACGTTGGCTGATTTCCTGGCCGAAACGAGACATAAGGAAGCAGGGGGTTTGTGGAAAGTATATGTGGATGACTCTTCTAATAATGAAGGATGTGGAGTGGGGGTGTTTTTGATCTCCCCTCGTGGAGATGAGATTAGATTGGCAGTGAGGTTGGATTTTCGAGCTTCTAATAACGAGGCAAAATATGAGGCTGTGTTAATTGGCCTCCGAGCAGCTAAGCAAGCTGGGGCAGCTCGGGTGCATCTCTACTCTGATTCACAGTTAGTAGCTCAGCAGGTGAATGGAACGTATAAAGTCAAAAATGAAAAGTTGAAGGAATACATGAGGGCGATAGAGGAGGCTCGGGGTCTCTTTGATGAGGTAATGTTTGAACAAATTTCGAGGGAGAGCAATGAAAAAATAGATTATCTGGCCAAGATGGCTAGCTCACTTCATAAATGGAAAACCAGAGAGGTAGTCGTGCAAGTGGAATTAACACCTTCTACTGAGCTCACACCATTAGCTCAGGAAGAGAGTGACTGGAGAAAAGAGCTCTTGGAATACATGGAGAAGGGCGAGTTACCAAAAGATCCAAAGAAGGCATATCGGTTGAAGCAGAGGAGTCTCCGCTTTGTGATGGTGGAGGGGGTTCTTTATAAGAGGTCATTTTCTGGACCTCTTCTCAAGTGTTTAGGCCCTAAGGAAGCTCATTATGTCCTGAAGGAGATACACGAGGGGTGTTGTGGTAATCACTTGGGGTCTTATTCTCTAGCCCGTAAGGTTTTCTTAGCGGGATATTTTTGGCCTACTATTTTAAAAGGTGCCATAGCTTTGGTGACTTCTTGTGACAGTTGTCAGCGACATAGCAGACTTTAGCATCAGCTAGCAGCGTTAATGAAAGGAATCGTGGCAGCGTGTCCTTTCGATTAGTGGAAAATGGATATTGTGGATCCCTTCCCTCCAGCCCCAGCCCCAGCTCAGAAGAAATTCTTGTTGGTCGCTATTGATTACTTCTCTAAGTGGATGGAGGCGGAGGCCTTGGCTCGAATTACTGAAGGGGAAGTGCTGAAATTTCTATGGAAGAATATAGTATGCAGATTTGGGGTACCTAGGAAGCTTATTTCTGATAATGGGAGACAATTTCAAGGAGCTCGGGTGCAAGCATGGTGTAAAGAGATGAAGATCCAACAGCACTTCACCTCTGTCCATTATCCCCAAAGCAATGGCCAGGTGGAAGTGACTAACCGATCCTTAGTACAAAGCTTGAAGACGCGCTTGGGAAAGGCCCAAGGAAATTGGGTGGAAGAGATCCTTAGCGTGTTATGGTCATATCGTACTACGCCAAAAATTGGGACCGAAGAGACTCCGTTTAGTCTGTTTTATGGAAATGAGGCGGTCTTGCCAGCAGAAATTGGAGAAGAGTCGGCTCGGATCATTTTCTACGATGAGAATAATGGAGAAAAGAGAATGGAAGACTTAGTCTTCTTGGATGAAAAGAGAGAAGCTGCTGCCATCAGAATGGAGGCGTACAAAAACAGGATAGCTCGGTCCTATAATCGTCGGGTGCGTAGGAAGGGCTTCCAGGTAGGAGATTTGGTGCTGAGAAAAGTTCAGGAGGTGGCTGTGGGGAAGCTCGACCCTAAATGGGAAGGACCATACAAGGTGGTGATGAGGCTCAGTTCGGATGCTTACTACTTGAAAGATTCAAAGGGGAAGATGCTGAAGAGACCTTGGTGCGCTTACAATTTACGCAAATATTATTCTTAAATGTTGCAAGTTCAATTTTCCTTTAAGTTGTAATCCATGCAAGCTACCTTCTATGTTTATCTATAAGCAGTTATTTTTTTCAGAAATATTGATGTAAATTTGCCTCAGCTCATCACCTTAGTCACGCCTCTTAGGCCCCTGACTTTGGCTCAGCTCATCACCTTAGTCACGCCTCTTAGACCCCTGACTTTGGTTCAGCTCATCGCCTTAGTCACGCCTCTTAGGCCCCTGACTTTGGCTCAGCTCATCGCCTTAGTCACGCCTCTTAGGCCCCTGACTTTGGTTCAGCTCATCACCTTAGTCACACGCCTTTAGGCCCCTGACTTTGGTTCAGCTCATCGCCTTAGTCACGCCTCTTAGGCCACTGACTTTGGCTCAGCTCATCACCTTAGTCACGCCTCTTAGGCCCCTGACTTTGGTTCAGCTCATCACCTTAGTCACGCCTCTTAGGCCCCTGACTTTTGGATCAGATCATCACCTTAGTCACGCCTCTTAGGCCCCTAACTTTGGTTCAGTTCATCGCCTTAGTCACGCCTCTTAGGCCCCTGACTTTGGCTCAGCTTACTACCTTAGTCACGTCACCTCGACCCTGATTTTTGGGCTCAGCTCAGTTACATCACTTTGATTTCAGCCCTTAGCCCATTTTAGATACTCAAGTACAAATGGTGTTAGCAGGTTAATTAAACACACACTTGGTAATTATGAGGAGTCCATTCACATTGCTCTCATTTAGATGAGCTGGGAATCAGGGCAATTTGGTTTGGGAGCTCGGGAGCTCGGGAGCCCATTTAGGCGATCTGAGAACATATGTCAGGTCCGATCGGAAGTTTGGCTATGGCAGCTCAGCTCGGCTCTGGGAGCTCAGCTCGGCTACGGAAGTTTAGCTCAGTCCAACGCCTCCGGGTGTTGGTTTATTTTTAAATAAGTGCTTTGCTCCCCTTAGGGAGCTCAGCTCAGTTCAACACTTTCGGGTGTTGGTTTATTTTTAACTAAGAACTTTGCTCCCCTTAGGGAGCTCAGCTCAGTTCGACACCTTTGGGCGTTGGTTTATTTTTAAGTGATAGACTTATCTCCCCTCATGGAGCTCAGCTCAGTTCAACACTTCTGGGTGTTGGTTTATTTTTAAATAAGTACTTTGCTCCCCTTATGGAGCTAAGCTCAGTTCAATGCCTCCGGGTGTTAGCTCAACTCGACACCTTTGGGCGTTGGTTTATTTTTAAGTGATAGACTTATCTCCTCTCATGGAGCTCAGCTCAGCTCAACACCCTCGGGTAGTTTATTTTTAAGTATGTATCTTTCCTTCCTATGGGAGCTGGGCTCAGCCCGCCTTCGAGTGTTAGCATTATTTTTGGTGTTTATCGTACCTCCCCTTAGGGAGCTCAGTTCAGCTCAGCTCGCGTTTGATTATAAAGGAGATCAGTCTAACATACAATAGAGATAAGTAAATAATAAAGCAAAAGAACTTGCATAAGAAAGTAAAGAGTTCAGTGTTTACATCCACAAACTAGAATTAACTCTCATCCTCGCCCTCGCCCTCGCCCCGCTCAGCCTCGCCCTCACCCTCCTTGACTGCCTCTATTGAGGTAAGAGATAGAGCAAACCCATCCAAATCCAGAAAATCCACAGGGACCCCTTCAGGGGGGTAGCCTGCTGCCCTGAACTGTTGGGTACAACCCTCAAACCCTTTGGATAGGTAGCCATAGGCTTGGACAGCAACCTCATCCATGAACTCGTCCAACTAGGAAGCCTTCTTTGAAACCTTCATCCCCCTTAGCCAGCTCGGTTCGGGACAACTCTAACTCTTGGAGGGCTTGAGCAAGCTGATCCTGAGAACCTTTGAGGTCCCCCTGCAAAGCCTCCTTCTGCACCTCATGAACTCGGAGTTCATTTTGAAACTTCAACCTCTCAGTCTGAGAGCCCATCCGCATTTCCTCCATTTGGGCTCGGAGATTGGCCACCTCCTTTTCATAACCAAGCTTTGCGTCCTCCGCTAACTGATTAAGCTCAAAAAAATGAGCTTCATAATTTCGGGTGTCCTTGGAAAATTGCTTTCGAGTCATGGAAGCTCGGAGGGAAAGCTCGGCGTTCAGGACGGCGGCCTAAGAAAGGAAAAGAGTAAGTAAATATAAATATAAGAGAGGAGCATAAAATAATGGCGAGGGGAAGGTTACCTCAGCTGAGGCAGTGTTAGAACGTTGCATCAGCTCAGTCCATCCAAGGTTCTTTACATAATCAGCATCAGCCTGAGAAATCATATCCCGAAGGACTGACCCGGCAGTTGGAGTAGGCCCGACCCCCACGATACGCAGGGCATCATGGTACATCTCAAAGAAATTGGTCCTGCACCGGACCACAGGAGTCTGAGGTTTCTCCGCCCTGAACTGATGGAGGGGTACCACTTCTGGAATAGAAGATCTCCCGGAGTCCAGCTCCACCACATCGGGGTGAGGGCTTGATGTTGCCCGCCTTTTTGAGCCTTTGGATTGGGTTGTAGAGGGCTCAGGTTTTCCAGTAGCTCGGGGTGAAGGGGCTTTAGATTTGGCCGAACTCCCTTCAGTCTTACCACCCGACGGGGCAGCGGTTTTCTTTTTCTCCAGCATTCTCTTCATGGCGGCGTTCATAACTCTTTTTTCTACACAAGACAAAGGGAGGTTAGGACAGTAAATGGTGAGAGCACTAGTAAAGAAGAGCACGGGTGGGGGGAAGGGCCATACCTAAGTTTCCTCGAACAGAAACATCTGCCGAGCTGAGCCCATGATGGCAGAGCAAGTCCTCTGCCAGAAGGGCAGAGATATCAAAGCACCTTCCCCCTATGGCCCTTAGGGCTCCAGTAAACAGCTTCCCCTAACCGAAGCCCGGGGCAGGAACATGCAGGAGAGGGAGGGTTTCCCTCTAGACTGAGCATATGTCCCAGGTATCAGTAGGGTGAACAAAGAAGGAGTTTTTCCAATTTTTGTTGGAACTGGGAGAGCCCTTAAAAAATTTGCAGTTAGGGCAGCAAGAGAAGTAAAAAGGGCCCTCCTCAGAACGTTTGGGGAGCAAAAAATTGCATATAGTAAAACAAGTTACTTCAAAACCTAAGGTTCTAAAAAGGACTACAAAGCTGCACAAGGTCCGGAAGGAGTTGGGGGTAAATTTTCCTAAGTGGAGCTCGTAGTAACGACTGAGCTGTTGAAAGAGAGGGGGGAGAGGAAACCTAAGGCCAGCTTCTAGCTAATCTACATAAAAAGTATAATATCCCATAGGGGGATTGTCAGCTCGGTCATCGAGGTCAGGAATGATAAATTCATAACCCTCGGGAGTATGAGATAGAGCCCTAATTTTTTCCTCATCTGAAGCATCTAGCTCAGATGAGTACAAGTCAAACCAGGGCACGGAGGGGGGCTCGGGGTTACTCCCCAAATCATCATCCAGAGCGGAAGTTGAGGCGGGAGCAGGATCCTTGCCCGGGGACTCTTCTGCTGGGGTAATTGCGAGTGAATCATATCGATCCACCTCAGCAAATACCTCATCTGAGCTCTCATGATGAGGGCGGGATAAAGAAGCCATTAAGGGGGTTTAAACTTACTTGGGAAGCTCGGAAATAAGGAAGAAATTTTAAGCAGCAGGACAACTCAAAAAAGGGAATGAAGGAGAGAAAATCAGAGAATAGGAATCAGAGAAGGGTAAAATGAAATTTTACAGCGAGGCCTATTTATAGAAAGCTCGGATCAATTCAGGCCGTTGATTTTAGGACAGGTGGACGGCTTAGATTGAGTGGAATTGGAGAAGTTACCTTTACATAGTACTTGTTAGAATGACAGCTGGGCTTGGTGGGGCACCTCAGCTCGGCATTCATTTAGGGTCATCTCAGAATAAAAACGAATTTCGAGTCTTTGACCTCAATTCGACTTTTATGGGAGGGACTTGTGATACCCGGAGGAGAAAACCACCTCAGCTCATCGATGACCCTAATATAAAAGGAACATCACTAATCAACCAGAACCGGGTCAGGAGTTCAGCTCGGGAGCTCGGAGCTCGGCCAAGCTCCCCAACCATAATTCCCAGCTCGGGTCGGGAGCTCAGAGCTCGGCCAAAATCCCCCACCGTAATTCCCAGCTCGGGTCGGGAGATCAGCTCGGGAGCTCGGTGTAGTAACCCAGATTTCATTTTAAGATAATAATATGTTAAACATGATTAAGGGTTAGTAATTAACCAATTCCGGAGTTTATTGGGCTTTTGAGTTTGGGCCGGATCGGAAGCTCCGAACCCAGATCGAAAGCTCCGATCCTAGCCACTTCGGAAGCTCAGCGGAAGCACCGAGATCGGAAGCTCCGATCCAGGAATGGAAGTTCCGATCTCCAGCTGCCAGCAATGCTCGATGACTCAGCCGCGAGTTTTGACAAGTGTCGAACGGAGGGCAGATCGGAAGCTCCGATCGTCGGATCGAAAGTTCCGATCCTGGCGTGTCAAGCATGCACGCAGTGAGCTGGATCGGAAGCTCCGATCTCGAAATCGGAAGTTCCGATCCTGGCCGGGAATTTTGCCTATAAATAGGGCTCGTTCGATTTCATTTTGAAATACGAATTCCCGAGTTTCTTTCTTCAGTTATATAGTGTGAGATATACACTTGAGGGCCCTATTGGTTATAATAGAGGTTTTGGAATAACCAAGGTGTGGTTATAGTCATCCGGGACTAGCGACTCCAAAGGGCTAACTACGGACGAAGGTATGGTCCGAGAATCTATTTAAGTTTTGGGAGTACTTATTAGCTTAGTTAAGGCTTATAGAATTTATGTAGTGATACGGTGAACTTTTGAATATAGGCTTGGAACCTAGGATCCTACTTTACTTGAACTAGCCTAGAGGTACGTACACATTGACTGAGATTGCCAGCGAGTATACATGTTTATATGTTGCATTTATTTGGAATTATTATATGGCATGATATATGTTTTACCGCTTTCTATATTCATATGTCATGTGCATATACACGTTGAGCCTATACCTTGTTATACCTGACTATAGAGCCGCTCAGCTCTATACTCGATAGTCTGTCACTGAGAGTACCGCAACGGCGGGGGCATTTATGTCTGTCTACTCTGGTGTACTAGACGAGTGTGGTTGCACCCAGAGGTTGATCCGCGCGGTGGCAGCACTCATGTGGCGCCAGTTCTGAGCATGATTTTTCAGATGACCCTGTACCAGTCATCATGTTGCATGCATTATATACATATGTTTACTCATGTTTATGTACTGGGCGTTAGTGCTCACGTCCTAATTGTTATCTTGGACACCCTATTCCATGGGGCAGGTCGCAGGATGGACGGAGCTCGTAGTTCAAGGCAGGACTAGGGAGCAGGAGCCTTGAGGATTTTATATACAGCAGGATTCGATATAGCTGTATAATGTTTATTGTTTAAGTTTTCGATTTGGTTGTATCACTACAGATTTAAGCCTGGATTATGTTACTAAGCTGATATGTAAATTATGGTTTTGTTTCCGCATGTTTTACTCTGTTAAGTTATTTTGTTGTATTAAGTTTAATGCATGCTATTAGTTTCCAGTTAGTAGGTGATACCATGTAAGGTCACTACATTTTTGGTATCAGAGCATGCTTAGATTTTGGGATTAGTACTTGAGATTTAGAATTAGTTTTGAGTAATTCTTGCGCATTTGGGATTTTAATGTGTAAATCTTTTCAGGATATGGCTGAGGAGAGTCATGGTAGTGTTGGCCAGGGAGGTGGTCATCATCATCGTCATCACCGCCATCATGATGATCAACATCGTCATCATGAGGGTAGACGTCGCTACTCTATCAATAAGTTCATGCAAGTAGGACCGAAACCCTTGGTGGGAGGCGAGAATCCTGAACAAGCTAGAAGCTGGATATCTAAACTCGAGAGTACTTTTCGAGCTTTCGATTGTACTGAGGATCAGAAACTGGAAGTTCTAGAATTCGTTCTAGAGGATCGAGAACGTTTTTGGTTGGATTCCAAAGCTGCTCAGGCACGTACTGAGAGAGGACAGGTAACTTGGGGGGATTTCTGTCGGGAGTTTCAGAAATTGTATTTTCCTCCGGCTGTTCGCCAAGCACGATCAATGGAGTTGCTTACTCTGAGGCAAGGATCAATGACTATTGATCAATATCAGCAACGATTTCTTGATCTGCTACCTTTCAGTCCTCATATCAATGAGAGTGATGCGTCGAAGTATGATATCTTTCTACAAGGTTTGAACCAAGATATCTACTCTCAGGTTGTCGTCTGTGATGACCCGGTATCTTTTGAGACTTTGGTGAACCGTTGCCATCTTGTGGAGACTAGCAACAGGAGGGCACAGTTGATGATGCCAGGACAACCTAGTGGATCTTTTGAGCCTCGAGCTCAATCTGTTGTGCAATCTGGACCTACGTCTTCTTCTACTCCTACTACTTCATCTGGATCTCGTGGTTCACGAGGTATGTTCCGTTTTGGGAAGAAGAAGAAGAAGGAGGAGTTTTGTAGCCATTGTGGAGGGAAGCATCCTGCAGCTTCATGTCGGAGAGCTACTGGTGCTTGTTATATTTTCGGTCAGCAGGGACATCTGCGGAGAGATTGTCCTCAGCGCATGGGTTCTGCTAGTGGATCGGGATCACAGGTTGGATCTTAGGCTTCTATTGTTCCACGTCAGCAGCAAGCACCACACAGTTATTCTGGTTATCGTCCCCAAACTCAAGGGCAGTGTTTGCTCTGTCTCAGGAGCAGGCTACAGAGGGAAGCGATCGCATGTTGGCAGGTACCTTTTTGTTATGTGGTATTCCTGCACTTGTATTAATTGATACTGGAGCATCGCATTCCTTTATTTCTAGTCGCTTTGTTAAGAGACATAGATTACCTTATGTATCATTAGATATGGATTTAGTTGTATCTACTCCGTTGGAGCAAAAGATAGTAACTAAGCGTCTAGTGATGGGTTGCCTTCTGGAGTTTGAGGGTAATGTGTTAGCAGCTAATTTGATGATATTAGCGATGACAGATTTTGACTGTATCTTGGGAATAGATATGCTGACTTTGTATCATGCTACTGTGGATTGTTATCAGCGTCTGGTACAGTTTCATCCGGATGAGGGTGATAGCTGGTATTTTTATGGTGAGGGTGCGCGACCTCCGATGCCACTTGTTTCGGCTCTAAAGGCATGTCATGTCTTGGAGTTGATCAGGTGGGGAGGGCTACCTCATCTATGCAGTTGATATGTCCACGAGTAGTTCGGGTATTGATCAGCTACCGGTTGTCAGCGAGTTTCCTGACGTATTCCCTGATGAAATTCCTGGTTTTCCTCCGGTTCGAGAGGTTGAATTTGGTATTGATCTAGTACCAGGAACTACGCCTATATCCCGAGCACCTTATCGTCTGGCACCGTCAGAGATGAGGGAATTAAAACAGCAGTTACAGGATCTTCTTGATAAGGGATATATCCGTCCGAGTGTTTCTCCGTGGGGAGCACCTGTTTTGTTTGTCAAGAAGAAGGATGGATCGATGCGATTGTGTATTGATTACAGGCAGTTGAATCGTGTCACCATCAAGAATAAGTATCCTTTGCCGCGGATTGATGATCTATTCGATCAACTACAGGGTACTTCTGTTTACTCCAAGATAGATCTGAGATCTGGTTACCACCAGATGCGGGTACGAGACTCAGATATTTCTACGATTGCTTTCAGGACCAGATACGGGCATTATGAATTTCTGGTGATGCCATTTGGTTTGACGAATGCACCGGCAGTCTTTATGAATCTGATGAATCAGATATTTCGAGAATATCTGGATAGTTTTGTCATCGTCTTCATTGATGATATTCTTGTTTATTCTCATGACAAGGATGAGCATGCACAGCATTTGAGGATTGTTTTACAAACGTTACGAGATAAGCAGTTGTATGCGAAATTGAGCAAATGTGAATTTTGGCTTGATCGGGTAGTGTTTCTCGGTCATGTGATTTCTAATGAAGGGATATCTGTTGATCTTAGTAAGATAGAGGCAGTGCTGAACTGGTCTCGTCCGACGATGGTTGTTGAGATTCGTAGTTTCTTGGGTCTAGCTGGATATTACCGTCAGTTCATCGAGAATTTTTCACAGTTGGCCAGGCCTTTGACCCAGCTTACTCGGAAAGATGTTTCCTTCATATGGTCCTCGGATTGTGAGGAGTCATTTCACGAGCTGCGTAGACGTCTTACTACTGCACCTGTGCTAGCTCTACCTTCTGGATCAGGAGGTTATGTTGTCTATACTGATGCCTCTGGTCAGGGGTTAGGATGTGTTCTGACACAACATGGACATGTTATTGCGTATGCTTCTCGACAGTTGAAGACGCATGAGAGTAATTATCCAGTACATGATCTCGAGTTAGCCGCCATTGTATTTGCGCTCAAGATTTGGAGGCATTATCTTTATGGCGAAAAATTTGAGATATTCACAGATCACAAGAGTTTGAAGTATTTATTCACTCAGTCAGAGTTGAATATGCAACAGAGACGTTGGATGGATCTTCTGAAAGATTATGATTGTGAAATCAAATATCATCCAGGTTCTGTTAATCTTACTGCTGATGCCTTGAGTCGGCAGGTGAGGCTTTCTGCACTTCAGACTAGTGAAGTATCTCATATGATTCAAGAGTGCTGTTCATTGAGTTTTACGCTCAAACACAAGAAATGGAGGAATGGGATTCGTTTGTATACTATTCTATCTGAGCCAGCATTGTATTCTTGGATTAGAGATGCTCAGATATCTAATGTTAAAACTCAGCGTTTGGCACGTCTATCCAATAGGGTTAATACATCTGGATTCCATTTTCAGGCCGATGGTTTATTGTGCTTATCTAATCGAGTGGTTGTACCTAATGTTGCGGAGCTCAGGAACGATATTCTATCTCAAGCTCATAGGAGTCGATTATCAGTTCATCCTGGAAGCATGAAAATGTATAAGGACTTGCGAACTAGATTCTGGTGGAAAGGGATGAAGCGAAATGTGTATCAATTTGTTTCGAGATGTTTGGTTTGTCAACAGGTCAAGGCTGAACACCGACGACCAGGTGGATTACTGCAGAATCTTGAGATTCCCGAATGGAAGTGGGAGCACGTGACTATGGACTTTGTTACCCACTTGCCTATGACGTCACGTCAGTGTGATGCTATCTGGGTCGTTGTTGACCGTTTGACGAAATCAGCACACTTTATTCCTTATAACCGAGAGTATTCTTATGATCGCATGACACGTATATACATCCAGGAGATAGTGCGATTACATGGGATTCCAGTGAGCATAGTCAGTGATAGAGACCCACGATTTACCTCACGTTTTTGGGGTAGTTTTCAGGAGGCGTTGGGTACCACTCTGAGTTTGAGCACTGCATATCATCCGGAGACTGACGGGTAGTCAGAGCAGACGATTCGTACATTGGAGGATATGCTACGTTCTTCTGTCATGGATTTTATCTTATCTTGGCAGGATCAGTTACCTTTGATCGAATTTGCCTACAATAACAGTTATCATCGTAGTATCGATATGGCACCTTTCGAGGTATTGTACGGTCGACGGTGTCGTACTCCATTATTCTGGGATGAAGTCGGGGAACGACAAGTCGAGGGTCCTGAATTGGTGCAACAGATTGTAGACAAGGTAGATTTGATCAAGCATAGGATCAAAGTTGCTCAAGATAGACAAGCCAGTTATGCTAATATTCGCCGCAGGCCACTTCAGTTTGAGCCTGGTGAATATGTGTTCCTTCGAGTATCACCTTTCAGGAAGGTGATGAGATTCGGTGTGAAAGGCAAGTTATCTCCTCGTTTCATTGGGCCTTTCCAGATACTGGAGAAGATTGGAGATGTTGCATATCGTCTGGCGTTACCGCCAAATCTTTCCAGTATACATAATGTTTTCATGTGTCGTTACTTCGACAGTACATAGCTGATGAATCTCATGTGATTCAGTCTACTGATATTCAGCTAGAGCCAGATCTGTCTTTTGTTGAACGACCAATCCGTATCCTAGACAGGAAGGAGAAAGTTCTTCGGAACAAGACTATACCACTTGTGATGGTACAGTGGCAGCACCGAGGCGTTGAAGAAGCAACTTGGGAAACAGAGAGTCGTATGCAAGCAGAATATCCTGAGTTGTTTGCTTTGTACTTTTGATTTACCATGTAAGATGTAATTACAGTTGTTATAATAAAACATGGTTTGATGCTTCATATTGTTATCTTGATTTGTCTTTAGATGTTATTTCGTGGACGAAATATCTAAAGGTGGGTAGAATGTAGTAACCCAGATTCTATTTTAAGATAATAATATGTTAAACATGATTAAGGGTTAGTAATTAACCGATTCCGGAGTTTATTGGGCTTTTGAGTTTGGGCCGGATCGGAAGCTCTGAACCCAGATCGGAAGCTCCGATCCTAGCCACTTCGGAAGCTCAGCGGAAGCACCGAGATCGGAAGCTCCGATCCAGGAACGGAAGTTCCGATCTCCAGCTGCCAGCAATGCTCGATGGCTCAGCCGCGAGTTTTGACAAGTGTCGAACGGAGGGCAGATCGGAAGCTTCGATCGTCGGATCGGAAGTTCCGATCCTGGCATGTCAAGCATGCACGCAGTGAGCTGGATCGGAAGCTCCGATCTCGAAATCAAAAGTTCCGATCCTGGCCGGGAATTTTGCCTATAAATAGGGCTCGTTCGATTTCATTTTGAAATACGAATTCCCGAGTTTCCTTCTTCAGTTATATAGTGTGAGATATACACTTGAGGGCCCTATCAGTTATAATAGAGGTTCTGGAATAACCAAGGTGTGGTTATAGTCATCCGGGACTAGCGACTCCAAAGGGTTAACTACGGACGAAGGTATGGTCCGGGAATCTATTTAAGTTTTGGGAGTACTTATTAGCTTAGTTAAGGCTTATAGAATTTATGTAGTGATACGGTGAACTTTTGAATATAGGCTTGGAACCTAGGATCCTACTTTACTTGAACTAGCCTAGAGGTACGTACACATTGACTGAGATTGCCAGCGAGTATACATGTTTATATGTTGCATTTATTTGGCATTATTATATGGCATGATATATGTTTTACCGCTTTCTATATTCATATGTCATGTGCATATACACGTTGAGCCTATACCTTGTTATACCTGACTATAGAGCCGCTCAGCTCTATACTCGATAGTCTGTCACTGAGAGTACCGCGACGACGGGGGAATTTATGTCTGTCTACTCTGGTGTACTAGACGAGTGTGGTTGCACCCAGAGGTTGATCCGCGCGGTGGCAGCACTCATGTGGCGCCGGTTCTGAGCATGATTTTTCAGATGACCCTGTACCAGTCATCATGTTGCATGCATTATATACATATGTTTACTCATGTTTATGTACTGGGCGTTAGTGCTCACGTCCTAGTTGTTATCTTGGACACCCTATTCCATGGGGCAGGTCGCAGGATGGACGGAGCTGGTAGTTCAAGGCAGGACTAGGGAGCAAGAGCCTTGAGGATTTTATATACAGCAGGATTCGATATAGCTGTATAATGTTTATTGTTTAAGTTTTCGATTTGGTTGTATCACTACAGATTTAAGCCTGGATTATGTTACTAAGCTGATATGTAAATTATGGTTTTGTTTCCGCATGTTTTACTCTGTTAAGTTATTTTGTTGTATTAAGTTTAATGCATGCTATTAGTTGCCAGTTAGTAGGTGATACCATGTAAGGTCACTACACTCGGAGCTCGGCCAAGCTCCCCCACCATAATTCCCAGCTCGGGTCGGGAGCTGGGGGCTCAGCTCAGCCCCAATATTAGTAGGGAGTTAGCTTAGTAAAAGGGTTCGACAACCTTGGTGAGCTAGTTAAGATGTTAGGATCAATGTTTAGGGCGAGTTCAGGAGTTCAGTAATAATTCACTCACCCCTTTTCATATGACCCCCGGGGGAGCAACAATATAGAGTCTTAATGATGGCAGGTCAGCTCGGATAAAATGTACATGTCGATATTTTCATAGGT
The DNA here is from genome assembly GCF_033568475.1 of Henckelia pumila. NCBI lineage: Eukaryota > Viridiplantae > Streptophyta > Magnoliopsida > Lamiales > Gesneriaceae > Henckelia > Henckelia pumila. The sequence goes on from NC_133122.1 coordinate 42,660,274, forward strand.
CAAGCTAGATTCAGACGAGATATCCGCCTATATATTCGGGATTGCAATCCCGGGATTCTCGGGTTCCTGATAAGGAAGGTAAGCGTAAGATTCGGAGTTATCTCCTATAAATACCAGGTTCACTTTCATTATTTGGATCCTAATTTTCACTCGTGTACTCACACCACTCTCTATATTTCGCTATCCTAGCATTTGACTTGAGCGTCGGAGGGGATACGCCGGAACACATTTCGGCCCTCCCTTTAACACTCTTGTTCGTGGTTTCAGGTCAGCAACAGGTCATCATTTATTGGAGGAGTTTTGTTAGCGCGGCTAATTAGCTCATTCAAGAAGATCACTTTATTGAGGTATATCAATCATGTTCCATTATTTCACCAAAAATATGATGCATGAAAAATGGTAAAGGTGGCTGCATGGCGGAAACGCAGCAGTTGAATTAATGTTTTGGTTAAAGCTTTTGTTTTTATTTTTGCTTTAGCTTTAACAATGTCAACGACTATCTCACCATTTTTTTCATCTCATTCACCAAATCAATCACTACACCGCGAAAACTTCGGTACTGTAGTTCTCTCTCTTTTAAAACAAATTAGTACTTAATTTATTTGAAAATTTTAAAAATATATTATAATTTATCTCATAATATAACTCTTATAAATTAATCAAAAGTAAAAAAAAAAAAACCTCATGAAACTTTATAAGTTTTAACAAAAACATACATGATTTTCAAACCTAAATATCTGACTCAAATTATTTTCTCCCTAGTCGAAGGAAAAATATAATCTGAGTCAGCTATTTAATTCGATCTTGAATATATATATATATATATATATATATATATATATATATATATGGGATAATTCCCAATTTGGCCCCTTGTTTTAGGCTTTGTTCCCGATTTGGTCTTTTGTTTTTCGATTGATCCAATTTGGTCCTCCGTTTTTTATCATGTTTCGTAATTGGTCCTTCCGTCCAAGTTAGTGTCAAATCTAACAGAATTTACTTGCTTGACCCGTTAAAGTATTTAATTCTTACCTTCTAAATCGGTCAAAGCCATCTAGCTTGATTTGACTTTTGAGTCTTCACCAACCGTAAATCCAATTCATTAATATTAATCGAATGAAAAACAAATTTTTTTTTGGAAATAATGCACGGCCTTTTCATCGCAATTTAGAATAGATGGGAAGAAAGCTTAGTTATCAATAAAATTTTTAAATTAAATTTTGCACAGAGTCATAATTTATATTTTGATTTTACACATACTTAACCAAGTAGCTTCATTCATTTTGCCTTTATGCATGGTTTTCATGACCAAATAATTAAGAGTAAAAATTAATTTGGTACATGAACTATTAGATAAGTGTCAAGTACAAAAATTTTTGTTAATGTTTTAATTGGTACATGTCCATTTGATTTTGACCAAATTATGATGAATAAAATGGTATAATAGTTTTTTGACATTACAAATTAATTAATGCAATAATATTATTTTGTTTCAAACCAGCTTCATCGTTTTAATTTGTCCGCCAGAAAAACCGAGAACAACTTTCAATTTATTTTTAGTCATGTTATCTAATAAAATTATTGTGTTTAAATAAACTTATAATTTTTTATTTGTTGATAAAAAAACATGTGGCACTTTATGACGGAATTTAATTGGTGATTTGATTAGTTTTTCTTATAAATATAATTTGAAAATTTAAATTAATTTTCAATAGAACTTACCTAATATTTTTATTAAAAATAATATATTCAATAAATTTTTACATAGTTAAAAGATTGAAAATTATGTAAAAATCAGAATTTTAGCTAAAAAAATATTTGTTTAATTATTTTCTATGGTATCAATTTATTTATTTACAATTATTTATATATTGTATGCCTTAATATAATTTATTTATTCTTTCTCGTTGAAATATATAATCTATTTAATATATATAATATAATAAATATTATGTACAAATAAATTTTTTAATAAAATCAATTTTTGCGTCTAAAATATAATATACATATATATATATATATATCTAATTAAAATTTAAAATAAAATGAGTATTTTTTTAATAAAGGTAAATTGGACATTTTACATAAATGTTACCGAAAATTGACTGGAATTCGGTGGACAAGTACCAATTAAGCCATTAACAAAACTTTGTGTATCAATTTAACATTTAACAAATAGTTCGTGTACCAAATTAATTTTTACTCAAATAATTAATCCCTATAATATGCCAAAACTCTATACATTTGGAAAAACCAATTAACAAATGTGAGATTTTATTAGGAAGTGATGATGGTTAAAGAGGGAGACACATAGATATGATAGAGTTTCTTTTTTTTTTTTTTTCACATAAGAAATAGAATAAGAATAAAGTTTTAGAATGAAAATAAATTTTTATATTTAACAACTTTGATGAAAATTAAAAAAATAGAAAGAAATATACTTACATTTCAATAACACACCGTCATGAATCTTCAAGAAGAAAACTTGAAGTACGTATTTCGATTCTTTAAAACTAAATTCCATGAAAAAGAAACCAAAAAAAAAAAAAAAAAAGAGAGAAGAAGAAGAAGAAAACTTATAGTAATTTTGAGCGACCAAATTCTGGAGCGGAAGGATTATAAGGTACGGGAAAGTTAGGGTTTATAGCGGTGGGAAAAGATGAAATAGATGAAGATGAGTTGAACCGGTTCAAGAGGTGAAAATTTAAAGCCTTCAAAGGGTTGAGCAGGTAAATTATGTTAGTTTTAACACTAAATTGGACGGCAGGACTAATTGCGAAAACATGACGAAAAACGAAGGACCAAATTGGGTCGATCAAAAAACGAGGGACCAAATCGAGAACGATGCCTAAAACAAGGGATCACATCAGGAATTATCCCACATATATATATATATGTGTGTGTAGTTTTGATCTTACGCATCCTAGTGTGAAAGATTTTTGTCAGCAACCACTAAAATTTTGTTTTTTCAAGTATATTTTAGTGCTTAGCTCGCTCGCAAAAATCATGTACACTAAGGAACGTGTGATCAATATATATATATATATATATATATATATATATATATATATATATATATATATATGACGTACGTTATTAGAATAGCTATCAAGTATCCATGTTGACTATCAAGCTAATAAGTTCGGTTTTTCATTAACACCACAATGTAATATTTTATTTAAAAAAAAAAAGCTAAATTAGCACATATATTTTAATTTATGAATAATCTATCTTGAATTTGCAAAATTTTGCATTTAATGTACACCACAGTTTAATTAATCAACAAGAACACACTAGTGTTTTTTTTTCCAACGACATGTATCCAGATTCCAGCTTACCAAACATTTATATATATTTTCCAAAATGTCTAATATTATTGCATATATGAATAATATTATCACGTATGAACAGGGAAATACAACGTTAAACAACTAAGCACAACAAAACAAAAGCAAATAAATTCACTTTAAGGCTACCTTGCTTTATATTTTCCATCTTGGATTTGTTCAAAACTCTCAAACAATTACCTGCACATTGTATTCTATCAGGTTTGTTCTTATTTTCATGCTGCTATTGTTTTTCAAAAAATGGCCGAAAATTAAAATACAAAAAAATCTCTTCTTTCTGGTTTCTGGTTTAACATGTATACAAAACCCTAATTTCTTCCCATTTTAACGAAGCGATTTTTTGTTGCATTTTTTTTTCTTTTTTTAATGCTTTAAGTCCTCAGAGATTCAGAAATCATGAGAAGACAGTGGCCTTGCTCGAAATGTGGATTTGCATGTGAGTTGGTTTAAATTGTTAATTTTTCGTCCGATTTTTTTGTTGTTATTGTTGTTGTGTGTCTATATGGATTTGCATGTCAGCCGGCTCCGACCGGTTAGATCTGCAAATTCATATGAAGGCTGAGACATAAAAAAGGGTAATTTTAGAAGTAAAATTTTGAACTTGTCAAAAAAGAAAAAAAATTATATTGAATTTTTTTAAAATTATTTTTCAGTTAATTAAGGCAAACAATTGAGAGGCATGTCATGATTTCTTCAAGTAAAAACTTGAACTTTAATTTTTCATTTTTAAGGGATGGATCTATGGTTTATGTAATGGTTTTGAATTTATTTATTTATTTTTTTAGATGAGTTTTGAATATTTTACGCATGCGTGTCAAGTCGAAATTTGCACATTTCTTGCTAGATTAATTAACTAGTCTGCAAATGAATGAATATGAACACAGGTTCCTCAACTTGGAGAAGCATGAACCCCACAAAACCTGTAGTATGCAACTCATGCAAATCGAAGGCGAATTCGAGCAAATCGGGAGGTTCGACCAATTCTTCCAAACAAGCAGTGGTTGCTGATAGTACTACTACTGATCATATGACAATTAATCCGATATCATGCGACATAATACCTTCGACCTTGATAATCAAAGAAAACATTAATCCTGATCATAGGAAAGTGGATTCGGGTCGACTCTTTGTATTCGGAGCGAATACATGGCCTGTTCGAGTTGATCATCAACAAGAACCAACTGCATCTAAGGGTAAAGGAAAGGCTCATGTACATGTCTCCAGCGGAGATAGGCAGAGTTCAGTTGAAATTGAAGATCATTTTCATACTGGGTTAAGCTTGAAATCTCCATCTACACTACTCTTTGAGAATGCCATCCATGAGGAAATAAATCAGGAAGATGGTAAAAAAATATATATATATATCCTTCCACAAATAAACAGTACTGCATTGAGAATTTTCTAAATTTTTTATTGCAAAATAAAAATTTTTATGAGTAAAATCATATTATCTTTTAAATTTATATACAACCCCTTTTTTTTGGGCTTACACATGTCCCCATTTTCATATAGAATATTTCTCCCTGTCAGCATATCACGTACCAACCTTAATATACACTAACAGAAATATTTCTTTTTACGTAATTCTAGTCTTTCTATATTTTCACTCAAATATTCCTATTTTATATACATTTACAGTCATTCAAATGAATAATATATTAAAAAAAAAATCTGTGTGGATAGAACTGCTTAATCGAGTAATATTCATGTTGAAAATATTGATGAAATAAGGTAGCCTAGATTAAATTTTTATTCAAAAAAAATCATAAAAAATGCATTTTAAAAATATTTCAAAGTGATGTTAATTTGGAATGTTTTTTTTGCTTTGTGATCTACAGCTGCTAAGAAATTAGTGCTGGAGGAAATCGAAAAACTCTCGTTTTGGAACGCCGGTAACGTGAAGAAGAAGAAGAGAACCAAGCTTCCCCAGTTCACTCCGTCGCCGATGGAAAGGTTTTTTAATCAGCTAAGCCATGTCAAAAAAGAGCAAGACGAGTTCACCAACACACATGAAAGAGAGAACCCTTTGTACGATGATTTGTTCTTTTACCAGAAATGCAATTTCATACCCGAAAACGAGATCGGTCTTGGGGCCATGCTCTTGCCCGGTCCTTCAAAGAAAGCCGGTTATACTGAGCCGAGACCGTCTGCAGGAGCCAAGGAATTAGTCGTGGTTAAGCTGGAGCCATCGGAGCTCTCTACAAAGGACGATGAAGCGGCTTCTTGCATCATAGACGTGAAAAAAAGCTCGTCCGAGTAAGTATATATATGTGATCTTCTCATATTCTCTTCAAAGACTTTCAAGAACGTTAGAAAATGGACGATATGTATGGCTTGAATCGAGTGTTTTGAACCTTTGTTTTTGAATCAAGCAAGACTTGCACTATTTTAAACGACTAAATTGTAATGAGATTTTTCGTGTCAATTTGTGTTGTTGATTGAAAATAACACACACACATATATATATATATGTGTGTGTGTGTGTGTGTTTAACTTGTTTTGACTACAGGGAAGTGGTGAGGGGAGAGGAGTCCCCTTCCCGACAGTAAATGAACTCCATATTAATTTTTTTATTACATTAGAATCCGCAACGGATTTTGTATGTTGTGTTGTCTTAATATTGTAATAAATTATATAGCAACATAAGTTTTTATATCTTATAAACCTAACATGACAATCTTTTATACACACACATATATATATACATTAATACATACATATACGTACATAATAAACATATTAGATGTCAAATGACCTATCTTGTTGACGACTTTATAAATTATAATTGACAACAACATCTCAAATTTGAGACTGAGTTGAACCCTTGCAAATTTAATTAACTAGCTAATCCTTCCTCACATTGCTAAAAAAAAAAACAAAAGTTAATATCTCGATAAATTGCCGAAATTGGAAAGAAAGAAAAAGAAGAAACATAGACGAGAAATTAATTACATTTTTTTCAGACAAAATGAATTAATATATATATATATATATATATATATATATATATATATATATATAAGACCGTTGATATATATTTTATTTTAGAAAATAGGCTTCTTTTTCTTTCAACTATCTTTCTCCGATCGATGATTTCAGGCCGTAAACAAGTTACCAACTTTATTCATTTTTCCTATGTTTCATAATTCTTTGTTTGATGTCATGCATGCACCTTTTCCAGTTTTTTTGCTCATTAAATATTTTTAAATGAAATCATGTCTAGACTCTAGACCGGTATACATAAAATGATCTCCCATTTATGTGGATTAGTTTCAATTGATTTTCAGCTCATGTGAATTGCTTCTTTAATTATATAGATTGACGTCTGACTGATTTTTAATTCATTGCTTAATTCAATCGATCATTTTTCAATAGTCTATAGATTGGTTTGGACCGAAATTTAAATAGTGTTTTGAAGAATTTTAAGGAAAACACTTCTCAATTTTTCTCCGAAGGTTTCTTCTCCTTTAATATATATCCTTAAGTATACCTGCTTTATGGATGGACTGGTGACTGTTAGTCGTCCAAAACCCATTGGATATTGTTCAGTAGCTGCCGTAGATATTTGTTGTGGGTGAAGAAATAGATGATAATTTGCAGTTGCATGCTTTATGTGTTAGAGTTTTCTCAATTATCATGTTTATATAATATATGAACATGATAAATAATATGCGAAAGCAAGATCGAGCGTTACCTCCAGCCATCGAATAATTTGTAAGTGTGCTGCTTTCCTCTCCAGTTGAAGCCTTCTAAACACTCCAACTCTCTCGCAGATGATGTATTTATGTTGTTATGAGTTGTGTATTTAGGGACCTCAAGAGCCTCGGTATTTATAGGTAAATTCTCATACCATCAATGAGTTCGGGAGCACGAGATTCAAACTAAGTGTGTGTTGCGTGTCTCACTTTTCTGAATGTGAGACGCCATATGCACAGTGTTCAAGTATGGAGGCATCGGTCGTCACCGCTTTTGTCATCGTATATATCTCGTTTTTAATTATGTGCCATATTTTCTTACATTCTCCCACTTGGCACATATACAAGCCAATATATATAAGAAAACAAAATACATGAATCATGGCGATAAGTCCTCTGATAAGCGAGTATTATCTTCCATGTATCACAATGTATTATGTCTCTCAAGCTTTATGAATAAACCTGAACTTTATGTTTATTCGAGGTCCAACGTTATTGATATTTTTCTCGAATCAATGAATGTGTACACAACAAATATGAGAAAATATCACAACAGAGTTTCATTAATTTGTTCTTACAAAAAATTTACATATAGGAACCAAGTCCCATGCTTTCAGTATGATCCTTAAATTTCAATGGTGGCATGCCTTTTGTCAAAGGATCGGCAATCATCAATTCGGTGCTAATGTGTTCGATAACCACTGTTTTATCTTTAACACGATCTCTTACGGCTAAATACTTAATGTCGATGTGCTTGCTTCGACTACCACTTTTGTTATTTTTAGCCATAAAGACAGCAGCTGAATTGTCACAATATATCCGGCCATAATGGCCTAGATATAGAATCAAAAATTCTAAGCCCCGATATGAAACTCTTCAACCAAACACCTTGTGAGGTAGCCTCAAAACAAGATACGAACTCAGCCTCCATAGTGGAAGTAGCAGTCAATGTCTGCTTTGCACTTCTCCAAGATACAGCTCCACTAGCTAGCATGAAAATATATCCTGAAGTGGATTTTCGAGAGTCAATGCAGCCAGCGTAGTCTGAATCAGAGTAGCCAATTACTTCCAAATTCTCAGTTCGTCTGAACATAAGCATATAGTCTTTGGTCCCTTGAAGGTACCTCATCACTTTCTTTGCAGCTTTCCAGTGGTCTAAACCTGGATTACTCTGATATCTTCCCAACATCCCAACAACAAATGCAATGTCAGGTCTAGTACAAACCTGAGCATACATCAAGCTTCCGACAGCAGAAGCATAAGGAATGTTTTTCATTTGTTCTCGTTCAAGATCATTCTTTGGGCATTGGTTCAAATTGAACCTGTCATGTAAAGATCAAGAAATTTACATGCATGCAATTTCAAAAGCAATTACACCAAGAGTTGTGTAAGATTAATTATCTCAATTAATGTTGGCATTAACTCAAGAAGTTGGAAAGCCAAAGGACAAACCATGAAACTCCCATCATCAATTATCAATATGGACATGATTAAGGACTTTTATGACCATTAAGAGTGTCCTTTCACCTTCTACTAAACCTCACCTATAAATAGAGCTCAAGGTTGAAGGAATTAGATACACCAAACCCAAGCTTTGCTCTCTCCATATCTCACAAAATTTAGTATCTATAGTGGTTGAGACTCTGTCTAATTTTCGAATCTGGAGTAGCTTGTGTTCAAAGCAAGTAGTCGAGCAAGAGTGCTGTTGAAAGTCCTGATCGAGGTGTCATCCAATTTTGAGTTAGAGTTCTGACCAAAGATCCAATATACTTCAATTTTTGTGGGAATCAGGTAAGTGGGTTTTTTGTTTCTTTAAGCCATCTTTGTTTCAATTCGATGGAAATCATTGAGTCTTGTTTCTATTGGACTCTTTTTGTTAATTTTGATTCTCTAAGCATTATTCTAAGAAACCATCAAAATCTTTGTTTGGGCTTATTCTTATTTGAAATCACCAAGTATCCATTTCAAGTCTTGATCGTACACTGTTTGTTTTATGTCCTTTGATTCCGTATATATTTCGTTCCACATGAATCCTTTGTTATGCTTCATTTTGAAGTACCTTATGATTCGTTATGCATTCCTTTGCTAAGCCTTTGTTCAGATTCATTATGTCCTTTTTCGTTCCAATTGATACCCATGTGATATGTTCGTTTGTGATGATTCTGATTTGAATAATGGCGCATTGGGAAAAGCCTGTGAGGGAAAAGGCCCTAGAGGGAGCCCATGCGTGGGAAAAGGCCCCAGAGGGAGCCCAAAACCAGTAAAAGCCCATGGTCATTATGATAAGATATGAATAAATATATTTTTAAAAGAATGATGTTCCTGTTTTGAAAACTCGATCGTACATTCCTCGTTTCATGTCCTTTGATTTCGTTTCATGTTTCTTTCTGTACGATTCCTCTGTTATGCAATGAGATCTTGAAATGCACGGTTAGGATTCAAATTAAGATATGGTAAGGAAATTCCGAAAACATGATATGATAAGGCCCTGATGCGGTGGGTTATAATAACCGTTTAAGGCCTCGTCCCCTTAGAGGAGTAACAATTAGGGACTGATCAGTAGCCAGGATTAACGAGATGAATAACAGTGCCATGTATAAGTTATGATTCGGTTATGATATGTCTTGATTCTTTGTTTCGTATTCTGTTTGTCTCCTGTCTTGACTCCTATTGAATTCGTATCATGTATATATATTCGATATTTGTGTGTACGATTGGCCCCCACTTGCTGAGTGTTTCCCAAAACACTCACCCATTTACTCTCCCTCCCCAGATAAGAATGAAGATGAGTTAGATAACAAAGAACAGATTATGTTATGGGGTTGGTGATGACGGATCAGTTCAAGTTGAAGAAATATTTTTTTTACTTTAAATTTCAATTTCGCTTCCGCATTGTCGCACTTGTGTTTTTCTATATAAAAACAGTTATAGTTTATGAAACAGACTGGTTTTTTGGCAAGATTTGTACTACGAGGCTTGTTGTTTCAATGTTAAATTGTTAAACAACGCCGATGTCAACTAGGCCCGGTTCCGGGGCGTGACATTTTAGTGGTATCAGAGCCTCCAGGTTCCATAATCCGGATGGGAAGAGCTTCTTGCTGAAAAAAAAAATAAATAAATTTTAGTTGTGAAGCATCCCTAGTTCAGATAGACCAGCTGGGACAATAGACCAGTTGGGAGAGAAAGAATCCGATAAGACAAAATAGCTGGCTAATATAATAGATTTGTTAAGAGTAATCTTATTCTAGAATGAACTTCAATTTTGTCCTTGAACGATTTATGGGATGTGCAAGTACTCCAATCAAGTTAGCTACAACCCGACACCAGTTAGCGCAAAGAACGTGGATGAAGAAGATCCAATTGAAGTATACATGCCTGAAATGCGACATACTAAGATTATCACCAAAAGGAGAAATTTTTAAGTCATAGATCTGCCACACAATATCTTGTGTGTTTAACTAAGGAGAAAACATTTTAGTGTGATTCTAGTTAAGAGAAACTCAGTTAGATGAATTTAAGTTTGAACTATCTAACTATTGGAAAATATGGTTTTGGGATATATGAAGATAAGAATTCAATTAGTAGTGATTTATCCAATAGGAATTTGGTTAGGTAATCCTCATAGACAGAATTAAGAAAAGTTTGGCTAAAAGAAGCATGCCGATAAGATGGGTTTTAGGGAACTTGATGGAACCAATTAAGGTAATTAAGTAAATTGGGTTCATGATCTTGATGGGAAATTAAGAATGATTCACTTGGGAAGATGAATTACTTGGGGACTAGAAATTAAGATTGAGAGTGAGAAAAAACCACTTGGGAACTAGTGTTTATGTCTGATATAAAATTTAAGACTGATATTTTGGCCTTAAGTTAGATTGATTTTGGGATTATTAATTAGCATACGTGTTTGTTAGAACCTAATGGGGGGGGGGGGGGGATTTAGGTTCTATTGGCAACTTTAGCAATTTAAAGTGATTATGCAAGTACGCAAGCGGAAGACTTAAGCAATCAAATAAATAAGTGCGGTAAATAAATACGTAATGTAAATAAAGCAGTAAAAGGGATAAGAGATGTTTATGGAAGTTCGACGATAAATCGTCTACGTCTCCCCTTCTTGGTTAAGTCGATTAACCAAGGATCCACTAGCACTTCGAACGTCTTGGCCTTGATGGCTCCAAGGATAGCCTTACAACTTGACACGATCACCGCGCCGATATAACTCAACACTCTTGGCCTTAAGGGCTCCAAGGATAGCCTCAACACAACACTTGGCTTCACACTCAAGTGCTTACAACGATAGCACAACACACTTGGCTTCACACTCAAGTGTTTACAACAATAGCACAACCAACTCACAAACTATTTTTACAAATACTCTCAAATATATCACACAAATACTTTGATAATGAGAAATTGCTTGCAAAGGAGAGAAGAGATGAGTTGGGATGTCTCCAAATGAACTTGGATGGCCTCTATTTATAGTTGGCAAAGTTTTGAATCTTATTTGAGTGCTTGGAGCGTGTGGTAAGAAGTCAAGAAGCGACAAAAAGTGTTCGGCGCCGCTGCCTACATTTTCCCAGCACTGAGCGGATTTTGTGGAAAAATCATATCTTCCAATCTAACCGTTGGATTGATCTGACATTTGAACTGAAGCTTTAAAACATCTGGATCTGCAATCGGAACGGTAGAGATTTGATTCTAACGAGTCAAACATTTCCAGTATTTTTCGGAAGTCACTTCATCAAGTTTTCGAACTTGTTCTGTGCAACAAATTTGAAAAATTCATATCTTCATATCCATCCGCTGGATTGATTTGAAATTTGGACAGAGGTTGTAAAACATCCTGAATTTGAATCTGATCGGTGGAGATGTGATTTGGATGTCTCAAACAATCCCAGTTAATTTCTGAAGTTGAATCTTCATAATTTGCTTCATGTTCTGCAGAAATAAGTACTGTGCAATCTTTGTAGAAAAATCATAACTTCATATCTAGCCGTTGGATTGATATGAAATTTTGATATAAGTTTGAAAACATCCTGATATTGATTTTGATTGGTGGAGATTTTATTTGGATGTCTCAAGCACGTCCAGTAATTTTCATAAGTTGATTCTTCATTCTTCACTACAAGTTCTGCAAAAATAGGTACTGCACAATTTTTGTGGAAAAATCATAACTTCATATCTAGCCGTTGGATTGCTCTCAAATTTGGACAACACATGTAAAACTTCTTCATCACGATTATGACTGGTGGAGATCAGATTTAAATGCCTAGAAAATTCCCAGTAATTTTCGGAAGTTGCTGCTCCATACTTTGGCTTCTTCTTCTCTTTTTTTCATATCTCTTAACAATGTTCCATCCATTCAATGAGCAATAAAAGACTTTATAAATACATGTATAGCTTCAAAATAACTTCCAACAATTTATTTGTCAATAAATTCTAATCTGCAAAATCTCACTTTAAATGGTTAGTAACAATTAACCGAGTTTTGTAATCATCAAAACATAATATTATGAGACTTGTTAATGCATTAAAAATATTAATCTCATAACACGAGATTTGTATGCGTTTAAAGCGTAACAATCTCCCCCTTTTTGATGATCACAAAACTTGGTTAAATAGGAGAAATAAATGTACAATATTAAATAAATAATTTAAATTTGCACAATATAATTGCATGAATAAAACTCCCCCTAAATTAAACAATTAGCTAAGAAGAAAATGGTTATCAAATAACCAATTTTATTCTTCATGCATTTAACCATACTAACTCTCCCCTTTAGTTAAAGTATTTAACCAAACTAATTCTCTCCCTTTTTGTGATAATCAAAAAGACTGGAAAAGTATGCAAAAACATGAGAATTGAAATATGATTTCTAAAATGCAACACATAAATTTCACATAAATAACAAAATATGAGCGTATAATATTGAATAAATACAATTAATTTGTATTATCCAAAATTAAGTCGCTCGAATTTTATATTAAGCTCCCCCTTAATATGTCATTATCTTTAGAATATGTCAACAAGTGATTACAACTCAATCATGCCAAATTCACCACGCAAACGAATAAAAGTATTTTCATCTAGTGGTTTTGTAAAAATATCGGCAATTTGATTTGTCGTGTCAACATATTGAAGTTCAACTTCATTTCGTTCGATGTGGTCACGAATAAAATGATGACGAATGTCAATATGTTTGATGCACGAATGTTGAATCGGATTCTTTGTTAGACATATGGCGCTAGTATTGTCACAGAAAATAGGGATTTTTGAAAAAGAGACGCCATAGTCGAGCAATTGATGCTTCATCCAAAGAATTTGCGCACAACAACTACCAGCAGCCATATATTCGGCTTCGGTCGTTGACAACGCAACACAATTTTGTTTCTTTGAAAACCAAGAAACTAAACAGTTTCCTAAAAAGAAACAAGTTCCACTAGTGCTTTTACGGTCCACCTTATATCCACCAAAGTCGGCATCACAATATGCTTTTAAATCAAAGAAAGAATTTTTCGAATACCACAAGCCGAGATTTGGAGTATTTGAAAGATATTTGAAAATGCGTTTTAAGGCGAACAAATGTGATTCCTTTGGACATGATTGAAATCGTGCACACAAGCAAACACTAAACATAATGTCCGGTCTACTAGCAGTAGCATATAATAAGGAGTCAATCATACTACGAAAGGAAGATTGATCTACAGATTTACCATTTTCATCCTTGTCGAGTCTGATTGCTGTGCTCATCGGTGTAGATGATGATTTTGTGTTCTCCATTCCAAACTTCTTTAGAATCTCCTTAATGTATTTGCTTTGGTTCACAAAGAACCCATCTTTACACTGTTTGATTTGCAATCCGAGGAAATAGTTAAGTTACCCCATCATGCTCATCTCAAAGTGTTCCTGCATAAGCTTGGAGAAATCTTGACAAAGAGTTTCGTCAGTAGAACCAAAAATTATATCATCAACATAAATTTGCACAATCAAAAGATCATTTTTGACATTCTTGGTAGATAAGGTAATGTCGATCTTTCCTCTTAAAAAACCATTTGAAAGCAAGAAAGTAGACAGTTTATCATACCAAGCTCGAGGAGCTTGTTTCAAACCATACAATGCTTTGTTTAGTCTAAACACATGATCAGGCAAAGAAAGATCAACAAAGCCATCAGGTTGCTCAATATAAACCTCTTCTTTCAATTCACCATTAAGAAAGGCACTTTTAACATCCATTTGAAATAACTTAAAATTTCTAGAGCAAGCAAAAGCAAGTAGCATGCGAATGGATTCTAGTCTAGCAACAGGCGCATAAGTTTCATCATAATTTATGCCTTCTTCTTGACTATATCCTTTAGCAACAAGCCTAGCTTTATTTCTAGTGATAGTGCCATGCTCATCAAGTTTATTCCTAAACACCCATTTAGTACCAATGATAGATCTATCATGCGGCCTAGGAACAAGAATCCAAACATCATTGCGTTTAAACTCATTCAACTCATCTTGCATCGCAATTATCCATGCATCATCTAACAAAGCATCATCTATGCATTTAGGTTCAACATGCGAAACAAAGGCAAGATGATTACAAATATTATTAAGAGAAGAACGAGTGGCTACTCCATTTGAAGGACTTCCGATGATAAGATCAATTGGGTGATCTTTGTGAAGCGTCCATTCTTTCGAAAGTAGTGTTTCCTCAACGGAAACATCTATATTATTTAGGCTTGAGGAAGCCAACTCTTCTTCGAGTAATTCTACATCATCAATGTTAGTGCGAACAATAGTTGACATAGATTCATCAAAAATAACATGCATAGATTCTTCAACAAGTAAAGTGCGTTTATTAAAAACTCTAAAGGCCTTACTAGAGGTAGAATATCCGAGAAAGATACCTTTGTCGGATTTGGCATCAAATTTGCCAAGGTTGTCCTTACCATTGTTATGTATGTAGCATTTGGAACCGAAAGCTCGAAAGTAAGAAATGTTAGGCTTTCTCCCTCTCCATAATTCATATGGAGTTTTCTTGAGAATTGGCCTTATTGATACGCGATTGATAATGTAACAGGCAGTGTTCATTGCTTCAGCCCAAAAATATTTTGGTAGAGAATGCTCACATATCATGGTCCTCGCAATCTCCACAAGTGTCCTATTTTTCCTCTCAACGACCCCGTTTTGTTGAGGAGTCCTAGGACAAGAAAAATTATGACCGATGTCTTTCTCTTCACAAAAGTTTGAAAAACTTTCATTTTGAAATTCAGTTCCGTGGTCACTACGGATCTGCTTTATTGAAAGATTTTTCTCATTCTCAACTCGTTTGACAAAAGTTTTAAAATAATAAAAGGCATCATTTTTGTGGGCTAAAAACAATGTCCACGTGTAACGTGAAAAATCATCCACAATGACAAATGCATAAAGCTTTCCTCCTAGGCTAGAGTTCCTCGATGGACCACATAGATCTAGGTGAAGAAGTTCAAGGGGCATAGAAGTAGATATAAAATTTTTGCTTTTAAAAGATTCCCTTGTATGTTTGCCAAGTTGACATGCATCACAAATAATTTTAAATTGAGTTTTGGCATACCAACAACTAAATCAAGTTTAAAAAGTTTTTCTATGGTACTAGGACCAACATGACCTAGTCGTCTATGCCAAAGAATGTTGTCATCAACATTCAAGGATACAAGGCTTTTAATATTTGATAAAGATAAATTGTTTAAAGAAACCTTGTAAACATTTTCACTTCTATACCCTTTGAAATTTATGGATTTGTCAGTCGTGAGTGATATAGTGCAGTGTTGGGGAGTGAATTTGACTTCATAACCTCTATCGCACAATTGACTTATGCTTAGTAGATTATGCTTAAGCCCTTTCACTAGGAGTACATCATCAATCAAGCAAGAATTAGATATACCTATTGAGCCGATGCCTTCAATGACTCCTTTGCTGTTGTCTCCAAAGGTGACTGTTCCCTTCTCCTTAGGTTTGACTGATTGGAGTAGATCCTTGTTCCCCGTCATATGTCTAGAACATCCACTGTCTAGATACCATATGCTAGGGAGAACAGTTTTCCTAGTTCCCTGAAAAGAATTGTTTTGGTACCCTTTAGTTCTTTTGGGTCCACAATGTTAGAAAAGAGAGATACAAAATAGACTTCTAAGAGTTCAGTCTCTCATAGAAACATCATCGCCACTTTCTAAGAGTGCTCCCAGTAGTAGGTAGGGCATATGACCACTTTAAAAACCTATTTCCTTGGACAGAGAAACGTTCAACAGGGAGACCAGCCGCAAGTCAAGGCATTTTTAAGCCGGTCTATATTGAACTCCCTTAGATTGTGATCTCATAATGCCGACTAATGAGTTGTTAAGTACTCTTAGGCCTCCATTTCATATAGCTCTTTTGAACATATTGATATTTCAATGATCTGCATTTATGTCTAACATGACCAGATTTGCAACAATAAGAACAAGTAGGGGGTATTCTCATCTTAGCCTTAGCTATTAGACTAGCAAAGTCTATAGACTTCTTACCATAGCCTATTCCTCCCTTATCAAAGCTACATTTCTGCATGCTAAGTAGGTTGTTCAATTTATTGCTACTCACATTGAATTTATCGAATGATTTTTCTAAGTGATCTAGGTCATCCTTAAGTCTAAGATTATCATGCTCCTTAGTTTCTAATTCCTTTTTAAGATTTCTATTCTCTTTTCTAAGAACCTTAACCATATCAAGCATATCTTTATAAGCATGTAAGAGTTCATCGTAAGTAGGTACCTCGTCATCGTCGTCAGAGACGATGTCATCACTCTTAGCCATGAAGCAGAGGTTTGCTTCCTCGTCGTCGTCGTCGCTATCACTCCAGGTAGCTAGTAGGGCTTTCTTCTTTCCTTTGTCCACTTTCTTCTTGAGTGGGCATTCATTGGCGTAGTGACCTTGTTGTTGACAGTTGTAGCAGGTCACTTCTTTCTCAGGTTTCTTGTCTTTCTTGAATTTGTTTCCTCGCATGAATTTCTTGAATTTTCTTGCGAGGAGAGCCATGTCATCATCGTCATCTTCTTCGACTTGTGTAGTCAAAGCTATCCCTTTGTGCTTGACATCTTCTTTCTTTGATTCTTTTCTCGTGGACACTTCTAACTCATGGGTTTTTAGGGTCCCATGTAGTTGATCAAGATCATAGGCGGCAGTGTCCCCTTTGTTGGATTCGATGATGGCGGTTCTCTTTGCATCCCATTCTTTTGGTAAGGCACGAAGAGCTCTCCTCCAAACTTGCTTGGTAGGATATTGTTCTCCCAATTGTGCTAACTCATTGATGATTTGAGTAAGCCTTCGGAACATGGTGTCAACATCTTCATTGGATTCCATCTCAAATTTTTCGTATTTGAGTTGGAGTAAGTCGATCTTTGTCTCTTTCACTTGGTTGGTGCCTTCGTGACATATCTCTAGCTTGTTCCATATCTCTTTAGCGGATGAGCACATCGATATCCGGTTGTACTCGTTCATATCTAAGGAACAATGCAAGATATTCATAGCTTTAGCATTTTGCGAAATTAATTTCATGTCCTCTTTTGAAAAGTCATCCATTCCCTTAGGAATTTCAACCCCATCAACTATTTTCATAGGTGTATAGGGACCTTTCACCGTCACTTTCCATAGGTCATAGTCTACGGATTGGATATATAGGGACATACGATTTTTCCAATACCCGTAGTTTATGCCATTAAAAAGAGGAGGACGATTAGTAGATTGCCCTTGAGCATAATCACTCGCTAGGTTTGCCATAAAAAGGATTTGAAAAGTATTTTCAAATGGCTCTGATACCACTTGTTAGAACCTAATTGGGGGGGGGGGGGGATTTAGGTTCTATTGGCAACTTTAGCAATTTAAAGTGATTATGCAAGTACGCAAGCGGAAGACTTAAACAATCAAATAAATAAGTGCGGTAAATAAATACGTAATGTAAATAAATCAGTAAAAGGGATAAGAGATGTTTATGGAAGTTCGACGATAAATCGTCTACGTCTTCCCTTCTTGGTTAAGTCGATTAACCAAGGATCCACTAGCACTTCGAACGTCTTGGTCTTGATGGCTCCAAGGATAGCCTTACAACTTGACACGATCACCGCGCCGATATAACTCAACACTCTTGGCCTTAAGGGCTCCAAGGATAGCCTCAACACAACACTTGGCTTCACACTCAAGTGCTTACAACGATAGCACAACACACTTGGCTTCACACTCAAGTGTTTACAACAATAGCACAACCAACTCACAAACTATTTTTACAAACACTCTCAAATATATCACACAAACACTTTGATAGTGAGAAATTGCTTGCAAAGGAGAGAAGAGATGAGTTGGGATGTCTCCAAATGAACTTGGATGACCTCTATTTATAGTTGGCAAAGTTTTGAATCTGATTTGAGTGCTTGGAGCGTGTGGTAAGAAGTCAAGAAGTGACAAAAAGTGTTCGGCACCGCTGCCTACATTTTTCCAGCACTGAGCGGATTTTGTGGAAAAATCATATCTTCCAATCTAACCGTTGGATTGATCTGAAATTTGAAATGAAGCTTTAAAATATCTGGATATTCAATCGGAACGGTAGAGATTTTATTCTAACGAGTCAAACATTTCCAGTATTTTTCGGAAGTCACTTCATCAAGTTTTCGAACTTGTTCTGTGCAACAAATTTGAAAAATTCATATCTCCATATCCATCCGTTGGATTGATTTGAAATTTGGACAGAGGTTGTAAAACATCCTGAATTTGAATCTGATCGGTGGAGATGTGATTTGGATGTCTCAAACAATCCCCGTTAATTTCTGAAGTTGAATCTTCATAATTTGCTTCATGTTCTGCAGAAATAAGTACTGTGCAATCTTTGTAGAAAAATCATAACTTCATATCTAGCCGTTGGATTGATATGAAATTTTGATATAAGTTTGAAAACATCCTGATATTGATTTTGATCGGTGGAGATTTTATTTGGATGTCTCAAGCACGTCCAGTAATTTTCAGAAGTTGATTCTTCATTCTTCACTACAAGTTCTGCAGAAATAGGTACTGCACAATTTTTGTGGAAAAATTATAACTCCATATCTAGCCGTTGGATTGCTCTCAAATTTGGACAACACATGTAAAACTTCTTCATCACAATTATGACCGGTGGAGATCAGATTTAAATGCCTAGAAAATTCCCAGTAATTTTCGGAAGTTGCTGCTCCATACTTTGGCTTCTTCTTCTCTTTTTTTCATATCTCTTAACAATGTTCCATCCATTCAATGAGCAATAAAAGACTTTATAAATACATGTATAGCTTCAAAATAACTTCCAACAATTTATTTGTCAATAAATTCTAATCTGCAAAATCTCACTTTAAATGGTTAGTAACAATTAACCGAGTTTTGTAATCATCAAAACATAATATTATGAGACTTGTTAATGCATTAAAAACATTAATCTCATAACACGAGATTTGTATGCGTTTAAGGCGTAACAGTGTTTGATATAATTCTTTAAGCCATGATTTTTTTTGGAATTTAAGTTAGACTAACATGATTAGGATATATTTTGATTTCAAGGATATATCAACGGAATAACACGACAATAATTTTTGGGATAGAAACTCTAATTCTGCTAATTTCCTTGATTTCTTAGGCTTCCAATTCACATGAATATCTTCAAGATTTTCAATTATAAAAGATATTTAATAACCCTATTAAATGATCATTCCAATCCATTTTTATTTTCTTAATTTGGAAGACAATGATTTCCAATTTTGAACCTCCTTATACCATATTTTCGAATTATAGTTAGTTAATTTGAAAATGGAATTTTATATTCTCATAATCCTAGATCAAATTCAATCAAGAATTGGGAGATGATTATGGTCATACTCCAAGGAAGATTTGAACTCAATTTAGGCATGAATCAAGGCCATTCAAATCAATATTATTATCCTACCAAATTAGTCTCCCTTAGGCAACTATATAAATCACTTTTATAGATGAAAGAAAGCACACCAAGCAACAATTTTACCCAAAATTTCGAGCAAGCCCCATCCTATTCCTCAAGCTCACTTTCGAGAACATGGCAAACCAAGACAACGCATTTAGGGGTCTCGAAAATGAAATTGAGCAACTCAAGAGTACTATCGCGAGTTTGCTCCGTGACAAGGATGAGTTGAAGGAGGTTAGGGACAAATTTCAAAGAGAAGCGAGCCAACTCGCTTTTGATAAAAGATTTGCAGAAAAACAACTCAAGTATTACAAGGAAGAGTTGCAAGAGGCGCAAAAGTATGGACTCCAAATGTTGACAACTGCTGAAGCATGGTGTGATCATTATAAGATCGCAAAACAATTAAGAGATCAACTCCAACAGGAATTTGATGCATACAGACAATCAATGGAAAACCAGGTGAATCAATTTGGAGTTGATAGCCAAAATTTGGCTACTCAAGTTGTCAATTTACAAGGCCAAATGGAGAACTTGCAGCAGTTAGTGAATGCACGAGTGGAAGAAGCAAATGAAGAACCTATAGATGGAGAAATCGTAGATTAGGATGTCATCGATATTCTATTTTTCGTTAGATTGTACTCCAACCTTTCCTTTTGAATTCTATGAAAATTAATAAATTTTGTTTTGATATATCATTGAAACCTATTTTTAGATAAAACATATCTAATTAGCAAATCATGGAGGAATTCTTGAAATACATTAGTTGGAGACCACGATTTAAGTTTCGAGGACGAAAATTCAAATAAGGAGGGTGGAATGTAAAGATCAAGAAATTTACATGCATGCAATTTCAAAAGCAATTACACCAAGAGTTATGTAAGATTAATTATCTCAATTAATGTTGGCATTAACTCAAGAAGTTGGAAAGCCAAAGGACAAACCATGAAACTCCCATCATCAATTATCATTATGGACATGATTAAGGACTTTTATGACCATTAAGAGTGTCCTTTCACCTTCTACTAAACCTCACATATAAATAGAGCTCAAGGTTGAAGGAATTAGATACACCAAACCCAAGCTTTGCTCTCTCCATATCTCACAAAATTTAGTATCTATAGTGGTTGAGACTCTGTCTAATTTTCGAATCTGGAGTAGCTTGTGTTCAAAGCAAGTAGTCGAGCAAGAGTGCTGTTGAAAGTCCTGATCGAGGTTTCATCCAATTTTGAGTTAGAGTTCTGACCAAAGATCCAATATACTTCAATTTTTGTGGGAATCAGGTAAGTGGGTTTTTGTTTCTTTAAGCCATCTTTGTTTCAATTCGATGGAAATCATTGAGTCTTGTTTCTATTGGACTCTTTTTGTTAATTTTGATTCTCTAAGCATTATTCTAAGAAACCATCAAAATCTTTGTTTGGGATTATTCTTATTTGAAATCACCAAGTATCCGTTTCAAGTCTTGATCGTACACTGTTTGTTTTATGTCCTTTGATTCCGTATATATTTCGTTCCACATGAATCCTTTGTTATGCTTCATTTTGAAGTACCTTATGATTCTTTATGCATTCCTTTGCTAAGCCTTTGTTCAGATTCATTATGTCCTTTTCGTTCCAATTGATACCCATGTGATATGTTCGTTTGTGATGATTCTGATTTGAATAATGGCGCATTGGGAAAAGCCTGTGAGGGAAAAGGCCCCAGAGGGAGCCCATGCGTGGGAAAAGGCCCCAGAGGGAGCCCAAAACCAGTAAAAGCCCATGGTCATTATGATAAGATATGAATAAATATATTTTTAAAAGAATGATGTTCCTGTTTTGAAAACTCGATCGTACATTCCTCGTTTCATGTCCTTTGATTTCGTTTCATGTTTCTTTCTGTACGATTCCTCTGTTATGCAATGAGATCTTGAAATGCACTGTTAGGATTCAAATTAAGAAATGGTAAGGAAATTCCGAAAACATGATATGATAAGGCCCTGATGCGGTGGGTTATAATAACCGTTTAAGGCCTCGTCCCCTTAGAGGAGTAACAATTAGGGACTGATCAGTAGCCAGGATTAACGAGATGAATAACAGTGCCATGTATAAGTTATGATTCGGTTATGATATGTCTTGATTCTTTGTTTCGTATTCTGTTTGTCTCCTGTCTTGACTCCTATTGAATTCGTATCATGTATATATATTCGATATTTGTGTGTACGATTGGCCCCCACTTGCTGAGTGTTTCCCAAAACACTCACCCATTTACTCTCCCTCCCCAGATAAGAATGAAGATGAGTTAGATAACAAAGAACAGATTATGTTATGGGGTTGGTGATGACGGATCAGTTCAAGTTGAAGAAATATTTTTTTTACTTTAAATTTCAATTTCGCTTCCGCATTGTCGCACTTGTGTTTTTCTATGTAAAAACAGTTATAGTTTATGAAACAGACTGGTTTTTTGGCAAGATTTGTACTACGAGGCTTGTTGTTTCAATGTTAAATTGTTAAACAACGCCGATGTCAACTAGGCCCGGTTCCGGGGCGTGACATGTCACCTTTTACAATGGGAGCTACACTTGGTGAACAATCTTTCATCTGATATCTCTCTAAAACCTTGTTGATATAGGTTTCTTGAGACAGACCTAGAATTCCTCTAATTCTGTTTCTATGTATCTTAATGTCAATGACATAAGATGCATCACCCATATCCTTCATATCAAAGTTTTTAGAGAGGAATTGTTTCACCTCATACAGCAAACCCATATCATTGGTTGCAAGCAATATATCATCCACATATAGAATAATGAAACAAATCTTACTCCCACTGACCTTTTGATATATACAATTATCCATGACGTTCTCTACGAATCCAAATGAAGAGATAACATCATGAAATTTCAAATACCATTGTCGAGAAGCTTGTTTCAATCCATATATAGACTTCTTTAATTTGCAAACCAATTGCTCGCCATCACTAGAGAAAAATCCTTCAGGTTGTTTCATATAAACCTCTTCCTCTAGATTTCCATTGAGAAATGCTGTTTTCACATCCATTTGTTGTAATTCCAAGTCAAAGTGTGCAACTAATGCTAGAATGATACGGAGAGAATCTTTCTTAGATACAGGAGAAAAGGTCTCCTTGTAATCGATTCCTTCCCTTTGATTGAATCCTTTGGCGACGAGTCTTGCTTTATATCTTTCAATGTTGCCCAATGAGTCTTTCTTTGTTTTGAAAACTCATTTACATCAAATGGCTTTTAAACCATCAGGCAACTGAACAAGATCCCAGACTCCATTAAATGCCATAGAATTCATCTCTTCTTTCATAGCATCATACCATAATTTCGACTCGTTACAACTCATGACTTGTGAAAATGTTTCAGGATCATTTTCGGCTCCGATGTTAAAATTTGATTCTTGCAGATACACAATATAATCACTAGATATCGCTGACCTTCTTATTCTAGTAGATCTCCTTAGGTTGTTATTTTGAGTAACTGGTTGATCAACAATTTCTTGTTGATCCTCATTAACAAATGGAATATCATCAGCAATTTGTGGAACTTCAGTGATCGGTTGTCTAACACCCGTTTGTGCTTGAGGAGTGTGAACAACAATCAATCTTTCATCTGAATAAGAGGGTTGTTCATTAATGTGATCTTCTTTAAAAAATGTGTCATTAAAGTGATCACTCCCACCATTCAAGTCATTTTCAAGAAACTTTGCATTTCTTGATTCCACAATTCTAGTGATATAAGATGGACAATAAAATCTGTACCCTTTGGATTTTTCGGCACATCCAATGAAATATCCACTAATAGTTCTTGGGTCCAGCTTCTCTTCTTGTGTGTTGTAAACTCTTACTTCAGAAGGACAGCCCCAAATGCGTATATGTTGCAAACTCGGTTTCCAACCTTTAAACAATTCAAATGGCATTTTTGGAACAGCCTTAGTTGGAACATGATTTAATATATACACAGCTGTTTTAAGAGCTTCAATCCACAAGGATTTAGGAAGTTTGGAGCTACTAAACATGCTCCGCACCATGTCCAATAATGTTCGGTTTCTCCTTTCCGCTACGCCATTTTGGTCTGGAGAACCAGGCATAGTATATTGGGCAACAATCCCATGTTCTTGGAGAAACTTTGCAAATGGACCAGGTGCTTGTCCATTCTCGGTATATCTACCATAATATTCTCCACCTCTATCAGTCCTCACAATCTTAATATGTTTTTCACATTGCTTCTCCACTTCGGCCTTGAAAACTTTAAAGGCATCCAAAGCTTCGTTTTTGTGATGAAGCAAGTAGATATACATGTATCGTGAGTAATCATCAATGAAAGAGATGAAATATTTTGGATTTTGCATGTCCATGTCTGGACAACATATATCTGAATGTATGATTTTTAATATATTTGTACTCCTCTTGGCATCCTTTTTAGACTTGTTGGTCTGCTTTCCTTTAATGCAATCCACACAAGTTTTAAAATCAGCAAAATCTAAAGTACTAAGTACTTCATCTTTGACTAATCTTTTTATTCTTTCAATGGAGATATGTCCCAATCTCCGATGCCACAATATAGAAGAATCTTCATTTATAACACATCTTTTAATACCTCACTGAACATGCATAGTGGTATTTGTATTATTTTGTAAAAAAAGAGAGAAAATACCATCAATAATTGTACCATTCCCAACAAGATTGGATTTATAAAATAAATATATTGAGTTATTCAAAAACTGAAAGGAATAACCAAATGGTACAAGTCTTGATACAGAAATCAAATTCCTAGAAAAACCAGGAACATAAAAAGTCTTTTCCAATTTCAAAATAAAACCACTATCCAAAACCAGGTAGCAAGTCCCAATTGTAAGGCCCGGGATTAATTAATATTAATCCAAATTTATTTAATTTTAATCCGAGTATATTTAATTTGGGAATATTTAGAGTTTTGATTCTAATATTCTTAAATTATTTAGGATTGAAATTGAATTAAAATAAGGGTCGAGGACCAAATTGCAATTATTGAAGAGTTGAGGGAATAAAGTGCAATTTTGATTGAAAGTTATCAGATTTGAAATATATGATTCAGCATGTGCACGTGTAACTTTAAGCTCAATTCATAAAAATAAGAACAGAGAAGCTGAGATCCTTTCGTTTCTTTTGGATTTGCAATCTTCAAATCCTTATAACTTTTGCACTGGTTATCCGATTTTGATTCCGTAAATCGTTCTTGAATCCTTATGACGAGGGCTTCGATCTCGTGTAAGCTTTATGATGTTTTATATGGGTTTCAGAATCAGTTATTGTGCAGAGATCAGATTATATGTGTTTGTTATGTTCTTAACATTCTATCGATTGTATATGCGCTACCGGATCGAAGTTGGATGATTGAATGGATTGGTTATGACTTCTAGCATGTATATCGATGAGTTTAGCTGCTGATATGATGTTATGTGACTGAGTTTTATAAGATATATGCTGATATATGAATTTGAGTTACAAGTTTCGAAGTCGGGATTTACGTCGGTTATCGATTTTCAATCGCTACGCCGTTTAATCGAGTTTTTGGACGGTTTTGATATTCGATAGCTAAGATGAAACACTTATCTTGATGATGTGAATATTATAGAATTTTATTCTTTAGTTTCAGTTGAGTTTGGAAGGCCAACGACTCGAGACAACGACTTTGAACCGAAGAAAGTGGATTGAGGTTTGAAATGAGTTTGATTGACGATCGATTAATGGTTTTGATTCGTTTCTGAAATAATAATCTTGAATGAAGTTTGATATGAGTATTTTGGTTGTTATATTTCAGATTTGAAGAGTTCAAAACCTCAATAAACGAAGGTATAATGACGACATCGCGAAGTAGGGACTTTGAAACTCAAGAACGACTAATCTTGAGTTGGCCCGCAAAAACCACATACTTGTTTATGTTTTTGATTTGATTGTGATGTTGTCGATCCATCTCAAGTAGTGGATCTTTATATTCGAGTTGATATGATGCTATATTGAATTGATTCTATGCCAAGGTTGCTGTTAACCTTATTTGCGAGTCGGTTACGAACTTGTTAGATGGATATCCATGTCAAGATCAGTTATGAATCTTGATGGCTTTGAAGTTATGTGAATCAATTCGTATGTAAAGCGTTTACGTACTCTATTTGTTGAGTTGAGTTTAAATAGAGTCAAGATGATTTATTTAACACTTTCTATATGTTGGTTATACTGAGAATTGTATCTCACCGGAGTTTATCCGGCTGTTGTCTTGTTTTGTATGTGTGCACGACAACAGATGGGGCAGGAGCTAGTCATCGACGTCATTGACAGCTTGGAGAGAGTCTAGCACGTGAGGACTCGGGTTGTAGATGAGGTCTTGAACCATAGATGCATTAAACCTTAGTTATGTTGGTTTTGGAATACATGTATGAAACTTGATATAGTTGTTGTCGTTTACGATCTTTAGCGACTTGTTTGATGTAATAAAATGCATGTATAGATTTTTGAGACCTTGTTTATGTATATATGCAAGTTTTGGAACTTTGAAATCATGCCTCATGTTGTTCTTGATGACAAGAAGTGATAGTGCTCGTTTTTTACAGCAAAAATAATCATGCAGTTTTTCTGGAATTTGGAGGCCGCTCGATCCACAGAAGTTGACGGATCGAGCGAGCCCTGTAATTTGCGGACAGAGGATTTGAGTTTTTGGCTCGCTCGATCCGCAGAAGTTGACGGATCGAGCGAGGCCAAATTATGTTTCCATCCGAGAGCTGAGCAATTGTGCTCGCTCGATCGGGTGTTTTTCAACGATCGAGCGAGACACTATATTTTAAAAAAAAATAAAATTTTTTATTTGGCTCTTGGTTTATTCAATTGATGTTTAATGAATGTTAATTGTTCATTAATTGCCCTAAGATGAGATTAGCAACCCGAGGTCCCCACAACAGGTGGTATCAAAGCCTAAGTTTCTTGGACTGAGATTAGATGAGCGGGGTAGATCGAGTCTTCTATTCTGATTTATTTATTGCTTTCATACTTGTATGGTATATGATTGATTGATTACAGATATTAAATTGTCACATGATGCTGTGATAATTTGCGAAGAATATGCTATACAATTGGTTGAATTACATGCTATCTGGTTATTTGATTGAAGTACTAGCATGTATTATGAGGATGAATCGAAACTCGATCTTTTATGAAGGCAATGTGGATTGTAACAGATTTTTGTAATTGAGATTGAACTGTACACTAATCTATTTGATTATCATATATGCCTCCCCGACCAGCACCGAGAGTTAGACAGACGTTGGCTACGAATCAGCCTGAACAGACAAATGCTGCACAGGTCCCAGTGACAGTGTCTGAACATGGACAGGGTAGTACGTCTACTGATGAGTTTAGTGATGCTAATCCGATGGAGAAACTTTTGAAACGATTCCAGTCATTCCAACCACCGAAGTTGCAAGGAACTGAGAATGCTGTGGAATGTGAGAATTGGCTGGAAGATATTGAGCAGTTATTCGAGTCTATTGACTATTCAGATGATCGTCGTGTGAGACTGATTATTCATCAACTGCATGGCCTCGCCAAGAGTTGGTGGATAGCGACGAAGAAAGCATTGGAGAACCAAGGTACTGTTATTACCTGGTCTGTATTTCGAACTGCTTTCTATCAGCGTTTCTTTCCTGTGTCTTATCGTAAGGACAAAGGAGCAGAGTTTGCGAGTTTGCAACAGGGACAGTTAAATATCGAAGAATATGTTGCCAAATTCACCAGCTTGTTGAATTTTGCTCCACATATTATTGTTAGTGATGAAGCTCAAGCCGATCAATTTATCAATGGCTTGAATCCTGATGTGTTTACACTTGTGAATTCGGGAAGACCGAATACCTTTGCTGATGCTCTGAATCGAGCAAAGGGTGCAGAAGCAGGGATACTGAAACAACGAGGAGCACAGTTTGTGCCACAGCCAGTGAGACAGTCCCAAGAGCAGCCACAGATTCCACCGCCACCTCGATTTGAAGCTGGAGGTAGCAATAGTGGAAAGAAGAACTTCTTCAAAGGCAAGAGTAAACAGTTCAAGAGATCTGGTGGTAGTAGCTCTTCAAGTTCAGGTAGTTCCCGACAGTCTAGGGCTGGACAGAAGTCTGATGTGTATTGCACCAAGTGTGGTGGACGCCATACCAATGAACAATGTCGAGGTGTATTTGGAAGCTGCCACATTTGCAACAAGATAGGACACTTTGCGAGGGTGTGTCCACAACGAGGTTCTGAAGGTGCACAGGGTGCGGGATCATCGAGACTGGTAGGTCAACCTACATCTTCTGTTCATTTTTTTCAACCACAGCCTGCAGCACAAGGAAGAGGAGGAGGTCAGACAGTGAATCAACCTCCAAGGCAACAAGCACGAGTGTTTGCATTGATAGAGGAGCAAGCACAAGCGGCACCAGATGATGTGATTGCAGGTAACTGTTCTCTTTTTGGTTATCCTGTGTATGTCTTATTCGATACTGGTGCGTCGCATACCTTCATATCTGAACAATTTGTTACGTTGTATTCATTGCCTGTTGAGTCATTAACTACTGTAGTGTCTATATCTTCACCGTTGGAAAAAGGTATAGTATCAGTGAAGTCTGTGAGAAACTGTGTACTACAGTACGAAGGTAATGAAGTCGAGCTTGACTGTATCGTTCTTGGTTTATCTGATTTTGATTATATAATCGGTATCGATATGCTAACCAAGTACAGAGCCACAGTGGACTGTTTTCAGAAGATTGTGCAGTTCAGACCTGATATGACTGATGAACGGAAATTCTATGGTAAGGGATCACGAGCCAGAATTCCTTTGATATCTGTTATTGCTATGACTGATTTGTTACAGAAGGGAGCAGAGGTATTTTTGATCTATGCAGTTGATATACTGAAGTCTAGTCCAAAATTGACTGATATACCGGTGGTGAGTGAGTTTGCAGATGTATTCCCTGATGAGATTCCAAGATTGCCACCGTACAGAGAGGTAGATTTCGGTATTGAATTGATGCCAGGTACACAGCCAATCTCGAAAGCACCTTACCGAATGGTACCGATTGAACTGAAAGAACTGAAAGACCAACTCGAAGATTTGTTGGCCAAGGGATATATCAGACCGAGTGTTTCCCCATGGGGTGCTCCGGTATTATTTGTTCAAAAGAAGGACGGATCGATGAGATTATGTATTGACTACCGACAATTGAACAAGGCAACGGTAAATAATCGCTATCCTTTACCTCGTATCGATGATTTATTTGATCAATTGCAGAGATCGTCAGTATATTCGAAGATTGATCTCTGATCCGGATATCATCAATTGAGGGTTAGAGACGAGGACATTCCTAAGACTGCATTTAGATCCAGGTATGGCCATTATGAATTCATAGTCATGCCTTTTGGTCTAACGAATGCACCAGCAGTTTTTATGGGATTGATGAATAGAGTATTTCAAAGATATTTAGACGACTTTGTGATTATCTTTATCGATGATATTTTGATATACTCTAAGAATCTGTGTGAACATGCTGATCATCTCCGAACTGTATTGAGAATATTAAGAGAAGAGAAATTGTATGCCAAGTTATCCAAATGTGAGTTTTGGTTGCAGCGAGTTGTTTTTCTTGGACATGTAATTTCAGGAGATGGCATTTCAGTGGATCCGAGTAAGGTTGAAGCTGTGATCAGTTGGCAGAGACCGACATCTGTGCCAGAAATTCGAAGTTTTATGGGCTTGGCAGGTTATTACCGTCGATTCATTCGAGATTTTTTATCGATAGCGAAGCCTATTACACAACTTACACAGAAGAATGCACCATTTATTTTGTCCGAGGCTTGTGAAATAAGTTTTATCGAACTTAAGAAGAGATTGACGACGGCGCCGATTTTAATAATCCCTACAGGTACTGGTAATTTTGTTGTTTATTGTGATGCTTCTCACCAGGGTTTGGGATGTATTTTAATGCAGAAAGGACATGTTGTCGCTTATGCTTCTCGACAACTGAAACCACATGAAGTCAGGTATCCGATTCATGATCTTGAATTGGCTGCAATTGTCTTTGCATTGAAGATCTGGAGACATTATTTATATGGCGAGAAGTTTGAAATCTTTTCTGATCACAAAAGTCTGAAGTATCTGTTCTCACAATCTGAATTGAATATGAGACAACGACGATGGCTTGATTTGTTGAAGGATTTTGATTGTGAAATCAAATACTATCCGAGAAAATCTAATGCAGCAGCGGATGCCCTAAGTAGAAAGGTATGTGTTTTATCCTTGTCTACGGTAGGTGTATCTAATTTGATTGAAGATTGTTGTATTTCGGGGTATGTATTTGAGACAGATAGAAGGCCGATGAGAGTGTATGCAATCAGTGCTGAGCCAGAGTTATTGATTCGTATCAAAAAAGCACAAAAAGCCGATCATAATGTGCAGAAATCGATTGAAATGATTCGATCAGGACATCAGTCTGAGTACAAGGTTAGTGACGATGATATCTTGTATGTAAATGACCGAATAGTTGTTCCCAATATTGCAGATTTGAGACAGAATATTTTGAAAGAAGCCCATTGTAGTCGCTATAGTGTTCACCCTGGAGGCAGAAAGATGTACAACGACTTGAAGAGTCAATACTGGTGGAAACAAATGAAGTCTGATGTGACTGAATTTGTATCTAAATGTTTGAATTGCCAACAAGTGAAAGCTGAAAGAAAGAAATCGGGTGGCTTATTATAGAGTTTATCGATTCCTGAATGGAAATGGGATCACATTTCCATGAACTTTGTAACGAAGTTGCCACGATCATCTCGAGGATGCGATGCTGTTTGGGTGATCATCGACAGATTGACGAAATCTGCGTGCTTTATCCTTATCGAATGACTTATCGTCATGATCAAATGGCGGATCTCTATATTCGAGAAGTGGTAAGATTACACGGTGTGCCAAAGTCGATTGTATCTGACCGAGATCCGAGGTTTACTTCGCACTTTTGGCATAGCCTACAAGAAGCTCTAGGTACGCATTTACATTTGAGTACTGCTTATCATCCTCAAACTGTAAGAGTGGGTGCCCAGTGAGCCAACTGTGTGGCTATGGGCTTTGATGACTCTTTGTATAAACAATCTTTTGTTTAATATTATTTACACTTTTATGGCAATGACTTTATATTACTTCATATTGTTATATTGTGATATACTATTGTTGTTTTGATAAAGACCTTGAATATACTATAGTGTATGTAAGATGTGGTAGAACATGGAGATGTCTATCATGAAATACATCTTATAGTCACTGTATATTCTAAAAACCGTTCCTAGTCGATTGAGCCGTCCGATAATAAGGATAAGGATCGCTCGAGTTTGAGACTAGCATTTGCGATGCGGAGTACCACGTTTCATTGGTAGGGAACATGGAGATGTTCGAAGCATGCAAATGGATATTCATAGGATGAATAATCGAACTACCCTATCCGGACTTTCCAAGTGGTTATCATTTATCGAGTGGATAAAGTCCGCGGTTTTGGTTGTACACCATTAGTCCTTACGACTTGAAACATCATGGAGACTCTATATGCTAGTGCTGTGCTTTGACTCGTTTACCGACTCTATGGGGGTCATCAGGTGTCGAGATTGGGTACAGTTACGACACATATAGGAGTCAATGCATTGTTGTCAAGGATTCATCACATACTTGCGAGTGTGGATATCCTATGCGATCTGAGGAGATATTAGTGTGACAAATCTCTGGCCAGAGTACTTGATGTGATTTAAGAAATGGTTTCTTAGTAGCACATGCGATGTCACTAATTTGATCTTCAAGATGTATTGCATAGTTATCGAATCTTGAGCGACTCTCGATATACCAATGGTTGTTGATTCGATCGGGATATTTGGATGAAGGGACCGTACTGTACGCTAACCAAAATCTACTGGTTCTTGTAGGCACTATCAGTGATACCTAGGGAATCATGGGGCGATGTTGCTAGGCGCTTTACCTTGATTCTTTGGGCAAGTCAGAAAGTGTTGTTCCGAGTCACAAGGAGTTGTGAGCCCACGGCTAGCTGTATCCCTGAACCATTGAGGGTCACACAGTGTAATGGAGTTTTAATCCCCGTTGAGATAGTTAAATTTAAAGAGTTAAATTTAATGAACTAAGGAGTTGGACTTCTTAAATAAGAGTAAGGGAGTAGGATTTCCTAAAATGACATAGGGATGGACATTTTTGGAAACCACTGAATTCGGATTCAGGAAAATTTATTTTGACTTTAAAATGTGCAGAAATGGTTTCTGTGCACATTGATGAAATCGGTTCATCAATCGGAGTCACGATGAATTTTATATTAATTTTTGAACGTGCGGGCTTTGCTTGTCGGGCCCTAGCTTATGACTAATGGGCCCTAAGGTGTTAGTGGCCTGCATTATAAATAAGTTATCGCAGTACAGAAATTACACACAACAGCTCATTATTTTTGAGACAGAAATTTCGAACCCTCCTCTCTCTCAAAAAGCAATCGGCCGACCCCTCCCTACCTCTGCCCGAGAAATTCCGGTCTGTGATTTTTGAATTGCAGTCAGGAATAACGAATCAGATTCGTTTAATCTCTTCGCAGAAAAACTTCTGATAGATTTTCTAGTGCAATCTATCAGAGGGATTTAAACCCCATTCGTGGACCTGATTGAAGGAGTTCATCAGTTCCTGGGAGATACAAGAAGCGCAGAGAAATCTGTGTGGTGTCCAATAATCTCGCTTCGAGATTGAAGGTAAAATTTAATTAATTGTTATTTGAATTTTACACACACAATAATTTAATCGTTGAATGATTGATACCCACACCATGGAATTGTTCCATGATAAAAATTTTAAACTTCCGCTGCACCGGGTATCAATTGTGATTGATCTGACCGCCAGTTTTTTCCAACACAAACTGACGGTTAATCTGAACGAACTATTCAGACGCTTGAGGATATGCTTAGAGCTGTAGTACTTGATTTTGGCGTTACATGGCAAAATTCTATACCACTCGTGGAATTTTCTTATAACAACAGTTATCAAACGAGTATAGAGATGGCACCATTCGAAGCATTATATGGGAAGAAGTGTCGATCGCCTTTGTATTGGGATGATGTTTCTGAGGTACCTGAGTTAGGGCCGGATATGATCAGACAGATGACTGAAAAAGTGAAACTGATACAGCAGAGAATAAGAACAGAGCAGCATAGACAGACGAGATATGCAAATGTACGACGACGGCCGTTATCTTTTGATCAGGGAGATAGAGTGTTTCTGAAGATTTCACCGTTCAGGGGCACAGTTCGATTTGGCAAACGAGGAAAATTATCTTCGAGGTATATTGGGCCGTATGAGATTCTCGAGAAGATAGGCAATCTAGCTTATCGACTTGCTCTTCCTATGTCTTTATCTGGAATACATGACGTCTTTCATGTATCGATGTTGAGGAAGTATATATCTGATGCATCTCATGTGATTCGCTCCGATGAAGTTGAGTTGGATGACACTCTTAGCTATTTCGTGCAACCTATTCAGATTCTTGATAGGAAGACAAAGCAACTTCGAACGAAGACTATTCCATTGGTGAAGATTCAATGGAGTCGACACGGAGTTGAAGAAGCAACTTGGGAAGTCGAAGAAGATATGAAGCAACGATTTCCTTATCTATTTTACTGATGTGAGTTCTTATTCAGTTTTCAGTTATTCTTTATTCTTATGAGCATGCAGACTGCATATCTATACTGTTTATGAATTCGAGGACGAACTCATGTCTTAGTGGGGGAGAAATGTAAGGTAATTAATATTAATCCGAATTTATTTAATTTTAATCCGAGTATATTTAATTTGGGAATATTTAGAGTTTTGATTTAAATTCTAATATTCTTAAATTATTTAAGATTGAAATTGAATTAAAATAAGGGTCGAGGACCAAATTGCAATTATTGAAGAGTTGAGGGACTAAAGTGCAATTTTGATTGAAAGTTATCAGATTTTAAATATATGATTCAGCATGTGCACGTGTAACTTTAAGCTCAATTCAGAAAAATAAGAACAGAGAAGCTGAGATCCTTTCGTTTCTTTTGGATTTGCAATCTTCAAATCCTTATAACTTTTGCACCGGTTATCCGATTTCGATTCCGTAAATCGTTATGAAATCCTTACGAAGAGGGCTTCGATCTCGTGTAAGTTTTATGATGTTTTATATGGGTTTCAGAATCAGTGATTGTGCAGAGGTCAGATTATATGTGTTTGTTATGTTCTTAACATTCTATCGATTGTATATGCGCTACCGGATCGAAGTTGGATGATTGAATGGATTGGTTATGAATTCTAGCATGTATATAGATGAGTTTAGCTGCTGATATGATGTTATGTGACTGAGTTTTATAAGATATATGCTGATATATGAATTTGAGTTACAAGTTTCGAAGTCGGGATTTACGTCGGTTACCGATTTTCAATCACTACGCCGTTTAATCGAGTTTTTGGACTGTTTTGATATTTGATAGCTAAGCTAAAACACTTATATTGATGATGTGAATATTATAGAATTTTATTCTTCAGTTTCAGTTGAGTTTGGAAGGCCAACGACTCGAGACAACGACTTTGAACCGAAGAAAGTGGATTGAGGTTTGAAATGAGTTTGATTGACGATCGATTAATGGTTTTGATTCGTTTCTGAAATAATAATCTTGAATGAAGTTTGATATGAGTATTTTGGTTGTTATATTTCAGATTTGAAGAGTTTAGAACCTCAATAAACGAAGGTATAATGACGACATCACGAAATAGGGACTTTGAAACTCAAGAACGACTAATCTTGAGTTGGCCCAAAAAACCACATACTTGTTTATGTTTTTGATTTGATTTTGATGTTGTCGATCCATCTCAGGTAGTGGATCTTTATATTCGAGTTGATATGATGCTATATTGAATTGATTCTATGCCAAGGTTGCTGTTAACCTTATTTGCGAGTCGGTTACGAACTCGTTAGATGGATATCCATGTCAAGATCAGTTATGAATCTTGATGGCTTTGAAGTTATGTGAATCAATTAGTATGTAAAGCGTTTACGTACTCTATTTGTTGAGTTGAGTTTAAATAGATTCAAGATAATTTATTTAACGCTTTCTATATGTTGGTTATACTGAGAATTGTATCTCACCGGAGTTTATCCGGCTGTTGTCTTGTTTTATATGTGTGCACGATAACAGATGGGGCAGGAGCTAGTCATCGACGTCATTGACAGCTTGGAGAGAGTTTAGCACATGAGGACTCGGGTGGTAGATGAGGTCTTGAACCTTAGAAGCATTAAACCTTAGTTATGTTGGTTTTGGAATACATGTATGAAACTTGATATAGTTGTTGTCGTTTACGATCTTTAGCAACTTGTTTGATGTAATAAAATGCATGTATAGATGTTTGAGACCTTGTTTATGTATATATGCAAGTTTTGGAACTTTGAAATCATGCCTCATGTTGTTCTTGATGACAATAAGTGATAGTGCTCGGTTTTGACAGCAAAAATAATCATGCAGTTTTTCTGGAATTTGGAGGCCGCTCGATCCGCAGAAGTTGACGGATTGAGCGAGCCCTGTAATTTGCGGACAGAGGATTTGAGTTTTTGGCTCGCTCGATCCGCAGAAGTTGACGGATCGAGCGAGGCCAAATTATGTTTCCATCCGAGAGCTGAGCAATTGTGCTCGCTCGATCGGGTGTTTTTCACCGATCGAGCGAGACACTGTATTTTAAAAAAAAAATTTACTTGGCTCTTGATTTATTCAATTGATGTTTAATAAATGTTAATTGTTTATTAATTGCCCTAAGATGAGATTAGCAACCCGAGTTCCCCATACCAATAGCCTCAACAAGCGAAGACATCTTGTTTCCTGAATAGATGTTTAGCTCATTTCCCAGAGGTTTCCTTAGGTTTTGCATACCCTGCAAGGTATTTGTAACATGGATTGTAGAACCAGAATCAATCCACCAAGTGTTATAAATCATATCAACTATATTCGATTCATAACAGACAAATGAGATTGAAATACCTTTTGTCTCAAGCCATTTCTGGAATTTAGAGCAATCCTTCCTCATGTGCTCTTTCTTTTTACAGAAGAAACACTTGGATTCTTTTTTAATTCCTCCTTGGGGCGGTATTTTACCTTTCCCTTTCTTATTGGCCTGATTCTGATTCTTTCCTTTTTATCGTCAATAGTGCATTTTCACCCGATTCCATTAACAACCTCCCTTCTTCTTGAACACACATGGTCATAAGTTCATTAATTGACCATTTATCTTTATGTGTGTTATAAGAAATTTTAAAAGGACCGTATTGTTGTGGAAGGGTATTCAGAATGTAATGCACCAAGAAAGATTCAGATATATCCACCTCAAGTATCTTCAGTCGAGCCGCTATATCCCGCATTTTCATGATGTGCTCATGCACACCTCTCACATTGGTGAGCCTTAACGAAGAGAATTCCATAATTAGGGTGCTGGCAAGTGCCTTATCTGAAGACTGGAACTGTTCATCAATAGCCTTCAGTAAATCTTTGACATTATTATGCTGATCGACAGAACAACGCATACCAGCAGAGATCTTGGTCTTTATGAACATTACGCAGAGTCGATTAGATCGCTCCCACTTTTCATAAAGATCAACATCATCCGGAATGTTGTTTTCAGTAATAGCAGGTGGTTCGTCTTTCCGAATAGCATAATCAATATCCATCCACCCTAATTGAAGAAGAACTCTTTCTTTTCATATTTTATAATTATCGCCCTTTTGTTCGGGAATATCACATCTCATATCAGAAAAACTCGCAGGTTGCATAACTGCATAAAAATATATATGCTTATTAACTTAAAATTTTTGAGGTAAATTTCATGTTTTTAAAAAACATGTCATAAAAATCTAGTGACATAAAACTTGCATGTGGGCTAAAGTTTTAATTCAATAAGATTTTTCTTTAATTTTATAATAAAACTATCAAAAATAATTATCCTTAACTCCTGTGGGTAAATTAAAAAAAATATAATTTTGATATTTTATTCTAATTAATCACATAAATATAATAAATATCCCTGTGGGGTAAAATTTATCATATTTATGCAATTAATTACAATTTATGTCCATTATGTGATCCAAATCAACTTAATGCATAATTTTGC
This sequence comes from Henckelia pumila, assembly GCF_033568475.1. Lineage (NCBI taxonomy): Eukaryota > Viridiplantae > Streptophyta > Magnoliopsida > Lamiales > Gesneriaceae > Henckelia > Henckelia pumila. Next base: position 42,697,460 of record NC_133122.1, read on the forward strand.
ATAATTAAGGGTGCTGAGGCTAAACCTTAATTATTTAAAATTATACGGTTCATCGGAAAAAAATTTAGCTTCACTTAATTTTTTATTATAATAATTACTTAGTAACATAATCGACACTTTCTAAGAGTGCTCCCAGTTGATAGGTAGGGCGAGGCCTCTTTAAAAACCTATTTTTTAGACAGAGCAACGTTCATCAGGGAGACCAGTCGCAAGTCAAGGCAGTTTAAACCGGTCTGTGAAGAACTCCCTTAGATCATGTTTTATAATGTTACTTCATAATTATTATTCAACTCCATAATGTGAATCTTTATGCCAAAAATTTTTTTATCAAAAATTTTATTCACATTTTTAACATGAATTGTTCATATAAATCATAAATATCATAATAATAATTTAATATGAACATAATGTGAATATAACCAATATTTTCCAATATAATTGCATTTAAAAATTCAAAATATAAATGCCAAACATAATATTAATTTTGCATGTTAATCAAATAAATAAATACCCATAGTATTTGACATAACATATAGCATGCAAAATTACTAAACATATATTGGAAATTTTACATATATATACATACAACTTTTGTCGGCATTTCTTATTATTTTAATTAAAAATAAAATACAACTTGCTGACACATGTTATCTCAATAATTGAATGAAATGATCTGACTTCACGTGAAGGTTCCTTAGCATTAATCATTAATGCATATATCTAAATATTTCACATGCACAACTTCATCTTCAACCTTCGTTTCTCATTTCAGAATTTGCAGCTTCTCCGAAAATTACGAACAGAAAAATTTAAAAAATTTTCTTTTCTTAAGTTTACCAAAATCTTTTGTCCACTCTCGATTCTCAATACATGCTTCAAAAATATTTGCATATCAAAATTTGAGAATCAATTTTCCGAAGTTTCATCGTACGAAGAATCGAGCAAAATCAAGAACAAATATTCAAGGCAGAGGTATCATGGCTCTGATACCAAATGTTAGAGTTTTCTCAATTATCATGTTTATACAATATATGAACATGATAAATAATATGCGGAAGCAAGATCGAGCGTTACCTCCAGCCATCGAATAATTTGTAAGTGTGCTGCTTTTCTCTCCAGTTGAAGCCTTCTAAACACTCCAACTCTCTCGCAGATGGTGTATTTGTGTTGTTATGAGTTGTGTATTTAGGGACCTCAAGAGCCTCGGTATTTATAGGCAAATTCTCATACCATAAATGAGTTCGGGAGCACGAGATTCAAACTAAGTGTGTGTTGCATGTCTCACTTTTTTGAATGTGAGACGCCATATGCACAGTGTTCAAGTATGGCGGCATCGGTCGTCATCGCTTCCATCATCGTATATATCTCGTTTTTAATTATGTGCCATATTTTCTTACATTATGTTCCACTGGAATATATATTTGCAAATCAATTCTATTTTTACCTTCATACTTATCCTAAAATATAAGAAAACAATATTCGTTCTTATTGCCACATCATATTTTTTAATGTCAAAATACTTGTTTTGCAAAGATTAAAAGAATAAGACTTTATGCTATAATGTTCGTCATAAGTAATGCAGGCCTTAAATAATAACGTCGTTATTCCTGACAATATAACACAAAGTTTCTTCTTTTGTTGACATCGCGACTTAATTTAAAATAGTTATTGGTTCAAAATTGGGCCCCCGATCAATTTCTCTAATCGAGTTCTCGTCTTTCAAGTATGATTATATGGATGTATGGATTTTCTACCCGTTTAGAAAGCAAGTAATGGAAATTATGTGTTGAGCATGTCCAAGCACAATACTAATTCTCTAGTATATATGAATGCAACAGAGACAAATCATATTGTTTTAGTGTTCAAGCGCGTAGGTGGTTTTTTTAGCCTGAATATCTAAAATTTTATGTTCACCTCCCAATTTCTCCAATAATTCATTTATATCATATTCAAACTCAAAATCAATATTTTTCATCTTCATCTGATACAAATGGAAGGAAATATATTAATGTTTACAAAATATTTTAATCTAGGCGGCCGATTAATGTGACAACTACCAAAGACTTCGTTTTTCTAAAAATCGGTGTGAAGGGTGACCACCCAGCGCCTAAGCGGTCCTAGATGATACTTTTAAAACACTGATAGCGAGGACTTTTAGATTAATACTGATCTTTTTCTAACCTAATTCTATGTTAGGATTATGAAACTAATGCTACTTCGTTGAGATTCGACCGCACAAGCTCTAGCCTCTTCAAAAAAATACGATTGATAAGCGCTAAAGCACGATTTGCATTTATACTTTGTTTTTTTAATAATAAGTAAAAGTTGTACGTTCTTAAACTGAAACATGTTACAACATTCAGTTACTAGAATTAAATAATTACTATTATTAAAGGAATATTTAGACTCAATTTTATTCTGGATCTCAATTTTCTTATCTATGTAAATAAATCAACTTGTAAATCTTTTAGGTCCTCTTTCTTCTTAGGCAGATTCCTTTACCATCATTAAGATGATTTCTTTTGTAATAGTTTATATATATGTTTGTACGTCTTCCTTATCAATATACAAGAATTTTCTCTCATTATCATATACTTCACACATTTTTACATGGTATCAAAGCAATCTTTCTGAGAAAACTTCCGCTGCAATGGGAGATGAAAACAAGAAATCGGAGACTGGATCAAACCACTTGGATCCCCTCACTTTACAACAATCTGATCATCCCGGTTTGGTTCTTGTCTCCAAGTTATTTGATGGGAATAACTACGGGCAATGGAGTCGTGCAATGCGCATCGCTTTGAGTGCTAAAAACAAAACCGGATTCATCAACGGAACAATCAAAGTGCCGACGGCAACGGACGACAAATTTTCAACATGGGAACGATGTAATCATATGGTCTTATCATGGATTCTAAATGCTGTTCACCCCGACATCGCTGCGAGCCTCATCTATACAGAACACGCATTCGATGTTTGGAACGATTTGCATGACAGATTCTCGCAAGGGAATGACGCTCGCATCTTCGAAATTCGTCGCGAAATCATAGAACATCAACAAGGACATCAATCTGTGTCGATTTACTATACCAAATTGAAGGCACTATGGGATGAGTTGGCTTCTTATTATGATCCAATTGCATGTACTTGTGGTAGTGTCAAAGCAATCACCGAGAGAGACGAGAAGGAAAAAGTCATGCAATTCCTCATGGGGTTAAATGATACTTTTTCCACCATCCGTGGCTCAGTACTCTTGATGAATCCATTACCTGACACCCGGAAGGCTCATGCTCTAATTCTACAACATGAGAGACAAAATGATGTTGCTGCCAATCGAGACGCTACTGGATATAATGCAAATTTCACTCAACAAAAGGTGCAGAATCGAGCTCGGCAAACCAAAGACTCTGAGTCTCACCGACTGAACACTGGAAACAAGCCACTCCAATGTTCCTACTGTGATTTGGACGGTCACACTGTTGATCGTTGTTTCTACATTCATGGGTTCCCACCCGAACACCGCTATCATGGAAAAGATGTCAAACCAAAGGGAAAAAAAAATATCAAGCCTCCATCCATTTCCAACGTGGAGACTAAACACCTCACCTCCAAGGAGTATGATCAAATTATGGTGCTTCTCCGCAAAGAAACTGGTAACAATGAACCTCTTATCAATACTTCAGGTAATGATTCTATTTTAAGCCATGACAAGTGGATACTAGACAGTGGCGCCACTGACCATGTATCAAGAATCCCTCCTATTTCAAATGTACTAACTGCTAAACATCCCACGGTGCAGTTACCAAATGGAGAACACGCACAAATAAAATCCATTGGATCCATGAAATTGTGCAATGATATGACTGTTGATGATGTACTTTATGTCCCAAACTTCAAAGTTAATTTTCTTTCTATTAGCAAACTTACACAAGCCTTGAATTGTAATGTGACATTTTACCCTGATTTTTGCGTGTTGCAGGATTCAACTACGAAGAAGACGATTGGACTGGGCAGACAGAGTAATGGTCTCTATTATTTTACCCCGAGTCAGAGTTATCCAATACCATCCGTCACTCACCCAACCTTTGGCATAGAATACTCGGGCATCCTTCTGCTAATCCACTCAAGTTATTATCTCAAACTATTCCAGATATTTCTTTTGATTTTAGCTCTACTTGTGATGTTTGTCATCTAGCAAAACAATCACGCTTACCATTTCCTTCTAGTCATATTTCAGTAATAAACCTTTTGAGTTAATACATTGTGATATTTGGGGACCGCATAGAATTTATTCTCATTCTGGAGCACGTTATTTTTTAACTATTGTCGATGATTTTTCTCGTTATACTTGGGTTCATCTCATGCGTCATAAATCTGAAACCCAATCCCTCATTAAAATTTTTTTCGCTTGGGTTAAGACACAATACAATTGCTCCATTAAAACCATACGGTCGGATAATGGGAAAGAATTTATTTCTTTGGAAACATTTTTCCTTGAATATGGCACTAATTTCCACCGATCTTGCGTTTACACACCTCAACAAAATGGGGTTGTTGAACGAAAACATCGCCATCTTTTAAATGTTGCTCGTGCCCTGAGATTTCAAGCTCATCTTCCCTTAAAATTTTGGGGCGAACTTGTCACTACGGCTTGTTATCTTATCAATCGTTTGCCCACACCAATCCTATCTAACAAAACACCATATGAGCAACTACATAATCGAATCCCCTCTTACTCTCATTTGCGTACCTATGGGTGCTTAAGCTTCGCTACACACCTCCACCCCACTCACAAATTTGATGCTCGCTCACGCCGATGCGTTTTTCTTGGGTATCCATCGGGACAAAAGGGGTACCTCCTCTACGATTTGGAGGATAAAAAATTACTCACTTCACGGGATGTTGTTTTCCATGAAACTGTTTTTCCCTATTCCACTGACCCCAATGATACCACCAACAATACTCTAATCCTACCGACATCCATAGACGAGGAGCTCACCTCGGACGTTCCATTAGCACAAGCCAACCATGATCCTTCACATACCTTTACCAATTCTGAACCAGAATCAGTTATCTCTCACTATATTCCACAACCTGATTCACCACACCAAGCATCCTCACATGAGGACACCGAACATCAAGTCATACCAGCAGCAACATTTCGAGCCTCCACTCGCTCACGACGTGCACCAGCTCATCTTCAAGACTATGTCATCAACCATACTCTTTCTGCCACAGGATCGTCTCTTCCAGTTGAATCTAGCACCAAACACCCATTATCCAGGTATGTGTCATACTCCAATATTTCCCATACTCATCGTTCATTTACCCATAACATATCTTGTACATCAGAACCAGAAACTTATGAGCAGGCTTGCCAAGATCCAAAATGGGTTGCCGCAATGAAAGCTGAAATTTCAGCATTAGAAGCAAACAAGACTTGGTCTCTCATGCCTCTTCCCTCTGGACATCGTCCGATTGGATGCAAGTGGGTATTCAAGATCAAATATAATTCCAATGGCACCATTGAGCGATACAAAGCCCGTCTTGTAGCCAAGGGTTTCACTCAACGAGAAGGTATTGATTATCATGAAACATTCGCTCCGGTCGCCAAACTCACAACCTTTCGGTGTCTCCTTGCTCTTGCTGCTATTCATGATTGGAAACTCCACCAAATAGATGTCCAAAATGCCTTCTTACATGGCGACCTCACCGAGAAAGTATACATGCACCTTCCTCCGGGTTTCCGTCGACAGGGGGAGCCACTTGTATGTCGACTTCACAAATCCTTGTATGGCTTAAAACAAGCCTCACGAGAGTGGTTCCATAAGTTTTTATCCAGTATCACGAACTTTGGTTTCCACCAGTCGCAGGCTGACCATTCCCTTTTTACCAAGGTGCATGGAAACTCATTTACAGCTATTTTGTTATATGTCGATGATATGATCATAACAGGGAATAGTCCGGAAGCCATCGACAATGTGAAAGCATTCCTTGCATCTTGTTTCAAGCTCAAGGATCTTGGATTGCTAAAATATTTCCTTGGGATTGAAATAGCCCGTTCTAAGATGGGAATTTCGATTAATCAGCGCAAGTACACTATTGATATTCTCCAAGAAGCGGGGCTACTTGGTGCAAAACCGGCAAAGTTTCCCATGGAACAGTCTCTAAAACTCACTCCCACTGAGGGTGAATTACTCAAAGATGCTACACATTATCGGCGCCTTGTGGGAAAGTTGATTTATTTAACAATAACAAGGCCGGAAATTTCATTCTCGGTTAATACACTGAGCCAATTCATGCAACAACCTAGACGGCCGCATCTAGATGCAGTCCATCGTTTGCTTCGATACTTAAAAAATTCACCTGGACAGGGATTATTCTTTCCTTCTCAAAATAATGTGAATTTAGTTGGGTTTTGTGATGCCGATTGGGCAGGAGACATCACTACACGTCGATCAGTGACTGGTTATTGTGTTTTCCTTGGGAAAGCTCTCATCTCTTGGAAAAGCAAGAAGCAAACAACTGTGTCTAGATCCTCAGCTGAGGCGGAATATAGATCCATGGCATCAATTGCTTGTGAGATAACTTGGCTAAGACAGCTATTACGAGATTTGCATGTCAATCACCATCAACATGTACTGTTATATTGTGACAATCAGGCAGCCATGCATATCGTTGCTAATCCAGTTTTTCACGAAAGAACAAAACATATCGAGATTGATTGTCATTTCATTCGTGAACGTATTGACAAAGGGGAGATCAAAACAGCCTATACATCAAGTGAAAATCAAGTTGCAGATATATTTACCAAGGCATTAGGGCAAGTTCTTTTTCATTCACTTGTTCGCAAGTTGGGAGTTCTTGACATTCACGCTCCAACTTGAGGGGGAGTATTAAAGGAATATTTAGACTCAATTTTATTCTGGATCTCAATCTTCTTATCTATGTAAATAAATCAACTTGTAAATCTTTTAGGTCCTCTTTCTTCTTAGGCAGATTCCTTTACCATCATTAAGATGATTTCTTTTGTAATAGTTTATATATATGTTTGTACGTCTTCCTTATCAATATACAAGAATTTTCTCTCATTATCATATACTTCACACATTTTTACAACTATTATCGAGCAATATTCTGTGAGAAATTGAAGTATCCATGAGGCGATGGTTTTTGCTCTGTGGGTTGACTATCGATCAAACATGGTGTCGTTGTAGAGAATTTTCAATCTTTTTGATCTCTTATATTTCGGTGGTGTTGTTTCCCTTTTGAATAACTCCATATGGACCAATTTCATATAGACTAGGGCCAAGTGTGAGGCAAAACTATGTGGAATAACCTATCTATTTTCATTAGTATGCAGGACCAATTTCATATGGACTAGGACCAACTGACCAAGTGTGAGGCAAAACTATGGGGAAATCTATATACTCTTTTATCCATTGTGAATGTGAATGAATATCAATTTTGTTAGTATACTAATTTGGTAGTATTTGTTTAATATCATTTATAAATTGGCTAATTAATCGCATTATTTATTACTCTATCCGAATGCTGAGAGGAGAGAGAACGATATTTGTTTTAAGAAAGATATGACGTAACATAAGTAGAAGTATAAATCATTTCGTTTTGTGATACTTTAGGTTTAACTGAACATTAATTCACAAATCTTTTATGTATTTTAGTTCAATTAAATCTTTATAGATAGAATGTTATTCAGTAAAAACAAAATCGTTATAATCTAGGGATAGGCTAATAATCAAATTAGCTAGGAAGTTAATTTAGTTGTGAATGGCATTATATTCTAGATTCCATATCAGTTTTGAAGAGGTGTTGGCAATGGCGCGCATTTATTTTAAAAACAAATCAAGTAGAAGGGGAGGAAGACATTTTGGAGTTTCGAATTGGTTTCTCATATTGTAGATCTTACATGCCATATCTTTTGTCAAATCACCTAATTGCTCAATGTGAAGTAATTAAGTCAGAGGCTCATAGCTATTGAGATTTGAGATCATCTTATATAATGTCCAAGTAGAAGTAGATTAAAATTTCTTGTATCTCCATCTCCACATGACAAATGTACGCATTTAATGACGCCGGCATAAAATAAATGTACACATAGGTTGAACTATTTTATCTTTAACAAAAACTATTACTCCGACATAAAATAAATGAAACATCTTTTGTTATCCATCGCTTTTCTCATATGTTTTTTCGAGTTCGATCACGACTCGGAATTTTTCAGCACTAAATATCATTTTTTATATGGAGTCACCGAGAATGCATACTTCTTTTTTTTTTTTTGAGATTACCGAGAATGCATACTTAGAACAACCAAGTTGGTTGAATAAATTTTCCAGTATCATATTGCATACAAAGACACTGGTTTCTTTATTTGTTTGGTATCTAATACTATAAAAATCAGAAGGCATGAACTCATTAATGCATGCTAGGTATTTCTTAAATTAAGTAGCATATTGTGTGCATTACTTGTGCTTTAATCGTGCATTAGTTGTGCTTTTATCGTGCATTACTTGTTCAAATTTGTCTCATGCATGTTTGATATTGCTCTTATCATTTTCACCTCTTACCTCTTCTTACAGGTATACAAGTCCCTTGATGAGATATATATATATATGCTCATACTCGGGGAGAATATTCTACTGGACCCCAATGGAGGCCACCGAGAGGTGCGTACATTTCCCTACTAAAAAGTGTTGTGCAGTAAGAGAATTGTGATAATTTTTTTATCTATGCCATTAAGAAGTTCCTTTATATGATGGATCATATTATAAAATGTTCATGTATTATAAGTACTTCTCTAAGATGTTAATCTAATGTATAAAAACAATGTGAATATCATTTACATGCTTTGGGTGAGAATTGTGTTAGCATGAGTGTTAACATATATATACCAAATTAACATGTTAAGAAATTATGGCGTGACTGACATATTAATTAAGTACCATATATAGGCCAAAGATTTTTCTTTGTGAGCTTTTATTTCTGTCCATTCTTCCCATCCATGGAAGACACAATTGAATTCAACAAGATCTCTCATACATGATCTGTTTTACATTCAAGTTTAATTTGCATGGTAAATTGAAATTAGAACAAATGCTCTAGTCGCGGTCTTTACATCTTGATTCCATAGTTAATGCTTGTTTTTTTGTGACAATTGTTACATTCATGAATCCATATATCTGTCCTTACTGAAAGATGTGTTAATGCTTCAGTGCACTTTGATTGAATTTAATTATATATAATTTATTCATTGCAAGCTGTTTTGAATTCGATCGAGTTTTCTAATCTATCGCTGTCCAAATGTTCTTGCAAGGTTCTGTGTTCTTTCCGCTCGATCGACGGTCGGGATGAGTCTCAAAAAACACTTTGGAGCCTGTGATCATGGTCAAAGGAGGCTTTACTCCAAATCATAATCTCCATTGTGAAATATTTATCCCCGTACAAAAGTACTGTTGTAAAATTATGGAATTGTTAACTGTTCAAGAAAGAAATTGGTAAATGAAATTATTACATTTTCTTTGTGTGTTTCCATGATTTGGGTTTCTGGTGTGTGTACGTATTTTCCATATCAGTTTCTATTCACTTCAGAAAAAACTGGTTAATGTAGGCGAAATATGGCATTGTTCTCTTTATTTTACTGAAATTTGAAGGCAAGAAATGGATTGTGCTACTCCCGTGCAAATGTTGTGCGCTGACAAAAATAATCATTTTTTTAATACACAAAAAAAATGATTATTTAAATAACTTTACTTTTTTTAAAAAAAAAATCATTATGTTTTTTTTAAAAAAAATTATGGATGTGATATTTCGAGAAAATACCATGATACCTAGTTGATCAAATATCTTGATGTGGAGACGGAAAATCACAATGTGGCGCATTAATTTTAACTTTTAATTGCACCATAGAGTACAATATTAGATTAAACCTTTTCACGTGTAAGTTTTAAAAAATTTATTCCTACTGACCTTTAAAAAAAAAAAGAGAGGCATTGTAGACATTATAAGAAAGATAAAAATCTTTTATGTAGTATAATAGTTTGAATTATAATATTTTAGTTACTTGTGAAATATATGCAGATGATATAAAATTTCAACGTATACATCTATCTATGATATCATGAAAGCTAGATTACGATAAGAAAGATTAGTTTGGTGTCACCGTGCGGTCTTTCAACTTATTTTATAGATTGTCCATTTCAAATTATATCTGACCTTTCATTAATTTTAAAACTATGATATTATTGTCAATGAGCCCTTGGCCCAATGGTTAAGAGTGAGGCCCTGAAACCAATTGGTCTCAGGTTCATTTTCGCTGATGGCGGGTAGGTTTTTTAATTTATTTAAGTAGATTTAAGTAGTTTCATTGCTCGAGATAAGTAAGTCTCGAGTCCATGCTCAAGTCTCGTCGGTTGTGCGGACGGTTTCATTACATTGTTGTATCGTGTAATTGTAATATTGATGAAATATTATACTTGTACTCTCAATTAAAAAAAATTATGATATTATTTTTATTTTGATAAAAGTCAAATTATCTCGATACCAGACCCTAGTCAACAATTTTCATATTGAGAAGATATCAATTATTTATTTTTTCATATTTGTATCATGTCATTTTGGTATTTTTCATGATGAATATTTCGATATCTACTTCTAAGTAATATTTCTAAAAATGTCACAAAATTTTGTAAAAAGATGTCAATAATAAAACTTTGTTTGTTTTCCTAGAAAAATATAAGCAAAAATATTCATAACTCTTTCGTAAAAATACATTTTCAACTAACTTCCAAATCGCACGATACAGTTATTACTTTACATTCAGATTTTTTTTTTCCATTTCCAAAAATTATTAGATGATATTATAATATTAAATAATAATTAAAAATTAAGTAAATAAGCCAAAATATATTTTCACTTCATAATACTCCACAATTTATTTTTATTTTTATTTTTTTGAATGAAAAAAAGAAAGAGATTTCTTAAAAAGTACTCAAAAAATAAAAAAAAAAAAAAAAAAAAAAACATTTCAATAGAAAGTCTCACCAAAAATCGCGGATGCGCGTCTGGTTGATATCAGTCTTTCCTCAGTTTATCCCAACGCCACCAAATTTTCCGATCACCTGAACCGCCGCATGGCTGCCGCGAGTAGCTTTTCGAATCAGTGCGGCATTCTCAATTCTCTGCTCCCTGTTATATTGCTGGTACTCGTATTAGCCGCTGGATCAGCTGAAGCATCACTTCACTTCTATGATCGAGATCCATTCCGAGAAGTCGGTAATGCCTATCTACTCTCCGGCGGAAGCGAGGGAATCGCCGCCTCTCGCGTTTCAGCTGACCAGCAGGGTCATTCTTACATCAGGTAAATGTTTCCTCTCTCATTTTTCTGTGCATGCTGTGATCCATGACCCTGATGGTGGCTGCTTAGATCCACTTGAAAATTATGTTCACTGTTGAGATTTGTGAGTTTCACTGGTGTTTTTTCTGTTATTAAAGAAAGGCTGCGCGTGGATTTTCCCTTTAGTTCCTAATCTGTCACTACTTGATGCATACTGGTAAACCGTGCGTGCATTTTCTAAATCCACTGAGTTGATTGAAACGGAATGCGTACTGTCATTAAGCGGAGTTTAAGTCTGGTTCTTGCTGGTCGAGGTTTAAAATTAGGAGCTTGAGGAAAAGTTCTGTGTTCAAAATTTTGGGGAGGGGAAGAAATTTTAGTGTGGGAATTTCATTGTGATTGATAAGAGGTCACAAGCTTCCCGGATATGGTGGAATCTGAAAGTGCCGTTTTTGGTCACTGAGTATTGTTTTACTGGTTCATAATTGACATTTCTTCCACCTCGGGACTCCCACCGATTTAATCACCACTTTTTCTTAATTTGATATCCTTTGCGTGCTCTCTCAATTGATTTTGAGTGCCACCTGCTGGTAGTGGATCCCAGAGTTGGGAATGACTGTTCAGTATCTTGCTGTTCTTTTATGATGTCTCAATTTTGGATTCAGAACAGAGATCATTTGTCCCATGGAACTAAAGCTTTAAAGATTCGATTGCTTTGTCATAGCTGGATGAAGCCATGGATATTGGAACTCCATACCATTTTGTCTGAAATGAATGGATTCATATCTTGAGAACATTCACCTCAGAGTTGCGAAACACAACTCGGTTTTTGAAATCTTATGTACGTGCATATTGTTTATGGACCCACAAGCATGTTTCATTGGTTTTCCCTCTGTTCACGTGTTACTGATTGTTGAGGTATCTTTGTATGGACATGCAAGAAATTCTGAAACTTCAGTGCTTAGTTTCTACTTCATTTTTCCTATTGTAAAAGGGAAATACAAAATTCCTCCATACATGCTTCAAATATTTCTTTCTTTTTAAATTTTTTTTGGTCATTTTATATATGTCTCTGTGTGTGTTTGCGCTTGCGTGCCAACCTCTAAATGCTGTTAATTGGTTCATATACTTTTGTGAAAGTGCATGCATTTTTTATAGTATGTTGCTGGGGACCTCGTGTTAAATAATTTGATTTTTTTGGTCTTTCAAAGCAAAGTGCCATGATCGTGGGTTTCTTACTAAATCTTCATTTTGATATTTGTGTCGTTACATTTAAACTGATTTAGGTTTGAGAATATCACATTCTGGAGTGACATAACTTCTGACAAGCAAATGGCAAATGGCAATAAGTTGGTTCAAATAGTAATTTTTGAGGCAGCTGACCGTGATAAAATCGGGGGATCTGCTTACGGGGGGCAGAGATCTATTTGTTGCACCCCTGATCTTGCCAAACTGGAAGATTGCAAAGAAGGAGAAGTTATAAAGACACTGTCAGCGACTGACGATAACTGGCCGGTTGTTTTCAATGTTTATTTTAGAGGAAACTCGTTATCTGCCCATGTGAAAAATAACAAGGAAATCAGCATTAAAAAGACTGGTATGTACAACCTATTTTTTATTACATGCGATTCAAACCTGAAGGGAATGAGGGTGACTGGGAAGACGGTGTGGAAAAACCCTGATGGCTACTTACCTGGTCGGATGGCCCCCTTAATGAGCTTCTATGTTTGTATGGCTGTTGCATATGCAATCCTCAGCATCATCTGGTTTTTCCAGTATGTGAAATACTGGAAAGATGTTTTAGTGCTGCAACATTGCATTACTTCTGTTGTCGCTCTTGGATTGTTGGAGATGACTTTCTGGTACTTTGATTATGCATATTTCAACAACACCGGTAAAAGGCCTGTGGGGATCACAACCTGGGTTGTGACAATTGGAGCCATTAGAAGAACTATTTCACGCCTTCTTATTCTTTCTGTTGCAATGGGCTATGGTGTTGTCCGGCCCACGCTTGGTGGTCTTACACCAAAGGTGCTTCTCCTTGGTATAACTTATTTCTTGGCATCAGAAATGCTTAATATCGCTGAGTATGTGGGCACAATAAATGATATAGCAGGACGAGCCAGAGTCTTTCTTGTCCTTCCTGTTGCATTAATGGATGCCTTCTTAATTTTGTGGATATTCACTTCTCTTTCCAAAACACTAGATCAACTGCAGGTATCCATTACATTCAACGCCTTCATTTTGTGACTGAGTTGGGTATCCGCCATCCGGATATTTGTTCTTTGTTATCTACCATATTTTTACCATACTTCCATGTTTTCAGGCTAAAAGAAGTTCAATTAAATTGGAGATATACAGGAAATTTTCAAATGCTCTTGCAGTTACAATTGTTTTGTCCGTTGTGTGGATTGGATATGAGGTGTGTTCTTTTTTCAGTTATTCTTTTCCAATCCGCTCATAATTTTCTTTCTCATGTTAGATATCATTGTGATTATAAAAATCTATGTACTGGTAGGAAAACATTTTCATTGTCTTTTTCAGAAACCTGGATGTTGAATAAGGATATCAAACAAAAAACCTTCTTGCAATCTTTAGCAAGGGTTATCCTGCCTCCAGACCTGTTGTCCTGGATGTCGAGCATATAATTACGGAAAATTGGAGTAGGATGTAGAATTAAAATAGAAAAGGGAAAAAAAATCTTTTTTTCTCCAACTTAAATTGAACATCAGGTTGTATTTTGACTGCCAAACATCACTTACTGAGAAACGTCCATTCTTATGTCTGACTAATTTTCTCCACATTTTGTTATTTTGGACAAGTTTGTTTTGAACCCATTACATATATTCCTGGAGACCAGCATTTGATTATCTAGTATTCTAACTTCCTGCAGGTTTACTTCAAGGCAACAGACCCCTTCAACGAGAAGTGGGCTAGTGCCTGGATCATCACTGCTTTCTGGGACATTCTTGCATTTGGCTTGCTTTGTGTTATCTGTTTCCTATGGGGTCCATCACAAAGCTCCCAGCGGTAATCTTTAATTTTAGGTAGTGTTTGCAACCTCTAAAAATAAGTGATTATGAAGATTCTCTTCACAAATTTATTAAGAAAATCTCCATAATCACTTATTTTTAGAGCTTGCAAACACTACTTTATTTAATGCGGCCCTTCCATAATCACTTATTTTTAGAGCTTGCAAACACTACTTTATTTAATGCGGCCCTTTTTTTCCGCTGGAAATATATAACAAGTGAGAATATGACCATCATTGCTGACCTATCTTTTACATTGAAGTCGCAACATTCCTTTTGAATTCTAAGTTACACAGTTGATAAAGTTGGGCAATTTCAGATTTTATTTTGCGAAGGAAATAATAAAATCGATTAACGTCAGGTGTCTGCATTCGTAGGACCTCTGCGTCCCTTTCTACTTAATATATCTGGTAAACAATGTGACTCGTTACTCATAAACACGACATGACTTCTGCCAGTTACGCATACTCGGGCAACAAGGAAGAAGGGAATGACGAAGAAGAAACCGAATCCTTTGTCAAAGAAACTCCTCAAGGCAGTATCGGTCTAGTCAACCTAGACAGAAGAGATGGGGATTCTTCTGATGTGGAAGAAGAAGAAGAGGGTAAGAGGGAATGACTGCATCAAAGTAAACAGCATTTCCCCGAAACATATGTTCAGGTTTCGTAGGACTCCAGAAAGACAAGGTTCATACAAATTTTTTTGGAAATGTAAAGAAAATTTTAAAATATATATATTAAACATGAGTGTACTAATTATGTTAATTCTTTGCAAAGTTGTGGTTTTCTCCTGTATGCCACTTCTACCTTTGAGTGTTTTTACCGACCGTTGTCTTGTTAATCATGTGCTGTTGTGATAATTCAAGAAACATGACCAAAAATCGACGATGACGGCAGGATATTAGGATATTAGTAGGGGTGATCAAAGTTTTTAATTAACAGCCGTAACCGTTCAAATCGGATTGCACCGCACCGTTTTTCTTAATTTTTTTTTCTAATAACCATGATTAAAATTAGCAATCATAAACAGCACCGCATACATGGTTCGGTTAATTTTTTAGTCAAAAACCGCACCTCCTAAGTCATTTGTTATAGTTTTTGGCTTAAGGTTATAATAATTTGTAAGCAACATAATCAATTAAAAAAATGATCATTTAATATTATCTCAACTCTTTTGAAATTAATCTTCTTACGAAGAAAACTCATCTTCTTCTTAGATATTGTTCAAATTAGTTTTTTTTATTGTATTTATTTGTTTACAAATATTTTATTTGAAGTTTGAAAGTAAAAAAAAAAAAAAAAAGACAACATGATGTCAATATCATTTTGTTGTGAGTGTCTTGTGGTGTTCAATTACTAACTAAGTTTTGAATCTTGATAATTGCTTTATCTAGTTTTATTTTTATTTTTTACTATTTCAGTTATATTTTGTATTTGAAAAACACTATATTGTTATTGTTTTCAAATCAATTTGAATATTTTTTTTAATAGTTTTCATTAAAAAATCGCAAACCAACTGCAACCGCTCAAAATAGCTCAAAACCGTAAAATTAATTTTATGTTTAAAATCGCGATTATTTTTTTAAAATACTAACCGACCGCATATGTTAATTCGGTTTGAATTTTTTAAAAAAAAAATGCAAAACCGCACCGTGATCACCCTAGATATCAATGTCACTCATAATTACCGTATCAACTATCATGTAATGGTCTAGATTTTCCGTTCTGATCTCATATTATGCCAGTCGCTAGTTGTTCAAGCTAGTTTACGTTGCATTTGGAATAATACAACTTGTGTTTTATGAAAACATAGGGATATTAGTACTGAGTATAGCAAACTCATTTTTCACATAATAGTTATGGTTCTTTAGGAAAAAGTAATGACACCCACTTCTAAAATTTTGCCAAAAAAGAAATAAAAGTTCGTCTCAATAATAGATAATAATATATCAATCCTCCTTTTTCTTTTTTCTTTTTTTTAATATCAATCCTCTATTTCAAGTATCTCAAAATTTGAGGGGAGAGGGAATAGCATACTGTTCTAATTAAATTTATTATTTATTAATATTGGATTTTTAAAAAATATATTAGTTTTCAAAAGGATTTGACAGAGTTATCGAAACTGATTGAAATCATCAGTTTCAAATTGGTTGGATTTGTAAGCCGGAATTGGAGTGCCAAATAAATTTGTAAAATAGAATTTGCGACTGATTTTTGGCAAATAATATCAAATTATGTTTGAAATGTTCGCATGAATGATAATTATATTGAAATATTTTAAAATATAGTATGTTTGATTTAATGAAGTATTTTCTGGAATTGGTGAAAAGTTGAATCGAACTGCCGATGGAAAGTGCAGAAATCAATACCTATGTATATTTTTTAGAAAATAACTGAAAATGAATTGACTATTTTAGAGATTGAGGTAAAGAGACAATGGTAAACTGACTTTAAATCCCTAAAGTAAATAGTAGAAATAAGAAAGACATTGCTCATTAAAAAAAAAGACGATGGCCACCACCATACTGAAACAAGGTTAGAACATTATTCAGAGGTAGTAAATAAAAATCTGTAAGCACCATCACAAGCCTCAAGGAAATTATTATTGCATTCAATGAGATTGGTGTTTTCTCTCATTACAGAGTTTAAAAATACATAAAACAAGATATGGACCAGTAAAATGACATCTTCCATTGGTGAATTCACATAAAAATGTTAATAATAACATTACACCGCAATAAATGCGGATATTACAATTAAAAATTAAATCAAACAAGTGATTATTTACCCTCCACATTCCTGAGCTATCCTATCATACAACCCACAAAAGTATGGACTGCTAATGAGAAGTGTGCAGGGAGATGTTAAAAGTACAGTCAAGCCCTTCTACTCCTGTATCAAGGCCATATAATATTTTGATTTTGCAATCCCAACTCTGTGCAACAACATCACTACCTATCTCCCATCTTCATTTGGCTCTCTACGCCTTCTCCTCCTCTCTGTACGCCTCACAATGAAGCCACTTTGAGGACGCAGATGACCAGCCAGTGGCGTATCATTGTTTCCATCGCCTTCATTCCCATCATTGTCATCACCATCTGGATCGGAGGAATCAAATGCGCTCCCTGTGTGTTCATGATTCTGAACACCCCTACCTACTGTGCGGTTAGTGTCTCTTTCATCCCGCCTCACACCCCTATAAGGTCCACCATTATCTGGATAACCAAAAGCCTCCAAGAGAAGCAACAGAGACATTAAATCCCTATCAACTCCCACTTCAAAACCCCCATTCTGCTCCGTGGCATCTGCATCAAAACCCTCATCATCTGAATCGGAACCATAGTGGTTTCCCTCGATCACATAATCACCAAAAAACACTGCCCCTGGCATGGATGACCTTATGGTGCTAATCACATCTTCCCTTTCTCGCTCACGCTCCAGCCTACTCCACTTCTTTTCCAGAGCAGGATCCACTTCACGGGGCTTAGCAGAAGGGTGATCAGCCCTCATATGTTTTCTCAGCTCTTTGTATGTTCCAATGAACAAGCAGTTATCTTGCATGCAATTTCGTTTCATGGAGTTGAAATATTCTCGTGCAGGCTCCACGACTGTCCAGCCCTTCACTTGACCCCTACACAGTGGGCATGCAAGCTCCATGGCATCGCAATTCATGATAGACCAGCCAGATGACGGAGCCAAATCTGGATTATCGAGAGAATCTTGAAGAGGACAGTTGTCAGCAGAAGATCCTTTCGAGTATGCCTTCTTGTACTGATCGAGGCAGTTGGAATAGCGGAAGCTTGTCCCACACATGTAGGGATGGCAACCTTTGTCATGGGAGGAACACAAGAGAAGAACAGCATTGTGGGGACACTCCATGCACACCGAACACCTAGCACCTTTCCAGTCCTTTGCAATGCTTTTGGAGCAATTCTTCTCATGAATTCCCTCAGTGTGATCATAATTTGGTATGGGGTATGGCTTTGGCCTGCACTGTCTTGAGGTAATTCCCCGTCTTCCCCTGGAGCCTTTTGCCATTTTCTAAATAAAATCTGCACATCAGTGTTGCAAAAAATGGTTGTGGTTTTCAGACAAGTTGTATGAACAAAAGATAGTAGTCGAGTAACTCAACGCTTAATCAATTCCATAAAGAGGATAATAGTTTGTAATTCCCTCTGATAATCTAATTTTGATTTCAGTTTGCATTCATTAATAGGCCAGTGTGCAAATCTTACATTGTCCAAGATTGGACATGCATTTATTCTAGCTAAGGATTTCAAGAAAGTATGCGCCAGCACAAAGGAAATCAGTGACATGTTTTCTGTAATGCATCTTGTAATACATCATTAGATCATTAGGATTAACCAAGCCAACAAATAGCTGCCTCCAAAAAATACATAATATAATATAATCTATACCTATTTATTATGTAAGAGGTCCATAGCATGTTCTCTTGGATGGTCACAAAAAAAATTACAAAAAAATAAAATAAAAAACAAAACAAAACAAAACTTAACCGCACCCTTCAATTAGGTTAGGAAAAAAAAACGTGGGAAAGAGATTATTCAGTTATCCAACACCTTTCCTCGGTCACAATATCCATCTTTGCACTCCAAATCAAATACTAATATCGATTCACTTTAACAAAAGTATAATATATAAAAGTATAATTTTTTTTGTTACGTTACACACTCGGTGGCACTAGCACAAATAAAGAAAAGAGCAAAAGAAGGCTAGGAGTAAGGGTATGATCAACAGAGAGAGAGAAATCAAAATATAAGTTGAGTTTCATACTCGAAGATGCGATATAATGACAGAACCACGAAGCAAATCTTGTAGCTGAGGTTGTTCCAATTGAAAAGGATGCGGAATTAGAAAAGTATACAAAACCGATCACACATATCCACACACTCATTCGAACCATAAGATCAAAAAGTAGACATAGTGCCAAAATCAGGCACACCTACCAAGCTGAACAAAAACCGGAGCCAACAGGCGCTATAGCATAAGCAATTACAGAACATGTGCTATAGCATAATAAGGCATCCAGAACACGAAACAACGTGGTACAAGCAAAGAATCACGCAAGGCAACAGATAAGAAAATTCGATAAATTAGAGATCAATTATACAAAAATCTCAACCCTGTGACGGAAATGAACTGTCTTTGCAGTTACTTAAATTGAAAAATTACAAAGCTGGATGGGAACCATTAAAAAAATCAAATCAAATAAAAGATAAAGGCACCAAACCACGTGCCTCCGAAAGACTTCAATCATACATTACATCCGAGATCCTCAATCCCTGACCAGAAAATTAATATATTATCCAGAAACGAGAGCATCTTACCTAAGGATTAGCTTGGATATGGAGAATCGGTGGACGGGAAATTGAAAGTCGGGGTCAGCAACGGACAATTATAGCGGAGAGATCGAAGGAAGGAAATTATAGCGCTGCCATTTCTCAAAATTCAAGCTGCAGAAATCAAATCAAAGAAATCGAATTTTATCATGAAACAATAACTAATAAAAAATGGAGAGAACAATTTTGAAAGAAAGCGTGCCACATAAGGCTCTGTTTGGCTCACACTGGATCTAGGGGGGTCCGGATGCTCGGACATCTTTTGATTCTTTTCCTTTCTTTTCTTTTCTTTTTATTTATTAACATTAAATTAAATAAATCAATTTTATTTCTTTTTTATATCTATAAAAAAAATGTCTATAAAATATCATATTCTTTGCTTTTTTTGAATATATATAACTTATATATACCTGTATATTAAGTAAGACGTCCTTAGAGATACTAACATGGTCTCTTGGTACGACACTTAATTTTGAAATTTTAAATTATTTGAAAAAAAAAGTGGGAAATAACTAATATTATATATTATCTTTTAACTATTCCTTAAGGTTAATATTTTAACCCAAAAAACATTCATTTTGTGTTCCAATAAATTTATTAGAATTTTTTCGAAATTAATTTTAATTAAAAAAACACAACTCTTTCGTCACACACAACGGGTGTGTGCAAATGCGTTAGTTTTAGTTATTGCTTCAAAAAAATTAACAAACTAATTGATTATAGTTCAATTCTTTTCACATCTTTCAAAATTATTCTATAAATTTTTGGACCTAAAATATACTTTCATAGAGTACGTTTTTTGTAACACGTTTTCACGGATGAGTCTTGAGACTCATATTTAAAATGAAAAACAATATTTTCAATATAAACTATAATATTTTCATTAGTTATGTCAAATAAGAGATTCGTCTTATAAATTAACTCGTAAAAATGTCTTTAATATTTTTTGTGAAATATAATATACTAAATATGATTTTACAATATTCTTTAAATTTTAAAAAAAATAACATCATATATATATATATATATATAATACAGAGTGTAATTGGATTTTGTTTAAGGTGGAAGGACGACTTTTTTTTTATGACAAACACTTGTATGAACTGTTGCATGGGTCATGTTCGTGCGACTAATCCGAGTAAGATTAACCCATTTTTTTAACCCGTGAGATTCAATGGATCTTCGCGTTCTCAACCGCTTGTTCCCAGCTTCTCGATCGCTTCCAACCATCTCG
This sequence comes from Henckelia pumila, assembly GCF_033568475.1. Lineage (NCBI taxonomy): Eukaryota > Viridiplantae > Streptophyta > Magnoliopsida > Lamiales > Gesneriaceae > Henckelia > Henckelia pumila. The sequence continues at coordinate 42,718,441 of NC_133122.1, forward strand.
AAAAACAAGCTCGAGAAATCTCTGGCTACATTGAAGAATGAAGATCGCTGTCATCCACTGAGAAGATCTCTACTACATTGAAGAAGGAAGAGTAAATATCTAGGTTCCTTTTTTTGAAAATCTGAAATCGAAAAATCGTAAATCAATTTGTCAATGCCACAATCAATTGTGTCTCGGTTTAGCAACAGGTAATATTTCACAAATTCTGGCGCTAAAGTTTACTTGGTTGGATATGAATTTTGAACTAGTGTGTGTTCTTGTTCGTTGGTGTTTTCTTTCAGTTAATTTTTTGTCTTGTGGTCATACTCTAGCTATTGTCTTGAATTTCGGAAGATCAAGATATCGTCAAATATATTTTCTTTGTACTTTATCATGTCTAAAGGATTAATATTTAAACACTTGGAGAAAAATGTGTGTTTTCTTCTTGGTTTATTCTTCAGCACTTGTTTTTCTAGTGTTTGAATGTTTAATACCTCTTAATATAGTAGTTATGGAATTTAGTTCCTGTACATTGATGAGATTGAGTTCTGATGATTTGCATCAATCATAAAGGAGTTCCATATTTCTATTTGCTTTTGGTCCTGTAGATTGACGTCATTGAGTTCTGAACGTTTAATTTCGGACATGAATATGGGGGAAAGGATGACCAGAATATTGGATTTTCGTTTGAAATTTGCTGCCATATATCTTGACATATGTTGCACCAGCAAAAACGCATGATTGTTTTGGTTAATGTTTATATCACCTTGTTTCAGCCCGACTGAGAAACAATGTGTTTCTCGAGAAGTTCTGGAGCTGATTAAAAGGATAGGCTTAGCTGTTGTAGATTGCTCATGGGCATGTTTAGAGGATGTAACTTTTGCCTAGCTTCGGTGTTCTGCTCCTCGGTTCTGTAAGAATTCAAAACACTGTGATTTACTAATAGCTTGCATTGTCCAGAAATAAGTTGTGTTCCTTGCATTTGCTTTTTCATGTCAATTTAATTTAGATAAGATTTTCATGGATTTGACTTGACCTCTTTCGAAGTAGTAACTAGAAAAAGTTGTGTTCCGGGCAGTGCTACCTTCTTCTTGATTTTTGTGGCCTTGAAGTAAGATTTGATCCCTTGTTCTTCTTTTTTATTCTCAGAGTTCCATATTAATTGTGTGTGCCTTTTCGTCCAGGGTTTTTGTAACATCCGGAAATTTTAAACGTAAATCCGCATGCATAATTAGGAGAAATTAATTTATAATTAAGGGTTAAATGTATTTATGTGATATTATGTGATTTATATGCATGATTTAATTTATTTTAGCATTTAACCCATAATTATGGAAATTCTAGATTTTAAAGAATTTATTATTTTTGATCGCGTAGACGGGACCGTGGACGGACGGACGAAATACCAAAATTCTTAGCCAAAAATATTTTATGAGTTTTATGAGCCTTAAAATAATATTATAAGGTATTTTGTCAAGAAAATTTTAGTATTTACTTATATATTTATTTAAGAATTGATTTTTGGCCAAAATAAGTCATTTTAATGATTTTTATTGATCTTTAAAAATCCTTTAATATTATATTTCTGGATTTATTATTATATATCAGATTAGTAGGTATTTTTAAAAGTTTTAAATCTTATATTTATGCTATATTATCTACATAATTAATTTATATTAGTTATTATCCTAAATCTACCCATTATCTACTCAAATTTAAATCTAAAATTAATTCTTTTAGCCGATCAAAAACGTATCTTCAGCCTTTCTTTACGATTTCTTCAGAAAACTCATCCTCCATAGCCGTTCCAACCTAGCTCTTTGAAGATTTTGGTCCGTTCGTCGTCCCGGAGGCTCGTATACACATCAATTATCGTCCTAGAATTGTCAAGGCATGTCTAAAACTTTTATTTGGCCACCATATAAGCTATTATCCATGCATGATATTTTTGTTGTAGAAGTTATCAGGTTCGAATATTGCAAGATATGAATTGTTTGTTGCATATAGTTGTGTATTCTTGTCCATGAATCATGTTTTCTTCCTAGCATGGTGCGGTCCAGGCTGATGTCTGTTGTCAAGGGGTGTCTTAGGGTCCTCATGGTTGAGCTATGTGGTTGGTTTGGGGCTGGAAAGGTCCAAGTCGAAGCTGTTCAAGTTGGGTGCAGCAGATCGGGCAGTTTAGGATTCTGAGGAAGAAGACTTCGTTCTCCTTCCTCGGGACACCATTTTGAGTGAAGTTTGTTGGGTTTGAAAGCTTTAGATGTTGTCTAAGATTGAGAGGTGGTTTCACGGTCTTTGGTGGTCGGAAGAAACCGCACGATCGAAAGTTTGGGGACTGCTCGGTCTGCACGTGAGGAGGAAGAAGGTGTCTGGTGCAGAGCTTCGTTCTCACTCCTCGGGCCATGGTTTGGTCTGATTCTTGTTGGGTTGGAACCCCCTGAATGTGGGCTATTTGGTGGTGGTGGTGCCCCGGCATTTGGTGGCCGGAGGAACGTCGGGAATGGGGACTGCCGCTAAGCCGAGAGGAATCTAGGAGAGGGAAGGGTCGGGCTTGGTTGGGGAGTGGCTGGGTCGGGTTCTTGGGTCAGGGTTGGGTCAGGGGGTCATGGGTCGGGTTAGGATGGTCCGGGTCCGGGCTAGGTGGGTCGGGCTCGAGTATTTTAATTTTTAAGTATTTAGTGTTTTAATTGGTTTTTGGGCCAATTAATTTGAAATAAAATTATTTGAGCTTCCAAATAATTTTATTTGGGCTTTCAAAATTATTTTTAAGTTAGCCCAATGATTTTCATGGGCTTGTGGGCCCATAGGAATTTTTGGGCCAGTCAGTGATTTATTGGGCCAGTCAATGAATTTATATGAATTAATTAGTTAATGGGCCTAAATATTTTTATTTAAGCCCAATAATATTTAAGTATTTTATTTTAGTAAAAAAATTATAATTTTTAAAATTATTTATTTAATTACGGGCTTTAAGTTAGTTAATGGGCTTTAAGTCATTTAAGGGGTTTAGTAGAGAGACCAGCAGTCTGGACCAACCCATGAAAAATAACTAAGTTCGTAATATATATTTAATTATTTTTATGCATGAAGTTTATATTTTAAGTATAAGTATATTTATTATGAAAAATCAATTAAATATATATTACGGACAAAATTTCAGTGCATGCATTCATGAAATTTTATATGATATGATTATGATTATGTATGAGTTGAGCAATAAAATATTTTCTTGATGGAAATTAAAGTAGTGTGACATAAGGGTGGTTATCCACCATATGATATATGATTTTTGCGGTAGTTTATTACCATAGGAGGTGATTTATCACCGCCACGTACGTTGGTTCAAGAGACTGATCAGTCGACACAGATAAGCGTCACACTTACGGATAGGACCATAGACTTTTTCAAAAATACCATGCTCAATTATGTTATGTATGATGAAGAAAGATGATGTTTATGATTAAGATTTATGTTTCAGTATTTATGTTATGGAAAATATTGTCATACATGTTCATGTATCATGTATATTTATTAGTATGATTATGTGATGCATTATTTTAAACCTTGATATTCAAGTTTAGACATGTTGAGCCCCTAGGCTCACTATGCTTATATGGTGCAGGTGAGTCAGATGATATTTATATAGCTCATACTGGTGGTGATGACGTATGAGTTCACGGAACAGTGGCCCCGTGACCGTTGCAGTTTTTATGGGATGTTTTAAGATACATTTATTTTATTATGTTGAGTTTTAAACATGGAATACTTACTATTTTGTTTCATGCATGAAACCCTTTTAAAATATTTAATTATTTTTATGCATGAAGTTTATATTTTAAGTTTTAAGAAGATCTAGATGTTTCAATTGGTATCAAAGCACGGTCCTTGGAGGGTGTCCATCTGCCACGTGAAGCTCAGAAATCTCACTATCGGTCTGTAAGTTTTTAAATGTTTTATTTGATTTATCAGGAGCATATGTTATGACTTAAGACTTTATGTTAGCAAAGTTTTAAAATACTTAGTTATGCATTGTGATTTACGTGAAGAATGTGTGGTGATGCAGTATGCTCAAGACATGTTATACGACAGGTTGACCTCAAGGAATTTTGAATTTGGGAATTTGGTTTTATTTTTTTGAAACTAAGTTTGATATTTAGGTTGTCACTTGAATTTTTTTGTAGTAACTTATTGATTTTAAGTTAGAATGATTTCATTGGTAAATTATTGGGTTGGTGATGGTAAGAGGTAGCGGGTCTATCAAGAAATTTTTTTTATGAAGGTGTAGCGATAAATAGAACAATAAAGGTAAATTCCAATAAGAGGCATTAAGTTTTTGTGATAGCAATAGAATTATTGCTTGAAGCAAGAGTAGGATTCCTCGCAAGAATGATTAATCAAGGGTTGTATCATTTTATTCTTTGGTGAATTTAAAATGTTACTTTATAGATTCTGGTATATATTTTTGGGAATTAAGTTCGCATGTGTCAAATTATGCTAGTGGGTTCACAGATATCATATTGTCATTCATTTAACTATTAAGGTTTTTCCCCTGACGAAGAAGTCATGATTTTTTTTGGAGATGACACTGGTACCATAAGGTTATAGTTTGATGGTTTGTGATTTTAAGTTTGTACTCTTAATTATATGAGGTATAAATTGATGATAAGTATGTTTTGTATTAGATTCTTGAATCTTTGAGAATAAAAAAATAATCGTGGAGTTAGTTTGATAAAGAATTGGGTAATCTTTGATAAGAATTAAGGGTTCGCATGGTTGGTGCTACCAAGTAAGCTGTATTGGGTTTGACGTTCAAGTCACTACGTTTAAATAAATAGATTTGGAAACTTGTCAGCCTGACTTATAGATATTGTGATGACTGAATGATGAAGGTGTAAATTTTTATAGGCTTGTGTAATTGGTCAGGTGTGACATAACACTTGTTATAAAATTTTGATTTCGATGTCAAGTGTAATATAAGCTTTAGATATGACCTAAGAGTTGACGATATATATATATATATATATATATATATATATATATATATATATTTTATGGAGTGAGTTCTTTTGTTAAGAGTTGAGTCATTTGAGAATTTGGGTTGTTGGTTCTACGCTTGTATGGGTAGTTGAAGCACTTGGAATAATCACGAGTCAGCGTAATGACTTGATATTATAACTGTTATCTCGATACTTTCGTTTTACGTTGGGGTTAATTGTATATAAGTATTTGTATGGATGTTCCTTCAATATCCTTGAGTTGTATAAACTTGAATTATTGGGTCATGTTATAGGAGTGTCTCCACCAAGATTTTTGGGATGCATGAGCAAAAAGGTACTGGTTGTGTTTTGACTGTACATGGGACCAACATGTATTATTTGTGAGCGGATTATTCAGTTTATTAGGTAATTGACTTAGTATTTTGATTTTGAGGAGTTCAGATTCCATGGATTATAAATAGAGGCAACTAGGAAATGATATGGAATTAACTATTGAATGTTATATTATTATGCTATTTAGAGATGATGACATGTAAATACTATTCGGGGAATTTCACTCCTTCAATAGGAGAATCTAAGTGCCTTAACCCTAAACTAACCACAGAATTAGAATTCATATATTTTAAGCATATTCCTGATGTTAGGAGAATTTATGTTGTGCATGACGTTTGACATTAAATTCACTTTTTGGGTTTCATGGATTTATAGCACTCGAGATTTAAGATTTTCAAGTGTTCGATAGTTGAAAGTGTAGTGGTAAATGAATAAGTTGAAGAAAATTGCGATGAATGGCAGATGTTTGACTCAAAGATGTTTAACTTGTTATAGAAGGCTAGTGTGTGGATAAGCTTTACAAGTTGAATTTATTGGAGTTGATATTGTAATCATATGCTTTAATAAGTAAATTTGGAAACAAAAGTTCGGCTCACGAATGTTGGAGGATTGATAAGTAGAGTGTATAAGCATATAAAATCAGTCAAGTTTTGGCATAGTGTGATTGTTGTGTTTAGGAAAAATGATTAGTAAAGTTAATATTTTGTTTATCAGAGTGCGCAGCAGAAGCATGACTTTTGGGATACTGAAACTTGGGAACTAGATGGGTGATCGTGGATAGACTCATCAAGTCAGCTCATTTCTTGCCGGTGAGGACTACTTACTCGTTGACACAGTATGCAGAGCTTTATATTAAGGAGATTGTTAGACTGCATGACATACCAGTGTCGATAGTATCAGGCAGGGATCCGAGATTTACATCTGCTTTCTAGAAGAGTTTGCACACAACATTGGGGACTAGATTATTATTCAGTACAGCGTTCCATCCCCAGACAGATAGTCAGTCTGAGAGAGTGATCCAGGTTCTCGAGGATCTACTGAAAGCTTGTGTCATCGACTTTCAGGGCTCTTGGGAGACTAGATTGCCGTTGGTGGAGTTTACCTATAACAACGGCTTTCAGGCATCTATAGGTATGGCTCCTTATGCAGCTCTCTACGGGAGGAGATGCAGATCTCTCGTGCATTGGGATGAGGTTGGCGAGAGGATTCTACTTGGTCCTGAGATTGTACAGCAGACTGCGGATGTTGTGATTCAGATTCGGAATCGTATGAGGACTGCTCAGAGTCGTCAGAAGAGTTATGCTGATACTCGACGACGGGATCTCGAATTTGCTGTTGGCGATCATGTGTTTCTGAAGATATCATCTATGAAAGGGGTGATGAGATTTGGTCGAAGAGGTAAGCTGAATCCGAGGTATATTGGGCCTTTTGAAATCTTGGAGAGAGTTGGCACGTTGGCCTACCGTTTGGCTTTGCCACCAGGACTTGCAGCAGTGCACAACGTCTTTCATGTATCCATGCTTCGGAGATACGTCTCGAATCCGGCGCATGTACTAGATTACGAGCCTTTGCGGTTAGCACCGGATCTAGTATTTGAGGAGAGGCCTGTTCAGATCTTAGCCAGGGAGGAGCGGAGACTGAGGACGCGGGTCATACCGATGGTCAAAGTCCAGTGGTTGAATCACTCCGAGGAGGAAGCCACTTGGGAGACCGAGGCAGACATGAGAACTCGCTACCCAGAGCTATTCGGGTAAGTACTTTAATTTCGAGGACGAAATTCAATTTAAGGGGGGGAGAATTGTAACACCCGGAAATTTTAAACGTAAATCCGCATGCATAATTAGGAGAAATTAATTTTTAATTAAGGGTTAAATGTATTTATGTGATATTATGTGATTTATATGCATGATTTAATTTATTTTAGCATTTAACCCATAATTATGGAATTCTAGATTTTTAAGGAATATTATTTTTGATCGCGTAGACGGGACCGTGGACGGACGGACGAAATACCAAAATTCTTAGCCAAAAATATTTTATGAGTTTTATGAGCCTTAAAATAATATTATAATGTATTTTGTCAAGAAAATTTTAGTATTTACTTATATATTTATTTAAGAATTGATTTTTGGCCAAAATAAGTCATTTTAATGACTTTTATTGATCTTTAAAAATTCTTTAATATTATATTTCGGGATTTATTATTATATATCAGATTAGTAGGTATTTTTAAAAGTTTAAAATCTTATATTTATGTTATATTATCTACCTAATTAATTTATATTAGTTATTATCCTAAATCTACCCATTATCTACTCAAATTTAAACCTAAAATTAATTCCTTTAGCCGATCAAAAACGTATCAGCAGCCTCCTATCATCATCTTCAGCCTTTTTTCACGATTTCTTCAGAAAACTCATCCTCCATAGCCGTTCCAACCTAGCTCTTTGAAGATTTTGGTCCGTTCGTCGTCCCGAAGGCTCGTATACACATCAATTATCGTCCTAGAATTGTCAAGGCATGTCTAAAACTTTTATTTGGCCACCATATAAGATATTATCCATGCATGATGTTTTTGTTGTAGAAGTTATCCGGTTCGAATATTGCAAGATATGAATTGTTTGTTGCATATAGTTGTGTATTCTTGTCCATGAATCACGTTTTCTTCCTAGCATGGTGCAGTCCAGGCTGATGGCTGTTGTCAAGGGGTGTCTTAGGGTCCTCATGGTTGAGCTATGTGGTTGGTTTGGGGATGGAAAGGTCCAAGTCGAAGCTGTTCAAGTTGGGTGCAGCAGATCGGGCAGTTTAGGATTCTGAGGAAGAAGACTTCGTTCTCCTTCCTCGGGACACCATTTTGAGTGAGGTTTGTTGGGTTTGAAATCTTTAGATGTTTTCTAAGATTGAGAGGTGGTTTCACGGTCTTTGGTGGTCGGAAGAAACCGCACGATCGAAAGTTTGGGGACTGCTCAGTCTGCGCGCGAGGAGGAAGAAGGTGTCTGGTACAGAGCTTCGTTCTCACTCCTCGGGCCATGGTTTGGTCTGATTCTTGTTGTGTTGGAACCCCCTGAATGTGGGCTATCTGGTGGTGGTGGTGCCCCGGCATTTGGTGGCCGGAGGTGGCCGGACAAACATCAGGAATGGGGACTGCCTTTGAGCCGAGAGGAATCTAGGAGAGGGAAGGGTCGGGCTTGGTTGGGCAGTGGCTGGGTCGGGTTCTTGGGTCTGGGTTGGGTCCGGGTCGGGTCAGGGGGTCATGGGTCGGGTTAGGATGGTCCGGGTCTGGGCTAGGTGGGTCGGGCTCGAGTATTTTAATTTTTAAGTATTTAGTGTTTTAATTGGTTTTTGGGCCAATTAATTAGAAATAAAATTATTTGGGCTTCCAAATAATTTTATTTGGGCTTTCAAAATTATTTTTAAGTTAGCCCAATTATTTTCATGGGCTTGTGGGCCCATAAAATTTTTTGGGCCAGTCAGTGATTTTATTGGGCCAGTCCATGAATTTATATGAATTAATTAGTTAATGAGTCTAAATATTTTTATTTAAACCCAATAATATTTAAGTATTTTATTTTAGTAAAAAAATTATAATTTTTAAAATTATTTATTTAATTATGGGCTTTAAGTTAGTTAATGAGTTTTAAGTCATTTAAGGGGTTTAGTAGAGAGACCAGCAGTCTGGACCAACCCATGAAAAATAACTAAGTCCGGAATATATATTTAATTATTTTTATGCATGAAGTTTATATTTTAAGTATAAGTATATTTATTATGAAAAATCAATTAAATATATATTACGGACAAATTTTCAGTGCATGCATTCATGAAATTTTATATGATATGATTATGATTATGTATGAGTTGAGCAATAAAATATTTTCTTGATGAAAATTGAAGTAGTGTGACATAAGGGTGGTTATCCACCATATGATATATGATTTATGCGGTAGTTTACTACCATAAGAGGTGATTTATCACCTCCACGTACGTTGGTTCAAGAGACTGATCAGTCGACACAGATAAGCGTCACACTTACAGATAGGACCTTAAACTGTTTCAAAAATACCATGCTCAATTATGTTATGTATGATGAAGAAAGATGATGTTTATGATTAAGATTTATGTTTCAGTATTTATGTTATGGAAAATATTGTCATGCATGTTCATGTATCATGTATATGTATTGGTATGATTATGTGATGCATTATTTTAAACCTTGATATTCAAGTTTAGACATGTTGAGCCCCTAGGCTCACTATGCTTATATGGTGCAGGTGAGTCAGATGATATTTATATAGCTCCTATTGGTGGTGATGACGTATGAGTTCACGGAACAGTTGCCCCGTGACCGTTGCAGTTTTTATGGGATGTTTTAAGATACATTTATTTTATTATGTTGAGTTTTAAACATGGAATACTTACTATTTTGTTTCATGCATGAAACCCTTTTAAAATATTTAATTATTTTTATACATGAAGTTTATATTTTAAGTTTTAAGAAGGTCTAGATGTTTCAATTGGTATCAAAGCACGGTCTTTGGAGGGTGTCCATCTGCCACGTGAAGCTCAGAAATCTCACTATCGGTCTGTAAGTTTTTAAATGTTTTATTTGATTTATCAGGAGCATATGTTATGACTTAAGACTTTATGTTAGCAAAGTTTTAAAATACTTAGTTATGCATTGCGATTTACGTGAAGAATGTGTGGTGATGTAGTATGCTCAAGACATGTTATACGACAGGTTGACCTCAAGGAATTTTGAATTTGGGAATTTGGTTTTATTTTGTTGAAACTAAGTTTGATATTTAGGTTGTCACTTGAATTTTTTTGTAGTAACTTATTGATTTTAAGTTAGAATGATTTCATTGGTAAATTATTGGGTTGGTGATGGTAAGAGGTAGCGGGTCTATCAAGAAATTTTTTTTATGAAGGTGTAGCGATAAATAGAACAATAAAGGTAAATTCCAATAAGAGGCATTAAGTTTTTGTGATAGCAATAGAATTATTGCTTGAAGCAAGAGTAGGATTCCTCGCAAGAATGATTAATCAAGGGTTGTATCATTTTATTCTTTGGTGAATTTAAAATGTTACTTTATAGAGTCTGGTATATATTTTTGGGAATTAAGTTCGCATGTGTCAAATTATGCTAGTGGGTTCACAGATATCATATTGTCATTCATTTAACTATTAAGTTTTTTCCCTTGACGAAGAATTCATGATTTTTTTTGGAGATGACACTGGTACCATAAGGTTATAGTTTGATGGTTTGTGGTTTTAAGTTTGTACTCTTAATTATATGAGATATAAATTAATGATAAATATGTTTTGTATTAGATTCTTGAATCTTTGAGAATAAAAAAATAATCGTGGAGTTAGTTTGATAAAGAATTGGGTAATCTTTGATAAGAATTAAGGGTTCGCATAGTTGGTGTTACCAAGTAAGCTGTATTGGATTTGACGTTCAAGTCACTACGTTTAAATAAATAGATTTGGGAACTTGTCAGCCTGACTTATAGATATTGTGATGACTGAATGATGAAGGTGTAAATTTTTATAGGCTTGTGTAATTGGTCAGGTGTGGCATAACACTTGTTATAAAATTTTGGTTTCGATGTCAAGTGTAATATAAGCTTTAGATATGACCTAAGAGTTGACGATATATATATATATATATATATATTTTATGGAGTGAGTTCTTTTGTTAAGAGTTGAGTCATTTGAGAATTTGGGTTGTTGGTTCTACGCTTGTATGGGTAGTTGAAGCACTTGAAATAATCACGAGTCAGCGTAATGACTTGATATTATAACTGTTATCTCGATACTTTCGTTTTACGTTGGGGTTAATTGTATATAAGTATTTGTATGGATGTTCCTTCAATATCCTTGAGTTGTATAAACTTGAATTATTGGGTCATGTTATAGGAGTGTCTCCACCAAGATTTTTGGGATGCATGAACAAAAATGTACTGGTTGTGTTTTGACTGTACATGAGACCAACATGTATTACTTGTGAGCGGATTATTCAGTTTATTAGGTAATCGACTTAGTATTTTGATTTTGAGGAGTTCAGATTCTATGGAATATAAATAGAAGCAACTAGGAAATGATATGGAATTAACTATTGAATGTTATATTATTATGCTATTTAGAGATGATGACATGTAAATACTATTCGGGAAATTTCACTCCTTCAGTAGGAGAATCTAAGTGTCTTAAGCATAAACTAACCACATAATTAGAATTCATATATTTTAAGCATATTCCTGACGTTAGGAGAATTTAAGTTGTGCATGACGTTTGACACTAAATTCACTTTTTGGGTTTCATGGATTTATAGCACTCGAGATTTAAGATTTTCAAGTGTTCGATAGTTGAAAGTGTAGTGGTAAATGGATAAGTTGAAGAAAATTGCGATGAATGGCAGATGTTTGACTCAAAGATGTTTAACTTGTTATAGAAGGCTAGTGTGTGGATAAGCTTTACAAGTTGAATTTATTGGAGTTGATATTGTAATCATATGCTTTAATAAGTAAATTTGGAAACAAAAGTTCGGCTCACGAATGTTGGAGGATTGATAAGTAGAGTGTATAAGCATATAAAATCAGTCAAGTTTTGGCATAGTGTGATTGTTGTGTTTAGGAAAAATGATTAGTAAAGTTAATATTTTGTTTATCAGAGTGTGCAGCAGAAGCATGACTTTTGGGATACTGAAACTTGGGAACTAGATGGGTGATCGTGGATAGACTCATCAAGTCAGCTCATTTCTTGCCGGTGAGGACTACTTACTCGTTGACACAGTATGCAGGGTTTTATATCAAGGAGATTGTTAGACTGCATGGCATACCAGTGTCGATAGTATCAGACAGGGATCCGAGATTTACATATGCTTTCTGGAAGAGTTTGCACACAGCATTGGGGACTAGATTATTATTCAGTACAGCGTACCATCCCCAGACAGATGGTCAGTCTGAGAGAGTGATCCAGGTTCTCGAGGATCTACTGAGAGCTTGTGTCATCGACTTTCAGGGCTCTTGGGAGACTAGATTTCCGTGGGTGGAGTTTACCTATAACAACGGATTTCAGGCATCTATAGGTATGGCTCCTTATGTAGCTCTCTACGGGAGGAGATGCATATCTCTCGTGCATTGGGATGAGGTTGGCGAGAGGATTCTACTTGGTCCTGAGATTGTACAGCAGACTGCGGATGTTGTGATTCAGATTCGGAATCGTATGAGGACTGCTCAAAGTCGTCAGAAGAGTTATGCTGATACTCGACGACGGGATCTCGAATTTGCTGTTGGCGATCATGTGTTTCTGAAGATATCACCTATGAAAGGGGTGATGAAATTTGGTCGAAGAGGTAAGCTGAATCCGAGGTATATTGGGCCTTTTGAGATCTTGGAGAGAGTTGGCACATTGGCCTACCGTTTGGCTTTGCCACCAGGACTTGCAGCAGTGCACAACGTCTTCCATGTATCCATGCTTCGGAGATACGTCTCGAATCTGGCGCATGTACTAGATTACGAGCCTTTGCGGTTAGCACCGGATCTAGTATTTGAGGAGAGGTCTGTTCAGATCTTAGCCAGGGAGGAGCGGAGACTGAGGACGCGGGTCATACCGATGGTCAAAGTCTAGTGGTTGAATCACTCCGAGGCGGAAGCCACTTGGGAGACCGAGGCAGACATGAGAACTCGCTACCCAGAGCTATTCGGGTAAGTACTTTAATTTCGAGGACGAAATTCAATTTAAGGGGGGGAGAATTGTAACACCCGGAAATTTTAAACGTAAATCCGCATGCATAATTAGGAGAAATTAATTTTTAATTAAGGGTTAAATGTATTTATGTGATATTATGTGATTTATATGCATGATTTAATTTATTTTAGCATTTAACCCATAATTATGGAAATTCTAGATTTTTAAGGAATATTATTTTTGATCGCGTAGACGGGACCGTGGACGGACGAAATACCAAAATTCTTAGCCAAAAATATTTTATGAGTTTTATGAGCCTTAAAATAATATTATAAGGTATTTTGTCAAGAAAATTTTAGTATTTACTTATATATTTATTTAAGAATTGATTTTTGGCCAAAATAAGTCATTTTAATGACTTTTATTGATCTTTAAAAATTCTTTAATATTATATTTCGGGATTTATTATTATATATCAGATTAGTAGGTATTTTTAAAAGTTAAAAATCTTATATTTATGTTATATTATCTACCTAATTAATTTATATTAGTTACTCCCTCCGTCCCATATACATTGTTATCTTTGGATTTTCACACATATTAAGAAAAACTTTGAAAATATCAAATATACACATAAGTTTTCAGATTTACCCCTATTTAATGATAACAACATAAAATTAAAGTTTTCTATTTTCCACTCTCATTAGTTCCAAAACCATTTGAATTAATTCCAAATTAACTAACTTACTCTTTCGTATTCTTAAAAATTTCAATTGCATTAGCCATTAAATTTGATTTCATGCATGAATTTTTAAATCTGCCAAATTTGAATGATCATTCGAATTCTTAAAATTTTCAACTTAATTAGATATGCGGCTTATTTTCTCGCCAAAACTGTTTTTGAATTTTTAATGGACAATATAAATTGAAATACTAGTTTGATAATCACAAGTTCAACAAAAGAAACTGAACATTGAACCACAATTTCCTTCCAATGATTTGAATGCCTCGATAGAACAGGTTACCTCATCTGAAAATAACCATGTTCATTCTTCACAAAATATTCTGATTGATTTGAATCAATTACCAGAAGAAGATGACATTCTTTTCAATGGCAACGTAGAGTCCAACCTTTTGAATCAACCTCGAAAAAAGAAGAAAAATTTTAGAAACGCCGAGAAAGTTGCAATTTTTGAAATGCTGCTCATTCAACATCCAGACAATGGGAAGCTACCACGAGGAGTACTCTCGAAAGTTTTCAATGCCTTCTCTATATCTATTAGATCCGTTTCTAGAATTTGGCGGGAAGGAAAATCTACTATGAACAGAGGTGTGCCACTTTTCCCTAATAAGCTCTTGAACAGAAGACATCGGAAGAGAATTGAGATTGATTTTGAACAAATAAAGAACATCCCGTTTCGTCGTCGGACAAATATAAGATCCTTATCAAAAGCTTTGAATTTGTCAAAAACGACCGTGCATAGGAGAATAAAAGACGGAAATATTCGGCCACATTCAAATCCAGTTAAACCATGTTTGTCAGATGACAACAGAAGGGCAAGGTTGGAGTTTTGCTTGTCAATGCTTGATCAGGAAAGTACAATTACTAGTAGACCTATTTTTATTAACATGCACGATTACATTCATATTGATGAAAAGTGGTTTTATTTGACGAAAACATGTGAAAAGTATTATCTTCATGCAGATGAGATCGAGCCCTTCCGCACATGCAAAAGTAAAAGTTTTATTACAAAGATAATGTTTTTAGCTGCTGTTGCTCGTCCTCGATTTGATGAGACTACAGGAGACGAATTCAATGGGAAAATTGGAATATGGCCATTTGTGTCTCATGAACCTGCCAAGAGGAGAAGTAAAAACCGTGCAGCAGGGACTTTGGAGACGAAGCCGATCGCATCGATAACTAAAGTTGTCATTCGATCATATATCCTTCATAAGTTGTTGCCTTCAATCAAGGAAAAATGGTCATGCTCAAGTTCTAGGACCATCTTTATTCAACAAGACAATGCAAAGCCACATTTGGATGTTAATGATGTCGAGTTTGTAGAGGAGGCAAAAAAAGATGGATTCGATATTCGTTTACGTTGTCAACCTTCGAATAGTCCTGATTTGAATGTTTTGGATCTCGGTTTCTTTAGAGCCATTGACTCGCTTCAACATCAAGAAGCTCCGTCAACCGTCGAAGAATTTATTATAGCAGTGGAGAGTGCTTTCAATACATTTCCTCCCAAATATTTGAATAATGTATTTTTGTCGTTGCAATCATGTATGGTTGAGGTGATGAAGAATTTGGGTGGTAATCAGTACAAGATTCCATATATGAACAAACAGAAACTGATTAGGATGGGAGAACTGCCAAAATGTATTGAGTTTAAATATGAAATCTTAGAAATGGCAAAGACATATCTTAATTGATTATAAAATCATATGTGCCTCAATTTAATATGAATATGTTATTCATTGGAATATTATAAAATACACAAAGAATAAAAAAAAACCATGGCCACAGATCTCGATATTTCCATAATCATATGTACATATTGCAATTTTAAATACAAAAATGCTAATACAATCCAAAAACCAATCATCTAAGAATCTGCTTACTCCATTTTTTTCCGAGAAGCCATTGCAGAACCTTTGCTCTCATGACATTTTGGCAAATAAATATTTAGCATCCGAGATATCGTACGTTCATACTCTTGAGAAGTGGAAATATAGCCATCGTATCTTGGTGGGACATTCAAATCAAGCAATTGTCTCGCACCTTTTGTTGAGCCAAGATTGTCTATATTACTTGCGCATTCACTTTTTGCAAAACCGATGGAGTTTGAGTTTTTTCCAAAATCTTCACTCATGGCCGATTGTTCACAAGATGAATTAGGATGTAGGAGATGCGGATGGTTAAATGTATACCAGATTTGTTGAGCGGAAGATGAATGTCTATTTTTTTTACACATTTTCCAAGATATAAAGAATACAATTAATAACATGTTTACGTATTTTCCAAAAACTAGTTAATAGCAAAAAGCTCAAATTAAATAAGGGTATAATAGTAAAATAGAGTAATAAAAGCTTACTAAATATAGTATATGCCTATATATTTGGGACATATGAAAAAGAAAAACAAGACATTATATATGGGACGGAGGGAGTATTATCCTAAATCTACCCATTATCTACTCAAATTTAAACCTAAAATTAATTCCTTTAGCCAATCAAAAACGTATCAGCCGCCTCCTATCATCATCTTCAGCCTTTCTTCACGATATCTTCAGAAAACTCATCCTCCATAGCCGTTCCAACCTAGCTCTTTGAAAATTTTGGTCTGTTCGTCGTCCCGGAGGCTCGTATACACATCAATTATCGTCCTAGAATTGTCAAGGCATGTCTAAAACTTTTATTTGGCCACCATATAAGCTATTATCCATGCATGATGTTTTTGTTGTAGAAGTTATCAGGTTCGAATATTGCAAGATATGAATTGTTTGTTGCATATAGTTGTGTATTCTTGTCCATGAATCACGTTTTCTTCCTAGCATGGTGCGGTCCAGGCTGATGGCTGTTGTCAAGGGGTGTCTTAGAGTCCTCATGGTTGAGCTATGTGGTTGGTTTGGGGCTGGAAAGGTCCAAGTCGAAGCTGTTCAAGTTGGGTGTAGCAGATCGGGCAGTTTAGGATTCTGAGGAAGAAGACTTCGTTCTCCTTCCTCGGGACACCATTTTGAGTGAGGTTTGTTGGGTTTGAAAGCTTTAGATGTTGTCTAAGATTGAGAGGTGGTTTCACGGTCTTTGGTGGTCGGACGAAACCGCACGATCGAAAGTTTGGGGACTGCTCAGTCTGCGCGCGAGGAGGAAGAAGGTGTCTGGTGCAGAGCTTCGTTCTCACTCCTCGGGCCATGGTTTGGTCTGATTCTTGTTGTGTTGGAACCCCCTGAATGTGGGCTATTTGGTGGTGGTGGTGCCCCGGCATTTGGTGGCCGGAGGAACGTCGGGAATGGGAACTACCGCTGAGCCGAGAGGAATCTAGGAGAGGGAAGGGTCGGGCTTGGTTGGGGAGTGGCTGGGTCGGGTTCTTGGGTCAGGGTTGGGTCCGGGTTGGGTCAGGGGGTCATGGTTCGGGTTATGATGGTCCGGGTCCGGGCTAGGTGGGTCGGGCTTGAGTATTTTAATTTTTTAGTATTTAGTGTTTTAATTGGTTTTTGGGCCAATTAATTAGAAATAAAATTATTTGGGCTTCCAAATAATTTTATTTGGGCTTTCAAAATTATTTTTAAGTTAGCCCAATGATTTTCATGGGCTTGTGGGCCCATAGGAATTTTTGGGCCAGTCAGTGATTTTATTGGGCCAGTCCATGAATTTATATGAATTAATTAGTTAATGGGCCTAAATATTTTTATTTAAGCCCAATAATATTTAAGTATTTTATTTTAGTAAAAAAATTATAATTTTTAAAATTATTTATTTAATTATGGGCTTTAAGTTAGTTAATGGGCTTTAAGTCATTTAAGGGGTTTAGTAGAGAGACCAGCAGTCTGGACCAACCCATGAAAAATAACTAAGTCCGGAATATATATTTAATTATTTTTATGCATGAAGTTTATATTTTAAGTATAAGTATATTTATTATGAAAAATCAATTAAATATAAATTACGGACAAATTTTCAGTGCATGCATTCATGAAATTTTATATGATATGATTATGATTATGTATGAGTTGAGCAATAAAATATTTTCTTGATGGAAATTGAAGTAGTGTGACATAAGGGTGGTTATCCACCATATGATATATGATTTATGCGGTAGTTTACTACCATAGAAGGTGATTTATCACCGCCACGTACGTTGGTTCAAGAGACTGATCAGTCGACACAGATAAGCGTCACACTTATGGATAGGACCATAGACTGTTTCAAAAATACCATGCTCAATTATGTTATGTATGATGAAGAAAGATGATGTTTATGATTAAGATTTATGTTTCAGTATTTATGTTATGGAAAATATTGTCATGCATGTTCATGTATCATGTATATGTATTAGTATGATTATGTGATGCATTATTTTAAACCTTGATATTCAAGTTTAGACATGTTGAGCCCCTAGGCTTACTATGCTTATATGGTGCATGTGAGTCCGATGATATTTATATAGCTTCTACTGGTGGTGATGACGTATGAGTTCACGGAACAGTGGCCCCGTGATCGTTGCAGTTTTTATGGGATTTTTTAAGATACATTTATTTTATTATGTTGAGTTTTAAACATGGAATACTTACTATTTTGTTTCATGCATGAAACCCTTTTAAAATATTTAATTATTTTTATGCATGAAGTTTATATTTTAAGTTTTAAGAAGGTCTAAATGTTTCAGTTTTTGTTGTATATGGGCTCGAGTTATCATGAATTCTTACCTTGATAATCTTCCACCTAAAGCGAAAGTATCTCTGTAAAACCGAGGCAGAGTGAGAGAAGCTTGGGTTCCCGAAGATCTTGGATATGCCACTAGAATTCCCATGAATCTATTGATTGACTTCTGTACAGCCCCCAGAAAAGATGAACAAGGACTTGGTTATCTTGAAGCAGCTGCAGTAGGTTTACTCCCAGCAGAAACCACATAAGGTGGCATACGTGGTGCCCAACAGAGGTGGCAGGCTAGAGAATTTCCAGGGATTGGGTGCGGAGAAGGATGAAGCGGCGGCGAGATACATTTCCAATGTGCAAGAAAGGTTTCGACTGGAAGAGAGACATTTTTACTTTCATGCCACATTCTAACTCTCTCTCAAAGAACCAGGCTGCTGAAAGGAGACAATACTTGCTCCATGATACGCTGATGTGAAGTGTAATGCCCCTTTTTTTTAGGATAATTAATTTGATATATATATATATATATATGTAAATAAATTTCTTTATAAATATATTATTATAATATCTTTATGCTTATTAGGGATGTAAATGAGACGAACAGTTCGCGAACTGTTCGGGTCTCGGCTCGTTAAAAGCTCGTTCGGGCTCGTTTAATGAGGCTCGTTAAGGCAAACGAACCAAACTCGAGCTTTACAATATTCGGCTCGTTAGCTCGTGAACATGCTCGTTAACAGGCTCGTTACAAGCTCGTAAGTAATCTCTTAGACGAAAAAATAATAGTATTGATTTTTAATTTATAAATTTACACTTTACTTATGAAAAATATTGAAAAATCTATAAAAATTAATTTATTAGAATAAATTTACAAATTTTAATAATAATATTATATTTTTTCAAATATATAATTTAGTTTTTAATTAATTTAATGAATATTTAAATTTATAGTTTAAATATATTAAGCTCGTTTAGGCTCGATAAAAGCTCGAATAAGCTCGTGAGCCATGAATATATTCGTTAAATAAGCTCGGGTTCGGCTCGTTTAAAAATGAGCCGAGCTTGAGCATTCAAAAGCTCGGCTCGGCTCGTTTACATCCCTAATGCTTATATATATATATATATATATATATATATATATATATTACTTGTTAATAGGTTTCTTGGCCACCACTCCACCTCCCCTTTGCCCAACCGGTGATCGGAAAGTGTGTTCCATGGATAGGATATCATGTTTGGTTCTTTCTTATATATAGAGACCCTTCACATACCTCATTTGATGAGCTTTACTTCAGATTTTCGTGATGATTAGTGGTCTAGTGTCAAGTTGAATAGGTGTGAGAATATTGTGCTTAAAGGTTGAAAAAAAAGGGGATTTACTCACTTCTACCCAAGAACACGTTCCAAAATTCTCAAAAAAATTATACAAGATACTTAGGATGTCCAATAAAATAGTAGTGAAGGAGGTGTCATAAAAAGATCAACCAATTCTCCGTTAAAATTCTTAAACTACCGCTGTTCGAAAAGGAAAAACAGTGCTCAGAAACCATTTGCAGGTACTGTTTTCACCCTCGTTTTTCATACCTTTACTCTCAGTATTTGAACCTAGTCTAAACATGAAAGTTGCTCCAGATGTACCCTAGTTTGCATCAGTACCGTCGTTTTTCCGGGAATAACGTCGGAACAGTATTTTTTTTCTTCAGTCTAGTAGAGTAAAAGTCACAGTAGGTTATTCCATTTCTGGCACTGTTCGGTTAGGAATTTGAGAAAACTCATTAAACAAAAAATGTAGGAAATCATGCAACACATCTTCGGTAAAAGTTTGGGCCGCGCGTGGCCGCCGAAAGCTGTGCACGCGCCGGCAGAAAACAAAATTTCCGGCAGCCGTAGTTTTCTGCACTTGTTTTAGGCTTATATTTCAAGTTTCATAATTTTTTGACAAGTACATGAATTGTTATGATTTTCCTTAGAAATCCTTAAATCTTTGAAACTTGAGTTTTGAAAGTGGCTAGACGCAAGATTGAGGCTCGATTTTCTCAAAGATGGAATCTGTTTCTAGCCTAGAGCTTAAAGTAAAAGTTGTTCCCTGTACTGTCTAGTATACTAGAATGGTGGCCTATGACCGGAATAGTTGCCGGAAGAAGCATTTTTCCGGTGGTCAATATGCCTAGAGAATCAGTTTGGAAAAAGCTGATTTGGTCAAAGATCGACTTGGAATTTTGACATGCTTTGAACACAAAAGTTGTAGATTTCTTTGAGTTATACATACTGTCAAATTTTCAGAATTTTTTGATCTACTTTCAAATTATTATAAATTTTCTTATGAATTATCAAAATGTTCCTTCCTTGTTTGAGTAACAAATTTTAATTATAAACTAGCCTAGCATCTGGTAGTATTTCTAACATATGAAATATCCTAAAATTATAGGAATTTGAAGTTATCTACTGATTCGGATAATAAGTATTGAGGTGAGGCTTTCATTACTTAAGGAATTATTATCTTTATACAGCCCTTTGGCATTCGGCCTGGAAATTATAATATATCCTAACTATTGTTCGTATTAATTTGTTGATTCGATATTATTATACCTGATTTTCATAATGTATTGGTTTATCATCAAAACGGATGGTAGAATGATCGAAAGATCAAATGATTGATTGATCGATTGATTGATTGAATGAATGAATGAATGAATGTTATTCGAAGTGAGAGCCCTGGACAACGGACTTCGGTCTGGATATTGAGTCCAATGAACAGCGGGTTAAAACCGGGTATTCGTGTTCACTTTGGCTCACACTCTTTATCACAACTGGAATGATTGCTACTAAACTATTGAATTCATACCTACCTACTTAAGCTTATTATCCTGATGTTTACTACTATTACCAGGAAATTTTATCCAATGAATAATCTTTTATTCTCACTAAGTCCTTAAAGACTTAACCTCCTTTATTTTTTTTTTCTATTGTAATTTCCAGAGCCAGGGTTTCCAGATATGGATAATGAAGAAAATGTCAGTGAATGAACCATCTTTGCCACAAATAATGTTCTCAATTATGTTTTATGTAGTCTCTTTTATGCTCATCAGAGACCATATGCTTAGTAAAATAAAGAAATGTCTTATTCATGTACTGCTACTTGTTTAAGAATTCAGTCCTGTTGTTATAAAAGATCCTTATTGATATTTTATTATTAAATCTTTACTTTTGCTTCCGCACACACTAATCGTTTAAATGATCTGTTACTACCTAAGACACTTTAATTAGGGATATTAAATTCCCACATAGAGTGTTGTTAAGGAATGTGATACCTAACAAAGGTTAGACTACAAGTCAGGTGTCACAGTAGTGGTATCAGAGCAAACGGTTGCAGGTTTAGGTTTGATTATTTTCTAATTAATGATAATTGTTTCTATAACTCTTTTATTACAGGATGTTTGATTCTTCCAGTAACCATGGAGGCCATATAGATACTATTTTTATCCGCAGAGACTCCCTCATCCGTACTTTTACTCCTGGACCTCAGTATGTATCCCGTTTTCCTGAGCATGTCACCTTAGAGGTTTCAGAGGATCGGGATAGGGTGTTGGCAGCTAGGGAGACTGATAGGGTCCTGTCTGAACAGGAGATTGCCCGATTGACCCAGGAAAACCAAAACCTACTTAATCAACTAGCCATCTGTCGATGGCACATTGATACTTTTGGAGCACCCGAGTTCTTTCAGACTCACATGGAGTATGTCTTGAAGAGTCAGATTCCAGCATATGATGGTAGCATAGGCCGAGCCATTTATGAGAGAGATAGGATGATTGTGCACCTTTGTGAGATTCATGGTTACTATGACCGAGAGCTGAGGAGATTCATGAGGGAGGAGTTCTACACCAACGACCAGATTAATCACATTGTTATCGAGGGTCGTGGCATGGTTGATTATGCTATTTATGGGTTGGAGCCCGACGTAGTGGGTATCTTTAGTCCTTCTGACATCGCTGGGCCTAGTAGTTTTCCTATTGATTCATCAGCTCCTCCAGCAGTGACTCATTTAGTTGTTCCTCCTGTAGTATCATCAGAGGTTCCACCTACTGACACTCAGTCGTACCCCCAGCTGAGCCACCTATCATAGGACCTGAGCTACCACCCTTGCCTCCAGTTCTAGATGATGATGTTTGGCTGATTGACCCAGAGTATGAGTCTGACCCCGAGGAGTTTCCCGATGATCCTCCACTGATCATACAGATTGAACCTTTTCAAGGAGAGGACCCACTACCACCTATTGGAGCCTGGGATGATGAGGTGATCATAATTATTTCAGACGACGAGGATGTTTCAGATGCTGAATCTGGTGTTACTGGGGATTAGTACCCGACTATCATCATCACTAGTATTATATTAGCTGCTTTACTGTGATCCCTTGCCATTTTGTTGTTACGGAAGGGAATAATAGTATCATTATATATTATTAGGAAAATTTGTCTGTATCCTAACTTTTGCAGTATGGTGTGACTAAATAGTTGTTATTAGTCATCAATTTTCTCTTCAATGAATGACTATTTTATGTTTACTTGTTCTAACTTTTAAATTATAACCTTCTATGCATATCACAAGTCTCTATATCTGAAGGTAGTAACATGGCATCCTCAAGTGAAAGTTTACAAGAAGAAAACCAAGGGATTCAAGGAAAACCAGATGACCAAGACAATCAACCACAAAATACTAGAGATGCTACAAATCAGCCACCAGAAGAGCCTAACCCACTCCTTATGATCGAAATGATGAAAAAATTCTTTCACTATTGCCAGCAATCACCTAGGAACCATGATGTGGGTGACCGGACCTTTGAACTTTTTCTTCGTTACAACCCCCCAAAATTCCTGGGAACTCCGGATGCTACGCAAGCAGAGTCATGGATGACAAAAATTCGGAAAATATTCTCTGTTCACAATTACTCAGCTGAACAGAAGATAAATCTAGCAACTTATCAATTCGAAGATGCTGCTTATGACTGGTGGAGAGTCATAGATTACCAATGGAGTAGAAATAAGACGCCAAGAACTTGGGATAACTTCACACAAGAATTTAAGGATAAATATATCCCTCAAGTAGTTCAAAACACTCGAGAGAGGGAATTTATGGATCTAGTTCAAGGGTCAATGACAGTAGCCCAATACGAAGCTGAGTTCCATCGATTGATCCACTATTCCCCACACTTCATGGAAGATGAACTAAGGAAGACAAGGAAATTCGTTCAAGGACTAAACCTAGAAATTCGCTGGTCAACTCTGTCAACGGAGGCAACTAACTATAATATCACGGTCAATCAAGCCCTACGAGTGGAAGCCGAAATGAAAATGCTCCTCAAAAGAGAAGAAATGGAAAAGAAAACCAAAACTTCCAATTTCACAGAAAACAATCAGAAGAAAAGAAAATTTGAAAGGGAATTTCAACCTGATAAGAATGGGGGACCTAGAAGACAAAATTTTCAGGAAGATCACAACAACCAAAAATGTGGATACTGTGGGCTACCTAATCACAATGAAGATAAGTGCTGGAGGAAAAATGGAAAATGTTTGGTCTGTGGAAGTGAGCAACACCGCATTCAAGAATGCCCGAAAAGATCCCAACAAACTTCTTCAGCTCCAAAAACTAAGATCCCAGCAAGAGCATATGCACTCACGGGAAAAGATGAAGAAGTTGACCCCACTGCTGTGGTAGAAGGTAAGTTTTTCCTATTATCAAAGGTCGGGAAAACCCTATTTGATCCAGGAGCAACTCACTCTTTTGTTTCCAGTACTTTTTTGTGCAATCTAAATCTCATATCTAGTAAACTACCATACTTCTTGGAAGTAAGTTCACCAATGGGAAACAAGATTTCCAGTGATGTCCTTTACAAGGATTGCCCCCTGGAAATTAATAAAAAAATATTTTATGCTGATTTAGTTGAGCTCCCTATACAAGGATATGATATCATTTTAGGGATGGACTGGCTGTTTAGACACCAAGCTCAGTTGAACTGTTATACAAAGGAGATCAAACTTACAGATTCAGGAGAAGCCATGTCTGGGAATCATAATAACAAGTCTTTTAGCAACGCCTTTATATCTGCTTTAGAAGCACATTCTATTATTAAAAAAGGAGGACAAGGATTTCTGGCATACCTTTTCAACAAGCCAAAAGATCAACTAAGGGTATCTGAAATTCCCATTGTGCAAGACTTTTCTGAAGTCTTTCCAGAAGAGATTAACTCTCTACCCCCTCACAGAGAAATCGAGTTTGCCATTGATATAACCCCCGAAGCAAGGCCCAGGTCTAAGGCTCCATATCGAATGGCACCTGCAGAGCTAAGGGAATTAAAAATTCAATTACAAGAACTTTTTGAGAAAGGTTATATCCGACCGAGCTCTTCGCCCTGGGGAGCCCCAGTATTATTTGTAAAAAAGAAAGATGGCACTCTCAGGATGTGCATCGATTATCGAGAACTAAACCATGTCACCATAAAGAATAAGTATCCGCTACCCCGAATTGATGAACTATTTGATGTATTACAAGGATCCCAAATTTATTCAAAAATGGACCTGAAGCAAGGATACTACCAGCTACGGATTCGAGAAGAAGATGTACCCAAAACTGCTTTCAATACCCGGTATGGTCACTATGAATTTATAGTAATGCCATTTGGATTGACAAATGCACCCGCTGCATTTATGGATCTGATGCATCGAGTTTTCCGACCTTATTTAGACAAGTTTGTGGTAATTTTCATTGACGATATCCTTGTTTACTCCAAAATCAAGGAAGATCATGAATGTCATTTAAGAATGGTTCTCCAAACACTGAAGGAAAATAAACTATATGCCAAATTCAGCAAGTGTGAGTTTTGGCTAGAGAAAGTGACATTTTTGGGTCACATAATCTCTAAGAATGGGCTAGAGGTAGATCCTACCAAAATAGAATCAGTAATGCAGTGGAAACAGCCAAGCAACGTGACCGAAGTCCGGAGCTTTCTGGGCCTAGCAGGGTACTATCGTAGATTCATACAAGACTTTGCAAAAATTGCAGTTCCTTTAACTCAACTCACCCGCAAAGATTACCCCTTCCAATGGAACCAAGAATGCGAAGCAAGCTTCCAAGCACTGAAAAATTTGTTAACCTCTGCTCCAGTATTAGCACTACCAGAAGGAACTAAAGGATTTATAGTCTACACTGATGCTTCCAAAGAAGGCTTAGGTTGTGTATTAATGCAAAATGGGAAGGTCATTGCATATGCCTCAAGAAAATTGAAGGGACATGAACTTAACTATCCCACTCATGACTTGGAGTTGGGTGCGATAATTTTTGCACTAGCTAAGTGGCGGCATTATCTATACGGAGAAACTTTTGACATTTTTACCGACCATAAAAGCCTGAAATATTTATTTACTCAAAAAGACTTGAATATGAGGCAACGTCGATGGATGGAGTTTTTAGAAGATTGTGATTGCTCAATTTTATACCAGCCCGGTAAGGCTAATGTTGTAGCAGATGCATTAAGCAGAAAGACCAGTTTGGCCCACTTAGAAGGAAGGGAAGCTAAAACTCCATACAATCCACGAAAGGGAATACATGTTTGTTCTCATGGTCATCTGGCAGGTCTGAGACTTGAACCAGAACTCCATATAAGGATCAAGAGAGATCAAGACATAGATCCTAATTTAAAAATACTCAAGGAAAAAGGTCAAGATTCTGATTTCAACACCAATTCACAGGGTATGTTATTATTTCGTAACCGAATCTACGTACCTTGCTCAATGAAGAAGGAAATTCTGGAAGAAGCTCATAGATCTCGATTTTCTAATCATCCCGGTGGGGCCAAAATGTACAAGGACTTGAAGCAGTACTTTTGGTGGAGAGGCATGAAACAAGATGTTGCGAATTTTGTAAGTCAATGTGCTACTTGTCAAATGGTAAAAGTAGAACATCAAAGACCATCAGGTCTTTTGCAACCTCTACCTATTCCCGAGTGGAAATGGGATAAGATAACTATGGATTTTGTGATAGGATTACCCTTTTTAAAAGGGGGACTTGATAGTATCTGGGTGATCGTAGATCGTTTGACTAAATCAGCACACTTCATTCCTGTTAGTAGTAAGTATGGAGTAGAGAAACTCGCAGAACTGTACCAGAAAGAAATCATTCGATTGCATGGGATACCCTCAACAATTGTGTCTGACAGAGACCCAAAATTTACATCCAGACTGTGGAAAAAGCTTCAAGAATGTCTTGGGACAAATTAAATTTCAGTACAGCTTCTCATCCTCAGACAGACGGACAATCCGAACGCACCATTCAAACCTTGGAAGATATGCTCCGAACCTGTGTTTTAGATTTTGGTAACAATTGGGGAAGAAGTTTACCACTCATAGAATTCGCTTACAATAACAGCTACCAGGCCACGATTCAAATGGCTCCTTACGAGGCATTATATGGACGAAAATGTCGCTCACCTTTAAATTGGGACCTTGAAGAATGGCGTCACACCCAAGATGAGAAAACTCGTATCTTAAATTCGGATATTATTCAAGAAGCAATTGATATTGTACAAGTCATCAAGCAAAGGATGCTAACAGCACAGAGCCGGCAAAAGAGCTATGCTGAAAAAGGAGAAAAGATTTGGAATTTGCAGTTGGAGACCAAGTTCTCCTCAAGATATCTCCTAGAAAAGGAATTCGAAGAGTTGTAAAAAAAGGAAAACTACAACCCAGATTCATAGGCCCCTTTGAAATCCTGAAAAGGATAGGATATGTAGCCTACCGACTACAACTTCCTGAATCACTCTCCAAGTTACATAATGTGTTCCATGTATCTCAGTTAAGAAAATTCTACACTGATTCTACACCCTTGTTGGATGCTACGCTTGTAGAACTGGAACAAGATTTGTCTTACGAAGAAAAACCTGTTCGAATACTTGATCAGAAAATAAAAGAACTTCGTAACAAACAAATCCAGTTGGTCAAAGTACTTTGGAGGAACCATAATTTTGAAGAGGCTACTTGGGAAAAAGAGGAAGAGATCAAAAAAATTTACCCCGAGTTGTTCTTGCAATCGTGATCGAATCTGGGGACCAGATTCTCTAAAGGAGGGAAGGTTGTAATGCCCCTTTTTTTTTTTAGGATAATTAATTTGATATATATATATATATATATATATATGTAAATAAATTTCTTTATAAATATATTATTATAATATCTTTATGCTTATATATATATATATATATATATATTACTTGTTAATAGGTTTCTTGGCCACCACTCCACCTCCCCTTTGCCCAACCGGTGATCGAAAAGTGTGTTCCATGGATAGGATATCATGTTTGGTTCTTTCCTATATATAGAGACCCTTCACATACCTCATTTGATGAGCTTTCCTTCAGATTTTCGTGATGATTAGTGGTCTAGTGTCAAGTTGAAGAGGTGTGAGAATATTGTGCTTAAAGGTTGAAAAAAGAGGGGATTTACTAACTTATACCCAAGAACACGTTTCAAAATTCTCAAAAAAATTATACAAGATACTTAGGATGTCCAGTAAAATAGTAGTGAAGGAGGTGTCATAAAAAGATCAACCGATTCTCCGTTAAAATTCTTAAACTACCGCTGTCCGGAAAGGAAAAACAGTGCTCAGAAACCATTTGCAGGTACTGTTTTCACCCTCGTTTTTCATACCTTTACTCTCAGTATTTGAACCTAGTATAAACATGAAAGTTGCTCCAGATGTACCCTAGTTTGCATCAGTACCGTCGTTTTTCCGGGAATAACGTCGGAACAGTATTTTTTTTCTTCAGTCTAGTAGAGTAAAAGTCACAGTAGGTTATTCCATTTCTGGTACTGTTCGGTTAGGAATTTGAGAAAACTCATTAAACAAAAAATGTAGGAAATCATGCAACACATCTTCGGTAAAAGTTTGGGCCGCGCGTGGCCGTCGGAAGCTGTGCATGCGCCGCCGGAAGTGGCGCGTGATTTACACGCGTCGGCAGAAAACAAAATTTCCGGCAGCCGTAGTTTTCTGCACTTGTTTTAGGCTTATATTTCAAGTTTCATAATTTTTTGACAAGTACATGAATTGTTATGATTTTCCTTAGAAATCCTTAAATCTTTGAAACTTGAGTTTTGAAAGTGGCTAGAGGCAAGATTGAGGCTCGATTTTCTCAAAGATGGAATCTGTTTCTAGCCTAGAGCTTAAAGTAAAAGTTGTTCCCTGTACTGTCTAGTATACTAGAATGGTGGCCTATGACCGGAATAGTTGCCGGAAGAAGCATTTTTCCGATGGTCAATATACCTAGAGAATCAGTTTGGAAAAAGCTGATTTGGTCAAAGATCGACTTGGAATTTTGACATGTTTTGAACACAAAAGTTGTAGATTTCTTTGAGTTATACATACTGTTAAATTTTCAGAATTTTTGGATCTACTTTCAAATTATTATAAATTTTCTTATGAATTATCAAAATGTTCCTTCCTTGTTTGAGTAACAAATTTTAATTATAAACTAGCCTAGCATCTGGTAGTATTTCTAACATATGAAATATCCTAAAATTATAGGAATTTGAAGTTATCTACTGATTCGGATAATAAGTATTGAGGTGAGGTTTTCATTACTTAAGGAATTATTATCTTTATACAACCCTTTGGCATTCGGCCTGGAAATTATAATATATCCTAACTATTGTTCATATTAATTTGTTGATTCGATATTATTATACCTGATTTTCATAATGTATTGGTTTATCATCAAAACGGATGGTGGAATGATCGAAAGATCAAATGATTGATTGATCGATTGATTGATTGAATGAATGAATGAATGAATGTTATTCGAAGTGAGAGCCCTGGACAACGGACTTCGGTCTGGATATTGAGTCCAATGAACAGCGGGTTAAAACCGGGTATTCGTGTTCACTTTGGCTCACCCTCTTTATCACAACTGGAATGATTGCTACTAAACTATTGAATTCATACCTACCTACTTAAGCTTATTATCCTGATGTTTACTACTATTACCAGGAAATTTTATCCAATGAATAATCTTTTATTCTCACTAAGTCCTTAAAGACTTAACCTCCTTTATTTTTTTTTCTCTATTGTAATTTCCAGAGCCAGGGTTTCCAGATATGGATAATGAAGAAAATGTCAGTGAATGAACCATCTTTGCCACAAATAATGTTCTCAATTATGTTTTATGTAGTCTCTTTTATGCTCATCAGAGACCATATGCTTAGTAAAATAAAGAAATGTCTTATCCATGTACTGCTACTTGTTTAAGAATTCAGTCATGTTGTTATAAAAGATCCTTATTGATATTTTATTATTAAATCTTTACTTTCGCTTCCGCACACACTAATCGTTTAAATGATCTGTTACTGCCTAAGACACTTTAATTAGGGATATTAAATTCCCACATAGAGTGTTGTTAAGAAATGTGATACCTAACAAAGGTTAGACTACAAATCAGGTGTCACATGAAGTCTACCGATTTTGACTGGTATGCTTCTACCGATTGGAATGGGATCCAGAAATTTGATGTGTCACAAGTCACCATAGTTTTTTTGCTAGCCTTTGTTATTAATGTTACTTCTACTTGAGGAAAAATTCATTGTTTTGGTTTTATATCATCATTTTACAGTCGTACAATTTAGTTCTCAAATTCAGTTTCTTTACATGTTTTGTCTATGCCGTTGAATTGATGGAAGTTTATCATACAGAGGAAATGAGAAACAATGTCCTCATTTTCAGTAAAATGAATGTATCAAAACATGATGAAAATTGATTTAAATTGCGGCTTTCTTGTGGCTTGACTCTTAAAGTCGTTTTAGAAAAAATTCATTTGTATACCGTGAATTAATATTTTTATCATAAACATTGATATTTTTAACATAAAAAGTAATACTTTTTATAAAAAAATAATATTTTATATGTCATTATCATATGTTACTATATTAGAAGTTTGTATTTTTTTTAAATAATAATAATATTTTAACCAAAAAAATAATATTTTTCCATAAAAAGTAATATTTTTATATCAAATTAATATATATTAGAAGTAATACTTTTATAAAAAAAAGTATTAGTTTTCATTAAAAAATTAATATTTTTTAATAAAAATAATAACTTTTATGAAAAATTAACATATGTTAAAAGTAATGTTTTTAACTGAATAACTAATACATTTGATTAAAAAAGTAATATGTTTCACAGAAATATAATATATAATACTTACATTTGATTAAAAAATTAATACGTTTCACATAAATATAATATATAATACTTAGCATACTGTGAAATATTAATTTTCTATTTAAAAAAAAATATTAATTTTCTATCAAAAATATTTTTTCTAACGTTTTATGATAAATGATATTGAATATTACTTTTTAAAGTTAAATGTATTGGTTTTTAAGTAAAAAATGTTAGTATTTTTGTTAGAAAAAAAAATAATTTTATCATAAAAATTAATACTTTTATCATAAAAAATAATACTTTTCACAGCAAAACCCATACATCTCAAAAAAAAATATTTTTTATGTACATTAGAGGTTATACCTTTAATAGTACTTTTTACAAAAAAAATATATAATACTTTTTATATCAAATTAACATACTATAGAAATAAAAATTTTATTATAAAAAGTAATACTTTTTATTAAAAAATAATATTTTTTACAAAAAAATTAATACATTTTATTTCAAATTAACATATTTTAGAAGTAATACTTTTAACAGAAAAACTAATATTTTGGATCGAAAAAGTAATACTTTCAACAGAAAAAATAATACTTTATTTTAAATGCAATCATTCTGATTATAAATATTAATATAACGTAATGGAGTTAGTATTTCCATAGTAAGTCACAAATTAAGAATTAATTCAATTTTTAACTTTGCAAACCCCCAGAATCAACTTCCAAGTTCTCTTGCTAGTGATCCAAACCAAATGTTACCGCAGTTGCTTCCAAGTTCTCTTGCTTCTGCAGCACGAGTTGCTGCCAGTTTCAGTGGCAAAAAAAACAAACCATTTGGTCAAACCAATGTTGAGTTATTACAACACATATCCAGCCCTCCATCAATGTTGAATGGGAATATACGACCAAGAAACTATGAACTACTAATTTATTTACTTTATACGACCGATCATATAATATTCATCAAGAAACTGATACAGAGGGTATATTAATCTTCTAAAGAGTTTAACAGGACCTGCTTAGCACAAAAAAGAAAAGGAAAAATCTAACAACAATACATAAGAAAGATATGATCCAATAAGCTAACAAGTATAGAGGTGAACTAAGGAAAGTAGACAAAGGAAAAAAACAACATAATGTTAAAGAGAGGAAAAAGAAAATTAGTCCACTCCCTTATCTATTCTGTATCTGAGGGCAAGTAAGAAGAATCAGATACATTTCCAAGCATAAGGCTTTGTAATCCCGGCTTCAATTCACGCATACAGAAATCTTCATGATATTCCGTACCATCCCCTCCTTTTCTCCTTACCTCTACCAATCTCAACATTGAATGGTATGAGATGGTCGACTTTGAGTGGTCGCCGAAAATACTTTTTTTATGTCTTGAATTATGCCTATGTCTTCTTCAATCTGTAATAACTAGAACTCTTGAAATTTCTTTCCTTCACAAATTCTCTTTCAAAGCGAAGACAAATGAAAATGATTGTTGCAAGTCTTGCGACGATTACCGATTTGATGGATCTGAGTTCCACAACCCTTTCTAGAATAGGAATTCACACACAAGTCTGAACAACACATGATTAATTTAGCCATCAATATCATGTATACACATCAAACAAAAATCATGTGTATGGACAATGGGAAACAAACAGACTACAAATCCTTGAATCATTGAGAAACTATTTTCTAATTAAAATTCCTACCTGATATTTTCACTTATCATTCGAAGAACAATTACATTAAAGTAGAAATGCCACAGCTCAAACATATTTAAGGATTGACACACAAGAAACTTTGCTACTTCTGAATCCACTTGCAACTAGCTGGCTTCAACCTTTAACAAGTTTTCTAGTACCAAACTCAAAAGATTCTTATGCATAACAACAACATTAAGAATATCCCGGCATTGGAAACTAAAACTTTGATCATCAACGCAACATAGCATAACCACGAGAATTAAAATCCCACCATCCAAAGTACAAAAATACTGAGAAAGAAGAAGAAAAGAACCTGTAACAATGGCTGTGAGACCCGACCCATCGAGCACTTCAGTGAATTACACGGCTGTGGAGGTAGCTGAGAATCAAAAGTAGGCGATGGATTTAAGACATGAGTTAGACGCAAAAATAATCAATTTTTCATTAAACCCATCGATTTCAGATTTTAAAAAGAGTAAGAAATTGTGACTTTCACCTTATTAATCTTTGTTCCTTGCCGTCAAGCTTCTCAGTTCGAACCATCGATTCGAGATGGAACAAGAATCTGCCATGGTTTCTGTCGATCTTCATATGCGAGGGATTAGGGCAATTTAGGCGACAAATGGGATAAGAAAAGCCGATTAGATATGGATCCAATCTATCGGGTAATTACCCGTTTTTGTTTTGGGTTGACCCGTCACACGTGAGACAGTCTCACAGTTGTTTATACGCTACTTCATTAATTGCTTGGAGAGCCTTTACGCGCGGTGTAGGAGGAGATTAGATCACGCGCCATATGTTTTGATAACTGTAAATCGTGGGAGTTACGCGAGAATTAAGCAAGTGGGATCTCCATCGTGCAGTTACGTGATTAATTGAATTAACTAATTATTGCGTCCTCTTTTTTATATTAATAATTTCAATAGAGAAGCTTATGGTAGGATGTAGATTGAGTGAAATATACCCCTAATATTATATAGTATTGTATTTGTATGGTAGGGAGTATATTAATTTATGAAACTCACGAAGTGTCATGTATACACGTCATATGTATGAATTCAATGGCTTGATGTTAAAATAAATTTCAATATCTAAACCGGTTGGATATTAGTAATCGAAGATCGAACGTTACATTTGGTTACTGAATTTTTCCTTTTCTAATTTTTTTTTTATTTGTTTACTTGAAGTCCTTCAACAATTCACCGAGAAGGGTGTATTTTTTTTTTTTTTAAGGAAGCAGATAATGTTTTTTTTATGACGTGGGTAGAGATGTAAACGAGCCGAGCCGAACAGTATTAGGCTCGAGCTCGGCTCGTTTGGTACCCGAGCCTGAACCGAGCTTTTATCATTAAGCTCTGCTTGGCTCGTTTACTACATATATCGGTTCGACCTTGGCTCATTTATCGTATTAAACGAGTCTGGCTCGAGTTCAGGGCCGGCTCAAAGGGGAGACCACCTAGGCGCCTAGGGCCTCCTCTTAAATGGGGCCTCAAAATTTTTTTAAAATATATTGTATTATATAAATATATGTTTAAAATTTTTTATTCAAAACTCTAGATAGGTCATGAGCTTCTAATTATTTGTTTAAAAAATTATACATTGTCAATTTTTATGTTTTTGCTATCTTTTTTTGCATATAAAAGAAAAAAAAATGATTTTTTTTTTTAGATTTACGTCATGGGTTTCCTAATGTTTGGATAGCTTATAGGATATTATTAACCATACCGGTTACGATAGTTTCTGCTTAAAAAAATCTCTACAAGCTGAAGTTGATAAATAACTAACTACGATCAACTATGTCACAATATAGATTGAATGGTTTGACAATATTCTCTATTGAAAAAAAATATGGTAGTTAATCTTGATTAGGTTGATTTAGTTGATAATTTTACACAACAGAAAGCGCGAAGAGTTAGAATATTTTGTTATTAGATTCAGTTTATATATGTTATTTTTTATATATATTTAATAAATTACGTGGTATATACCGTATATTGGTATATTAAATTAGATGTTGGTGATCATTATGTTCATTTTATTATCAGTTTGTACGTAATTTTATATTTTACAAAAAAAAATTATATTGATTATTGACCATAAGTTAGCCTAGGGCCTCCAATTTTCTGGAGACGTCCCTGCTCGAGTTTGGCTTGTTAAACGAGTTGGTTTTCAGGCTCGTTAGCTGTTTAGCAGGTTCTTATTCTGACTCGTTAAGTGTGCTCGGGCTCGTTTTCGAACTCGTGAAGCCTAAATACAATACAATACATCTCTATAAATTAATTATAAACTAAAATTAATTTTTTCTTAAATAAAACAAAAATGAAAAACATAATTTAAAAAAAAACGTCTTCGAAAAGTAACTTTTTGCTATTAAAGAAAAAAGTTCTATAACTTCCATTTGAACACCAAACCGAGATTCCAAACAGATTTATCCCAAAATTCAAATAAACACATTGTCATTAATGTTAATCACATTTTCAAGTTCCTAGCTTAACTCGCCCAGAATTTCGAAAAACAATAAGCATCTTCGCAAACTTAAATACAGGATATAGTTTTGACATGTTTCAGCAGAAAAATCATATATAATCTATATGTTCATCAAATTAAGTTATTTCAACACCAAATGGAAGACAAAACAAAGAACAACAAGTTTGTTTGTAGTGCACACTAAAATTCTACAAGAATCAAACTCATTCAACTCGATTAAT
Source organism: Henckelia pumila (assembly GCF_033568475.1). Lineage (NCBI taxonomy): Eukaryota > Viridiplantae > Streptophyta > Magnoliopsida > Lamiales > Gesneriaceae > Henckelia > Henckelia pumila. The sequence continues at coordinate 42,753,426 of NC_133122.1, forward strand.
AAACTACATGTAGACTGAACCTATTAGCACAAATCCGAAGCTAACACACTAAACGAGTCACCTAAACGAGCCAAGTCGAGCTTCCTAGCTTATTAACGAATATGTTCGCGAGCTAACGAGCCGAACATCCTTAAGCTCAAGCTCGGCTCGTGAATATTGCCGATCTCAAAATTAAGCTCGAGCTCGGCTTGATAAGATTAACGAACGAGCCCAAACGAGCTTTTTCACGAGCCGAACTTCGAATAGCTCGCGAACAGTTCGGATCGTTTACATCCCTAAACGTGGGAACTCGTAGTCGCTATCTTTCGATGAACGTTGAATAAACATTCCGACTAACGCAATAACCTATAAACTACGCAATAGATAATGTATTTTTATTCTTATGAGATGTGTGTATAGGAACCTGAATCCATTGTATTAATTATAGGTAGCACTTAGCAGATTGAGAGCATGCGATTAAATAAGAGATGCACATACTGTCTAAAATTGAGGCTGTGTGTATGCGTTTCGTCCAAAATTGAGGCTGTGTGTATGTCGTCATTGTGGACTCAATTATTTCTTCCCTTTCATCTTGATATGGGTCACAAACTCACAATACAAATCGGTATAGAGATTTTCACAACAATTTATATCAAGGGGCATTTTAAAGCAAAAAAAAATTGATAAATTGAGTATTATAACACCCTCTAAAAAAGACTATATATATAGATGAAAAAAAAATGTTGCAGCTATCCATGGTCATAGAATGTGCGACTTTAAATTTTTTTTTTAGAAGTGTGTGACTTCAATTTTAGGAACTACCATGTGTACGCATTATGTATATCGCGAAAAATACCTTCTTTCGTTTTTTAAAGTAAAATAAAATATATAGAAGCTACATTTAAGTACTTAAAAATTCATCAATAATTTATATAAAAAAAATTGAATATTTAATGCATATTATAAGTCATTGCAACACTAGCTAGCTAGTAAACAAATATTCTTCATAGCATAAGTAAAAAGTGATGTATGTTACATTGAATTTCACTTAGTACGTATATCTAAATATGCCTTTGCCTCTGAAGCACATTAATTAAGGCTTAATTGTGCCTCATAATTCAATAAAGGGTTACACCTTCGCATGTCCATGGTTGCAAAGGCCTCGCCTTGCTATACGACTTGAGCTTACGAGCGCTATTGTTTGCTTCTGATATCATAGAAAAGGCGTTAGAGACTCGTTACGTATATATATATATATATGAAAGGAAAGAGAGGGCAAAAGAGATGGAGGTTTAACCAACTGGTGAGTTAATGCTGATCAAGAAATTACATCCATGTTGAGCAGTTAATGCAAGTTTGATTGAATAAGAACATCAATTCTTCACAAATCCTTCAAAATTCTATATAAAGCCAGCCCATTGCAAGCATAATCCTTACTCGTGGCATTCTAATAAGGTGTGATAGGCAGTATCGATCATGCGCGTATCAAAAAGTTTAATCGTCTTTTCACTAGACCCCATGAGCACGGTGAAAGAGTTGATGCCCCGCTAGCCAAGTTGTGGCTAAGAGCTTTGAGAGTCTCTTATTGTAAACAATTTTTGTTTAATATAATTTACATTCATTAATGACATTTTCTTTATCTTTCTTCATAATGTTATATTGTGATATACTATTGTTGTTTTGATAAAGACTTTGAATATACTATAGTGTAAGTAAGATGAGATAGTGAATAAAGAGAGATCACTATCATGAAACACATCTTATAGTCACTGTATATTCTAAACAGTTCCTAATCAATTGAGCCGTCCGCAAATAAGGATAAGGATCGTTCGAGAAAGAGACTAGCATTTGCAATGCCAAGTACTACGTTTCATTGGTATGGAACATAGAGATGTTCAAAGCATGCAAATGGATATTCATATGATGAATGATCGAACTACCATATTCGGACTTTCCAAGTGGTTATTAATTGAGTGGATAAGTCCGCGATTTTGGTTGTACACCATTAGTCCTTACTACTTGAAATATCATGAAGACTCTATATGCTAGTACTATACTTTGACTCGTTTACCGACTCTATGAGGGTCATCAGGTGTCGGGATTGGGTATAGTTACGACATATATAGGAGTCGATGCTTTGTTGTCAAGAATTCACCACACGCTTGCGAGTGTGGATATCCTATGCAATCTGAGGAGATATTAGTATGACAAATCTCTGGCCAGAGTACTCGATGTGATTTAGGTTACTTGGTTTCCTAGTAGTACATGCGATGTCACTATTTGATCTTCAAGATGCATTGCATAGTTATCGAATCTCAAACAACTCTCGATGTACCAATGGTTGTTGATTCGATCGGGATATATGGATGAAGGGACCGTACTGTACGCTAACCAAAACCTACTGGTTCTTGCAGGCACTATCAGTGATACCTAGGGAATCATGGGGCGATGTTGCTAGGCGCTCTTACCATGATTCGATGGGTAAGTCGAAAATTGTTGTTCCGAGTCACAAGGAGTTGTGAGCTTACGGCTAGCTGTATCCCTGAACCATTGAGGGTCACACAAGTAATGGATTACTAATCCCCGTTGAGATAGTTAAATTTAAAGAGTTAAATTTAATGAAAGAGAAGTTGGACTTCTTAACTAAAGGGAGTGGAATTTCCTAAAAATGACATAGGGATGGACATTTTTGGAAATCACTGAATTCGGATTCAGAAAAATTATCTTGACTTTAAAAGGTGCAGAAATGATTTCTGTGCACATTGGTAAAATCAGTTTATCAATCGGAGTCATGATGAATTTTATATTAATTTCTATAATAACAGGCTTGGCTTGTTGGGCTTAAGTTATGGATTATGAGCCCTAAGAAGTTAGTGTCCTAATAGACATATAACTTAATCCAGTCTAGAAATTATATATATATATATATATATATATGTGTATAATTTTCGAAAACAAAACAATTCAACCTTGGATTTTTCGAAAATCACACAGATTATTCCAAGGGGAATTTTCGAATTCCTCTGCTCCTTTTTTAGAGAATTCAGTCTGTGATTTTTATGAAAAATTACATTCTGAATTGACAGATCAAATCTGTTTAATCTCTTCGATAAACATCTGATTGATTTCTAGTGCAATCAATCAGAGGGTTTTAGTTTTCTGTTCGTGGACCTAATTCCGGAGATTGATCGAGCAAGTCATCAGTTCCTGGGATTTACAACAAGAGCAGATTTAATCTGTTGGAGTCCATAATCAAGCCATAGCTTGAAGAGGTAAAATATTAATTGTTATTATTATTTTACTTGCATAATTTAATCGTTAGGATTTGATACCCATAATATGGAATCGTTCCATATAAAAATTTTTTAAACTTCCGCTGCATCGGGTATCAGATCTATGATCTGAAAACGTGTTCCAACACACGGCCTAGTCGTTGAAAGAGTTAGAGTCTAAACAATTTACATGCAACCATTTACACAGAGGAAAACAAGCATGTAAGACTAATAACTAAAAAATGTAAACATTTGTACAAAACGAAGACAACTTATTCTTAGTCTCTACTAGAAGTTGGAAAGGATTCTAACTAGTACTTCTTATGAGGAAGTAAGAAGTGAGACAAGTATTCTTTACTCTGAAAGAGTGAACTTAAAATTATATACTATAAACTTCTCCAACTAGCTAGAGTGCATCAAAATCACTAGACCAAACCTTGCTTTGATGAGCAACCTCATATTGCAAAGTCTTGCTGACACGAAGACGCTCCTCTTTCTCAACAGAACCAAACAAGTCTTCGTGCTTGGCGTTTGCAGTTAGAAATACAGAACATGCCAAACTAAAAGATCTTATATTTACTACAATAAAAGGTTATGGGGAAAAAAGAATTAAAAAATTAGTATATGCATGTTTTATACATTGTCTATTATATCAATGGGCTTATTAATGTCCCACAAACATATTTGATACGAACCACTCAATAAACAACCTTCTTTGAAATGGCTCCATAATAAATTAAACCATAACCCCTCATGTCGTGACCCATGTGCCTCATCTCGGGGTTAAATGAACCACCATATTCCGACGTAGTTTGAATTTTTCCTATAAATATCGTAGACATAAACTTCACGTGTAACCGTCTTGGTGGCGATAATAAACTGATTTTGAGGCATATATCGAGCTCTGTTTACCCGTCTCTCGTGTTTTATTTTCTGGACAATTTTCAGCTGCAAGAAAAAAAATATGATATTATTATGCACAATTCTTCTACCCCTCTGGAACCTGAAAATATTACCCCAAAACATTCATTTGGAGCCAGTAGCTCGGTCGCAATGGATGCCAAGAGAGGGATTCGACATCATATAATTTATTCAAAGCTGCCAATAAAAACGTGAACTTGCCAAATCCCAGAAAAACAAAAGTATATCAAGAACCACTAATAGTAATATTCAACCAGATGCGCACAGAGCGCGCACTACCTTTCTATTATCAGCTACACATCTCGTAACTCTTGAGCCTAAATCGTAGTTATACCGGTCATCAATCCCGGAATTCTCGAGGTTCATTATGTGGGGAAGCTCTTTCTATCTTTCTATATTATAATAGCTCCATGTCTTAGAATAACTGTTTGGTTTTTTATGTGTTAGGACTGAATTACCCCTAAGCCACTTCCACCCATTTTCTCCCCCAATCCCCCCACTACACGTTATATTTGCTTCTTATATATTTTAAAAAAATCAAATATTTAAAAATAAAATTTAAAAATACGTGTGTTACACACGCAAAGCGTGTGCCAGATGATTAGTATAGATAATTGGAGGGAACTGTCAATTATTTTTTCAAACCATCCCATTTTTCTAAAAAAATAAATCGAGGGTTTAAGAGATTTTTGGTTCTTTTTTCAAATAGATATTTATAGAAAAATTATCCACGCAAAGATTTTATTCACAAGCATTCTAAAAAATTGGTATGTAAATTAGAACTAAAATAATGAATGAAAGAACACAAGTTTTACTTTTAAATGATGTTATTTTGTCCCTAAAACGATTTACCATCATATGCATCAAATAGTAGCATAACATTTTTTATGTACAATAATACATAGATCTATTCAATCTTCTTATTGTCTCGATTATATTTTTAGGTTGTGTTTACTTACTGAGATTAATTATATATAGATAAATAATACTAACACTATTAAACTAATTTTATAGGATGTCGAATAATGATGCATAAACAATCACATGTTTACTTTAATGGATCAATTTTGTGATTGATACTATGATTAAATGACGAGTTACAATTTTGTCCTTTGTGTTTATTATATAATCTTATTTTTAGTTTTTATTTGTAAAATTGAGATTATTATTTTAAATGTAAATTATTATTAATCCACATGTAAATTATTTTAATTGACTAAAATTATTGAGTATAAATATTATTTATTTTTAAAACAAAAATTAATAAATTGAGTTAAAAAAATTTCCCCATGAATAAGGATAAAATCTAATGAAATGTATTAATCATATATTAAATTATTAGAATTTTTTTCATTTTTATAATTTTTAAATGAACCTTTCGTATATTTAAATCAAATTAATTGTATTAATATATCTTAAAGTATTTGAAATTTATATACATGTTATATAATTTTTTAAATGAGATTTTCAAATATTATATTTTTGGGAAGTAAATTAAGGATATTAGTGTAATTTTTTTCTATTAGAAACTTAATGATTATTTATCACACTATTTATTTGTGATAAATCATCAATGTTTAAAATTTAAATTAGGTAACTATGGATGAGCTTTATGAGTTAATACGGGCCCTCAAAAAACAAGTAAACATGTGATTGCGTATGATTATTAATATAATCCTATACTTATCATAGCAAGTAAACACAACCTTATTGTTTAGAATTATAATAAAATAAATAGAACAAATTCTAAACCCACACCATATTTATTTACACGTCAGTAATACAAAATATAATGGATTTGAAATAATGCCATCATTAAGTAAACTTGAAATTCATTTTATTTATCACAAAAAATTATATAAATATATAAATTGTGTATTTTAAGGATGTTACTTATCGAAACAATAAAATACATTTGAACAACAACATAATATTGTTGCTATTCTAAACTTGAACAACAACATTTACATGAATCATATTTATGTTATCTAGAACTGAGTCAATTCAATATTGAGTACTGAATTTGATGGATAATAAATAAATTTGTTCAACAAAAAATATGTATTTAATTGGCAACCAAATATATAAGGGAGAGCAAGGTTACCTATAAAAAAGGATGGATTTTCTTGGCAGGACAATACCACACCAGTCCTCTTCAATACGCCCAAAATCTCAATTCCTAATCCTTTTCCTCTGAAACACGCGCAATCCCTTCTCAATCCCATTTCCCACTGATAGTGCCGCTGTTAAATCAGTAAATTTTTACTGCTCCCGCCTCTTCTCTCGGCGAAATTTGGCCAACTTTAGTTTTGGGACTCATACAGACGGCGGCGAGTACGAGGAACTAGGGCTACTTTTCCTCGTTTCCAGGGTACAAATTTGTCCTCTTGATATCATCCAGAAAATGGGGTTAAGTTTATTTTTTTAATCGTTAACATATATACGGATTGGTTCCGACTTCTTGGTGTATTATCTGAGTTGCCAGACTGTTCAAACCCTATCATTTTTCTGGGTTCCTCGATTTTTTCCTGTTAATTGGATGGGGTTTTTAGGGTGCAGGGTTTGATCATCTGTGAGATTTATGGGTATGTATCGTTTTTGAAGAATTGTCGCTTTGGGGCTGTTTATTCGCGAAGTTGGGCTGATTTCGGTGGATTTTCATTGAGTTTACTCGCGCCTAAGGTTTTTGTTTAGTAGTTTTCTTGCCCGTGTACAATGAGGGGTTTGTGTTGATAGGTTTAGGAAATTTTAAATTTGCTGATATATTGGCACGGTGCTTTTGAACTTTACAGGGTAATTGAAGTATAAAAATCCCCCTAACCCTGTATTCGATTACTTAGATTATTTGATCAGAACGCATCTTTGTTCACATAGATCCTAGTGACTAGGGACTTCTCGTGTGGACAAGTGGGATTTATGCATTGAGGATTTTGGATTAGCGTATAAGGTTGACTAATTTTGGAAACAGACGTTGTGGGCGTCGAGGCCTGGAGATTATTTATCATTGGCACGTGGCAGTATAAACAGTTTTTAATTCTAAGAAGACGATATTGTTATCATTTTTCTTTATGTATGATAATGTTTGGCACTAGTTATGGAAAGAAGTGAGCCTGCGTTAGTACCAGAATGGTTGAAAAATACTGGAAATCTGACCAGTGGAAACACTACAGCACATTCAGGTAATTTTTTTTTATAAAATTAAACTTCTCGTATCTGGTTTAGATTTTTTATTTGGCTCAGCTTCTAACTAATGATATTTTGTTGTCTTAAGGCGATCTCACTGCCGTAAAGTTTGCGAGAAATAAATCATTTGTTAATGGTAGCGGTCACGATTTGGGACGATCATCTAATTCTTCATATTTTCACCGGAGTTCCAACAGTAACAGCTCTGGTCATCCGAGGTCTTATAATAGTTTTGGTAGAAACCAACGTGATAAGGACTGGGAGAAGGATACTTATGATTCTCGTGGCAAAGAAAAGTCCTCTCTGGGAGAACGCCAATACCAGGATTTTTCAGCCTTGTCAATTAAATGTGAAAGGGATGGGTTTAGGCATTCCCAGTCCATGAGTTCTGGGAAACATGGAGACACGTGGCATAAGAAAGTACCAAATGACGTGAGCAACTCTCGTGGGTATAGCAATAATGGCGTGCTTACTAAGAGTGGTCCTGTTAGCACGGAGAAAAAAGCTACTTTTGAGAGAGATTTTCCTTCTCTAGGATCGGAGGAAAGATCAGTGCCACCTGAGGTCGGAAGAGTCCCATCTCCTGGAGTAAGTACGGCCATTCAGAGCTTACCCATTTCTTCTGCAACTATACGTGGTGATAAATGGACATCAGCTTTAGCAGAGGTTCCTATGTTAGTTGGAAGTAATGGAACCAGCCTGCCGTCAGTGCAACAAGCTTCTGCAAGTCTAGTATCTGTATCCTCAGGCTCATGCATCAGCCTCAACATGGCGGAAGCTGTAGCTCAGGGTCCCCACCGTTCTCAGAGTACTTCCCAGGTTGGTTTTTTCCCTGTATTATAAGTGACAATTCATAACTCGTGTCCATGCTCAGCGTTCCTTCTGTTGTAGATATCTGTTGGAACTCAGAGACTTGAAGAACTGGCAATTAAACAATCCAGGCAACTAATTCCCGTGACACCTTCAATGCCCAAAATTGCGGTAAGAATGAAATAGCCCTTCTGATATTTATTAAACTGACCTTCTGCCTTGTTATTTCCCAAAATATACTTTTAAGTTTCACGTTTTCTTGCCATTTTTTTATTGAAGACTTGCCCCTGTTTTATCAGATTGATAATTTGCGTAAAAGAACAAAGCTTTTATTTGGTGGATAAACGGGAACTGACTTCCTTTTGGGTTCCGCAGACTTATATTTTAATAAGGGACGCAAGTTTGATCTGGTTGGTGAATCTGACAAAAATTAGGAAAAGTATTCAAGCATCTTTATGTGAATTATGATGTTGTATTCAGGAAATTTTTCACAAGTTTTAACTTTAAGTGCTCATAATAAAATAAGAATATGTAGAGTTACTCATCAAGAGCATATAGCATTTGTCAGATGGATATTTTAGAAGCACCAGCTTCCATAAGTAGACAAAACAAGCTATAGAAGTGGATATAGGGTAGGAATCAGAGAGAGTATAGGTATCCTGGCTATTGTATGATTCACGAGGCATTCTTCGTGTTATTCATTTGCTGTTAATTTATGTGCACCAAAATGTTTTTGTCACATCCTGAAACCTCGCAAATTCATTTCAATAATCAGTTGTTTGGAACATAGCTTGTGGTATATCTTGGATTTTTATGGACAGAAAATTTTGTTGATACAATTTAGTTTTTTCTTCCTCAATTATTTCTTCCTACACTATATCTGTGTAGTTGGATAAGCGGCCAACCTCCGTTCCATTATCAGAAATCAGAAACAGAATTTTAAAAAAATTGGTTGATACAAGGGATTGAGATAGAATACGTGCGCCCATCCCATCCGGAGATGGTTAAGGATTGAACAACAATGGAGAACACAGATAGAAATTGTCAGAGACAAATGCCTCTATTCAGGTCAACTCATAGGAAGATAGAAACTCAACTCAATTCTTTAAGAAAATGAAATTTTTCGGTTTTTTATCCAGCTAACAAATTCATCAGCCCTCCACATGTTCCTGACTCAGTAGATACAAGGACAGCTTTAACCGTTGGGTCTAGCGTTTAAGATGCTTTAGTACCATATTTATAGGATATGGTATTGATTTCTCATTTCTTCTTCAGATGACGATGCCAGTTCCAGAAGGGCTTTATGTAGAAGATTAGATATATGCTTTAACTCTTTGAAACCTTATATTGTACTAGAGATCAGTTTGGAAGTGGGGACACCGAGTTTTCTGCATTTGTAATTGAGAGCATATTGTTCTCAGCAACAACATCGTGAGTCCACCAATTGTTAGGAGAGAATTCCCCAGTACTCAGTATTTGTCACCAAATAATGCAAGTTATGTTATCTAGTGGGTGTTGATTTTTGGAGCTTGTTAGTCCATTGAATAACTTTCTAGAAGTTTGTCATCACTCATTTGGAGATTGCATCACGAATATTTGTTAATTGTTCCGAGCTTTGATCTAGGTTTCTGCGTCAGAGAGACACAAAAATAAGGCGGGCCAACAGCAGTATTCTGTTTCATCTTCACTTCCTTCTAGTAACTCTCCACGAACTGGGCCTACGAAGGATGATCTTTCAAAGGCATCGAATGTGGGAAAACTCCATGTTCTGAAACCTGCGAGAGAAAGGAATGGCGTCACTCCTATTGTGAAGGAAAACACAAGCCCCACCAACGGCATGAAAGCAGCAAGTTCTACTTCTACAGTATTTGCTGCCGTGTCAGGTTCTGCATCTGCAGTGACTAGGAGCCCGCCAAACAATCCAGTCGCTCCTAGTGCTGATCGTAAGCCTGTGTTGACTGTGCTGGAGAAGCTACCCACCTCTCAAGCTCGAAGCCGAAAAGATTTTTTCAATCTTATGAAAATGAAATCTATGACAAACTCCTCTTCTGTTGCTGATTCTCCGACAACAAACTCCTCATCTGTCCTGGATACTTGCACTGCTGTCTCACCATCATCTTCAGATAAGCTCGCTCAGACAGAGGTTATAACTGCTCCCAGTACACCTCTGGCGTGTGATGCCCCATTAAATTTAAGCCTTGGCAACAATAACCATTTGTCTCGGGAGATGGATGAATTAACTTGCAACGGTGATGCTTGTGACAACCCTGATCCTTTAGTGCCGGAGGAGGAGGCCGCTTTTCTACGCTCTTTGGGATGGGAGGAGAATTCTGATGAGGGTGGTCTTACTGAAGAGGAAATCAATTCATTCTACAAGGACGTAACTAAGGTACTTGATCCTTGAATTCGAGTCATAGATTGTACGAATCATTTTAGAGTGCTTTGTTAACATTTTGGATTTCCACTGAAAATAATAGTTCCACGTCTTGTTATGCAGCACACCAATTCAAAACCGATCCTGAATCATTTACGGGTACAGCCAAAATTCCTATCCCCATTTGACTCACAAGTTGGTGGCTTTGGTGGAATTTCTTCGGAACGGGAAGCTTGAACTTGATTCATCCTGGAATTCACATGGAGAAAACTTGTTTTTCGACTTGCAGTTGCTCTGGTCGTAACTTATTGCTGTTGATTAAACATCAGAAAAGAAGTCTTTTTTGGCATCTGACGGAGTAGGAATAACCAATGGTCCAGTTCCGAGTCGATGGCTTTTGATGACTGTTGTCTTTCTTTGAGTTTAAGCAGAGATAGTCGAATAGGTTTTTGTGAATTGGTTAGAAAACTTTGCTTCTGTTGCAAAGTCCATCTGGTTTCTCAACATTTCATGGGTTCTTTTTCTTTGATCAGGGATCCTTCAAACAAACAGTTTTATGGCTCTGCTCTTTGAACATTTAATTAAAGATAGGAAAAAAAGAAGAAGAAATTGCTCTCTCCTTATCTTGGTTTTAGTGATATTTTCAATTTCTTCCTTTGACCATCGTAGCTTAAAGTCCATTCAGTCTTTCACACATTTTAAATGGTATTTTAATTTTAATTTAATTTTCTGAACATGTAACGAGGTGCAATACTGGTGAGCTTCACTTGTAACACCATAAATTAAGAATTCATTTGGATTATGAATTTGAGGTGTTTCAAATTCCAATTATGAAGATTTCAAATTTTTCCCTACCATTTTGTTTTGTTTTATTTTTCTCCTCCAAATCTTAGTATTATAAATAATTAAATTAATTATTGCAACCACCCAAAATTGACATTTGTAGCAAGAATATATGTTAAAAGAAGAGTATGGGTCTTCATTAACTAATACCAATCGCGCGTGCCTGTTAGCATTTCCACCGCGCGTGGCGCAGAGACAAAAAACTGAAGGACACGTGGACCAATAATGCTTAGTAAACAGATCGTATCTCGGCCCGGCTCTCCCATCCACCAATTCTATTTCTCGTTGATCTTCGGGACACGTGTCAAAATCTCCACGATTCAAATATATATACATGCGCCACTAAATAAGAAAGAAATTTTTACAATGGAAAGAAAAAGGCGGTCTCTTTGCCTCTAGAACCTCCCTTATCTGTCTGCCTGCAGAATCGGATTCAGTGTTCTGACAGGGTGAAGCGAATTCCGACACTGTTCGTGGTGAGTTTTCTGGAGATCTTTTGCTGCAGTGAATCTGTCAGCTGCGAGCTTTTTCACGTTTCTTTTTGTGGGTTTCTTTATTGTTTTGAGCTTTCGATCGTGAGATTCATTTTATTGTAAACTTATGTAAATCGATTGCTGAGAGATTGAAATCAAAATTTAAGTGGGTAAACTGGGTAATTTTTTTCCCCTCTCCTCTTTCAAGATGAATTTTTGGATTCGGATTAAATAACTGGATTTACCCTTTTTGTATTCATTATTGTTCTTCAACTTTCTTCTGTTTTATTGTCTAAATTAGTCCTGTTGTTTATCATAGAAATCAAGTTTCCTTTTTTTAAAAAAAAATAAAATTTTCTGATTTATTAAGACTACTATTATTGTTCTCTCTTCTTACTGCCTAACGCTAAATATTGCTAAACATCGTGTTGATTGAGCTACCCCTTATTCTTTCCCATTTTCTTTGCGGAAAAAATTCTTATTACAGTGAGTTTCGTGACTGACTCCGACAATTGAGGGGCGTAATTAGTGCAGCCGAGTTCAGTTGTTTTATTCTTTGTGAACGTGTGTTTATCAGCAAATAGACATTTGTTTCTGTTTGTTTTATTTTCAACTGGATTATATGAAGGCAGCCGAAAATATGGATTTAGTGATTAGCCTCTACTTTCTTCTGATATTACTGTTTCTTTGATGTAACTGGAAAACACCAGTCATGGAGACATTTGAATTATAAAGATGAAGAGGACAGCACACAGTTTTAGGGTGCATTAATGGATCGAAGCAATGATGAACTTGTGCATGTATGAGGTAGTTTTCCTTCCCCTGGTCAGTATAGCTCATGTACTCCAGTTTTTGGATGATCAGTTATGCATTGTTTATGTTCTGAGAGGGACAAGTTGAGAGGTGAGTCCATTATTATTGATTGGGTTGAAGTTTTAGTTGATGTGAAATATAGTATGCTGTTTCAACAAGATGTCACCACTAAAACTTGAGCTCAAACAAGTTTTTGTTGAAGATATAACCTGTGATGAAATTTACTGCAGCTCTGATCATATAGTACCCTATCCTGGTTTTAATAGGGGTGATGATCCTTCCGTTCCAGGTGAGGGCTGAAAAGACCTGGCTGTGACTACTATTTACGGTAACACTGGAGATTGGTCTGCTGCTAGATATGCTGGTCAGGGAAAGGAAAGAAGGGATTTTGGACTCTTGAGTAAAACAAGTAACATGAAGTTGGAACAAGGTTTATGGTCCTCCCCACCAAATGTTGCTTTCCCGTCTTCATCTGATTGTAGCTCGGTAAAAGAAGTATCAAGTTTCCCTTCTGAAAACTCCAGGGAATCTGGGTTCAAAACTCATAATACAGACCCCAACGGTGGAGAGAACTATGAGAAGAAAGCTACCATTTTCAGTGATGAGAGCAATGCAGCAGATACCTACTCTTTTAGTGATGATCTTGGTGACATAACTCAAACAAGCAACGATATAGATTTGTTCGAGAACTCCAAGGAAAAAGATCCTGGTTATTTTTTATATGATGGTTGGCCTGAAATAGGAAGCTTTGACGATGTTGACAGGATGTTTAGGTATGTTTGACGTTATCTGTTCTTTTAGAATATATGAAGTGTCATTCTTATTATATAAATAATAGTTAACCATGACTTCCTGCTTTTGCAGGAGTTCTAATTCAACGTTTGGACTTGGGGCCAATAAGGAAGGCGAGTTGAACTGGTTGTCTTCAGCAGATGATATAGAAGGAACTGGAGATATGCTGAAGTCAGATTTTAGGTTTCCATTGCCTGAGTCGTATGCAGGGAAATATCTTTTGCAAAATGATCATCCCACAGAGAATTACTATGTCGATGATCCTTCCACGACCTGTGCACCTATTTTGTTGAGAGACAGTTCTTGGCCTGTGGACAAGTATGATTCTTCTCTGGCGAAAAGACCTGCTATGGCTGAAAGCCAAGAAGAGCTCATCCCTGAAGAAGAGGTCAGTAGATGTACATGATCCCATGTTTCTTTTTTCTCAGTTATGTTTTACTTTTAAAGTTCTGCACCCCTATTCATCCATGCTTAAATGTTATGCATGAAGTTGCACTCAAGGGTAGAATTTTTAGTGAAAAATATCAGATGACTGTCCGTATGGTATACACAATAGTTGATATTTTCACTGTGAATTATTCCCCTATTTTTATGGTGATTTTTGTTTATGAACCATAATCAAAAAGCAAATTGACGATCTCAAATCCTGTAGCCTGGATCTATATAGTCTTCATATCCTGTTTACACTCTTGGACTTTCCTGAGTTGACTTATTGTATTTTGCCAGAGTTTCTCAAGACAGTAATAAGTATGACTACGTATATTTTACATTTTAAATTAAATGCTTCGCAGATGGATGAGCATAGAAAGCAATCGAAGAACCAGATCCAGTCTGATGGAAACAGAAAAACTCATTACGATAGAAGTTTCAATTTCAATTGTCTTGGTAAGCTGACAAATGTACATGTAGCTTCCTTTTGGAGCTATTTCTTTGTCAGTTTTTCCATCCGTGTTAATCGATGATAATTTCAAGCTCTGGATCCAGATTTCAGTAATCGTTTACAGAATGCTATTTCCTTTGTAGATTCAGATAATGACCATTTTCCAGATCAAACCACGGTAAATTCAATGACCTATTCGATGAAATTCCAGGCTAAGAATGTGTTAAAACCTTCACCTGGGGAGTCATCCCATGCTTCAAGTCAATTGCAATTCCCGGAGGGTTTTCACCATTCATACCTGGTGTCTGCTATTGAAGGGAATGAAAACAGAGAAAATCTACAATATCATCAAGGAAGTCAACAACCCCTGAACAGAAATCTTGGAAATACACACATGACTTTGCAGCCCTCTACATGTAATACTGATTCAGTAGGAAAATTACACTTTTCTGGAGGTGAATTTGAGAGTCAGTGTGGTATCGACAGCATTAACTTGGTAATTCCCGCAGAGTTAGGCTCCTCAAATGTGCTTGAAAGCTCGACGAAAAATTCTTGTCTGGATGCTCTTTCACTTGAAGCAGCTAGTTTTCTCCAGCTTCAGATTGTAATGGAACAGGTAACACTCCCCTCGCAAGACATTCTTTTGTTCTTCGATATTATTACTACTCGTTTATCAAATAATTTATATTAATCTGTAGAGTTGTTCGCTTCAATGTATTATTGATATATTATTTATTTTAGCTGCGACGGAGTTGATTCAAACTCGAACTTGTAAGAAATATTGCTTGCTCAAAATGAAGCTCACAAACACATATTGACGAGTTCAGGGAACACGAGTAGCGAGCTTAGCTCATTAGCAATCTATAAGCTCAAGAGTTTTTTGCATGTGTAAAAACTCAAAAGTTCATTCGTTATCTAGAAAAGAGTTCCTCTATTTTGATGAGTGAAGTTATCAATCATTTAGCCATTGTTGAATTGATAATATCTGTCCGTTCAACCTGACTTAAAATCAACTAAGTAAACCAACATTCTCAGTTTATCATATCCATTTAGTACTATACAAACAGCTTGTAAACTCATTCGAGAAATCGACAAAGCATCGAAAATTCTCCTAAATCAGTGAACCACTTGATTTCAAATAATTTTTCAAAACTTCTTTAAAGTTTCTGTGTGGAAATTTCTCATTTTTTTTAAAAAAAGAAATACCAAAAATGTACAAAGATATTTATAGGATGAAAATCAGGTGATACATATCATTCACTCAAGGCTTGGATTTTTGGAGTACGAAACAAAGTTTGGGTCTATCTCGCTCCAATATCACCTGATTGCAATTGGATTATATACCCCAAATGTCAACTTTGGAGAAATGGCTGTGTTTCAGAGACTTGAGCTTGCATGGAAATGATGGAATGATAAATCCCTTTTGTAACCCGGAATAGTACTTTTTGAGTGTTTTTTGTTTAGATTATACCCACCAAAATATGCTTTTGGTAGATACTGAATCAAGTTTTGCTGTGCTTTTGGTGAGAGAAAATTTACCAGAGAGGTCAAATCTGTAAATTTCTGTCTGGTAATTAATTTTAATGCTATGTGAGATTAAATATTTTAAATATATTGTATTAAGATTATATAATGTTATAAAATACTACCATAATTGTATTATTTTTGGTAAGGAAATGAGTTTTAAGTTAGAAAATGCACATTAGATAGTTGTGTCCTTTTTGTTTTGATGATGGGAAAATGTTTTCTAAAAATAAAATAAAACATAGTGTAATTCTCGTATATTTCTTTCTCATCAAGGTTACGAATGTTTAAGTAGGAGTTTACTAAATCAAAAAGAAAAAATAAAATCAATATACCCATTTCCTTACAAGGGGAACTTGAGTATTACAATCTTACTACAATTGGTAACCACATTTTAACAATATTCTTTTATATCTGCATCTAGTTGAATAGTTATTATATTGGAACAATGGATAAGTTATTGAACAACTTTATTCATAAAACGGAGAAACAAAGCCAAGCTTGGGCCTGGCTCCGGTTTAGATTTTCTTAGGTGTTCTCAAGCTCTTGACATCTGATAAGCCTGACTTGAGATCATCCCATTTGTGTTTGTAGTTTCATTTCATCTTTTATTTTGCATGAAGATGAGGTTTAAAGTTCTTTGGGGTGAATTGGAGTGGTGGTTAGACTCAAACTTGTAATCAATTGAAAGTCTTTAACTCTCAGATGAGTATGAGTTTGATATGTTGTGTTTCCTCGAACATTTCTTTGATACGCGCTTAAGATGTGCTTAGGTACCAGAACTACATGGTGGTAAAAGCATGAAGTCCTGCATTAACATCTATGTATCGTTAGCTAAATTGATTAAATCCCGTGGGAGTAATGCAATGAATGATGGAGCATTAAGAGCTGTCTGCAAATGAAGGATATCAGTTATTATTTTGAGCATCACAGCTTGGGGAAGTGAAAACATCCTGATAATGTGTCTGGTTATCTGTATATTGACTGAATCGAAATATATTTAACTATACCGCACACTACAAATTTTCATTTGTTTTATGAAAATTGGTCGCAACTAAAAATTTGAAGTTACAGCTGTTATAATGACAGTTGATGGAGTTCAAGGTTTCTTGTACGTATAGACACTAATAGCATTGTGCTTTATCCTTACAAATATTGAATTATCTTGGATTGTTGACGTCGATCATGCCTGATAATCTTCAGTTGGATTTGAGAACCAAGCTTTGCATAAGGGATAGCTTGTATCGTTTGGCTCGAAGAGCTGAGCGGAGGCATAACCATGCAAAAGGAGATGCTTGTGGAGATGAGAGAGATGCTAGTGGAGCATTCATGGCTGATCGAATCAATAAGTACGACACACCTGCCCTTGTTTATAAATCTTAATTTTGTTGCAAAACTTGAGTAAGAGGTGATGCTGTATCAATTTGTCTTTACCTATGTGAATTAATACTGCTTCTTACATTTCGAGGAGTCCGGAAGCAGTAGACGTTTCCGTTCTGCTGAACCATGTTGTACTAGTCAACTCCTTTTGTCCATCTTCAAACTCTTAATACTTTTTTCTAAAAATAATTTCATTTCGAAATGTATTAAATCTATTCCAACCCTGTGAGTACATTTTTTAGTCTGCCTCTACCCATCTTTCAGTAACATATTTATTTATTTTCTTCCAACTTTCATTTAGCCATACTGGAAGCATGGACATGGAGACTGAAACGAATCCCATTGACCGCTCCATTGCACACTTACTCTTCCACAGGCCCTCAGACACATATGCAGTGTCTGCAAATGATTCTTTGTCATTCAGATCACCAAGAATGGTAGGCTTTTCATGCTTCATAACTCATATTTTTTTCATCCCAGCTATCCTAGCGTTGTTGATGTCATTATGTCGGCTAACTGTGTCATAATCAGGTTCACGGTTCCACCACAACTATAATGGTTGATAACCCGTTTTGTGGTGAAGAAAATTCTGCTGAGATAGATGAAGGCAGCTCTAATCGATGACAAGAAATGTTTGAGACATTCAGAGTCAAATGTGCCACTTGTAGTGTATAGGGTACCACCTGGGTGCTCCAATGAACTTTGATAAGCCTTTTTAACCTTCGTGATAGCACAATTTTTTTACGAATTATTTTTCGTGTTTTTATGGAGAACTTCAAATTCCAAGTACCTCAGGTGTTGGGTGTATCATCGTACTAAAAATGAAAGTAGTAGGAATAAGTTTCAAGTTTTGTTAAACTTATATTGCACTGATTTGAAACAAGCCCTTTAGTATCTTTGGAAATTTGTTTGGTTTCATTCACATTTCTTTATCCTTCATTCAATGCTTTCGCTATAAAAGATCTTGTTTTTTGATGGCTGATTCACCTTTTTTTTTCTTGAGATTCTTCATTTTTCTGTGCTTTCACAATGAATTTTTTTTTGTTTTTGCTTCCAAGTTCTCCTTCAATCTCGGAGTTAAGGGACATTTGTTTCTTCTATAAAAATCTCATTTCTACTTTTGTTACTATAATAATGAAAATTATAGTTGTGATATTTACACTTGAGGAGATCATCTTCTTAAAAAAAAAAAAATAGTTGACAAGGTCGATTTTACAAATTTATTATTTAAAAATATTCGGCTTGATATAGTAATCCGTAAATGTAAATCAAATCAAAAGTAATTTATGCATTAGTTCCGCTTGATAAAATATTGACAACGGCCGTTTATTTCCTCAAGGACCTCTCCAATGATTTTCAATTTTGGAGATGAGAACCAAGAAGGCTCCAACTCATCTCTATTTTGGATTTTGGAGATTCAAAATAGAGATGGCTACAGTGATTCATCAAATTTGGAAAATCATTGTATTTGGTGATGAATTTTGGAGAACGACATAATTACGAAAATGTTATTCTCCAAATTGCAAATTAATACTTTTGTATAAGCGTAATTTTTTTTGGTTGAATCATATACATAGTTATTCATTTCAATCTTTTTATTTAATTTCAATGTTTTTTGGTATTTTTAAATGCATTTAATGTTTTATTTATTTATTGTAATTAAATTATATTGATGACAAAAAATAGAAATAATAATTAAATAAGATCGTGACTAAAAAAGTACATTACATGTTTTATCACGAACAAAAATCGAATTAGTTAACTTGAATTAAAAATTTGGAGAAAAAAAAATTGGAATTAAAAATAAAAAATAGAGAATTTTACAAAAAAAAAAAATAAAAAAAAATGGGTTGTAGAAGATTTTTGAAATAGAGAATTCAATATTTTATTTTGGAAAATATAATATTTCGAAACGGAGAATGACATTGAAGATGTCGTTAGGACAACTTGCAGGAAACAAGTCTCATTTGTGATCGTTGCACTAGCTTGTGATTCGTGGAATCACATTTCCTCTTTTGAAATTTTATTATTTGTTCGAGTTGATTAAAAATATGATCAAACTTAGATTAACCTAAGAAATTTAATGACTTTTTCTAATTACTTTATATCTCATATTTCCGTCCAAATAGATAGTAATTAGATTGAAAATTAAAATTATCGCTCACCCCCTCAAAAGAAACAAAACTAAAGTAAACTCAAACAAAATAAAATGCTTGTATTTTACTCATTGGTTTTAGTTCTTGAATTAAATAATAAATTTAACTATTTGTTGCATATATACTATATAAATATAAATTGAGAAAATGTTTGGGAAAGTAAATTTTAGAAACAATTTCCCATTATATTTTTATTTGATGATGATTTTAATAGAAAAAAAATAGTTTCATAATTAATGATATTAATTTATTAGAGATAAATTCATAAAATAATAAAAATGATAACATTAAATTTGAAAAATGACAAGCCAAAAATGGTAAATTAAAGTCAACTAAAGTTGAATCAATGTCAAACAAAAGTCAACATCTTGAAATTGGAAATCGGAAGAAAGAAGAAAGAGCCGATTCTCAAGTTTGGAAATTGGAAGAAAGAAGAAAGAGCCGTTCTGAGAATCTGAGTTTTATCCATTTTCGAAGAGCATGAAGTGAGAAATTGGTGTTTTCTTGGAAGGATTTGGCGCATTGATATATACTCTGTTCATTCGTATATATGGAAAGATTGTACATCAAGTTGCGAAATTTGGATGCGTACCCGAAAATCAATGAGGATTTCTTTAGCCGTACGCTCTCTGGCGGTGTTATCACGCTCGTTTCTTCTATATGCATCATGATACTTTTCATTTCTGAATTCAGTACGTTTTCTGAAACTCCAGATTTCGTTTTTTCGGTTTTCTTCCTTTGTTTTCAGTAACGGCCAAGGAGGGTAAACAGCACAATTTATTTTGCGTTGTGGGAATTTCAATTTTGCATTAGTCTATGGTGATGTTGATGTTGATGCTCGAAATAATTTGCTTCGATACCTGTCGGAGCATTGGTGAAATAGGGGAAATCTGAACTGTCGAGGAATTGAGGCTATGAATTTATATTGGAAGAATTGCGAGTCTGTGTATTGAACTGGGTCGATAGGTGAAGTTGGAGTGTATGTTTTGATCACTGTGGTTTAGTTAATTAGAGGTAGTTGTCCAATTTACCCATTTTTTACACTGAGTGGATTTTGAGTCTTTGATCGATTGCAATGCTAATGAAAATTTATGAAGTAAAGATATGGTCAACTGTAGTGCTTGTTTATTTTGCCTGTTATTGATCATAGCTATGGTTACTCCTCCTATCAGAGATCTATTGATTTAATGAAGCTTCTCTTAAAGATCAGTTTGCCTTTCCTACTCTATCTGACTGCAGTTTCACCACAGTAATATGTAGGAAAGTAGATAATTTGGAGTCAAAATTTATTCCAAGTTCTTTTCGGATTTTTGTTTACAATTATTGTGGCAGATGAGTATATGGCAATGATTTTATATTTGTATTATACCAAGATCACACAATCATGCTTATGTCCTGGATAATTGTTTACCTCCCGAGTATTACTCTGAATCTGTTCTCCTAAAAGTTGCAGTGTGATTTTCGTGTCGACTCGGAGATAATGTTTATTGGCAATTTGTCGCAGGGTTATTCCTTCACACAGTCACAGATACAAAGCTTGTGGTAGACACATCTAGAGGGGGGAAATTGCATATTGATGTAAGATATCTGTCTCTTGAAACATGTAATGAAGAATTTTGATTCTCAAAATTTATGATATCGACTATATTATATTCAGAGCACACTTCGGTTTCATTTTAGTGCTAAAGTCACCTACAGATTTGTTGGGCTCCAACTTTCATTAGTTACTCTATTACTGAACTAAAAGAGTTTAAGATGGTTCTTATCTTCTCTTATGCTCCTCTGTCAGTAACTACTATCATTAATTTCTTGTTAAGTTTGTGCTGATCATTACGCTTTATTATTTTGTCATGTATGCCTCTTAATTTGGGTGCAGTTTGATGTCACTTTTCCCGCCTTTCCATGTTCATTGTTGAGTCTTGATGCTGTAGATATCAGTGGGGAGCGACATCTGGACATAGTATGTATTCATACGGAGTTCTCAATTCATTTTCACTGTTTTTGAATGTATTTCAGACTGTCTATTTCATGGCATTTGATAACGCATTATTCTCAATCAGTCCTGCTGACCTTGTTTAATTCCTCGTAATCTCTTTGATTCTTTGGTGGCACAATGTGGTTCATTGCAGAGACACGATATCTTCAAGAAAAGACTTGATTCTCATGGCAATGTGATAGAAGTGAGAAAAGATGGAATTGGTGCACCACAGGTAACATGAGCTTACCCTCCTTCCTTCATCGTTCAAAGCCGTCATGTATTTTATAGCCCCATGTTTTTGCTTGTGTTTTTGTAATATATGCACGCACGCACACACAAACACACTCACACCACACACACACATATATTAATTTTTAAAACCCCACTATGCTCGGGGGCAGCGGGACTTTGTCAATGACTCATTGCACCTAAATGCAAGTCAAGCCTCAAAATTGAACTATTCAATGCAAGTTTTTCTTCGGGCCACGCAACACCAGTCTTGGTGATTTTTAAAGGTTCAAGACATTCTTTAAGAACTCCTTAAATGTATGATGGTGAATCCAAGATGAAAATGCAAGGAATTAGGATACATTTTCTCTTAGAAAGAAATGAATATTTGTTTATTGTCAATTTATAGGTTGAAAAGTACTGGGTGATAAGTGATAAACGTGTTCGAAAAATATCATAGGTTCAAGGTTGGTAGGCACGTGGAGGAAAGGAAGCTATAGATAGTCTTTCAAACTTTGTATATGATTGCTAATATGATCCTGAAGATTTCATTGGATATACTGAAATCTTTCGTTAGTAACATTTTGGCTTCATGACATGTATCATTCCAAAGGGTAGGAGATGAATAAATTTCTCATCCAGCAAATTGGAAAATAACATTTAGTTGGGCTTTGTAGGACGTTATCATATTTCTCTTCACGGTCATCTCCGTCCTTGCATTGTTCTGTCCTGTTATTCCCTTCAATTATCACCCTTCTCTCATTACTCTTATGTTTTATTTATTCAGATCGAGAAGCCTTTGCAGAGGCATGGCGGCAGACTTGAGCATAATGAGACATATTGTGGATCGTGCTATGGTGCAGAAACGGTATTTATGTATATTCGTTTTATTGCATGTTTGCATGATTGCATCATCTACTGATGTAGTAGCTGGATAGGACTTCATGCCAATTGTATATTGCTACTGATAAAACACTGTTCTGTCTGGGTGGACCAACAATACAAGTTGCTGTCAGATCCTTTTAGTCAATTACCATTGTTTTTTGTGTAATTCAACCTTATAATTCACATGCTTTTAATCGAGAAAGCAAATGGAATACATCTACCTTTTGTGTATCTCTCTACAAAAATTAAAGTCAAGACAAAGCATACTTTGAGAAAAATGTCTTGCAAAGTTTGAAAAACAGAGGAAGTAGGCTCTCACGCACATTTCTGTGAGTTTCTTCATTGAATTCAGCTTATTTTTTTAAAAAAAAGTTATATCTTGCTGGATCTTTCTCTGCATCACCACCTCTAGCTTGTACTCACTCTCTGCCATAATGACACAGAAAAATTCTCAAAACAACTTGATTTCAGTGACCATAAAATTGATTGCCATTGGACGATGAACTATCATCATTGAACATTGATGAATATTCGATGATAATCTAAATTTTAGTGATAGTTGGTGGTAGGTTCTACATTTAATCCACTCACCATTATTGACAGTGAACTTTCCATACTTCTTGTTGATTTTGGGTTTTGTGTGTGTATTTTGCTTGTGATTTATTGGTAATATAGCGATTTAGTATAGATTCTTTCTTTTTAAAAAAGGAAAAAACTGATGATGCGTATAACTGGAGTATGCGTTGGTGGGTAAGGTTACTGATAACATTCTTTGTCTTCTGTCAACCATAAATTCAAAGTGATTTATTGGTAACTCCTTTAAAAATTTATTTTGCAGTCGGATGATGAGTGTTGTAATTCATGTGAAGAAGTTCGTGAAGCCTATCGAAAGAAAGGCTGGGGTATAACAAACACAGATATGATTGATCAGGTTGGGGGAACGCATGCTATTTTCTGTTATTACTTTATTTGCATTATAAAAATTGATCGGTAAAAAGTTATTGCTCTCTCCTTCTAAAACCTCCTGTGTGTGTTGATTACATATGATGTTGGTTATCCTGATGATTTTTTTCATTGGCATCTACTTGTGTATGTCACAAATACCCAATCTGCATGTAAGTGCCTTTATTGGTGTCTGAATTATTTCTTAGGATAAATTTAAAGAACGCTCACCTGTGATCTCGTTTCTGAAATCATCTTGGAAATTATAGAAAATACACATTGTCAGATGCACTGTCGTCCATTCCTTTGTTTGCACTTATTTGATGTTCTCTTTGGTGACATATAACTTTTGTATTTAGTGCAAAAGAGAAGGTTTTGTTCAGAAAGTACAAGAAGAACAGGGTGAAGGATGCAGTATACATGGGTCTCTGGAGGTTAACAAAGTGGCTGGAAAATTTCAATTTTCCCCTGGGAAAAGCTTTCATATACCAGGCTTTCATCTGTTCGATTTCCTCAATTTACCAACAGAAAATTATAATGTAAGGAACTCTTATAAACCAGAGTTGAACCATTGAGCTTAGTGGTTGGTGGCCTTGTCACATGTATTGAATTTTTTTTTTTGTATGTTTCACATTTAAAGTTTCCTTATCAATTTACTGACTTTCGTAGTATTCCATGCAGATGAGCCACAAGATCAACAAGTTGATGTTTGGAGATTCTATTCCTGGAATTGTCAATCCACTGGATGGGTAGATCTTTCTACAAACTCACATGCACACTTTTTGATCTGCCACTGAATTGACTTAATGAGGGAAGGATAGATAACCATAACAAAGTCGATATATTTTGTTGTGTACAATATTTTGGAAATCGCTTATACTTGCGTTGATTATTACATTTTTTATGCGTTATGCATCCTCCACCCCTTTTTGCTGTGTTCTTTATTGTAAAAGTAAGTGAGCAAATGTGCACTTTTCACTGCTTCCCCCACACGTAAATGACAAAAACCTCCAGAGATACAGATGAATTGAAATTTTATTTTATTTGTTTGCTTGTGACTTTTATTAAATTATTCTTTATATTTACAGGGTTCAGAGGGTGCAAGAAACCCCTAATGGAATGTATCAATATTTTGTCAAGGTCAGTACCTAAAGGCCCTCCCCCTCTCATCCCCCTCTACCCAACTCATGTTATTAATTAGTTAAGTAAAAAGTTAAAAGAGTAACATATTGGGATGCCTATGGAGTATGGACCATGGATGGGGCTGAAATCCTCAATAATGATTGGATGGTACCTTCAATGTTATTTTTAAGCTCAAGCAAGAATGCTTGGGTTAGTGTGTTCTATGTTTGGGGGATAAGAATAATAAGAACAGCCCATGGGATTGAATTAGAGTCCTAATTTCGTGAATTGGTAGGATTTGTTTAATATGGAAGGGTAATAGGCTGTGTTACCCGCCGTTGTAGAAGACGTGGAAGATCATGTATGTGTATTCAATGAACTTTGCAGGTGGTTCCAACCATATACACCACTGTTAGAGGCCATAAAATTCAGTCAAATCAGGTACTCAAACCCTTAAAATATGGAACTCATTCAAATTTTATAGCTGTATTTCCAGATTGTAACACAGTGCTTGTATTTCTACAGTTCTCAGTTACTGAGCATTCCAAAAGTTCTGAAGTCGACAACCTCAGATCTCTTCCTGGAGTTTTCTTCTACTATGATCTTTCTCCCATTAAGGTGAGCTTGGTTTGAAGGAATCTCTTGCTAAGCCGTTATGGCATATTAAGCCTGTTTTCCTCTGGAACGACAGGTCACGCGTCGTTATATATACTGAGGGTCTTTCTTTGTTTTATTCAATCGATCAGTAAATTAATTAGATACATAAATAGAGATATGATATAAATAGCTTAATTTTTAGATACTTTTTCAGGGGAAAAAAATCAAGGCCCGTTAAGGTTACATAAGACTCACCATAAATTAATTGCAGGTTACTTTCACAGAGGAGCATACACCATTCTTGCATTTCTTGACACATATCTGTGCCATAGTAGGAGGTATGCATTATTACTTGGTTTTCTCCTCTCACTTCGCTTTTCGAAGTACTGTATCACCGGTAAATGCAAATAATGGGTTTGCTGGCCTTTGACCTTAGCTACCTCATACTGGATTAATCTGTGATCCTGTCCGGTGAAGAACAGAAATTACACGTAGTTTCTTCTCTATTGCCATCCACAAATGGAGATGTAACCCCTTTTCAACTTTGGCCTCGAACCTTGAATGAACCATAACTTCTTGAAATATTTGCCATTTACAGCTGAGAGTTTTTGATATATCATTAACTTGTACTTGAGTACTTTGAGCCCACATTTTACCCGCATTGGCGTTTTATCTATAAAAGTTCGCCTCCCTGCTATCTTCGTGTCTCTAGATTCTTGACTCCTATTTATGAGATTTATGGCGCAACTATTCTGCAGGTATATTCACAGTCGCTGGAATAGTCGACTCCTTTGTTTACCATGGTCAGAAGGCATTACGAAAGAAACAGGAAATTGGTAAGCTTGGATGAAGGCTAAACAACACATTTCATGGAGCAAAGACAACGAGCAGCTGTAAAGGACGGATATCGCATGCATTCTCGTGAACTATTGAATAGCTGAAAACAGCGAACTCCCTGCTGAACAAAAATGGAGGCAGGTCTTCTGAAATATCGAAGTTAACAATGAGTTTGACGACGCTGAAAGAAATTTGTCTCCAAATTGATATTGAAATCTCTGTTCTTATTGCTGCAGTTTTGCCATGAAGTCATGCTGTTAATACAGTTACCCTTCACTGTTTCCAAAATATTATCACACAAATCACTTCTTGGTGATATATTAGCTTTGAGAACACATTATTGGGGTTACCATTAAGCTAAAAAAACCCTTCAAATAACAAAAAAGTCTGGAATATCGACCATAGGAGCAAGGAACAGCAAATATAGCATTCTATCAATGATACACATCCATCCAACATTTTTTATTTCCAAAACTATGATAATCAAGATTTTGAAATACAATTTTTGCATATATATCAGACACGTGATACGTAATTTTACTGTCATTGTTCCTTGCTCTTACGCAGTTCCTTTCATATCTATTTAATGGAAAATTTTCTACTCGATAGAAGGCATATTATTTCAAGTCGATACGCAACAAATGGTTAATGAAAAAACAGAAATCTATCCTTGTCTACTACCGGTACCGATCAACGATCATCTTCCGAGAAGCAAGACGCACCTTTCCATACGAGTTTTAACTCTCCTTGGTGATCGAAACGCGAGAAAGCTCCAACTTAATGGTCTCGAAGTCTTCATTTTCTAATTCTTCCCTCGACAACCACGACAACAAGCATTGGTTGATCCACTCATTTGCAGTGCAGAAAGTTGCATTGCTTTTGGAAGATCTAGGCCGCCCGAATTTCATGATCTTTTGTAAGCTTGACTCGGATGGATCTCTCAAGTAGTTTTTCAGGATGTCCCTGATAGCATTACACCAGATTGGCCGAGCCACTTCAAGAAAATCGTGCACTACAGATACAGGAAGAGTCGAACTTCCTACATCAGATTCATGCTGCCCCCCTCTGCCATGATAGTCAGATCCTCCCATCTTCAAAAGATCATGTGCCTCGGCCAAGTCGCAGTAAACTGAAATAATGAAAATGAAATGTTACAGAAATGGCGCATGGTTGAATTCCAGTCAGAAGCCACTTTTCCCAAAAGTTCCAGCTCATGGAAGGAAGCGTAAACAAATAACCACCAAAAAACAAGAAAACAATAGTTACCAGACAGCTTCCCATCGCTTCTGTAGTAAACAAATAACCACCAAAAAACAAGAAAACAATAGTTACCAGACAGCTTCCCATCGCTTCTGTAGGCCTCTATCCCATGCAATCCTGCTTCCTTCAGTTTTCTGATTATAAAAGCAGGATTTTTTAATGCCCATGGATGTGCTAATACTGCAACACCCCCAGTCTCCCGTATCATCTGCACGGTTTCCTCGGCAACTGGCTCACTTCCCCTGAAACAAATAAAAGCCTGAAGCTCGAACAGGAAAACTACTGAATCATCTTTACCAAAAATTAAATTAAAATATGGAAACATTAGTACGTAGAATAAGCAGGTCCACCATCGTAAAGATATCGGGCGAATGCTTGTTTCAGATTTTCTACATGGCCAGCTTCAAGCATAGCACGTGCCACATGAAGTCTACCAGGAGCAACGCCTTTTCCAGCAATCTTTGTGACGTTCTCCCATTTAACAGGCAGCTTGAGTTTGTTCAGCTTAGACACGATGTTTTTTGCACGGAGGAAGCGGCCATCTCTAATACGCCCTAAAAACTTCTCCAGTTCCTCTGATTTTGTAGGCCCGCAGCTGCTGTAATATGCAAGGATGTGGACAGGCTCTTCTGGACTCAAATCTCCTCTGTTGACCATCAAAAAGATGGTCAAGAATGCAGGTAGAATAATTCTACACAAAATTGGCAGAGGGTATGGAATTGAAGGCAATATACTAACCTTGAGTGGAAAATAGTGCTAACTTCAACACCAGGAATGATTTTGATGCCATGTTTACGAGCTGCTTCCACAGCTTCGGGTATGCCAGATAAAGTATCATGATCTGTCAAAGCAAGGACTTTCACCTGTTCTTGAACAATTTTTAAAATATTAATTGTGCTTTCAGTTATATTATATAGGATTTACTCATAAAAGAAGGGCAATGGTATCAAAATAGTTTCTATGCATGATGGAAACAAATACATTACGTTGTAAAAGTATTTTATAATAGAAACAGAAAAAATGGAAGAATTTTTCCACGGCATGAAAATAATTTGTGGACACCAAGCAGCACTAATTAAAAATTGTTAATTGCATACAGTAAGGTATAGAGAAAATAACTCCGTTAAAATGTGCAGTATAATTGCTCGGGATTATTTTCATTAATTTATAAGCAGAAAACCAATCTCTTGCTGCACTCTTGCAAATCTTATACATTATGTGATTGTGAATAAATTATATCCCATATCCAAATAAATCAGCTGCAGCTCCATGTAATCATACCACAACCAAATCCATCGAGTGTTGCTGAATTTGAAAGGTGTCTGTCGATTTAACAGATTTTCGAGATTAATTCACAATAATCGCTGGGTGAACCCATACGGACCGAATCACTCACTACTGTATATTTATAGAAGGTCTAGTTGTTGTGTCAATATAAAACCTCCATTCTAAATTGATTGTCCATTACACCAAAAATGTAAAAATGATGTGCCCCAACTCCATTTTTATGGCCTTCAAAAGGCTCTTCCCTTGAACATTGTCACTCACAAGTAACAAGCTACAAATGCAGATATTCAGCAAGCCTATTTATGTCATCACTCTGTTTTTGTAGGTCATGTTGCTTGATTGTTAGACTATCCGAAAGCATATTTCCATCTCTATTATCTAAGAATTTCAGAAAGGAAATCCGAACAACCAAGAGATGCAGATATTCTGCAAGCCTAATCTTGAACATGTTCATATCCCCTTTCGTTTTATATTGTTTCCACCTTCCTCATACCCTACCGCGCCCTCACAATTTTGAATCAGATAAGAACAAAAAAAATTTGCACATCATCATCAGGGCTGAACCAGTGAGAAGCAAAAGCAAGAACCCAAACTACGCATTATGTCATGAGCTGAGATACAACTAAAAGAACTATTATGCCGAGATAAAACTCAATTGAATAAACTTATCTATAAATTGTTTTAAAGCAAAAAGTAGAGACAAATTTGAATCAAAGTCATGAACTAACGCATGTAGAATGTGAAAATTTATGATACCACTCCATTTTTGT
Source organism: Henckelia pumila (assembly GCF_033568475.1). NCBI lineage: Eukaryota > Viridiplantae > Streptophyta > Magnoliopsida > Lamiales > Gesneriaceae > Henckelia > Henckelia pumila. The sequence goes on from NC_133122.1 coordinate 42,782,732, forward strand.
AGAATAGATTTTTAGTTGCTCGAATCAATTAAGCATGATGCATAAAAGATCATAAATCCTTTTTCTCCTTGAAAATATGGTGATCATACTGCCCAAATAGTCGTTCGCTGATTTCTATGCTGATTGTAGAAATCCTCAACTATGAAGTGAAAACGTAGTACTCTGGCTAACATATTGTCCTGTTCAACACATGAATACAACTGAAACCCAGAATCTCGTCAACCATTGATAAAGTATGTCCCTTTATTTTCCGAATTCCATTTCATGCTGAAAGAGGTTTAAAAATTCACACTCCTTAAATGAACTATATTCTCAAATGAGCTTTAAAATATATTTTTTTTAAAATAAGGCTTTAAAAGATTAGGTCTTTGATAACAGAAACAATAATAATTGCTGGCAAAGCAAAACAAACATTCAAAAGGCACCAAATATTTCACAATGAAACCGAAAACTTGAAGAATTATGCATCTGGCTTTGAAGACCATAAAACATAATCGAGTAAGAATCAAATCCAGTATTAGTTGAAAAAGATTGAATCTTGAACCATGGAAACCTCCATAGACTCCAAAACAAGAAACCACTACTTCTTAAAACAATGACAATAAAGAAAAGCAGCAAGTAACAGCACATGCCACAACATGTAAAAACCAATACAGAGAAAACCCACCTCTTATTCTAGCCAAAGAAATAAAATAATTTTTAAATAAGAAAAGAAAAGCTCACCCCATTTTGATGAGCTCTTTCTACAAGCTTGGTAGGAGACAAATAGCCATCGCTGCATGTGGTGTGACAGTGAAACTCAAAGACAAGTTTCTCCTTGGGTTGGTACCACTGCACCCCAAAATCATCAAGAACAGAATCAACGAAACTAGAGGAATTATTACAACTATTCGATTGGTCCAAGAAAACCCATTCGCTGACTGCTTTATATGCCACAGTTTGTTCAAGGGTCATTTTCCTCTTGGCACCGCCTCTCTTCTTTTTCTTCTTCTTCTTCGTATTATTATTGTTATTGCTGTTATTAGCAACACACTTTTTGGGGCTTCCTTTATCAGCCATCATAGATTCCTTTTTCAAGCAGAAGATGATGCAATAAAGTAAGATCTTGAGAAGAAAAACGAAGGGTGTGCGAAGTGTGGGGTTCTGTGAATTCTGAGGCCAAGAGAGGTAGGGGGATCTTCATCTACGATTCTATCATTCTCTCTCTCTTGGGCCTAGACTCTGGGTGTGCTGTCGTCTGCATAGGCATTCTGCCATATACATATACATATACATATACTCTTCGTGGAAATCAGCAAAATGATGAAACAAGTTGATCCGTTTCATATAAAGAAAATAATGGTTCGTTTGGTTTCAAAAGTCAGATCAAATAAGCACTTTTTTTATTTTTTAAAAAAATGTTTTTTTAGTTAACAAGGTGTTTGGGTAGCCAATGGCCATTTAAGTACTTAAAAAAAATACTATTTAAGTCAAAATTAGAGTTTTTTTAAAAATTAAAAATTGTAGCTTAAAAAAACACTTTTTAAAAAAATATCAATCAAATCCAAACGAGCCCAATATATTTTACGTTAAAAAAATATTTTTATAGATTGAATTAAGTAAGAGGACTTTGTCACAATAATTTTAGACAAAAATTTTGTGAGACGGTCCCACCAGTTAATTTTGTGAGTTGGATTTTTATTTGGATCACCTATAAATTTTTTTGTAAATATGAGTGATCCGTCTCAAAGATAAAAGATCAATTAAACCGTCTCATGAGAAACCTAACCATACTTTTGCGACATAATAAATGGTTCATTATTTTAGGGTTGAGGTCAAATTGGTTTTTTTTTTTTTTTTTCATCATGAAGATTGTAAACGCCTACGGCCTAGCTCAAGGAGTCTCATCTTGTTTTTTTGTGTTTATTCGTAGATCAGCGAATCAACCTACTCACGCATTAGTTAGGACAACTATTTCTATGTCTAATCTTGTAGGAAGAGTTTAAACTCATCCTGCTTTCATTTCAAATGTAATTATATCGGATTTGTCATCTTAGAACTGGTACGATGAGCGAGGAAGCCCACATGAGGAAGTGGACTTCCAGTGGGCATCGGAGACCTTCCCCGCGAGTAAGCCCACTGCTTTCTTTTTTTTTTTTTAAATAAAAAATAAAGATCTAACGGCCAGAAAAATCTGGCCGTTAATATCGAACAACCAGATTTAATCTGGCTGTTTTAAATTATTAAAAATAATTAAAAATATTTTTAAATTTAATATAAAAGAGTGGATGAGATCTTACCAGATATTTTCCTGGAGATGAATAATTAATAATGTATTTTTTTTTAATTATGTGTGTTATTTTTTAAATTGTGTTTTTAAATTTATGTGTAAGCTTTTAAATTTTAATTATGTGTTTTATAAAATTTTAAATATGAAATTTTATTTTGTTGAATTATCCATATATTTAATGAAATAAAAATTTATTTGTGTATTTCTTAATTTTTTGTAATATTTAAAATTTAATTATATGTAATTTAATTTTTTTTAATTGTACAAATTTATTTTGTGTTTCAATAAAAATATATTTAATAAAATAAAAAATTAATATTTCAACATCCTCTCTACAACCTTATCTCACATTCGCAAAACCAAGCAATAAAATCCTCATCGTTGACATCATCATACAATGAAATTACCAACTTTTTCTCACCAACGTCGTCTCATTATTAAACATGCTCTTTAATCTTGATATTATCTCTTTGTTTAAAAATATATATATATATAATATTTTTTGTATATATATAATATTTGATTCTTGTTGATGGTGGTGAATTCGGGCATAGTAAAAAAGAGATAAAGAATAAAAAATAAGTGTGCCAGTGTACTTTGTCTCTGCGCATTAAGCTGTCATACTCTGACTGCTTGCTTCGCTTCTTTCTACTGTTTGGTCACAATTCAATTTATTTGTCATCATACGCAAAATTCCCAATTTTTTAATTAACTTATTTCTAAATTAATGTATTGCTATTTATCGGAGTTCCCTTCTTTCTTGATTGTCAAATACTAAATAATGATCAAATTAGTATACTTCAATATATCTAATGATGCATATTTTCTTGGACTTTTTTTATATATAAATATAATGCATACGTGTGTGTGTGAGTATATAATGTAAGTTAAATGGGTGCCACATGGTGTAAGCAGGGAGAGGATGCAGATTGCAGAAATTGGCCCCTACCAATTCCCTTTTTATCTTCAGACTGCATCCTCTCAGCTGCTGATGATGCATTACATCCATCACTCAGAATCAGACTGTGTTAATCAATGAGAATGTTAATCTGTCCGTGTGTGTGTGTTTTTTTTTAAATTAGTATTACTTTCTATATGCTTTCAATTCGAAATCTTGTTTTAAACTTGAAATTTTAATGTTAGATAAGTCACGAATCATCGTACAGATATTGTGATAATTATGTTTTGGATTCGAAATCTCGTCTTAAACTGGTGTTAGATAAGAGACAAACCATCAGCTACTTTCTCTAAATTTTCCTATTCATGAAGTTACAAGGAGTGTTGTTAACTAGTGGGCAATAAAAAAAAAAAAAAAAGAACTTGGGTGAAAGTGTAATCGATTCTTTGAAATCATATACTACTAATTTAAAAGGCTGGCCATTATTATTATCATAGTTCAAAAGACACAATGAAAAGGGCTAGTATAAAAAGGACATGTATTCTCAAAATTTTGGAGCTGGTAGAAATTGAAACACCCCACCGGGTGGTACGTACATATGTGGGATCAGTAGCTCAAGATCTTTGGTTTCTATCCATTAAATTTTCTTCTTAAGCTTCAAAACAAAGAGGATCGTTATTCAAACTCTAACTCTGGGTCTTCTCACCATTTGAAACAACTCCTCACCTTAAGGTTGGAATTATAGATATTTTTAAAAAAAGATTGGAATTATAATCAGCTGCCTATAAAATGCATCAACTTTATTCAAATCTTGAAGCAATCCTTCGTAACGAACTTCTCTAACCCTAAGCAACCCTTGGAAGCAATTTTTCATTCACGAAAATTTATGTTGAATCGTTATTTGTGAAGTTAATTGATGAAATTTATTTTATAATCCAATAAAATGATATGAAACAATTTCTTGATCAAGGCCCAAATGATGTCCAAGTTCCATTCAATTCAGTTCGACAACGAATAGGCCCAAACAGTAAACTATTAAGTCCAACCAAATACCCAATGCCAATTATCATTGATATTGGGCATGGTATTTAATCCCATAAGTTACACTTACAATGAGAGGTAAATTGTAACTTTTGCAACAGAGCATATTTTATCTTTTGTTGATTCCCGTTGGCATTAACCCACGAATATACATATATTTGTAACAAACCAAGAAGTTTTTAAAATTTCAAAACCATTTTTAGAAATACCAGTAAAAGTCATGTGCATAATTGAAATGAAAAGATATTAACACGCAGTTAATAAATAATTTTCATTATAATAATTGAAATGAGAAGATATAAATGAATGAAAATAATCCCGAGCAATATACTGCACATTTTAACTGAGTTATTTTGTCTATATATACCTTCCTGCATGCATGTTTAACAATTTTTAATTAGTGCTGCTTGGTGTCCTCAAATTATTTCCATGTCTTGGAAAAATTCTTCCATTTTTTCTGTTTCTATTATAATATACTTTTAATTTACAAAGTAATGTATCTGTTTCCATCATGCATAGAACCTATTCTGATACCATACCATTGCCCGGGCAGGGGCCCCCCTAAGGCACTATGTGCCTCCGCCCCTGTATGTATGTACAGGTTAGTCCACCACATATCGTTTTCATTTCTTTGAATTTATTTGGATTATACTATTTAATTGTTCCAAGTATCATTTTTCCTTCGTCAGATATAGCTCGATCATGCCTTGTACGCCGTCTAACTCTTGATTGTTAATGCTGTTGTGTATATATAGTTGGCAGATGTCAGCAGCTGCGTTTGCTAAAGAAATTCTTGATTTAGAAGGACCATTAACACCTATCTTGGTCGGTATCCTGTATCTAATGTGACTGTTTGTGACTATAAGTTTAGTCACACTGGTTTTTTCCTATTTGTAAAGGTTTCACTTGTAAGCAAGGATTCATCAATGTTGGATGGACTTGAAAATACAAGTATTGAGATGGATGAAGCTAAGGTTTGCATTTTGCCTCTATGCTTGTTTTTTCAGTGTGTTGGAACTTTTTGGTTATGCCTAAGAAAGAAACAGTTCCAACTCAAGGACACATCTTACACAAAATACATAATTTCCACAGCAGTCTCAGACTCAATCATGAGCTTCTTGTTGGCTTGAGAAGCATTTATGACATTGTTGTATTGCGAAACAATAAATTACTAAAACATTTGTCAGCTGCATGCATCAAATTAGCAACGCAGGATATCTGTATTTTTTTATTCTTAAGTAAGGCTTGAGCACCATAGATCCCATTATGGGTGAAGAGAAATATGAGTTTTTTGGCCTATTATGTTGGTTTACATGTCATCTATCTCAAGACAAAAATCATCACGGAGTGTTTTTTTATTCTTAGATAAAGTTTGAGAAAAAAATGGATTGTAGCTATTATAATTAGATCCCGCTTGTCTAATATATATTTGGGGCAGAAAACAACGGGGAGATTAATTTTGAGCGTAAACACAATTCATTCACTTATATTAAAATTCTAATACAATCACTGATTACGCACATGTATAGATCTTATATTCAATTTTCTTCTACCTCAATTTTCTTCTCCTAATACAATCACTGAATACATACATGTATAGATCTTATATTCAATTTTCTTCTACCACAATTTTCTTCTCTCGCTTGATCTTCTCTCGTATCATTTCTTTCACTTCATCCATATCCTTTGCATGCTGCTCCAACCAAGGGAGGAGGCAGGTGTTGGGCCACCGGGGATTAAGCCAGGGTGGCCCATTTTTTAAATTTTTTTTAATGTTGTCTAATTATTTTTTTAAAACAAATTAAGTAGTATTTTTTGGCTAATGTTATATTAGCCCGTGTGACCTAATTAAAAAAATGAAGTATCCCACATTTTAATTTTCAAAATCAGTCAAAAAAAAAAAGGAGCAAAAATGAGTTGTTTTTCATATCCGCGTTTGACTTCATGCTAATTCAATTCAATTGTATGTCATTCCTATTTCACCTCGTCAATTTTATCTTCTAAAGCTCTATGATATTATAATGCTCTCACTTTTATTAAGCCCAAACCTCTCTCAAGATCTTAATAATTAAATAAGTTTCGAGTGAGTTCTGATATAAAAAAGTTGTCGAACATGATCAAAATGCTCAAATTGTTTTTAATTGTAGCATCTCATGTTCTGCAAAGGTTTTTGGATAAACTTAGTAGATAAAACGAGATTCATTGCATTCAATTTTTTGCTAGTTTATTTAACACTATCTACTCTATCTTTATCAATTAAATTACATTATGATTCATGAATATAATAAAAATACATTGATATCCACAAATATTTTCGACCAATTATTCAACAGATAGAAATAGTCAAACAAAAATAATCAAAGACGCAAAAATTAACAACGCTAATTTCATTTTTACAATAAATTTTAGTATTTCTAACATTGATATCAAATGTGTTGTCCCATAATTAAATAAAACAAAGATTTAAAACAAGAAAAAAATAAAGAGAATAATTAAGAAATATATGCTCTCAAGAAATCAAAACCTAATTTTTTGAAAAAAAAAATGATTTAAAATACACGATATGAAAAAAATACAAAAAAAAAAAAACCTGAAATCATTTACGAAATGCCCTTAAATATTTTTTAAGAAAAACGACCTTAAATCTTTAATTGGGTGTTGTGTGTCACTGTGTTGGTCGGCCACTCGGAAGAGTCGAAGAAAAAAAATGAATCAAATATCCCATAAAAAAGAGAGTTTGATCGCCACTTAAAATAAATTACCTTATTTTATTAGAGAAGCCAATGTATTATATATAAAAGAAAATGGGGCACGACACATTAAAAATTATTAAAAAAAATACCAAACAAAACCAATATATATATACTAATTTTTTTTTTCCAAGTATCATTCTCCCTTGGTCAGATATAGCTCGGTCATGCCTTGTACGCCGTCTAACTCTTGATTGTTACTATTGTTGTGTATATATAGTTAGCAGATGTCAGCAGCTGCGTTTGCTAAAGAACTTCTTGATTTAGAAGAACCATTAACACTGTAGTGACCCAACCCGGATCCACTACCTAATCAGAGTTACAGTAAAAGCGCACGCAATAAAAGCTTAAAGCGTAAAGTGCGGATAATTAAAATACAACAAATCCAATCGGCAGAATACAACCGACGATATCACAAGTGTATAAGTACTGTTATACAACCAAATCGAAGGTTCAGGGTAAATAAATCCATACCCTCTACAACCTCACACCCTCCCAAGCTCAATCCTGCTGAGAGCCGCCTGGACCGTCCAACCTCAAACCTGCCCCGCCACAAGGTACACAACGAATACCCAAACACAGGGGCGTGAGCTAGAACGCTCAATACGAAGCAATGATATAAATACAAATATGCGCACACAGATGATTTAAAACTCAAGTGAAAACACTTGCTCATGGCGCCGAGAATATACAGTACCGGCTAGAGAGCGACTCCGCGGGGTACTCGTACACTCCATATCAGGGCTGAGCCAACCCCATCCTGACCCGAATCCAAAACAGGATACAAGCCCCATATGGAAACTGTCATACCTGACTCAAGTTCAAAATGAGATCATAGTTCCTTATGGAGACTGTCAATGAATCACATCTCTCCGGATGCAGTCATACGTAAAATCATGCATGTGCTAAGGCGATAAAACATGATAAAAATATAGCACATGCTCATGCAACATACATGCAAATATATCATTCCGGCTATCTTGGTCAGTACTTACGTACCTCTAACACTGCTGGACAAACCTAGCTTCACTGGCCTATACTCCAAGCCTACTAGTCCAGTCTACTGCTACTACAATGCAAATATCCATGCATCAACAATAAAGCTCTAAAAGCCTTAACTAAGCTAAAGAGTACTCCTAAATATTTTTAGGATGCCAAAGCTATACCTGCGCCCTTTGCTGTCGATAGCCTCAAAACTAGGCCATAGCTCCGCGACGATGCCTAGATCACTAAGCCACTTCCGGATTACCGATAGGATGCCTATATCTCCCTAGATCTGAGTTAAAAAAGCTTAGGAATCAGAGAGAAGAGAGAAATTGGTGCGAAGAAAAATGAATTTTGGATCCCCTATTTATAGACACAGTTCGGAGCCTCCGAACCCGGTTCGGACCCTTCGATCACGATCGGAACCTCCGAACCCCTCTTCGGAGCTTCCGATCGCCCGATATTACGTCAGCCATGACGTCACCTTGCTGACATAAGCGATGATGTGTACACTGAGTCCGATCGGAGTTTCCGATATCACCGACGGAGCTTCCGATCTCGATCGGAGCTTCCGATCCACTTCGGATCCTTCGAACTCTTCTTCGGACCGTTCGATCTACCTTGGACTATTTAGGTACATTTTAGTAATTAATTACCTTAATTACCTCGATTAATTGCGGGTCACTACATTCTCCCCCACTTAAGAAATTTCGTCCTCGAAATTTAAGTCTTAGAGGAAAATAGAAATAGTCAACCAAATAATCTTATTACAACTGAACAAGTACAGCTTGATATAATGAAATACAAAATCTCAAAATAACTCGGGGTGCTCGGCTAACATCCGGCTCTCCAGCTCCCAAGTAGCTTCCTCTGTCCCTCTGCGTTGCCACTGTACCATCACCAACGGTATACGCTTGTTACGAAGTACCTTGTCCTTCCTGCCAAGAATCCACAGGGGTTTCTCCACATACGATAGATCCCGATCTACCTTTACCTCGGTCGGATGCAAAATATGTGACTCGTCCGCCACATACTGCCTCAACAAGGACACGTGGAACACATTGTGGATCTCCGAAAGATCGGGTGGCAAGGCCAGACGATAAGCCACATCCCCAACCTTCTCGAGAATCTCGAAAGGACCAATAAATCTAGGTGTCAGCTTACCCTTGCGACCAAACCTCATCACCTTCCGGAAAGGTGACACACGCAAGAAAACATGCTCTCCCACCTCGAAGTGTAACGGCCTCCGGTGAGTGTTTGCGTAGCTATCCTGTCGATCCTGGGCCGCTTTAATTCTGCTTCGGATCAACTCTAATGCACTAATCATTTGCTGAATCATCTGAGGACCCTCAACCTGACGCTCGCCAAACTCGTCCCAAAACAAAGGTGTACGACAACAACGTCCATAAAGAGCCTCAAATGGTGCCATGCCAATGCTGCGATGGAAACTATTGTTGTAGGCGAACTCCACCAAGGGTAAATGATCATGCCACGCTGGACCAAAATCTATCACCGCCGCGCGAAGCATATCCTCTAGAGTGCGAATAGTACGCTCCTACTGTCCGTCCGTCTCTGGATGATAAGCCGTACTCAAGCTCAAAGTAGTACCAAGGGCTCGCTGGAAACTATCCCAAAATCTCGAGGTGAATCTCGGATCTCTATCGCTGACAATGCTCAACGGAATCCCATGCAATCGAACAATCTCCCGCACATACAATTGCGCCATCCTATCAAAGGTGTAATCGCGGTTATAGGGAAGAAAATGCGCTGACTTCGACAACCGATCCACGACAACCCAAATAGCATCACAATTCCTGGAAGATATAGGCAAGTGGGTGACAAAGTCCATCGTCACATGCTCTCACTTCCATTCAGGAATCTCTAAGCTGTGAAGTAACCCTCCGGGTCGTCTAAACTCTGCCTTGACTTGCTGACACACAAGGCATCGGGACACAAACTGATAGACACTGCGCTTCATCCCTTTCCACCAAAATCGAGTGCGAAGATCCTTATACATCTTCATGTTGCCTGGATGTACAGAGAATCGACTGCGGTGATCTTGCGATAAGATCTCATCCCTCAAAGTAGAATCCTCGGGTACCACAACTCGACCAGAAAGACACAACAGGCCATCTCCCTGCAAATGGAAACCAGAAGTATTATCACCCTCAGCCAAACGGGTTAACTTCTGCGTCTTCAGATCAGAATTCTGAGCTTCCCGAATTCGTCGATACAACGCTGGCTCTGCAAGCAAAGAAGAAACACGAATCCCTTGCTGTTCTTACTTATGACGGAATGTAAATCCTGAATGTTAGAACCTAATGGGGGGGGGGATTTAGGTTCTATTGACAACTTTAGCAATTTAAAGCGATTATGAAAATACGCAAGCGGAAGACTTAAAGCAATCAAAAATAAATGCGGTAAATAAATGCGTAAAAGAAATAAAAGGAATAAGAGATGTTTATGGTAGTTCGACGATAAATCGTCTACGTCTCTCCTTCTTGGTTAAGATCGATTAACCAAAGATTCACTAGCACTTCAACGTCTTGGCCTTGATGGCTCCAAGGATAGCCGTACAACTCAACACGATCACCGCGCCGATACAACTCAAACTCTTGGCCTTAAGGGCTCCAAGGATAGCCTCAACACAACACACTTGGCTTCACACTCAAGTGCTTACAACGATAGCACAACACACTTGGCTTCACACTCAAGTGTTTACAACAATAGCACAACCAACTCACAAACTATTTTTACAAACACTCTCAAATATATCACACAAACACTTTGATAGTGAGAAATTGCTTGCAAAGGAGAGAAGAGATGAGTTGGGATGTCTCCAAATGAACTTGGATGGCCTCTATTTATAGTTGGCAAAGATTTGAATCTAATTTGAGTGCTTGGAGCGTGTGTTAAGAAGTCAAGGAGTGACAAAAAGTGTTCGGCGCCGCTGCCTACTTTTTCCCAGCACTGAGCGGATTTTGTAGAAAAATCATATCTTTCAATCTAACAGTTGGATTGATTGGAAATTTAAACCAAAGCTTTAAAACATCTGGATCTTCATTCGGAACTGTAGAGATTTGATTTGTACGAATAAATCATTCCCAGTATGTTTCGGAAGTCGCTTCATCATGTTTTCAGACTTGTTTTGTGCAACAAATGTGACAAATTCATATCTCCCAATACATCCGTTGGATTGACCTAATATTTGGACAGAAGCTTTATAACATCATAAGACTGTATCTGATCGGTGGAGATTGGATTTAGATTTCTCAAAAATTCCCAGTTATTTTCTGAAGTCGAATCTTCATGGTTTCGTTCCTTGCAGAAGTGGGTACTGTGCAGCATATATGAAAAAATTCATATCTCTCATTCTTGCTGTTGGATTGCTCTCAAATTTGGACAGTACATGTAACACTTATTTATGTAGATTATGACTGGTGGAGATCCGATTTGAAGTCATAGAAAATTTCCAGTAATTTTCGGAAGTTGCTGCTCCATACTTTGGCTTCTTCTTGTCTTTTTCTAAATATCTCTTAACAATGTTCCATGACATCCACATAACATTGTGTCCATTATATGAGCAAATTGAGACTTCATAAATACATTGATAGCTTCAAAATAACTTCCAATAATTTATTTGTCAATAAATCTAATCTGCAAAATCTCACTTTAAATGGTTAGTAACAATTAACCGAGTTTTGTAATCATCAAAACATAATATTATGAGACTTGTTAATGCATTAAAAACATTAATCTCATCACACGAGATTTGTATGCGTTTAAGGCATAACAATCTCCCCCTTTTTTATGATCACAAAACTTGGTTAAATAGGAGAAATAAATGTACAATATTAAATAAACAATTTAAATTTGCACAATATAATTGCATGAATAAAACTCCCCCTAAATTAAACAATTAGCTAAGAAGAGAATGTTTATCAAATAACCAATTTTATTCTCCATGCATTTAACCGAACTAACTCTCCCCCTTAGTTAAAATATTTAACCAAACTAATTCTCCCCCTTTTTGTGATAATCAAAAAGACTGGAAAAGTAAATAAAAAACAAGAGAATTGAAATATAATTTCTAAAAAGCAACACATAAATTTCACATAAAATGTGAGCTTTATAACTTTGAATAAATACAATTAATTTGTATTATCTAACATTAAATTGCTCGAATTTAATATTAAGTTCCCCATTAATATGACATTAAATTTAAACTTATGTCTACAAGCGATTACAACTCAATCATGCCAAGTTCACCACGCAAACGAATAAAATTATTTTCATCTAGTGGTTTTGTAAAAATATAAGCAATTTGATTAGTTGTGTCAATATATTGAAGTTCAACTTCATTTCGTTCGATGTGGTCACGAATAAAATGATGACGAATGTCAATATGTTTGGTGCGCGAATGTTGAATCAGATTCTTTGTAAGACATATGGCGCTTGTGTTGTCACAGAAAATAGAAATGTTTGAAAAAGATACACCATAGTCGAGCAATTGATGCTTCATCCAAAGAATTTGCGCACATCAACTACCGGCAGCCATATATTCGGCTTCGGTCGTTGACAACGCAACACAATTTTGTTTCTTTGAAAACCAAGAAACTAAACAATTTTCTAAAAAGAAACAGGTTCCACTAGTGCTTTTCCTGTCCACCTTATATCCACCAAAGTCGGCATCACAGTAAGCTTTTAAATCAAAGAAAGAATTTTTCGAATACCACAAGCCGAGATTTGGAGTATTTGAAAGATATTTGAAAATGCATTTTAAAGCGAACAAATGCGATTCCTTTGGACATGATTGAAATCGTGCACACAAGCAAACACTAAACATAATGTCCGGTCTACTAGCAGTAGCATAAAGTAAGGAGCCAATCATACTACGAAAGGAAGATTGATCTACAGATTTACCATTTTCATCCTTGTCGAGTCTGATTGTTGTGCTCATCGGTGTTGATGATAATGTTGTGTTCTCCATCCCAAACTTCTTTAGAATCTCCTTGATGTATTTGCTTTGGTTTACAAAGAACCCATCCTTGCACTGTTTGATTTGCAATCCGAGGAAATAGTTAAGTTCCCCCATCATGCTCATCTCAAAGTGTTCCTGCATAAGCTTGGAGAAATCTTGACAAAGAGTTTCGTTAGTAGAACCAAATATTATGTCATCAACATAAATTTGCACAATCAATAAGTCATTTTTAGCATGTTTGGTAAACAACGTAATATCAATCTTTCCTCTTGAAAAACCATTTGAAAGAAGGAAAGTTGATAATTTTTCATACCAAGCTCGAGGAGCTTGTTTCAAACCATACAAGGCTTTGTTAAGTCTAAACACATGATCAGGCAAAGCAGTATCAACAAAGCCATCAGGTTGTTCAATGTAAACCTCCTCTTTCAATTCTGTAGTAGCCCGTAACCAAAATCAGTAATTAAGGGATTAATCATAATTACTTGGGTAGAGTTCGGAAGCTCCGAAGGTGAGATCGGAAGCTCCGATTAGGATCGGAAGCTCCGAACGGGATCAGAAGCTCCGATCGATATTACGTCAGTCATGACGTGTGGCAAGATCGGAAGCTCCGATCAGGACCGGAAGCTCCGATCACCCCTATCCGGAGTCAAGTGATATTTTGACACGTGGCAGATCAGGATCTTCAGAAGCTTCGATGGCAGGATCGGACGTTCCGATCGAGGTTCGGGCGTTCCGATCGAGGTTCGGAAGTTCCGATCGTTGTCTATAAATAGAAGGCCGAGACTTCACTTTCATTTGCCAATTCCGAATTCTCCTTTCCTTTCTAGTCCTTTTGGAGCTGTTTTAGTCTTTTTAGGCTTGGTCCGGAGGCCGGCGAGGCGTTCGGTAGTCGTAGCGGAGTTGTGCCCAAGTTTTGGAGGCATCGACATCAAAGGGCTAACGACGGACGAAGGTATAGCTTTTGCTTCCTATAAATATTTGGGAGTATGCAATAGCTTAGTTAAGGCTTTTAGAGCACTTTAATGATAGTAGTATCATTTTGCAGTGTAGAGCAGGCTATAGGCGTGGACCTAGAGTTGGTAAAGCTTGCACTGTTTTGAGGTACGAAAGTACTGTTCGAGATATCCTGACTGAGTATGCATGTATTATGTGACTGCATGATTTATATGCCATGATATTATGCTGCATTCATTTGCATCTTGCTGTATCTCTTTCGAGATGTCTGTTAGTAGGGTTGTACCCTATCCTGTTAGTGGATGGACTTCCATCGATTTGGGTCCGGCGTATCCACGGTTATCTCGGTATGGGAGCCACCTCCTGAAGCGACGGCACAGCGTGCTACATACCAGGGCCCGGTCTGTCTCTGTTATCTGATCCTTGACCTCGAGTCTATAGGGAGTTCACTTTGCATGCATGTATACTCATACTCTCGCACTGAGCGTTTTATGCTCACGTCTCGTACTCTGTATTTTCTGGACACCCTATTCCATGGGGCAGGTTTGCGATTGGACGAGGAGGGTGGATCCAGGAGGGGCTAGTCAGTGGTTGGCCAGCTGGAGCTTCGCTTAGGTTTTACTACTGTTGTTTGGGTTTATACAGCTATTCGATTTGGTTGTATATTATTGGATAAATTACAGATTTCTTTACTTGGAATTGTGTATTATTTCAGGTTTCCGCAGTTTTATTCTGATATCTGTTTGATTAAGTTTATTGCATGCATAAGTTCTGTTTAGTAGGTGATCCGGGTAAGGGTCACTACATTTATGGTATCAGAGCATGCAAAAGAATTCTTGGGATTGAGTCTCATCTTGAGGTATTTTTGTAGATGTTAAATCGTGACGACCGGAGTTCTCATGGCAGTGTTGGTGGGCGTTGGGGTGATGCCGACCGGGAGCCTCGTCGAGAACGGCGTCATTGTCATCATGACGACGAGCGTTTCACTGTGCGTCGATTCTTAGCTATGGGTCCTAAGCCCTTAGTTGGAGGTGAGTCTCCGGAGGATGCGGAGAACTGGTTAGACCGCATGGAGACGACTTTTCAATGTACCGAGGAGCAGAAGGTGGAGACCCTTGGCTATCTTCTGGATGGGCGTGCGCGCAGGTGGTGGAGGTTTACTTCTGCACCTTTTGTTGCGGCAAGAGGAGTGGCCACCTGGGCCGAATTCCGCACAGCTTTCCAAAAGCGGTATTTTCCTCCTGCACTCCGTCAGTCGAAGGCGGGCGAGCTACTGAGTCTGCGACAGGGAGCCATGTCTATCGATGAGTATCAGCAGAGGTTCTTTGATCTGCTATCCTATTGCCCCGAGATTGCTGACAGCTCAGAGATGAAGTATAATCTGTTCCTTCAGGGCCTTAACCCTGAGATCCATGACCGTGTGGCGGTTGGCGACGACATGTCCTACGAGGGTTTGGTGAGCCGTTGTCACCAGGTGGAGGACAGCATTCGGCGGAACAAGTCTTTCTCTCAGTCGAGACCTGCTAGTTCTTTGGGTCCTCGTGCCCAAACTTTCAAGAAATCTGGATCTTCTTCTTCCTCTGGTTCTGGAGGTGTTGTCCGTTACGGTAAGAAGGACAAGTGTGATCACTGTGGGAAGAACCATCCGTCCGACAAGTGCCGTAGAGCTTCTGGAGCTTGTTTCCATTGTGGAGAGACTGGTCATATCCAGAGGGATTGTCCACTATCTGGGGGAGGCAGTTCTGGTTCTGGTTCAGGATCGGGCTCTCAGACCACCGTACAGCAGAGGTCGCAGGGACAGTCTGCTGGGAGTTCTCATTTGAGGCCACGAGCTTCTGGCCAGGTGTTTGCCCCGAGACATGATCAGGCTGTGGAGGATAATGAGAAAGTCATCGCAGGTACATTTCTGCTTTATGGTATACCTGCTCTTGTACTTATTGACACTGTGCATCTCATTCCTTCATTTCTGCACGTTTTGTTAAGAGGCATAAGTTACCATGCATTGCACTAGACGTAGTGATGTCTATTTCTACTCCGACGGGCCAATCTGCTTTGGCTAAGCGTCTAGTGATGGGTTGCCCTTTAGAGTTCGAAGGGAACATTCTGTTAGCGAATCTCATGGTCCTGGCGATGGACGACTTTGATTGCATTCTGGGAATAGATATGTTGACTACCTATCGAGCTTCAGTGGACTGCTATCAGAGATTAGTACGCTTTCATCCGGAAGGGAGTGAGAGTTGGTTTTTCTATGGTGAGGGAGCGTGACCCCCGATTCCTTTGGTATCCGCTTTGAGAGCCTGTCGAGCTCTAGAGTCTGGCGGGGAAGGCTACCTTATCTATGCAGTTGATTTGTCCGCTGAGAGTATTGGGATAGAGAGCATTCCTGTTGTGGATGAATTTCCAGATGTGTTCCTGATGAGATTCCGGGTTTTCCTCCTGCTAGGGAAGTCGAGTTTGGCATAGAGTTGATGCCGGGTACTTCGCCTATTTCTAGAGCACCGTATCGTCTGGCTCCGTCAGAGATGCGTGAGTTGAAGAATCAGCTACAGGATCTTTTGGACAAGGGGTACATTCGTCCTAGTGTATCTCCTTGGGGAGCCCCTGTTCTCTTCGTGAAGAAGAAGGATGGGTCGATGCGGCTGTGCATTGACTATCGGCAGCTGAATCGAGTCACTGTGAAGAACAAGTATCCGTTGCCTCGTATTGATGACTTGTTTGACCAGCTGCAGGGCACATCAGTTTATTCCAAGATTGACTTGAGATCTGGGTATCATCAGTTGAGATTCCGTGATCAGGACGTAGCCAAGACGGCATTCCGTACTCGCTATGGGTATTACGAGTTTCTAGTGATGCCATTTGGTTTGACTAATGCGCCGGCTATATTCATGGATCTGATGAACCGTGTCTTCAGGGAGTATTTGGACAAGTTTGTCGTGGTCTTCATTGACGACATTTTGGTTTATTCGCGTAATACGGAAGAGCATGTTTCTCACTTGCGGTTGGTACTGCAAACTCTTCGAGATGAGCAGTTGTACGCTAAGCTGAGTAAGTGTGAGTTCTGGATGGATAGAGTGGTCTTTCTTGGCCATATCATATCCAGGGAAGGGATTTCTGTTGATCCAAGCAAGATTGAAGCGGTACTTAATTGGTCGCGTCCGACGACAGTTGCTGAGATCCGTAGTTTTCTGGGTCTAGCACGGTATTATCGTCGCTTCATTCTGAACTTCTCTCAGTTAGCTCGACCGTTGACGCAGCTTACCCGCAAGGGTGTGGATTTTGAGTGGTCCTCCGAGTGTGAGGAGAATTTCCGTGAGCTTCGACGGCGGTTGACTTCTGCGCCGGTGTTGGCACTACCGTCAGGATCTGGAGGGTATGTAGTTTACACGGATGCTTCTCTTCAGGGGTTAGGTTGTGTCCTGACTCAGAATGGGCATGTGATCGCATACGCTTCTAGACAGCTGAAGCTTCACGAGGACAACTACCCAGTCCATGATTTGGAATTGGCAGCCATTGTGTTCTCTTTGAAGATATGGCGTCATTATCGATCTTCACCGACCATAAGTGTTAGAACCTAATGGGGGGGGATTTAGGTTCTATTGGCAACTTTAGCAATTTAAAGTGATTATGCAAGTACGCAAGCGGAAGACTTAAGCAATCAAATAATAAGTGCGGTAAATAAATGCGTAATGTAAATAAAGCAGTAAAAGGGATAAGAGATGTTTATGGAAGTTCGACGATAAATCGTCTACGTCTCCCCTTCTTGGTTAAGTCGATTAACCAAGGATCCACTAGCACTTCGAACGTCTTGACCTTGATGGCTCCAAGGATAGCCTTACAACTTGACACGATCACCGCGCCGATACAACTCAACACTCTTGGCCTTAAGGGCTCCAAGGATAGCCTCAACACTCGTAAAATACACTTGGCTTCACACACAAGTGTTTATAAAACCGAGCAACCAACTCACAAACTAACAACCCTCGATATTACAACCCCGAATATAACTCGATATGTGAATATATTTTGAACACTCAAAAGGGGCTACAAATTGCTCAACAAATGACTTGAATGATGCTTGAGAGGATTGAGAGACTTGAAGATGTTGGGATGATTTGAATGGCCTCGGAATGCCTCCTTTTATAGCTGAAATTTTGACATCGATCGGAACTTCCGATCCCTGCATCGGAGCTTCCGAAATTTGAATTCTGAGACACGCGGGTGTACTGGATCGGAACGTCCGATCCACTTCGGAGCTTCCGATCGGCGCAATAAATATGGTGTCGGGCAAAAGTCTTCCGGACAATATTATCAAGCGGCCGTTCAGGATCGGAACGTCCGATCCTGTTCGGAGCTTCCGATCTGCTTCACTTCGTTGCCTCCGATCTGCTTCCGAACAATATAATTTTACATAGAAACTGATCGGACCTTCCGAACCACGATCGGAGCTTCCGAACCTGTTCTTCGTAGCTTCCGTTCCTCATTCCGACCAATATAAAAATCCCTGAAATAGATCGGAGCTTCCGAACCAAGATCGGAGCTTCCGATCTACCCTTAGCTTCCGAAGATGCTTCTGATCATGATCGGAGGTTCCGATCGCCAATCGGAGCTTCCGATCCCGTAGTAGTAAACTTCTTCGAATTTTGTTTCTGATCTTGAGTATGAATTTAGTATTAATTCATCTTTGAAAATTTTAACTCTGTAATAACCTAATGTAAATATTAGTAACATTTTAACCTAGTTTTGTTAATCATCAAAACATAGAGAAATAAGACTTTGTTAATGCATTAAAAACATTAATCTCATAATTCGAGATTTATATGCGTTTAAGGCGTAACAATCTCCCCCTTTTTGATGATCACAAAACTTGGTTAAAAACAGGAGATAAAATAAACGATAATCATAAACAATTTTTATTAAGCAACAGATTTTAACGGATAAACAAATTTTATCAGATAAACAAATTTTATCTTAATTAATATTTTAACCATTAATTCTCCCCCTTTGTGATAAACAAAAAGTAATGAAACATAGAATAAAAAAAATACTCAACAATTTCATTTACTATAATAAATTTTTAATACAATGCAAGAAAGAAAAAAATACAAATAAAAATAAAATAAAAATCTAAGAGTCATCATCATGCTGCGGAGGAGGGTAGCGAGCGGCGAAGTCATCAAATCGAGTCTCCAGAGAGGCAACTCTAGCAGTCAACTCGGTAAAATGAGTGTGCATACTCGTCTCAATGCGATGAAGAGCCTCGAAGAGTCGGTCGCTAGGAAATTGGTTTATTGGTGTAGGAGGGACCTCAGGAGCCTGGAAAGGAAGATCACCAATGGTAGACGCAAAGGCCTCAAAACTGGAAGAGGATGGAATATCAGTGTTGGGCGGACCAGTCGGAAAGCCTTTGGTTTGGATAGAGTGAGGAAGAGAGGAAAAGTCTCGATGAAAATCAGAAATAGGAGAAAATCTAGAAAAAGCTCGACTAGGATCATCAACCCATCGAGAATACACAGGATTCCAAGATAAATCCATCCTGATAATAGACTGATGGTTGATGATATGACTCGACTGGATTTCAAGAGAAGGGATCCCCTCAAAATCAATATCAAAACGACTCAAAATCCGGTTAATAAACCGGGCAAAAGGAAAGGAATCCTTTTTAGCCGTCGTTGCCGTGTGATGCATAGTCTGCATAACAAGGCGCGGAAGGTTAAAAGGTCGAGAGGAGATGATATGTAAAAGAATATACAAATCCAGATATTTGCAAGTGGAGAGGTCTCCACTGCGGGGAACTATGGATGTGGTGATGAGTTTTTGAATGATTTGGAAATCAGGACAAAGACTCTTGAGATGTATTCGATCGTCAGCAGCAGTGGCTTGACGACAGAGAATAGTAGAAAGAAAGAGATCACGATCAAAGTTTGGATCATTTTGTGGCCAAGTTTGGGAAAAGTATTCACCGGGTCCATTCCTGGGAAGATCAAACCAGGAGGACAGATCAGCAGAAGAAAAAATGATATGCCTACCTTGAACGATGGTGGCAATGGTGATATCACCATGCCCTAATTCGAGTTCAAGGTTGGCATAGAACTCGTGAATTAGTGGAGGAAAGATTCGGTCGGGGACAGATGACTGAAAAAAGGATTCCCAATGTTGAACATTGATTAAGTTCAACAGTAGGAGATGGGATTGGGCCAAGTAAGTAGTATCTAAGATACGACCCGGATGAATCTGACGATGTAAATAATCATCAGGTATGGGCCTAGATACAGCTGGTTGGGTAGGATCACGGACAATAATAGGACGACTAGAACTCGCCTGATCGCGACGGCGTTTGACAGGCATTTTAATATGTTGGAATCGGATAAAATAGAGATAAGAGAAGAATTTTAGGTGCAAGAAATCGGAATGAGCGATCTGATATTTATAGGGGATGGAACGATCGGAAGCTCCGATCTGGATCGGTCGTTCCGATCCTGCGGTCCACTGAGGTAAGGCCACATGTCGATCGGAAGCTCCGAACAAGCTTCGGACGTTCCGATCCTGAGGCGGTAATTAAAGATAAGACGGTTAAAAGTAATTTGAAAAGTCGGATTAGATGGGGATCGGACGTTCCGATCGTGATCGGTGGTTCCGATCCGCATCTAGGAGGGAAAAATTACCGCGCAAGATAAAAAGTGGCGGGATACAGATCGGTGGTTCCGATCTGCCATAGGAAGAATGCATGATTTCTACTCTTTTTTAAAATTTATTTTATTTAACATTTAAGCAAATAATTCACATAAAAATGTGAGCTTCTTAATTTTGAATAAATACAATTGATTTGCATTATCCAAAATTAATTTTCTCGAATTTAATATTAAGCTCCCCCTTAATATGACATTAAATTTAATTTATGCCTACAAGTGATTACAATTCAATCATGTCAAGTTCACCACGCAAACGAATAAAAGTATTTTCATCTAGTGGTTTTGTAAAAATATCGGCAATTTGATTTTTAGTGTCAACATATTGAAGTTCAACTTCATTTCGTTCGATGTGGTCACGAATAAAATGATGACGAATGTCAATATGTTTGGTGCGCGAATGTTGAATCGGATTCTTTGTAAGACAAATGGCGCTAGTGTTGTCACAGAAAATAGGGATTTTTAAAAAAGAGACGCCATAGTCGAGCAATTGATGCTTCATCCAAAGAATTTGCGCACAACAACTACCGGCAGCCATATATTCGGCTTCGGTCGTTGATAACGCAACACAGTTTTGTTTCTTTGAAAACCAAGAAACCAAACAGTTTCCTAAAAAGAAACAGGTTCCACTAGTGCTTTTCCGGTCCACCTTATATCCACCAAAGTCGGCATCACAATATGCTTTTAAATCAAAGAAAGAATTTTTCGAATACCACAAGCCGAGATTTGGAGTATTTGAAAGATATTTGAAAATGTGTTTTAAGGCGAACAAATGTGATTCCTTTGGACATGATTGAAATCGTGCACACAAGCAAACACTAAACATAATGTCCGGTCTACTAGCAGTAGCATATAATAAGGAGCCAATCATACTACGAAAGGAAGATTGATCTACAGTTTTACCATTTTCATCCTTGTCGAGTCTGATTGCTGTGCTCATCGGTGTGGATGATGATTTTGTGTTCTCCATCCCGAATTTCTTTAGAATCTCCTTTATGTATTTGCTTTGGTTCACAAAGAACCCATCCTTGCACTGCTTGATTTGCAATCCGAGGAAATAGTTAAGTTCCCCCATCATGCTCATCTCAAAGTGATCTTGCATAAGCTTAGAAAATTCTTGGCAAAGATCTTCGTTAGTAGAACCGAAAATGATATCATCCACATAAATTTGCACAATAAGCAAATCATTATTTCTAGATAAAGTAAACAATGTAATATCAACAATTCCTCTAGTAAAGCCATTGGTAATAAGGAAAGAAGAGAGTTTTTCATACCAAGCTCGAGGAGCTTGTTTCAATCCATACAAAGCTTTGTTGAGTCTATATACGTGATCAGATAACAAATTATCAACAAAGCCATCAGGTTGTTCAATATAGACCTCTTCTTTCAAATCACCATTCAAGAAAGCACTTTTAACATCCATCTGAAATAATTTAAAATTTCTAGAGCAAGCAAAAGCAAGTAGCATGCGAATGGATTCAAGACGGGCAACAAGCGCATAAGTTTCATCATAATCTATGCCTTCTTCTTGACTATATCCTTTAGCAACAAGCCTAGCTTTGTTTCTAGTGATGGTGCCATGCTCATCAAGTTTATTTCTAAACACCCATTTAGTACCTATCACAGGTCTATCATGCGGCCTAGAAACAAGATCCCAAACATTATTGCGTTTAATTCATTTAACTCATCTTGCATAGCAATAATCCAGGAATCATCAAGTAAAGCATCATCAACACATTTTGGCTCAACATGAGAAACAAAAGCAAGATGATTACAAATATTATTGAGAGAAGAGCGAGTAGATACTCCCTTTGATGGACTTCCAATTATCAGATCTTTAGGATGATCTTTGTGATGTGTCCATTCCTTAGGAAGTGGTGTTTCCTCAACTGTAGCATCTATATCATTTAAGCTTGAGGAAACCATCTCTTCTTCAAGTATTTCTATATCATCATTGTTAGTGCGAGAAATATTTAACATAGATTCATCAAATATAACATGCATTGATTCTTCAACAAGTAAGGTGCGCTTATTGAATACTCTATAAGCCTTACTTGTAGTAGAATACCCAAGAAAAATACCTTTATCGGATTTGGCATCAAATTTGCCAAGGTTGTCCTTACCATTGTTGTGAATGAAGCACTTAGATCCAAAAGCCCGAAAGAATGAAATGTTAGGCTTTCTCTCCCTCCATAACTCGTATGGAGTTTTCTTGAGAATTGGCCTTATTGATACGCGATTGATGATGTAACAGGCAGTGTTCATTGCTTCAGCCCAAAAATATTTTGGTAGAGAATGCTCACATAACATGGTCCTTGCAATC
This sequence comes from Henckelia pumila, assembly GCF_033568475.1. NCBI lineage: Eukaryota > Viridiplantae > Streptophyta > Magnoliopsida > Lamiales > Gesneriaceae > Henckelia > Henckelia pumila. Next base: position 42,805,618 of record NC_133122.1, read on the forward strand.
TCTACTAGTGTCCTATTTTTCCTCTCAACGACCCCGTTTTGTTGAGGAGTCTTAGGACAAGAAAAATTGTGACCGATGCCTTTTTCTATACAAAAGTTTGAAAAATTCTCATTTTGAAATTCAGTTCCGTGGTCACTACGGATCTGTTTTATTGAAATATTTTTCTAAAGTGATCTAAGTCATCCTTAAGTCTAAGGTTATCATGCTCCTTAGTTTCTAATTCCTTTTTAAGATTTCTATTCTCTTTTCTAAGAACCTTAACCATATCAAACATATCTTTATAAGCATGTAAGAGTTCATCATAAGTAGGTACCTCGTCATCGTCGTCAGAGACGATGTCATCACTTTTAGCCATTAAGCAGAGGTTTGCTTCCTCGTCGTCGTCGTCGCTATCACTCCCAGGTAGCTAGTAGGGCTTTCTTCTTTCCTTTGTCCACTTTCTTCTTGAGTGGGCATTCATTGGCGTAGTGACCTTGTTGTTGACAGTTGTAGCAGGTCACTTCTTTCTCAGGTTTCTTGTCCTTTTTGAATTTGTTTCCTCGCATGAATTTCTTGAATTTTCTTGCGAAGAGAGCCATGTCATCATCGTCATCTTCTTCGACTTGTGTAGTCAAGGCTATCCCTTTGTGCTTGACATCTTCTTTCTTTGATTCTTTTCTTGTGGACACTTCTAACTCATGGGTTTTTAGGGTCCCATGTAGTTGATCAAGATCATAGGCGGCAGTGTCCCCTTTGTTGGATTCGATGATGGTGGTTCTCTTTGCATCCCATTCTTTTGGTAGGGCACGAAGAGCTCTCCTCCAAACTTGCTTGGTAGGATATTGTTCTCCCAATTGTGCTAACTCATTGATGATTTGAGTAAGCCTTCGGAACATGGTGTCAACATCTTCGTTGGATTCCATCTCAAATGTTTCGTATTTGAGTTGGAGTAAGTCGATCTTTGTTTCTTTCACTTGGTTGGTGCCTTCGTGACATATCTCTAGCTTGTCCCATATCTCTTTAGCAGATGAGCACATCGATATCCGGTTGTACTCGTTCATATCTAAGGAACAGTGCAAGATATTCATAGCTTTAGCATTTTGCGAAATTAATTTCATGTCCTCTTTTGAAAAGTCATCCATTCCCTTAGGAATTTCAACCCCATCAACTATTTTCATAGGTGTATAGGGACCTTTCACCGTCACTTTCCATAGGTCATAGTCTACGGATTGGATATATAGGGACATATGATTTTTTCAATACCCGTAGTTTATGCCATTGAAAAGAGGAGGACGATTAGTAGATTGCCCTTGAGCATAATCACTTGCTAGGTTTGCCATAAAAAGGTTTTGAAAAGTATTTTCAAATGGCTCTGATACCACTTGTTAGAACCTAATGGGGGGGGGATTTAGGTTCTATTGGCAACTTTAGCAATTTAAAGCGATTATGCAAGTACGCAAGCGGAAGACTTAAGCAATCAAATAATAAGTGCGGTAAATAAATGCGTAATGTAAATAAAGCAGTAAAAGGGATAAGAGATGTTTATGGAAGTTCGACGATAAATCGTCTATGTCTCCCCTTCTTGGTTAAGTCGATTAACCAAGGATCCACTAGCACTTCGAACGTCTTGGCCTTGATGGCTCCAAGGATAGCCTTACAACTTGACACGATCACCGCGCCGATACAACTCAACACTCTTGGCCTTAAGGGCTCCAAGGATAGCCTCAACACTCGTAAAATACACTTGGCTTCACACACAAGTGTTTATAAAACCGAGCAACCAACTCACAAACTAACAACCCTCGATATTACAACCCCGAATACAACTCGATATGTGAATATATTTTGAACACTCAAAAGGGGCTACAAATTGCTCAACAAATGACTTGAATGATGCTTGAGAGGATTGAGAGACTTGAAGATGTTGGGATGATTTGAATGGCCTCGGAATGCCTCCTTTTATAGCTGAAATTTTGACATCGATCGGAACTTCCGATCCCTGCATCGGAGCTTCCGAAATTTGAATTCTGAGACACGCGGGTGTACTGGATCGGAACGTCCGATCCATTTCGGAGCTTCCGATCGGCGCAATAAATATGGTGTCGGGCAAAAGTCTTCCGGACAAGATTATCAGGCGGCCGTTCAGGATCGGAACGTCCGATCCTGTTCGAAGCTTCCGATCTGCTTCACTTCGTTGCCTCCGATCTGCTTCCGAACAATATAATTTTACATAGAAACTGATCGGACCTTCCGAACCACGATCGGAGCTTCCGAACCTGTTCTTCGTAGCTTCCGTTCCTCATTCCGACCAATATAAAAAATCCCTGAAATAGATCGGAGCTTCCGAACCAAGATCGGAGCTTCCGATCTACCCTTAGCTTCCGAAGATGCTTCTGATCATGATCGGAGGTTCCGATCGCCAATCGGAGCTTCCGATCCCGTAGTAGTAAACTTCTTCGAATTTTGTTTCTGATCTTGAGTATGAATTTAGTATTAATTCATCTTTGAAAATTTTAACTCTGTAATAAGCTCAATGTAAATATTAGTAACATTTTAACCTAGTTTTGTTAATCATCAAAACATAGAGAAATAAGACTTTGTTAATGCATTAAAAACATTAATCTCATAATTCGAGATTTATATGTGTTTAAGGCGTAACAGACAATATCGCTGATCCACTTACTAAGCCCTTGCCAGGACCATTATTTGACAAACATCGCGAAGCAATGGGTCTACGTAGTATGACTAGTTGGCTTTAGGGCAAGTGGGAGATTGAAAGAGTGGGTGCCCGGTGAGCCAACTTGTGGCTAAGGGCTTTGATGACTCTTTGTATAAACAATCTTTTGTTTAATATAATTTACACTTTTATTAATGGCAATGACTTTATCTTTCTTCATATTGTTATATTGTGATATACTATTGTTGTTTTGATAAAGACCTTGAATATACTATAGTGTATGTAAGATGTGGTAGTACATGGGGATGTCTATCATGAAACACATCTTATAGTCACTGTATATTCTAAATGGTTCCTAGTCGATTGAGCCGTCTGTTAATAAGGATAAGGATTGCTCGAGTTTGAGACTAGCATTTGCGATGCAGAGTACCACGTTTCATTGGTAAGGAACATAGAGATGTTCGAAGCATGCAAATGGATATTCATATGATGAATGATCGAACTACCCTATCCGGACTTTCCAAGTGGTTATCACTTATCGAGTGGATAAAGTCCACGGTTTTGGTTGTACACCATTAGTCCTTACTACTTGAAACATCATTGAGACTCTATATGCTAGTACTGTGCTTTGACTCATTTACCGACTCTATTGGGGTCATCAGGTGTCGGGATTGGGTATAGTTACGACACATATAGGAGTCGATGCTTTGCTGTCAAGGATTCACCACATACTTGCGAGTGTGGATATCCTATGCAATCTGAGGAGATATTAGTGTGACGAATCTCTGGCCAGAGTACATGATGTGTTTTAAGAAATGGTTTCTTAGTAGCACATGCGATGTCACTATTTGATCTTCAAGATGTATTGCATAGTTATCGAATCTCGAACGACTCTCGATTTACCAATGGTTGTTGATTCGATCGGGATATATGGATGAAGGGACCGTACTGTACGCTAACCAAAATCTATTGGTTCTTGCAGGCACTATCAGTGATACCTAGGGAATCATGGGGCGATGTTGCTAGGCGCTCTTACCATGATTCGATGGGCAAGTCGGAAATTGTTGTTCCGAGTCACAAGGAGTTGTGAGCCCACGGCTAGCTGTATCCCTGAACCATTGAGGGTCACACAGAGTAATGGATTTTTAATCCCCGTTGAGATAGTTAAATTTAAAGAGTTAAATTTAATGAACAAAGAAGTGGGACTTCTTATTTAAGAGTAGAGGAGTAAGATTTCCTAAAATGACATAGGGATGGGCATTTTTGGAAATCACTGAATTCGGATTCAGAAAAATTTATCTTGACTTTAAAAGGTGCAGAAATGGTTTCTGTGAACATTGGTGAAATTGGTTTATCAATCTGAGTCACGATGAATTTTATATTAATTTCTGAACATGCGGGCTTTGCTTGTCAGGCTTGAACTTATGACTAATGGGCTCTAAGCTGTTAGCAGCCCACATTATAAATAAGTTATTGCAGTACAGAAATTACACAAGAAAGGTCACAATTTTCGAAAATCTAGTTGTTTTTCTCTCTAAAGTGGCCGCCCCCTCCCTCTCTCTGTCGGGAAAATCCAGCCTGTGAATTTTGAATTTGCAGTCTGGTTTAACGGATCAAATTCGTTAATTCTCTTCGTAGAAACTTCTGATAGATTTTCTAGTGCAATCTATCAGAGGGATTAAATCTCTGTTCGTGGACCTGATTGAAGAACAGTTCGTCCATCAGTTCCAGGGATATACAACAAGAGCAGAGTAATCTGTTGGTGTCCATAATCTCGATTCGAGATTGGAGGTAAAAATTTATAATTGTTATTTAATTTTTACACACACAATTTAATCGTAAAGTTTTGATACCCATTATGGAATCGTTCCATATAAAATTTTTAAACTTCCACTGCACCGGGTATCAATTCTGATTGATCTGATATCAATTCTAGAGTCGGTATAGCCTTCCAATTTCAGTTCTCTTCCTCCATAAACCATGAATACATTCTTAGTTCTTCTCAAGTACTTAAGAATATCCTTCACGGCTTTCCAATGCATTTGACTGGGATTGGCTTGATATCTGCTTGTGACACTCAGAGCAAATGTCACATCCGGTCTGGTGGATATCATCACATACATGATACTCCCTATGGCTGACGCATATGGTATGTGTGTCATTTTCTCTATCTCTTCGTCAGTCTTGGGACACATAGACTTGGATAGAGAGACTCCATGACACATAGGTAGATGTCCTCTCTTGGACTCATCCATTGAAAACCTTTTCAATATAGTGTCGATGTAGGTAGCTTGAGTAAGTCCTATCATTCTCTTAGATCTATCTCTATAGATCTGTATCCCTAGAATATAGGAAGCCTCACCCAAATCCTTCATCGAGAATCTACCTGATAACTATATCTTTGTTGACTGCAACATCCCTACATCATTCCCCATGAGTAGGATGTCATCAACATAAAGTACTAAGAATGTCACAGCATCCTTAACTACTTTCTTGTACACGCATGGTTCCTCCGGGTTCTTGATGAAACCAAAACCCTTTATTGTTTCATCAAATTTCTGGTTCCAACTTCTTGATGCTTGTTTGAGACCATAGATTGATCTCTGAAGCTTGCATACCTTATGCTCGCTTCCCATGGATGTGTATCCCTCAGGCTGCGTCATATAGATCTCTTTCTTAATGTTTCCATTAAGAAATGCAGTCTTTACATCCATTTGTCATATCTCATAGTCATACCATGCTGCTATGGCAATAAGGATTCTTATGGACTTGAACATTGCAACTGGTGAAAAAGTTTCATCATAGTCAACTCCTTGTCTTTGAGTATAACCTTTTGCCACCAATCGTGCCTTGTAGGTCAGTACCTTTCCATCAGGCCCAAGTTTTCTCTTATAGATCCATTTACACCCTATTGGAACAATTCCATCGGGAGGATCTACTAAAGTCCAAACTTGGTTTGTATGCATCAAATCTATTTCCGACTGCATAGCTTCAAGCCATAAATTTGAATCTGCATCAGAAATTGCTTCCTTGAAGTTTCTTGGATCACATCCAATGTCGGGTTCACTTTGATCCCCTTCAAGAAGAAAACCATATCTAATAGGAGGCCTAGAAGTCCTCTCGGATCTTCTAGTAATAGGCGTGTCAATCAATGGTTCCTGAGGTGTAGGATCATTATTTTGTATCTTGGGTTCTTCTCGAATTTCTTCGAGTTCCATCATCTTGCCTTTCTTATCCAATAAGAACTCCTTCTCCAAGAAGGTGGCATTCCTTGAAACAAACACTTTTGTTTTAGTAGGATGATAGAAATAATATCCGATTGAATTCTTCGGATACCCTACAAAATAACATAAGGTGGATCGACTATCCAACTTATCTCCCACTGTCTGCTTCACGTCAGCAGGACATCCCCAAATCCTCAAGTACGAATACTTAGGCGCTTTGCCATTCCATAACTCGTATGGTGTTTTGTTCACTGCTTTAGTGTGAACATTGTTCAACAACAATACCGCCGTTTCAAGAGCATAGCCCCAAAACGAAGGTGGGAGCTCAGTGAAGCTCATCATGGATCGAACCATGTCCAACAAAGTTCGATTGAGACGCTCCGAAACACCATTAAGCTGAGGTGTCATAGGAGGAGTCCACTAAGAGAGAATCCCATTCTCTTTTAGATAGCTCAAAAACTCGGTACTCAAGTATTCTCCACCTCGATCCGATCGATCGAAGTGCTTTAATCCTCTTACCTAGTTTGTTTTCTACTTCAGCCTTGAATTCTTTGAACTTTTCAAATGATTCAGACTTATATTTCATCAAATATAAGTACCCATACCTAGAATAATCATCAGTAAAGGTAATGAAGTAGGTGTGACCAAATTTTGTACCAATACTAAATGGTCCGCAAACATCCGTATGGATCAAATCCAATAGATTTTGACTACGCTCAGGTTTTCCTTTGAAAGGAGATTTAGTCATTTTTCCTTTCAGGCAGGACTCACAAGTAGGTAGAGAGATAATATCATACATATCAAACATGCCCTCTCCCACTAGCTTGTTCATCCTCCTTGAGGAAATATGACCTAGCCTAGCATGCCAAAGGTTTGCCGGGTTTTGACTATCGATTTTACTTTTGTTCGTTGTTACCGGTTTATCAACATAATTTAATGGAACGTCTTTTAATTTTAAGTTATATAGATCGTTTTCAAGTTGTCCATTTCCAATCAAACATTCATTCTTGTAAATATTGCAAATCTCATTCACAAAATTGCAAGAAAAACCCATCTCTATCAAGCATAGAAATAGAAATAATGTTTTAATGAAATCTTTGGCGCAAATAAAAATATCTTTCTCATAATACAACTTAAAATTGGTTTGCAAAATTAAACAAATATTTCCCATAGCTATGGATTTAACTCTGGAACCATTCCCGAGCCTTGACTGGGTCTCACCCATCCTTAGCCTATTACTTCTTGTCATTATTTGCAACTCATTGCAAATGTGAGATCTACATCTGGTATCCAATACCCAAGAAGTAGTATTAAGAAAAACATTTATTTCAATGTAAAACATACCCTTTGCAGTTCGCAACTGCTCGAGGTATTCCTTGCAGTTACGTTTCCAATGACCGGGTTTCTTGCAGTGATGGCAAACTTGTTTAGACTTGTCCAATTTTGCATGTAAAATTTGGCCTTGAGATCATGGTCCAACCATTTCTCTAGTTCGGCCAACCTTTCGGCAGTTACATCAGCCGGGGCTGTTTTCGGAGAAGCCTTTTCTAACACTTAGAAAATCTTTTCCGAACTTAGGACAATCTTAACTTATGGAATCATTCTGTATTGTTTGCTCCAGTAAGTTTGTTTTGATCGAGAATTGAAACATGTGGATTACGAAGATTCATCATAATGATATACTGAGATGAAACAGACAATTATCGATGATTGTTTAATTAATTTACTAAGACATAAAATATGGCGAGATTTCATTTTATGAATTACACTCACACTATTTTGACGATTTCACTACCCTCTAGTGAAAACGAGAAACATTTTCTTTAGTGGGAACATGGAGTCCAATTGACAAACTATAGTCCCGAATAATATCAGCCAACTATAATTTTCAAAAGGTAGAGCCTAATTGCTTCCAAAGCAACCTCCATGTTTTTTTACCTCATGTCCAATAAGGGCCCAATAATATGACGCCGTTTATTGTGACATGTCAAGATGACCCATCAATATTAAGTTGTGATGGACGGTCGCCATGTGGATCCCCCAATAATATGAGCCGATCCCATGGGAGTTCCACCCAACTTACAACATTTGTCGATCCAATGTACAGCTTTCCGATGAACGGGCCCCCCCAATAATATGAGCCGGACCATATCCGCGGGTAGCATCTCATACATTGATCGTTGATGGAAGGTAGGAACATTTAAACAATATTTAAATTTCCTTTATTTATCTTGATATCAATTTTAAATCATATTTAAAATGAGGGATTTTAATTTTGAAAATTTGTCTCATCATTTAAAATTTGTATTCTTGCGGGATTCATACAATTTAGTCTAAACATGCATACAACGATAATATCATATATTATATTTTAGGTTGATCGATTCCATTACTAATCGACCCGTGGTTGCCAATCACGAGTCTAAGTCCAATCCTAGGTAATATACAAGTATGCAATGCAATCCTATTACATTGAGCTTCCAATTTACATTTCTTCAGTCTTTATTGTCTACTGGGCCCACCTTCGTCTTCAAATCTTCATCTCCCACTAAGTATAATGTATTTACAATAAATAACTATGACAAGTAGAGGATACATTTTAAGGGGTGGAAACGGGCCATAAACCAGACCCACTTTTATTACATATGACAATTCATATTGGGCCATAAACCAGACCCATTAATAAATCCAACAACAATAAAAACAAATGTAAATTCCCTAACATACACCTACAAAATTGGTCATGGTAATCGATCATCCTTATCCAATAATATTTAATTCAAAATTAATTTATTGGATAACATGCAATGTCAATTAAATTAAAAAGGATAAAATCATATTCCATATATAAAATCTTATTTTACATACAAAATCATATTTTACCTTTTTATCAAATAAAATCATATTTTACATATAAAATCCAATTTTATACATAAAATCATATTTTACTCAATATTTCCATAAGATCATATCTTATCATCAATTGTACCAAAAATAATTAATTTCATAAAATCTGATTTAACGGATAAAATCTATAAATTTTCCAAAAATTCAAATTTATCCAAAAATCAATTTTAAAATTTTCGGACTCGAACAATTCGATCCGATGCCTCGTGATCTTATCAAAAACATTTTTCGATCGGATCAAACACTAGAATTTCAAAAATTCAAAATTTTCAAAAATCAATTTTTAATTTTTCTCGGCTGCCCGGGACAATCCTGGGCAGCCCGTGCCCTGACCGGGCGCGGGCTGGGCAGCCCGCCGCTACCCATTGGGCAGCGACGATCGCTGCCCTGCGCAGCGACCACATCGCTGCCCTGGGCAGCGACGATCGATTAATTGTTTCAAAAACCCGAGGCCAAAAAATTTTTGTACAATCGATTAATTTAATCGTTTGATCTGAGCAACCTGGCTCTGATACCACTGTTGGAAAACGGTGTTCAGATCAATCAGAATTGATACCCGGTGCAGCGGAAGTTTTAAATTTTTATATGGAACGATTCCATATCATGGGTATCAAAACTTTACGATTAAATTGTGCGTGTAAAAATTAAATAACAATTAAATTTTTACCTTGAATCTCGAAACGAGATTATGGACACCAACAGATAACTCTGCTCTTGTTGTATATCCCAGGAACTGATGGACGAACAATTCTTCAATCAGGTCCACGAACAGAATTCGAATCCCTCTGATAGATTGCACTAGAAAATCTATCAGAAGTTTCTACGAAGAGAATTAACGAATTTGATCCGTTAAACCAGACTGCAAATTCGAAATTCACAGACTGGATTTCAGAGAGAAAAACACAGAGAGGGGGCGGCCACTCTAGGTCTCAAAACCCTAGTGTTCGAAAATTATGAGACTTGTATCTAATTTTTTCACTGCAATAACTTATTTATAATGTGGGCTGTTAACAGCTTAGGGCCCATTAGTCATAAGTTAAAGCCTGACAAGCAAAGCCTGCATATTCAGAAATTAATATAAAATTCATCGTGACTCAGATTGATAAACCAATTTCACCAATGTGCACAGAAACCATTTCCGCATCTTTTAAAGTCAAGATAAATTTTCTGAATCCGAATTCAGTGATTTCCAAAAATGTCCATCCCTATGTCATTTTAGGAAATCTTACTCTTCTACTCTGATATAAGAAGTCCCACTTCTTTATTCACTAAATTTAACTCTTTAAATTTAATTATCTCAACGGGGATTAAAAATCCATTACTTGTGTGACCCTCAATGGTTCAGGGATACAGCTAGCCGTGGGCTCACAACTCCTTGTGACTCGGAACAACAATTTCTGACTTGCCCATCGAATCATGGTAAGAGCGCCTAGCAACATCGCCTCATGATTCCCTAGGTATCACTGATAGTGCTTGCAAGAACCAATAGATTTTGGTTAGCGTACAGTACGGTCCCTTCATCCATATATCCCGATCGAATCAACAACCATTGGTAAATCGAGAGTTGTTCGAGATTCGATAACTATGCAATGCATCTTGAAGATCAAATAGTGACATCGCATGTTCTACTAAGAAACCATTTCTTAAAACACATCATGTACTCTGGCCAGAGATTCGTCACACTAATATCTCCTCAGATTGCATAGGATATCCACACTCGCAAGTATGTGGTGAATCCTTGACAACAAAGCATCGATTCTTATATGTGTCGTAACTGTACCCAATCCCGACACCTGATGACCCCAATAGAGTCGGTAAACGAGTCAAAGTACAGTACTAGCATATAGAGTCTCAATGATGTTTCAAGTAGTAAGGACTAATGGTGTACAACCAAAACCGCGGACTTTATCCACTCGATAAGTGATAACCACTTGGAAAGTCCGGATAGGGTAGTTCGATCATTCATCGTATGAATACCCATTTGCATGCTTTGAACATCTCTATGTTCCATACCAATAAAACGTGGTACTCGGCATCGCAAATGCTAGTCTCAATCTTGAGCGATCCTTATCCTTATTAACGGACGGCTCAATCGACTAGGAACTGTTTAGAATATACAGTGACTATAAGATGTGTTTCATGATAGCCATCCCCATGTGCCACCACATCTTACATACACTATAGTATATTCAAGGTCTTCATCTAAACATCTTATAGTATGTCACAACATAATAATATGATAAAAGATAAAGTAAATGTCATTATAAAAGTGTAAATTATATTAAACAAAAGATTGTTTATACATAGAGTCATAAAAGCCCTTAGCCACAAGTTGGCTCACCGGGCACCCACTCTTTCAATCCGGAAGTGGCTTAGTGATCTAGACGTCGTCGCAGAGCTACGGCCTAGTTTTGAGGCTATTGACAGTAAAGGGCTAACGACGGACGCAGGTATAACTTTGGCATCCTAAAAATATTTAGGGGTATGCAATAGCTTAGTTAAGGCTTTTAGAGCTTAATTGTTGATGCATGGATATTTTCATTGTAGTAACTAGTAGACTGGACTAGTAGGCTTGGAGTCTAGACCAGCAGAGCTAGGTTTGACCAGCAGTGTTAGAGGTACGTAAGTACTGACCGAGATAGCCGACATGATATATTTGCTTATATGTTGCATGAGTATGTGCTATATGTTTTATCATGTTTTAGCATGTTTTACCGTCTTAGCACATACATGATTTTACGTGTGGCTGCATCCAAAGAGATGTGAGTCATTGACAGTTTCCATAGGGAACGATGATCTCATTTTGGACTCGAGTCAGGTATGACAGTTTCCATATGGGACTTGTATCCTGTTTTGGATTTGGGTCAAGATGGGGTTGGCTCAGCCCTGATAGGGAGTATACGAGTACCCCGCGGAGTAGCTCTCTAGCCGGTACTGTATATTCTCGGCGCCATGAGCAAGTATTTTCACTTGAGTTTTAAATCATCTGTGTGCACATATTTGTATTTATATCATTGCTTCGTATTGAGCGTTCTAGCTCACGCCCCTGTGTTTGGGTATTGTGTACCTTGTGGCGGGGCAGGTTTGAGGCTGGATGGTCCAGGCGGCTCTCAGTAGGATTGAGCTTGGGGAGTGCGAGGTTGTAGAGGGTAGGGATTTATTTACCCTAAACCTTCGATTTGGTTGTATAACAGTATTTATACAATTGTGATAACGTCGGTTGTATTCTGCCGATTGGATTTGTTGTATTTTAATTATCCGCTCTTTACGCTTTAGGCTTTTATTGCGTGCGCTTTTTCTATAACTCTGATTAGTTAGTGGATCCGGGTTGGGTCATTACAACAGATCTGCTAATCAACTGGTTAAGAAATAAAATCTCAAAATCTTAATCCCAACTATACAATATCCATCCATCTCCGCACGACAAACTCAGTCGACCCCAACAGTATTCGAGAACAAGCAGAAATTTACAGTTCATTTCTCAATTAATTCATGCTTTATAATTTAAATCACATAATCATGTAATTCAAATAATTTTTTTCCACTAATAAAGCATGCTCGCATGGTATTTAATAAATCAATTAAATAAGTCAATCACATGCGAGAATTCAATTCACGCGGACTCGATCTACCCCGCTCGCTTCTAAATTCAGTCCAAGATTTCTCTCTCTGATACCACTTAATGTGAGACCTCGATTCTAATCATCTAATCAGGAACTAATCCTATCTATAATCATAAAAGTTCCAAGGAATAAAGCAAATTTTTTTTTTTTGAATAGTGCGCCGCTAGATCGGTAAGATCTTACCAATCTAGCGGGCAAAAACTCAGAAACTCACTGCCCGAAAGAAAACGTCGCCGCTCGATCTATAAGATCTTGCCGATCGAGCGGTGACAGTTCTGGGAAAAAAACACAGCAGAAAACTTGTCCAAACTCAATCCAATTCATGCATAAACCAATACATAACTCATCCAAACATCATACGAGCTACAATACGAGATAGTTCTAAAGTTATACAATCTCAAACTAGTAGAACATGCTTTCAATCTAAGTTTACAATCCAAATTACAACTAGAGTTTGAAACTAAATTCAACTCCTAAACCAAGGCCTCACTTCTATCCATTCGACCACCTAGCCATGCGATCTCTGACTTGGTCCTGCCCCACCTGTTGCCAAGCACACATACAAAACAAGATAATAGCCGGATAATCCGATGAGAATACGATTCCCAGTAAAAGAGACATAACATATAATTCCACGTAATATATCAAATCATGATATATATAAACAACAATGTCATTCGTAATGCAATAAAATGCAATGTATGTCCTTGGGGTTCAAGAATTTTCTGTCAAGATAATCAAAGGAATTTCTTCTTGTAAATAGGGATCCCGAGGCCAAGATATTCCCACGACTCACCGACTCTCCCAATCGAGGTGAATGCGGTATACCTTGCGTCCTCTAGACTTTGGAGCATTATAGAGAGTTACCCAGGTCATTGGAGTTCGTCTCTACTACCAATGCCCCTCAACTATAATCCCCAAATCGTCTAATTCTATCTTAGAACGAATCAATGGCTCAATATGAATGTATATGTAATCTCATGCTTTCGAATATGATTTTCAATTATAAATTCAAGTAAGCATTCAAACATGCAAGTATGTGATTTTATTCTAGGACACTCGAATCAATCCAGATTCAAGTTAATCGTCCTATTCCATTCCAAAGTCGTCTTATACCTTATTCACTTCGAAGGTACTTCAATCTGAAAATCAATAATAAGGATAATAATCAATATCCTAACAAATTCATTCAAAACACAATCAAACTTCTTCGATTGATAAAAAGATAATCAATATTGTACCGACTTCAATCTTCCAAACTGACCAAAGCTGCTATCTCGCAACTCTGCTGACTTCAATTCAATCTATCAGAAGTAGTCATAAGGATTAATATCGACATTAAAAGCTCAATCAAACTCGATACGATCAAAACATCGCAACGATATCCAAAACTCAAACTGACGGCATAACGGCTATAAGCTGTTCAAACCGAAAACGCAGACAACAATTCAACAATCCAATAAACTCATTATCATCACGATATCGTCAAGACAATTCAAATCCCCCAAATCCAGAAGTTCCATTTTCGAAATTTCACAACAAAAATCAAATCAATTCCAATTGTCGATAGATCTTCACACCGTCTTAGATATACTATCACAGCTATCTCATAATCATTCTCTCCGAATATAAATTAATTCTAACAACATCCAAAAATTCAAACCTCTCAGAATTAAGATAAACTTACATCCAAACGGAGCACTCGAAGCTGTGATAGTAGATATGCCTTCAGAAATAAATTCTAACGGACGGATCGAGCTAGGGGAGAAATCTGGGGGCTCAAAGGAACGTCCATGGCGTTTGGAGAGGTATGAGGCGTGAGGGAGGTGATGATGAATGAAGAAGAACAAGTCAAACATGCTTAAATATCTATCAAAGTTCAAAATTGCGTTTCAATCCCTGTAAAATCCAAAATTTGCAAAAAGGACCCTGATCAAAATTAAGTCGGCTCTTGAACTCTGTAATCTCTGATTATCTTTAATAAAGTCTATTAAGATAATTTCGGGGCATTACAATGGAATTAATGGGGTGGGAACCCGGGTAGATAGATAGGATAGCAATATAAATTGTGTGTTGACTACATAAAACAGGATCAGAGCACACATCCCGACTTGTACTGATAGAATTACTACCTCTCAACTCATTTATCAAAAACATTTCAATATTATACTCAAAACACTCGTAAAAATACGTTCTAACACCTTGTTCATAGGTTAGTTGTTGGAAAACGCGGCTCTCTGATCAATCACGATTGATACCCGGTGCAGCGGAAGTTTAAAAATTTTTATCATGGAACAATTCCATGGTGTGGGTATCAACCATTCAACGATTAAATTATTGTGTGTGTAAAATTCAAATAACAATTAATTAAATTTTACCTTCAATCTCGAATCGAGATTAATGGACACCACACAGATTTCTCTGCGCTTCTTGTATCTCCCAGGAACTGATGAACTCCTTCAATCAGGTCCACGAATGGGGTTTAAATCCCTCTGATAGATTGCACTAGAAAATCTATCAGAAGTTTTTCTGCGAAGAGATTAAACGAATCTGATTCGTTATTCCTGACTGCAATTCAAAAATCACAGACCGGAATTTTCTCTGACAGAGTGAAGGGGGGCGGCCGAAAACTTGAGAGGAGGCTAGGGTTTATTTTCGAAAATCCTGTCTCTCAATAATGACCTGTTGTGTCTAATTTCTGTACTGCAATAACTTATTTATAATGCAGGCCACTAACACCTTAGGGCCCATTAGTCATAAGCTAGGGCCCGACAAGCAAAGCCCGCACGTTCAGAAATTAATATAAAATTCATCGTGACTCCGATTGATGAACCGATTTCACCAATGTGCACAGAAACCATTTCTGCACATTTTAAAGTCAAAATAAATTTTCCTGAATCCGAATTCAGTGGTTTCCAAAAATGTCCATCCCTATGTCATTTTAGGAAATCCTACTCCCTTACTCTTATTTAAGAAGTCCAACTCCTTAGTTCATTAAATTTAACTCTTTAAATTTAACTATCTCAACGGGGATTAAAACTCCATTACACTGTGTGACCCTCAATGGTTCAGGGATACAGCTAGCCGTGGGCTCACAACTCCTTGTGACTCGGAACAACACTTTCCGACTTGCCCAACGAATCATGGTAAAGCGCCTAGCAACATCGCCCCATGATTCCCTAGGTATCACTGATAGTGCCTACAAGAACCAGTAGATTTTGGTTAGCGTACAGTACGGTCCCTTCATCCAAATATCCCGATCGAATCAACAACCATTGGTATATCGAGAGTCGCTCAAGATTCGATAACTATGCAATACATCTTGAAGATCAAATTAGTGACATCGCATGTGCTACTAAGAAACCATTTCTTAAATCACATCAAGTACTCTGGCCAGAGATTTGTCACACTAATATCTCCTCAGATCGCATAGGATATCCACACTCGCAAGTATGTGGTGAATCCTTGACAACAATGCATCGACTCCTATATGTGTTGTAACTGTACCCAATCTCGACACCTGATGACCCCCTCAGAGTCGGTAAACGAGTCAAAGCACAGTACTAGCATATAGAGTCTCCATGATGTTTCAAGTCGTAAGGACTAATGGTGTACAACCAAAACCGCGGACTTCATCCACTCGATAAGTGATAACCACTTGGAAAGTCCGGATAGGGTAGTTCGATTATTCATCCTATGAATATCCATTTGCATGCTTCGAACATCTCCATGTTCCCTACCAATGAAACGTGGTACTCGCATCGCAAATGCTAGTCTCAAACTCGAGCGATCCTTATCCTTATTATCGGACGGCTCAATCGACTAGGAACGGTTTTAGAATATACAGTGACTATAAGATGTATTTCATGATAGACATCCCCATGTTCTACCACATCTTACATACACTATGGTATATTCAAGGTCTTTATCAAAACAACAATAGTATATCACAATATAACAATATGAAGTAATATAAAGTCATTGCCATTAATAAAAGTGTAAATAATATTAAACAAAAGATTGTTTATACAAAGAGTCATCAAAGCCCATAGCCACACGGTTGGCTCACTGGGCACCCACTCTTACAATCTCCCACTTGCCCTATAGCCAACTAGTCATACTACGTAGACCCATTGCTTCGCGATGTTTGTCAAACAATGGTCCTGGCAAAGGCTTAGTAAGCGGATCAGCGATATTGTCTGCAGAGGCCACTCGTTCGACAATGATGTCTCCTCTTTCCACAATCTCCCGGATTATGTGGTATTTCCTCAGTACGTGTTTGGATCTTTGATGAGACCTTGGTTCCTTTGCTTGAGCAACGGCACCCGTGTTGTCACAGTACACCGGGACTGGACCAACAAATTCAGGAATAACGCCCAACTCTTGGACGAACTTCCTCATCCAAACGGCCTCTTTAGCAGCAGCTGATGCTGCAATGTATTCAGCCTCAGTGGTGGAATCCGCTGTGGTGTCCTGCTTGGAACTCTTCCAAGAGACAGCACCGCCATTGAGCATGAACACAAATCCAGAGGTTGACTTCGAGTCATCCACATCACTTTGGAAGCTAGAGTCGGTATAGCCTTCCAATTTGAGATCTCGTCCTCCATACACCATGAACATATTCTTAGTCCTTCGCAAGTACTTAAGAATGTCCTTCACGGCTTTCCAATGCATTTGACCAGGATTAGACTGATATCTGCTCGTGACACTCAGAGCAAATGCTACATCCGGTCTGGTAGATATCATCCCATACATGATACTACCTATAGCTGACGCATATGGTACATGTGTCATATTCTCTATCTCTTCATCAGTCTTGGGACACATAGACTTGGATAGAGAAACTCCATGACACATGGGTAGATGTCCTCTCTTGGACCCATCCATTGAAAAACGTTTCAATATGGTATCGATGTAGGTTGATTGAGTGAGTCCTATCATTCTCTTAGATCTATCTCTATAGATCTGTATCCCAAGAATGTAGGATGCCTCACCCAAATCCTTCATCGAGAATCTACCTGATAACCATATCTTTGTTGACTGCAACATCCCTACGTCATTCCCAATGAGTAGGATGTCATCAACATAAAGTACTAAGAATGTCACCGCATCCTTAACTACTTTCTTGTACACGCATGGTTCCTCCGGGTTCTTGATGAAACCAAAATCTTTTATTGTTTCATCAAATTTCTGGTTCCAACTTCTTGATGCTTGTTTTAGACCATAAATTGATCTCTGAAGCTTGCATACCTTATGCTCGCTTCCCATGGATGTGAACCCTTCAGGCTGCTTCATATAGATTTCCTCCTTAATGTCTCCATTAAGAAAAGCAGTCTTCACATCCATTTGCCATATCTCATAGTCATACCATGCAGCTATGGCAATTAGGATTCTTATGGACTTGAACATTGCAACTGGTGAAAAGGTTTCATCATAGTCAACTCCTTGCCTTTGAGTATAACCTTTAGCCACCAATCGCGCCTTGTAGGTCAATACCTTACCATCAGGCCCAAGCTTTCTCTTGTAGATCCATTTACACCCTATTGGAACAATTCCGTCGGGAGGATCTACCAAAGACCAGACTTGGTTTGTATGCATCGAATCCAATTCTGACTGCATAGCTTCAAGCCATAAATTCGAATCCGCATCAGAAATTGCTTCCTTGAAGTTTCTTGGATCACATCCAATGTCGGGTTCATCTTGATCCCTTCAAGAAGAAGACCATATCGAATGGGAGGTCTAGAAGTCCTCTCGGATCTTCTAGGTGCAGGTGTGTCCAGCAATGGTTCCTGAGGTGTAGGATCGTTATTTTGTATTTCGGGCTCTTCTCGAACTTCTTCGAGTTCCATCATCGCCTTTCTTATCCAATAAGAACTCCTTCTCCAAGAAGGTGGCATTCTAGAAACAAACACCTTTGTTTCAGCAGGATAATAGAAATAATATCCGATTGAGTTCTTCGGATACCCCACAAAATAACATAAGCTGGATCGACTATCCAACTTGTCTCCCACTGTCTGCTTCACGTAAGCAGGACATCCCCAAATCTTCAAGTACGAATACTTAGGAGCTTTGCCATTCCATAACTCGTATGGTGTCTTGTCCACTGCTTTAGTGTGGACGTTGTTCAACAATAAAACCGCCGTTTCAAGCGCATAGCCCCAAAACGAAGGTGGAAGCTCAGTGAAGCTCATCATGGATCGAACCATGTCCAACAAGGTTCGATTACGACGCTCCGATACACCATTAAGCTGTGGTGTCATAGGAGGAGTCCACTGAGAGAGAATCCCATTCTCTTTTAGATAGTCCAAAAACTCGGTACTTAAGTATTCTCCACCTCGATCCGATCGAAGTGCTTTAATACTTTTACCTAGCTTGTTTTCTACTTCAGCCTTGAATTCTTTGAACTTTTCAAATGCTTCAGACTTATATTTCATTAAATATAAATACCCATACCTTGAATAATCATCAGTAAAGGTAATGAAGTAGGTGTGGCCATGTTGAGTCCCTACTCTAAATGGACCACAAACATCTGTATGGATCAAATCCAACAGATTCTGACTACGCTCAGGTTTCCCTTAAAAGGAGATTTAGTCATTTTTCCTTTTAGGCAGGATTCACAAGTAGGTAGAGTTAATATCAGACACATCAAACATGCCCTCTCCCACTAGCTTGTTCATCCTCCTTGAGGAAATATGACCTAGCCTAGCATGCCAAAGGTTCGCCGGGTTTTGACTATCGATTTTCCTTTTGTTTGTTGTCGCCGGTTTATCAATATAATTTATTGGAACGTCTTTTAGTTTTAAGTTGTATAGATCGTTTTCAAGTTGTCCATTTCCAATTAAACATTCATTCTTGTAAATATTGCAAATCCCATTCACAAAATTGCAAGAATAACCATCTCTATCAAGCATAGAAATAGAAATAATGTTTTTAATTAAATCTGGCACAAATAAAACATCTCTTAACAATAATTTAAAACCGTTCTGCAAAGTCAAACAAACATCTCCAATGGCCGTAGCTTCAACTCTGGAACCATTCCCGAGCCTCAGCTGGGTCTCACCCATTCTAAGCCTGCGACTTCTTGTCATCACCTGCAAATCATTGCAAATGTGAGATCCACATCCGGTATCCAATACCCAAGAAGTTGTATTAAGTGAAATGTTTATTTCAATATAGAACATACCCTTTGCAGTTCCCAACTGCTCTAGATATTCCTTGCAGTTGCGCTTCCAATGACCCGGCTTCTTGCAGTAATGGCAAACATCCTTGGATTTTCCATTGTTTGAAGCCTTTGTCTTTTGCTTCTTCTCGGGCTCGACTTTCTTGGGTGGGGCAGAACGTTTCTTGCCCTTCATACTTGGCCCCTTCTTAGCAGAAGATGAGGAGCCCACCAAGAAAGCTGGCTTATCCTTCTTAAGTGTGGATTCATATGTAACGAGCATATTGACCATCTCTTCAAGGGTGGCCTCTATCTTGTTCATATTAAAATTTATCACAAATCCATCAAATGAAGAAGGAAGAGACAGAAGCAATAAATCCACATTGAGTTCATGTTCCAACACCAAATCTAGGGTCGCCAACTTCTGTATGAGCCAAATCACTCGTACCCCATGATCACGGACCGAAGTCCCTTCACGCATGCGACACGTCATTAGCTCCTTAACAGTAGCGAACCTTTCAGCCCTCGATTGAGCCCCAAAAAGTTCCTTGAGTTGAGCGTGAATGTCAGCAGCATTCACGGTGTCCTCAAATCGCCTCTGGAGTTCATCAGACATCGAGGCTTGCATATAGCATTTGGTCTTGATGTCATGGTCACACCATGCATCAAGTTTGGCCAATTCCTCCGGACTTATGTCAGCTGGTGCTTCCTTCGGAGGTGCTTTCTCTAACACGTAGAGCATTTTCTCCGAAGTTAAGACAATCTTCAACTTCCGGAACCATTCCGTATAGTTGGCGCCAGTCAACTTGTTTTGTTCGAGGATCGAGAATAATGGATTTCGCGAATTCATTGTATGAAATACTGAAAAGAAAACAGACATATATCAATGATTGTTTAACAATTTACTAAGACATAAAATAGGCGAATTTAATTTTATGAATCTCACTCCCACTATTTTAACGATTTCACCCTCTAGTGAAAACGGGAAACTTTTTCCTTAGTGAGAACATGGAGTCCAATTGACAAACTTATGGTCCCGAATAATATCAGCCAACCATAATTCTCAAAAGGTAGAGCCCAATTGCTTCCTAAGCAACCCCCATGTATTTACCTCATGTCCAATAAGGGCCCAATAATATGACGCCGTTTAAAGTGACATGTCAAGATGACCCATCAATATTAAGTTGTGATGGACGGTCGCCATGTGGATCCCCCAATAATATGAGCGATCCCATGGGAGTTCCACCCAACTTACAACATTTGTCGATCCAATGTACAGCTTTCCGACGGACGGGCCCCCCCAATAATATGAGCCGGACCGTATCCGCGGGTAGCATCACATACATTGACCGTTGATGGAAGGTGGGAACATTTAAACAAATTTAAATTTCCTTTATTTATCTTGATATAAATTTTAAATCATATTTAAAATGAGGGATTTTTAATTATAAAATTATTTGTCTCATCATATTCAATTTATTGCATGCTTGCCGGATTCACGCAATTATGTCTAAACATGCATACAATCATAATATCAAATATTATATAGGATGATCGATTCCATTTCTAATTGACCCGTGGTTGCCAATCACGGGTCTTAGTCCAATCCTAGGTAATATGCAGTATGCAATGCAATCCTATTACATGTGCTTCCAATTTACATTTCTTCAGTCTTTATTGTCTGCTGGGCCCACCGTCTTCAAATCTTGATCTCCCACTAAATCTAATGTATTTACAATAAATAACAATGACAAGTAGGGATACATTTTTAGGGGTGGGAACGGGCTATAAACCAAGCCCACTTTTATTACATATGACATTCATATCGGGCCATAAACCAGGCCCATTAATAAAACCAACAACAATAAAAACAAAATGTAAATTCCTAACATACACCTACAAATTGGTCATGGCAATCGATCATCCTTATCCAATAACATTTAATTCAAAATTAATTTATTGGATAACATGCAGTGGCAATTCAAATTTAAACAAGATAAAATCATATTTTATATAAAATCTCATTTCACATATAAAATCATATTTTATCTCTATATCAAATAAAATCATATTTTATCTATAAAATCCAATTTTACAAATAAAATCATATTTTACTCAATATATCATAAGATCATATCTTATCATCAATTGTACCAAAATAATTGATTTCAAAATTCAATTTACGGATAAAATATTAAAATTTTCCAAAAATTCAAATTTATCCAAAATCAATTTTAAAATTTACATACTCGAACAATTCGATCCGAAATCTCGCGAACCAATCAAAAACAATTTTTGACCGGACCAAAAATAAAATTTTAACATATTAAAATTAATTTTTAATAAAAATATAATTTTTCCCGCGGGCCGCCTGGGACACTCCCGGGCCGGCCCGCACCCGGGGCGCGGGCCGGGGGCAGCGACTCTCGCTGCCCTGGCGGCGCCTGGCGCCGCCGCTGGGCGGCGCCGAATGCCGCCCTGGGCGGCGCTGTGCGCCGCCCTGGGCCGCGCCGAGCGCTGCCCTGCGCAGCGCCCAGCGCTGCCCTGGGCGGCGCCGTGCGCCCCCTTTGGGCGGCGCCGTGCGCCGCCCGGGGCAGCAACAATTGCTGCCCCACCGGGCAGCGATCCAATCGCTGCCCGGGTTTTGCCCCGAAAAATTTTATTTTTATTTAAAAATATTTATTTTGTTTTCCAAAAACCGAGATTCAAAAATTTTGTACAATTGATTAATTTAATCGTTTGATCTGAGCAACCTGGCTCTGATACCACTGTTGGAAAACGCGGCTCTCTGATCAATCACGATTGATACCCGGTGCAGCGGAAGTTTAAAAAATTTTATCATGGAACAATTCCATGGTGTGGGTATCAACCATTCAACGATTAAATTATTGTGTGTGTAAAATTCAAATAACAATTAATTAAATTTTACCTTCAATCTCGAATCGAGATTAATGGACACCACACAGATTTCTCTGCGCTTCTTGTATCTCCCAGGAACTGATGAACTCCTTCAATCAGGTCCACGAATGGGGTTTAAATCCCTCTGATAGATTGCACTAGAAAATCTATCAGAAGTTTTTCTGCGAAGAGATTAAACGAATCTGATTCGTTATTCCTGACTGCAATTCAAAAATCACAGACCGGAATTTTCTCTGACAGAGTGAAGGGGGGCGGCCGAAAACTTGAGAGGAGGCTAGGGTTTATTTTCGAAAATCCTGTCTCTCAATAATGACCTATTGTGTCTAATTTCTGTACTGCAATAACTTATTTATAATGCAGGCCACTAACACCTTAGGGCCCATTAGTCATAAGCTAGGGCCCGACAAGCAAAGCCCGCACGTTCAGAAATTAATATAAAATTCATCGTGACTCCGATTGATGAACCGATTTCACCAATGTGCACAGAAACCATTTCTGCACATTTTAAAGTCAAAATAAATTTTCCTGAATCCGAATTCAGTGGTTTCCAAAAATGTCCATCCCTATGTCATTTTAGGAAATCCTACTCCCTTACTCTTATTTAAGAAGTCCAACTCCTTAGTTCATTAAATTTAACTCTTTAAATTTAACTATCTCAACGGGGATTAAAACTCCATTACACTGTGTGACCCTCAATGGTTCAGGGATACAGCTAGCCGTGGGCTCACAACTCCTTGTGACTCGGAACAACACTTTCCGACTTGCCCAACGAATCATGGTAAAGCGCCTAGCAACATCGCCCATGATTCCCTAGGTATCACTGATAGTGCCTACAAGAACCAGTAGATTTTGGTTAGCGTACAGTACGGTCCCTTCATCCAAATATCCGATCGAATCAACAACCATTGGTATATCGAGAGTCGCTCAAGATTCGATAACTATGCAATACATCTTGAAGATCAAATTAGTGACATCGCATGTGCTACTAAGAAACCATTTCTTAAATCACATCAAGTACTCTGGCCAGAGATTTGTCACACTAATATCTCCTCAGATCGCATAGGATATCCACACTCGCAAGTATGTGGTGAATCCTTGACAACAATGCATCGACTCCTATATGTGTTGTAACTGTACCCAATCTCGACACCTGATGACCCCCTCAGAGTCGGTAAACGAGTCAAAGCACAGTACTAGCATATAGAGTCTCCATGATGTTTCAAGTCGTAAGGACTAATGGTGTACAACCAAAACCGCGGACTTCATCCACTCGATAAGTGATAACCACTTGGAAAGTCCGGATAGGGTAGTTCGATTATTCATCCTATGAATATCCATTTGCATGCTTCGAACATCTCCATGTTCCCTACCAATGAAACGTGGTACTCCGCATCGCAAATGCTAGTCTCAAACTCGAGCGATCCTTATCCTTATTATCGGACGGCTCAATCGACTAGGAACGGTTTTAGAATATACAGTGACTATAAGATGTATTTCATGATAGACATCCCCATGTTCTACCACATCTTACATACACTATGGTATATTCAAGGTCTTTATCAAAACAACAATAGTATATCACAATATAACAATATGAAGTAATATAAAGTCATTGCCATTAATAAAAGTGTAAATAATATTAAACAAAAGATTGTTTATACAAAGAGTCATCAAAGCTCATAGCCACACGGTTGGCTCACTGGGCACCCACTCTTACATTAGTCTCGTCCCGTGAGTCCAAAATCAACTCGACCTGAAATCATTTACTTAATCAAAATTGTTAAACATAAAATAAACATAATCATTAAATCATAAATTAAACAATTTATGATATAAAATCATTAAATATTATTTTAAAATTGTTGTGAGCGAGTTTAGTTGATTTGGACCTTACAATAATACTATAGCTATAGATTGATAAATAGAACAAGGAGTCACAATCGAAGATCTAAATTCACAGAAAAGTTTATGATAAAGACCAGTTAAAGTTTCAAGCATGATTTTCCGTTAAAGTTTCAAGCATGAATTTCAGTTAAAGTTTCAAGTATGAGTTTCAGTTAAGCTTCAATTTTTAAGTTCAAGTTGAGTGAGTTTGAATGCATGTGACCTCTTTAAGTTCAAGTCTTATTTTAGTTAAAAGCTTTTTTCGAGTAAAGTTTTAAAGTAGTTGATTACAATTATTTTAAAGGCATGTGCATGTATTATCTAGTATTTGCTATTAAAGGTTTTTACTTGTTTAGTCTCTAGGCTCACTATGCTTGTTTGGTGCAGGTTCTTACGTTGAGATCGAGGGGCGAGACACTTGAGGGAATTGCAACGTGGCAGAACACGATACCCTCCGACCTATGCTAGCTTTTCGCTTAAATGTTATTTTTATGTAAATTGGATGTAATGTATTTTGTTTAAAGATCATGAGTATATTTAGAAAATTTTAGAAATTGAGGATGCTTTATCCATTATTTCCGCACTTCAAATTTTTACTGTTTTATTGTCTAGCTATGTTTTATTGTACAACGATATTTATTAAATATGTAGGGATAAACACGAAATTTGGTGTTCTTCTTCAGTATTATTCTTGATATTTTGTATAAGGCCATACGTGTGTCGAGGTTACGTCGTCGTAATTTAAAATTGAAATTAGAAGAAGAGAGTCTCTCTTGCACAACAACATTTGTTGATGGGTATTGTGTGTTTTGATTAGAGAAGAGTGAAGAAATGGGGTCTGAGGGGGAGAACGGCCATCTGAGCTCGCGGATTCTGGCATCTTGGCTGATCGGAGGTCTGGTGATTGCGGTCTCGTTGCTAGGTTTCAACTTTGCGCTGCCCAAGAATCGCAAGAAGAGGCCGGTAAGGGTGTATATGGATGGCTGCTTCGACATGATGCATTACGGCCACTGCAACGCCCTTCGCCAGGCTCGAGCCCTCGGCGATCAATTGGTCGTCGGTGTTGTAAGTGATGCTGAAATTATTGCCAACAAAGGCCCTCCGGTCACGCCTCTTAGTGAGAGGTCTCGCTTCAGCTTCCCCTCTTCCTTTCCTCTCATTTCATACTTTCTTGCTTGATTTTTTCGAAGATTTTGCATTATGTTCACCTTCTTTGCATGTGCACCCAATTTCTTGCGTTCTGTGTGATTATCGATTCTGTATGGTTGCTTGATTGCTTTGCACTTGAAATTAATGAAGGTTTGTCTATATCCATTATTGCTACATAGTTTTCCTTCTTTACTAGGTCGCTCGCTATGTGGTTTCTTTTATTTTGTTAGCTCATTGATTCAGTCCAATAGCTTTTGTTGGTCAATCTCACAGAGTGACCTTCTGCAGTGCAGCTTTTCTAACCAACACCTCCACTTTGTGATTTTACTTGTCATAGGATGATCATGGTAAGTGGTGTAAAATGGGTGGACGAAGTTATTCCTGATGCTCCATATGCTATCACTGAGGATTTCATGAGGAAACTGTTTGATGAGTACAATATCGATTACATTATCCATGGGGATGATCCCTGCATTCTTCCAGATGGGACTGATGCTTATGCCCTCGCCAAGAAGGTTGGGCGGTTATAAACAGATTAAGCGCACTGAAGGGGTCTCAAGTACTGACATTGTTGGTTCGTTCTTGCAACTTCTCATGGATTTAGTGGCATGTGATGTGACTATTCCATTAATATTTTTCCAAATCAATATATATACATACATATATGGATTAAGGGCACAGCGGAAGGTCTAATTTTATATAGTGGTTTTCCAAGAGAAAACTATTTGTCACACAGTGATGCCACTTCTCAGCAATCACTCTTTTAGCGCTTGTGTTAGGAGACAACCTGTAACGTTATATTTTTTGGTCAATTCTAAACTTAAACATTCGACTCCCGGACGCTGTTCATGTAGTTGTCCAAAAATTAAAGTAGTTTTTTGTGGCTTTGCATAATAGGTCGTATGCTTCTCTGTGTGAGAGAGAGGTCAACCGGTGGCAGTCATAACCACTCTTCTCTGCAAAGACAATTCAGCCATGGCCATAGCCACAAATCTGAAGATGGTGGATCTGGTAGTGGAACAAGAATATCTCATTTTTTACCTACATCTCGCAGGATTGTCCAATTTTCCAATGGAAAGGTACTATAATTTACCAAGGAGTGCCTTCCACATAAAACAAATGTTACATTCTATCTATACACACATTTGCAGGATCAATTTGAAAACTAGCCAAAGAAATGTTGCTCTAGCTATTGATGAAGTTCTCTATATTACCAAAATAGTTCCTAAATTCTTTCTTCAGAGTAAGCAATATCTTTTCTTTGCCTTCAACCATTCTTGCTTTTCTCTGTCATAAAAACAAAAAAGACTTCATACTTCCATTTTCCTTATCCAACAATCTGTTTTTTCTTGTATGAGCTCCAACAAAGCAAAACTTTTCATTCTAAATGGCATTATCCATTAGCCAGTATGGACCAAGCTGTAGTTTACCTGTTGTATCGAGAAATTATTCGGATAGACTGAATTCACCCAAATTATAAGTGAAAAATGGTAGCTCATAATTCTACTTGTTTTTGTACACAATTTGTTCATCCATTTAATTTCCCTGCTGCATTCATTTCTAGCTTTGAATTTCACCTTGACTGATATGTTGAGATCCTGACTTTAAGGTAACACGTGTCTTCATTCTGTATTGCATGCTTGATGATATTTAGTTCGACTTTGACTGCAATGTTCAATGATGTTGTTTAATATCTAAATTTTATGACTTTTGACTTTTCAGGGTCCTGGACAAGATGCTCGAATAGTTTATATAGATGGTGCATTTGATCTATTCCATGCTGGACATGTTGAGGTGCGTGATTGTATAACTTGCTTTGTCATTTGATTGTGGATAACAATGGTGAAATGAGCATGCATCCTGAATAGTGTTTGATGGCCCGTGGCCGACACTTATGGCTATTTATTTTCCAACTATTGGTTATATCTTCCTGCCCTTTTGTTTTCAATCTGTCTTCAGTTTTATTTTTTATGCACTTGAAGAGCTTGTTTATGCTTTTAGAAAATTTCATATCCCCCGACCCCCATCATGCCTACAGTAATGCATAAAATCTAATAAAAGTGATGGTTTCCTTACCAAGGTTTTTCCTTGTTTACTCTGTATACTCATATTTACAGATACTTAGGCTTGCCCGAGGACTTGGCGACTTTCTGCTTGTTGGTATCCATACCGACCAAACTGTCAGGTGGAAACATTTCTCAAATGTTTATATTTTTGCCTCTCCCAATTGTCCTTTTCCTTGTGTGAATGTGATTTTCTATCTCGTATTTCACTAAGTTCATGATGTTAGGTGCCTTAGGAAAGGGCACACTATAGCTCAAGGCTATCTATCATGCCATTCTATAAAAATCAGAATCTACATTCCTGGAAAAATGCACTTAACGTCTTAGTGAATTTTGTTTTGTCTACTTAGAGAGAACCTTGTATCAGGTTCCCTAAATTACCTTCAGTTCCTCCCAATGAAGGCCCCTGTTCATTTCTTAATCTGTGTCAGCAGATTGATATTCCATTTCACATCAATATTTCCCTAATCTCTGTTTCTGGAAATGAAGTTGCTCGTAGTAAGAACACGTCGCTTGCTCAAGATGCTTTATATTTTTGAGTGGCTAGCTTCAATTAATTAACATGGCAATTTCTATTTTCTGTTTGAAGGTTTTACACGTACTCGTGTCGTTTTTCCATATATATTGGTTCCATTTGTTTAAGAGTTATGTTTATTTTTCTCCATGTTCCTGATATAATTTATTTTTTTAAACAATATAATCCAATCATTCTCAGTATGTTAGCATTAATACAAGGTAGGTGATGTATGGGGACTGGATCTTGTTATCATTAATTGCGTGTCTAATTCTTGTCATCATTCTAATCTTATACCTTGTGGCCTCGAAATGTGGTGTGGATCTGTATCTTTTGAGGCAGGTTGTGAGTCTCATCTGGCCTTCAACCTTTAAGCTTTATTTGATGTTTTTCTGTCTGATGCTTTGAATGGATAATTTCAGAAATAGTGGAAAGTGAAAGAAGTAAATCCATTCTCTTGTCTGCCCTGGCTTTTGTCTTGGGTCACTTCTTTAATGTTATAGGGTTTCGGGAAGCTCCTGAAGTTAAATTCTGAATCTTAAATTCTTAATAAATCTTTTTAGCAGTTGTTGATCTAATGACTAACCCCAATTTCCTTTAATTGTCTTTATTTTTTTGTCGTTAGCTGAAGCCATATAAAAAAATGGTCATTATTATTATACAACTGGAGGGATATATTATGACATATTGCCATTGTCACGTTCTGCAGTGCAAATAGAGGAGCACACCGTCCGATTATGAATCTCCACGAACGAAGCTTAAGTGTTTTGGCATGTCGCTATGTGGATGAAGTCATAATTTGGTGCTCCATATGAGGTTTCGAAAGATATGGTGAGTATGGTTTATCATAATCTTGATAATTAGTAATCTTAATTGAAAGTATTTTACTCTATTGTGGCTAATGTTGATTGAAGGTTAATAAGAAAACAAGGGTCTTCTAAAGAAAACAATGAGACCACCTGAGTTGGAATTGAAGAAATGAGAAAGGAATGGAATAAGATTAATTTTAATAATCTAATGCACTTTTCAATTAAAACATAAAAATAATAGTTATTTGAGAAGTTATATCATCATTACCAGCCTCAAACGCATATGTTGTGTGCGTGAAGTAATAAATAATATAATAATTTTTTACTATAACTAATGTGAAGAAAAATTATTTTTATCTAATAAGAAGAAATTAAAATTAAAATACACTTAAAAGATGATGAATTATTTAAAATATAATTTCAAAAATAATTGCCTATTTTTCCCTAAAATAGGAAGTAAAAGTTAGTAAAAAAGAGTTATTTTATTAAAAACCATAAGGTTTCACCAATAAAATTGTATGATGACATTGTAATTACCAATTAATTGAAATAGCTATACTATAGAGTCTCTACTTTAATTATATTTAATTCAATTATATAGTATAGATGATATAATATGATATAGATTGTTATTATTATAATATAAAGTTATTTTTATTTTATAAGTATATTAATATTAATACTCCATCCGTCCCAATTATATTGTCCACGTTTCCTTTTTTGTTTGTTCCAAATATATAGTCATCACCATATTTAGTAATACTTTTTTACACTTCTTTACTGATATACCCCTATTAACTACACCTTGAAAATTGTGCAATCATTTTTTAATACATTAAATAGGATATAAAATAGGAAGTTGATATAAAATTTACTTTCCAATAAATTTTTCTTAATTCGTGTGAAAATTTAAAACAAGACAACATATATGGGACGGAGGGAGTATTAATTTTATATAATAATTAATTATTATTATTATTTGTTTTTGAAAACATAGTTATTTAGGGCGCAAGGGCACAAAAGTGCTAGGTTCCATATTTATTATTCGGTTTTGGAAATAGATAATAATTATTGTTTCATTTATTTAAAATAAGTTTGTCGCAATAAATTATTAATAAATAATATTTATTTTTTGTTCCATATTTATTTACTTTTATTTATTATCATTGTCATTATTTAATTAGTATTATCATCATAATTATTAATTATAATTTTTTGTACAATATTAATTAATAATGATTATTATTCTTGTTGATTATAATAATAATAAGAATATTTTTATCACTATTCATTAACACGGCAATACCAAATACGCTATGGTTTAGGTAGGCTAAAATAAATAGAAGAGAGAAATTTTTTGCAAAACTAGAAGAATAGGGAGTGGGGATAGCTACAACCTTCTAAAATGAGTGGAAGGGACTATCCAAATGAATATGGGAACAACCATTGCCATGGAATTCCCATGGCTTTGCAAACATTGATATAGGGAAGAGTTAGGAATGTCATTCCATTTCAACTTCATTCCCTCCTACCACGTATGACCTGAATATGGATTAGATTTCCTTGGTAGTCTTTAGAAAAGATTGACAAAAAGGACGTGTAGCCTCTAGTCTTGCCATATTGCTTGTTTGGATTGGGAGGGAGATAGATAATACTCCATTTAGCTTAGGCAAAACTTAGTAGTTGGCGGTCCAGCCATCCCTTTGCTAATTTACTATGACTTGCACTGTGCTTGGATTCCTTGATAGACAATATTTGGAGAGCACCTAGATCGTAATGCAGCGAAACCAAAATCAGCATTTTCTAGCTTGTTGTGTAGCTAATGCTCTCGAGCTTCTGCAAGACCGATGTTTTTCATGTCGTGCCATTCTTTCGATTGAATAAGAATGTCATTAATGAAGATCACATCAAGTTGATCTAGATATTCTCTTAACAATGCCATTCAGCAGGTTTTGGAAAATTGTCAGCACATGGGTTAAACCAAAAGGCGTCACATGGACTTCGTAATGATCATATCAAGTCCTGAGTGTAATCTTCAGCATATCTTCTTTGTGATATCTGCAATTGATGATACCATAATCGTGCAACAATATTCGAATACATGGATATCTCTTGCAGTTGGTTGAACAGGTCATCTGTCCAAGGCTTTGGGCATTTTTATTATCTGTTTCCTTGACGGTATGATGGTAATCTATGCGCAACTTCATTGTCCCATCAGTTTTCTCTACTACTAGGATCTGTGCTTGATTGGTGATATGCTGGGTTCCGTGTATTCTTTGTTTAGCAAATCCTAGAGCTGCATCTTTAGTTCCTTCAGTTCTTTCTACAAATAAAATAAAATAGTAAAAATAGTATATAAATTCATGAAACAAAATACAAACCCTAAATCAATTTCACCCACTTCCTCTATTTCTCATATTTCCAAATCTTCCTCTCCATGAAACCATCTTTGAATTCTAGCTTTGAATTTTCAAGATGCTTATATTTTAATTTTTTTGAATATCGAACTTAACCTATTATTGAAGTTAGAACTTTTGAAAAATTTTAGTTACGAATATACATTAAAAAGAGATTTCTCAAACTTTTATTATTTTTATTATTGATGAGTTTGAAATCATGAAACACCGATCAAAATTTTAAAAGGTTAAACATGATAAATAATTAATAAATAATGATTTTGTATGTGTTTTGTTACATAACTTTTTTATGTGTTTTGTTACTTAATTTTTTGTATCACTAACCAGATTACAATTATTAAAACATTATTTTTTTGTTGTTTTTCATAAACTTGATTTTTTCAGAAACTTTTATGGTTGATGCATTGAGAACTTCTGTTTGAGTGTTTTGTACCCTGTTCTCCTAATTTTAGGTAACTTATTTTTTCATAAATGGTTTTTGATTTTAATTTGTATTAAATTAGAACTATCTTTTACAATTACCTTTTTGTTAGAATATATGGGCTGGTAGCGCTTAGTCGTGTCACGTCCAAATTAACTCAACTCAAATCAAATTAATAAATATGTAGTAGCGACAGTAGGGATTGTTCCCACGAGGAAGGTGAAATTTATTGTGTTCCTAAAAATAAATAAGAAAGAGGGTTTTTATATTTGAAATTAACTTCTAAAAATTAAAAGCAAATTGTTAAGAACGATGCACACTTCGAGTTTGTGCGAAACTCCTTCAATTTTGTAAATTGCTGTAAAATATTCGATACCTTCCAATTGCTCACATCACCTTCTTTTATATTCATGCTTACAACTGAAAAGAAACAAACTAACAAGAACATAACTGTTTATTGAAACCACAATTGCGTGACTATCCTTCACATGACGTAATCGTGCATCCAATTGGGTTTTCCTCTTCTTCTAGATTCTTCTGGTTCGGTGTTGTTGCTTTCTTCCTTTTCCTCTTCATTTATTGGTGCAGGCTGGTTCTCTTGTTTCTCAATTAGGCCTCTTAAAGCCCATTCTTTCAATTGTTGGCCCACTAAGTTGTCATCCATATTGAGTGTGAGTGGGCTATCATTCCCCGTTCCATCAAAAATGACCTTGTCCTCAAGGTTGAGCTGGTTGTAGATCATACAGAATGTAGAAAAATCTTCCCATGTAGCATCTTTTGGATACCGCCCTGACCATTGAACCAATACCTGTTTAATCTCCCGATTGTTCCTGTACATGATCCTAGTGCCGAGGATGCAAACTGTAATTAAAAGTGGTTGATTTCCAACACTGTGCCCCGGCAAGCTTGCATCTTTTTCTGGAATATCACCTTTAAAAGATTTGAATTGGGAGACATGAAAATTCGGATGAATTCGACTTTTCGGGGGAAGCTCAAGAGTATACGCATTGGTCCTCTTTGGGCAATTATAGAGAAAGGCTCAAAGAACCTTTTACATAATTTAGAATGTTTCCTTTGAGCCACAGTACTTTGGCGATATGGGGCAAGCTTGACTAAGACCAAGTTCACCGACTTCAAAATGCTTCTCCTTCCGATGCTTATCATCTAATTGTTTCATTCTTTGCTGGGCTTGTTGTAAGTGTGCCCGTAGCC